>NC_085844.1:230292184-231698684 GCF_035594765.1 Anolis carolinensis
TTTAAAGTAGACCCAAAGGTCCATCCAACTCAACTTTATTCTGCCATGCTGGAATACACAAAGCTTCTGTTTAAAAACCTCCAGAGAAAAAGCCTCCATTACACTCTGATACCACATATTATACTATCAAAAAACTATTATCATCAGGAAATCCTCATGAACCATGTCAGTTGGAAGGAAAAGGATGAGTCTAGGCTGGCAGGGAAGAAATAGTAGTTCTTGAGTCTATTCAATGTCTCAAGGGTTAAAATGTAAACATTGTTTCAGGATTCTCCTCAAAAGAGTTTCCTAATGAAGCCTAACTTATGAAGCCCCTTTCTCACACACCCCTGCCATGTATCCAAATCTTCTTTCCAATGCACGATATACTCTGAATGAATTGTCCTGAAAGTCAGTATACTTACTTCCAGAGAACTTCCAACTGTAGTTTGATGGTACCTAGCTCAGTTATATCTACAACGATGATCTGAGGCCTGGTTGTGAAGAAGTCTATACTGTCACAGGTCACCACACCAACCAGAAGGGTACTCAGTCCCCGCAATTCTGTGACCTGGAAAAGTTCAAACGAGGATCAGTCAAACCTTCAAGGGCAGCTATTGATTCACTGTCACTTCAGTTATTGGCAGAGAAAATAAATACATTAATGAATACAAATGTTTGAGGTTGTGTGAGATCTCCATTTATAACAGCCACTACCCACATAAACACTTCACCTGATGCTATGATATTTGATGAAAATTCACATCTGAATTCATCCCCTAGATGACTGAAAGCAGAGAATCTAATGTGGGAGTCCAATGACTCAACAAGGCAAAAGCCAATTCTATTGTCTGTTCCTTGAATCTGGAAGAGATGATTCATCTTCACTGGCATAATGCAAGGTTTGCATGTTTTCTCACAATATTTGTACAGTGCATCTCAATTAACCTCTCAGCATGGGGTGAGGGGAATGAAGAAAGGAACATTTTAAACATATTTCTCAAAGATCTGCTGGAAGGGGATCAGGAATTCCTTCATGTGTAGCCCAGCTAACCCGCTAGTACGCAAACACATACTGCCAGCAAGTAGAGAGTGTTGCAATAGTTTGCTTACAGAGTTTAATCATTTTCCCCCCAAATAACGATCATCTTGGAAAACTCTCCTTTGTCAGTGACAACTACTTCATTTAATCTGGAAGAGGTGCAGGTTCTTGTTTTGGAATAATTTGGCTTGGCTTCCTTTTGTTTGGTTTTACCCATTTTATGAAACCAGAATAATAAAGTTTGTCTGTATTAGTTAGTTATTACGAAACAGAACAAAACAGTGTCATGAAATTGGCCTTATGTAGATGATGCCATTACTAAGATCTCTCCCACCAAACAGTGACAGCACATTCAGACCACTTAAATTGTCATGGTTGCTTCCTATGTAATCTTGGGATTTGTAGTTTAGCAAGGCACTAGATGTCTCTGGAGCTAATTCTCGATATCTCACCAAATTATAAATCCCAAGATTCCATGTAATTAAACTATAGGAATTGATATAATTACTGTATCAAAGTTTTGTAATTGTTTCATATGAAAGCCAGTTCAGAGCTGGACAAACATTATCAACGTATTGTCAAGATGGCACAGGTTTTAATAAACAAGAAACAGGCCGCAGCTTGCTTTTGCCTGAATCTGGAAAAGGCAAGGTTAAATGTAGATGGTGTTTAGAGCTGTTGTCCAGCTCTAAACTAGCTTTCACCTGCTCTTTCTCTCCCACTGCTAAATTGAGCACAAACTACTTTTGCATTTTAAAATAAGCTTCCAACAATGTAAATGAGTTGGGAACAAAGAGTGAAGAGCATGAATGGGACAGAAAAACTGAGACTTTTTAAAAAAGTGAAAATGTAGGATGACAGAGGATTAACTTGGACTGTTCCTACCAAAAAAGGAAGATATTATTTGCCAAACGTATATGCTAACTGAGTCAATTGCTAATAAGACCCTCAAGACATAGATGTTAGAAGTAGCACTGATATTCATGCATTCTTCTTACCAAGAAAACAACTTTCATTAGAGATTCACGCCACAGCAATCATAGCCAATGGCAAAACAACTTACATCTTTGCAATGAAAAAGATGTAAGGAAAAGCAAGTGATAGGAGAAACAGATGTCTTTTACTACTTAAGGAAGAACAATATCTGAATGGGGACTAAGCATATTGTCTACTTTGACCCACTGTCCTTCCAATCATTAAGTACCACAATTGGAAGTACTCCATATAATATGCTTGGGTAATGAAACTATTTCACAGAAAGATAACAGGGAAAAGTAATTTGAAATAAAAAGAAGGAGCAACAGCAGGTCCAATAAATCAATACTCATCTGATTCTATGTATCCGGTATGAATATAACAGTCACAAGACTGAGTTTTGTTTTAAGACCTATACGAAGAAGTACAGAATCGATATATGTTGTTACTACCTTGATTTCAAACTTCTCATGGAGATTAGGAATAAAAACTTTTTCTTCCTCATCCCACGTCTGACTGTCATCTGTCAAAATCTTGCCTCTTAATTTCCATTTCTGTCGGCCAAGTCGTACAAATACCTAAGAAAGCAGTGAGGCAAACACAGAAAAGAATATATACATGTTGTTGTGTGCTTTCAAGACATTTTCAACTTACAGTGCTCTTAAAACTTTCTTATCAGAATTTGTCCACAGGGGAGTTGCCCTTGGTTTTCCTCTGAGGCTGAGAGAGTGTGATTTGTTCAGGTTGCCCAGTGGTTTTCATGGCTGTATGGAGATTCAAACCATTTTCCAGAGCCCAACTCCCAAACCACTACACCACGTCAAACAAACACAATGACATTTTATGGTGTTTTGGGCAGGAAGACTACTCAGTGCCCTATCACTAAGATATATATATTTTTGGTTGCATACTGCAAGTTGCTTCTGGTGTGAGAGAATCAGCCATCTAAAAAGACATTGCCCAGGGGATGCCCAGATGTGTTACAATCTTGCGGGGAGTCTTCTCTCATGTGCTAGTGGGTGTTAGAAATAATATCATACGAAAGCTGACTAGCATAACCTAGGGATCACAAACAAAGTGAAGACATCTGCCCTTATGCTTTGTTACTCTGCTTTGTTACACATGCACAGTGTGGAACACATCTCGCCACGTTAAAACAGCGGATGTGGTTCTTAATGAGACATACCACATTATCACAGGATCTCTACGCTCCACACACCACTGGAGAAATTATATTGTTTAGCTGGTATTGCACAACCTGACATCCATTGGGAAGTAGCAGCCAATAATGAAAGGACCAAGGCAGTGACATCTCTGGCCCATCCTCTGTTTGGATATAAGCCAGCACGTCAACACCTTAAATCAAGAAATAGCTTCCTAAAATCTACAGAAATACTTGCAGGAACACATCAGCAAGCGCAAGTCCAAAAGTGGCAAGCTAAAACCCGGAACCTCGATCTATAGCTGATACTAGACGAGAAACTCTCCACTGGGCACACAGAAAACTGGACGACTTGGAAGGCGCTGAACAGACTGTGCTCTGGCACCACAAGGTGAAGTGCCAATCTTCAGAAATGTGGCTAGAAAGTGGAGTCCACAACATGCAAGTGTGGAGAAGAACAAACCACAGACCACTTGCTACAATGCAGTCTGAGTCCTGCCACATGCACAATGGAGGACCTTCTCACAGAGACACCAGAGGCACTCTGAGTGGCCAGCTTCTGGTGAAAGGACTTTTAGTATAATGCCAAGTTTTTAAGTTTGTGTGTTTTAAAATTGATTATAACTGTACCCTGACATGATAAATAAATAACTAAGATCTATTTTAAAAATTATTGAGAAAGGAATACTAAATACGATACCTCATACTGGTCCCCTGGGCAGAGACGTGCATAACCCACCAATCCTAGAAACAATATAAATAAGGAATTTGTAACATCCATAGATGAAAAAAGAAACCATTAATATAAATTGTTCAAGATCTTAGAATACCTTTGGTTACCATTCCCTTCAAGTTAATGCCACAAAGAAAATTTATGGGCAAACAAATCATTTGGCATGAGTGACACCAGCAAGGTTTATGTTTAAATAAACTTAGTCTGGTAAATAGATGATCCAGAGCACAAAAATAAGTCAATTACATTCTTATGGAATATAACTTCCCAAGATCTGGCACAGCATACAAGAAAACTGAGCCTAGTGTGAATAACTGAAGGTCAAACTATATCCATATTAACATCTTTTAACAGAGTAGATGCATTCCTAGACATCACTTCTTTAACAGAAATTTTGGTACCAGAGACAGAAATAATACGGGAAGAAGAGATAGATTCCTACAACACCCAAAAAGGAGTAGTTTCATGTTTCAGCAAACTTTTTATTCAAAACTTACAGCATTCACATGAGAAGTGAAACAACTAGGGCAGACAACCTTTGTATAAACAAGCAAAATGTGTTTACCCTTATATAGATTGCTTGACACATTCTTCCAAGATGGAATTAATGCAATTTGATACCACTTTCAGTGCCCTGACTCAATGCTATGGAAGCATGGGAAATGTAGTTTACAGGGTTTTGGGGTTTCCCTGCTGAAGGATGCAACTACAACTCCCAGGATTCCATCACATTTAGATGGGGTAGTGATAGTAGTATCAAACTGCATTAATTCCACAGCGTAGATGCATCCAGAAATGCATCCAGGGATAACTTTTTCTTTTACAAGCCTCCACTTTTCCTTCTGAGCTCCATTTTAATGTTCAGACTTAAAGAGTTATGTTTTTTTAATAAGCTATGAATACTCTATATGCTCTCCCCCTTTCTTTCTGTTATGCTGATGCACAGCAATAGTATGTGTAAAGGGGCAGCTGCTGTTTATCTTGCCTGTTGTGGGCAGTCACACAAAGCTATAGCACATTGAGTTAGAACATAATTTTGTTCTTTCCCTCTTTCCCAGCAGAAGTTTAAAATCATATATCCATAACGTTGGAAGAGACTACAAGAGTAATCCATTCCAAATGCCTGCTTTATTGCAATATCCACAGCAGACACATTACTAAAACCCAACACAAACTGTGCTTTAAAATGTGCTAAAAATCTGGAGATTGGAGAAAAAATTAACAGGGGGGGATGAATTATTGTTCAGGAGCAATACTCATCTCTCCTCCCACTCATACATCCCCATAGAATCCTGTCCTTGAATCCATTTTTTTTCTCATGCAGAGTAATTACTAGGAACATGGTTTGCACTCTGTCTTTCCAAAGAAGTTCAGCTTACCTTTCATCTTTAAATGAAATTCTCCCAAATGCACTTCAAGTGTCCCTTCTATCAAACACATATCCTGAAAAACAGATATGGAGAAGTAGCACCAAAGACACCAAATAATAAACATAAATGTTGGCATATGTTTGATTTTCTCAGAAAGAGTAAAAATTGGTAGATTTATACTCTAAAGCAAAGACTTATACCCTGCTTTCCTGGTAAACTTTCTTCTCCCCTCCTTAGTTTCATAGTCAGATCCAAAAACTAGCTGCAGAACATTTTTTCAATGCAATTGAGCAGTTGGAAGCTGTGTTTATTGAGAAGGACAATCACTTCCTTCTACATTTTTCTGACAGAAGCAGTTGGAACGGTGGATGCTGGATTCTGGACTATTTCTCAATGTGGACTCCCCAGGGACGACATCTGACAATAGTTAATGCTGACATTAATTTTAAAAGGTGCAGATTTTTTAAAAAAAAAATTGAACAATCAGAAGCAAAAGCAATGATACCTCTGTGCAATCTTGGAGATTCTTGTAAAGTTCTACCAGGCTCTCCCTTGATGCTTTGGTGGAAGGAGATAAGGAAAAGGCATGTTTCATATTTGAAGCACCATCTCGTAGCCTACATTGGATGCTATAAGCTTCATATAATTCTTCTACCTTTAAAAAAACAGAGATACAAAGACCAGACAGGTTCCAACTAAAAATCTCATAGATTTCAATAATGTTCGGCTCTGTAAAATTTAATTCAATGTGTATTTAGATTAATGGACTTTGTTTCATTGTTTTGCTTGTATTAACAGGCACAATCCAAAGTATTTTTGGCTTTCATTCATAAGAATAAAGCTTGTGAAAGCATGTAATGGGAAGTATTGAACTTTGACTGGATCTCACTTACACTTGAAAAAACTTTTAAATGAAACTGCAAAGAGGAGAATGTGACAAATGATCTTGAATAGCACTCTCAGATTCAAGTGAGACCTTTCATCAGTGACAGTATGATTGGTGTGGGAAACACTAATGTTTTATCAACAGTGCACATATCAGTTGTGGAAATGCATGTCTTTACATGTATCTGCAAAACGAGGCTCTATCAAATTGTGAGACCGAGCCTCAGGCATGCAAACCTTCCATCAAAGATGCATTGACGGTGTATTACCCACACCGTATAAGCAAAGAAAGCTACCTTATTATCATGGACTGGAGATAATAGAAGTTGTCTCCACTGAGCCACACACATTTCATGCAGGAAGATTCCCCAGGCTTTCTCTGAAAGATCACATCTCCATGTATAAGTTTCCCAAATGTTAAGGTCCTTTAGGAAGTCATTTCTTTTGGTGTTACCACCAACACAGGTGCATTTAATATTCCCAAGCTCTGGGGTTCCCTCGCAGGCAATGTTCAGTTGGCCCCATCAGTGCTCTCTTTCTGATGGCAGAGTTTGGTATTTAGGTGGGGCTTTAGATCTTAACTAATTTGGCACAAGGGCCTTTTGATGTGGTGTGCTTTTATCATTTCTAACATCATCATAATAATGATAATAAATATATTTCTTACCCGTCTCTCCCTGTGGCTCAAGGCCGGTTACAACACAATCATGGTTTAGATATAGTCGAAGCGGTTTTTTTAGTTTTGCGGCTTTAATATAATAATTTTAATTGTATAATAACAGTAAGAACTGTTTTTGTTTCTTGGATGCTGCCTTGTGTCCTATGTTGGAAGAAAGGGATACTAAAATAAAATCAAATACACCAGCAAGATTGCTACTGGTATGTATGTGCTCCACCACTGAGGGCTGTTGGGCAATCAGTTGGCCCACTCTATGCATGTATTTATGTGCATATGTACATGTGTGTATTGGAACAAGACAGGAGATTATGTAAAACAGTCAATGATCCCACACCAATCCTTGGGGTTTGTTGATTAGCTCAAGAAAGCATAATTTGCCTAAAGCAACCCAGCACAAGGGTTGCATATCAAAATCCAGAAAGGCACTCCTAAGCAAAAACTAAATTTCAGTGATATGGCAGCAATGAGGAGATTTAATCTGTATGCCTTAGAAAGCTACACATGCCGTAAAATTCAATACACATACACACATACGAATAACATTAATGATTATGCCAACAAGTAACAACTGGATCATTGTAACAAACAGCCTTGAAACCGTTTGCCACTAATGTAATCCATAAAACTTTAGTGAAAGCTTACTCCATAGCTGTGCCAACAAAAGCTACCTTCCCTCCAAAATGTGCTGCAATAAAAAATGTACATTTGACTTTCTGAAGTCAAAAAGCCCTGTTTCATTCATTGGACTCTAGCTCCAAGGAAGTTTCAGAATAGACAAAACTTGGTGATATTAATCAAAATCCTGTTCATCAGATCCAATGTTGTTTGGGCAATGACAGTCAAGCATGACATGACATCATGAAACTTGGAAACAGTTAGAATGGTAGAAGCCAGTGAAGTGCCACAATTTGTAATGTTCACTCTAGATGTTCAGAGAGGCAACAGTCCTACGCGGAAGCTTAAAGTATAAGGGAGAGCCTCAGGCTATGAGGCTGAAACAGGGCTTCTATAGATAGTCAAATCCTCTTCCATGATCTGGTTCTTTCCTAGCTTTTATACATTTTTCTGCTTTCTAAAAATGTCAGTTCCAAAAGTCTTTCCTATACTTTAGCTGCTCAGAGCAAAAGCTTTACATTAAAATATACTGGTATTTTCAGTCACACCCTTTTTCCTTGGCGCTCAACATCTCTGTTTCCATCAGCTCTAGCCCAGACCATCCCATGTTAAGTGGGACAGTCAGAACAGAGTTTCTAACTGAATTCAGTTAACTGTATTCCACCTATGATAGAGAACTCTGAGTGTGCTCCCAGATGTGCTGAAAATCCTCCTTCCTGCTCAACACAGAAAGGGAGGAGATGGAGTTGACATAGATAGGACAGGACTGACATAAACCACTATGTCCATTCACTATTTTATACTAAGTTTCCCCTACCTGTAGTTGCAAAGTCCATTCCAAAACTACATGGTAAAACACTACAGAGTCTGGCCATGATAGGCTTTGTAGTCTAATATATCTGGAGAACACTAGCTTGAGGAAGTTCACTTGATATGAACTGCTCCTTGGATGGTGACATAGAGGTTTTTGGTTGCTCCAATTATTCTTCAGCATCAAAACAATTACACCAATTTTTACACAAAACAGAAATAACTCAAATCCAGAGAGAAGTTATGTGTAACTGAATTATGCAAGGTGAGATGATGCACATTATCAATGTGTTCAGGGTTGGATGTAATAGGAAGAAAATCCCCTCCATTGGTGCAGTAGAAAACAAGCATGCTTTTGTGTTACAAAGACCAGGACACACACACAAGAGTTCAAATTACAAGAGGAAAACTATCCATATAAACATTAAGAACTACCTGGAAATAATATTTGTTCAGCAATGGATGGTGATAAACTCTCCTTATTTGGAAATTCTTAAATAAAGCTTGAATGGCCATCTTTCAGCAGAGCTTTAGTTGTAGATTCCTGCACTGGCAGGAGGTTGGTCTAGATGGCCCTTGAGACCCCTCCAAATTCTATAATTTTTGAATTAGATTGGTCCTTGCAAAAATATATAAAAAGGTAATTTCTGGAATATCCAGGCCTGAGAAAGATGGGCAAGTGATCAGCTACCTTCTAGTTATCACAGTTCTAGTTAACTGTGGCTTCTTCCTTCCTTCTCTCTTACCGCAAGGGCGTTTTCCCCCTTCCAAATATGCTGGCTTCGCATAAAAACTGGTTCTACAGGCTGAACTTGGGCTGCATTCAATCGCTCTGAATGGAGCCATTGAAAAAAGTCTCCTCCTTTTGCAAAGAAAGTGATTGTAAGTTTCAGAAAGTACGTAATGCAATTTCCCTTCAGACCTGAAGGGTGAAAGGTATTTTGTGTTGGGATTTATTTATACCACAGCATAAACCTTGCAAGTAGGCAACATAAATCCTTACCTTGCTTATATGAAATTCCAGTTTCCTGATATACCTTTCCACATAACGAATTTGCTTTTAAGAAGGAGAAAAAAAATCAAGAAATTATTGATACAGTTCCAGATCCTGTATTGCATAACTGTATACATAGTTGTCTAAGCATAACTGTTTTAAGATGCCTGTGATCATGTGACTTGGCATTTCTATGATTAGTTCAATTAATCCACATTATCAGTACTGGTAATAGCAAATTTGAAGTGACAACTAGCTGTTGCTTCTAAAATCTACCCCATTTCTCAACAATAATGACCCTAAAACTACTCATAGAAGCCGTTATATGAGACAGCAAAAATCAGCAAATCAGTATCTTTTTTATCACCAAACTCTTGGGAGAACAAGACAGATTTAATCTATGGACTACAGAATAGTGCATGGGGAAGTGACTCAATGCCCCCTTTTACAATAGTGGTCACCATTCACCATTATTTTATGGTATATAGCTCTCATATGAAGACATACACAAAACATTGAACACATAATCATAAGATGACTTGATTCTCTATGAAATGGAATTGTTTCTGAACTAAAGGAAAGGGTATCCAAAGGAGGACTTTTGTGTGTCCATGTGCAATCAGGATTGTAATGCACATGGGTCTCTTTCCCCTGTCCATAGTATCGGGGGTGCGGGGAGGGGAGAGGAGAGAACAAGATCCATTTTTGGTGAACCCTTGAATCAGTGTCTCATGACTGCTTGGTCTCTCAGAAGTGTTTTTGTTATGCGTTCCTGCATGGCAGGTACTTTGACTAGATGGACCTTGTGGTCCCTTCATAAACCATATACAGTAGAGTCTCACTAATCCAAGCTAAACGGGCCGGCAGAAGCTTGGATAAGCGAATATCTTGGATTATAAGGACTGATCAAGGAAAAGCCTATTAAACATCAAATTAGGTTATGATTTTACAAATTAAGCACCAAAACTTCATGTTATACAACAAATTTGACAGAAAAAGTAGTTCAATACGCAGTAATGTTATGTTGTAATTACTGTATTTACGAATTTAGCACCAAAATATCACGATATATTGGAAACATTGACTACAAAAATGGCTTGGATTATCCAGAGGCTTGGACAAGCGAGGCTTGGATTAGTGAGACTCTACTGTAATTAGTTTCACCCCAGCAGGCCATAACTTCTAGCTGTCATTGAATACAACTAGACCTAGCACCAACCACTTATCTTATGCTACATGTTCTTGTCCTTTTGTTGTGCCTTCAAAACATTTCTGATTTAGGTGACCTCTATCAAGGGGTTTTTATTGGCATGGTTTCTTCAGAAACAGTTTGCCTGTGTCTCCTCCCAGGGTTGAGAGTGTGTGGTGTGCCTAAAGTCATCCAGTGGGTTCATGTAATCAAGCAGGGAATCAAACTCCTGAAGTCCTAAATCAACACTCAAGCCACTAGACAAGAATCCTCAGTCAAGGCCTTGCTGACAGGGAATTCCTGGGAGTTGTAGTCAATAAATTATTTTTCCAGCCTATAGTATAATCAATAGAAGTAAAAAGACTGACCTCTGTGTCTCTAAACATATCAGTTATTTGTGTGTTACTTGTGGTCACTGCTAAGAAAATTCCTTACCTTATCCAAATCATAGTAGAAAGCCTGAAAAAGAAATATGCAAAATGAATACATCCATTAGAGGCGTTCATCAACAAAGTTATTTTTATGAAAGACTGTAACTGTTCTAATTTGTGGCTTTTATGTTGACAGACTAGTAATACAAAGTACTACTATTTGGTTATATGTCAATACTTAACATAATGTAGCTTGTACATGACCAGTTGCTTTCACTACAACTATCAAGTTTAGTACCAGGAAGTGGGATGGGACAAAACTTGGAAATTTGGGAATACAACTCTCAGAATTTCCCAGCCAGCATACCCCTATTGGTGGGTGATTCTAAGAACTGTAGTCCAAAAAGTAATTTTCCCATGCTTTGAAGTTGGGAAAGGACAAAATCCAGGAAGGAATGCCCTATGGCCTCAGCATCCCAGCTATAGCAGAGCACCTGTGCTTTTATCACTAGTCAATACGAGGAGTTTGCATTAAAAAAACCCTCCACTACTCTATCAGCCCCAGCCCTATCAAACATCCAATACAAAATTCATTGTGTTCACCATTGTGGTTTAAAAGGACTTTACAGAGAACCCTATATTTATGGCCTGCTTGTATTCAAAGGTTTGTCTGCAGGGAAAGAAAAGAACAAGGATTATGAAGGTATCCAAAGGGCTGTAACATTTAAAGTCTGATTACAACATAACCTCCAACTTTTCCACTTTGGTAGGAACAATCCCCATTAATCCTCTACTGTCCCACCTTTAAAGCTGTTTTGGATTGTCCTGGTTTCTTTCTCTTCTTCCCACTTCCCCCTTTGTACTCTGACGCTTTGAAATTGTATCAGCATTAACCTCCTTGTTTATGACACTGGTTTGTAAACCGTAGTGAGTAAAGATCCATCCCTTACTATAATTCAAACTTAAAATAGTGACAGGAGGTGTGCTTAGTTCATACTGAACATGGAAATCCCACCAATTTCACATCAAGACAATCTCTACTGAACAGACTGGAACTTTGAGAAGGTTAACTCTGAATTGCATCCCTCAGTCACAGTGTCTACCCATTGGAAAGTGAGTCTGGAGAATGGCTTTTGCTGCTAATAGATAAAAAGCACTTTTCCATCATGTTGTTCTTTGCAGATTGTATCCCACTAACAAAAACACTATTGAAGAAATGGTACCAAAACACACAAACAGAGGATAGCATAGTCTGGAGTTTCCATGAAACCCTGGGAACAAGATTTGGGCCATAAAGTAATGGCTTATCGGGAAGCACCTTTGGTCTGACAAAAAAGGGAAACTACTTACCAGCCTAGAGTTCCTTCTTGTGTCCTTGTGGCATTCCAACAGATAATCCAGTTCTGCCTGTTTCATTTCCAGATAATCACTAAAAGAACATGATTAATATATGTTTTACCGTGCATTTCAAGAAAAAATCTCTAGTGTCATAAACATACCTAAATTAGTTGTCTTGCTAATTCAAAATGTAATCCTACCTAGGAAGTGTGCTTAGAGGTAAATGAAACAAGATGACTAGATAAGGGTGTTATCAGTGGTTATTAGTAATGATCCGGAGGGAATAAATATATTAACTGCTGGAAAAACCCAGAAGGGTGGTGTTCAGTGCTTTTCAGGGACTTTTTAAGCTCTGAACATCACCCTTCACCTTGTTTCCCAGTGATGAATACACAGGTGCCTACTCCCTCTGAATCATGAGTAATAACCACTGTTAGCATAATTTATCTAGCAAATTTTCTTGGTACAACCAATTACCTGGTATGCTGAGAATTCTGGGCATTTGAGTCTAAAAAGGTAACTTTTTCCTCTGATGTGGATGCACTCTTATCCTGCTTGTGGTCTTATCACAAGTGATTTATTTAATAAGTACAGTAGAGTCTCACTTATCCAAGCCTCGCTTATCCAAGCCTCTGGATTATCCAAGCCATTTTTGTAGTCAATGTTTATATCATGATATTTTGCTGCTAAATTCCTAAATACAGTAATTACAACATAACATTACTGCATATTGAACTACTTTTTCTGTCAAATTTGTTGTATAACATGATGGTTTGGTGCTTAATTTGTAAAATCATAACCTAATTTGATATTTAATAGGCTTTTTCTTAATCCCTCCTTATTATCCAAGATATTCGCTTATCCAAGCTTCTGCCAGCCCATTTAGCTTGAATAAGTGAGACTCTACTGTACAGTGTGAACAAAATTATAGAATTTGGCTGGATCTAAAATAGATTATTCTAGCTTCCTTTCAGGAACCACAAAAAGCAACACAACAGTCCTAAACACACTTATTACTGTAAGTAATGCACCTTAATTCTTATCAGAAAAGGAACTGTCCCCTTCTCTTGAGCAGAATTGCAAAAGACAGCAATTTATTCCATCTACAGAGAACCTAAAATAAGCACCAACCCCCCCCCCCCCTCTACTCTCTCCACCATGATACCACTTCTGACCTTTCTGAATGATGGAATCTCTTCCTTATAATTTCAACCTATTGCTTTGTGTCCTAGTCTTTGGAGTTGTAGACAACAAGATAGCATTATCTTTTACATAATCTTCCTTCAAACATTGAAAGATGACTATCATGCCACTTTTTAAGCTTATTTTGACAAGTTAAACATATTCATCTCCCCAAGTTATTCCTCATAGGGCTTGTAATGCTCTCCATCTTTATCTATATGCATAAATTCTGTTATGCTAATGTTATGCAGATCTATTTTTTTCTTTAGCAAATGCTTAACTCCTGTTTTTAATACTGTATCCTGCTTGTTGATTTTAATTATTGTTTTTATTGATGTTGATTTTTTTACTGGGATAATTGTTTTATTGCTTTGTTACTGTTATTTGTTTGTTTTATCGGGCCAGGCCCCATGTAAGCCGCCCCGAGTCCCTTCGGGGAGATGAGGCGGGGTATAAAAATAAAGTTATTATTATTATTATATTATTATTAACTGGTCATCTTATTCCTCCAGCCACCCTTCCCCAAATAAAACTGAAAATAAGATCCTAATGCAGTGGTTCTCAACCTGGGGTCCCCAGATGTTTTTGGCTTTCAACTCCCAGAAATCCTAACAGCTGGCAAACTGGCTGGGATTTCTGGAAGTTATGGGCCAAAAACATCTGGGGACCCCAGGTTGAGAACCATTGTCCTAATGGATGATTCCATTTCCACACATTTAGACTACTGAAGCAAAAAGATCTTAATCTGCCTACCCACCCCGCAAAAAACACATAGTGGTGTATATTGCTATTCAATGCTTTGAGTCCCATATTGTGAGAAAGACAGAATATACATTTAATTACATTGTTAATTAAGATATTCTCTGTTACAATGGCAAGCAGAGACTTGGGCAAGGCATAAATGCAGACCAGTTGTGTAATCAAAAAAAGGGAAGGGATTGTTTACTCAGTGATGTCACTATCCAACTAGTGTGAGAAGATGATGTCATCGGTCTATGCAGGTTGCTAGTTCTTTGTGTAGTCATAACTAGGGGCTCTTCTTGGCCACCACTTGCTTGTAGTAGCCAAGAACAACAACATGCATCTGCACATAGGCCACATTCATCTGCTGGTAACAGTTATATGTGTTTTCAAACCAATATTGTTACTTTTTCTTCCATATTTTAAAGTGTCGACAGAAGCTGGAGGAAGGAGAAAAGATGAACTTTCCCTTCAATGTGTTACTGCTGAACAAAATAGTTTCTCAGCCCAAGAATTTAAGATTCTGAAAAGGAACACATGAATGAGGGTGGAATGGGAATTTCTACTTTGCAACAGAACCCTCATCATTATGGGTTCGGCCTCTTAACACTTACTTGGTCTGGTGCACCCAACCCAACAAAGATCACAAGTAATAGCTGCAGATGCAAACTCCATGCTAGTTCCCAAAGAACAAAACTCCTAGGCTCACATTCCTTTAACTTTGTAAGCTAATTCAGACCAGACACGAATAACTCAATTTTCTCTTCTTGTATTTACAAAGGATGCAGCCGGTGCTGCTTTACAAGATGCAGAACCTAAGCAGGTCAGTGTGTGTTTATGTTGAGCAGCCTGTGTCTTTTCCAACTTACTTGAAGGGAGGGAGAGATTCCCACCATTACCATTGTAAAGAGAGTCCCACCCACCCACCCAAGACATATTGTTCCTCTGAAATCCAGTCTGATTATATTACTGATTATTTGCCAGTAATATAATGGTCTCTAAGGGCAGTTTGAATATTTCTGTACTCAAACCTTTAAACTGCAGCAACCTGAGGAGCTTGCTTTGAATCCCCAAGTCAAATAAAGATAACTCAAAACAAGTAGCTACCTGCATCCAGATAATTAATTAGCCCAGAACACCATTCAAGAGCCAAAACTTTCTAGAATGATTGATTTAGAATTGTAAGAGATCTTGACATACATCTGGAACTCAAGAATGGGAAAATGTAAATTTGTTTGGGCCACAGCATACTCCCCTAACTGGAACTAAAGGAGTTCATTTCATAGATAGTGATTCATAATACTGGCATGCATCTAGACTGTAGAATTAATGCAGCTAGACACCACTTGAATCACCATGGTTCAAGGTTATAGAATCCTGGGATTTCTAATTTGGTGAGACTCTAGAAATCTTTGGCAAAGAAGTCTTTAAAAACTTGCAAAACTACAACTCCCAGAATTCCACAGCATTGAGCCATGGCAGTTCGAGGGTATCAAACTGCTTAATTCTCAAATGTGGATGGACTTCTGGTCTTGCATTCTGCTCCCACAGTAAACAAAATTGTGTAAGTCCACTAGCAGGATAGGAGAACAGTTGTATAATCTATCTTTGTATTTCCCAGAAATTGGTTAACAATTACCAACCAATACTGCTTCTAATATTAGAATATTTATCCATCTTGGCTAGCAACCTCTGATAAAACTTATCCTCCAAGAAATCCTCTAATCCCCTTTAAAAGTCATCTACAAGTCAACTTGCATGATACATAACATATGCTGTATGCAGCTGAGCCTATATTTATTTTCCCTTTTGCTTAAAAGTTAATATGCAAGGCCCTTATCTGAGTTGGAATCATTGTTCACACTGAAAGAGCTCAATAATGCTCGAACCACAAAAGACCAGGGAAATCTCAAAATATTGTTGTGTGTTGTGTGGATAATGGGGAGCAGGGGGAAATTCTTACTTGAGTCCTTTCTTCAAAGCTTCAAATATTCTCTTCACTTGTTGAGGCTTGGGATCCCAGATGACTGTCCCTTTCTGGAGGGAAGGATACATCTTGGCAGACTTTAGGGACGTTTTGGACCGCGTAGAACCTTTGCTGATAGACTTTCTGCGGAAAGGATAATTTTAAAAGAGACCACAATAAAGCTAACCTGACATCAATGGTATTGGATTCACAGCACATAGATGTAAGAACTTAGAAATGAGTCCAGTTCCAAAATCTGTTCCTCTTTATGTTTATTTGGAAAACAGGTCCAAGTCCACTGAAGCTTACTAACAAGTAAATGTTTACTGGATCGCACTGTAGAGATGCAATTACTTGCTAGTTTGGCACATGCAATGTTTACACTCATGCCACATTCCCAGCGGGTTAAGAAGTTCCATAAATAATTACCTAAGTTCTGTTTTCTTCCAAAAGAGGTCATGGGATGCTTATTTGCATATGCTTTCTGATAGACAGGCGAAGTCCTTCAACAAACCTCCAGGAAAAAAACTTAGCATGTTACGTGTTTTAATTTGAAGTATGAATCTTGTTATCATGTATGAATGATTAACTGACTTCCAAAAAAGTATTTACTACATAAAAAAGGAACAAAGTTCTCTCTAAATGTCCTACTATTACATTTGGGAATAAGGAATAAATAGGACTCTTTATAAAAAAAAAAACCCTGACAATGGCTTGGTTGGGTAGTCCCAATTATGGTAAACCATCTAACAAGAGTGAGTTATCGCCCAGATAAATCAATTGGCCTGCCCTAGTTGGGATTACCTGTAGAATTCAGCCCAATATTACTGGCTGAAGTATTATGCTGTAAAATAAATGTTATGTCCTTGTTATCCCCAAAAATAATGTAACATGTTATTAATGAGCTCTGCTCCATGGAGACAGAGCTTGCCTTATGATAGATAATATCACACTCATTGCAATCTTGATCCCCCTTACTGAGAAATCTAAAATTAAATTAGTGGAACTGAGCAAAAATGTCCACATTGGAGAGTTATTCCCAAAAGTGCTGATACAGTTGCTGGCTTACCTGGGAAGGGCATGTTGCTAACAGAATAAGCATATCAGAGCATCACTACCTAAAAGGTATTCTGAGATACTTTAAATAATGAATGTTAGCCATCACTGTTAGGCTCCAGTAGTGGGCAGTGAGAAGACTGTTGAGCATAAGCAGTGGGCTTTTCTGAGAGCCAAACCAACACCAACTCTTATCCTGCCCTTGCTCTTGCATTGAATCACACACATACAAACATGTATTTGCCTTGTTTTCAATTGTGTGGTTGTTAGCTGCCTTGAACTACCACAGGGAGAAAGACGGGGCATAAATAAAGCAAAACAAAAACAGAAAGGCTCCATGTCAAGGCAGACCAGTAGCATCTTTAGTTTCATATCAGCTAGGCTAGGGATGGGAAACATGAGCCTCCATGTATTGTTAGCTATATAGTAAGCCCCATTAAAGTGTAGAAAACGCAAATAAAAAACCTACTATGTCTTTCTAATCATCCTGCAAATTACACTACCTATCCAAAGCCTGAAAAAGAGAAGGAGAGATTTGCAGGTTTCCATATACAACAAGGGACAAAAAGGAAAACAAATAACAGCTAGTTATTTGAATTAGTTTTGAATAACTTTGCTTGTAAGATAATTGAGACAACTGTTGCTTTATTCTTTTGAAGGAAGGTACGCAGAACCCTACTGAATTGTGTGCGCATGTGTCTGTGCCTTCGTCACATGTTAACTTTTGGCAATACCATGAATTTCATAGTATTTTCTTAGACAAGGAATATTCACAGGTGGTTATGTCAGTTCCTTTCTTTGAAATATAGCTTATAAATAGAATCTGTTATTGCTAGTGGTCTTTCACCTAAGCATTCCCCAGAGCTAACCCTGCTTACCTACCAAAATCAGATGGGACTTGGTGCCTTAGTCCTTGCAGCTTACTGCTAGCAAATATACTTATTGTAAGTAAGTCACACTTAATGGGTATAAAATTCAATGATGCAAAACAATCTAATTGCAGATTACATTCAAATATACATTTGTCTACTTTGACAAATATCATCATTACTCAAATAATTTCTATAGCACTCATAGAATATGATGCTAGACATGTTTCCTCAGGTGCAAGGCTCAATACATGCATGTTCCTGAAAGCATTTAGGATTGTACCTTTGTTGTTCATAAAACAATTTATGAAACTGCCCTATGTTGAATTTGGCAATTAGAGCACCTACCCCTAAGCCAAATCTCTTAATCATAATGCCAAGAATCTCGTTAACCTGGTGCATTCTGTACAACTACTATTCATGTATACTCACTACTTCCCTCCGTAACTCTGCGAGACAAGTCTGTAGCATTCCCATTGTATTTTTTTTTTCAAATTCAGAACACAGACTGAAAGAGAAAGGGTTACTCAAGGTGATCCACCACATTCATGGTTAGTAGAGAAGCTGAACTTCAGTTTTCCATATACTAGTGGTACTAATACTATGATAACTCTCTCTCTCTCTCTCTGAAAAGATAAAGGTCACATATCATTAAGGGATTAGTTCCAAACATATATGTAAACAAAAGCATTTTTTACATTGAAATTTTCTCAAAACAAAACATATCCCTCTTCTAAGCATCAGGACTACAGCTTCACAAACCCAGTGTAACAGAAAAGAAACTGAGGTGTATGCTAATATGTTTCTGATTCCAAATTACTCAACTTGCAAATATTAAATGCCATTAGGTGTACAAATAGGTGCCTAATTTGTACAGTTAGTCTAAGGACTACAGAGATAATGTATGCAAAACATAGTGTTGCATACTTTCTTGAGAGGTCAACAGGACCTACTTCCAATTAATATCATTGATCAGTATTTGTTTAGAATAATATTGTTTCTTAAAATCAATCATTTAACTTAAAAGTCTTGATATTTTACCCCATTTTTCACATTTGTCACTATCGAACTCTCTTTATGGAAATGGTTAGTCATAACATATCTACATGATAAAAGGTATCTCTTTCCACTCCCTACTAAACCAACTTATTTTTCTCTTTCAAATCTAAGACAGAACAAGCTGCATTAATTTTAAAACCATTCTAAAATTCCATGTTGAAACAACAACAAAACCCCCACTGTGTATTATTTCCATCACAATACTCCCTGTGTAAATATGAATAAAACAATTACACCCCCAGCATTGCTCACCTGGCCTAAGACAAGCAAACGGAATTCAGGGAAGTCTTTAAATAAAATTTCTATCAAAAGGTTTCTCTCTGAGAGATTCCTAGACAGATTCTTCTTGTTCAACCCTCAATCATCTGTACCAGGATTTTAGAAACACTCTTCTTTAACTATATATTTTCTCTTTAAATAAATTCTCCCCTCCTTAAAGGCAACTGAGTCTCCTTTGTTGTAATCCTCTTCCTTTCTTCCCCACCTGTTACTTATAAAGCAAATGCTGCAATAGACACACCTGAAAGACACTGGCTTAAATCCAATTATTAGTGCCAATTAGAGAAGACCCATTGAATGAATGAAGTTTACATATGAATTTGATTTACTAAGTTCCCATTGTTTCAGTGAGTCTATTCCAGTTAGAGCCAGTGAATAGATTTAGCTCACTGTCAGTTACTGTGAAAATGGCACCTTGTAGTACAAACCAAACATATTTTCTGCATGAATGATTTGGAATACAGCATGTCTCATTTTCAAGGACATAACTTTAGGATTGCAGCCTTGGTTATATGGGCAGCCAAAGCACATGCACAATTTGCTGTCTCCAGATAAGTGAAGTGGCTCTGAATCATGAAGGTGGCAAATGTGTGCATTTAATTAAGAATCCCACCACATTCAGTGAAACATTCAGAGTCAACAAAAAGTGACTTTTGGAGGTTCTGCTCCCAGAATTCCAAGATACTTTGAATGCATTAGTCCAAAATAGTAATTTTTCAAGATCTTGTGCTGTAATCCTCTCCCAAAATCAGATGCAGTTTCCATCAAATTTAATGGAATTTTCTTCTGAGCAGTCATGTGAAGTTTAGACCTCCACTGTCCTGGGAGTAAACCCTCATCAATTCAGTAGGACTTACTTCTGACTAAAAGTAAAGGCATAAAGATTTGTTTGACCTCACTTCTTACAGGCAGTATTTCCCTGTCTCAATCTCTCTCACACATACACATACGCTCACACCTGCAACTGATAATCTCTGATAACGATCTCTAGTTCATTTTAATGGACTCAAGTCCAATAGATCTGGTAGTTTTTCAGGTGTCAACTTTCATGTTCAACATAGCAAAAATGTTTTCTTTAGAGCACACCTGTTGAGTTAACGGTCAAAAACTGCAGGTGCTCTAGTGAGGTGCAAAAATCCATTAATTGCTTTGCTGGTTTTTCATGTATCTTGAATACTTGTTTTCACTGAGGCAAGCAGAACCATATGCAGTACAGCAAATAGATTTGTAGCTCAATCCATTAAATGGTGGGCCGGGCTGTGGCGCAGCTGGCTAGTAACCAGCTGCTATAAATCACTACTGACCGAGAAGTCATGAGTTCGAAGTCCGGGTTGGGTTAAGCCTCCGACCATTAATAGCCCCGGCTTGCTGTTGACCTATGCAGCCCCGAAAGACAGTTGCACCTGTCAATTAGGGAAATTTAGGGACACTTTATGCGGGAGGCTAATTTACAACACCATAAAACTGCCAGCAAAACACGAGGAAAGGAATGCGGAAGTACAGCCATTACTGGATGGTGAAGCAACAGCTCCCCCTGTGGCCGGAATCGTGAAGCTGGAAAAATGTTAAAATGCCTCTGAGTCTGTCTAATGTATGTTGTTTGTCTGCTGGCATTGAATGTTGCCCTATATGTGTTCATTGTAATCCGCCCTGAGTCCCCTTCAGGGTGAGAAGGGCAAAATATAAATACTGTAAATAAATAAATAAATAAATAATGGTGTTGTATTACTGACAGTTTGATTTTCAAATCCTTTCTCCAGTCACTCCCAACACAGAGGTTGTCTTTTTCACTGCCACCTGAAAACTGTTAATCTTTTTAGTGAGATAGCCTCTGTGTCTTTAAGATTTCAAATTTAGACTTTTATGATTGGGATTTTTGTAGTAGGAATTTTTGCCCCAATGAATATCATTTTGCCATTACTTACAGTACATCCCATCTGTCATTATGTTGCCCAGTTTTAAGAAGTCCTTTTTGGAACTCTTCAGAATCTGTTTTAGGAGCTAGGGAAATACTTGATCTGCTGAGGAGAGGTCTTTGTTGCAAGGCTGAATTCAATACAAGTCTCAGATAAGTGAGGGGTTTTTAGACTACAAGTCCTCAAATCTATCAGCTGGTATGGGTAATAGTTGTGAGATTCTGGGAGTCCTAGTTCAAAAACTACATTTCCAGAATCTGGTGTGTACCACGGAGAAGCAGCCTTAATCACACTTTCAGTAAGATGCTAAAGTCAGGGAGAGGAGAGCCATTGATCTGATGGGGATTTGGTAAGTCAATAAGTTCCATTGACTAAATGTGTCTGCTCCCACTATGACTAATAATTGCATTTTAAATACTCAGATTAAGAGGATTTAAGCAGCTGGGTATGTTTATGGTTGGATCTAACACACTGAATCTGCCTTCAAACTAACTTTGAAAGCAACCAACCCAATTGCTTTGATCCAGGAGAGAAACCATGCATGAAAGCCTATGTATGGATAGATATCAACCTCAATATATGACAACCCTATGACTGAGAGACCTCTGGTAATCAATAGGGCCTACAAACTAAAACTTCCTTGCTTGAATACATGCAAAAAGTAATGTGATCTTCCTCTTTTCCTACTGATTTCCACTTTATCAAGGACTTTTAAATTTGTCAAGTGAGTCACATCATCTTGTAATATGTCCAAAGCACCAACAACAGATGCTTATATGTATCTATACCATACATACATATTGTATAGATATATCTTTGAATTGAGTTTGGCTATGGACATGGATGGAAAAATGCATGAACAAGATGGAAACATATTTATTATCCTCTAGTGTTCAACTTAAGATGGATTGGGAGGCGGGTGAAGTTTAAGGACAGTATAAAATAGCAATCCAAGAAATGAGAAGTCCTCTAAAAAAAACTGTATCCTCCCCCCCCCCCCCAAATGCAGCTTCACATTATTAGTTTCAGTTAGCTGAAGCATTTAATGCTATTTTGGAATGTGGCTTAAACATCTTGCAGTTTGACATCCGTATAATAAACTTTATCTAAAATCAATGCAAGGACCATAAATAATAACAGCATCTGTTTTCTGGAAGTTCTGAAGCCTAATTCTGGCACAAATTCTGCACACTCACCTCCCAAATTATACAAAGACCTTATTGTGTATGTGTGTGTTTAAGGGATTTACAGCTGAAAGTAACTGAATAACCTTCAGGGAAATGTAAACTCCCTTCTTTCCTAGCATTTCTTACCCTGCAGAGGTGCATTGGGCCTAAAAACAGCTGTTTGACTTCTTTCCCTGATCTTGTCCTTCCCTGTAAGAACCCCCACTATGTACTTCATTCAGGCCCCAATCTGTTCATTCAATTCGCTACTTTTTTCTCTCTCTCGCCCGCTTTTAGAGCTATATCAGCAGCTTATCACTTAAATGTCTTTTTTGGCTGGTTGGATATTGTTCCGATTTTAATGGATGTGGAAATCAACACATATTAGAGGATATGATTTAAAGGTATGTGTAAAAGAAGTCCAAGGGACTACCTTCTCCCTGTCAGAGTTTCATTGTCTAAGTATGTCTATGTATCTTGTCCATCCACAAGGGATATCTCTTATTTGAGGGTTGAAAATCTTATCCTGTATAGGACTAGTAATCTTTCTTACTATCAGAGAAATTCCTTATCTGAGGGTTGGAAAGCTTTTCCTTTTACATGAACTGAACAAGATGCCAAGAAATCTTCTATTTTGGAGTGGAGGGTCCTTCATAGAGATAGAAACTCCATCACTGGGCAATAACCCATCCCCTTTTCTCCTTGAATCTGTGCCATCATTTAAATCAGTTCCAGAGGCCCCTACCTGTTGAATGTTTGCTATTGTCCAAATCGAGAGGATTAGGATTCAGTTGTTCACACTCAAATGTCAAACATCCCCTCTCCCAGACAGTTTGGTTGGCTTTGTCTTTGTTTCCTTTTTCAGTGTGAAATGAAAACATTTAAACTGATTTTCAGCACCTTAGAGATTAACTGAGGCCCCTTCTACACTGCCAAATGATCCAGGTTATCAAAGCAGAAAATCCACATTATCTGGTTTGAACTGGATTACCTTAGTCTACATTGCCATATAATCCAGTTCAAAGCAGATAATTTGGATTTTATATGGCAGTGTAGAAGAGAACAAAGCTGGGAGCATAATTTGTTTTAGATTAAGACTTCCTCAGATGCCACTTCTGAGGAAGCAGGCAATGTGTGCTTGTACTCTGTAGAATGAATGACGTTTGACACTACTTAAATAGCTATGGTTCAATGCTATGGAATCATGGGAATTATAGTTTTATAAAGTCTTTGAATTTCACCTTTTAAGGATGAAGGTACACTGTAGAATCAATGCAGTTAGCATCACATTAACTTCCATGGAACGGGGAGGGGATCTTGCCCTTTCCTAAAGGCAAAAGCGAACTGCTGTAGCCTCTTTTGCTTTGTGTTTACCATCTTGATCATTCTCTGATGTAGTCTGGCTACCCATGTCCTAGTTTTCATCTGTGAGTTACTGGAGGATATACTAATGCTGGCAGCAAATTTTGCTGAACTCCGTGAGACCTGCTGCCCTAAGCCAACATGAGTAGGCTCTGACTACAAGTGGTTAAAGTTCTATGGATTTTATTGAGACACCGGTAATTCATTTTAATGCCTGCCTTTCGATACTGTTCTTTGGCTTGCCATTTTGAAAGGCTAAGATGCTAGTCTTTGCATTTTATGTGTCAGCTCATGTTTCATTGCGTTTTACCAGTATAAACTAGGATCCAACTAAAAGACACAGAAGCACCAACTGCACCCTCTGCCATGTTTCAGCTCCCTGATTACATCACAGCAGTGCCACAGCCTAGGACAGTTCATTTGAGGATTTGGGAAGTTGTAGACCCAAAAGTAATTTGTCTCAATTCTGTACAGTGCTAAGAGGAGAAGAGACTTCTCACCAAACAGTGGCTTTTCTCTTTCTCCAATTTCCACAATCTTCACTACTTTGGATATTTTATTCTATCCAGCTTACACATTGGTTTGGAATTTAGTTAAAAGTCCAGACACTAATTCAGGGTTCATCTATACATAGGCATGAAAACCCAGACTCACCTTGACTGCCTTTGCAACATTTTGCCACTTCCAGGAAATATCACAGATTAAACCAGGTAAATAATAGTTTAGACCCATATTAGAAAAATTCAAGGTATGCTTTGGAATCTGCTTGAAACTTCAGAGTATTCTGGTGCTTCAGGCTAGTGTGGACTTCTGGATCAAGTCCAATTTAGACTAGTCTGTCTACATGAAACATAACTGCCATCACCTTTTCCTTGAGCACAAGGATAGAGGAAAGGGTTGTTCTCATTTTCCCACCAGCAATATAAAACAGGAGGCTATCATCTGCCAATCATCAGAGTTGTTCCTGTAGAACTCTGGGAATGTAGTTTAGGGTGGAGCCTTTGTAATTCTCTGCTAGAGAGGTCCTCGGCTTTCCTAAACTACATTTCCCAGAATTCTGCAGAACCAGATCAGATTATTAGCCTCTGCTCTATAACGCTGGTGGGAAAACGTCCTGTGTCCATGTTGCCACTGTCACTGCTTCGAACTCCTGGCCATCCATAAATTCTTGCAAAGCTGTATGAAATAGGACTAGGAAATAAATTTGCATAACTTATGTTTTTGCCTAATTAAAAGTGAAGAAGAATAGTTTAAGAGATGCCAACAGCAGAAAGTATTTACTCCCTCAACCAAGGTCCCTAATACACATCTGGGAGGGGTTGCCACTTTTATCAGATTAACCAGATGATTAAAATTAAATTATTAATTTATTCAGACATGGACTTTTCATTTGGCTCCTAAGACACCCAGAGGAACAGAAATGGAAAAGGAACTTGTGATCCATCACTCTACAACTCACGTTAGCTTTCGGTTGTGGGCGTTGCTGAATCCAGCAAAGGAACAGCTCCTGTTGATTCTTCCCCCATCAGATGGGGAGACAAATGTCAGTTTCATGGACATGATTCCTGTTTAACAAGTCTGCAGCTCTAGAAAGCAAAGGAAAAGGGGATGACATTAGTTGCTTTAGCCAATGAGGCATGCTTTTACACATGATCATTTAGGCTATGGCTAAATTGTTATATTCGCTCTAACGAGAATAATAGCAGCCTCCATTTACATCCAGGGCGATTTCAGACTACAGCATTATAGCACCATGATTCAACTTTAATTGTCAAGTTTCCATACAGTGGAATCCTGTGATTTACAGTTTAGGGAGGAGTATTTAGAATTTTCAGCCAGGGATCTCTATTGCCTCATGAAACTACAAACCCCAAATTCCATAGAAAAATAGCCATGACAATTGAAGTGGAACTGTAGTGTCATGTTTGTGTAGTGTGAAAGTGTCTTATTCTTATACATTTCAAAACTTTATTTATATCCCTCATTTCCTTCCAAAACAATGACTCATGAAAACTGACAAAATAAGGCAAATACACCATAGGTATAATATACAAAAAGGTGCAATTAAACAGAGAATTAGGAACATTTAAAATATATAATTAGCAATAAAAACAAACCTTAAAACAAATTCATGGGTTTGCCGCAAGTCAAAAGCAAATTAAAGTAGATACACACATGGAGTTCCTTATTAAAAGCACTTCATTTTTTATTTTTTAAATAAAGCTTCTCAAAGTCTTTTATAAAAATTAAAAAGGCATCTCCTTGCCAATTGAGCAAGAAGGGGGCCATTCAGAATTAGTGAGCAAGCACCAAAAAGACTATAAATTACTTCTCTACCAGACATGACTGTGAAGGCAGCAGGTGTTAGACCAAGCATGGCCAAACTTGGCTCTCCAGGTGTTTTGGACTTGTACAGCCTATCAGCTGTTGGGAATTGTGGAAGTCCAAAACACCTGGAAGGCCAAGTTTGGCCATGCTTGGTCTAAGACCACAGCCTTTTCCAAGGATCTCAAGGGAAAGGTTGAAATATCCAGGAGACCTATCTAGGAAAGGCTTTTTATTAGTCTTGACCTAGATTACATACCCCAGATGTCATCTATTCTCCTTCCTCCCAAAACTGGAGACCTTAAAATAATGTCTTTGGCCTCAAGGCTGACATGTAATGCCACACATGTCATTTGGCATTGGTCCATTGATTCAAGTGCTCGTGAATCTCTTGGAGGAGTGTATCAGATTGGTATAGCTTCATAGGTGTTGAGTTTACCAGATTTTGTGTTTGGGATTAATGTAACAAAAAAAAAAATAAAGCAGAAGTTTTAAACAATGCAATAAGTAGTGCAATTTGTTACTTTGAAAAACAAAAGGAATAACTACAAATTGTGTGCCTTCAAGTTGCTTGTTCAATTATTAAGATGCCATGAATTCTGGTGGGTTTTCTTAGGCAAAGAGTTCCTTTGCCAATTCCTTCTTCTGAAATATCGCCTATGGCACCTGGTATTTGTTGGCTGACTCCCACTGAAATCGTGAATGACCTGCTTAGCTTCCAAGATCAGACAGGATCCTACAACTACAAATTACTTCGCTTTAAAAAAACCAGCACAATACAAGAATAAATAACAAGAATAAAACAGGTTGCTGAGAGTTTTTCAGGCTGTATGGCAGCAACCCAGTGATTCCAGCCATGAAAGCCTTTGACAATTTGAGAATAAACTACTTTTTAAAAGATTGTATAGATATACATGTATAGTTTTGCAATGACTGCACTGAGCAGCACATCTTCCTATACATAGTACAACTATTCTGAAAAAAGGTGTGGTTTTTTTTTTTAGGTTCAGTGGAATCTATGTGGAATTTATTTCAGTACAAATCCACCAAGTAATTGCTCATCTAGCCACATGTTCAAATAGCATATCCCAGCAATGTCATTATTTCCTCAAAATACAATTGCTATTTTATATACAGTGTAATTTTCTGAGTGCTGTTTAGCTCTTTGCACTCTTTCCCCCTATGTTGGCATGTATGCAGAGATGAGTGGAAAGAGTGCAAGGTAGCAAGACCATTACCCCTTAGATAGAGAGGTAGACAGACAGAAACACACACACACATACACAAGTGATCCCTTTTTCTCACTGGCTCTATGCAGACATGATATCATGCTATCCATGGACCTGTGGGAGTATTGCACAGAGGTTAGGTCAGGCTTTGACTCATTCACCAACTGCACTTCCTCCAGGCTTTCCATAGTTCCTTCTACAGGAAAAGAACTGCCTGCTAAATACATTTTCTGCAACACCAGCTTTCCCCAGGACAAGCAGCCCTTTCATGCCTCCTCCATTCTATCAGGAATTGTATCGGCGAATCTGTTTTGAAAGCTGTAATTGGACTATCCTCATTCTGTCCCAAGGGTCAAGAGTCAGTCAAATTGACTGCATTTTCATCCTGCCCGCCTTCCTCTCTCACCATCATTTTATCTTCCCAACAGGTCTGTGAGATGGCTTAGGCTGAAAGATGTTGACTGGCTATACAGCCATCTGGGGAACTTCATGGCTGAATGGGTTTCTGTGTTTCATGTGTTGACTTCCAGATGTTGTTGAACTAGAGCCTTCATTATCCCTCAGTTTGGACTACACCGTCTTGATGTACAATCCAACAAAATGTGGAACCTTACATGTTCCCCATTTCTGCTCCAATGAAGTGGTGAGATTTTTGTAATCAAACTCCAACTGGAATGACTTAAAAGATCTGGAAGAAAAAGCTAACTTATGGTTCAGCTACTCCAGGCCAGGTGTTTTGGACTTCAACTCCCACAATTCCTAAAAGCTGGTAAACTGGCTGGGAGTTTTGGGAGTTGAAGTCCTGGGAGGCCAAAGTTTGCTCATCCCTGATCTACACTGTAAAATTAATACAAGTTGATAGCACTATAATTGCTATGGCTCAGTGCTATGGAATCATGGATGCTGTAGTCTTTAGCTTCTCTGCCAAAGAGTGCTGAAATGTGCACAAATCCCAGGATTAAATAATATTGAGCCACAACAGTTAAAGTGGTGTCAAACTGCACTAATTCTATAGTGTAGATGCATTCCAAGATTAGTGAAATTCAGGGGTCCCCAAACTAAGGCCCGGGGGCCAGATGCGGCCCTCCAAGGTCATTTACCTGGCCCCCGCCCTTAGTTTTATAATATCTTTTTGTATTAGTTTTAATAATATAATACATTGTATATACATATAATATTGATAATAATATTATGTTATACAATATAATACTAATAATAATACCATATAATAATATTAATTATATGTTATATATTACATAGCATATATAGTATAGTGGTATAGTTCAATATAGAATTATATAATGCTAATATTGTGCTATGCTAATAATATAATATACTAGCTGTGCCCGGCCACGTGTTGCTGTGGCGTTGTCTGGTGGTGTCTGTATTTTATAGGCAGTGTGGAAGAGGCCTAAGTGAGGCCTAACTTTGCCTGTAACCCTGGGCTGAGTGGGTTGCTAGGAGACCAAGTGGGCAGAGCTTAGCCTTCTAACTGGCAGCAATGGATAAAAACAATTATTCCTCTCCCTCTAATTAGGACTTTATTTTTCTTTTCTTTTTGTTGTATCAACCTAGAGGCGTGGATGAGGGGTTGTGCTGTCAATTTTCAAGGTTGTGGGGTGTTTAGTTTTGTTGTTTTGTCGGTTGCCAGTATTCCATCACTCTTTTATATATATAGATAGATTGTATGTATATATAGCTGCTTTGAGTCCCCTTCGGGGTGAGAAGGGTGGGATATAAATGTAGTAAATAAATGCAGTAAATAAATAACTAATTTTAGACTTAGGCTCGGCCAAAGTCTGAAATGACTTGAAGTCACACAACAACAACAATCCTAATTAACTTGACTATCTCATTGGCCAGTAGCAGACCCACACTTTCCATTGAAATCCTGATAGGTTTATGTTGGTTACAATTGTTTTCATTTTTAAATATTGTATTGTTCTTTCGTTGTTGTTGTTTCATTACAAATAAGACATGTGCAGTATGCATAGGAATTTGTATTTTTTCCAAATGATAATTCGGCCCCTCCACAGTCTGAAGGATTGTGGACCGGCCCTCTGCTTCAAAAGTTTGAGGACCTCTGGTGAAATTCATAGTACTGTAGTGGAACATGCTTATAAGATAGCAACATTCTTGTCATGGATTTGACCACTTGTTGTGAAGGAGGCATAAGAGATATACAAAGTCAATAAAAATTCCAAAGAACAAATTCTATGAAACATAGTGAAATAAACTGGGAGGTTTTACCATGAAAAGAGGCAGTGAGATCTTCAGCCCATCCTCTGTTCCGATATTAGCCAGCACGCCAATGCCTTAAATCAAGAAATGGTTTTCTAAGATCTACAGAGATACTCGTAGGAACACCTCACCCATGGCTGATACCAAATGAGAGACTCCCTCCCGGGCACACAGAAGACTGGGCAACTTGGAAGGTGCTGAACAGACTGTGCTCTGGCACCATGAGATGCAGAGCCAACCTTAAGAAATGGGACTACAAAGTGGAGTCCACAACATGCAATTGTGGAGAAGAGCAAACCACAGACCACCTATGACAATGCAGTTGAGCCCTGCCACATGCACAACAGAGGACCTTCTTATAGCAACACGAGAGGCACTCCAAGTGGCCAGCTTCTGGTCAAAGGGCATTAGTATAATGCCAAGTTTTTAATTTTGTTTTGGTTTTCAAATACATTATAACTTGTACCCTCAGTTCACTTCTGACACGATAAATAAAACCATGAAAAGAAGGAATTGAGAGATGCATCTAGCCTGTTGCAACCATCACATAGAAATGGCTCCTCTTCCTTGTGGCAGTTCTCCTTGTGACTCACTATATGGATTGCTTGAATTGTGCAAAGGGCAATAATCCTCATAACCTAGTGGGTAATTAGACTCCATCTCCCATCAGAATGTTGAAGAATGAAGGATCACAGGAGACCAAATTCAAAGCATCTAGATGCCCCCAGGCTAAGGAAAACTGGCGAAAACTTTCGGTTGCACTATCAGCTATTTACCTAGTACATGTACATGCAACAGGACTTATCAGAATGAGAAAACTCTACTAACAGGAATAAGATTAGCAGCATTGCTTATAGTGGCTGGCAACCCATGATCAAAAAGTGGGAATGTTTATTCTCCCCATGCCTCTGCCATATCAAGAGGGCCTATGTTGAAAAGAAGAGCTGCCACTGTTCCTCTTCAATGCTGGCAACCGTATGAGAAAATTAACATACAAACACCCCTCTTATGCCATGCAAGGATGTAATAGGAAATCCATTAAGGTAGGTAAAGGTAAAGGTCTCCCCTGACGTTAAGTCCAGTCATGTCTGACTCTGGGGGCTGGTGCTCATCTCCATTTCTAAGCCGAAGAGCCAGCATTGTCCGTAGACACCTCCAAGGTCATGTGGCTGACATGACTGCATGGAGCGCTGTTACCTTCCCGCCAGAGCAGTACTTATTGATCTACTCACATTTGCATGTTTTCGAACTGCTAGGTTGGCAGGAGCTGGAGCTAACAGCGGGTGCTCAAGCCGCTCCCGGGATTTGAACCTGGGACCTTTCAGTCTGCAAGTTCAGCAGCTCAGCGCTTTAGTGCACTTCGCCTCCAGGGTTCCTTTTTATCCATTAAGATTTGCCAATAATAAAAGTTGCATTTGAGGCTCTGCATTTTAAAAATCTGAAGCTTTAAAAAATTACTTGTCTGTATATATAAAAAAAATCAAGGGAAATAATAAATATGCAGGTTTGAATAGTAAGCCAGAATGATACACAGTGAGCCAACATAAAGCAAGGGAAAGTGATTTAGCAGGATTAGCTTCTCCAATAGAAGCCATCCCGATGTCCCACAGCTGGGCAGACAATAGGAAATGAGGAAATACCATATAAAGGTTGTAGGAAGCCTGGGCAGGAAGCCAGACGGACCTCCTGATGCAGTCTTGTTTGAGAAGCAGCAGTCTCACAAATTGAAAAAGGAGAAGGAAACAAACACAATATTAAAACTGCAAGAAGAAAGCCATGTAATAACAGATAATGTAAATATCTAGAAGGTGTTTCATTGACATTATGTTTCCTTGTATAAATGCCAAGACATTTCATTGGAGAAAGTCAGTGAAAATCAAGCTAAACAGAATTTATCACATATTATCAAAGACAAACTGGATGAATCTATAACAGTAAGGGAAATGTGTGAGGCGATTAATAAAATGTAGACACCTAGGCCTGACAAATTTATTATAATTTTTTTGAAGAATAGTTATTATTGTAACAAACAATAAATATGAATTTGCAGTATGGTAAGATTCCTGTGAGTTGGAAATGAACCAACACAGCACTGATACCTAAAGAAGATCAGGACAAGAATGTATAGACCAAGAAATTTTAGACAAATATCATCACACTCCAATACGACTTGGATACACATGTCCTGGTTTTCATCTGTGAAATGTTGGAGGTTATGTTTCCAACTAAACGCTGTTCATTTTGTGTACTAACACAGCATTAACCAACCACCTGCTGTTACTGCCGGAACACACACACACACCCGTCTTGGAGCATGTCTTATTTCTGGACAAATATTCAGATACTGGAAGCAAGTATCCCTATCAAAACAGAAATGCCTGCCTCTTTTACATCTTTCGAATCAATAGTTCAGCTGTCAAGGGAAGAAAGAGATGAAGTCAGACTATTCATCCCGCAGCCTATGGGCCTGGCAGTGCTTTGCATAATGCTGTAACCGGATCCATGCAAAGTGGGTTGCACAGGCTGCCACTAAAATTACATACGAATTTTGTTTATTTTTCCAGAAGTTGCCCCTTATAGCTTTACCACTCTGGGATCAAGACTGCAGCCACCGGTAGCTTTTTGCTTCAAAAGCACAACATTGCCCTTCATTAATGCATCTAAAACAGGTCACGCTAGCTTCACCTAACTCACTTGATTTCCTTTGGCTCCCTTTTCTGTTTCCCATCATCACTCAGTCCTTTTTGTTCCTTGGGGGAAAATCTGTGTTTCCAGAGTCACATGTGCATTGAATTTAGACCATGGAGCCTCCATCTCACAAAGCTCCACAGACTTATAAATTCAGTCTAAGCAGTAAAGAGGAGGCAACGAAGGATCCCCACACAGAGACAGCACAAGCAAGCAGCTGTAATGTTAACACCAGATCCACAAACTTGTAATTTTAAAACAAATCTGGTGTTAGCCAGCTCACTATCATTCATTTAGACTAAACTCCCACTCACATCCAAAACAGAATTTCTCTAAGGAAGTCTTATTTGTATCAAGAGCCTGGCAAAGTCTGGAAATAATCTCTTTTTTTGGATTACAACTTTCCAACTCAGCCAAGAGGCATAACCATTGGACATCACAGATGGGAAATCATGCAAAAAAAGTAGTTTTTAAAGCCCTGGAAGAACCCTCTTTGTGTGTCTCGCTCTCATACACATAAACACAGATCCATATTCTTGAACTGCAGAGTCCAATGCCTACAGGGAATGAAAATGAGGACATTGTCCCTCCAAAGAGGAATTCTGCCCTTTTCATACAATCCCCAAATTTCTACCATTGCAGTAACTTAAAATTTAGGTGAAGTGTTTAGAAACAGAACTTTATCACACCAGCCTGTTCTCTTATGACAATCACATTGTTCAAGGAAATGGAAACATACCATTATTGAAACCGCTTTCGCATCTTGTTGCATTTGCACTATGATGTCACTTTGTTGATGCAAATTCCTATAACTAGTCTTCCATACAATCTTGCACCCTACTTGTGTTGACCCATTTCCCCCTATTTTGCCATACTGCACAATCACACATTTTCATGGTTTCTGAAACACCTTATTCCTCCTTAAAATATCAAGACCTTAGTGGAAGGAAATTATCATATAAGGAAGAGTGTTGGTTGTTGCCTGAAGCTTGAACAACATGCGGCCAGCCAGACTTCATTGAGTAGGAAGTTCCAATGTGTAGATGCTGCTACAGAGAAAGTACTGGCTGTCTGGCACCGTGCTAATCCATCTGACTTTACAAGGTGTTGCGCCAGCAATAGATTTGTTCTCATTGGCTTTTCCTTCTTTCTTTGGAATCTTACTTCGGACCGGTTTTGAACTGGATTATATGGCAATGTCAACTAAGATAACTCAGTTCAAATCAGATAATGTGGATTTTCTGTTATGATAAGATGAATTATCTAGCAGTATAGAAGGGGCCTGAAAGAAAGGTAATGGTAAATATTATTACCAATATTTGCATTTAATGTCCAATCTGTTTGCCCATGCCTCCAATTTTTCCAGTTTGGAAGGTCCAAAACAATCCTCTGCCACGTTTTCAGCTGTTTTTTAAATGTCCCGATTTTACTCTCCTCCTCCACTTTCTCCTTGTCCTCAATTTGCTTCCACTGCTGCAAACTGAATTCAAATTGTAAAGGTAGTTGCAGGGTATGCTTGTCCATTCCAAAAACACTCAATAGCTACACTTGCATAATGGGGGAAATGGACTGGTCTCCATATTTCAGCATAAGCAACAAATCTACAAAATGGCAGCCCCCTGATGTGACCCATCCCCATGAAGCCAACATGCCAGTTGCTTGCAACATAGGGAAAAATCATTCCATCATGGTGCTGTTTAGAGATGACATAAACAAACCACTTAATTAAAAACAGTTTTCTTGTGCAGCAAGCAATTGAAAGAAGAAACAATTAAACCTTTAGCCTTGCGGTTATTGGCCTCATGGCTCCAGATGTGTAGAGAACTGATAAATTCTTGAGGTCTTTCTTTTATTTCTCTGGCCTAGAAATCTTGTCAGCAGCAGCTCTTGAGAATTGTCATGATCTGTGAGCTCTGCTGCTGTTAAAGTTCAGATCGAAGGAAAGGAGGGCATTGCACTCTTGCTGATACTCAAAAGAATGCATTCAGGCCACTTCTGATATACCCAAAGAACCAAAGGGTATTCACACAATATAGCCATGCTGAGTCTGTGCTTTGACACTAACTAAAAACAAGTCAAGCTAAATGAGCCAAAACAAGGAGATGAATAAGGTAGATCTCTTAGTTTGGAAAGATGACATATAGTAGGACCTCCGCCTTCATGGGGATTAGGAGCACAGGACTCCTGAAGAAGTGGGGAAACTACCATGTTTCCCCGAAAATAAGACAGTGTCTTATATTATTTTTTTTCCCAAAGATGCACTAGGTCTTATTTTCAGGGGATGTCTTATTTTTCCATGAAGAAGAATTCACATTTATTGTTGAACAAAAAAATGAACATTTATTATATACTGTACAGTAGTTGTCATCACAAACCAACATAACCAAAACAGACAAAATGTGACTCCTGTCAAGAATTTCTTGTTACTACCATTATTTCCATTTCCATTTACCAATCCTGCATGCTCTGGTGTTTTGATTGGCGGGCGCCAGTCATGCTTCCAAACAAAAACTTTGCTAGGTCTTACTTTCGGGGGAGGCCTTATATTTAGCAATTCAGCAAAACCTCTACTAGGTCTTATTTTCTGGGGATGTCTTATTTTAGGGGAAACAGGGTACACACACCCTTTGAGTAGGGAGGACACCTCTTTAGGAATCTCTAGGCCTTCCAGCATGGCCCTACAGTCAACTTAAAGCTGAACATTTAATTACATTTTTATTTACAGCATTTATATTCTCACCCCGAAGGGGACTCAGGGCAGATCACATTACACATATAGGCAAACATTCAATGCCTTTTAACATAGAACAAAGACAAGACAAACATAGGCTCCGAGCGGGCCTCGAACTTATGACCTCCTGGTCAGAGTGATTCATTGCAGTGATTCATTGCAGCTGCTCTCCAGCCTGCGCCACAGCCCGAGCCCATATTAATCAAATCCACAAAAATTAGTTTTGAATTAATAATGTGGAAGGGTGGCTGTAAGTATGTGTTTTGTTGAGCTTGACAAAGTTACACTTTTAGGGTACAGTTCCCAGAATCCTCTAAATCAGGAATTCTCAAACTTTTTCAGCCACTGAGCCCTTTTTGAAAAAAAGTTTCTCGTGGAGCCCCATGAGCCCTTGACAGATAGATAGATAGATAGATAGAGCATGGGCATAACCGTATTTCAGTGAAAGACCCCCAGGGGCCATCCAGTCCGACCCCCTTCTGTCATGCAGGGAAAGCACAATCAAAGCAGCCCCTGCATGGTGGAAAGGAAATGGGTTTTGAAAGCAAGCAGGGTGAGGGGGAAAGGATCTGGGTGGTGAGGAAGGCAGTGGCGGGGGGGGGGGAGGTTTTTGGTCATGAAGAAAGCAAGGAAAACAACTTTTGGGGCAAGGAAGGTGAGGAAAATGGCTTTTCAGGTGAGGGAGGTGAGGGGAAAAGGCTTTTTGAGGGAGGTGGGGGTAAGGGAAGGGGCAGGAAGGAGGGAAAGCTTGGAGGGGGAAACGCAGAGCCCAACACAGAGCCCCTCATATACTTCGCTGAGCCCCAAGGGCTCCACACAGCACACTTTGAGGACTACTGCTCTAAACAAAATAAGTATTTCTTGGGAATGTGTGTCTCAGAGTACCTTTTATGCTCTTAAAAAGTATGTGGTTTAAAAAATACACATAGATACAAGCAATCAGCTCAGTTTTTTAGATTGGCTTATTTCAACATCCTACCCCCAATGTATACCATGCAGCATTTCACATATGAAAACCCAGCATTCATTTGGCCAAGCAATATCAGAATGTGGCTAAGATGACAAAAATATTAATGAGGAAGAATAAGTAGGAGAGGTTGCAGCAGTTTGCTTATGCCTGCATTGACTGGGAAAGGCAAGATTACGTCTCAAGTTTTCTTCTCCCCTTCCCCTCCAAATCTATTGCTGGGGACAAATAAGGCATGTGAGAGGATAAGAATAAAAGTAGGACATTTTAGAAGTCCCTGAAAAAGTGGGATGGTCCCTGCCAAATCAGGGTGGTCTGAAGATATGCTAATGTTCCATGGACCATGTAGAATGGATGGTGGGACAGAAACCATACACTAAATCAGAGTTGGGCAATACATGACCCTCAAAATGGTTGCTGGACTGCAATGCCAATGGTCATTAGGCATACAAGAAATAGTAATCCAATGACACCTAGGGCCAGAAATTGTCTATCGCCTGAACCAGATTTATTCATACTGAAGTTGATTACAAGCTACACTCCCATCCATGGGTGTAATGAGTTTTGGCTCCTGCACAATGAGCTCAAAGACCTTCTTTTTAACAAAACAAAATAAAAAGACCACACATGCTATTGGTTTCACTGTCACGCCTTCCTTTGCCCTGGTTTCTTAGCTCCCAGTTGTAGCATAATGTGTGCTAGAGTAGAAAGTCTGAAATTGGGAGCTGCACTTAGACAACTCAGAAAATTCTTTTGGTGTATGAATATGTGCATGTGTGTAGTTTAGTGACATATTAGAAACATGAGAACATCTCCATAATGCTCTCATTTAGGTCTATGTGGGGGGTCAGAATGCTCTTCTTCAAAACAGGCCAGAAACATGTTACAACTGTTTGTAATTAAATAAAAAATTGGCCTTCACTCAGATGCATTTCTCCCTTCCAGAGAGAAGTTCAGAAGAAGACCCAATAATAATAATAATATATTACTAAATCCATTTGCAGTGTTCACCTGGTCTGGGCAGGTTCTTCTACTGGGGATGTATAGTAATTTCAGAACAAAGGAAGAACAGAATTCAATTAATGTTATTCGATTCAATTTTCATTCACTATAGAACGAGTATACAGAGGAGTCAGTTGAATGGAAGGCCTTATCTCTCTCCAACAGCTGTAGTACCTGTTGTTTATGGCAGATATTCTGGGTAGTCAACATGATATTTCATATGCAATATCTTCAGCATTGTATCCTTCAAGGGCACTGCAGTGGGAAAGTGTTGGGGTCATAACAAATTACGACCCATTTCAAGAGTGTAACCTAAATGACAATTTTGATTCCCAAATAAGAATTCGGTTGTTTCTCCATAAAATTTTTCTTCATTTCCCTAATTTTTAGCAGTCCTTTGCAGTAACATAAACATTCAGCTAAGCCTTCAGAAATATAGTTTAAGCATCCATATAAAACAAGCAAGCAAAGTTATTAAGGAAAACAATGCTGCAAATTTGGGTATAAATGTTTCACTTTCAGAAATATTTGAAATTTGGAGAATGAAGGCAAATTTAATGTTGGGGGACAAAATCCTTATTTTGATGTGGTCAATGACCTCGTTTTGTCTTTCCACATCCCTTGTCATCGTTTCTCCTTACAGCATCCCAGGCCTGTGGCATTGTGAGTAAATGTCCACACAAAAACAATGGACACAGCATAAAAATAAACATTATGAAAACTTAAGTTAAAAGGAGAAAACACACAACTGTACAATAACATAACATGAGGAGAACCTGAAGAGTGGTTTGAGGCCATATTCTGTGTTCAGTGTAATCAGTATGCTAAATTAGGTACACATATCCAACATTAACTAGTAATAAATCATAAATAATTTTATTTTAAATCAGTTCTTCAGTATACTTATAACTTTGCAATTTATTAAAGATTAAAGTTCATTTGCATGCTAATGAGATGGATATGCTTGTTTATGTTTACATAATTGTATCTTGACTGAATATTTGACATTTCAGGATGTAGAGTATCCTCAACATTTTTCATGGCATGCTGGCGCACTTGGCTTGCAGACTTAAGGAGCAGGATATACTCTGATGGCTTTCTTTTTTTCCCTCCTCAATTGGGGGACTACAATGGCATGGTTTGGGTCTCCATATCTCCAAAGGTCCCAGGTTGTAGTTGGTCAAGTGCCTGAAATGGACCCAAATCTACATCTTGTTCCCATTATGGTCTGTTCACATACACCTATGTAATCCATATCCATTTCTTTTCACAAAACAAATAGCTGGTATTAATCTTTCCCTCCCTGCACAGGTTGAGGACAAATTCTTCTTGAACTTTTAATGGCAGGTGACTGATAGGTTTTTTAAAATTTTAGTTGATTGTGCCTTAGATTTTTAGAATCAAAATTTGAAGGTAAATATTTCTGAAACAGGAGATCCAGCTAGCAGAATCAGCATTTGCAAAGTTTGCTAAAAAAGCAAGCTGATTTTCTGACTTCCACCCCGCAAAAAGAGAGAGAGAGAGAATCTTATAAAATTGTTCTTAAATTATGGGTTTAAAGTATTTATTGATAATTGAAATATGTTGTGGCTTTATATTAATTTTTACATATTTTATATTCATAAAACCATGTACATATAGTTTGATATGTGTTGTGTTGTTCCACACTTTGAGTCACAGAAAGAGGCAGACAAAATAAGTAAGTAATGTACTGGGGAATTATTATTGTTCTTTTCCCCCAAAATATTGCTGCCTGCAACCTGTACTCTTTTCCATCACCCTCTTCTGTCCAAAGTTCTCCTGCTCCCTCAAATGTCTCTGCTGTCTTTCTTGGTGCCATTTATGCCTAGAACAGTATCTCAGACTGAAGAACTAAGACCCCATCCTTCCTTTTAAATCCCTCCCTCAAGTGGATGTAAGACATTTTATTGCTTGAGGCTCAGCAACAAATGTCCCCATACTGTAATTAATAACATTGAGTTGAAACGGATGGTTCCTATGTTCCAGGAGAGGTTAGATGTTCAGTTTTATGCAATAGACTCCTAAAGACAGAGACCTTGGAAAATTATTATTATTATTATTTTAACTACAAAATTCACAATTGGGAGAGCGAGGTCCAGTTTTTTCCAAGTTATGGATCTGTCCTAACAGACTTTGTAAATCTCAGCACATCACTAATGGTTTTGATGAAAATAACAACACAAACACAAGTCCAGTAACAACATACAATTTCCTCTCACATAACAGTTTATGTTTATGCCTACTTTCCCTCCAATGCAAGTCCTATAATTAGTTGTTTCTGGGCTCAGTTAGTTCAAAAACTTTATAAGGAAAAGATGACGCATTTGACTTTTTTTTTCATCCCAGGAAAACCTTTTAGGTGATTTTCCCCCTTCTAGTTATGGCCTCAGATAATATTTACTTAAGTTCAGTAAACTACCTCTGTGCAGCAATAATATTAACACATTCCCCAGTGCTGCAAGGAGCGATTGCCAGATGTCCAGGACTGACCTGGCAAAACAGGAACTGCTTTATCCAAAACGGGACAGCCTTCATCCTGGTGGTTGGAGCTAGCAATCCATGCTCTCCTTAACTGGAGCTTATTAATGTTTTTAACTCATCTCTGGATTGAGACCAACAGCAAAAGCAGATAATGACCTAGGGGCAAATTTCTGTCTTGTGGAATTTAAATGTTCTTGCTAGTTTGTTCTTTTTCCTTGGAGGCCCTCAAGCAATAAAGCAAAGTCTTGTGCAAAAGAAATACACTTCACATTAAAGAATTCTTGAGTTCAGACATATTATTTTGAGAACCAGAATTTAATAGAGCTTAAAATCTATTCTTGGTTACACCAAGCTTTCTTTAACCCAGTAGGTTAGGAGGAAAGTCATGGTTGTTGTTATAGTAGTTGCTGTTGTGGTATAGGAAATCAGAAATCCCTACTCGTCTGTCATAAGTGGAACAGCTATCATTCTCTGGCTCTCACCCAGATTAATCTCCTGTCATCACACTTTTGTCAGCTGTTTTTAATATCCCAGTTTCTCTCTGTCTCTCCCACTTTACCTTTTCATCCTGGTTTACTTCAGTAGCTACCAAGATCTAAGTGAAAAACTAGTACACGCTCAATTAACTCTGCACTTAGTGAAAGAGATGACTAGGAATAGACTCTTGCCCTTCCCAGTGTTTAGGCAAAAGCAAATTGCTCCAGTCCCTTGTGTGTTCTTCCTCATTAATAATTTTGGCTACCTCAAACTCTGATGTTGGCAGTTATGGCATACACCATTTTAAAAAGAACAACATAAATGTGTTTAAATAATAGCTCATTAAATATTGTAATCATCCATAACTTTATGTTCATTTTAATGCAGCTTTGCGCAGCAGAACTTAATGCCAGATTTTGCCACTCACTATTTCCCAGCAGTGCAATAAGAGTTAAACTCATAAAATTGTATGAAAATGACAAACACATTGCTGTTGCACCAAAAAAAAAAAGGGGGGGGGGATCCTGCAGAGCTGAATCACTGTTATTATCAAAGTGCTTAATACCAAGACTCATTAAGTTTCCATTCTTAACTTTCACTGCAGTGTTAAATCTAGTGGGAAAATAAACTCTGTATTTAACCTCTGCTCATAGGCATTCTTTTGAAAGACCATCGACCTCAGTAGCAATGTCATTCTAACAAGATACTTCACTGCAAAAACATTCCAGAACTATGATATTCAATAATCAGCATCCTTCTAGAATAAGATCACCCAGCTCCTGGCATTGCCATTATGCTAGGGGTGCTCTTATTAAATTCCTGAATTAGATTACTTTTTAATTACTTTTCAGAATTTGAGATGCCAATTTTTAAAAAAATAATAATCCTGGGTCCCCAAAATTATGTGTGATTTTCTTGATTGGAGGCATGGGTCCTTTTTTAAATCCCATGTGAGCAACCATCATACTACCATGGAATCCAGCCCTTCACAGATGAAAACCAGAGTGTGGTCAAGGTAGTCAAAGCTCTTAATGAGAGGAACACATACTCTAGGGACTTCATCAAATAGGTTGCTTTCAAATGGTTGAACTTGTTTGTAACTGTAGGATTGTATGAATGTAAGTATGTTGCCCTGGTATTAAAGCCTTGTGGGCCACATAAAATGATGTAGTGGTCCGGGTTCAGCTTATGGGCTCTGATTTGACACATTTCCATACAATGGAAATAAGAAACAAACACAAGAAAGAATGTGTTTAAATCAACCTTAAACACTAACACATTTTCAAATCAGGAATATTGTGCCTCAGATGCAGACCGACATAGCAGGTTGTCCAGTAGATTGGGATCTATTAAAACATAGATTACCTGCAGCATACAAACATAGCAGTCATAGCCAGTCATTAAAGCAATGCAGGGATGGAACACATTCTCTAGAATATCCAATTGGGGATCCCAACTCACCCATTATTCCAATGGACATACTTTTAGAAGTGTTGCAGAAGAATGTATCTGCCACATTCTTCTGCAACACACTTACCACAGGTAAGCAGTAGTAATCAGTAGCCATTGGGTTACTTTGGCTCCTTGAATTTCCTCTTCCCAGCCAATTACTCCCCAATTACTCCAGTGAATAAGGGGCTACTACTCAATGTTTGAACACAAATATTTGTAATAGTTTTGGTGTGTTATATTGAGGTTATTTATTTATTTATTCAAATCAAGCGTTGATGTATGCTGCAATGAGAATTTTTCCAGAGTGCTACATGCCAAGGTCAGTACTGGGGAGAACTCTGGAAAATCAAAGCCACAATCTTTTCCTTAAATATCAGAAGCTGCCAACACTAGTGGATGATTTTTCCTTTAAAGCCTCAGCCTTGAAAATTGTGAACAGCTGTGAGTTTGTTAGTGCATACAAGAAACATAAAGTAACTAGGAGACAGAAACCTTTCCTTTCTAGTGATCTGTTCAATTACTATGCATTTCATGGATTGCATGGTCAAGAGATATGTGATACAAGGTTGGATTTTCTAATATATGTCTGTTTTTGCAACAGATACTTATGGATAAGTCACTCATGTACAATTCAAGAGCAGGTTTTGGAGCCAAAAGTTTGGATTTTGATATAACCCATGGATAGGTTGAGACAATTCTGTGGATAAGGGGAAGTGGCAACCACCTACTGTCATTTTCCTGTCCAAGCATTCAGAAAGGCCTGATAAAATGCTATGCTATATATTTATGACTTCCGTTGTTTTACTTGTGACCTTGGAGCTCAGAGTGCAGCGGTGGTTTTCTTCTCTCCCCCCCCCCCTTTTTCCCAATCCATCTTCCATCTTTCCCATTGTTACTGGTGAGAGTGATGTTACCACCCCTTCCTTGGCCAGGGAAACCAATGACCAAGCTCCTGTCCTTCACATGATCCCCTCCTCTGGTTCCCAAGCATCAAGATGGCCATGGTGGTTCTATCCCACCAAACAACAAAGCCCAAACGAAACTGCCATGAAAGTTAAAGTAGAATTATGGTGCTCTAATTTTCTAATTCCAAACAATGGTCAAGGAGAACGGAAGGTAGCTGCTTATGCAACATTTGAATTCCAAATATTATGGGTAAGTCACTTCATGGGGGAGGATATCTGGGTCAGCAAAGTGGCAGGGACTTAACAAATCTCTCTCCCATGTCTCTACTTTTGATAGCCTCCATCTCAAATCCGCTTTCTCTGGTGGGTAAAGGGCCATCTGGGGTGACTTACACATTTGCGTGCAATATGTGGCTTGGCTCTGAGGACAAAGAGAATCCAGGATTACTGGTGAAGAATGAGCCGAGATACACACCATATTGAATCCACACAGTCCTAAACAGTTTGGAAACCACTGCTTTTTCATTACGCAATCTGTTTCTGGCCTTCTGTTACAATAAGTTAACAGCACAGTTGCACAATACTGGAGTGCCAAACAGCCAGTTGATCAGCTTCATTATGAGAGTCAGCTGATGACAAGCTGCAACACTTACTCGCCAAGTACTGTAAATTGCTATCATACTTATGCAGAAGCAAAGAAGAAACAGGCCACTTCAAACTATGTACAGAAGTCAGCCAAACTGACAGCTTAGATCAACTCTAGTTGACAGGGCAATGTCCTCCAGCACATCTGAGGACAGCCTGGCCGAAGGGAGCAGAGCAGGTCAGATGTCACACAATATTCTGTCCTAAGGAAGGAGCAGCTAAGAGGTCAAGAGAAATAATTGGAAGGGAGAGGAGCTGGACTGCTACAAGTGCTGTGTGCAAAGCAGTCATTGCCCTGTACCTAATGATAGCAAAACACATATATTGACCACTACAGAATGACCCCTTCCTCCCATATCCACAGATCTCTAGGCATTTTCTAGGTCCTCCAGCACACTTCTATGGCATGTTGACCATAAAGTCACACTAGATGACTGAGAAATGTCAGAGAGATGTTCTGACTAGGTATTTTCTAGATCTTCTAATGCAGTGGTTCTCAACCTGGGGTCCCCAGATGTTTTTGGCCTTCAATTCCCAGAAATCCTAACAGCTGGCAAACTGGCTGGGATTTCTGAAAGTTGTAGGCCTAAAACATCTGGGGACTCCAGGTTGAGAACCACTGCTCTAATGTGATTCTATATGCCACTTGTGATCGTTTCTGTAGTCCTTACCTACTCTTAAAGTTTATGGTTAGAGACCCTTGTTTTGAGAAAAGAAATATAAGATCCCAAGAAATCCACATCTCTATGTTGGCAAGCAGACCCCCACTGTACACTATTATATATATATATATATATATATATATATATATATATATATAGAGAGAGAGAGAGAGAGAGAGAGAGAGAGAGAGAGAGAGAGAGAGAACAGACTCATCTTTGCATATTTACTAGAGTTATATCACTGTGTAATAAAAAGTGCAGCTGTTATTCATTGGTTGTATGAGGTCTGGATGTTTCCCCCAGATTGCTTTAGTTGTGAAGAAACCATACATTTCCCTCCACTGAGACAGCCATGGTTCAGTCCCTGGGGAAACAACAGTTTATTTTACCCCAACTAACACATTCATTGTAGTTTGGGCTGCTTTGTGGGATGTGATTTCATGTTTGGCTATTACCTGTGGCATCACAGGGGTCCTGAGAGACCCACTCTCATCTTCCCACCAATATACAAACTGTAGGTTTTAAAGCACTGAAGTAGGACTTTGTTAGAAACACGAACGTTTTAAAAAATGATGCAATGGAGTTCGAGCATGGTGGAATTCAGCAGTAATCTTCTCTAAAGTAAGGGGGGAAACCACAACATTGCGAAAACCAGCAATGCCCTCTCACAAGGGTGGAGGCCTTTTTTTCTGACCAAGGAACACCTTCAACTTTGGACAAATTCTTAGGAGCCACCTCCCAGTGGTGGGTGGGACCCAAGGCAAAAGGATGTGGCCAAAATTACCAGCATATTTTCATTTAAGCTTTTCTGACAATAACTATGCTTTAAAAGAGGCAGGTCAAGTTTTTAGAATTGATGGAGAAAAGCTGAAAAAGCATCAAAATGGTAACATCATAGGGAAAGTGTCATGACCATTTGGGGAAGACTGGACAATTAAATTGGGGGCTAATATGGGCAGGATTCAGCCCTAGGGCTTGAGGACCTTTCCAGTTTACCTTTCTGCAAATTTTTATTAATCTAAAGACACTTTTACACTACACAGTTATAGCATTGTGATTTCACAGCTGTATCATATGGAGTCCTAGGATTTGTAGTCTTGTATGGCATTAGATACTCTTCCCTCAACAAGAAGCTCCAGAATTCCATGGGATATGATCATGTCACATGTGTCCTGGTTTTCATCTATCAAATGTTGGAGATAGGATATTGTACTACAGTAGTATATGTTTTTTGGTATTTGGAAATAGTCTAACAGAAATAACAAATCCTTATGACATTTAAGTGTAGTATGCAGAACATGCAGCCCTTCAAATATTGGAATTCAGCTCCCAGCATTCCTCAGTGTTGGCTAACTATTTATCTATCTATCTATTCATTGTATTTCTACCTCGCTTTTCTCCCCATGGGGACTAGGTAAGGCTGCTAGGAATGGCAGTTCATTTGGAGAGTCACAGGTTTCATCCTAGCAAAAATGTTAAACTTCTCTATTTAACACCTTGAATGTTCACCTATTGCAAACAGAAATGAAGCTAGATCTTATCTGGAATAATATAGAATTTTAACTGTATATGCACTATGCTATATGAGACACATAAGCACACTCTAGCCAAGATCCTACATCACTTAAGCAAAGAAGAAATATCTGGCTATAAGCTAATGTTGCACAGTCCCTCAACTGAACATCAATTTGGACAACCTGTATGTATGGCTCAATGGTGACTGGACATGGCAGACATCCATTATACCAGGGGTCCTCAAACTTTTTAAGTGGAGGGCCTATTCACAGTCCCTCAGACTGTTAGTGGGCCGGACTATAATGAAATAGTCTAAAAATAAGATTGTTGTTGTTGTGTACCTTCAAGTTATTTCAGACTCAGGTCAACCTTAAGTCTAAAGTTTATGACAGAGGCCAGGTAAATCACCTTGGAGGGCCGCATCTGGCCCATGGGCCTTAGTTTGGGGACCCCTGATCTAGACGATCTCATAAGACCATATGTAAGCAAAGAGACCTCCAAAGACCATGTAGATGGTCTCATAAGACAATAGGTAAGGAATGGGTCCCCCAAAAGCCATCTAGACAATCTCATAAAACCATAGGTAAGGAAAGGGACCCTCAAAGGCCATCTAGACGGTCTCATAAGGCCGTAACTAAGCAAAGAGCCCTTCAAAGACCATCTAGACGATCTCATAAGACCATAGGTAAACAAAAAGACCTCCAAAGACCGGGTAGACTTAGGTCAACCCTAAGTCTAAAGTTTAGGACAGGGGCCAGGTCAATGACCTTGGAGGGCTGCATCCGGCCCCCGGGCCTTAGTTTGGGGACCCCTGCATTATACAATACACAAAGGCAACACATAGGGTCAATGTGGATTCATACACTAGTCTGTGTAGTTTAAGTGAAATGATCTCCCTCCCTTTTTTTGGCAATGTGCAATAGTTGTATCCAGTTAATAGTAGCATAAGTGTATGTCACTGTCAGCAGATATTGCACACTGTCAAAAAAAAGTAAAATATGACAGATGCAGGCAAAAATGTCTTAGGAAAAAGACACAACCAGCGTGCAAATAACATCTCAGTAAGGAATATCCACTGGCCACTTAATGCTAAGTATGAAAGGTATGGGGGCTGGCACAGTGGACATCTCTGCCATCATGATTCTGTGGACCTTCTGTAGCATCTTTGGGATTTGAATGTGCAACAATAACATGACTGTGCTTTGGTATACCAATGTGGATAATCAGAGTCTACAGGAAGGGCTTCTGGTTATAGTCACACAACCATTGCCCTGCCAAACCTCGAGTAAGTATACTGGAGGTTTAGAGGGACAATAGCTGCTTCTCTTTCTCAATTGCTTCATTGTAGGTGGCTGATGCTTGGGAGCAACACACTCACCTGCCAGTGACTGATCATTAACAATGAGAAAAACCATTGTGAAAGAAAATGCTACATATATCCTTATTAAATAATTTTAAAACCTACACAAATTGGCATGACAGAAGATTTCAGCAGTTTATGCCAACAAGATTTCACACAAACATTACCCTTCCCCCTTCTCCTGTTTCTCCTACTCTCCATAAAATGCAAAACTTAGTTACTAAACTACAAGTTTGAATGTGATTTTCCTGCTTCCTGGCAGGGGGTTGGACTAGATGACCCACGAGGTCTCTTCCAATTCTATGATTCTACGATTCTAAGTCCCAGAAACAACATGTTGGGACACACACACCACTCCTTCCTTGCCAAGCAAGTAGCTTCTCTTACACAAAGTTAGCATCCAGCCAATCTACCAGACAATATAACTTTTCCAGGTTTTTAGTCTAAGAAGGGTGGTGCCATGACTTCAGAGGGAAAAGAAAGAAAGAAAGCAATGCAAACAATGAAAACAATAGAAAATAAACATCAAAAACTGTTTAACAAAATAGAAAGCATACACTCAGGAAACAATAAAACCAAAACCAACCCAGACTGAAAGTCTATGTGTCACCCACAAAATTCAATTATAGCATCACTCAGCATGTAACAATAAGGCTACAATACAGTTAGTAAGTTATATTAAGTTAGAGTTGTATGCACTACATTCTGCAATTCTTTATGTGCCAGTTGGAAGTCTTTTAATATGCATCCTTGGCTATAGAGAAATATGTATTTGTGTATGAGATGGAAATATCTCACCAAAAATAACCCCAAAATACTATGTTGGTTTCTACAGTACATTGTTCAATGCTGTGCCTCTGTCTGCTGTAGCACTGCTTCTGGCCTTTTGTAGTGCATGCTTGAAAAAATTGCAGTAGTGCCAGTGGTGATTGTTTTAGATTCCTGGGTTGGAACAAGCTTCTTCTCTCTGGGGCTGTTCAGAGAGGGCTGGGAATGATTTACTCATGAGTAAGCAAGTGGAAAATCATTCTACTCCCTTTCGTCCATGTTGCCTCTTGCCTTACATATTACTGCTGTGATTGCCACTGGCACTCGCTCCTCAGCCAGCATGGCCTCACTTCGAGCTCCTCCAACCCTGGTGGCAGAGGACACTCTCTTCTGTCTTCTGTGATGCGAGTGATACTGCATGTCTTCTTCAAAGTCACTGTCACCATCAGTCCTCAGACCTGCAATGGCCATACTGTCACCCAGGAGGCAGCCATCATTGCCAGAGCTAGCAAAGGGGTTGTAGGCCTCACAGGACAAAAAGGGAACAGTCATGACACCCACAGAAGCAAAAAATGGGTGAGACAGGAGATGGCAAAGATGGTAAGAGTGGTCTTCTAAGTAGTCTTACTCATGAGTAAATCACCTTCTCCCTGCGCTGAGCATACTAGAAGGAGAGTAGTCCATCCCACAGAAAAAAATGACAGCAAAGACAAAGTAAAACAACCAAAGTAATAAATACCGAGATTACACCAGGCCTTTTTGAATGTCTAAATGGAAAAATGCTGGAGTTAGGGCAGCCAGGGGTAATGTTTTCTCCATCCGTGTAACAGGCCTTAACTTATACATAGGTCATTTCAAAATTCATAACTTTGGCCCCTAGTCGTTACCTTGGCTTATATATGAGGTGTACTTATATACAAGTATATATTGCATTGTTAATATAATATTCCAAATTTCCTTTAGACACCAGCTCATATACATACTTGGCTTGATCACTGTAATATGACTTCCATTCCAAAAAAAAAAAGTGAATGGAATCTTTGGTGTATGTTTGCGGCTGACATATGCAGGAAATGGAGAAAGCTTGTGCACAAATAAAATTATAAATAATCAATGAACAATATATTTTTTATGAGTGTTCATTTTAAATTTTGTTTCTCGCACAGAGCTGACACCCCAAAATGGCAGGTGATGAAACATACCCCAGTAGAGATAGGCTTTGACAACAAACCAACTTGCTCTCCCCATGCCACTATGGTCAAGTCTTTGAAAGGAATTAAAATGAGTCCCCAAAGCAGGCGTGGAAAATTCAGAAACCTTCCTGCCCACACGTGATAGCAAGCTAGCTCTAGAACCCAAGAACTTTACTTTTATTCTAGACTATATCTCCTGAAATCCCAGCTAGCATGACTGGGGATTCTAAGAGTTGTAATCCACAAAAGTTATTTTTGCAAGGACAGGTAGCATCATACTTTCCTAGGGCGGTGCTCCCATCGCAAACAGCCTTATATTGTGCCACTATTCAGAAAGCAATTGTGAGGTGGGCCAGAAGACCCCTGCTGTGGGAAATTTTCTTTCCACTCACTCAAAAGGTCCAGAACAAACCACTCCATTTGCAAGCTGATTTACGAGCTCCGAGAGTCCACTGTAGCCTCCTCTGGTTTCAATTTCAGACTGATGACAAATTCAAATGCCTGAATCGCAGATTTTGGAATGTAGCAGGATCTAGCTGGACATGCAGTCTGCTCAGTCTTGGCAGCCATCAGGACTGCGCTTGGCTGAATTCTAATAAGCCCTTTAAAAAGCAAGGGCATAATTTCAGGAAAAGATTGAGGGAGGGAAGGAAAAAGTTTTGGAAAGAAAAGAGCTGGGCGATATCCCGCTTGCAAGCTGTGAGCAGCTTCATTTATTCACAGGCAACCTCCCCTGTCAAGGGGCATGTGAATTTGTTTATTCATTTGCATCTTGTTTTACTATGTTTGTGTGCCACTGTTCAGCCAAATGTCTGCCAGGACAATTGACAATAAAATGTACGAGCCAATAAAATCCATGCAACAAAATGAAGGGAAGTGAAACTAAGCAAATACAGGTGCCTCTTCCCTTCGCCCAGCGCCCGGTGGCTGTTTGGGGATGCCCCGGTGCATGTTGCTAGGCAGAAAGCACGCACCGGGGCTTCTCTAAACCGGGCGTCCGTTATCCGGGCAGTTTGGTTATCCGAGATTGGGCCCACCCCTTTATCTCGGATAACCAGAACTCTACTGTATTCCAAAAAGGCTAACTCAGAATCCTGAGTTTGAAAAAGGAAGCGTGGATGCCTCATTGCAGGCATCAACAGAATGTCTTGGCAACAGCCCCTATATGCCACATGCTAATGATGCCTATATGCCACATGCTATATGCCACATTGGTGTTTAAACCTCCATCTAGGATGGCATCTTGTTCCCTACAATCAAAGAAATTTGACTCACAGGAAACAGACCTGTTTGATTGTTTTCATGTGATGGGTTTTCCCCTGGGTCAACATGACCTCGACCTGTAAAAATTGTCAAACTATGTCCCTCTCCTAAAGAAGTATAACCCAGAATGAATAATACAGTTTGGTAAATGCATTTTTGACATGTACTATTTTGGCCCTTTGTGCCTTCAAACTGAGCTTGGAAAAGTTACTTTTTTGGACAGCAAGCCCAGGCCATTATGGCTCCTTGGGGTTTTGGAAACTGTAATCCAAAAAAGCAACTTTTCCAAACTCTGCTTTCTGGAGAAGATACTGCTGTCACTGACATAGTGGTAGCAATGGCTCCATTCCTCCTTCTGAACCAATCCAGAGTCCAGCAAATACACTGGGAATTTTGCCATCATTTCAGAGGAGGAGAAGGAGGAACAAGGCATTTGTAATCATGATTTGGCATGAGCAATGGAAAAATGCATTAGTTATGGCCTTCTATAGGAAAGATATGTCTGGATTTTTCCTACTTCCAATGTTTTGGGTTTTTTACAAAAAAATCTTTACTGACCTGTTCTTGTCTATTAGTTTTACTATAGCTTTAGATCACAATGAAAAATACCATCTGCTTGCTTCCAGCATAAGAATGGGAGAGTCCAACATTTTGGCACATTTAAAGGAAGAACCACAAGGAAGGAAAAGAAATCATATAGAAAATGACAACCAGTCTTACTTCTTGACCTGAAGCTCGATACTGACTGGTCTGGGTAATTTTTCTTCTCCCCCTTCACCTGACAATAATGTGGAAAAAGAAGAAATGCCATAAGCATGTGAGACACCCACCCAATTGTGGAATGCCAGTGGAAATAGGGCATGGACATATGCTTTCACCAACAAGAGAAAGCAACAATCAGCCCTCCACATTTGCTGGGGTTGGGATACAGGACCATTGTGAAATTGAAAAACGGTAAATAAAGACATTGCTAATTGTTTTACTTGAATGAGCCCTTCTAGTACAATTCTGTGATCAAATTTCCTCTGGCAGGTGGCATAAAATCACTTTGCTGCTACTCCCTTCCTCCTTTGTCCTTAGCTTAGTTCAGCTGCAGCAAAATGAGTTCAAAGTGCCAAAGCAATTAATTCAGAAGAGGAAGAAAGGAGACTGGACAGAATCCTGCCCTTTCCAGTAGGCTCAGTTTGGCAGTTTCACCACACTTTGCGATTGCTTGAACATATGTGTTCAAAATGTTGACGGGTATGTCATTCTTACAAATAAAAAGGCACAAGGATACAATGCAATGCCATGTCAATCATTCTGAGCAAACACATAAAAGGGAAAAGGGAAATTATGGGGCATTTGGGGCAATCAATTTATACATGTGTGTATGTGTGTGTTTGTGTGTATAATAGTATTTCACAGACAAAGTCTTGTCAAGCCTCATACTTCATTGTGATCTAGTTCCATTTGACTCAATACTTTCATTCAGTTGCTATCATTAACATACATTATGATAGTATGGATGCATGATGCTACCATTCTCTAGATAACAGGTAAGTTACTATGTTACAACATGACCAACTGCTACAAAGAAAACCCTAAGATAAGCTCACAAAGAGCAGCACAATAGACAGTGCACTTAATCTTCTGAGCAATCAAGATACACATCTGCCATTCCCAGGGATGTAATCTCACCAGATCCTGTCTGATCCTGTAAACTAAGTGGGGTCAGCCATGGTTTGTACTTGGGTGGAGACCAACAAAATACTAGGTGCTGTAGCTTATATTTCAAAGGAAAAAACTAGCAACCCCATTTCTGGGTATTCCTTGTCCAAGAAAATCTTATGAAATGCATGGGTTGCCTTCAGTCAACAGATGATTTGAAGACACACAAACAAAATATCTCCAAAGAAAGGAATTGGGATTTGCAATATTTAATACTGTAAAAGCCCTCCTCAAATATGGGCAAATAAAGCTAGCAATATCTTGAGAAAGCAAACTACCAAGAACCTTTATAACCTCCTTGTTCAAGAACAGATGGATTTTCTCAGCTTATTAAAGCTAAACTGAAATCCAGACACATCTATCTATTCTACAGAAACAGTGTATATAAACTTCCCTGCTGTAATAGAACATAACATGTATCCACACTACACAGTGGTATCAGTTTCACACCACTTTAATTGTTACGATGCAATCTTAAGTGGTGGACACTCCTTCTTTGGAGGCTTTTTTATATAAAAAAAACCCCCTCTGTTTGTCCTACTACATACTTTTCCTCAGCACCATAGTTCTGTTAAGTCATTACTCACCCCACTTTCTTCAACACAGGACCAAGCAACCATTTAATCCCGTCTTCTACATGTTCACTTTTGTCATTTGGACAGCGAAGTTTCTGAAGAGCAGAGATTCCAGTTCATGAGGAGGCCCTTGAATGAGCCAGATCTCTGGTGTCTGTTGGGGAAAAAAAGGGTGGTGAGCAACGCCTGAACAGAGCTCTACCTTGCAAGGATTCTTTGTTTAGTGATTTGTCACTGAAAAATAAACATGGGCTTATTTGTCCGATTGCTGATGCACCAAGTTCTGGGAAACATCCTTTCTAAAAAATAAAAAAAGACATTCGAATAACAGGCAATACATAGGTTCCTTAATGTCTATACGTTAACCCTAAGTACTGTGTGAAACTACAACTTTGTTTTCTTATGATGGAGCCATGTCACCTGAAATGGGATGAAACTGATATAATTGTATAGATATAGTTGCACAACTATTATTTAGCTGGCATGCTTAAAATGCTGCCTTTATAATCTGCTTTATTAAGGAGAAGGTTACCAACTGACATGAGGGAAAACCCACTTAATCTGCCCATAAGCCATTAACAGTATTTCTGGACACAATTCACACTGCTGGTTATACATACCTTCCAACTATAATATCCAAGTTTGGCAGGGACAGTCACAATTAATTCTTTGTTATCTCATGTTTTCAGTTGTTTTTTTTTCAAAAAAAATCTGGATTTTTCTCTCCTCCTCCTCCTTTCTCCCTTTACTCTCAGCCTATATCAGCTGCAGCCACACTGCAAAACTGATGCAATTGACACCACTTTAACTGCCATGGCTCAATGCTATAATCCTGGAACTATATTTTCAGGGGGGGGGGGTGTTGGTTGGTGACATACCACAATTCTTTAGCAGAGAAGGCTACATACTTTGTAAAACTATAACTTCCAGGAGCCATGGCAGCTAAAGTGGTGTTAAATGTACCCCAAGTGAGAGTCTAAACCAGTGATTCTCAACCTGTGGGTCTCCAGATATTTTGGCCTTCAACTCCCAGAAATCCTAACAGCTAGTAAACTGGCTGGGATTCCTGGGAGTTGTAGGCCAAAACACCTGGGGACCCACAGGTTGAAGACCACTGGTCTAAACAATTAGATTGACATGAAGACTAGCAACTAGTGAGTATATGTATGCACAGGTTGCTAACTCTAAGAGCACCAAGCCCTCTATTTGCTAATAGTGTATAGCTGTATGTTGAGCAAGAAGCCAACTTTTAGATGAGAGATTTGAAAAGTTGCTGCTGTTTGCATTTCAATTCTCAAAATCACTGCTTATAATGACTGGGGATTCTGGGAATTATACACATAGATATATACAAAAACACACATACAGACCTATTTGTAAGTAGGATTGTCACAGAATCACTGATTGCATAGATCAGACATAAGAAGAAAGGCAAGTTTCAAAAGTGGCACTAGAAGTTTTCTTCTTATGGAAAATACCAAGTTGTTTCTTGCAGAAAGACCCCAAGGCAATTTTCTTAGGGTGGGGGTTGGGGTGGGGGTTGGAGGCTCTGTTGTTCTCCTTCCCCAAGATTTTAAATCAAAACATGTTGGGTTTCTCAAGGCTTTTATTTCACAAATAATTTACTCTTCAGAGCCTTGATTCATACGCTCATCTTTTCCCAGTTTATTTTCCTGGTACTTGTCTTTGGCTTTCCCCTCCCCCAGTGTTTAAAAAACCAAAGAACCTGTTTGCAGCTAAACATCTCAAATTATGGTGTCTTGAAAGAGAACACAATTTAGCTTCCGTCTGTCTGCCTACAGAATTTTAAAAAGAGAACCAACACTTAAAATGTACAAAGGAGGGACCTGTAGTTTAAACCTACTCAGTCTGGGAGTTCTCTCAAGTTAAAAGGCTCGTGCTATAATCACATATATTCACAAAACAGTAATCTGATTGGTATTTTTATTTGCTTTAGCTTTTTTTAAAAGATCTGTTATTGTTAGGGGTGTGAGCCAAACCAGTACACAGGCTAAGAAGAGGTGTGTTGCATGTGTCAAAATAATCCAGGTAACTCCACTCTGAATCATAAAAAGCAGAATTACCTGTCCATTTCTTATGCAGCTCACTTTGGTTTGAGCAATCACCTAAGCCTTGAAGATGCCAAGTCTTAGAATAGCTGCTTTGTAACTATGGCCTTAGTCCAATGACTAGTCCCAACTAGAGTGAGAGCACTGAAATAATCACATTTATCTAAGTGTTGACTTTGTTGTAAATTGTCTTCAAATCATCTTCGACTCATGGTGACCCTATAAATTAGAGGCGTTCAAGAGTCCTGATCATCAACAGCAAGACTCTGGCTTTCTTAATGAAGTCAATGAAGCGAAAGAGACCAAAAAGGCCATTATCCAGTCTAAAAGGGTAGAAAGTGTTCTGACAGCCAGGAAAGCATTTGGGACATGCACTTTTTATAAGAGTTTGTGTACGAGAAATCCTTGCTCTTTCCTCGCATTTTGCCTCTTCTCTTCTCAGGGCTCCTTGAGGAAAGCGTCAGCAGGTAGTGGATGTGTGGCTAGCCCACTTTCCCCTTATCCCTTGTTCACAGAGTGAAGCAACTGCCTCAGATAGCATATAATGTTTAGTAAGGCACTGACAGCAGGATATTTGAGAATAGAGCTGTGTATGACTAATGTGCTGCCATAAATTGTGCTGTATGTCAAAAATGTTTATTTAGATTCAACTCCCAGTCCAATTGACTTTTGTATGGTGAAAAGGAAACAGAATGGCAGATTGTCCCTCACTTCAGGTAAAAAATTATTTTGGTCCAGTTCTGCCTTTAAAAGTTATATAAGTAAAGGTCTGATATAGATAGCTGCAGTTAATAGTTTGATGAAGAGCCAGCATGGTGTCATGGTTTGATTACTAAAGACTCTGGGAAGCCAGGGTTGGAATCCCTGTTCAGCTATGGAAACCCTCTGAGTAATTCTGGGCAAGTCTCATTCTCACACCTTCAAAGAAAGGCAATAACCACCCCCCTCTGAACAAATGTTAACAAGAAAATATTGTGATGGGGTAACCTTAGGGCCACAATAAATTAGGAATGACGTAAAGGCACACAACAATATGTTGTTTGACAAAAGAGTATCCGGTGATCAAGGACAAATTAAAGAGATGTTACATGAACTTGTGTATTCAACCTGAAGAAAAATAAATACAAATAGCATCCTCGGGGAAGGGCCCATAATTATCTGGATCCTAGTGAATTTATAGGGAAATTTGATCCTTAAATTCCTTGTAGTCTTATGGAAAGTTCCTGGTGGGTGGCTGCAATTTGTACTGAAAGAGAAGGCCTTGTCAGTGCCATATAAATATAAACACTTCACTTATACCAAATCAAAACATTGGTCTGCCTAGATCGGTGATATTTCTTCTATATTACTCCAGAATCTCAGGTGAAAATGACCAGGTTTCCCAGTCCTTGTTCCTGAAATTTTTCTTGCTAGGGTTGCCAGGTCCTGAATGAAAGACTGTCTGTATACAGGACTGTTATGTTGTATCCAGAGCTTGGAAAAGTTACTTGAGTGGCACATGCTGACTGGAAGAATTCAGGAAAGTGTAGTTCCCAACAGTAACTTTTCAAAGCTCATATTGTTGCCTCTTTCTGACTTTATACAAGCAAGCATGGGAAATCAGGTCACTTTCTGAACAAATATATTTAAAAATTGAAATTGCATGCCTGTGCTCTTAGAAGACCATGACCTATATTTGCCAAAATGTTGTTTTCCTGTATCCATCGGTAAGCAATTATGCACATCTGTAAATCTGCATCTGTTTCCAACATCAAGAAAAAATAGCAGAACTCTCCAAATTAAATAATTGAATTTCAAAGGTTTATTCTAATGTAAAATAGCTGTTGTCTTTATTGCTTGTTGCATATCCATATGTTTGTAAAATAACTGTACAGCTTGTACAAAAAAAGAATATTCTTCTCATTACCAGCAATAACACACTCAGCATAATGCAAAAAAGTTAACAATCCCAGACCAAACCTGGACCAGATACAAAATAAGTATTAAAGGTTGTACAATCTTGGGGCTTTTGTACAGAAACAGCACTATATGATGTAATGCTTTCTTTTCAGCTTCTAATATCACTGTCCATAACATAACATAATTAAGCACGTGCAACCACAAAATACTGCCAGAAAACTGCAGGCATTTTAACATTGCTTAGATTTTACCATTCATACTCCAAAAGGCTCCCTTGAGGGATACCTCCTCAAAGGAAGATGACTGAATTAGGAGTCTAGACTAACTAAAGCTATAGGATTATTCCACTAAGCAAAAAGAAGGCGCTATTTGCATGTAACGATAGATATTTTAGGGCTGCGGACCTCTCTTCTCAGATTTGCAAGCATTACGTGTTCTAAAGAATTAGCACATGGTAACAGCCACCACCATATAGCTAAAGCTTGCCATACTTTTAGGTATGAAATCCACAGAGGACTTCATCACATGGAGGTCAAGAAGCCACGGAACACCCCATGGCATTTCTGTGTTGTCCCTGCCTTCTTCTGAGTTGTCCCCAGCTTCTTATGTGAGGAGTTGGGTAGTCACCTGACTCATCTGGGCTCCATCGCTATGTGCTGCCAGCACACTGCTAGCACAGAGCCCCATTGGAAGTAGCCCTATGTCATCTGATGGGTTCTTGTGAACTCCGCGCCGGCAGCGTGCCGGCAGCGTGCAGAAATAGAGAAATAAACATCCATGTGATGAGGTTGAGATCCCTTTGAGCCAGTCACTCACTTATGGACCAGCAAACCTCACTGTTTTGAGGAAAAAATGAGGAGGAGAAGAGACACATCCATCTCCGTGACACACACATATGGAAGAAAGGAGGTATGTAACTAGCCATAACTTAATAGACGGGAAAAGGCAGTTACTGCAGGCAGTGAATCTGAAATGTCAGAAAACAATGACAAATTGCTATCGTATTTACTCAAATCTAACGCTTACCTTTTTTTTTTACTATATAACCTTGCCAAAATTGGGGTGCACATCAAATTCACATCATACAGTAATCTTAGTGCTGAGCCAAAGCAAAAGAAGAAGCTGCTCCAGGAGGTGCCCTTGGAGCTCCTTTTTGAGGGGCATCATCTCAAATGGCCACGGTTCAATGTGATACCATCCTGAGATTTGTAGTTTGGTGAGGCACCAGCATTCTTGGACAGAGAGGGATCAAAACCTTGTCAAACTACAAGCCCCAGGATTCCATAGCATTGAACCAAGGCAATTAAAGTGGATCCATTCTGCAGCATAGATGCACCTCATGTTTTTCTTTTCCATCACTGGAAGCTTTGGTGTTCCAACACAAGTGTTTATAGCAAAGAAATTGGCTCTGTGGCAAAAAGGGAGAGGAACTGGTGTATGGCTGGCAAATTAGCTTGTATGATGAGGTCAACAGAGCAGTCATTGGTCTACTGACATAGAAGCCACCAGTTGCCAGTGCTCATGTGGCAAAATAGGTTGTCTAGCTTTGGCTATCATGTAGACTGACTCCCATGAACTGGGATGAGGCACCATTTGCTGCTTTGCTTCTAGCAGCAAGTCATAAAAATCATTGAATTGGAAGAGACCCCAAGGGCCATTCAGTCCAACTCCATCCACAAAGCACTTCTGAGAGATGACTATCCACCTCTGTTTAAAAACCTCCAAAGAAAGAGACTCCAAAGAAAGAGACTGGCAGCATATTCCACTGTTGAATAGCGCTTACCATGAGGAAAGTCTTCCTAATGTTTAAGTGGAGTCTCTTTTCTTATAATTTGAATCCATGGCTCCATGTCTTGCTTTCTGGAGCAGCAAAAAAACCAACCTGCTTCATCTTTACTACGAAATCCTTTCAAATATTTAAACATGGCTATCATGTCACTTCTTAACTTTCTATAAACATACCCAGCTCCCTAAGCTGCTTTGCATAGGTCACAGCTTCTAGACTTTTTATCATTTTGATAAAAGTGATCTTGGGCGAGTCCCATAAACAATGCCTGCCAGCAGAAATATTTGCTCCCTGGCACAGAAATATTCTCATAGTGATTTGGCTCTGTTTTGTATCCAAGGTGACATCTCAAGAGGAGCATTTGCAATGGCAAATGATTCTATTATCAGTACAGGTGTCATTATTTAACTAGATGAAGGCTACTTGTGTTTTACCTATAGGGATAAAATGAAAACTCTATCCTACAAACAGAAAAGTTATAAGCACAAATCTATTAGCATTTGAAGACCTCTCAGCTATCCCTGTATCACCCGGTCACATCTGTCCAAGCTGGAAGGATCATGCGTGAGATTGTGAAGTGTGTCATGATATAAACAATAAATCAGAGAGGTTATGTGAGTACGAAGAGAAATATGTTAGGGGGAGAGTGTGCTGTGAATTGAAAGCATCCATCTTAATGCACTTGAATAATCCAAAAATAGCATTGTGAGCTGTTTAAACTTTCCAAAAATGTTTAACTTTGCAGCTGACACCAAGCCCAAGACATTTTTAGCCATAAAATGATGGGGACATGCAGTTTGCACACGGCAATTTCAGAATGAAAACATTCCTTCATTGTTCAAGAACAGCTGGGTGATTCAGTGAGAAGAAGGCCACAGTCAGCTGTTATGAAATGGCGTAATTTCAGGGCTGGTGCCACAAAGTACCATCCTGTGGCATAGAATAAAAACAGATAATATGCTTGAGGGGAAAAATATAAATGGGATTCAATACAGGTTTACAAACTCATATTCTTACATTTTCTCTCTTTTTCGTAACTACAACAGTTAGATCTTTCCAGCTTCGAAAATTGAGGTTTCTTGTAAACTACCCTTCAGGAGCATCAGACAGATCAACTATCAGGAGTTCAGCATAATGGGCCACCTGACCAAGCCCACAATGATGTATGGGGATGTGTTTAGTCATTCTTGCACCCTACATGTTCATAACAAAGCCAGGGTTCCCATGGATTCTTGGCCAACCGAGTGCTACAAATGCCCCCATCAACAAGAAAACTAATGAGACAAGTTGAATACACAAGGAGATATAGACTTATTTTGGAAGACAATACTCTCCTTTTTAAAAGTATTATTGTTTATATCACCTGTTTTACAGTACTTTGCATGAGTACTTTTGGAAAATATGCCCCATAATTTTTGACATAACCTTTGCATTGTTCCAGATCTTCCAAAGAGGGAATGTTGAAAAGTAAAGATAAACCTGCATTATGACCCCGAGGTGTGCCTCTCTCAGCATTGCCCCTCTTCCCCTCATTTGCCAAATGGTCATGACATCCAAGGTGCATGATACCTCACTCGCTTAATATAATTTCCCTTTTCTATATTAAACATGGCTTTCTTCTGATTGACATTTAAATCAGTTCACATGACATTATAGGCAAGTACACCAATCATCATCTTTAGTACCTTTTCTCATAATTGGCTCTGTATATTAAAGTGATCAGCTCCCCCATATTTTCCAGGATCTCACATATTTCAGCTTGTGTTATTGCTGTTTATTCAGTTCAGTCGCTTCCGACTCTTCGTGACCTCATGGGCCAGCCCACTCCAGAGCTCTCTGTTGGCCGCCGCCACCTCCAGCTCCTTCAAGGTCAAGCCAGTCACTTCAAGGATACTGTCCATCCATCTTGTCTTTGGTTGGCCCCTCTTCCTTTTTTCTTCCATTTTCCCCAGCATCATCCTCTTCTCCAAGTTTTCCTGTCTTCTCATCATGTGGCCAAAGAACTTCATCTTTGCCTCTAATATCCTTCCCTCCAGTGATCAGCCGAGCATTATTTCCTGGAGTATGGACTGGTTTGATCTTCTTGTGGTCCAAAGCATTCTTAGAATTTTCCTCCAACACCACAGTTCAAAAGTGTCCATCTTCCTTCACTCAGCCTTCCTTATGGTCCAGCTCTTGCATCCATAGGTTGCTACGTAGAATGCCATTCCTTTAACTACACAGACCTTCGTTGCCAGTGTGATGTCTCTGCTTTTCACTATTTTATCGAGGTTGGTCATTGCTCTCCTACCAAGAAGTAGACGTCTTCTAATTTCCTGGCTGCAGTCTGCGTTTGCAGTAATATTTCAGCTACTTTTGGGGATCCTCCTAGTTCTCATATTGCTCTGCCATTTCTTTCATTATACTGTGTGTGTCGTGAGAAAGGGTAGGGAGGCACTGGAAGGGATTAGAATGAGGCAAGGGTGAGCGAGAAGAGCCACCATGAAAGGATGGGGATCATTTCTTCTTGTCTTCAAAAATGCAAAGTCTGCCTTTAGTAACTTTGTCAATATCCAAATGCTTTCCTATTTCCGAATCTTTAGCTCTCCAGGTACACATTGCACAAGGCATTACTTATGGATGAATAGAGGACTCTGAATCCACACTGGGGAACCCAGATTCAATGCTTAATTGTATCAAGTGCAGAACAATGATACATTTTGTTGTTCAGATTTAAGAGATCAAGAGGTTACATTCATACCAATGTGAACTGAATTGTTTTTAGAATTGTGCTGAAGGATCTCAAATGGAATCATGGGTGATGTTGTTTTACAAGGTCTTTTATTTTCTTTGCCAAAGAGTGTTTGGTGCTTCACAAACAACAAATTCCACGAGCCATTACAGTTAAAGTGGTTTCAAACTGCATTAATTCTACAGTGTTGATACACACCCTCTGTCTGTGAATTTTTCCAGATTCCTGAATAAACCTTGCATCACTCAGTTCTTCTTCTAATTTATAACAGGAATTTAAAAACTGGGAATTATAAATTGTTCTGTTCAACCCCACCAAGAAAACAAATACTTTCTATCTAAATGCAACATAAACACATGGGCTTTGTGGAGGGAAATTTCCTGGACATCTTAAGCACCAGCTCAGAGGGAGGAACTGTTTAACAACTCCTACAATCTGAAAATAACTACTAACCTCTCCACTGAGATTTATTGTAAAGATTAAGCCATATACTTCTACTGCTGATGTCTTCCAGTCAAGACTAACCTCCTCCATAAGGAGTCATTTCAAGACAGAGCTAAGATCCTAACAAAAGAATTGAACACAATAAAGAGCTAAGAAAAGAAATCTTCATATATGTAAAGAAATGTTGATTGCAATGTCTTTCATAGTTTCTTAATTTGAAATTAATATGCAATACGTTTTAAATATTTATGATTCTAAATGAATTCCTTCTGCCAAAAAACTGATTTGTTTACTCTTTTTATAAGCTACTTTGAGCATAATTTGGAAAAGTGATATAGAGATGAGTGGGAGGAAGAAAATAACAGAACAGAATACAGCCATATAATATAAATCCACACTTCATCCACATCTGGAACAATGGGTGTAGTTCTGTTTATCTCCATCTCTAAGGGGAGATCACAGTTCTGAAAAAGATGTAGAAAAGGGTAGGAAAAATTATCATGGAAGTGGAACATCTTTTCCTACAAGATTGTAGCTATGTATAATACTTTGCACCGCCTCCTTCCAGGCAAATTGGTACCTCCAACCAATTCTTCAAAATAAAATGGTGCAAGCAATAATATTTAAGATTAACAATGAGGTTTTTGCAAAACAGTGTAATGACTGGGGTGCTGTGAGTTTTCCGGACTGTATGGCCACATTCCAGAAGCATTCTCTCCTGACATTTCACCCACATCTCTGGCAGGCATCCTCAAAGGTTGTGAGGTCTGTTGGAAACTAGGCAAGTGGGCTTTATATATCTGTGGAATGTCCAGGGTGGCAGAAAGCACACTTGTCTGTTGGAGGCATGTGTGAATGTTTCAACTGACCGCCTTGATGATTAGCATTGAATAGCCTTTCAGCTGCAAGGTTTGGCTGCTTCCTGCCTGTGGGTATCCTTTGTTGGGAGGGGATTAGCTGGCCCTGATGGTTTCTTGTCTGGAATTTGCCTGTTGTTCTTTATTTTCTGTCCTGATTTTAGATTTTTTTTAAAAAAAATACTGGTAGCCAGATTTTGTTCATTTTCATGGTTTCTTCTTTTCTGTTGAAATTGTCCAATTGCTTGTGGATTTCAATGGCTTCTCTGTGTAGTATGACATGGTGGTTGTTAGAGTGGTCCAGCATTTCTGTGTTCTCAAATAATATGCTGTGTCCATGTTGGTTCATCAAGGGCTCTGCTACGGCTGACTTCAACCAGAGAAGCAGCCAGGCTTTGAAGCTGCAAGGCCATTCAATGTTAATCAGGATGGTCAGTTGCAACATTCACACTAGCCTCAAGCAGACAAGAGTTCTTTCGCCCACCCTGGACATCATTCCACAGATAAATAAACCCCACTTGCCTAGTTTCCAACAGACCTCACAACTTCTGAGGATGCATGCCATAGATGTAGATGAAATATCAGGAGAGAATGCTTCTGGAACATGGCCATACAGCCCGGAAAAGTCACAGCAACCCATTGATTCCGGCCATGAAAGCCTTCAACAACACAGTGTAATGACTGGTGATAATGGGAATAAATGGTAACAATACTTCCTTTGTGTGATGAGTAACATTTATTAATTACTTTTTCTCATTGCTTTTGAAAGAGATGAAACGTTTTGAGATTGTTTTATTTTACAAATTTCAGCAATTTTCTTACATTTTTCAGACTGATTTCTATTGTAAACTAGAAATTAGTGGAGAAATGCAACAGAAGTCCTTAAAAGCTTGTAGTAGTAATGGTGATGAATCAACATATTTGCAGTTTTTAAAAAGAATTAAAAGAATAGTTTTAAAATTTTCATTCTCCAGGCTCTGACTTGCTGCTATATTTCTCTGCATTGGGAGAGATTGAACGACTCAGCTGCAGAGTTCAGAGATGTAGAACTGTTAGTTACCCTGACTGGAAAATGATTAGATATGTCAGTTCGAGAGCAATCAATCAATCAGTCAATCAATCAATCAATCAATCAAAAGTTTCACAGGAAGGCTCTGGGCTCATAGTCACCTAAGAGTTTAGCCCTTATTGAGGCTATGCAGCTCTGAGCCTGGTTAGTGTTTGGATGGGAAACCACTCCAGAACTCCACATATATCATCTTGTGTCTCATGATGGAAGACAGATGGGACATAAATGTACCAAATAAATAAATAAAATACATCTTGATTTGGAATTCAGTCCTAAGTATGTTTATTCTGAACTAAGTCCTATTGTGTTCATTGGAATTTACTCCCTGGTAAAATGTTTTAGTTTGAAGCCCTTATTAGTTATTCTTTGTGACAACACCCACGCTCTCTAAAAGCACTACTTAGCTACTCCCCAAAATGTGATTTCCCAAGATTGGGAAACACTGGCTTATTAAAAATGCATCCTCTCCCCAATATGTGTTTACATTCTTCTTCTATGAATAAGTCAATATTCTTCAGCATCAAAAACTGTCACAATCCAGAGTACTCAAATAAATTTCCTTGCTTCTAGAGAAGCTGCTATCTGCCATTGCTAGTAAGCTTATGCTGAGTTGGAATAAATCAGCTCTTAAGAAATGCACAATACTTTAAGGGAAAAAAATGTTTCAAAAACCTCCTCAGGATTTAATAAAACTGCCTCTGAGGCACATAAATCATGTTCCTAATACAATATATTTTAATTTCCAGTCCTGTTTGTGAACCTTAAAATGTTAACAGATGTAGGAAAGTACAGCCCTCCTCCTACTCTCTCTGTCTCTCTCCCATACACACATGCACACAGGGAGAAAACACGGAAATATGAATTCAACATTTCTATTTACCATTACTGTGGGGGTGTGAACTGGAAAAGGTGTTTTTCTATTTAGATTGTTTCTGCAATAACACATCTGGTCATGCAATTCTGGGCCAAGACGCTAACCATCTTAGGAGATAGCAGAACATGTTGTTGTTAGCAAGATAAATGTGAAGTACACAATGGAAATACAGTTACAGTCATGTATAGGAATGGAACTAATACACAGAAATGTTCAGAAAGTATGTTTACAAGTATCAAGAAATCCTGAACTGATTAAGATCTTTGCAGTTCAGGACCTGCTCGACTTATTCCACATGGTAACTTGGCATACAAAACAGCCCCTTTTTGCACATGATTTTTGCACATGATTCATTTGCTTAGAAAACTTTTTTTCTGTACGGGAAACAACATTATCCATAGATAAAATAATACTTCTGTGCAGAAATATTATCTTCTGTGCAGTAAATGTTATTTCCTGTTGAAAAGAACAATGCACAAATTTTGTGCAGAATACGTTTTAACCCACAAATACTCTTCTAAAAGTATATTCTTTCTTGCAGCAAAAAGAAAATTTGTAAAAGGGCAAGTAGTTTTTTTCAAGAAGATAATTTGTAAAGAATTGAATCTCCTCTTCACCCGATACCAACACCACACCAGCAAAAACATTGTGCTCACATCCACATAGAATATTTCTTTAGAGTTTTTCACTTCGATATAAAAATGTAAGGAAGAAAAATGTAAATGTAAACAAGCAGTTTTGAATTTTATTTTAGAAACTAGCTCTGGTACCCATCAGTGCCCGGGTTATTTGAAAAGGGTGTTTTTTGTTTTGTTTTTGGGTGTTAGATCATATCAGTTTGGTAATATGTTACGCTATTTCTTAGAAGAAAAAAACTCAGTTTTTCCTGTTGTTTTTTATGAATGCTCCCATTAGAAAATGCATAAGGATGTGGGTGAACTACAATACCAAAAATCTTAGGTCAACCCTCTCAAAACTCCTCCATTATTCACAGTTGGCCATGTTGTGTCTGTTTGCCAAGTTTGGTCCGTCATCTGCTGGGTTCAGTGTTCTCTGGATAAGGGTGAACTACAACTCCCAGATGCCACCATCAATCACCCTCAAACCCCACCAGTGTGCACAGTTGGCTGTGTTGGGTCTGTGTGCCAAGTTTGGTCCAGATTCGTCAGTGGTGCGGTTCCAAGGGCTCATGGGATACAGGTAATCTATAACTCCTAGAGTTAAAGGTCAATCACCTCCAAAGTCCACCTGTATTGCCAGTTGGCCATGTTGAATTTGTGTGCCAAGTTTTCTCCAGATCCATCATCAGATGGGTTCGGTGTTCTCTGAATACGGGTGAACTATAACTCGTGGATGTCAAAATCAATCACCCCCAAACCTCACCAGTATGCAAATTTGGCCATGTTGGGTCTAAGTGCCAAGTTGGTTCCAGGTCCATAGTTGGTGGGGTTCAGTGCTCTTAGATTGCTGGTGAACTATACACCCCAGTCCCTACAACTCCTATAAATCATGGTGAATTCTCCCCAAACCTCTCTCTCCAGTATGTTTGGTTGCTGATCAATTCCTCTGTTTGCTGTGTGTCATAGGAAAGGGTAGGAAAGAGTTAAGAGAGACACAGTGGGTGGGGTCATGCAAATGGAGAATGAAAGGAACACTGGGATGTGCTCACTGTAACCTGCAATGTCCTGGGAGAAAGTGACTTAGTGGCTCCTCAGCACTGGGAACTATAGCCTGTTTGTGGAGGCCGGAAGCTGTCTGTGCGAGCGGACACCCATGCCACATACACACATACAGATTTTAACTTTTATTATATGTATAGATTATCTATCTCTACCTTTGTGAGACAGCATAGTGTTATGTTTTGAACATTGATTATGACATTAAACATCAGAGTTTTATTCCCCTCTTGACAATGGAAACCCACACTCTCAGCCCTAGAAAACCCCATGATAAGATCACCAAAGATTGGAAATGACTTGAAACCACACAACAGTAAATCTCTGCCTTTGGTGCATCTACACTGTAGAATTAATACAGACTGGCACTACTTGAACGTCCACGAGTCAGTGCTATGGAATTGTTGGAGTTGCCGTTTTACAAGGATTTAGCCTTCTGAGTGCTAGTTGCCTCAACAAACTACAATTCCCAAAATGATGACAATACTGTAATTTGATTGTCACCATGATGCTAAAATAATTATAGGTATTGCAAAATCTTTAAGAGAATCCTGGGTATTATCCTGATCACATGATAACACAATGAAACAGACTACAAGGGGGATGTGGGAGAGCAACAAATAATCACACCTGTCTTTCTTTAAAAGCTGCATAAATATTTATACTGCAAACACAGAACAAGGTAGGTTTGCTTATTACTAAATAAAGAAAGCACTAACAGGAAGAGCAGCTGATTGACAATACACTCCCTCATTTTTCATTCATTCAGGATAGACCAGGCATGGGCAAACTTCGCCCCTCCAGGTATTTTTGGACTTCAACTCCCACAATTCCTAAAAGCCTACCAGCTGTTAGAAATTTTGGGAGCTGAAGGCCAAAACACTCGGAGAGCTGAAATTTTCCCATGCCTGGGATAGACCAAAGACACCTTCTTGTCTTTGACTAGTAAAGGGCACTTTTCCCCATTCTCAATAGTATCTAAGAAACAATTATATTTTAAACACTTGAGACAGAAATTCCCTGCCATGCCCCAACAGTAAAATATGCCAATAAATAATGAAATACCTAAGGACTTCCAACCCCCAATTTCTATAAACTTTAAAAACAGTTTAAAGACAGAGTCCCACAGAGCCCATCATACAATGCAAAGCTGCTTCCAGCCTTTACCCCTGTGGGACTCCATCTTTAAAATGTGTTTGATGTGTGTAGAAACTGAGGTTTTAGGAGTCAAGTAGCAATCATCTTCACAGAAACTGGTAAATGTGCTTATTTACATGTGGGATGGGAACTGTTAGATTTGCCTGTGTTAGATCATTTTAATTACATTAAAGAGTGGATGTTCCTGTGGGTAGTCTCAAAATGAGCCTCAATGGTCCTTTTCTCAACAGTAATCTTGCATTAAACTTTTACAGTAATTTTTTGAAAAAAATATTATTTATGAATTTTGCAATTTTGATCGATCACCACCACTGTGGTAATATTCCCCCCCCCCTTTTTTTTTTAACCTAGATTTCAAATTTCTTTTTTAAAAAAGAATAATATGAAATGTGTGGGGACTTCACTCACCCGTGTGATAGCTCAGAATACAGAAGATTACAGTAGAAACAGACAAAAGAACATGCTATGGTAAGAAGATGACTCCTTCCACTCCCCCGCTTTCCAGCATGGGATGAGGTCCTAAATTGTTGTTGTCTATTGATGATAACCGAAGTCAACTGCCTAAGGAGGCTACCTTCCTTAATGATAGTACCAGTATCAACTGCAAAGCTCCTCATATCACCGTCCTAATTGAACAAGCATTATGGGGATACTATCTTTTTCACAGATGTTAAACCACACAATCTGTACAACTTGAAATGCCACCCTTTATCATCATTTTCCCCAGTGCCCTTCAACAGAGACCTAACCAGACTTTACCATCATTCTGCACAGCTTTAAAGAAGCTAAGATAAAACATTCCTGACCATACACTAGAAAAATGAGATTTTCCTGGTCTGGACAAATCACAAACTTTTTTCCTAGGAGTGAATATCAGTGCTATTACCCTTTTGGGTCCAAAACTGTTGGCATTTCTGCTAGGAAGATCAATTTAATTTTTTTTCCTCAAAATGACTAGACTTCTCAAGGCAAGAACTATAAATTATTGGTTCCTTTGACTCCTGAGCTTCCTTCCTGACACTCAAATGCCCCTTCCTTCACACATTAGACTAGATCTGTATCCTAAACAAATGTGTCATGTGCCACTGTTTTGTGAAGGCAGCATTTTGTTTTCCATGGTTTCTTTCACTAGTTCGAAATTATCACAAAAGAGGCTCTCCCTAACCATAGGGAAGAAGTCATTGATTGAAAGAGCTGTTGCACCTCGATCATAGAGATAAAAGAGGGGAACAAACAAATATATAATAATCATTCTGATAATGTAAGAATGGAAAGGATTGTCTTGGAAAATTGAGGACTCTGTGTCTTTGGAGATTAAGAAAAATACATTGGATAGCAATCTTTCAGTAATGCTTTGGTTGTGTATTTCTGCATGTTTGGGGGTTTGAATCACTTCCAATTATATGATTCTATGATTTTTACAAATGAGTACAATACCCCTACCTTTTGCTGTCATGGTACTGCTACTTGCAACTGGCACCAAACCAGACATCCAATGCTATGAAAAAACAGAGCATGTGTCTTACATAGAAAAGGTTAGAGCAAAGCTTTCAAAACATTTCATGTTAATGACACACTTTTTAGACATGCATCATTTCACAACACAGTAATTCAGTTTTACTAGCAAACTCTACGTTAAACCAAATCCTTATATAAGATACATATGGCATGCACATACATAGATTGTAATAGTAAAATAGACTCAAAGGTTTCTCATTACATTTGCATGACACACCAATGCACGGCAGCGGACACACTAACATGTCACAACACACAGGTTGGAAAGCTCTGGATGAGAGGTTCAGTCCCTACCATTTCCATGCACTGGGATAGAAAAGAATTCTTGAAGTGCCGCTACTAACTATAATTAACTACCGTATATTGGGTTCAATGGACCTGTAGTCTAAGCTTAGGTTCCTACTTCCCTAACTCTATCAGAGTATTTGTGGGATTCAAGAAAATCTCCACCAAAAAGACTGTGGTTAGCTTATATGGAAGGGCAATTGTCCAAGTAATGCTGCTAGAAAGATAAATGGGAGCACAGTTTTCCTATCCCTGGGAGCATGCTATGACTTGTGTCTCATTATTCCAAAATAAAAAGGTGCACTGACATACTATCTCCCTTGAGATGTAAAGGCTTCAAAATGATGGAGATAAATCCTTATATCACATTATTTTTAAAAACCAGCTCTTTCTTTCCCCTTTTAACTATAAGAAGAAAGGGAAAAAAATGGTCTCCTTCATGCTGTCCTGAGATTCTCATAGAAATGATAGCCATCATTATACTCAAGATTAATGGTTTATGGATCTATAACAACTTTTCTTTCTTTTCTTATTCATTATAATCATAGAAATCATGACTGTAGGTAATGATTTCTGAAGTTTTATGGAACAGAACCCTAGCTTGTGGAAAAATTATTGGCAACAGACAATAAGCTGGAAAAATAACAGCTCAGATATGATTTCACTGAACTTGTAAAGAACTTGAACAAGTTGCTTTTTAGACTACAAGGCTAGAATCCACCCATCAGTATAGCAACTAGTCATACTGGCCTGAGGATTTGGAAACATGTATTCCACAAAAACATTACATTTCCAGACTCTTTTCTTGTGCTGCTAAAAACTCCAAATAGGTCTTTTGCATGTCACCTCATTGATCACAAAGGAGTATGGCAAAATAAATACCTAATGGAGTGCATCCAGCATTTCCAGACACACAGAGATTAAAAACAAGATCAATGTGTCCTATGCATGTCAGGTTACAGAGTACTACTTATTGCAAGGGATTCTCTGTGGAATATTTGGCTGTCCCCATCAGTTATTTTTCATTCCAAAATTTGGTAGAAACCAAACTGCGGCTGAATTAATTACATTCTGCCAGATCACTTCCTCTTGGCTTTGGGCTGAAGTCATATTTGCAATACATTAAGCAGATACAGTCCACATCTCCACTGGAACTATATGCTTTTACATGCATAGTCTACCCAGGAAAATGCACATGTCTTAAGCACTCTCATTCTCCATCTGCAGTACTGGATTATACTACTTGACTGCAAGAGTAAATTTTTCATTCTTTAGGTACTAGCACCAGTCCTTGAAGAATTGATACAGTACCACATAAAGGTAAATGATGAATCCAGTGACAGGGGATTTTGAGTACCAGGAACTTCCACATCTAAAACCCAGATCTCACAGTCTGCTTCCAGAATTGACATCCATTAAATCTTTCACAGAAAAGAAAAGGAACCTGCTTTTCAGTCACTGTCTTCCAGGCTCATTACCTAACAATGCTGCACTTTCTCTGCTTGGAACCAGATTTTCACAGAGCTTAAAAACCCTGCCCCTTAAACAATCCAGGGGCCACAGAACTAATTTAGTGGAACAACACAAATTTTGCATTCAGAATGTGCAGCGCTCAATTCATCCCTGCTTGGAACTCTGGAGTTGTTCCGTCCCCCAGGACGATGGTTTGCCTTACCTATTGGTCGTTTGTTTGTTTTCCCTCCTTTGCATCTTGTTTCAGCCTCTGGCTGCAAAGCCCAGGAAAAGTGGCTTGGAATCTGCAAAAGCTGGCTGCAGTTTTCTTTGCAGTGATTGGTCAAAGAGTGCAACATCTTAGGACCGCCCTTTTTACCAGGGTCTAGTCTCCATTTTGGAGCTTCATTCTGGCTATAGTTTTCCAACGTGCTGGAGCTGTGCAAGGCTAACTGGGACAAATCATCCTCAAAACCAGGCCAATCTAAGCCTATCCAAATTAGATAAGTATTGAATTATATTGATCTGGAATAGGAAATCTAGTTATAGGAGCAGGGTTATTCTGTCGCTTCTAGAACTAATCTTTGCTGTAAAGATAGGGAAGGAAAGAGTTTCTCCTTCTAATATAGGCAGCGTGATTAGGGTATAGTGGTTTTATAATCACCTTTGCCTTCTGGAACCAGGGATAATTCTGCAACTAAAACCTATAGAAATTTGTTTCATTTTCTGCAACTTTAAGATCTGTGCCAGGTTTACAACCTTGTATGAATAAACATCCTTTTTGAAGTTATCCAGACTCAGTCGTTCAATATCTATAGGACAGCTTATAGGGATTTGCAGTTCGCCCGGATAAAGGACAGCACGTTTCAATTTTATAGTTTTTTATTGTCCGGCGGACGGCACAGTTTTGAGGTCGATCAGCGGTTTTTCCGCTTCAGCTAGCTTGCACGGCTTTATAGTTTTTTATAGTTTAGGAAGTTTTAGTATAGGCTGCGGCTTTTCCGCCTGAGCTCAGTCTGCATACCTAAAGACTCTACCAGCGTCTGAGGCAGTGGAGCCCGCTCTCAGACCTGAAGGAGTCAAATAGTGGGGCTCTATTTCCTTGCTATTTGGCTCGCGTGTGCGCACGTGGCCCAGTGGCTTTCTGGGTTTGCACAAGCTGTGCAGTTCCCAGCAACGTCCAGGGCTCCCTCGGCGGTAGACCTCGAGCCGCGGAGCACCAGCGACAGTTCTTTGGCTGGCTCTGAGGCGTGAAGCCCACCAGAACCAGGCTAGAACCTGGACAGGCCTGGCAACGCTGCTGCGAGTTCGGCCGGAGCACTCGGCCGGCTTCGACCTGCCTCATGGTCCGGCGGTGGTGACCTGCCTCATCGTCCTGCGGTGGTGACCTGCCTCATGGTCCGGCGGTGGTGACCTGCCTCATCGTCCTGCGGTGGTGACCTGCCTCATCGTCCTGCGGTGGTGACCTGCCTCATCGTCCTGCGGTGGTGACCTGCCTCATTGACCTGCGGCGGTGACCTGCCTCATCGTCCTGCGGTGGTGACCTGCCTCATCGTCCTGCGGTGGTGACCTGCCTCATCGTCCTGCGGTGGTGACCTGCTTCATCGACCTGCGGTGGTGACCTCCCTTCACAGCGGGGAGGAGGCGTCTCTTCTCTCCTCCTTTCCAAAGCCAGCCTCGGTGCTCCTTCGGCGGCAGGCCTCGAGCCGCAGAGCACGAGGTGCTTGAAAATTTGGCGAAGTCGCCATTTTGGCAGTTTACGTCACTCGGGCAAGGGAGGTATCAAGTGGCAAGTTGCTGTCAGTTGACATTTTGCAGCTTGCCCACCAAAGTCTGGCGCCAAAGGTCACTATCTTTGTAAAGTATAGTTACTTAGTGATATATATTGCTATGGTTAAGTGCTGTGAATTGTATTATATATTGAATTTGCTTTTATTGTAAATTTACTTGCAGGTATATTGCATTTGCCTTTGTTGTAAATTTACTTGCTATTAAGAATACATAATGTCTATGCAATTTCAAGATGATACAGATGGTATACCTCCTTCTGAGGCTGAAAGTAGGAATGAAAGGCCCCAAAGGATAAAGCACCCTTCAGCCAAGATGCTAGCCCATCTAATAGATGAAAAGGAGCTCCTCCATGTGAGGTTAGGTTCGGCATGGGAGCGAATTGTAACATTAATGGGTAGAATAGAGAGCTTGGGTATTACAAGGGTGCCATCCATATTACAGACAGACCTTGAAGAGACCTTCGGTCTTTGGAGGGGTTTGGTGTCTAAGATAGTCCAGGTCCTCGAGCGCATTAACGCCAAGGATTCAGAGTTAGAAATAGTGAGTGTTTTAGCTGACACTAATGAGAAAGAAAATAGGGTGAGGGCAATCCTAGCTTCCTTATGCAGCCATGAGACCAATCTTTTAAAATCACCTGCTGTGGCACTTAGTCTTAAGTCCAACCGCTCTAGTCAGGTATCTAAACTAAGGGAGCGTGCATCGTCTAAACACAGCCACTCTAGCAAGTCTTCTGCTGCTGGGAGTGCCATCTCTTCCCTAGCTGCCTTGCACATTAAGGAGGCTGCACGTCTGGAGCTGCAGAGTAAAGTGGCGGGGGCGGAGGCTGATGCTAAGGCAGCTGATCTCACCCTTCCCTTTAAAGAAGAAGAGCAACGACTGCAAATAGAACAGGCCCATAGACGAAGCGAAATGCAAATAGAACAGGCCCATAGACAAAGCGAAATGCAAATAGAACAGGCTCGTATAGAGATGCTTAGAATAAAGATGGATGCCGCAGCCAAAAGGGTAAGGGCTGAGACTTTGGCCAAAGCCCTAATTGAGCCACTCACAGAAGAAAATGTAAGCCAGTTACCAATACAGGATCCTTCTGCCAAAGTGTTTGCGCACCTTGGCAGCATGAACAGCCAGTTTTCGGATGAGGAACAGGAAGACTTCTCTCCTTACCCAGAGCAGGGCCCCAAAGTCACTTTTGAGTTTCCTGCAGAGCAGAGCGTCATAGCGGGGAGCTCACCCTTGCTCGAGCTACCTGTGCCTCCTGCTAAAACCCTAGGTCAGTCAATCAGGGCCCCAAGGCCGAGCGCTAGTTGGCCCCTACAGACAGCTGCACAGGGAACCATCGATTCGTCAGTGGTCGATGTCATCCCTCCAAGAGGCCAAAGGTTGACGCAAGGTACACGGTGGGAGTCCACTCCACAACAGCAAACTCCTCAATTGTTCCCTTCGACGCCAGAGTCCCAGCTTGTCTCCATCATCAGAAGCCCCAGAAGAGATCTTAAGGACAAGGGTGTCGAAAAGTTTTCGGACAAGCCTGAGGAATTTCTTCTCTGGAAGGCCACCTTCCAGAGAGCAATCAGAGACTTAAAGTTATTGCCGGAGGAAGAACTGACTCTTCTGGCTGCATGGTTGGGCCCAGCCTCATCCTCACAAGTTAAGAAGATCTACGCAGCCCACGTAGCCGATCCCGACAAAGCCCTGGAAAAGGCCTGGGCCAGGTTGCAGCAGAGGTATGGGGCCAGCACAGAGATTGAAGCATCTCTTATGGACAAGCTCCAAAGGTTCCCAGCTTTGAAACTCAAAGACTTCAAACTCTTGTGGGACCTCAGCGATCTCCTTACGGAATTAGAGTCGGCCAAGGAGAATCCAGAACTGCCCGGTTTGAAGTGCCTCGATCAGCACCTGTCCCAGAGGCAGATCTTGACCAAGCTGCCCTTCACTTTGCAAGAACGCTGGGGACAGGAGGTCTTCAACTACAAGGAGGCCCACTCCCAGGCATACCCTCCATTTTCTCATTTGGTCCAGTTCATCACCAGGGCAGCCAGAGAAAGGAATGATCCACAGACGGGCCTCCCCACCTTATACCAAGGGACCCAGCCAGAGAAGGCACCTGAAGTGGACAAGAAACCACCTAGAGAGGCCAATAGACCTGTCAGCGTAAAGGCAGTCGAAACTCAACACAAGACTGACGAACCCAGGTCGGAGGTAAAAGAATTGCTTTGCCCTATTCACCAAAAGCCTCACAGCTTGGCCAACTGCAGGGAGTTTAGTAGAAAGACATACAAAGAAAGGCAACAGCTAGTTCAAAAGCAGGGAATCTGCTTTAGATGCTGTGGAGCAACTCCACACTTTGCATCCAACTGCAAAGAAAACATCAAGTGTGAGAAATGCAACAGCCTCAAGCATTGCACCGCAATGCACAACTCCAATATCATCTCCCACCCCAAAGAGAACGCTTCACCAAAAGAAAAGTCAGCAGTCGAAGACACCGACAAGCCAGCCGCACCAGAGATGCAGGTGGAAGTTTCAGCAGTCGCCTGTACAGAGCTGTGTTCTGACTCGCACCAGTACAGAGTTTGTCATCCTATCTGCCTAGCGGATGTATATCCAGCCAAGAGCCCTTGGCTTAGAAAGAGACTCTATGTGGCCCTGGATTCACAGAGCGACGCCTCCCTGGCTACTCCAGAGTTCTTCCGCATGTTTGACCTTAAAACCAAGATGGTCGACTACACTATGACTACGTGTGCAGGAAAAAAGAAGTTGCAGGGTCGCATAGCATCTGGCTTCGTTGTCTCCTCTTGCGACCAGAAGAGACAGTTCAAGTTGCCAGACCTGATTGAGTGTTCCTCTATTCCCCGGAACAAAAGGCAGATTGTCACCAGAGAAGTTGTGGAGGCTCATCCACATTTGCGACGGTTAAAGAATGCTATACCAGCCTTTCGGCCAGATGTGGACATTGCCCTTTTGCTTGGCTCGGACTGCCCGAGCTTGTTCTGTGTGAACGACCAAGTTAAAGGACCTCCAGGTGCACCTATCGCACAACAATTGCCATTAGGCTGGACAGTCATAGGCCCAGTGTGCATAAACAAGATGCACCCACCATCGTCGTTGGACTCCAATCAAGCACAGGTGCTTAAAGGTGGACGTCCTACACTTGTGCGCAGTTGCCTAAGTCATATCTCGGTCTACTGCCAAGCAATAACTCCAGAGTATTCCTCCATCTTCAAAGTCTCTGAGAGAGACGAAGCCACAGCGCTCTCGAAAGATGAGCAAAGGTTTTCGGACATTATGAATGCTCAAGTCTCACGAAGTGCAGAGGTGAAAGCCTGCAAATCAACCACAGAAATCAAGATGGGCCAAAGATCTTGCCTGGAACCACACCGTTTTGAACGTTTTTCGGAGTGGCACAGTCTTCTTAGAGCAGTAGCTAGGCTTATACATCGTTTGGCTTGCAAAGATAGTGAGCCTTTACAGGTCCAGGATATGATAAAGGCTAAGAGCGTCATATTCAGGTCAGTTCAGAGGCATGAGTTTAGTCTAGAAATAGCCAGGTTAGAACAAGCGCTTGACACCCCCAGCCGGAGTTTCTTGCGTGAGTTAAACCCATTTCTAGACAAGGAGGGCATTTTAAGAGTGGGAGGGAGGTTAGCTAAGGCTAAACTCAAAGTGTGTACAAAGAACCCCATCATTGTACCCCCCAATAGCCATATTGCTTTGTTGTTGGTTCGTCACTACCATGAGAAAATCCATCATCAGGGTAGAACTCTAACTGAGGCAGCCCCTAGAAATGAAGGTCTGTGGGTGGTAAATGCTAAAAGTTTGGTCAACAGTTGTATTTTCAAATGTGTTAAATGCAGGCGCCTTAGGCGAAACTGTCAAAGTCAGTTGATGGCAGAACTACCTCAGGATAGGACTTTGACAGACCCACCCTTTTCCCATGTGGGAATCGATGTGTTTGGTCCTTGGGAGGTTGTCACTAGGAAAACCAGGGGTGGTGTTGTAAATAACAAAAGATGTGCGGTTTTGTTTACTTGTTTGTCAGTACGAGCTGTCCATATAGAGGTTGCAGAGGGAATGGACACTTCATCATTCATAAACGCATTGAAAAGGTTCATAGCCCTCAGTGGGCCAATTAAGTCAATTCGATCGGACTGTGGCACCAATTTTGCATGTGCAGACCTTAGCCAACCACTTCTGGAAGAGGTGGAAGGCCGAATACTTAAGCCAGCTTCCAACCAGAAGACTCTGGCAAACCCCAGAGGACAATTTCAAGGTGGGAAACCTTGTGTTGCTAAAGGACAAAGACTTGCCCCGCTATGCCTGGCCTATGGGCATTATACTAAAGACCTTTCCTTGCCCTGACGGTAAGGTTAGAAAAGTTCAGGTAAAGACTCATAGTAAGGACAAAATGTCTGTCCTGGACAGACCAACCAGCAATTTCGTGTTGCCTGTCCAAAGTGTGTAAGTTTTATACTGTTTTATTGTTGTGTATACAAAGGTGTTTGTATGTTTTTGATTGGTAAATTCCCACATCCTGGGAATTTAGCGGGGAGTGTTCCGTCCCCCAGGACGATGGTTTGCCTTACCTATTGGTCGTTTGTTTGTTTTCCCTCCTTTGCATCTTGTTTCAGCCTCTGGCTGCAAAGCCCAGGAAAAGTGGCTTGGAATCTGCAAAAGCTGGCTGCAGTTTTCTTTGCAGTGATTGGTCAAAGAGTGCAACATCTTAGGACCGCCCTTTTTACCAGGGTCTAGTCTCCATTTTGGAGCTTCATTCTGGCTATAGTTTTCCAACGTGCTGGAGCTGTGCAAGGCTAACTGGGACAAATCATCCTCAAAACCAGGCCAATCTAAGCCTATCCAAATTAGATAAGTATTGAATTATATTGATCTGGAATAGGAAATCTAGTTATAGGAGCAGGGTTATTCTGTCGCTTCTAGAACTAATCTTTGCTGTAAAGATAGGGAAGGAAAGAGTTTCTCCTTCTAATATAGGCAGCGTGATTAGGGTATAGTGGTTTTATAATCACCTTTGCCTTCTGGAACCAGGGATAATTCTGCAACTAAAACCTATAGAAATTTGTTTCATTTTCTGCAACTTTAAGATCTGTGCCAGGTTTACAACCTTGTATGAATAAACATCCTTTTTGAAGTTATCCAGACTCAGTCGTTCAATATCTATAGGACAGCTTATAGGGATTTGCAGTTCGCCCGGATAAAGGACAGCACGTTTCAATTTTATAGTTTTTTATTGTCCGGCGGACGGCACAGGAGTATCTCCACAAGTCAGTATCAACAAAGTTGGTCCAAGCTGGACCAACTTGGTGTAAGGCAGCATCTTATTCTGACGTCTTTTTTTCAAACCTCCAACCTATCATGCTCAACTGTATCTCTTTTTTCCTCCTCCTACTACAAAATAAGCTCATTAAACTAAAGATATGTGTTCTATATTCATTCATGAAAAGTTGGAGGGTGTGGAATATTCAGCCCGAGAGCTCTTGTGCCTTGTTGTAGTTATTGTGTTCCTTTAAGATGGTTACCTTGGCGCCGCTCTGAGGATGAGATAATGTGGTTTGCTGAAGGTCATCCAATGGGTTTTCATAATTAAGGGGCATTTAAACCTTGGTCTCCAGGATCATAGGGCAGTTCTACATGGGCCTCAAACCCTCAACTGGGCTAGAAATCACTTCTGATTATTCAAATGACATATAGGGACTTCCAGCTCCTAATGTGGGGTAAAATCATTCAACCTGATTTTAACCCACATTAGCAGACATCAAGGAATCCTCTGGAGCTTCCTTGAATTCTGGGCAATTCTGGGTTACTCGGAACAGCTGGTCCAGTTCTAATTGAACAGTGCCCCCATCCCATTTTTCCTACACTGCATGGCATGGGGAAAAGGGGATGGTACTTGTCATTTGTATTCTTTGTCGCTATTCTTTGTCACAGAGTTCAAAAGAGCTCCTGGGCATCTTTGTCAATGTCAGCAAAGAGGTCTGCACAATTTGGAGAAAAGAGAAGAATTGCACCCTCCTCTTTCTGAATCATGTGGTTGCTCTTGCTGACATCACCAAAGGCACCTAGGAATGGCCAGGAGCTCTCCAGAGCCCCATGGCCACCACCACAGGAACAACGGATGCACACAGTCAGTACTTCACTCCCACTGCTGCTGCAGCTTGGGGGCAGAAATGTGAAAACACTTTGGCAAAATCCAGGTCCAGTCCAAAGCAGAAACATTTCAGTCTGGGCCCAGATTTTTTGATGACTTTGTAGATGCGTCTTTAGTACTCAAAACCACAACATCATGCTCTCGCTGGTTTAATGAAACTAATGTGTTCCAATAAGCCAGGATTTAACAAGGTTCGATGTATGAAGAAAAGATATCTGCCTGAGAAAGCTTGGGCAACATGATTTTGCAAAGATAATTTCCCCCTTCTTAAAAAAAGGTTTTATCTGTGTAATTTTGAGTGGTATGAGGCATTAAAAATCAATACCATTATAAACAAAGGCGAACACAAAATGGGAACCAAACATGAAGAATATAATTATGTCTCTACATTTTGTAAACATCTCAGACTTCCTTGTGAACAAAACTGTGGACCACATTTGGCCATGTCTTGATTAAAATTTATTTGGTTAGGGAATGGTTCGTGAAACAGTTGATCTCTGTCTTTACTAAAGATATGTCCCAGATCCTGGAGAGAGAATTTTACAACTGCCTGGGGCTACTTATTCCAGTCAATAAGCAGTTCCCAATATTTAGCACCAATGTGTTTCTTTTCTAGCCTGAAGCAATCTTTGAAGTCCTAATATTCTCACTGGACTAGAAAGAATGGAGTTGCTGCTCAAGAAGAACAAGGAGAAGGGGCTTAGCTTCCTTGACAACGAGGGTTTATGTGGCAAACAGAGCTTTTAATGGGTTTGCACTCTGTTTTAATTGTGTTTATATTGCTTTAACTGAGTTTGTAACCAAAGTCTGGCTTAATTGTTTTTTTTAAATAAAACTTTTATAGGAATAACTGTTATCTGATACGAAGACAATGAAGTCCTAAAAAAGAAGCAGCAACAAATAGGTCCTAAAGCAAATCAAGCTTTTTCTATCAAGCCATATCTTCTCATGACATGTCCAAACTACAACAGTTTCAGTTTAGCCACTTAAGCTTGATGGGGTGACACTCCCCCTGAGGACACAGGTCCACAGTCTAGGGGACCTCCTGGATTCAGCGCTGATGCTTAAAGCTCAGGCTGAAAGGGCCATTGCATAATTAAAACCTGTGCACCAGCTGCAACCATACCTCATAGAATCATAGAATAGTAGAGTTGGAAGAGACCTCATGGGCCATCCAGTCCAGCCCCCCGCTAAGAAGCAGGAAATTGCATTCAAAGCACCCCCGACAGATGGCCATCCAGCCTCTGTTTAAAAGCCTCCAAAGAAGGAGCCTCCACCACAGTCCGGGGGAGAGAGTTCCACTGCCGAACAGCCCTCACAGTGAGGAAGTTCAGGTGGAATCTCCTTTCCTGTAGTTTGAAGCCATTGTTCCGTGTCCTAGTCTGCAGGGCCGCAGAAAACAAGCTTGCTCCCTCCTCCCTATGACTTCCCTTCACGTATTTGTACATGGCTATCATGTCTCCTCTCAGCCTTCTCTTCTGCAGGCTAAACATACCCAGCTCTTTAAGCCGCTCCTCATAGGGCTTGTTCTCCAGACCCTTAATCATTTTAGTCGCCCTCCTCTGGACTTTTTCCAGCTTGTCAACATCTCCCTTCAACTGCGGTGCCCAAAATTGGACACAGTATTCCAGGTGTGGTCTGACCAAGGCAGAATAGAGGGGAAGCATGACTTCCCTGGATCTAGACGCTATTCCCCTATTGATGCAGGCCAGAATCCCATTGGCTTTTTTAGCTGCCGCATCACATTGTTGGCTCATGTTTAACTTGTTGTCCACGACAACTCCAAGGTCTTTTTCGCACACACTGCTGTCAAGCCAGGCGTCCCCCATTCTGTATCTTTGCATTCCATTTTTTCTGCTGAAGTGAAGTATCTTGCATTTGTCCCTGTTGAACTTCATTTTGTTAGTTTCGGCCCATCTCTCTAGTCTGTCAAGATCGTTTTGAATTCTGCTCCTGTCTTCTGGAGTGTTAGCTATCCCTCCCAGTTTTGTGTTGTCTGCAAACTTGATGATCGCGCCTTCTGACCCTTCGTCTAAGTCGTTAATAAAGATGTTGAACAGAACCTCGAAAAAGCCTGACTTGGCCATGGTGGTCCACGCCTTAGTCACATCTAGAGTAGACTACTGCAATGCACTCTACATGGAGCTGCCTTTGAAGATGGCTTGGAAACGGCAATTAGTGCAAAGATTGGCAGCCAGATTGCTAACTGGGGCTGATTATAAAGAGCATACCACACTACTATTAAAACAGCTCCACTGGTTACTGATAAGTTTCCAGGTCCAATTCAAAGTGCAGGTTGTTACCTACAAAGCCCTATATGGTTCAGGTCCAATCTATCTTCAAGACCGCATCTCCTTCTATGAATCAGCATGGGCCCTAAGATCCGCCAGAGAGGCCCTCCTCTTAATCTCACCTCTATCTCAAGCACGGTTGGTGGGGACAAGAGAGAGGGCCTACTCGGTGGTGTCTCCCCAGCTCTGGAATTCACTCCCTAAAGAGATCAGGGTAGCCCCACTCTCCAAGTTTTCTGCAGACACCTAAAAACATGACTTTTTAAACAAGCTTTTGACCATGTTTAGTGATTAGGGCCCAATTTACTACATTCGAGGATTAGCAATTTGAACACATACACTTTATGGAGATTGATATAACATTCAACCGCTATTGTACCTTGCTGTTTTTTATAGTTCTTTTAAATGTATTGTTATTCCAAATAATTGGGTCAATGTTATTGTTATTGAAGTAATTTATGCCTTTGTACTTGTTGTATTATACAATATTGCTCTATTGAGTACTTTGTGAGCCGTCCCGAGTTCCTTTCGGGGAGATGGTGGTACAAATAAAGTTGTTTATTATTATTATTATTATTATTATTATTATTATTATTAATCTTGGCATCTAGAAGGAAGGCCATATATCAGATAGATAGAGTCAACCAACAAAGCCACTGTCAACAACAATTTAGCCCCCAAATTGAACAACAGTAAAAGTTTTCTGAACACCACCTAGATATTTATACAAGTTTGTCAGCAACAATGTGCCATGTTTACAGTGGACTCTGCAGAAAATACTTCAGCTGTACTTCATAAAAAAGGAAAATCAGCCTGTTTGGCAAGTCTTGCAAATGATGATTTATTATCAGTAAATGTTTAATTTTTATACCTATTTTATATATCTATGCACTCAGAGTTGCAGACAAATCTCTGGTGGAAGGGGGTCATAAGTGGAAAAAGTTTAAGAAGCCCTGATCTAATCCAACTTAAAAAGATCTACAATGCAGAGTTTTGGAATGAGAGCATCCCTAATTGTTGGTCATCCAGCATTTGTGTAAATATATGTAAGCACAGGAAACCCTTCTCCTTCCCAAAGCACTCTGTTACATGAGAAGACATTTCTTAACATCAAGAAATTTCTCTAGACAATGAGCTAAAACCTGGCTCGCTGCACAGTTCTTGCAGATTCTCTGCTTCACTTAGTGCTTGTCTTGTCATATGATCAATTCGATTTTTACAGAGAGCAGGCTTATCAAAAGTACTATTTAATGTGATTTTATGTTGGAAAAAACTACAACAAAATGTAACTGGGCTATGACCCAAAACCTCAAAGAGCATTTAAAAGCAAATAAAACATAAACCATTATGTAGCCCTTGGAAGATAACAAAACAGAATGTAACTAACACAGATATATCTGAACCTCTACAAGGCAAAGGTTTATGGCTGAAAAAAATTACGTCAGATATGGGCAAAAATAAATCAAGATCTTCTTGCGAACAGTTGAATGATTTACACTAGAATAGAAAAAGTCCTAAATGCCTAACAATAAATACAAAAGACTTAGAATTCCTGGTGTTGTAGTTGAGCCAGAGCACAAAGGACCCAAGCACAGGGACAATTTGAATTACAGAATCAGTGACATAATCTTTCACCCTCCTCTCTGAGATCTCTGCAATTCTAACAGCATCCGACAGTGGGAAGTTCAGCTCCTCAGTTCAATGTGTTACTATGCTGAGTGAGGAGATACACAGCTTTGGCATCTGAATCTCATATCAGCACTCGCAGCATGACAGTATTTTCCAACTAAAAACCAGAAGGCAACAGGCTATTTTACTGGGTGCATGATAAAGCATGCAGCACACATCTTCCAAAAGAAGAATATGGCCAAGGATTTCAAAAAGTACAACTGGAAATTGCCACTGTTGCTTTAGAATCATAGAATCATAGAATAGTAGAGTTGGAAGAGACCTCATGGGCCATCCAGTCCAACCCCCTGCTAAGAAGCAGGAAATCGCATTCAAAGCACCCCCGACAGATGGCCATCCAGCCTCTGCTTAAAAGCCTCCAAAGAAGGAGTCTCTCCCCCGGGCCGTGGTGGAGGCTCCTTCTTTGGAGGCTTTTAAGCAGAGGCTGGATTTTCACATTTTCCACTTGAGTATACTGCTTCCCTCTGCCTATTAATAGAAATAATTTATAAATATTGGATCCCCCAGTGGCACAGCAGGTTAAACCACTGAGCTGCTGAACTTGCTGACCAAAAGGTTAGCAGTTCAAATCCGGGGAATGGGGTGAGCTCCTGCTGTTAGCCCCAGCTTCTGCCAACCTAGCAGTTTAAAAGCATGCAAATGTGAGTAGATCAATAGGTACCACTCTGGCGCGAAGGTAACGGTGTTCCATGCAGTCATGCTGGTCACATGACCTTGAAGGTGTTTACGCACAATGCCGGTTCTTCGGCTTAGAAATGGACATGAGCACCAACATGGTGCGACCCACCACCTTGACTCCCGACACTTATCCATAGTTAAGTCAATTGGCAGCTTTATACTATCATGCTGGAGGCTTCTGGGAGATGAGGTACACAGTCATTGAAGAATCAAAGGTTTAGAACCCCATTTCTGTCTATACACTACCCTACACTGACTCCACACATCTGTCATTCTAGAAGCTTCCTCTGTCACCCAGTTTATTAGGACCTGTTGGCTGCACACACTTTGTATCAGCCTTTGCCAGTGTGGGACCTGTCCATCACCCCAACTAACTTCTACAGTGACCAAGTAGAAGAAAGCTGTGCTATAGCGTCTACATTACATTCCCATGCAGTACATCTTGGAGCCTTTTGGTATATTGCACTCTTTATGAGGCATAAATACCTATCCAGGCCTTTGTAAAGTTATTAGATTTCCCGACCCATGCTGAAAGATCTTGAGAGTTTTGGGTTGCTGTGAATTTTCCGCTTTATGGCCATATTCCAGAAGTATTATCTCCTGATGTTTAGCCCTGACATCTGTGGCAGGCATCCTGAAAGGTTGTGAGGTATATTGGAAAACTAAACAAAGGGGGTTTATATAGATGTGGGCGAAATGTCAGGAGAGAATACTTCTGGAACATGGCCATGCAGTCCGGAAAATTCACAACAACTCAGTGATTCCGGCCATGAAAGCCTTCGACAACACCTTGGGAGTTTTATTTCCAAAAGCAACTCTGCCAAAGTTGCCATGAGTTTTCCAGGCTGTATGGCCATGTTCCAGAAGCATTATCTCCTGATGTTTTGCCTACATCTATGGCAGGCATCCTCAGAGGTTGTGACGTCTGTTGGAAACTAGACAAGGGAGGTTTATATATCTGTGGAAGGTCCAGGGTGGGAAACTGTTGCAGGCAAGTATGAATGTTGCAATTAATCACCTTGATTAGCATTAAAAAGCCTTGCAGTTTCAAGGTCTGGCTGATTCCTGCCTGGGGGAATCCTTTGTTGGGAGCTGTTAGCTGACCCTGATTGTTTCATGTCTGGAATTACCCTGAACAAAATCTGGCTACCAGTATTTAAAAACTCTAAAATCAGGACAATAAATAAAGAACAACACTCTGAAAACAGGTGAATTCCAGACAAGAAACAATCAGAGCCAGCTAACATCTCCCAACAAAGGATTCCCCCAGGCAGGACTCAGCCAGGGTTTGAAGCTGCAAGGCTTTTCAGTGCTAATCAAGTTGATGAATGGCAACATTCACACTTGCCTCAGGCAGACAAGAGTTCTTTCTCCCACCCTGGACATCATTCCACAGATATATATAAACCCCACTTGCCTAGTTTCCAACAGACCTCACAACCTCTGAGGATGCCTGCGAAAGATGTGGGCGAAAAGTCAGGAGAGAATGCTTCTGGAACATGGCCAGACAGCCCGGAAAACTCACAACAACCCAGTAATTCCGGCCATGGAAGCCTCCGACAACACAACTCTTCCAAACTCTGCACGCCATTGGGCAGCTCGCTTTTTACACACCGGCTCTTCTTCCTCGCCTTTTAAATAGAATCAAAATGCAAATACGCCCGCTCTGCATATTTTAAGCACAATAATAATAATTACCGTACAATAACCTCAGTTATGGTTTCCCGGAAACGGGACGTTCCTTGGCACACCTGGAAGCAGCTCACCTGGGGAGGGAGTGGAGGGGGAGGGGGATGCGAGGCACGCTGTGCCTCCAAAGGAGCCGATTGCTTTGGTGTCGAGCAGAGGTTGCTCTTGAGCGAAGCTTGCGGAGATCTGCAGCCCTTACAGAAGAGGGGCGGGGGGGGGGGGGGGCAGTAGGGAGGGAGACTGTTTCCCTTCTGACCAAGCGCAAACTTCGGAGTGACATTGAGCTCTTTAACCACAACGTCGTGGAAAGTCCGATTTTTGCTCTCTGCTGGTGATGCTGTGGCTGGAGATCAGAACTGAGCTCCCTGGCCCTGACTCTGGGTGCTCTTAGCACTTTGGAATGAATGGGCTTAATGGGCACCACTTGATCTGCCAGGCAGGGCTCAATGCCATGGGAGTTGTAATTTGACAAGGTCCTTTAGCCTTTCCTGGTGCCTCACCAAGCTACAGCTCCCAGGAGCCCATAGCATTAAACCGTGGCAGTTAAAGTGGTGCCAAACTTCATTCATCCTGCAGTGTAGACGCACCTCCCAGGGTAACTTCCAGCTCTGAGATTAGGAAGAAATGCCATGGAGGTTCCCGACACCTCTCGTTTATGAAGCACATGCCCACCGCTGCCTACCTTTCTCCATACAGGTGTCCCACCCAGCTCTCAGGTGGAACACCCTCTCCAGCAGGGATTAGGACTCTATAAAGCAGGCATGGGCAAACTTGGGCCTTCCGCAGGCATGTAGCCAGGGAGGGGGGGTTTGAGGGGCTTCAGCCTCCCCCCCCCCGAAATTCTCAGGGTTGTCCCCCAGAAGGTCTTACATTTATTATTTAAACTGTTATGTTTATTCATATCATGATCTGATCACCATGCTCAATATATCCCATGTTGCATGGGGGTATTGGGATAAGGATACAAAAGGTTTGCTAGGGTAGATCCTCTCTCATTCAGACTCGCCCCCCCCAACTAAAATCCCACCCCCCACCCCCATCAAAATCCTGGCTACGGGCCTGCCTCCAGGTGTTTTGGACTTCCACTCCCACCATTCCGAACAGCCTCAGGTCCCTTCCTTTTCCATATGATTGTACTGAGCATGTTCAGACTCAGGACTCCATTTTGCATTCTGATTTACACCTCGGTGGAGGTGGATGCATGTTGCTGTTTGGACTTCAGTAGAGAAGTATAGCTTATGGACTTCGAGTACAATTAAACCTACAGACTATGGACAATTAAGAATGATACCTTGTGTACTCAACATAGAACTACATCCTGACTATAACTGAACTTAAGCGGTTGAGTGGGGGGGGGGGGGGGGAGAGAGAGAGAGAGAGAGAGAGAGAGAGAGAGAGAGAGAGAGAGAGAGAGAGAGAGAAAGGGCCTGAGGCTGTTAGAAATGGTGGGAGACTGGGAGTTGAAGTCCAAAATACCTGAAGGGAATGCCCAAGTTTGCCCATGCCCGCAATAAAGGCTCACCTCACCTCCTTCCACTCTGGGCGCCCAGGTGCATCTCTTACCCACCTACCTTTCCTACATCTCCTCCGAAGCCACACCTGGCGGATTGAAGCGGGGCGAGCGCCCTGGAGGTCTGACTGTCTCGGACGGAGATGGGGACGGACCTGCCGCCGCTGCCGCTCCTCCTGCCCGCGATGCCACTCCTGCGACGTCCAGATAAGGGCCGCCTTATCGGCACTGACACCCGGGCGGCGCGCCTCTTCCAGGAAGGGCTCCCAGAGAAGGCGGGCGAAGAGGCAGCCAGGCTGGTCCTCTCTCCGCCTCTCCTCTCCTCTCCGCTGCGCCCGCGTCCCCCTGCCTCCCTCTCCCTCTCCCCACCCCTCTTCCACGGCGAGGAAGGCGAGACTCCTGCGGGCCAGGGACAGCGAGAAGCCCAGAGAGCGCCCCAGTACAGCCAGCCCGAGGAGCTGAACTCCCCAGAACAGGGAGCGTTAGCACCTCAGCTCCCCCTTGCAGGGAAAGGCTCAGCTCCCCAGGATAGGGAGGGAGCATTGGGAGTTTAGCTCCCCAGTATGAAACTCAGGAGTATAGGGAACTGCCGAGGTTCAACTCTCCCCTATAGTGAGCTTTAGGGGTTCAGTTCCCCAATATAAGGAGCATTAGGCATTCAGCTTCTCTGTAAATGTGAATGTCTAATGCGCCTTATAGTTTCCCATAAAAAGGAACGTTAAGCATTAAGCTCTCCAGAAGAGTGTTAAGAGTTCAGCTCCCCAGTATAAGGAGTTTTAGGCATTCAGCTTCCCAGTATAGGGAATGTTACCAGTTCAGCTCCCCAGTATAAAGAGTTTTAGGCATTCAGCTTCCCAGTACAGGGAGTGTTACCAGTTCTGCTCCCCAGTATAAGGAGCATTAGGCATTCAGTTTCCCAATATAGGGAGTGTTACCAGTTCAGCTCCCCAGTTTTTGTTTGTGTGTGTGTGTGTGTCAGGAGTGACTTGAGAAACTGCAAGTCGCTTTTGGTGTGAGAGAATTGGCCGTCTGCAGGTCATTGCCCAGGGGACGCCGGGATGTTTTGATGTTTTTATCATCCTTGTGGGAGGCTTTTCTCATGTCCCGGCATGGAGCTGGAGCTGATAGAGGGAGCTCATCCATGCTCTCCCCAGGTGGGATTCGAATCTGGCAGCTTACAGATCAGCAACCAAATCTTCAAGTCACAAGGCTTTAATCCGCTACGCCATCAGGGGCTCCTAAGCTCCCCAATATAAGGAATATTAGGCATTCAACTTCCCAGTATAGGGAGTGTTACCAGTTCAGCTACTCAGTACAAAGTTCATTACGCATAGAGTTCCCCAGTATAGGGAGTGTTACCAGTTCAATTCCCCAGTATAAAGAGCATTAAGAATTCAGCTCCCCAGTATAGGGTGTATTACCAGTTCAGCTCCCCAATATAAGGAGCATTAGGAATTCAGCTCCCCAGTAAAGGGAGTGCTAGGAGTTCAACAGTGGAGCAGCTACTGAACTTGCTGACCGAAAGGTCGGCGGTTTGAATCCGGGGAGCCGGGTGAGCTCCCGCTGTTAGCCCCAGCTTCTGCCAACCTAGCAGTTTGAAAACATGCAAATGTGAGTAGATCAATAGATACTACTCCGGTGGGAAGCTAACGGTGCTCCATGCAGTCATGCTGGCCACATAACCTTGGAGGCGTTTATGGACAATGCCGGCTCTTCGGCTTAGAGATGGAGATGAGCACCAACCCCCAGAGTCAAATACGACTAGACTTAATGTCAGGGGAAAACCTTTACCTTTAGGAGTTCAACATCATATGTCACTGTGTTGTGGGCCCTTGGTATTCGCGAGGGTTTGATTTCAGGACACCCATCCCCCAATGCATACTTTAATCCATGGGCTTTTTAGTGCAACACATCTGGCATGTGCCACATTGGCAAAGGCTGGTATGAAGTGTGCACAGCCAGCAGTATCGCAAAAGGAGGAAGCTTCTGGAGGGGCAGGTGTGCAGAGCCAGCACTGTGTAGTGGTTAGAGCTGGAGTTCTCAACCTCTGTTTCTGCGACTGTTGTGTACCTCAACTCCCAGAAGTTTCCGCCAGCCTGGTAGTCAAACTCCACTAATTAAGTAACCAACAGTCACTATACCTAATGACAGGACTGATCTTGATCCTTACCTATGGAACAGATTATTCATGATGAAACAGGGGGCTAAAAAGTAGATTTTCCAGATTTGAAAAGGTCTGAGAAATACAGTGGACTCTTGGTATCTGCTTGAGTTTGCTTTCTAGATACACATGAATAGCTACATCCATGGATATTCAAGTCCCATTATTTGCACGGTATAGTAAAATGGTGTCCCTTATATAAAATGACAAAACTAAAGTCTGATTTTTCATTTTTAAAAAATGAGTAGTGGATAGTGGAATCTGTGGATGTAAAATCTGTGATTATGGAGAGCCAACTATATACAGGTTTGTTCCCTAAATCTCACATTAACACAAATAGCATGATAATATTCTCCAGCTAATGGTAACAGGCTGTGCCCTACCCAAAGCCTACACAACACAGTTATAGCACCATGGTTCCTATTTAATTGCCCAGTCTACATCCTATAGAAACCTAGGATTTGTAGTTCAGGACAGTACTAGAGCTCTCTAGCTGAGGATTCGAAATTCATTGTTATTTGCCATCAAGTCAGTCTTAATTTATGGAAATCCTATGAACAGGAGATCTATAAGTGCCTCTGGATCATCAGCTACTCTGCTCGGGTCATGGACATTCAGGGCCATGGCCTTTTTGATGCAATCAATCTACCTGTCCAGTCATTTCTGACTTTTCCTACTGCCTTATGCTTTAGCAAGCAAGTCCACTGATAATTTATATTTAATTTTCCCCTCCCATTGTTGGCCCTGCTCTGAATATCTCCACCTTCTCATCTCAATTTCTTCTTTCTCCCACTGCTTCCCATTTACATTGTGAGTCTTACTACTACTCTTTGCATCTTTCACAGTCTTCATCAGCTTTGAGAAAACAGGTGAGAAGAAAAGCAGCAACGAGGAGGAAAGGGGATCTTGTCACACCTTGAAAGAACCAAGTTGGTAGCATTAGCTTTTATAAACAATGGCCCTTCCAGACAGACCCTATATCCCATTTAATAGTTTTCCTTTCCATAATTTGATAGTCATTGGATAAATGGAAGGTTGACCTCTTGTGATGATTTCTCTATTTGTTGTACAATCTCAATATTTTAAATACCTATTGTAATACATATTACACAAATTCATTCCTGTTGTTGTTAATTATCATGTTTACTCAGATATAAATGTAAAATTTTGAACAATATAGTTCATCTTAACCATATAATCCAATTCAAAACCTACCCATCTTTTCTCTGTAAAACCTTTATTTTAATCCCTTCAATATCTACTTTCTAGGCTTCCTTTCCATCACTATCACCCAATCATTTTCTAAAAAGAATGTGTTCCTAATTGTATTATGAACCATGTGCCTGTTCAACAGAAGCCATTACTGCCACCCATTGGCAGCAACATGTAATTATATTTTATTAGTAAAACAGTAAAAATACGATTTAGCTTAATGCTTAAAATGTAGTGTGCTTTCCAACTTATGTAGAACTCTTCCACAGGATGGATGTAGAATTTCAAATAAACTTTTAAAAGAAAAATGTTTCCAAGGGTTTGGTACTCAACTTGATTGCATTTTATTTCAGTGTTAAAAATCACACAGTTAAACTTCAGTTAATAAAGCAGATCTGTTATTTTGGCATTACTTGGGTGCATCTTCTACACTTTTGAAGAGAAGCTAAAGGCTACAACTCCCATGATTCCCTAGTCTTGAGCCATGGCAATTAAAGTGGTGTCAAACTGCATTAATTCAACTGCGTAGGTGCACGCTTTTATAAAAGTAGAAATATCATGGAAAGAACAGGCATAACTTCTAAAATCACAAAAAGATCTACAGTTCAACATCTATTCAAAACTAATACCTATTAAGCGCATGCAAAATAGAACAACCAGGTTATGTAAGCCTCACAGAAGAAAACAAAAAGGATTTTGTAAAATCTTCTAGAAACCACTGAAAGTTTCTTTCCAAATATAGTTTACACTTTTGTTGTGATTTCCATTTTGATGGTGATCTATGGTTTTCCAATATGCCAGGGTAGTTGCTAAGGCTGTTAGTGATTCTGTATAGAGTAGTATTCACTGTGCCTGTTGCATGTAAGCACACACTGCTATAGAGCATTAGACACCATTTTGCAGAATTACAATAACTTGAGATCCCGCTAACTTTCATAACTCCATGCTATGGAATCCTGGGATCTGCAGTTTGTTGTAGCACCAGAGTGCTTTGATAGAAAAGTACACATCCCAGAATTCCACAGCATTGAGCCATGGCAATTAATATGGTGTCGAAACTACTATATTTTTGCAGTGTAGTACAGACTTAAATAGCATCTCATTCTTTCCTAGATAAAGATTTACACAACCCAATACAAAAAGTCTGTGTTCTTCCAACCCTCCTTTACCATTCCCAATTTTTTATTGTGTCAGAAGCAACTTGAGAACATACTGCAAGTCACTTCTGGTGTGAGAGAATTGGCTGTCTACAGAGACGCTGCCCAGGGAATGCCCAGATGTGTTAGCTGGGAGGTTTCTCTCATGTCCCTGCAAGCTAGAGCTGACAGATGGGAGTCCACCCCATCTTGGTGATTCGAACTAGCAACCTTCAGGTCAGCAACCTAACCTTTTGGTCAGCAGTTCAGTCAGCACTCATTGTGCCACCACGGCTCCTTACCATTCCCAATGGTAATGCTACACACACTCACACACAAAAAAGCAGACAAAACTTCAATTGAGAGAGAAGACAAGAAAAAAGGATCACAGTGATTTCCCATTTTTAAAATTGTAAAAAAAAAAGAATTTCTTTTTTACAGACCTCGTTAAGTGAAATATGCCTAAAGCAAACATAATTCTGGGCATGTCTGATGTGTTACTTGGGGTAAAAAAAATAAATCTTATGTTATACAGAAGCACACAGTGGCAGAGAAGTTACTAAGCTCCTCTTTGAAAATCTTTTAAAACCCCAGTATTTGTCATAATCTGTCTCTGATACAAATTAGATTATTCTGCAGAAGGTAAGCTCCAGGAACCTCCCGCTGGGATCATCTTCAGTTTGGAGAGAGGGATCCCAACTGAGAAACAGCAACAACAGCTTTTTCTTCTCTTTATTGAAGGGCAATTTAACCTGTCTGGTGTAATGATTTGAATTAGAGCCCTGGAGAACAGACTTTGAATACCCACTTGACCTTCAAAATCCACAACTCATATGCTTAGCCCCAGAAAAACCCATGATAGGCTCACTTTAGGCTCACTATAAGTCGGAGACGACTTCAAGGCACACAACAGCAGATTGGTAAGCATAAGTGATTATACCTACCTTCATGCAGAATGGGAGAAAGTCCACAATAATTTCTACAGGTCTCAATAAATTTTAAAGAACACATCAAGGTTGGGCCCTTCCACACAGCCATATAACTCAGAATATCATAGAATCATAGAATCATAGAATAGTAGAGTTGGAAGAGACCTCATGGGCCATCTAGTCCAACCCCCCGCTAAGAAGCAGGAAATCGCATTCAAAGCACCCCCAACAGATGGCCATCCAGCCTCTGCTTAAAAGCTTCCAAAGAAGGAGCCTCCACCACGGCCCGGGGGAGAGAGTTCCACTGCCGAACAGCCCTCACAGTGAGGAAGTTCTTCCTGATGTTCAGGTGGAATCTCCTTTCCTGTAGTTTGAAGCCATTGTTCCGTGTCCTAGTCTGCAGGGCAGCAGAAAATAAGCTTGCTCCCTCCTTCCTATGACTTCCCCTCACGTATTTGTACATGGCTATCATGTCTCCTCTCAGCCTTCTCTTCTGCAGGCTAAACATTCCCAGCTCTTTAAGCCTCTCCTCATAGGGCTTGTTCTCCAGACCCTTAATCATTTTAGTCGCCCTCCTCTGGACGCTTTCTAGCTTGTCAATATCTCCCTTCATCTGCGGTGCCCAAAATTGGACACAGTATTCCAGGTGTGGTCTGACCAAGGCAGAATAGAGGGGGAGCATGACTTCCCTGGATCTAGACGCTATTCCCCTATTGATGCAGGCCAGAATCTCGTTGGCTTTTTTAGCTGCCACATCACATTGTAGGCTCATGTTTAACTTGTTGTCCACGAGGACTCCAAGGTCTTTTTCGCACACACTGCTGTCAAGCCAGGCGTCCCCCATTCTGTATCTTTGATTTCCATTTTTTCTGCCGAAGTGAAGTATCTTGCATTTGTCCCTGTTGAACTTCATTTTGTTAGTTTCGGCCCATCTCTCTAGTCTGTCAAGATCGTTTTGAATTCTGCTCCTGTCTTCTGGAGTGTTAGCTATCCCTCCCAGTTTGGTGTTGTCTGCAAACTTGATGATCGTGCCTTCTAACCCTTCGTCTAAGTCGTTAATAAAGATGTTGAACAGAACCGGGCCCAGGACGGAACCCTGCGGCACTCCACTTGTCACTTCTTTCCATGATGAAGACGACGCATTGGTGACCACCCTTTGGGTTCGTTCGCTTAGCCAATTACAGATCCACCTAACCGTAGTTTTGTCTAGCCCACATTTAACTAGTTTGTTTGCCAGAAGGTCGTGGGGGACTTTATTGAAGGCCTTACTGAAATCCAGGTACGCTACATCCACAGCATTCCCTGTATCGACCCAACTCGTAACTCTATCGAAAAAAGAGATCAGATTAGTCTGGCATGAGTTGTTTTTGGTAAATCCGTGTTGACTATTAGCAATGACCGCATTTGTTTCTAAGTGTTTGCAGACCACTTCCTTAATGATCTTTTCCAGAATCTTGCCTCGTATTGATGTGAGGCTGACCGGATGGTAATTGTTTGGGTTGTTCTTTTTTCCCTTCTTGAAGATAGGGACCACATTCGCCCTCCTCCAATCTGCTGGGACTTCTCATGTTCTCCAAGAACTCTCGAAGATGATTGCCAGTGGTTCTGAAATAACTTCCGCTAGTTCCTTCAATACTCTTGGATGTAGCTGATCTGGCCCTGGTGACTTGAATTTGTTTAGAGTGGCCAGGTGTTCCTGGACAACTTGTTTCCCTATTTGGGGTTGGATTTCCCCCAATCCTTCGTCCATTCCATGTTGCTGAGGTTGAAGATGGCTTTCTTTTTGTGAGAAGACCGAGGCAAAGAAGGCATTAAGCAGTTCTGCCTTTTCCCTATCCCCTGTCACCATCACCCCATCTTCTCCTTGCAGTGGCCCTATCGCCTCCTTTTTCTTCCTTTTTCTACCAACGTAAGCAAAAAAACCTTTTTTGTTGTTTTTTATGTCCCTAGCAAGCCTGAGCTCATTTTGCGCTTTAGCCTTGCGAACCTTTTCCCTACAGGTGTTGGCTATACGTTTGAATTCTTCTTTGGTGATTTCTCCCCTTTTCCACTTCTTGTTCATGTCACTTTTGAGCTTTAGCTCAGTTAGAAGTTCTTTGGACATCCATTCTGGCTTCTTTGCACTTGTCTTATTTTTCTTCTTTGTTGGCACTGTTTGCATTTGCGCCTTGAGTATTTCACTTTTGAAAAACTCCCATCCATCCTTAACTCCCTTGTTTTTTAATATTGGCGTCCATGGAATGCCGCTCAGTAATTCCTTCATTTTTTGGAAGTCAGCTCTCTTAAAGTCCAGAATGCGTGTTTGACTTGTCTTAGTTTCAGCATTCCTTTGTATTGCAAACTGCAGGAGCACATGGTCACTTGCCCCTAAGGATCCAAGCACTTCAACTGTATTGATCAGGTCTTCCACATTTGTTAAGATTAGATCAAGAGTTGCTGATCCCCTTGTTGCCTCTTCTACCTTCTGGACCATAAAATTGTCTGCAAGGCAAGTGAGGAATTTTTTGGACTTTGTACTCTTGGCCGAGTTTGTTTTCCAGCAGATATCGGGATAATTGAAATCGCCCATGACTACCATATCTCTTCTTTGTGCCTGTTTGGTCAGCTGTTGACAGAAAGCTTCATCAAGTCCTTCATCCTGACTCGGAGGTCTGTAGTAGACACCCACGACAAGGTCTTTTTGAGTCCCGGTTCCCTTGATTCTTATCCAGATGCTTTCAAGCTGGTTTCCCGGATTAAAGTCTTGCATTTCTTCTGCAACGTAACTGTTTTTGACATATAAAGCTACCCCCCCTCCTCTCCCCTTTGTTTTATTTCTGTGAAAGAGGTTATAGCCCTCAATGGTTAAATTCCAGTGATGGGAGTTATCCCACCAGGTTTCAGTGATGCCTATGACATCGTATGTGTGGTGCTGTGCTAAGAGTTGGAGTTCGTCTTGCTTATTTCCCATGCTCTGAGCATTAGTGTAAAGACATGTAAGCCCCTGTGACCTCCCCTTGAGCTGTTTATTTGGGATTATTGTGCTCTCTGTACTTGGTCCTTGCTGTGTTTGTGCAGCCCTCCATTTAGCCTTTTGGCGGTTCCCTGTAGTCGTGGGTAATATAGTGTTCGCCAGGCTGTTGTTCCCCTCCCCCAGTGGATCTAGTTTAAAGTGCGCCTGATGAGGTTTGTGAGTCTGTGTTCAAAAAGATGTTTTCCTACTTGTGTGAGATGCACCCCATCACTTGCCAGTAGTCCATCCTCTTGGAAGAGTAGACCATGGTCAAGGAAGCCAAAATGCTCCTCTTGACACCATTTTCTGAGCCAGTTATTGACCTGTAATATTTTTCCGGCCCTTGTAGAGCCATGTCCTACAACGGGGAGGAGGGATGAAAAGATCACATGCACATTATACAGTTTTAGCTTTGTTCACAGAGCTCGAAAATCATTTGTGATCTTTTAAAAAGTATGCCTAGCGGTGTCATTGGTACCTACATGAATCAACATAAGGTGAGGAGGGTGATGGGGCTTTAGGAGCCTCTGAGTGATATGGTGTATTTTTGCCCCCGAGAGGCAGCATGTTTCTCGAGCCATCCCATCCGGTCTGGAAATGATGGCTTCCGTTCCTCTAAGGAGGGAGTCACCTACTACCAAGTAGGTGACTCCCTCCTTAGAGGAACGGAAGCCATCATTTCCAGACCGGATGGGATGGCTCGAGAAACATGCTGCCTCCCGGGGGCACAACATCTGTTTGGTTTTTATATACCCTATTCTATTCCTTTGTGTTTGGTGATTGGTTTTAAAAAAAAAATTATCTGCAGCACTTATTCAAACTTTTTATTCTTACCCTGGAATCACAGAGTTGGAAGACACCCCAAAGGCCATTCAATCCAACCCCCTGCCATACAATTAAATCAACCGTAATAGATGGTCATCCATCCTGTGTTTAAAACTCCCCAGAAAAGGAGACTTCATCATATTGCAAGGCAGTATATTCCATTGTCAAACATCTCTGTCAGAAAGTTCTTCCTAATGTTAAGGTGGAATCTATTTTCTTGTAGTTTGTATTCGTTGTTCTGTGTTTGAGGCTGCATTTATTCTGTAGAATTAATACAGTTTGACACCACTTTAACTGCCATGGTTCAACGCTATGGAATCATTAGAGTTGTAGTTTTACAAAGTCTTTAGTCTACTCCATGGCTTGAATATTTTATTTCAATAATCAAAAAGCAAACTTTGATTTTGCCATTTTATGTATAGAACACTGCTTTACTATGCCACTGTATATAAAGGAACTTGAACATCCACAGATTAAAGTATCCTCAGGGAGCCTGGAATCAAACTCCTGCAGATACCACCTTATTCCAAAAGTTGTGGTGCAAAAATAAACTATTTCACACTTTTGCTTTATATATTTGAGGCAAAAATAACAACAACAACAACAACAACAACAACAATAAAACAACAACTTTATTTTTGTATCTCGCCTCCATCTCCCTGAAGGGACTCGGAATGGCTTACACGGGGACAAGCCCAATCAACATAGTTTAAAATAACACAATAAAATTCATAAAACAACATTATAAAATAATATAAAGCAAACAATATCATAACACAATATAAAATAACCATTGAGCAAACAACCAGTAGACTGATATAGTAAACATTTACTGAGCTCGGGTGGGAGGGCTGGTGCAATTGGTTTGAAAGGACAGGGCTGATGGATAAAGTACACAAGTCAGATGAACAGAAGTAGAAGTAGAATTGCAATATAAAGTAAAATACTATATCTATGGCAGGGGACAATAGTAAAGTGCAGATAATAGATCTTGGGTCAAAGCTGGAGCCAAAATTATCTGGGGGACTGACTAATCAAAACTCTGTATTTTATAAAACCAGTGACATGCCTTTCCATATAATGTGCCTGGGTTCTCATACTGAATCTATAGATTACAAACTTTTCCATTCTTTTTGGTGAGAAACTGGCTTTGCATGAAGCTATCACACTCATCGTAGCATATCTTTTTATGATAAATCTCCCTTTGGCATTGTTCTGATGCCTGCTTATGGTTTTCATTAGTTTAGTAGCCTTGCCCTATCCCCCCTCTGCAAACTCCCTGCTCAGTTATACATCTTCCAGATTCAAGGTGGTGTTCAGACCAGTTAATTAGTTACGTGGGGGGGGCACTTGAGAGGCACTCTCTGACCCAAGAAAGATCTTGGAAACAAAAGAATGTGAGCTTGCAATTTATTGTCCCTGGCAGATTATGTCCATTTGGAATCTGTTTTTAAAGGGCTGCATATGTTTAGCTTTCTTGGGTTATGAACCAGCATTGAACACTTCATCACTAGGATTCTTTAAGATTTTTACACAATGAAAATAAATACTTTAATCCTGACAGCTCTCACGGTACACTTGCATTCACTAATCTATGCAAGGAAACTCAAAATCCTCATCAGTTATATGGCAAAGATAGGAACCTTTTTACTCCAGAGACCAAATTGCAGTTTCAGAAGAGTCTTAGGAGCTTCATTCCAGCAATGAGTAAAATGAAAGACATGGGATAAGCGGGCAGTGGTAGATATTATTTTTACTTATTCTGATTCCAACCCACCAGAATTTGATTGGTGACCATCACTCTGTGGATCTTTTCATTGGCCGCCCCAAGACTGTTGAACAACTTGCCAGAAGACCAAATGAGCTTTGGATTTAAGACCATCCAAAGACCATCTCTTCCGGCAGGCAGACCCAGCTAGTTTTAAGCATGAATTTAACATTTTATGCTGTATGTGGATTTTTATGACTGTTTTATTGATGCTGATGTTTTATTGTTGGGATATTTGTTGTATTTGTTTTATTGTTTTGCTGTTGTTATTATACTGTTGTGTTGGGCAAAGCCCCATGTAAGCCGCCCCGAGTCCCTTCGGGGAGATGGGGCGGGGTATAAAAATAAAGTTATTATTTATAATAATAATAATAATAATAATAATAATAATAATTAATTCCAAACTTGTGTCCTGTGTATTTCATATGTATTTTATATAAATATGTTTTAATATGTATATTTTATAGAACTACAATTTAATATGTGTGTTTATAGAATTTTTGCAATGTTTGTGTGTTTTGACTGTGCTGTGACCCACCTCAATCCACAACAAGAAGTGAGTAAGTGTAGTTTCCTGGTCAATATGTGTGCTTCATGAAGTAAGACCAACTCCTGGGAATACAAATCACCCATCAGATCTATGTTACAGGCAGAAGCTTTTGCAGACTTATGCTCACTAATCATTAGTTTGCCTGTCTGCAGACTTCTGTTCATTTTGTTTTCTATATTCACTCTTCCTACATAGTGCTAATGTGCTGCCATTCCTCCTCCGAATCCCGTCCCTTACAGGAGTGGTTCTCAACCTGGAGTCCCCAAATGTTTTTGGCCTACAACTCGCAGAAATCCCAGCCAGTTTACCAGCTGTTAGGATTTCTGGGAGCTGAAGGCCAAAAACATCTGGGGATCCCTGGTTGAGGACCACTGCCTGACGCCATGTATTTAATTATGGAGAAGTGTAAATAAAGTTACCTTTATATGGGTTACAAAGAAGACTGGTAGGTGGATGGCATGAGATTTTTGTTCAGCCGCTGCCTTGCCAATTTAGTTACTTTGCTTAATATATGGGCAATTACTCAAAATTTTCAGGCTTTACTTCCTGAACAATTTGATTAATTGCCCCATAACTTGTAATACAGACATTTCTTGAAATACACACATACTAGGGCTTTTTTGCTACTGAATGTTTGTAATTGCTTGCTATAATTACAAGTAATGGAGAGGCAAGATTCAAGTTGGATTAAGAGCCCAGCTGGGACTGATTGATACTTACTTATAGTAAGTAAAATTTGCTTGCTGCAAAAAGATGATATCACGAAAGGCATTCCTCACACAGGCAAAGGAGAATGGAAAAATCATTTAAGAGATCAGGCAATTTGGGCAAAGTCCAAAAAAAAGGCAACTGAGGCAAGGTTGTGGGTATCTTTAGAAATAAAGAGAAGAAGTTCATGCTGGAAAACAGACATGGGGCATTTTATATTGTTCAAAAATATAAAATTGATAAGGGGTCAGGCAGGAATGGGTTAATGAAGTTGAAGTTTAACATGCTAGCAAACTTGCCAAGTACATTGTATTTGTTAAGGACCCAGAGGTTTAATGGAGATGAAATTGGAGCAGCATAGCTCTGCATAAATGTAATGACTTCATCTGCCAGAGCACCAAGGTAATTGACAGACCCTCTGTTCTGGCAAGGGAGGAGGTGATAGTGAGGCTTTCAAGTTTTGCTGTGGTTTCTGACAGCTTAACACAAGGGATGTCAAAGAATGAGGAAAATTGTCATGCAGAGACAGGATATTTCTCTACTTTTCTGTTGGAGTTCTTTCTTCAGGGCAGCTAGTAACTGATGGTTGTTTGCAAAATTGTTTGCGTTTCCCATGTTGCAATTTAGTTGGCAATTCTTTAAAGCGTAATTGGCTATATAAGCCAAATCAGTCTGTAGTACAACTAGGTTCAATAGAGTTGAGTCTCAGGACTCAACTCTATTTCGAAATAGAAATAGAGTTTCGAAAGCTTACTTTTTTGGATTAAAGCACCCAGAAATTCAAAGTGGTTGGAAGATTCTGTGAGTTCTGACAGAAAAAAGGGAAATGTCTATTTTTCTACAGGTCATTTATTCAGAATTGTAGTCAATCATATCTTGTAAACTTCATTAGTAGTTGGTTCTGAATATGTTATACGATATCGAGTATAAATGGGAGGTTACTTCCTGTGAGTACAAATAACAGAAAGGTTCTGAGTGTATGTGTCCACATGTATGCATGTTTACCTCCTGCAAGTGTGACAGACAATAGTACGGCTACAAGCTTCCCACTCCAATGAAGTGCTAGTTTGGTAGTCTAGGTGACAAGGAATGCCATGCAGGCCAGTGCATGGAATTCTATGCAGGATGGGTGAATGGGCTGGCAGAAGAGAAATGAGGGGTTGGGTGGTCTGCACACACTCCGTGCCCAGCATAGCAAGGCAGCAGCCTGTATCCACTGAGAAAAAAACTCCCCATACACATACTGGTTTGCTCCCAGTGTATGTATGTGCCTTCACATCTCCCGTTGACTTATGGCAACCCCATCGATTTTATAGTTTTCTTAGGCAAGGAATAATCTGAGGTGATTTTGCCTTTTTCTTCCTTTGGAACCTAGCCTATAGCACCTAGGATTTGTTGGTGGTCCCCTATCCCATTTCTAACCAGGGTTGACTTTGGCTAAATTCCAAGACTAGATGATCTGGTGCCTTTATTTGCTCCCAGCAGGGCGGTCATTTATTAACAATCAGCCCTCCACATTTACAGCTTTTGTAGATGTGATAATATGTGGATTTAATTAATATATTTTCTCTGGCACAACTCTATAGGCAACTTCCATAGAGTCACACTGGAAGACCTAGAGATTCTTAGAGAAAACACTTCCATAGACATTTTGTAGGTATTCTAACCTGAATCTGTGATGAACTTCCATTAGGCATTGACCACATAGTTGTGCTGGAAGGCCTAAAGCAGGCATCCACAAAAGTGGCCCTCCAGCTGTTTGGACTTCCAATTCCCAGAAGCCCCAGCCAGCTTGGTCAGTAGTCAGGAATTCTGGGAGTTGGGGGCCCAAACAGCTTGAGAGCCACAGTTTGAGGATGCCTGACCTAGAGAATCATGGAGAGGTGTTCTCTCAGGCAATAAGGTTGGGCTTTTTTGTTCACTTGGGCAGAACTCCTGTGCCCCTAGCCCTTGTGAAAGTGTTAGTACATGCTAACCTGTCCCCCCCCCCCCCAAAAAAAAACCAGGGTCTTATATTAATTTTTGCTCTAAAAGATGTGTTAGGGCTTGTTTTTAGGGGCAGTCTAATTTTTCCAAATTGACTTTTAAAATGAATTATATATAGGGCTTATTTTTTAAATAGGGCTTATATTTTGAGCATCCTCAGGAATGCTGAAAAATCATGATAGGCCTTATTTTCCAGGGTAGGTCTTATTTTGGGGGAAACGGGGTAGTAACCTTTCCCTAGATAATTACAAGGCTGATATAGGTAACCAAATAAGTTCTGCATTAACAAACTAGCTAGGCCTCCAGAACTACCTTAGAGCATATCCTTTTGCCTGAAATATCAAACAATACTTACCTCTTTCTAATGGAAAAAATATATAATACCATTCAAGTCTTCTGTCTAAGCAAAGTGATTTCTAAAAAGCAGAGGCATTCAAAGAAAGATGAAGTGGTTAACTTGAACAAACGCTGCTCACAGCTCTTGGAATTCAAATTCCAAGCCAATGCAAGTGGAGCAAGAAAAGCAGCGCCTTCATAGCCATTATCACCATTGCCATATAATATTAAAATAATAGTTAGCAACAATAAATATATGTAGAATGGAATGGAACTTGGAACAGAGAGAAAAACTATCATGAATAAGTTAAGACGGATGGAGTAAAAAAAAAAAGAGAGAGAGAGGAGATGCTATTACTGTAAGACTTCACTTGGCACTTTTGTATTTGACGGTCCTTGTTAGAAGCTGGTGGGTGTAACCCACTGCTTTCTTTGTATAAAATGCAACCAGAAGCACACCCCCACATTCATAAATCTGACCTGTGAAACTATTAATTCATGTTATTGGTTCATAGGGCTGGAAAATATACTTATTGTACATTCTGCTCTAATTAGCAGCAGGCATTACACAGCAATTAATGAAAGCACTATTACATACTTTTGTAGTAAATGAATGCTATTATAGCAGAAGAAATGGCAATATTCAACATCTGTCATGATTGCTAACCACATTATACACCATTATTTAAAATGCAAACTGAATTTCTTCCCTCGAATAATTTCATTCCAGTAAATCCGTTTTTTAAGATCCCAGAGGTCTCTTTAAAATGCATAGCACCCTCTGCTGGATTTGTGTTTTAATTTCTTACACAGTTTCCATGCCATGGTTAAATCAATGCTTGCCAACGTTTAGCTGTAACAAGGGCTCCCAACTTTTACATTAACTCTCAATAAAGTTTTTGTAGCAGAAAGATACTTTCCAGAAAGCTTTGGCTTTGCGTTGTTGGGAGGAAGTTAAAATCATACACCCCATGTTAACATGAGACAAAACACATTCCACTGTCAATTGCCTTTGGAAGCTCATATCAGATACACAATAGCTCAGTCACAGAAAAGTTCAGTTAAGGGGACATGGGCCATATCTTAATCTGAACTGGACAGCAGTTCTGGTTCTGCACCTATGGATTCAACTAATCACAGCTCAAAAATATTGTATTAAATAATTCCCGTATGCAAACCTTGATCTTGCCACACACAACTATAGGCACACCCTGGTATAATGTTCCACTATTTCAGATTCCCAGGCTCTCTCTGGCATTCATTTGAGTTATTCATAATTTTATATAAGGGACATAATTATACTGTGCTGTTATTTATATTGGAACTTGAGCATTTGCAGATCTTGGTATCCATGGGGGTTCCTGAAACCAAACCCAGCCCACTTTACATGCACAGAGGAACATAGAGAAGCAACTGAGAGTCGATTCAGTGTGAAGTCCATACAGGACCAGCCACAGTGAGAATGAAAAGCACATACAACAAGAAATTATTTGTAATCCCTTTGACAACCACAAAGATGAACGTTAGATAGATCATTATCGTGACGTAATGAAAGAAAGCAACATTCTTTTTGTAATTATTTTAGTTCTTATTATAGATATTGAGAATGTGCCCATTAAGAAAAGTTACTATATCAATTTTGGAAAGTGGTTAACTGTTATTTTTAAAAGAGTGATTATAATGGTAACAATTTGATCGTTTTGGAAGTGTAACTCTTGTCAGAGCTTGCAAACATTACTTTTAATCACAATCCAAAGAACCTCCAAGTTATCATAGCTAGTGGCCATTCTAGGAAGCATTGTGGGAGTTGTAGAAAATAACGCTATTAGGTAACCTTTCGAATTCTAAACCAGACTTTAGTTTTTGCCATCCTCAAGCAGCTGCCAAAACCTCAGCACTCCTACAGAGAGAGTATTTATGTCTTAATTGCTGCTATTGTGTGCCTTCACGTCTAACTTTTCACACTCTGATATTGCTTGGCCACACATTTCCCAGATTTGATCTGGGAAAAGTTGGAGGGCATGAAATACTCAGCCACAGAGTTCTAGTATACTGTTGCTATGTGCCTTCCAGTTGGTTCAGACTTATGGCAACTCTAAAGCAATCTTATCCTGTGGTTTCCTTGACAAAATCTGTTCACAGGGGAGTTGCCTTTGCCTTCTTTTCAGGCTGAGAGAGGGTGACTTGCTCAAGGCCATCCAGTTGCTTTCCATGGCTGACTGGGGGGTTTAAACCCAAGTCTCAAGAAACCTAACCCAATGCTCAAATTACTACACCATGCTAGCTCTTATTTATTAAGTAAAACAGTTTTGAAACCAGTTTTCTGCTATACTTATGAGTGCTGGGTGGCTGAATGCCACCATGTATATTTTCTGCAATGTCCTAGAGGTCCGATCTAGGTCCGATCACACTTGCCTATTTAGAGCCCTAAAGGGACAGTCCAGTGATGGATGGACACGCTGCCCATCAGACCACATTGCTTGACTTCTTGTTGAGGCCCCACTCCAAACCAGAGTGGAAGCAATGTAAGAAACTTCCCTCCTAACACAGGACTGCCACACAGAGTGAGAGTGGCCCCGTGTCCCTGCTGTTTTGTCACGGAGGATGGTGAAATGGCACCAGGGTGGGGTGGGATGTCATCCATTTGATGAGGTTGTATGGCAGTGCTTTTCCATGGACCACTGAGGCAAAAATTGGATACAACATGGACCATTGAGTTGAGTTGCAAAGAGGAGACTGCAAATGGGGCTCTGGCATCAAGCAGCCTTCTCAAGAGTAAGGAAGGGTCCAATGCTGGGCAAATGGAGGGAAGGGGGAAATTGGGTCCTTCATTCCTTGCTTGGGATTGAGACTGCTGTCCCCTTTACAGACACAGGTGACAGGAGGGGGTGGCTGAAAGGAAGAGGCTGTGAATAGGGCACTGGAAGAGCAGTCTCCTCATGCCCAGGCAAGGAAGGAAGGATCCAATGTCTCCCTTCCCACCTGTCTATTTGCCCAGTGTCGGACCCCTCCTTCCCTGCTCTTGAGGAGGCTGCTGCCAGAGTCACATTCACTGTTGCCTCCTTGCAAGCCAGATCCCTTGTTGCCTGGCCCTGCAAGGGAGAGGAGCGCTCTGAGCTTGACTGCTAACAGGAGCCAGGGCTCTGTTTGGGACAAAGGAGGAAGGGGGAAGCAGGAGAAAAAGGGTGTGTGAGGGGGATTGTGCCTATGGGGCCCCTTTCTCAACAGCCATGCTGCATGAACTCAGGTTTTCTGTGAAAGACCCCCACTGACTACCATTCTGTTTCTTGCAGACCTCTGATTGGGAATCACAGCTCTAAGGCATTATAGAAAATGTATATATTGGGGGTTTTTTTTTGCCATAATGTGAATTCTGCTTCATGCTTATTACTAGGTAGGTCTACTAGGGAGTTGGTAGGAACCTCCCACATAATGCCTCCTTGAACTAGCAGGAAGCCCTGGTTGGGACTGTCAGATAACTTCTTTGCTATATTTTCTAAATGAGGAGTGGAAATCATGTGGGCCTCCAGATGCTGTTTGACTGCAAGTTCCATCACCCTTAGCCACCATACCCAATACTTAGTGCTGCAGTTTAACAAGAATTATAGAACTATATGTTTCCCATGCCTCTTCAAAGTTTGCAAATGCTGTAGAATCACACACTGTCTTGCTCAGTCCTGTGCCATGAGATCTTAACCAGGCTACGTGCAACTCCCATTTGAGTGTTAAAATATATCTTTAGTTAGACTGCCAGTGCTTGGAAAACAGATTCTCAGTTCAAGAGCAACTCCCAGTTACGAAAATCAGGTAATAGAAATGTTGACAGGTATGTGGAAAGGTATGGAAAAGCATTCCTTATTCATGAGTGCTGATGACCAGAGGGGCTTGTCTTCTATTCCCTCTCAAACCATAATGAGAGCCTAGAAATGTACAAATAACTTAGCAGTGACAGCAGCGCAGTCCACGCATACCTAAAGTGGGGGCCCTTGGAAGTGGCAGGTTGGGTGGAACTCAGAAGACAGATGGAAGGAATCATAGTTTGGCTTGGGTCTGGGAAAACGGTAGCGGTGGGAACAATCTGGCAACAAAACCCAGGCTTTGGCTTCAGCATTGTTGAAAGTAATGCCTAAGAGTGGTTTTAATATATTTTGACTACAGTCAGCCCTCCACATTTGCAGATTTGACTTTTGCAGATTTGATTATTTACTGATTTGATTAAAACATTCTCCCTAGGAATCTCTAGGTCCCTCAGTGTGATTGTATGAACTGTCGCCATAGAGTTGCGATGAAGGACTTAGAAATTCCTAAAAAGGTGTTCTGTCAGGTTGTAAAAATAGGAATACTTGCAGTTTTCCCCTTTCATGGAGGTACTATGTCCATAGTGACTGCAGAAGTCTGTCTGTATATCCATTGAAATCTTAATACATGTTACCATATAATATTTTTATATTAATTGATATATAATTAGCCTGTAGTAAAGGTATATTCACATGTTTGTTTCCCTTTCTTTCAGGACAATGTTGAAAGAACATACAATTTTCATGCATTTCAAGGCTGACATTTTACCAAGATACTTCTGTTGTTTTTGGTAGAGGGAAAGCAAACCCAACCCCACAAGCTTATTTTAACACCACCAAGGACTTAACTAGCAGTTAAGTTCTTGGAAATTATGCCTTTTTGGACTATATCGCTCAGAGCCCCAGAGCCAGCATGATCACTGCACATAGACCAAAAACCACTAGTTTTCAAAATGTTGAGTTGCAGATGTACAACTGAATAGGTGAAGTTGAATGGAAGATACACTGTCATGTTTTCTTTGGTCTTGATCTAATTGCAAGCCTCACTTCCAACCTATCCAAAATGACCTGAACAGATTAAAGAGCTGGGCCAAAATAACTAACAAAATAAATTTCAACAGGGAGAAGCATATGATACTACACTTCAGCAATAAAAATGAAATGCACAGATATAGGATGGGGGACACCTGACTTGAAAATAGTACATGAGCACCACAATTCAAGGAAATTGATATTGACAAGCTGGAGCGTGTCCAAAGAAGAATGACTAAAATGATCAAAGGTTTGGAAACCAAGCCCTATAACTTTCTTTTTTTTGTACCCCACCTCCATCTCTCCAAAGGGACTTGGGGTAGCTAACATGGGGCCAAGTCCAAGCAATTACAATAAAGCAAAATCAAATACATACAAGACACACGACAGCATCAAGTAAAAATGCTTATACAATAACATAATAAAACAATAAAATAGTAACAATAACATAATAAAATTGAGTATAAAAACTGTACAAGAATTAAACAAACGCAAGCTGGGCCAAAGTGCGAGGAGTAAAAATTGTAAGACCTGTGAGTGAGGTTGATAGATAAAGTGCTGCATTTAGTGAGAGACTCGGGTGGGATAAACAATGAGGTTATTCTCAACTGAGGGATGAGGTAAAGCGCATCAGAAAAACAATTGACACTGAGACGGGACCTGACATGGGAATTAGTTATTTATTTTTCAAAAGCACTATGTGGAATGGTTTAGGGAGCTGGGATGTTAGTTTGGAGAAAAGGCTGAGAGGGGACATGGTTGCCATGTTCAACAATTTTAAATGCTGTCACATTTGAGGAAGGGCAAGCTTGTTTTCACTGCTGCTCTAGAGACTAGGCCACAGACCAATGGATTCAAACTGAGGGGGAAAAAGATTCCACCTAAATATTAGGAGCAATTTCCTGGAGGTAAGATCTGTTCAGCAGTGGAGCATGCTGCCTCGGAGCGTGGTGGAGTCTCCTTCTCTGAAGGTTGGATGGCCATCTGTCGGGGTGCTTTGATCGTGTTTTCCTGCATGGCAGGGGGTTGGACTGATGGCCTTTGTGGTCCTTTCCAACTCTGTCATTCTATGATTCTATTAGATCAATGGGATTTTATAAATGTTGACTTATTACTCAGCAAGTGATTCAATAATTCTACCATACCTGGCTTAAGCAGTTGGATTTGGGTGATTGCTCTTTTTAAACAAGCAAGTCTAGAAGCAAATGGAGAAATAATATATTTGTGATACTGAGAATTAAAATTTGTTAGGACTTCATCTGATTATGCTGGGAAGTGTTCAGAAGAAGAGAGTTCAGTCTAACTCCATTACGTAATAAAATTGAGTTTTTCCCTACCTTTTAATCACACTGTTTAGTGCACTCAATTGTCTTGAATATTTTTCACTGAAGAGGTTTCCACACTGCAGGCATTTGTCCCCGCCCACCATCCCTCTCGGTGCTTTTTGGTACTTCCCACAATTCCTAACAGCAGGGAGGGAGAGAAAGAAAAGGGATGGGAGGGAAATCCATTTGGAAGGGCAACAGCACTGGCCCTCCCAACACAGGACACAGACAAATCATGGAAGGAAGGAATAAAGGTACTGTAAAAGGCAATTTTTTATTTTTTATTGCAAAGTAGAAGCGTTATGAGGTAGCTTACAACCAAACCTTCTTGTTTGAGGAGCAAAAGGAAATTGCTTCAAAAAGTTTATTTTGACTCCTCCCCCAATTCTCTTCCCACAAATTGGGTGATTTGGCAAAACATCAGGAGTTTTGAGAAAAATCAATTTCCTCACTTCTTCCTGATACGTTGGAAAAAAATGTTGCCCTCAATGTTTAAAAGACTCAAAAACTGCACTTTAACCAAACGAATGTGATGAACCCAGTGGAATACCAGATTTTAAGTGAAGAATTCAGTGGAATTTAAGTTAAGTTATGTGAGGAAGTGGTAGGTCTTGATTTGCACTCCTTTTTACAGAATTCTTCAGCATGTTAGCTATTGCTCTTGTAATTACAACAGGGAGATCCACGTTTCTCTTGTCTTTCAGTATTTAAACTGGTTGTTGCTATGTCTCACAATTGTATACATTTGCCAACACCTACATTCTTTTCAATGTGTGCTCATTAAATATTTTTCACATCATTGAACTATGTTTAATCATACCCTTTGCAAAGGGCATTTCATCCTTGTTTGTCTGATTTCACAAGCTAAGCAATGTCAGTTAAGCCTGTTCAGCACAACACTCCACTTTTATGAGGGTTAGGAACATAGAACTTCTGTGAAAGTGAAAAAAATGTAAATATCTCTTGCCACATACATACACACACACACACACGCGCGCGCGCGCGCGCGCACACACACACACACACACTAAGCATCCTAGCTCCTGCCCAGGTTTGTTCCTGTCCTTACGGGTGAGGTGGATGCCACCTTGAAAATAAGAAATTCCTCAGTGGTGACTAAGAATGTGTCAAAGCAAAATGTATCTTAAAAAGAATGATAATTCAAGCACTTAGCAGGTTGGTGGTGTGTGCCTCCCTCACTAGGTTCGAGCAACCACTTCACTTAATAAATAAGCCACCTCTGGCTAAAATTGTACCTGAATTACAAGGTCCCCCTATAACCATCTAGATTTTTTTTTTCGTGTCAGGAGCAACCGGAGTTGCTTCTGGAGTGAGAGAACTGGCCGTCTGCAAGGACGTTGCCCAGGGGACGCCCGGATGTTTTTACCATCCTTGTGGGAGGCTTCTCTCATGTCCCCGCATGGAGCTGGAGCTGATAGAGGGAGCTCATCCATGCTCTCCCTGGGTGGGATTCGAACCTGGAAGCCTTCAGGTCAGCAACCCAACCTTCAAGTCACAAGGCTTTTATCCCCTAGGCCACCGGAGGCTGATGAGAGAAATAGAGCAAAGAATTTGGGGCCTGAACTGACCCACTCGTACCTATGGTTTCACTTACCCACACTCCAAAAATTATTCCCAATTCTCTAGTTCTCCAGTGTAATTCCACATTATTCTTTCCACCCAACAATAGTCAAAATATGCAGTTTGCTATGACCCACAGTTAGGTATCCATGAAGAGAATTTATTCCCCATGAACATGGCAGCCTTACTGAACTGCACAATCAGAATACAGGGCACATGGAAGAGTTATAAAATTCTATACATAACAGTTCTCTGTTTAGCCAGTCAATCATATATGTGCACACAGAGAACTTTGGACATTATTTTTGGACTACAGTTCTCAGAAAATCTCAGCTGCCATGATAGCGGAAAGATTCTGTGAACAAAAGTCCCAAACCAAAGATTCAGCAAGAATATTTCAGCTTCCAGTACATGTTAGCAAAATGGCTTTTCTGACAGGATACCAATTTCTGGATTCTGTTGATGGTGAGAGGTGCACATGACTGCATGGCAGTGGGAAAGAGTATGGGCAGAGTTATCAGTATGGTCAGCTCACAGCATTTCGCTGCCTATGGAAGAATAGAAATGACACACCCATCCTTACATCACAGTGCAGTTTACTCAAGGTTGGTCACTTTATTTTGCCAATACCAAGAAAGAACACCATCCAAGGGTATTTTTGGCCAGGAATTATTTTTAAAAGCTGACGATGATAAACCTCAATCTTATTCTCACTTACCTGGGAGTAAGTTCTACTAAACTTACTCCCAGGTAAGCGTATTTTTATTAACAGTATTTAACAATTTACAGCCAACTTAAGACACCTTGAATCAACTGTTTGAGACAGATGCCTCAAGTGTAGGGAGTTATCCAGTTTTCCATTTGATTACCCCAAGCTTTTGGTAATCTGGTCACAAGGAGCCAACGTCTGTAGAATTAAGGAGGTTTTTGTACAACTTTAACAGCCATGGCTGAAGGCTATGGAATCATGGGAGTTGTAGTTTTATAGGGTCTTTAGCCTTCTCTGCCAGACTGCTGTTGCTCCACCAAACTACAAATTCCACAATTCCATAGTATCGTGCCACATCAATTAAAGTGGTGTCAAACTCAATTAAATCTACATTGTAAATGCACCATGCAGAATCTGTCATGTGGTGAATTTGGCTGTTCTTTTCATACCCATGTTACAATTAAATCATTTATTTCACATACAACTATCACAAAGCGGCCAAAAGAGAATGGAAGCTCACTATGATAAATATGGATTAAGTTGTGAATTTGGTACATATCATCAATTACTTAACCATGTTCCCAGGTTTACGGGCATCTGCTCAACATGGCCTTAAGAAGCCATGAATAGTATTCTGCTTTGATTCTGATAGGAATGTAATTTGGTGGGAGGGAGGGAGCTGAGCAGCAGCTAATCCATATGGCCACAAATGGAGCTGGCCGTACCAGGAGGAAAAGAGATTGTGCAAAAAGAGCTTTAAATTCTCTTGTTCCAGGGCCATAATACTGCAAGGCTTAACTTTACAGAGCCTGTAAAACACTGTGTGGATGAAAAGTGTTAAATACTCTTTGTTATCAATACTCCTGCCATATTCTTCCTTCAGACTCAGAGCAATACAATGGTGTATCTGAGAAAGACAAGGCTGGTTGAGACATAAGCAAGGGCTTTTGGAGAATTGTATAGCCTCAGTTGTCAAACTCATCTAATGTCAATAAGGGTTAGCTCAAATGCAGGCTCAGCCTGGAATATTTAACTGCAACCCACAACACTTATCAGTAGACATAATGGAAAAAAATCCCCACTTTCCAGTAAACATAATGGGAAAAAACCCCCACCCACCCTAAGCCAATAGGTAGGAAAACACACGAGAGAATCCCGATATAAATCTATATTTGTTCTTCCATGATAAAAAGAAATATAAATATAATAAAAGTGAAAGAGGGATTTTTATTATAAACTGAACTAACTACTACTATTATAGGAATAAGTAAATCTATTAAGTTCTGGAAAAAAAACTATTTATTGGGCGGCACAGAAAGTCAGGGAGCAAAGTGTAAAGATAGAATTATCCATCAACACAGACAAAAGCAGATCATTCAAAATACTATTTATCTTAAACGTATGCTTCCAGAGGAACAGAACAAATGAGAATAAAATTGCTTTGTTGGTACAATAAAGAATGCTGTCTAATTCTTATTTTAAATTATAGTATCTTTAAATTCTGACAAAATATTTTGTGAAGTTTTATGCTATTTCCTCATCAGGTCCACACTGTTTTTTAAAGTAAGGAAAATAAAGAAAAACCAACAAGTAACACATCAAATAACTAGATGAAGAGAACTGAGGCAGGGAGGAATCTTTTTTATCCCACCAATTGAAGAGAGCTCCAATTTGTGAAACTCAACTCAGGCAGGGGGAAGTCCTTTTCTCAATCCCACCACTGCCTCCAATTGAGGAGATGTGCGTGCGTGTGAGAGGGAGGGATGGAGGATGTGTGAATGTATGACTGGGAGGATTTAGTGGATAAGGAAGGATAACAGAACTGATGGGTTTAAATGAGTAAAGATGGTAACTCATATAGAAAAGTATGGTAACTTATATAGATAGGTACGGTAACTGCCACCAACGTGAGGTAATGGTCTTCCTTCAGGCTTACAGAGAGGCAAGGAGACTGATCTTTATGAAAAATAAAACTCAAGTTTATTTTGGTACATAAGCGTGTGGTTTCAATCAGTAAACGTTCCGGATCTTAAGTTACAATGTAGTCTTGCTTGAATGGATATATCTTAAATAACTTCTTTTCGAACAGTAAATAAAACACCCGGTCAACTTATATCACCAGCCTTTCCCCTGAGTGAACAATAAGCTGCCGTCCTTAGCTGATTCCCACAGCTCCTAATCTTTCCAAAACCTAACAGCAACTGATCCTCTCAAAACCTTATCAGCAACTCAACTTTTAAAAAGGGAATATGCTCCAACTGTCAACTTAGCCACACCCCCTTTCTTCTCCCAAGGGAAGCTGTGTTACCATGGCAATCTACCAAACGCTGCTTCCAGCTGGTTTCCATGTTAGGCTTTTCCTTGCTAATATATAACTCCCTTTTTCCCTTAACAAACAAATAAATACAATCATATCAATAATCTCTGTTTAACACAAAACCTCTCTACACTAGAGTTACTCTGGATATGATACACTTAGTAATAACAATATAACAATGCAACTAGGCACCACTTTAATTGCCATGGCTCAGTTCTATTGCCCCAGGTGGCAAAATGGGTTAAACTGCTGTGCCTGCAGGACTGCTGACTGAAAGGTCGGCGGTTCAAATTTGGAGAGCAGGGTCAGCTCCTGTCTGTCAGCTCCAGCTTCCCAGGCAGGGACATGAGAAAAGCCTTCCACAGGATGGTAAAACATCCAGGCCTCCCCTGGGCAACATCCTTGTAGACAGCCAATTCTCTCACACCTGAAGTGACTTGTGGTTTCTCAAGTCACTCCTGACATGAAAAAAAATTTATATGGAATCCTGGGATTTGTAGTTTATTCAGCCACTAGCACTCTTTGGTAGAAAAATCAAAAGATTTTGTAAAACACCAACTCCCAAGAGTTCATAGTACTAATCCATGATAGTTAAAACAGTGTTAAACTACATTAATTTGACAATGTAGATGCATCCTAAGAGAAACAGGAACAAATGCATTTTTCAAGTCAGTAAATTATCCTTCCTAAACCAGCCTTAATGGAAGACTGCAAGAATTATAGTATGAAACATATAAATGCTTCTCTCTCTTGGTGTATATCTATCTATCTGTGTGTCCATCTGTTTACGAAGCAGTTGCCCAAGAACTCATGTGGCACAAATCTTTTTAAGGGTATAATACAGAATCTGTTTATCTGTGCGAGTTCAGCTGGTTGTTTGGCAAGTCCTTTTACATTACAGTTTAACATCCAGAACACGTTTAGTTTTATAGATTTCCATGTTGAAATATGAGGCATCACCGTAAAGGAATGAAAAGTACCCTTACGGTTATATGCGAGATTACATTTTACACATTTATGTGTGGTAAAAAAGCCAACCACTTCTCCATCTTACTGATTTCTGAGAATAAGTGCTCCCTAGAAAATTCCTAAAACATGTAATTACTTAAATAGTTTTTGATCGCATTTTTCATACTGACCTTTCAAATCAATACATTATTTAGCATCCAAGAGGGGAATACAGGAAAGTAGTAGAGGAGAATAACTGTGAATATAAATTATAATAGAAAATGTATATATTGGATGAAAGGAAGAAATCAGCTATGCACATTTCACAAACTTTAAAAAACACTAAAGTATGCTAACGTATTGAAGAGGTCAATCCATGTGAATTTGCATTAAAACCAAATTCACTGAGCCCATATAATCTGCTTGCATGTGCATATGCCTTCAAGTGGCCTCCCGAATTATAGCAAACCCAGGAAGTTTGTGGCATTTTCCTGGGCAAGGAATACTCAGCCCTACTCTGAAATGTAGCATATAGCACCATTTATTTGTTGGCAGTTTCAAGTACAGTACAGTAGAGTCTCACTTATCCAACACTCGCTTATCCAACGTTCTGGATTATCCAACACATTTTTGTAGTCAATGTTTTTAATATTTCATGATATTTTGGTGCTAAATTCATAAATTCAGTAATTACTACATAGCATTACTGCGTATTGAACTACTTTTTCTGTAAAATGTGTTGTATAACATGATGTTTTGGTGCTTAATTTGTAAAATCATAACCTAATTTGATGTTTAATAGGCTTTTCCTTAATTCCTCCTTATTATCCAACATATTCGCTTATCCAACATTCTGCCGGCCCATTTATGTTGGATAAGTGAAACTCTACTGTACTAACAAAGGCTGACCTTTCACTTCCAAAATCAAATGGCATCTGATTTCCCCATAGTATGTAAGCCATGTCACCTGCTTGACTGTCTTATAACTGCACCCACCCACCATTTCTATATTGATTTTTATCATTAAGATTCTAGGCCTCTTAATAGATGAAATAATAGTGCAGTTCTTACACTTGTGTAGTAAGATGATCTGTGAACCCTGCCCCGAAATGTATAGGATCACACCTTCAAAATTTGCAAAATAAGAACAAAGATTATTGATAATGGCAGTATGTGGTCATACACAATCACTGAATACATTAACTCCTGCAGGATGCTATTCCATCTGTAGGGAACAGCAGCAACAAGTTTAATTTTCAGCGTTGGGCAAAACCTTCATCTGAAATCCACTGTCCATCTATGTGCAGATACTGAAATGCCCAATGGTCTAGCACAGAGCTTTTTTATATATAGACTACAGCTCTCAGAAACTTGGAAACTGTGGGTGCTATAATCCAAAATAAGCTTACTTTCTTATTTAAGTACAAAGAAATAGAATCAAACTTGGTTATCTTTGCCAGTTCAGCTGTGGCATGCTGGAGTCTTCCTTAGATGTTCTCTGGAATAGCAACTGATGAATGCATCACACGAAGAAGACTTTAGTCTGTGAATGCTTTATGTTTCAAGATGAGTCTCCAGAAGACTCTGTTGTCTTTGCTGCCAACATATTAACTCAGTTACTCCTCCCTTTGGAAGCCAATTAAGATAGCTGCTTGTTGCTGCTAAGACTCAAAAATGACATTTGCGGCAGTGGAATGCAAACCATTTAATGCTGTACACAATGATAACTTTACAAAGCCAGAGGCTTATGGTGGTGAGGTGGCACATGCCAGAATGTTCAGTCTCCACCCAAAAGGCTAGTCATTCTGCACTCAGAAAATATTTATTTTCTAAGTACTTATATGGACATAAATCAAGGATAGGAACTGAGTAACCCTTAAAATTGGTGATTCTCAAATTCTATTCCTCCAGATGTTTTGGACTTCAGCTTCCTGCAGTCTCAGACACTTTGGTCAATGGTCAAATATTCTGGGAACTGAAGTCCAAAACATCAGGAGGACCAGAAATTGGGAATCACTGTTCTAGATGTCATTGCACTGCACTCACAGAAGCCCTAATTGGCCTAATCAATGATGTGGTATGATGGGAGTTGCAGTCCTTTAACTGGCATACTTTCCACAACTGGGAACTCGTTGGGTGTACTTTTGAATAAACATGGAAGAATTTGCAGCTATAACATCCTAGTTTGGAATGCCCTCCCCTTGCAGACCCAAATGGCACCAACCTTGTCCTTAAACCCAGACTAGGCATTAAAAGTATAATAAGATCAGGATTTGTTTTTCAATGGTAGACCACTTTTTGAGTCAGTTTTCAAAACAGAAAGTGTTTCAGAAATGTCATTCAAATAGTATAGTTTCAAAGAGATTTGATTCATTGTACCGTACATTGAAATCTACTTATATAGGATAAAGTAGAAACATGTACATAAACAAATGGCAATTTAAAATGAAATCTTTTCATGGTATGTTTTAATTTTGCAATGCAATCCTACACATGTCCATGACAAAGCAAATCTCATTATGGTTAATATGACTCACACCTAAATGACTGATAATGGACAGACCTGGATTATGACTTGAATTGCACTTTTTAAATGGATGTTTTTTATTAATGTTTTAATTTAATTTCATTGTAACTGTTTTAAATATTATGTTGTTAGCATCTAATGATTGCTGGTTGTGAGGCCGCCCTAAGCTGCTGCGCCCCCCCCCCCCCTCCTCTTGGGGGTGAGAAGGACGGGATATAAATGTCTGAAATAAATCAATAATAAATACAAGATTGCAGACTTATAGATAAAATGCTCATATTATGCAATAGAAATATAGTCCTCCTCCTACAAATCCCAGGTAACTTTAGAATGGTACATTTTAGCATTGCATTTAAAAAGCACGTTTCCTCATCTGGCACTGAACAGGTCGGCAGAAACAGAACATTCCTTTCTTTGGGGGCAGAAAAAAAAACCTTTGAGCAAAGTCTGACTCACAGGTTTTGCAGAGCTTGTGACTAAAATAGCTCACTAATCTTGTGCTTTCCCCAGGAAAGAAGACCTGCCTGTTTCTTTACTATCTGAACTTGCTTCCTTTCCTTGGTTGACTACAGTACCAAAGTCATTTGTGTGACGTTAGGCAACAGATGATTAATATTTTTGAAGAGGTGAGGTCCCAAGATTTCTGCCTTATGAATGTACCTTGCTGACTTCAAGAAACCTTTCGGGCACACCCTCCTTATCTGGAACTCCAACCATGCGAAGAATGCAAGGGGGAGAAATAAACTTCCTTCATAGAAACCTAATAAACCTGGAGTGATAAAACCATCCACATGATGAGTATAAGCACTCAGAGTTCAACTGGACAGCTTTTGCGTCTCAGAAGCAAGTCAATTCGACTGACAAGAAAATCCTCTCCGTGTGATCTGTATAGAGTTTGGAAAAGTTACTTTTTTAAATATAGTAGAGTCTCACTTATCCAACGTTCTGGATTATCCAGCGCATTTTTGTAGTCAATGTTTTCAATACATTGTGATATTTTGGTGCTAAATTCGTAAATACAGTAATTACTACATAGCATTACTGCCTATTGAACTACTTTTTCTGTCAAATTGGTTGTATAACATGATGTTTTGGTGCTTAATTTGTAAAATCATAACCTAATCTGATGTTTAATAGACTTTTCCTTAATCCCTCCTTATTATCCAACATATCCGCTTATCCAACGTTCTGCCGACCCATTTATGTTGGATAAGTTAGACTCAACTGTACTCCTGAAAAATGTAACAGACTTTTTGGATTTACATTAATGCATATTAATAGGCAACACATTAATACCCTAAGTATTCTTCCCACCATACACTGGAAAATTTTCAAAGAAATAACTGGTTTGTATATACAAATGGATCCTCAGTATATAAAACTACGTTGATTTTTAGCATCAGTATAGGTACGTCCAGTTGATTTTGATCCCTTCCACTTCTGTTTCTGTATAATTTTGATAAATTTAAATAATTTGTTTGAGATGAGAGTTCAAGTCAAAAGATTTGAACTGTAAACAGGCCAACCCTATCCATGGTTACTCAGAAGTAAATGTTGTGAGTTAATGTGGTTTATTCCCAAACAGAATTACAGTCTAATAGTGCATCTATATTGCAGAATTAATGCAGTTTGACACCACTTTAATGGCTTTGGGTCAATGCTATGGAATCCTGGGACCTGTAGTTTATGAGGTGCCAGCGTTCTTTGGCACAGAAGGTTAAAGACCTTGCAAAACTACAACTCCCAGGGTTCCATATCAGTGAGCTAAGGCTGTTAAAGTGGTGTTAAACTGCATTATTTCTAGTGTAGATACACCCTAATACACACTTATGCCATCCAATTAAATGTTTTTGCCTTAGTGGTCATGTAGGTTCCCCAATGGTGCACCTGTCATTCACCTGAAAGAAGAACATTTAAGGTGTCAAACCATGAGAAAGAATTTGAACTATTTCGCCCAGCATAAATTCTGCAGAATATACTTCCAGACCCAAATAAATCTTCATTCATTGAATGACATAAATCTGTTTCCCATTACAGGAGACTTAGAAACACCTGTGAGGGCTGTTCGGCAGTGGAACTCTCTCCCCCGGGCCGTGGTGGAGGCTCCTTCTTTGGAGGCTTTTAAGCAGAGGCTGGATGGCCATCTGTCGGGGGTGCTTTGAATGCGATTTCCTGCTTCTTAGCGGGGGGTTGGACTAGATGGCCCTTGAGGTCTCTTCCAACTCTACTATTCTATGATTCTATGATTCTATGACCTAAATAAGAATCCACAAGACTCTTTCAGAAACTCTTTCACAATTCAGCCTTTAATAGCAGACACAAAAAACTGTCATACAGTATTTTAAAGATTAATACTGTTTTCTTGAATTTCAGTGATAACTGGCTAATAAGCATACTGAAATCAATAGGGTTTGCATCTGATAATCCACAAACGCTTGTATTAGGAATTTGCTTTTCTTCAGTCACTCTCAAATGTGCCATTTTATGTCCTTTCAAGCTGAAACAGACTAACATGCTTTTTTCTCTGAATACTACTTCCACAGGCCTAAAGTCATTTTTAGTGTAAATTCTACTTACTTTAATAAGATTACTCAAAATACAGCTATATCCAGCCCAATAAGTAAAGAAAGTAGGTGGCAGATGAGATGGAGAGAAATTACAAAGCATGTCCTCTATGACAATGGAATTGTTAAGGAATTAAATATATGCAGATATATGCTAAAAAGGCAATGACTTCACAAAAGCACTGGTCTGTGAAAACACAACTGTCCCAGATTTGTTCTATTAATTAACAACAACAAAACAACAGCATCAGAGCATGCATCCATTGAAACTCAGATAGATAAAAGCTATACTTCTGGAGAAGTTCCAGCTCAACTGTATTAACAATATTACCCCTTTGAAGTTATATTATTGCAAGAAGGAACTTTTCAGGTGAACTATGGAATATGCTGTGGAACTAAAATGTCTTCCCACTGGCTTCTAAATGTTGCCATTTCTGATATCAGATGTGTGTCATGCATTCTTTTGTCCAGAAATGAATTTATTCAATGCAGGAAGCAGCAGGACACAAGCTGGATCTACACTGCCATATAATACCATTTGAACCTATATGACATGGCCAGTGTAGATTCATACGATGTAGTTCAGTGCAGTTAAACTGCATTATATATGTCTACACTGACCATATAATGCAAACTCAAACCGAAGGTGATAAAATTTCTCATGTTGGAAGGAAATCAAGTAAATTGTCACCCTTGATGTTGTGTATCCTGTAACTGGGAGAGAAACAAGGTTGAACACTGCGAAAGCCACCCACTGTATGGCTATCCGCCTCCTCCTAGTAGATTCAAATCAAGGCAAAGCTTCATGAGAATCACCAGCAAGATTATCCCCCTGGGCAGCTGAACCAGGAAATTCCAACTGGATGGCCCCCCACAAGGGTCTTCCTCCAGCGGCAAACCAAGAATGGTCAACTTAGAAGTCCCTGAACAGACTCAGAAGTGGAGAGGGCAGATCAAAAGACAACTTAGCAAAATGACACTACTTAAAAGAATCCTCCACCTTGTGTGATTGTGGAGCAGAACATACATCTCTGCTTCTTTATGCTTGCCCATAATGTCCTGCTTCATGCACAGAGGAGGAATTGTTTAAAGCTACAGTCAATATGGTCACTCTTGCCTGTTTTTGGTCAAAAATTATTTAGCCACTTATGCTCCCTCTATCTTATCACTTTTATACTTATTTATTTATGCAATGCTTTTGACACAAAATTTAAAAAAATGAATTTCTTCCTTCCCATCCCCATAATACATTATTACAGTATTCTTACTTTTTCTTTGAAGGACTTAAAAGACTTTGGTTAGAATTCTTTTCATTTATGAGATTACAAATGGTTATAAAAGTTACAAGATTATAAATCCTGTAACTTCTGTGAATCGTGTTTATTATCATTAATGACTGGAGGCAACTTTTTCTCTATGGATTAAAACTGAAGCGTTTCAAAAAAGGTTTCCCCTGACGTTAAGTCCAGTCGTGTCCGACTCTGGAGGTTGGGGCTCATCTCCATTTCTAAGCCGAAGAGCCGGCGTTGTCCATAGACACCTCCAAGGTCATGTGGCTGGCATGACTGCATGGAACACCGTTACCTTCCCGCCGGAGCGGTACCTATTGATCTACTCACATTTGTATGTTTTCAAACTGCTAGGTTGGCAGAAGCTGGAGCTTACAGCGGGTGCTCACTCCGCTCCCCGGATTTGAACCTGGGACCTTTTGGTCTGCAAGTTCAGCAGCTCAGCGCTTTAACACACTGAGCCACTGGAGGCTCCGGGTTTCAAAGGCCCTGGAAATCTGTTGCTCCTGTAACTAGGGGTCCATCTACAATTTTCCGGGCTGTATAGCTATATTCCAGAAGCATTCTCCCCTGACATTTTGCCCACATCTATGGCAGGCATCCTCAGAGGTTGTGAGATCTATTGGAAACTAGGCAAATAGTGTTTATATATCTGTGGAAGGCTCAGGGTGTGAGGCAAGTGTGAATGTTGCAACTGGCCAGCTTGGTTAGCATTTAATGGCCTTGCAGATTCAAAGCCTGGCTGCTTCCTGCCTGGGGGAATGTGGCTGCTTCTTTTGTAGTCCAAATCACCTGGCCGAAGTCTGCCTATGCCTGATCTACACTGTGGATTTAACACAGTTTAATACATGATATACATGATAGCAAATATGTGAGGGGAAGTCATATATATTTTCTGCTGCTCCGGAGACTAGGACGTGGAACAATGGCTTCAAACTACAGTAAATGCAACAGTATTTCAGTTGCTTAGTTCAACAATGAGCAGGGCTATTTTTTATTTTATTTTAATGGTCGGGTGCTCACTCCAACACGGGCTGGCCTCGAACTCATGACTTCTTGGTCATAGTGATTTATTGCAGCTGGCTACTAACCAGCCTGTGCCACAGCCCAATTGCTATGGCGCAATGCTATGAAATCCTGCGAGTTGTAGTTTAATAAGCCCTCTCTGCCAAGCCACAATTACCAGGAGTCCATAGCATTAAGCCATGGCGCTTAACGTGGTGCCAAACTGCATTTATCCCACAGGACCATAGCCAAAAAATGGGGGGGGGGGGGTTTGAAACTTTTTTTAGCAAATCATGAAGAGTAGTTTCATAAGGCAAAATAATTTAGAAATCAGGCTTCACTTATAAACTTGAGTGGACACTCAAGACAACAATAATTCTTTATTGATTAGTCACTTTTGACCATATCAAAACATGTAAAACATACAATACGTACACACTAACGCATACATACAATAAAACCATGTAAAGATACAAAACATCCTGACCTGCGGCCTAATAACCTGCTCCTAGATAAGTGTACAATACAGAGTAAAAAGGTTAAAATTAGTAATTTCCTAAGGTAAGGTTTGAAGGAGGACAGGGGTAAGTAAAACAAGTGTCTTGTCCATAGTAAATTTTAAGTTTGGATTTTGCAATAATGTCTCAGCTCTCAGCTTCCATCTTCTCACGAATGGCCAGTGCTTTTTGCGTAAAAAGGGCCAGTTTTAAAATAGAGTTTTTATCTGAACCCTGTAGAAGGATACGCAGTTTCTCCTTATTCTCTAAGTGAGTATGATTCTCTAGCAGAGGGTCTAAATAGAGAGATCGAACCCTGGTGTGGTAAGGGCATTTTAAGAGGATATAAGCAGATACAAAGAATTCACCAAGGAATTCTTTAAATTAAACACTCAAGAAGAGACAAAAATTCAAACAATTTGGGACACATATAAAGCCGTAATAAGAGGCTATTTGATTCAACAAAAGGCTAGAAACAATAAACAAAAATACCAAAGAATAAATGAAATTGGAAAAGGGATTGACAGAAAGGAAAAACAGCTGAAAACGAATCCCAAAGACAAATCAATCCAAGAACAATTAAAGGACCTGAAAAAAGAAAAAGACCATATGGAATTGGAGAATACTGCCAAGAAATTAAAATTCATTAGGCAAGATAACTTTGAGAATGCTAACAGGCCCGGAGCCTGGTTAGCCAGAAAAATAAGAAAAAAGCGCCAACAACTAATAACAAAAATAAGAGGGGCTAACAAAATTCACACCAAGGATGAGGAAATTATTGAAGAATTTCACCAATTCTACGCCCACTATACAAAGAGAAACAATTGGATTACCCAAAAATAGCCCAATATTTAGGCAATCAAAAACTGGAGAAAATTACCCAAACACAACGAGAGCTACTCAACAAAGAAATTACAGAAGAAGAAATAAAGAAAATAATAAAATCGCTGAAGGGGAATAAGGCGCCGGGACCTGATGGCTTCTCGGCTAATTTTTACAAAACATTCCAAAATGAACTATCTGCCCAGCTTAAAACCATTGTGTGTATGTGTATGTATATTATATATACATGAGCCCCGATGGCGAAGTGTGTTAAAGCACTGAGCTGCTGAACTTGCAGACCGAAAGGTCCCAGGTTCAAATCCCGGGAGCAGAGTGAGTGCCCGCTGTTAGCTCCAGCTTCTGCCAACCTAGCAGCTTGAAAACATGCCAATGTGAGTAGATCAATAGGTCTACTCTGGCGGGAAGGTAATGGCACTCCATGTAGTCATGCCGGCCACATGACCTTGGAGGTGTCTATGGACAACACTGGCTCTTGGGCTTAGAAATGGAGATGAGCACCAACCCCCAGAGTCAGACATGACTGAACTTAACGTCAAGGGATACCTTTACCTTTACCTATACACACACACACACACACACACACACACACATTATGCAGGGACTATATATATTATATATATACACAGTATATATCACACACACACCAATTTAACAAAGTTTCAGCCACAAAAACAAAGTTTCTGAAGTAGAACAATGACTTTCACAGTAAAGACAACCCAATTTAACAGGAAATAAGACTTTCAAACCAGGAACAGATTTCTGCAATTATTAAAAAATGGTTTATTATAAAAGCTATGAAAATTCGCCAAAAATCAGAGGATAAGGGAAACGTTCCAAATTTTGGTGAGCTATCAGTGTTAAATGTGTTCTACCACTGTACCAAGTTGGAAGAAGATCACTCAAAAAATGAGGGTGGGAGAGTCCTGTAAAGTCCTCTCCCTCTGTGCTGTTTTTGGGAATTGCGCATGCGCGTCCGCCATTAACGAATTAATTTAGAAAATAACGAATTTTCATTAATTTCAAATTTTTTGGGGGGCCAAATTCGGAAATACCATCAGAAACGAAAAGCTGCCCCCCTCTAGTTTTGAAACGAGTTTAGAATCAAATTTTTCGTGGATCGATCAAGCCTACTCACTATTGGGGAGAATCGCACTAATAAAGATGAATATTCTACCAAAACTATTATATCTTTTTCAAAACCTTCCTATTATCCGGAACACTAAAATATTTAATACCTGGAATAAGGAAATCTCAAAATTCCTGTGGAAAGGGAAAAGACCGAGAATTAAAAACTTAATTATGACTGACTCTAAGACCAGAGGGGGATTTGGTCTCCCCGACTTAAGAATTTACTTTGAAGCTTCCGCCCTAACATGGGCGCTGGACTGGGCTCTCTTGAAAAATGACAAATTGCTAGACCTGGAAGGATCCGACTTACGTCGAGGCTGGCATGCCTATATTGGATACGACAAAAGAGCAATTGAAAAAGGATTCGGAGATCACTTTGTACGATCTTCAATTATAAAGGTATGGGAGAAATATAAATCATATATATACAGGAAAATACCGATGTGGATCTCTCCTCTTGAGGCCAATCAAAGAAAAATCCTTGGATGGCAACAATGGCCAATATATAAAGAAATTCTAATAAAAAGAGGGAACCAATTCCAATTGAAAGAACAAGAAGATTTAAAAAAGATCTACCCCAACTTAACTTGGTTCCAATATATACAAATAAAAGAACAATTTGTAAAAGACAGTAAAATTGGCTTCAACGAAAATGAAATGATATGGGATAAGCTGCTTAGGAATGGGAAAAAAAGCATAACAATTTTATATAACACATTGTTAGAATGGTCGACAGAGACGGAAACAGTTAAGGCATGTATGACAAAATGGGCCAGAAATATTGGAAGACAAATTAAATTCGAAGAATGGGAACAAATTTGGAATGTTAAATTAAAGTATACCTATGCGACAGACCTGAAAGAAAATTGGTTAAAAATCTTTCACAGGTGGTACATCACACCGGAAAAATTAGGCCTAAAGTATCCCAATGTTCAAAACAAATGCTGGAAGTGCAGAAACCAGGTTGGCTCTTTCTACCACGCCTGGTGGACATGTGAGGAAACTCAGAAATTCTGGAAAATAATACACGCCGAGACTCAGAAAATAATAAAAAGTTTTTCCCTTTAAAACCAGAATATTACCTCCTAGGAATAACCGACAAAGATATGAACCTCAACAGAAACAAAGATATACTGCTCACATATTTGACTACAGCAGCGAGAATCTTATTCGCAAAATATTGGAAAATACAAGCTATACCAAGCATAGAAGAGTGGACCGCAAAAATTGATGAAATATATGATATGGACTCATTAACCTTTCTGATTAAACAACACAAAGGGAAACCAATGAAACGTACGGACTGGTCGCTCTACAAAGAATATAAGCAACAAAGGAATAAGAATTAACTTACAGAGCAAATATATAGAACAACAAACTTTGATCGGTATAAACAGAAATAAAAAATAAATCCACCCAGGACTACAGGAAGAACGGAAACAGTAGCAAATCATACTGAAGTGACGAGGATGGAAGACTGACAAATTCCCCCCCCCCTTCCCTACACTTATCCCCCCCCCCTTTTTTTCCCCTTTTTCCCCTTCTCTTGCCCTTTTTCCTTTTATCCTACTGTGTATAAAACCCTCAATAAAAATTATTTTTTTAAAAAAAGAAAAAATGTTCTGAGTCCTCCACTTCTGCATCTACCTCACGACACCCACAGGTTCTCTTCGTATAGGGGATATTCTGATGTCTACCTAGCTTGGACTTAATGTTGAGCTGCTCAAATCTGGCCCGGGTAAAAAGTTCTTTAATACATAATGGAAGAGTCAAGAAGAGGTAGGTTTCCATGCCCATGTTGCATTTAAATTTAGCTAGTTATGGAGTGGCTCTAGCTTGCACTATGATCATACCCCTGACCTCCCCCCACCCACCCACCCTTGGCTACAACCTTGACTGGAGGCAACTCTGCAAAGAAAGGAAAAGCACTATTCCTCTAGGGATGAAAACTGAAGGGTTTCCAAAACTCTGGAAATCTGTTGTGTTGCTCCAGTGACTAGTGGTCCAGCTACACCAGTGGTTTCCAAACTTATTTGGCCTACTGCCCCCCTTTCCAGAAAAAATATTACTCAGCACCCCCTGGAAATTAATTTTTAAAATTTTTTAATAGCAATTAAACAGAAAGATATAAGAATGTTTCCACCTTTTTCGTAAAATAAAGAAAGGTGTAAATTAGAAACATTGAAGTTTGAAATTATGAAACTATTTTTTAAACTCAGAACAGAAAGATAATAGTTATTCATCACCCTCAAATGCACCTGTGGCCATCACTGCCCCCCTGGATCTCTGCAGCGCCCACCAGGGGGCGGTAGCACCCACTTTGGAAATCACTGAACTACACTGTAGTTAACGCAGTTTGATACCATATTAACTGCCATGGCTCAATGCTATGGAATCCTGAGAGTTATAGTTTAACAAGGCCTTCAACCCCTCTCTGCCAAGCTACAACTACTAGGAGTCCATAGCATTAAGACATGGCACTTAACGTGGTGCCAAACTGCATGAATCTCACAACATACTGTGTTTCCCCGAAAATAAGACAGTGTCTTATATTAATTTTTGCTCCCAAAGATGCTCTAGGTCTTATTTTTCCATGAAGAAGAATTCACATTTATTGTTGAACAAAAAAAATGAACATTTATTATATACTCTACAGTAGTTGTCATCACAAACCAGCATAACCAGACAAACTGTGAATCCTATCAAGAATTTCTTGTTACTACCATTATTTCCATGTACAACACTCTATGGTAGGTACATTTACCAATCCTGCATGCTCTGGTGTTCTGTTTGGCTGGCGACAGGCATGCTTCCAAACAAAAACTTTGCTAGGTCTTACTTTTGGGGGAGGCCTTATATTTAGCAATTCAGCAAAACCTCTACTAGGTCTTATTTTCTGGGGATGTCTTATTTTAGGGGAAACAGGGAAGTTATTCATCGCCCCCAAATGCACCTGTGGCCATCACCGCCTCCCTGGATCTCTGCAGCGCCTACCAGGGGGCGGTAGCACCCACTTTGGAAATCACTGAGCTACACTGTAGAGTTAACGCAGTTTGATAGCATATTAACTGCCATAGCTCAATGCTATGGAATCCTGGGAGTTATAGCTTAACAAGGCCTTCAACCGCTCGCTGCCAAGCTACAACTACCCGGAGTCCATAGCATTAAGACATGGCACTTAACATGGTGCCAACCTGCATGAATCCCACAACTGTATATGCACTGTGTTGTCGAAGGCTTTCATGGCCGGGATCACAGGGTTGTTGTATGTCTTTCGGGCCGTGTGGCCATGTTCCAGAAGTATTCTCTCCTGACGTTTCGCCCACATCTATGCCTCTGAGGATGCCTGCCATAGATGTGGGCGAAACGTCAGGAGAGAATACTTCTGGAACATGGCCACACAGCCCGAAAGACATACAACAACCCTGTATATGCACTCTTCTATTATGGAAAACCCCGATCAGCAGCCGCGCATGCGCCGTCCTCTTCCTTTCTTAGGAATCCAGCCCGGCAGGTATTTCTTTCACCTCCTCCTTCCCTGTCCCAGTGGCGCAGGCGCAGTCTGGATCCACCCTGCCTTCGCCAGCAGGTGCCTTTCTCCTTTTTTCCCCTCTTTCTTCTTCTGCCCAAGAAGCAACAGGTGCGCATGCGCCTCCGGGGCTCGCAGGTGTGCAGGGGCTTCCCCCTCCTTGTGGTGGATTTGCGGGGCGTTTCCGTTGCCGCGCATGCGCGCTGCTTCCTTCTACGCCTCCTCCTCCTCCTCCTCGGAGCTGCAGGTGCCAGGAGGCGGCGGCTGGAGCTGCTGCTGCGGCGTTGCTGTCGGGCGGAGCTTTCCCTTCCGCAGTTCAGAGCGATCGGGATTGAAATCGGCATCGGAGAAGCCTCACCTTCCAGTCCGAGCGACCCTCGGGCGGCATGAACCGGGTCCAGCGGGGAGGAGGCGGAGGAAGCCGCAGCCTCGGCCCCATGGAAGTCAAGAGCAAGGTGCGTTTCGCCTCCCTGAGCCCCGATTGGGCGGTTTCGGGGCCTTGTTTTCCCCCTTGCTTGGGTTGCTGCGCTTGGAGGGTGGTTTTGTCGAATCTTTGTTGTGGGGAGGGGGTTGGTTCTCCTCTTTCTGAAGTGCCTCTGAGCATATGCAGAGAGCCTTCCACGCTGCGTCAGGACATCATCGGGGGTTGTGCCAAAGACGCACAGGACTCTGGAGTTGCCCCGGTTGGGAAGTGTTTTTTTGTCGAATCTGGGAATGTCTTGAGTACGCAAGAGTGCTTCTGGGCATGTGCAGAGGGCATTCACTCTGGGTAGCCATGGTCACTCGCTAACACCACACTTTGTCAACGCGCACGGGACACACAGGGCTCTGTGAGCCCACCCACAAGTCACAGCCACGCTTAAAAGCCCAGTACCAACTTTCCTAGGTATAACAACAACAACAATAGAATTACAGTAGAGTCTCACTTATCCAAACTAAACGGGCTGGCAGAAGCTTGGATAAGCGAATATCTTGGATAATAAGGAGGGATTAAGGAGAAGCCTATTAAACATCAAATTAGGCTATGATTTTACAAATTAAGCACCAAATTTGACAGAAAAAGTAGTTCAATACGCAGTAATGTTATGTTGTAATTACTGTATTTACGAATTTAGCACCAAAATATCATGATATACAAAACATTGACTACAAAAATGGCTTGGATAATCCAGAAGCTTGGATAAGGGAGGCTTGGATAAGTGAGACTCTACTGTAATATGGATTAAACCAAGCATTGGGAAACTTGGGCCTTCCCTCCAAGTGTTTTGGACTTCAACTCCCACCATTCCCAACGGCCTCAGGCCCTTTCCTTTCCCCCCTCAGCCGCTTAACTTCAGTTATAGCTAGGATGTAGTTCTCTGTGTTGAATACACAGGGTATCGTTCTTAATCAATTGTCCATAGTCTGTAGGTTTAATTGTACTCACTGAAGTCCATAAGTCATCCTTCCCTACTGAAGTTCAAACAGCAACATGCATCTACCTCCACTGAGGTGTAAATCAGAATGCAAAATGGAGTCCTGAGTCTGAACATGCTCAGTACAATCACCTGTAGGGAAGGCCCAAGTTTGCCCATGCCAGAGTTAAACCTATGATAAGGACATACATTACTAAATATCTTTTGAGGGCTTAAACACTCTGCTGCTGCTTAGTCGTTTAGTCGTCTCCGACTCTTCGTGACCTCTAAAAGTACCAAAATCTGGTCTGAACTTGGGAGCTAAGCAGGGTCAGCCCTGGTTGTTCCTTGGTTGGGAGGCTGTCAATGGGCTATATTTCAGAGGAAGGAAGTGGCAATACCAGCTCTGAATATTATTTGCCTTAGAAAACCCTATGAAATGCAATGGGTCACCATAAGTCTAGTCTTATGAGCACGGATCCAGTTTCTGCCTCCTTCAGAATTCTGGGGTTGTAGTTTAGTGCGGCCCAGGAGCTGTCCTAAACTATAAATCCCCGAATTCTGCAGGAGGCAGAAACTGGATTTAAAGTGGATCCATGCTTTAGTGTGATGAGATCCTACAGCAGTAGTTCTCAACCTGTTGAGTCCCCAAATGTTTTGGTCTTCAAATCCCAGAACCTCACAACATCTGAGGGTGCCTGCCATAGATGTGGGTGCAACGTCAGCAGAGAATGCTTCTGCAACATGGCCATACAGCCCAGAAAACACACAACAACCCAACTCACAGAAATCCTAACAGCTGGTAAATTGACTGGGATTTCTGGGAGTTGTAGGCCAAAACACCTGGGGACCCACAGGTTGAGAACCACTGTCCTAGAAGCTAATCAGGGACAGCCATGGTTAGCACTTGGATGGGAGACTGCCAGTGAATCCCAGGTGCTGTAGGCTATATTTCAGATTGAGGAACTGGCCAAAACACCTCTGAGTTTGCTTAAGAAAGCCCTATTGACTTTCATTGGGTCCCCATACGTGGACAGATGACCTGAAAGCACATACACGCCCACGTTTATATTCTGTTGTCTGGGTGAGGTGAGAGCTATAGCCAATTACCCCTAGAATCACTTCCTCCTATCAACAACACTTCTCCCGATTGCTCTATTTTTCTTTTCTGTCTCTAATAGCATGTTCAGTGACATTTGTTTTATGACAGAAGGAACGTGAGCTTGAAGGCGAGGTAGTAATTTTCTTCTGGAATAACATTGGGCAACAAGGGTGAATTGAATAAGTACTGTGGGATGGGCGGAAGGGACATACTATGGGGAATCGGTAGCAGAAGATCATTTAATGCCCACAAGTTTGCAGTGAAGAATACAGTTGGGTTTACTGGTAGCAATTATGATCAGCAAAACATTAGAATCCCCCCTTTTGTTCATACATGCCAATTGTGATATGATGGATGACAGAAAGGGCATCTACATGGTAGAATTAATGCAGTTTGTCAACACTTTTGCTGTTGCAGCTCAATGCTTTGTGATTTGTAGTTCTACCCCACCCTTTTCACCCCCAAAGTGGGACTCACAAACTTACAAACTATGGCAATAATTGAATGCTAGATTCAAACAATAATAGTAAAACACAATATTATAAAACTATAAAAACATATATGTATCCATTATAAATAATTTATTATTATTATTATTATTATTACAGTATTATTATTGAGCTATGGCAGTTCAAGTGGTAACACAGTGCATTAATTTGACTGTAGAAATGAATCCAGAATTAGGGGGTAGTATTTATTCAATGATTAGCATGAATTAATAGGGTGTGAATATATGTGGGCATTATCTGTTTGTCATGATTGTTATTGCCACATTTTTTCCTTTATGCCGTATGTTAATATGCTTTTATTGAAACACAAAGATTCAGTGTAACCTGCTGGGGATTTATGTTTGTTAGTGTTTGTCAAAGGCAGCCAGAACTATTTAGGAAATACTGATCTGTTCTTGACTGTAGATTTAGGATGCATCTACACTGTAAATAATCCAGTTTGACACCACTTTGACTGCCTTGGCTCAGTGCTATGGAAGCATGGGGTTTGCAGTTTTACAAGGTCATTAGCCTTCCCTGCCAAAGAGTGCTAGTGCCTCACTAAACTGCAACTTGCAGGATTCGATAGCATTGGGCTTTGGCAGGTAAAGTTCTGCATTAATTCCACAATGTACAGTAGAGTCTCACTTATCCAAGCTCGCTTATCCAAGCCTCTGGATAATCCAAGCCATTTTTATAGTCAATGTTTTCAATATATCATGATATTTTGGTGCTAAATTCGTAAATACAGTAATTACAACATAACATTACTGTGTATTGAATTACTTTTTCTGTCAAATGTGTTGTATAACATGATGTTTTGGTGCTTAACTTGTAAAATCATAACCTAATTTCATGTTTAATAGGCTTTTCCTTAATCCGTCCTGATTATCCAAGATATTTGGTTATCCAAGCTTCTGCCGGCCCGTTTAGCTTGGATAAGTGAGACTCTACTGTAGATGCTTTCTTAGACCATAGAAATGCTTTATATGAAGTGTTTGTGTTTATTGGGGAAGGAATGACTGTTCGGATCAATTTCCAGGCACAACTTGAGTGCAGTTCCCTCCTGAAACGTTAAAAGAAGTCCTGCAGCTTGAAACACAGTTGTTACTTGATGCAGTATTTTATCTGCATGGGAAAAACTAACAGAACTGTATTCCAAAGCTGCTATCAAAAACAGCACTTTTCTTTGTGTATTTCCAACCTATTGGCAGGTCACAGCCGATTGTTAAGCACTTGCTGCAAATCTCTTTTGGAGAAAGGGGTGCAGGAGATGCCATTTTGAGCCAATGAAGCAGTCTTTTGTTTCCTTTAGCCCCTGAATTGCTCAGCCATGTTAATTCAGCTGTAGCAGTGGCACCGACTTAAGGGCTTCCCAAATTGCACACACCTTCCTGCTGAAAGGAGATCATAGGTGGGCAATAAAGAGACGTTTATGGGAAGGGACTTTGAGAAATCAGGCAGCTTCACACTTGCAATGCTTTTGCGAAAAATGCTTACCCCGGGGTGGTTTTTAGAACCTCTTTGTACCAGTGAACACACCCAAGTGTACTTCTTTTGTTGCTTATGTTGTCATGCCACAAATTAAGATAGGTGAACTATTTAACACTATGGCCTCTGAGTAACAGGATGTATCTTAATATAGAATGGCAGCAACGTCATTTTATCACTCATTTACCTGTACTTTGACTTCGCGGCTTGCTATTAAATACATCCAGAGCACTATAGTTCCGATGACTAGTTATCAGAGTTGTAGTGTTCTGGAAATATTTAATTGCTATTATATGTTTTTAAAATCCCTTTAGCTGAAAATAGCTAATATTATACGTATGTAAAACAGAAACCTCTTGTTTGTAGAATAAGTAGGTCCAGTATTTTAGATTCAGCTACAATCTAGTAGCCTGTCCTCACTATTTTCCCCTTTCTTTAGCGAGGTTCCCTCTTAGTATTCCTAAAGCATTAAATCCATTAATTGCCTGTCTTATTAGTCTGCTGTTAGTGCAGTCACCCTTACCAAGATTATAATGCTGATCCACATTCACATAAATACTCTGAAAGCCAGTAACGTTTGGTAAACTATATCACATGCCTAAGATGTTACATGTTTCATTTATTGTATTTGTATGCCATGAAGCAACTGAAGCTCTCTTAACCAACATTGCAAGTTCTGTAACTGATATGGAAAAGAACTGTCATTTCACTGAAAATCTCAGTCACTTTTATCCCGAAAGAATAGTTCTGATGACAATCACTATGTTGTATATTTAAAATGATTGTAACTGAAAATAGCTAGTATTCCACATATGCAAAAGAGAAACCTCTTCCTTACTTTTAACTAAGTGGATCCTAAAGCATATTACCTGTGATCCAGTATTTTAAATAGAGTTACATTGCAGTACCCCTGTCCTCAGTCTTTTTCTTTGCTAGGAAAAGGTAAAGGTTTTCCCCTGATGTTAAGTCTAGTCGTGTCCGAATCTGGGGGTTGGTACTTATCTCCATTTCTAAGCCGAAGAGCTGGCATTGTCCATAGACACCTCCAAGGTCATGTGGCCAGCATGACTGCATAGAGCAACGTTACCTTTCCTCTGGAGTGGTACCTATTGATCGACTCACATTTGCAGGTTTTCGAACTGCTAGGTTGGCAGAAGTTGGGGCTAACAGCGGGAGCTCACCCTGCTCCCTGGATTTGAACCACTGACCTTTTGGTCAGCAAGTTCAGCAGTCAGCGGTTTAATCCACTGCGCCACCAGGGGCTCCATTTCCTTTGCTATTGTATATATTTAAAATTCCTTTAACTGCAAATAGTTAATAATCTAGGTAAGCAAGTTCAGCTAATATTCTAGGTATTTTTCAAATAAGTGGGTCTTAAAGCATATTACTTGTGATCCAGTATTTTGAATTCAGCTGGAATGCAGTACTCTTTGTCTTCAGTTGTTTTTCCTTTCTTTAGCAAGATTCCCTCTTAGTATTCCTAAGGCATTAAATCTATTAATTGCTTATCTTATTAGTCTGGTCCCCCTTACCAAGATTATAATGCCGACCCACATTCACATAAATACGCTACAAGCCTGTAATTTCTGTCAAAATGCATTGCGTGCCTAGGACAGTCTGTACTAGCTTTATATATTTCATTTATTATGTTTGTACATGAAGTACAGATGTAAGAAATGTAGTAACTGAAGCTCTCTGAATGGTAATTCCAAGCAACGAATGTGGAAGAGGACTGTCATTTTCCTAAAAATCCCAATCAGTTTAAGTTAAAACCTTCTTTATGCTATTAATAGAGCAGAGTAATTCCATAGTTTTAAAGAGTAATTGATTATTGTACCATATCTGAAGAAGTGTGTTTCTATCCATAAAACCTCATGCTAAAATGCAAACCAGTTAGTCATAAAGTTGCTGCTACAGTCTTTTCCCTCCTTTTTATCTTCAGTATACTGTACATCTTTAAGAAAGCCATATCTATGTAGCTGAGTCTTGGACTATAGCTCTGGAGACCAGAATTCAAATCTCCACTTGGTGATGGAAAGCCACTGGGTAATCTTGACCAAGTTACAGACTCTTAGGGCCCTTCCACACAGCTGTCAGGTAAAGGTAAAGGGTTTCCCCTGACATTAAGTTTAGTCTTGTCTGACTCTGGGGGTTGGTGGTCATCTCCATTTCTAAGCCAAAGAGCCAGTGTTGTCCGTAGACACCTCCAATGTCATGTGGCTGGCATGACTGCATGGAGCACCATTATAACACAGAATATCAAGGCAAAAACTCTCACAATATCTGCTTTGAACTGGGTTGTCTGAGTCCACACTAACATATATTACAGTTCAAAGCAGAAAATGTGGGATTTTATTCAGCTGTGTGGAAGGAGCTTCTGAGGAAGGCAAATGAGGAAATGCCCTCTGAACAAATCTTGCCAAGAAAACCCTTTGATGAGTTTCTTTTAGGGTTGTCCTAAGTCAGAAATGACTTGAGGGCACACAACAATATACATAATCAAATAATTTGTCAGTGCTGCCTCATCAAATAAAGATTTTAAAAATAAAGAAAAACGGAGAATTGGTGCATAATTAAGTCAGTCTTAGACATGAATTGATTTTTTTGTTTAAAATTCTTGTATTTATAAAACGAGAGAGGAAAGTTTTGTATTGTGTTTTAGTATCTACCAACACAGCACAAAACGACCTTCTAAGTGACACCAAATGATTGATATTGATGGCCTATAAGGTGGAACCTTTCAGCGCTATTGCATTGTTGTTTTCCTGTTTTGTGTTACATTCATAATTCCAACTAAGCAGCTGTGCTTATTGGTTATAGAACTTCATTTCTCATGTATGTTTTTGTATGTTCTGTTCACATAGTAGACATGGTCCCTTCCCCCACTTAACGACCAGTTGTGATTAATTAGTTCCCTAAGCTGTATTACCTCCCGGTACCTTCTCCCAACATTAGTAGAATTTAGATACACATCCCCCTCCCTTAAAAAGGGAGGAGATCTGGAACTATAAATGCTTTTTACTTTCATGAAAGTGTGTTTTGGGTTTTGAATGTATGGAACCTGGCTCAGGCGTTATGTAGAGATGGAGCCGGAAGCTTAGGCAATCTTTTGTTGCTGTACATAAAGACAGGAGTTGGCAAAAGCCAGCCTCTTTTATTCTGTTCATATCTCTTCTTTCTCCTTTGCCCACAACACAATATCTTTGGCATGATGTTGTGACTAATAATAAGTAATAAAGGATGATTACTTTATTTCCTGATGTTTTTTTTCCTTCTCTCCACCTTTTCCAAACATTCAGAGTGGGATGGCTTCTGTCCTTTTGTCCTCCATTTCCCATTAAGGAGTTCAGAATTTTATTCAATATATAGATACAGTAATATAACTAAAACAATTAATATAAAGAAAAATATGAAGCTTGACAGCTTAGGCTAGTGTTGTACTAAGTTTAAAGTGAGATAGAAAGCTTTGTCTGGGTCCAAAATACTTTGCTCCTCTCTTCTTCCTTTTAACTCCCAGTCTAGTTCATAGTGAGCTGGATGGGACTCATTTTCGCCATTCTGTTCAGTGCCAGCAATGAATATTATCATTTGTATGAGTTGTACTTTGTCCTTCTCCATAAGTGTTCAGGGTGACTAAACATTTTAGATTCAAACATATCATTTAAAGATGTCGAATTCTACGACTAGTAATTTTTAAAATGATGTTGCATATATAACACTAGAAAGATCCAACATTGCAAATTGTACTTATTTTCTAAAATTCTATAAAATTATGTAAACAGCAGAGACAGGTTAAACACTTGCATTATTTCCTGAACCCTTTGACAAATGTCTTTCTGCCCAGTGCAGTTGCACTTCGAATGGGAGTCCATTCATAATCAAACTGCAACCTGTGAGAAGGCCTGTTATGTGCGGTAACTCTATGATAGCCACACTGCTTTGGAGCATTGTGAGTAGAATCATGGAATCATAGAATAGTAGAGTTGGAAGAGACCTCGTGGCCATCCAGTCCAACCCCCTGCTAAGAAGCAGGAAATCGCATTCAAAGCACCCCTGACAGATGGCCATCCAGCCTCTGCTTAAAAGCCTCCAAAGAAGGAGCCTCTACCACGGCCCGGGGGAGAGAGTTCCACTGTCGAACAGCCCTCACAGTGAGGAAGTTCTTCCTGATGTTCAGGTGGAATCTCCTTTCCTGTAGTTTGAAGCCATTGTTCCGTGTCCTAGTCTGCAGGGCCGCAGAAAACAAGCTTGCTCCCTCCTCCCTATGACTTCCCCTCACATATTTGTACATGGCTATCATGTCTCCTCTCAGCCTTCTCTTCTGCAGGCTAAACATGCCCAGCTCTTTAAGCCGCTCCTCATAGGGCTTGTTCTCCAGACCCTTAATCATTTTAGTCGCCCTCCTCTGGACGCTTTCCAGCTTGTCAACATCTCCCTTCAACTGCGGTGCCCAAAATTGGACACAGTATTCCAGGTTTGGTCTGACCAAGGCAGAATAGAGGGGTAGCATGACTTCCCTGGATCTAGACGCTATACCCCTATTGATGCAGGCCAGAATCCCATTGGCTTTTTTAGCTGCCGCATCACATTGTTGGCTCATGTTTAACTTGTTGTCCACGAGGTCTTTTTCGCACACACTGCTGTCAAGCCAGGCGTCCCCTATTCTGTATCTTTGATTTCCATTTTTTCTGCCGAAGTGAAGTATCTTGCATTTGTCCCTGTTGAACTTCATTTTGTTAGTTTCGGCCCATCTCTCTAGTCTGTCAAGATCATTTTGAATTCTGCTCCTGTCTTCTGGAGTGTTAGCTATCCCTCCCAGTTTGTTGTCGTCTGCAAACTTGATGGTCGTGCCTTCTAACCCTTCGTCTAAGTCGTTAATAAAGATGTTGAACGGAACTGGGCCCAGGACGGAGCCCTGCGGCACTCCACTTGTCACTTCTTTCCATGATGAAGACGACGCATTGGTGAGCACCCTTTGGGTTCGTTCGCTTAGCCAATTACAGATCCACCTAACCGTAGTTTTGCCTAGCCCACATTTTACTAGTTTGTTTGCCAGAAGGTCGTGGGGGACTTTGTCGAAGGCCTTACTGAAATCCAGGTAGGCTACATCCACAGCATTCCCTGTATCAACCCAACTCGTAACTCTATCGAAAAAAGAGATCAGATTAGTCTGGCATGACTTGTTTTTGGTAAATCCGTGTTGACTATTAGCAATGACCTCATTTGTTTCTAAGTGTTCACAGACCACTTCCTTAATGATCTTTTCCAGAATCTTGCCTGGTATCGATGTAAGGCTGACTGGACGGTAATTGTTTGGGTCGTTCTTTTTTCCCTTCTTGAAGATAGGGACCACATTCGCCCTCCTCCAATCTGCTGGGACTTCTCCTGTTCTCCAAGAACTCTCGAAGATGATTGCCAGTGGTTCTGAAATAACTTCCGCTAGTTTCTTCAATACTCTTGGATGTAGCTGATCTGGCCCTGGGGACTTGAATTTGTTTAGAGTGGCCAGGTGTTCCTAGACAACTTGTTTCCCTATTTGGGGTTGGATTTCCCCCAATCCTTCGTCCATTCCATGTTGCTGAGGTTGAAGATGGCTTTCTTTTTGTGAGAAGACCGAGGCAAAGAAGGCATTAAGCAGTTCTGCCTTTTCCCTATCCCCTGTCGCCATCACCCCATCTTCTCCTTGCAGTGGCCCTATCGCCTCCTTTTTCTTCCTTTTTCTACCAACGTAAGCAAAAAAGCCTTTTTTGTTGTTTTTTATGTCCCTGAGCTGAGCTCATTTTGCGCTTTAGCCTTGCAAACCTTTTCCCTACAGGTGTTGGCTATACGTTTGAATTCTTCTTTGGTGAAGTACCTCCCTGAGTGATTTTAAAACCTGAGTGGTTTAGTGGTAGACTGAGTGGTTCTTTAAATAGTTTTTAGGGCTTTGCCTGGTGAACTGGGCTTGCTTACTGGAAGCCAAAGCAGAGATGCCAAGGTGGGTGTCATATATTCGGTCATTGCTCACTACCTTGGCAGAGCCCTAAGCACCAGCCACAGCTTCTCAACCTGAATCATCAAGGGAAGTTCTGTATTGGAGGCCATTGTGATAATCTAATTGGGAAGTTAACAGAGCATGAACTACTTTGGCCATTTCATTTTAGTCCAGGAACACCTGTAGCTGGCATACCACTTTAATTAGACATAAGTGTTTCACAAGACCTGGGCTATCCAGTGAGAGCTTTAAATTGAAGAGTACTCCATGTCTCCATACTATAAAAATAATAATACTGTTTGGTTCTTACCCTCTTCCCCCCAAGGTAGGTTGCAACATTATTTTTTTAAAACAACACATAAAAATGTAACAATAGCCAAAAACATGCATCTATTTCAGATACATGGATTAAAACACATAGACAAATTGAAACATACAGTGAAATCACATGTGTATAATATCAATCTGAAATTCACAGGTTGAAATTGATTGGTCTTTGGTTGTTTCTTAAATTCTGACAGCTGATTTAGCTGTTGGATCTCTTCCAATGCATATGTTCCCCCCCCCCCCCCTTAAAACCAACATTTTGTATTGTGCTCAGAAATTAATTTTAGTCCACACCTACTCCATCCAGTGGAGCTCCCAGTGGTGTGGCATATTAAACCACTGCTGAACTTAAACAGCTGAACTGCTGAACTTGCTGACCTAAAGGTTGGTGGTTCGAAACCAGGGAGTTGGGTGAGCTCCCACTGTCAGCTCCAGCTTCTGCCAACCTAGCAGTTTGAAAACATGCAAATGTGAGTAGATCAATAGGTACCGCTCTGGCAGGAAGGTAATGGCACTCCATGCAGTCATGCAAGCCACATGACCTTGGAGGTGTCTACGGACAATGCCAGCTCTTTGGCTTAGAAATGAAGATGAGCACCAACCCCTAGAGTCGGACACGACTGAACTTAATGTCAGGGGAAAACCTTTACCTTCTTCATCCAAATATTGCTACCCTCTCTCAAACAATTGTATATCTGATTCCCAAACCTGGGACCCATCTATTGATAAGTGTCTATCTTGTCAAGATTTGACTACAGTTTATTGTCCATTATCCAACTCATCAACTCAAGATAGCACAAGAGGGAAAAACTTAGGAGTGCTTGGGTGTATGTAAAATAAACGTGAGATATCCATAGAAATAATTTACATCAATTTTTTTACATCATTTTTTTACTCAAGCAAACAAAAAATATCCCCAGAGGGCTCTTTTCCTTCACCATTATCTCCTTTCTTCCTAATTCTGCTTGGGGCAGCTGAAAGGAGAAAACTTGAATTGTCTCTATAGCTTTATTGTGATGCACAGTGGCAGGGAGGAGGAAATGTAAGGGGGTGTGTCCCATCATTGTTTCCCAGGCTTTTCTTGGGACCACTGACTTCTCTGTCAATGCGATGCTCAACTTTCTGCTCAACTTTCTACTCTCTTCCTCTTGGGCTTTGGTGGGGACTTTTGTTCTTTTTTCATTCAGATTTTATTTATTTATTTATTTATTTTGTGGTGACTTCTCAATTTTCTCACTGGCTCATGTTTATCACTGATGACTGAGCTTAGCAAAATATACTATCTAATTGATGAGTCTCCACAATAATTGTAATTGGTTGTAAATGTTTTTGATGCTAGATATTTATTTATATCTTATTTCTGGATGTTAGTATGCTTTGTGAGATTTTTGTCTTTTATTTTATGTTGAATGTGCTTTGGTTTGATAAGTGTTGTATTATATTTGTACACTGTATATTTCCAATGTGGCACTGAAGTGGCCAAACTGTATGCCGCTCTGAGTCCCCTTCGGGTGAGAAGAGCAGGATAGAAATATAGTAAAGAAATAAATAATACATCTCCCACTTTTTATTTTTTTGTGAGACATCAATGCAATATCATTTCATAAGACAGAGTTGGAAAGAAAAGGGTTTGTGGGGTAGTTTTTATTTCATAAAGAAAAATGAACAGATATGAGTATGACTGGAAAATGGCACTCCAATAGGAAGTGAAGATGCATAACGTTCAGCCTCCCCATAAGTCCCTATAAAAATGCCATTCTTTTGAATAAATGGAAGAATAATGCCAAGGATGACTGATTTTCTATTTCCACTAGTTTAAAAGTCAGTTGGTCTGCATTTAGGAAAGGGGAATTGCAGAGATTACAGGAGGGCTGAATTTGATCATGTAGATATTAAGATAAACAAAACAAAGCTCTTGCAGACTAAAGATTTTTTTCCCCTGAAAACCTCGCATAACTCCTTTGTCTTGATTGTGAAGGAAGTTGACTCCAACAATATATATTTAATTTACTTTTGTATTGCACAGGTGAACAAAACAGAATGACTCATCTGTTTTGCCTGATTGGTATTTAATGTAGGCATACTGAATTCTTTATTTAGATACCTTTCGGACAAGAACATGTTTTATGGCTAATTTTAAACTTTTTTCTAGAATTCAAAAAGAATTTCTTCTAGATTTGATTGGCCGAAATATTTCCAAATTAGGAGCCCCCGGTGGCACAGTGGATTAAATCCTTGTGCTGGCAGCACTATTGACTTGAAGGTTGGGTTGCAGACCTGAAGGTTACCGGTTTGAATCCAACCCGGGGAGAGCGTGGATGAGCTCCCTCTGACAGCTCTAGCTCCATGCGGAAACATGAGGGAAGCCTTTCACTAGGATGATAAAATATCAAACATTCAGGCGTCCCCTGGGCCACATCCTTTCAGATGGCCATTTTTTTCACACCAGAAGCGACTTGCAGTTTCTCAAGTCACTCCGGACACGAATTTTTTTCCAAATTAGCACCAGTCTAGACTACATTCTATAGCTAGAATTTGCATGTGGAATTGCTTTAACTTCATGGGAGATCCTGCTTTGCCTTCATCACTCCATAAATATGCTACATATTTGTTTGACAAAACTGGTCTTACAGCTTTGATGTTACATTTCAAAAGTTTTTCTTCAATAGTACTGTACTGTTCACTGTTGAGCAGAGTTCAACCGTAGCATGCTAATTCTGCAATGTGAACTAAGTGATTCTGTACTGATATCTACCAAGAATTTGTGTTTATTAAACCGAAGTAAGGATTAATGCCAAGTTTCCAAGCCCCCGGGTGGTATAGTGCAATGCAAGATGTATGAGTATCTCTGTGTGTCACTTTACATGTTTAAAGAGGACAGCTGAAATTCAGATAACTTACCCGAATTTGAGCATCAAAGCACAGCTCACTTTAACTACACTTTTAAAATAGTTTTGAATATTTCATCCACATTGTCTTTACTACTTAAAATGTATATTTATTTAGGTTTCACTGCTGGGGGCGGGGAATAATAACGTAATTTGTAAATTGCCTCATTGTAGGTTTTTTCTACCACAATAGATGTTCTTATTGCTTTGAATCATTAATAACTATCATTCATTAAACATTGTTGACCATGTTTTCTTGAGTGTGACTCAATTGTCTGTTATGATTGTAGTATTGATTTGCTTTCAAATTTGAATGGGCTTCATCTGCAGAATTGAACTGAGCTGTAGAAAAGGGACATTAGAATTTTCCTCCTGCTAATGCTTCAAAGATAAGCATTATGAAGTTTGCTTCAGTATGACTTTTAAAGTGCACTAAACTCAAATAGAATAAGACTACTGTGCAGTCTTCTCTCACCTGTGAATACATTTAAATGTAACAGAGCATTTGAAAACTTGTCTCTTTCTTGAAGTATCATTTTCAGGTGTAATATGCCAGATACACAGCCCAGCATCAAGTCCCTTGATGTTCTTCGACACAGCTTTTGGACCCCCCCCCCCCTATATATATATATATATCTTGAAGAGACTCAAGGTGGTGAACCACAAGCAAATTCCACACAAATTATTTAGACATCTTCAGAGTTATGAAACCAATGCCTTTGAAAGAGTGGCAGTTTTGAAATGATTTTGAAAGAAATTATCTGTAGTGAAGTGAATAGAGAAGTGTTTACCAAAACAGTAGGACAAAACATAAAGTTTGTTATCATTGCAGTGAGGGGCAAAAGGCAATAAGATTTAGAAAGCAATCTTATACAAATTGTATCAGAAAAAGTTCTTACTACCTTTGTGTCATGTTTGTAACCTTACCCTGTTTCCCTGAAAATAAGAGAGTGTCTTATATTAATTTTTGCTCCCAAAGAGGTGCTAGGTCTTATTTTCAGGGGATGTCTTATTTTCCCACAAAGAAGAATTCACATTTATGGTTGAATTTTTAAAAAATGAAAATTTATTATCTACTGTGTCATGCAGCCAGATCCCAGGGCTGAATTTCCAAGCCCTGAATCTGACTTCATAACATAAACATGCGAGCACCTGGCGGGAGAAGATAAAATGAGCCTGGGAACTCAGGGGTGAAAGTATAAACAATTATAATTGCTGTAGTGTGGGGGGGATAGAAACCTTGGTGGAAATGTGATCCAGAAGGTGGGGTTTGATGATGATATTTGCGTGTGATATTACGTTGCATCAGAAGTGATAAAATTAGATGTATGTAAACATTAGGTCATTCTCGACTTTTCCAAAGTCATGTATTCTTCAATAAAGATTGTGTTTGAGAGCAGCTGTCTTTGATCTGCGTTCAGACTGGTCCTTTGAAGTAAGCCTGACATTAAAGTCGAGAATCCCATTTCTCACCCTCCTGCGGAATTCGCAGTGAAGTGATAATGAGCGAGGAAGAAGATCAAAGCCCAAATGAGGCAGAGAGGCCTTTGCAAGGGGCCCGGCCGAAGAGAGAAGAGACGCTGCAAGCCATAGCTTCCTCTACGGGGTACCCCAAGCCGAACGGCGTGACCCAGAGAATTCCCAGGCTCGGAAGAGGCGTCTCTGCAGCTGCAGAAACCAGTTGGGGATCTGGAGGAAGTATGCCGGAGACCGTGGCCCTGCGGTTATCCATCCTGGAAACTAATTTATCCAGGCTGTCGGAAACCGTGGGGAGATTGGTGCCATTATTGGAAGAGAATCTCCAGAAGGAGGCCAGCCGATATGGCGCCGAGAGAGAACCAAGCAAAGAAGGAGATTGGAGCCAGAGGGGCCAGCGGGCGTCAACGCAGAGCCCCGTGGCGGCAAGGGACGAGGGAGATGAGGAATACTGGCAGGAGCTGCAGTTCCGGGACAGCATGGCGCGAGAAGTGGAGCGTCAGCGAGCCCTGGGGACCCTGAGGCCGCCGTCTCCAACAGAGCTCCCAACCCCCCGAATGGGCGTCGGGGTGGAAAGGCCACTGGGGCCAGGGATCGGGTCCAGTGGATTCGCAGACGAAGGCGGAGAGGAGCGGGGGGTCCAGGAAGAGGAGGAGGATGTGCCGTACGACGAGGAAAGGCGAGATGAGGGGGCTACAGCTAGGCCAGTATGCGGATGGGCGGAAGAGCCAACAGCGGCGGCAGACTTCCAGGAGCCGCGCAGAATGACCACCGGAGTGGGGCGCGGCGTGTTCCAAGGAGCCACCCGAGGAAACCTGATGCAACCCTTCCCCATGCCGCCCAGACAATATCAAAGGGCTGCAGAATGGGTGCCTAGAAGGGAAGATCTCAAGCTGGAATACGGAGGGGAATCAGAGGAACTGAACTTTTTTCTAATTAGCATTAGAGGATACATGGAAGACAACGCACACACATTTCCCTCCGAAGCAAGCAGGGTTCGAGCCATCGGCAACACACTAAAGCGAGGAGCAGCCAGCTGGTATGTGCAATTGCATGCCAGACGCGACCCATGCCTGAGGTCAGTGCCCCGCTTCCTCGCCGCACTGGAGAACCGGTTCAGAGACCGGCTAGAGCAATTGAGGGCTCGAGACCAGCTGAAAGGAATAAAACAGAGGGACAAAACGGTGCCCGAGTACGCAGAGGAATTCCTCCACCTCGCGGAAAGGGTACCGGAGTGGTCTGAAGTAACCAAAGTGGAACTATTTAAAGAGGGACTACGCCCCGAGATTTTCAGCTGGGCAGCGCACAGAGACGACCCCGAGACGCTCCAGGGATGGATTCAACTAGCGGGGCGCGTCGAATCTACCCTGGCACAAGTAAAGCGCTTCAGGAGCAGCAGCGGCCAGCAAAGACCGGTGGCGAGAGGTCGAGGAGAAACGAGGAAGCAAGAAAGACCCGGAGGGAGGCCGGGGATTCCCTCCAGAGGAGACGACAACAAACCTAAACCGGGATGCTTTGTATGTGGGAAGACGGGCCACCGAGCAGCGGAATGCTGGGCCCGGAAGGGGGAGCCGCCAAAAGCCCCAAAGCCCAAGCCAGCAACCGGGAGGCGTGCGGAGGAGGAGGTGCAGGCCCCAGAATCTTCGGAAAGATTGGTGAGTCGGGACAAACGCATGATAGTAGTACCAATTTGCCTCTCGGGGCTAGAAAATCGGGCCACCTGCAAGGCGTTTGTAGACTGCGGGTGTTCTAGGAACATTATAACCCCAGAGTTAGCAGGAGCGCTGAAATGCCAGCAGATGGCACTTGACTCCCCAATTGCATTTTCGCAGCTAGATGGATCAGTCGCTGCTGGGGAAGTATCTACAAAGGAATTACGGGGAGTTCCATGCAAAATAGGCAAATGGGGAGGAAGAATATCCTTTGTGATAGCCCCTATTGCCACATACCATGTAATATTGGGGATACCATGGCTCGAACAAGCAAATCCTGAAATAGATTGGAGAGGAAAAAGCTTAGCATTTAAAGAACAGCAGATGCAATGGGAGATAAGCAAAATTGCAGAAGAGGAGGACGAGGAAGACGAAGCAGGGGAAATAGACCCACAGCTATTGCCACCTGAATACAGAGACTTTGCGGATGTTTTCAATCAGAAAGAGGCCAGTAAATTGCCTCCCAAAAGAAATATAGAAGTAGGGATTGAAATAACCCCAGGAGCAGACTTACCAAAACCAAAAGTGTATCCCATGTCTGTGCAAGAGAAGGAGGAATTGAGAAAATACATTGATAAAAACCTGGCTCGAGGCTTCATTAAGCCATCTAATTCTCCTCTCGGGGCTCCAGTGTTATTTAGGAGAAAGAAAGACAATTCCCTAAGATTGTGTATTGATTATCGAAATTTAAACGCAATTACCAAGGACAATAAATACCCTATGCCCTTAGTCAAGGATTTAATTACCGTATTGAAGAAAGGGAGCATATTTACTAAACTGGATTTAATTGAAGCGTATCATAAATTAAGGATCAAACCGGAGGATACTTGGAAAACCGCATTTTCCTGCGCATTCGGCCATTTTGAATACGAAATTTTGCCTTTCGGGTTAAAAAATGGAAGCGGCTGCTTTATGCAGCTTATAAATGAAATACTACACCCGTTATTGTACAGAGGGGTGTTCATATTCCTTGATGATATCTTGATCATTTCTGAAGATAAGGAAAAGCACGTAAAATTGGTCCGGGAAGTTTTGCAGAGACTAAGAGAAGCAAAGCTGTACGCAAAACTGTCCAAATGTGAATTTAATAAAACTCAAATTGACTTTCTGGGATATCGGATGTCTCCAGAAGGGTTAGCTATGGATCCAGCTAAAGTAGCAGATGTGAAAGAATGGGGAGTGCCTCAAACAAGGAGGCAATTACAATCATTTCTGGGGTTTGCAAATTTTTACAGACCCTTCATAAAAGGCTTTGCACAAATAACCGCACCCCTTACAGAACTTTTAAAAACAAAAGGGAAAGGGGAGACAGCAAAAGTGAAAGCTCCCGGCGCCAAACTGAGTTGGACGCCAGAATGCCAAAAGGCATTCGAGACCTTAAAAGAATGCTTCACTGAAGGACCCATCCTAAAACACCCTGATATCGGGAGCCCTTTCATAATCCATTGCGATGCCTCAGACTGTGCGTACGGGGCAGTGCTATTGCAAAAGGATCAAAATGGGAACTTAAAACCCTGTGGATATTTGTCACGGAAGTTCAGCGAAACTGAAAAAAGTTGGCCAATATGGGAAAAAGAGGCATTAGCCATATTAAAAGCCTTAGAATGCTGGCGACACTTCCTCGAAGGAAGCGGAATCCCGTTCGAAATTTGGTCTGACCATAAGAATCTCCAGTATTTAAAGTCTCCTAGAAAATTGTCCCCCAAACAAATCAGATGGGCGCAATACTTCAGCAGATTCGATTTCCAATTAAAGTTTTTTCAAGGGAAACAGAATGTCTTGGCAGATGCTCTTTCACGCATGCCTCAACACGAAGGCCTAACCACAGCAAAGGAGGGGACAATATTCTCTGACAAACAATGGGGCTTAGCTGTCAGGACAAGAGCACAAACCCAAAAGGAGGACACGGCTTTTGTCGAACTCGGCGGGGAAGATAACTGGGGAAATGAACTAAAACAGTCTTATAAAGGAGATCAATGGATCGCGTCCAACGCAGAAAAGGGGGACCAGAAGGGGGGATTTTGGTTTGTAAACAAGAAACTGTATATCCCAGCAATATTAAGGATTAAGATTCTGCATCGTTTTCACAACAACCAGAGCGCTGGTCATACAGGAATTACCAAAACAACAAAGGCAATAGCAAAACATTGTTGGTGGCCAGGAATGAGGAAGGACATAAAGAATCATGTTGTCCAATGTGATGATTGTGCCAGAAATAAATCGGGAGGAGGGAAGCCTATGGGATTGTTACAGACAGTAGCGGAACCTACCAGGCCTTGGGAATGTGTAGCTATGGACTTTGTGGGAGAACTGCCAGTCAGCAAAGGACATCGTTATATTTGGACAGTATTAGACCTGTTTTCTAAACAGGCCCACTTTATAGCACTGACGAAGCTACCATCGGCTGAGAAACTAGCTGAATTGTACATAAACCATATTTACAAATTACATGGATGTCCAAGTAGAGTAGTCAGTGACAGAGGAGTACAATTCACAGCAAAATTTTGGGAAAAATTCTTGGAAATGCTAGGAGCAGAAAGGAGTTTAAGTTCTGCTTTTCACCCCATGACAAACGGGGCGGTAGAACGTACTCAGCAAACGCTTGGGCAGTTCCTTCGAATGTACTCTAACATGAGACAAAATGACTGGTCTAGGTGGTTGGCGTTTGCGGAACTAGACTTTAATTCAACTATACATTCAGCAACAAACAAAACCCCCTTTGAAGTAGTTTACGGGTATGAAATACAACCGTTACCCCAATTGCCGAGGTGGACAGAAAATGAAGGAACAGAGGCAGGGAAATGGAAAACGCAAATGATGGAATGTTGGAATCAAGTGACTGCTTCGTTAAAAGAAGCACACAAAAAGTATAAAACGTTCGCAGACAGAAAGAGGGTGGAAGGCGATAAATTAGATAAAGGAGATCTAGTGTGGTTAAGTACCCAAAACATCAAATTGGGGTTACCTTCAAGAAAACTGGGCCCCAAATATATTGGACCATTCAGAATACAGGGTGTTATCAATGAAGTGACTTTCCAATTGGCATTGCCAAAAAGTTTAGGGAAAATACACCCAGTCTTCCATCGCAGCTTGCTGAAAAAATATATGGGGACTTTAGACAAAATGGACCCATAGAGTTATTGTTTGATTTGTTTCAGGACTATGGTGAAAGAAGAACTGAAGAGGAGGACGAAGAAAACGGGGGCGCCATGTCATGCAGCCAGATCCCAGGGCTGAATTTCCAAGCCCTGAATCTGACTTCATAACATAAACATGCGAGCACCTGGCGGGAGAAGATAAAATGAGCCTGGGAACTCAGGGGTGAAAGTATAAACAATTATAATTGCTGTAGTGTGGGGGGGATAGAAACCTTGGTGGAAATGTGATCCAGAAGGTGGGGTTTGATGATGATATTTGCGTGTGATATTACGTTGCATCAGAAGTGATAAAATTAGATGTATGTAAACATTAGGTCATTCTCGACTTTTCCAAAGTCATGTATTCTTCAATAAAGATTGTGTTTGAGAGCAGCTGTCTTTGATCTGCGTTCAGACTGGTCCTTTGAAGTAAGCCTGACACTACTGTACAGTAGTTGTCATCACAAACCAGCATAACCAAACCGTGAATCCTTTCAAGAATTTCTATATTATATTTTATTGCTATACTGTTTTTAAATTACTATTTTAAATTTCTGTTCGTATGTAAATTTATGTTGTTGTTTTGCTTGTCCCTGTGTAAGCTGCCCTGAGTCCCTTCTGGGACATGGAGGTGGGATACAAGAATAAAGTTATTATAATATTACTAGCTGTGCCCGGCCACGCGTTGCTGTGGCAAAGTGGTGGTGGTATTGGTTAAAAATTGTTGTGTAATTTTTATTTGACATTTGTATTTTTTTTATTAATTTTATTGTAAGTTTTCTTTTTATTTATTATATTTTATTATTTTCTTGTATTATTTTTAGTTATTTTCTGTTATTATAGTATTTTATTGTATTAATTTTTTAGTGTTTTTAATTATTTTTTAGTGTTTTTAATTATTTTTATTGGGTTGCTAGGAGACCAAGTTGGAGGAGCTTAGCCTTCTAACTGGCAGCAATTGGATAAAAGCAATTATTCCTCTCTCTCTAATTAAGACTTTATTTTTCTTTTCTTTTTGTTGTATCAACCTAGAGCCGTGGATGATGGGTTGTGTTGTCAAATTTCGAGGTTGGGGGACCTGTAGTTTTGTTGTTTTGTGGGTCGCCGTGATGCTATCACTCATTTATATATATAGATTATTATTATTTCTTGTTACTACCTTTATTTCCATGTACAACAATCTATGGTATGTACAATTACTGATCCTGCATGCTTCCAAACAAAAACTTTGTTAGGTCTTACTTTTGGGGGAGGCCGTATATTTAGCAATTCAGCAAAACCTCTACTAGGTCTTATTTTCTGGGGATGTCTTATTTTCAGGGAAACAGGGTAGATGCAGGAAATGTTTGCAGATCTTGTTCCTAAACAATTGGAAAGATTTGCCAGTGATGCTCTGTGGTATAATTATTGGTTTTCAACATCCGTAAAACTTGATAATATCAAAGGCAAACTTGAAATAATAACAGACGTGTCCTTTTCCCCTGTACATATTATATTTACACAACTGTAATCCAGCATAAGGAGATGTAATTGCAAGACCCTCCCTTTCAGTGTCCTCAACTCACCTTTCCCAGTTACAGGACTCTGAACCTGTCCATTTCTTGTGGAGAGTTGAGGGGAGAAGTAGACAAAAATTCACTTGTTTCCTGTATCTCCTGCAGATTACGTCATTGTTTTGTATCAAGCTGCAGGAAAATAGCTGGATGTTTGTTGCTCTTCCAGCTCTGTTGTTGTTTGCTTTAAAGTTGTTTCCAACTCTAGGTGACTCTAGGCTAAGGCAACCCTATCATGGGGTTTTCTCAGGAAGGTTTGTTCCTCTGAGGCTGAGAGAGTATGACTTTGCTAAGTCAGTCTCCATGGATGAGTAGGGATTCAAACGCTTGTCTCCAGAGTTCAACTTTCAAACCACATCACCACATTGGTTCTCTACCTAATTGGAAATTGCTGCACTTAGGGTTTAGGTGGGTTTGAGGCTGATGTTCTGCATTCCCATGATTGAGTGGATTTAATGTAGCTGATATTAACAACTGGATGTAGGTTGGGTGGAATGCAAATCAAATTGGGAGCCACATCCTGTGACCAGCAAATTTTGTTCACTAATCCTATATTTGTGGAGGAAGGCTGTAGTTATCTAACTATGAAAGGTACTTTTTGGAAATACAGTAGAGTCTCACTTATCCAAGCTAAATGGGCCAGCAGAAGCTTGGATAAGCGAATATTTTGGATAATAAGGAGGGATTAAGGAAAAGCCTATTAAACATCAAATTATGTTATGATTTTACAAATTAAGCACCTAAACATCATGTTATACAACAAATTTGACAGAAAACGTAGTTCAATATGCAGTAATGTTATGTTGTAATTACTGTATTTACGAATTTAGCACCAAAATATCACGATATATTGAAAACATTGACTACAAAAATGGCTTGGATAATCCAGAGGCTTGGATAAGCGAGGCTTGGATAAGTGAGACTCTACTGTACATGGATATGGTGTTGCTCACCACCATATGATACAGATTCACACAAGCTATTCACAAATACTTGCAAAGATTTGAGGAGGGAAGGCTTCTGGGATAGCTCATGGGAGGGCATGAACTATGCTAATGTGAGTTTTAATGCATTAATTTTTTGCAACCTCAAAGCTATGTTTGCATGGTTAAATAGCTGTCTCAGGAAGCAAGGTGTTTATTTCCCTGGTCAAGGTATGAAATGAAATTGTGTTGAGTAACATCAGTTCAAATTTCTAGTTAATATATATATGTGATATATAATGTCCTAAGGATAGGTATTGCTGTGCCTTAGAATATTTTGCTTCCTTGTTTGGGGTTTTCTGTAAATGCACATTTATTCCCTTTGGCTTGATGGAAAGAGGGAAAATCCTGTTATTGGTATTGCCTTATGTATGCATATGCCACCCACATTTCTATCTTGATAGTCATTAAAATTGAAATGTGGGTGGCATATGGACCAAGTCTGACAACGTGTATAGTAGAAAACACACTTTTGTTTAGGCTACATTTTCACAGTTTCTACCAAGTCTTGAATGTTATTATCTCAAACAAATTAGAATAAAAGAATTAATTGTTATTTATTTATTTACTATATTTATATGCCACTCTTCTCACCCCGAAGGGGACTCAGAGCGGCTTACAAATAAAATGTACGTACAATATATTGTTGGTTAATAATTCAAAACTTAACTATGGATTTAGTGGATCAGTAGTTAAATATAATATGTCGCATTATTAAATTCATTTTTATTTTCTTTTATTTATAGTTTGGTGCAGAATATAGACGATTTTCTTTGGAAAGGTCCAAACCTGGCAAATTTGACGAATTCTATGGATTACTGCAACATGTTCACAAAATACCTAATGTTGATGTCTTAGTTGGATATATAGACATTCATGGGGACCTCTTGCCAATCAACAATGATGACAATTATCACAAAGCAGTGTCTACAGCAAATCCTTTGCTTAGGATCTTTATTCAAAGAAAAGGTAAGTGTATTTTGTTATATATATACTCATGTATAAGTTGACCTCATATCAAAGTTGAGGTTATGGGGTCAAAAGTATGGGTTCTGATATGATTCATGGATAAGCTGAAACCATTCTATAGAGAGGAGAAATGGCCAGCCCTGCTTCAGAGATCCTGCTGCCCCTGGCCACCACCATTGCAGTTGTCCATCCCAAGCCTTCAAAAAGACCAAATGCCACTGTTTTAATCACAAATGGTTCCTTTTATGATAAAGGGTAAGGTACAATACTTAAGTTGACCCATGCATTAGTCAGCCTGGACTTTTCTAGACTTGTATATTAATATAGACAGTAGTTTTGACTAATCTAAATTTCTTTCTGTTACTAGTTTTACCAGAATTTAGCTGTAACTTTGTTTTTATGCCATACTGTTTCTTATGAAAACATACCTTATAGTTGTGTTGCTTATGCTGAGTTCCATCCTGTCGCTTTTCCTTTCAGTGCAGTAGAAAGAAATTGAGGTCTCATTGATGTTGGTGTCTGCCAGTAATTAATCTTTTTTAAAAATCTTGAATCCAGTTGCTTGTCCCAATTGGAGAAGATTTATTGAGTTACTGGGATTTGTTAAAATGTTTACTTAACCTTAGGTGGATCAATTTTAGTAGGGACTAGCAATTTGATTTTAGTAACTTTAAGAAATATTTGAGATTTTGTTGATGCCTGTTAATTTTGCTCTGAATTTTGTTTTTCTAGTCAGAGACCTAGTTGATCGCTTTCTTAATAGTAGTAATAGTATTAGTCTAATTATATTCTCAGAAAGATTAGCAGAAATAAAACAGTATAGGTCAGGAGATGAGAACATATGGATGCATTGTCTGTTGGGATAGAAACACGAGCATAATTTTTAAAAGCCAGCAATAGTTAAAGAATACCATTGATTATCTTACATGAACCACAGAAGAAATGTAACTTTAAAATCATTACAAATCATGCCTCAAACTTTTTAAAGCTAAAAACTGTTAAGCAGTCTCTGCCAGCTATTACTGATATTATTTTAAAATGTTCAGTAAATCAACACAATTAAATAAGGCTTGTTGAAACCCCTTTTGTAAACTGTCTGATAGCTCTGTGATGAAGATCCAGTTGAATGCAGTAAATTGTGGTCAGATTAGCAGTGAGCCATGTGCCCCCTTCTTAACTTGTACATCCAGCTTCAGATGCCATAGTTTAAAAAAATCTTCATTTCCCTCTGATGTCTAAAGTGATGAAGCATAGTTTAGGTGCTGTTTACAAATCAGATGAACAACTGGGAAGGATAAAATGTGACGAATGCAAAACCATTACTGATCTGGTAAATCTAATGTAATGGGCTGAATTCAGCATGAATTTATCAAAAACAAATAATGCCAGACTGATCTTATCTCTTTTTTTGATAGAGTTACAAGCTTGATAGATGCAGAGAATGCTGTGGATGTAGCATATCTTGATTTCAGTAAGGTCTTTGACAAGGTCCCCCATGACCTTATTGCAAACAAACTAGTAAAATATGGGCTAGATCAGTGTTCTCAACCTGGGGACCCCAGATGTTTTTGGCCTACAACTCCCAGAAAATCCAGCCAGCTTACTAGCTGTTAGGATTTCTGGGAGTTGAAGGCCCAAAATATCTGGGGACCCCAGGTTGAGAACCACTGGGCTAGATAATATTGCTGTTAGGTGGATCTGTAATTGGTTAAGTGACCGAACCCAAACAGTGCTCACCAATGGTTCCTCTTCATCCTGGAAAGAAGTGATGGGTGGAATGCCACAGGACTGTTCTGGGCCCAGTACTGTTCAACATCTTTATTAATGGCCTGGATGAAGGTTTAGAGGGTGTACTTATCAAGTTTGCAGATGACACCAAATTAGGAGGGATAGCTAATGCTTCAGAAGACAGGATCAGAATTCAAAATGACCTCAGCAGAGCTGGGTCAAAACTAACAAACTAAATTTCAACAAGAAGGATAGGACACCTCACTTAGACAGAAAAAATGAAATGCATACATACAGGATGTGTGATACCTGGTTCGACAACAGTACATGTAAAAAAGATCTTGGAGTCTTCGTGGACAACAAGTCAAACATGAACCAACCATGTGATGCAGCAGTTTAAAAATCCAATGGGATTTTGAGCTGCATCAAAGGAGTACAGTGTCTAGATCAGGCATGGGCAAACTTCAGCCCTCCAGATGTTTGGACTTCAACTTCCGCAATTCCTAATAGCCAGTAGGTACCAGGGGATACTGTGAATTTATGATGTTGTGTTGACTGTTTATTGCCTATGTTTTGTTCTGAACTTGTTCTATTTTGTGTCACACCTTGAGTGTTTTGTGAGCTGCCACAAGTCCTTCTGGGAGATGGTGGCGGAATATAAAGTTGTTGTTATTATTATTATTATTAATATTAATATTATATAATTGTGGGAGTTAAAGCCCAAAACACCTGGAGGGCTGAAGTTTGCCCATACCTGGTCTAGATCAAGGGGTGTAATGGTGCCCCTCTATTCTGCTTAGGTCAGGCCTCGCCTAAAATACTTGTCCAATTCTGGGTACCACAATTGAAGAGGGATATTGACAAGCTGGAAGGTGTCCAGAGGAAGGCAACTAAAAAGCTCAAAGGTCTGGAGACCATGCTCTATTAGGAACATCTTAAAGAGCTAGTATGTTTATCCTGCAGAAGAGAAGGTTGAGAGGAGACATGATAGCCATATTTCAGTATTTGAAAGGATGTCATAAGGAAGAGAGAGCAGACTTGTTTTCTGCTTCCCTGGAAACTAGGACTTGGAGCAATGTTTTCAAATTATAGGAAAGGAGATTCCACCTGAACATTAGGAAGAACTTCCTGACTGTGAGAGTTGTTCAGCAGTGGAACTCTCTGCCTCGGAGTGTGGTGGAAGCTGCTTCTTTGGAGACTTTTAAGCAGAGGCTGGATGGCTATCTGACAGAGGTGCTTGGACTTTGCTTTTCCTGTATGGTAGGGGGTTGGACTAGATGGCCTGTGTGGTCTTCTCCATCTCTATTATTCTATGATTCTATGATGTTATATCTGAGGCTGGCCATTGTTTATCTTACTTGTTCTCATGAGCTGCTCCATTCAAATCAGAGAAGAAGTAACTGATTGATCTGAGAGTCTGTAAGGAAAGCAACTGCAAGCTGTCCCTCTGCTGGGAAAGAAACCTTAAACACCCCAGCACAGCTTCACAGCAGAACAACCCTGTTTTGTCTTGTGCTGAGTGACAGAAGTTGTGAAAACTGCCATGCTTTAACTGAATGGAAGCAGAGGATCAAGGAAAACATGGACATGTGGAGCTGAGCAGCAGGCAGCACAATTATATTCTAGGAACACAGAATCATAAAAGAGCAGGATCTGAGAAGCCAGGAATAAAGACAAGAATCTCAAGAGAGGGAGAAAGCGAGAGAGATTGAAAGCAAGGGGTAAGGAAAATAAAAAGCCAAGCACAGCAAGTTGGGAAGGGTTCATTTGAGTTGGCACTTGTCCTTTTTGTGTTCCTATTTCTATTTCTTCTTTCCTGGCATTTGATGGAAATCTTGCAGCTTTTATAAAAACCGGAATGATATGAAGAAGAAATGAAAATAAACAAGTGGAATTTTTACAATCATCTTGAAAATAATATATTTTTAAATGATTAAGCAAATAAGCTATGGAGTTCTACAGAGAGAGTGAACTACAGTAGAGTCTCACTTATCCAACGTTCTGGATTATCCAACGCATTTTTGTAGTCAATGTTTTCAATATATCCTGATATTTTGATGCTAAATTTGTAAATACAGTAATTACTACATAGCATTATTGCATATTGAACTACTTTTTCTATCAAATTTGTTGTGTAACATGATGTTTTGGTGCTTAATTTGTAAAATCATAACCTAATTTAATGTTTAATAGGCTTTTCCTTAACCTCTCCTTATTATCCAACATATTCGCTTATCCAGCGTTCTCCCGGCCCGTTTATGTTGGATAAGTGAGACTCTACTGTATGTGCACCTTGTTGAATATTAATTTGTATTCATTGAATGGATAGTCTTTCAGTGTAAGTGTCCACAAGTGACTTGTCATATTCTTTTAAAAATGCATAGAGGTGACATACTTGAGCTAAAGAGAAGGCAAGGTTGGTTTTTTAAACAATTTGGGCATGTATATTACATTGCTGATCTTAAAATGTCTATATCTGTACAAATACAGATAGGGGGAGGCTTATAAATGAGGGGAAAGAATGAGAATGCCACTGAGAAAAGTGGGGAGAAAAGCAAGGAAAACAACCTGCCTCTATTAGGGATAATAATAATAATAATAATATAATAATAATAACTTTATTTTTATACCCCACCACCATCTCCCCAAAGGGACTCGGGGACCCAGTGCAAAGACAATAGCACGAGGCAGAGGCGAGAAGCCCAGTTTGCGGTGGTGGGATGTGAAAGTAGCATTCCCATCCAGGGCTGTAGCCAAGGGGGGGGGGGGGTGTTGGGGGTTCAATTCCCCTCCCCCGAATTTTTTCAGGTTTTAAAAAAACCTGGTTTATTCATGGATTTTAATTGGTAAACCAAATCCCCATGAGTGTCCACTGAAGTTTATCTGTCTTGAGTGTCCACTCAAGTTTATCGATGGAGCCTGATCTCTAAATTATTTTGCATTATGGAACTATTCTTCATGATTCACTAAAAAAAAGTTTCACCCCCCCCCCAATAGATTGCCCTGCTCCCAACCTATTACTCCTCCATGACCCAAACTTTTAAAAAGGTAGCCTTTCTCACTTTCCTCACCTTCTTTTTGGCCTGAACCGCATTTAGTAGCAACTTGGAGGAGCCTGAATAATAATAATAATAATAATAATAATAATAATAATAATAATAATAATAATAATAATAATAATAATAACAATAATAATAATAACAACAACAACAACAACAACTTTATTTTTATATCCCGCCACCATCTCCCCAAAGGGACTCTGGGTGGCTAACATGGGGCCAAGCCCAAAAGAAGAACAAGGTATAACAAATTAAAACAAGTAAAACAAAAGCAACCCGACATCAAGCAAAATAATCAAATTCAACACAATTATACAATAAAAACCATGATGCAACACAACTGCCATTTTTGGAAACCTGAGGTGGATCAGAATGGCAGTGGCTTACTGTAGTCTTTCTGCAAGTCTTGTGAGCTTACAGAGCAACTGCCAGGACTCACAAGGCTTTACAATAAGCCTCTATTAAAAACAGCCAACTCTACTTCACTTCAAGCTCTCAAAATGGTGGGGAGCCAATGCATTTCCAGCATTGACCTGTGGACAGTCAATACAAGTTTTGAGGGGTTGATTCTTAGTATTTTTTAAAGTAATGCACACACTATATACAGTGTGTTTGATTTTGAACTATTAGCATTTATTAGTGAAAATATAAGAACATTAATAGCTCAAAAGAGCATGTTGAATATGTTTTGGGGGGGGGGCAGAAAATGCCTTCTCTCTACTGATCTTTGAAGGCAGGAGGACTTCAAATAGTTATCTCAGTTGTCAGGGAGGCTTTTAGGAAGAATGCAGCCCTTGACACTTCCCATAACCAAATCTGTAAACAATGTTAGTGCAATGGATTTAAGGGCATATGTGTGATTTAGATATATGAAATTTATTTTGTAAAAGCAGAAGAATATTTTTCTGAGAGCTAGTATTTGCTACATCTCCCTTGTTTAGTATATAACTGATGGCAAGTTCATTTGTCTGTTGTGAAATGGCCCTCATACATAAAGGTGAGATTCCCAGACAGTGAATGTTGGTGGAACACAATAAACAAGGGAATAAACATTCCAGGAGCTGGTCTTGGCCAATGCCTGAATTTGTGGCACTGTGCTGCATAGTTTCTCTGACGTAAGTCATACTTAAGAGAGTCCAGAGCAGCATATTCCTTCCCTTTATTTATATAATATATTACAAAAGCTGTAGTCCTCACATGCTTAGTAGGAAGAAAGTCCAGGTGGATGCATTGCTACTTGTTTTCAAGTAAAAGATCGCACTGTGGCAATTTCTACAATGACAAATTTTGCTTCTTTTTTCTTAACTTTTTAAATTTTGGCTATCATTTTTATCTCCCCTTTTTTGTAACAAAAATGGAATCTTTGAAAATAGAAGGACTATTTTATAAAGTTGGGTCCAGCATTTCTGCTTAAGCTCTTTCAGTAGCCATATGACTCGAGCAGATAAGCCACTTTGGACTGGGATTATTACTTATGTTTAACCCCATATGTGTGTGTTTGTATGAGTTATGTAACATATTGGATTCAAATTTTCCAGGAGTACTCTTAAGACAGAATTTTATCAATTTTGAATATTCTTTAACTCCTATTTAAAATTCAAACCAGCTTACGGAAACGTGAAAAGTGCAACAGAGACTCCCCCCCCCCCCAAAAAAATAGAATTTTTCTCAACTTAAAAAGGGTTGAGTGTGAAAGGGTTTCACTCCAACAAAGCTTTTTTTTGCATTTCAGCTAATTTTAAACAATGTTCAATTTAAAAGAATGTGTGATGGTCTATATATTCTTAATAGGCATTCTTCATTAAAAGTTTTAACAATTTCAATATCCTCTATATTTGTCTTTGCATAGTTCAGCTGTATATGAAAGCTTTGTTAGAATGTAACCCTTTTAGCATTGATTTAGAGTACAATCCTTAGTAATAACTCTGATGTATGTGATATTTTAGTAAATTGTATGAAGATATTTTAGTGTAAATGTGGGATATATATATACAGAACAATGCAACACTGTTTTCTGGTTGAACGTGGTTCTTTGACTACAACGGATTGTATGGCTGTGGATCAGCCTTGGGTGCACTATGATTTTGGAGGAGGTAAAATTGAATATTCTAGCCAAGTTTCTGGAATTTAAAGTAAGTACAGGCAATCCCCAACTTACAAACATAAGTTCTGTAGGTTTGTTGTTAAGTAGAATTTGTTTGTAAATTGGAACAGGTACATTTTTAAGTGGAACTCCATATATATATATATATATATACACACACACACACACACACACACACACACACACACACAAGAGTCGGAGCCCCCAGAGATGCAGCAGGTTAAACCTCTGAACTGCTGAACTTGCTGACTGAAAGGTTGCTGGTTCAAATCCGGAGAGCAGGGTGAACTCCCGCTGTTAGCTCCAGCTTCTGCCAGTCGAGCAGTTAGAAAACATGCCAATGTGAGTAGATCAATGGGTACTGCTCGGGGGGGGAGGTAATGGTGCTCCATTCAGTCATGCCGGCCACATGACCTTGGAGGCATCTATGGACAACGCCGACTCTTTGGCTTAGAAATGGAGATGAGCACCAACCCCCAGACTCGGGCACGACTAGACTTAATGTCGGGAAAACCTTTATATGTACTCTGTGTGTGTATGTGTGTGTATATATAATATATGTAAGCTTTGGATAGCATAGGGGAGGGTTAACACCCCTATGCAGTCTGTTTTTCCTTCTGTGTCCCTGTTCAGAAGATTTCACCTCACTTTCTGTCCCTGTAATAATCAGGTTTCAAAAATTTGGCTTGTTGTAGAAACAAAAATAGGCAAGAAAACCTCAGTGGCGACACCTTTCTCCCATGATAATTCTTTCAAGCATCAATTTCCATTCCTGGGTGTAGATTTTTCTCACTTTCTGTTGCCTCACCCCCATTCTTAACTATGAGTCCTTTTCAAAACTGATGTTTGTAACTCATGGCCTGCCTGTACAATAGGGGTGCTGCTTGTGATTGATGTGGACACAGTCTCCTTGGGAATGTAGGTTTACACTCTTGAATGTAACCCAAATTTAATCACACGAAGAACATAGAAATGTGTCCTGTATTTTAAGTTAAAACATTAGCTTGTCTTGCACAATACTGTGTCAAGACTGACAAGCAATCACTCCCCAGAGTTTCAGACAGAATTCTTTCAAAGCCCTCTCCCAAGAATCTGCTTTTGCCAGGCTTCTTCCATCTTGGTGTGGATTATGCCCAGCCCTGGTTAGCCTCTGAAATCAGACAAGATCAGGTTAGTTTCAGATCGTATGGTAGCAAGTGTGCAGATAACCACCCCCCCCCCCCCCCCCCGAAAAAAAAAAAGCTTGGTGTAAGCTGTTTGAGATACCTCATTCTCTCATATGAGCTGAAAAGAGAGGCGTTTTAAAGAGATGTTTCATCAATGACCCATTGTCGGAGGCAGTCTTGGTGCAAAAGTGGGCATTCTCAATGGCCTCTCATAGGCACTGCATTTTTCTGCCAAGGCAGGCAAGACTATGAGCTCCGGTTCCATTGTTCTTCCTCTGGCAGGCCAAGATATTTTTATTCAGGCAGGCTTTTAGCTGTTCCGTCGTCTTGTTGCTGAGCTAGTTTTGACAGGCGCAGTTTGTTTATTATTATTTTTAATCTGACACTTTGTATTAGCTCTTGATTGCTTCTAATTTTTGTTAAACTCTAAGTGGAAAAGTGGGGTACATATTAAATATGTATATTGGAAGATACAAGAATGTATACTTCATGTGTTTGTGTCTCCTGATGAGATACTCTGCCTAGATATATTTGAACAAACAAAATATTGTATCTTGAGATTAACTCCACAAACAAGAGACTTGGAAGTTTGTTGTATTGTAAAAACAAACAGAAAGCTCTGCTCATCAGAAATTCTACATATGCCTTTCATACATATCAAAATTATGGACATTGCTGTTAGTCATAGAGACTATTAAACCTTATTGTGATTCCTACTGAAGATTATAGAAGCATTTCTTCAAAGATAGCACTACAGTAAGAAGAACTCCATACATTTCTGAACTGGCAGTAGAAACAGAAAACCATAGATAAGAGTAAACCTGATTGAAATCTACTTCCATCAAAAGTTATCATAGTCACCCTGGATGACCCAGAAAATTCCTAGAAAGGACATCTTTTGTCAGAAGTGGTTAGGTGAAGTACCGATCCCGTGGTTACAAGTGTCATACTGTATAATTTTAAATACTTTTGGCTCTTAGGATAGTGTTTTATCCAGCATTGTACTAGCACAATAATTAGAATAGGGATTCCACTAGTGCTTGTTAAAATAGGAGCAACCCATACAAGGAAGTGCTGGTTTCATAAAATTATTTGGTTTGTGAAATGATTTAATAGCAATAGAGCTAAAATACTAGATTTGATACTGGCACAAGGCTCAAAATGGGATTCCTCAAGAAATGCAAGCAATATTCGTAATATGTCATGGCTAAATATACCCCGTCATCTAATAATGGTATGTTGAAGAACAATTCACAAAGTATTTATTTATTTACTATGTCAAAAGCGAACCAGGGCTATAGTTGTAATGTATTTAAAAACACCAACAAAGTTAAAAACTTGGCATCATACTAAATGTCCTTTGACCAGTAGCTGGCCACTTGGAGTGCCTCTGGTGTGGCTATAAGAAGGTCCTCCGCTGTGCATGTGGCAGGCCTCAGGCTGCATTGTAATAGGTGGCCTATGGTTGCTCTTCTCCACACTCGCATGTCGTGGACCCATTTCTTAAGGTTGGCTCTGCAAAGTAAATTCACAAAGTAAATGATATGAGGCATTTATAAAATCTATACATTCAAGGGCACACTTTAGTTACCGGGCAACCTGTATAATTTTATCTTTCTCAGGTACTGTCCAGGGAAACTGAGTAGCAGCCAATCATGCATAGACAACAGAACATAATTCTATAAATGACTGCCTGCTTGAAGGCTCCTGCGTGGGTTGAGTCACTAGATCTGATCCAAAAACAGTTAGGCAATGTCTCGTTCTTTGTGTCCAGTGTGGCAACATGCAGCTTTGGTTTCACATCGGCAATTCTGCTTATTAAAAGCCAGTCACCTTTGGGCTATATCGATATTCGCCTTATTTATGGTAACTTTTATGATTCCTTGCCAAACGGTTTTCACTGCAGCTGTAAACTGATTAGTTTGTGTCAGAACAATGGTGCCTTTGTAGTGAATGATCTTGCTTTAAAAACATTATTCCAGGGTTTTTGAGAGGCTAAATAGTCATGCAGTCTAGAAAAGTTTATGAACGTTAGTCTTTTAACCGGAATGTATGTATTTTTTTCAAACACTCTGCATTTATTTGTGACACAGTGCAGTTTCAAGATTTGTGTTTCATGGGATAGGATTTATCTGCTACCATGCCATAAGATCCTTACTATATTTCCATGCCCAAAGCAAATGAGAATGTGCTGCCTTACATAGCATTTTTGCTACCAGCTCAATGACTTTTTTTAAGTATGTCAAGATACATCTAAGAAGATAAATTTAAAAGAACACTACACGCTAATTTGTAAGGATTAATTTGTAATACAATGGGTCCTTGTTATCCTCTAGTGCCAGGACCTCTTGAAGATACCCAAATCCATGGATGCTCAAGTTCTATTATATACACGGTGTATAAAATTGTTTCCCTTCCAGAAAATGGCAAAATCAGGTTTTGCTTTTTAGATTTTTTTTTTGAGAGTGGGGATATTTGCAAGGTGTGGATGGTAGAATCTGTGGACATGGAAAGCCAACTGTAACACAAATTGGCTTTTGGGGAAAGGAGTTGAGAACTATTCTGCTACAATGTTAATGAGATGAAGAATAGATATTATGAAGTTAGCATTATTCCTACATATTCATGGCTATGGAATATGCTCTTTATAACCTTCAATAACTTTCCTTTAGCCATGTAGTTATTATACAGCTTTCATTTCACTTAGAATTGTGGAATATCTCCACATAGTAACCGTATTAATAGGTAATGTAGTTTCTTATTCTAATGCTATAACACACATTTATCATTGCTTCCTGGAAAATATTTTTTTCCAATCAAAATTAAATTCCCCTATCTTTCCCTCCCCCCGATAATATGAACATTTCCCATTATGTATAAACAAAATGCCTAAAATAAAGTACTAAAATTAAATAAATATCTGATCTTACCCCATTGTAATGTGTTTTGATGGAAGAAGTCCTGGTTATTAAAGGAAGGCAGTCATTGAACTTTCAACCCAGGCAGCAGTTGAAATCGAGATCTATATATCTACAGATTTAACTTTAACTTGGGTTAAAAATTACTCACTTAGTAGTTTCTTGGGATAGCTTTAGGGCATTTTGAATTTCATTCAGTAATTTCTTTTCGTATGTATGCGTTATCCATTCCTCAAGTTGACAGTGTTCAAAATACTAAGATGGTTTAATAGCTGTTCAAATACAATTATATTACCGTGTTTCCCCGAAAATAAGACAGTGTCTTATATTAATTTTTGCTCCTAAAGATGCTCTAGGTCTTATTTTCAGGGGATGTCTCATTTTTCCATGAAGAAGAATTCACATTTATTGTTGAACAAAAAAAAAAACATTTATTATATACTGTACAGTGGTTGTCATCACAAACCAGCATGACCAGACAAACTGAATCCTATCAAGAATTTCTTGTTACTACCAATATTTCCATGTATAACACTTTATGGTACATACATTTACCAATCCTGAATGCTCTGGTGTTCTGTTCGGCGGGCATGCTTCCAAACAAAAACTTTGCTAGGTCTTACTTTGGGGGGAGGCCTTATATTTAGCAATTCAGCAAAACCTCTACTAGGTCTTATTTTCTGGGGATGTCTTATTTTAGGGGAAACAGGGTAGGTGAATGATAAGATTGGAAGCATTTTCACTGCATTCTCTCTTAAGAGAAATTTGCATTGCTCTGGAGCTTTTCAGTTGGTTCTTATGCCTGCAAGTTTTGAATGCAAGTTTTAAAAGCAGTTACTGAAAAGAAGCATAGAGCTAGAGTTTTCCTTTGCACTGTAGCAGGTGCTATATATGATCATAGACAAAGCGAGCAATGACCACATATCACTCTTACTGAAGGCTCCAGGAGAGACTGCAGTTGAGGGAAGAAAACGCTGAAGTTTTGGATTGTGAAGAAGGCATGAAGTCTTTCTTATATTTGTCTGTTTTGACCCAAAGTGGCCAGTACTACTTTTTTTATTAAAAAAAAACACTCAATGTTTGTTGCACAGCTAAATAATTGAAGCATTAATGGAAGTGACATCAATGTTCGCCGATAGTGCCATTGAACATTTATTTTGTGTTCCCAGATGCACAAATGGCACAGAGTGGTCCTTTGTGCAACTGTATTGTAAAATATTGTTGGCCTTTCTTTTTGGTCCTGGCTTCATACCATAGCATGATGTATAGCAGAAGAATAACTTTTGCATTTTGGTCACTGACATTAAAATAATGCCTGTGAAAGGCTCCTTGTCCCAATGCTTCCAATGTGTTCAAATCCATTATGAACCATTGACGTTCTCTTTGGACTGAGTGTTTGTTCTGGAGCACTTTTGCTTATTGTGAGGTCTGTTTGTTGCTTTGGATGTAAGTAAGTTCCTGAATAAAAAGCCCTGCCGATTGGGTGCTCCTTCATTGAAATGGCTGTATTTCACTTGTTTAATTTTTCCACTATTTCACCTGGAAATCTTTAGACGGTCTTTTTGAACTCGGCATAAATCTGGTACTGTCTTTATGATTTGTAGACAAAGACATTTTGTGTAGTAAAAGGCCCAGTGCTATTCAAAATATTCATAAATGACTTGGATGATAGAATAGAATGCATGCTTAGCAAATTTGCAAGAGAGACAAAATTAGGAAAGATAGCTAAATACCCCAGATGATCGGTTCAGGATCCAAAATTACTTTACCAGATTAGAGAGCTAGGCCAAAACTAACAAAACGAATTTCATCAGGGAAAAACTTAAGGTATTACATTGAAATAGATAGATACAGGATGAATTGCACCATTGTGCCAAAATTATGCTGTTAGATATGAAACATTGCTTTTAAATGTTTAAAACATCACCACATAAAACCTAGAAAGTACTTTCAGCTGTTTTTTCTTTCATACAATAAAAGAGCATTGATTTGAGATTACCAGGATCTCTGCATAATCAGCTAAATCAGTTTTTGATTGCTGTTATGTGACATTGTGTTCTGTTGGGTAGAAAGAAAAGTGTTGGGTTGCATTTTTAGTATGAAAAATGAAACCGTTGTAGTTTATACTGAATCAGATTTAGACACACTTTGGCATTCCTGGGGTCAGTTTCCAACCCGTTGTACCCAGTGTGCACTTACAATGGGAAAATCCTGAAAGTTGTGATGACTCATGGGCCTTGTAGTCCTGCTCATGACATTGTGATGCCTGATGAAGAAGAAAACTTGGGTTTTTTACCTTCCCAGTCAGAACTGGAATCTTCTCAGCAAGATCTTTCCCAGGCAGATCTGGGAACCTTGCACCTGCAAGAAAGCTGTGTCCCAGAAGTATGTCAAACAAACCCTGAGCCTACATCTCCTGTGTTCTCTCGCCATGAATTTTGTAAACAACAGAGAGGTTTGGAAGCAGCCTCGCGCAGGAGTGCTAGAATAACAGCTAAGAATTTAGCCAATTAAGCCTGCTTTTCGTGAGAATCTTTAAGGAGTCAAACATCTGGCCTCAGAGTTTAGCTTTCGTTTCTGGTTCCCAGAGAACTGCTTCGGCGGGAAAGTTAGACTCTATATAGGTGTTTTACCCGCGAAGTAACTTTGCGGAGTCAATTCGTCAGCCTCCGGAGCGAGTTGTGTCTGGACAGCGCGCTCCGTTTCAAGCCTCGTTCCTGCTCAAGCCTTGTCCTGGTTTCCAGCCTTCGCTCCTGTTTCCCAGCCTTTGTTTACCTACGGACCTTGCCTTGTTTCCCAGGACTAAACCTTGCCTTGTTTCACGGATTTTACCAAGTTATTCCACGGACCTTGTTCTTGTTCCTCGTTACCTTGTTCCACGATTCAAGCCTTGTTTCAAGTATCAAGTTATTTCCTAGCCTTGCTCAAGTTCATGGACTAAAGGACCTTGTCATCTCCCCTCACTTTGCTTGGCAAAGTGAGTGTTTCGGTTATTTGGATTACAACTTTGGACCTTAATATTTCATATTGGACATTGTTTCTTTGGACTAATTCTGACCTTTCCTGAAAGGTCTAATTCTGGACTATTTTCTACACTTGTTTTTATTAACTTTATATATTCCTTCAATAAAGATATTAGATAGATTCTGGCCTCTGTGTATGGTTATTGGTGCCTTGCAGCCTGGGTCCTGACAGTTTGACTCCGCCACCCTAAGCACCAATTAACCTCGGCCAGTATGTCTACCGGAGCCGGACCTGGACCGGGCGGCCAGCCGATTACCTACACCATCGACAAGGATGAGGTGGACCGAATCCGTGATAAGCTCAATGCACAGGATGGGGAAATAAAGGGTTTGAAGGAACGCGGAATCCGTCTTCCGGCCATGGCGTTGCCAACCAAATTTACTGGAGAAGCTTCTAAGGTTCATGTTTTCCGTCGCCAATGTCAAGCTTATCTAGAGGCCCGTGCTGCCGAGTTTCCCCAAGAAGACATCAAAGTGGCGTGGGTTTACAGTCTTCTAGACGGGCCAGCGGCCAACTGGGCGACGGCACTGTTCGACCAAGCCTCTCCACACCTAAGATCAGCGCAACGTTTCTTGGACCACCTTAAGGAGACTTGGGGAATCGAGGACAATTTGGAGGCAGCCGGTCACAAACTCCGCCGCCTCTTCCAAGGAGACAGACCCATGTCTCAGTACATAGCCGAGTTCCGAGTGCTGGCCCACAACACCGGCTGGAATGATGTAGCCCTCAGAGGACAATTCCGGGAGGGTCTCAACATCGAAATGCTGGAGGAAATCTCCAAGGTGGATCCTCCCCAGACCCTCGAAGCACTCATTGATCAATGTTTACGGGCTGAAGTCATGATTGCCAACAGGAAACAGTGGGTTCGAGGCCAGAGCGGTAGAGCTGGGGCAAAACCCCCCGCTCCCGCCAGCGTTCAGCCACGTCCAGTGTGGAGACCCCCACCACCAACCCCATACCCCAGAGGAAGCGAGGAGGTGCCGATGCAGTTGGGCAACGTGCGTCCCAGACTAGATGCCGCCGAGAAGGCCCGTCGTCAACGCTTAAACCTCTGTTGGTACTGCGGGAACGGGGGCCACTTCGCCAGAGAGTGCCCAGCCAAAGGGAAGCCCGCCGCCCGTCTTGCGGCGGCGTCCTCCACGGAGACGAAGGCGTCTGAGGCGGCTGGCACACAGCCGGCGGGGGAAGCCAACGACCGGGCGTAGAGAGGCTCGCCAACCCGGTCAAAAAACCCATTCAAGAGCCGCCAACCGGGGTCCTGTTCCTTCTAGTGGTCACCTTATGGTCAGCAAAAAAGGGACCCGTCATGATCCACGCCATGATAGACTCCGGAGCTACCAACAATTTCATTGATAGAGAGTATGCCGACTCTCTGGGATTACAATATCATGACTTCAAGAATGCCCGTGTGGTGCAAGCCATAGACGGCCGCCCCCTCAAGACGGGCCCCGTAAGCCAGTGGTCGGAACCCACCAGGATGTGGATAAGAGAACATATGGAAGAGATTTCTTTCTTTGTTACTGAGGTTCCCCATTTCCCTGTGATTTTGGGGATTCCATGGCTGACACTTCACGACCCAAGCATCTCCTGGTCCAACAGGGAGCTGCAGTTCGCTTCAAAGTACTGCCAAAACCATTGCCTCGTAGCCAAGGTCTGCCATACCACAGACACCGAGCCCATTATCACCTTGCCAAAGAAGTACTCCGAGTATTGGGATGTATTCAATGAAAAAGAAGCCGAGAGACTACCCCCACATAGACCTTATGACTGTGCCATTGACTTGGTGGAGGGGCCCCCGATCCCGCGAGGGCATCTCTACTCCCTGACTGAACCGGAGCAAGAAGCTCTCAGGGAGTTCATAGAGACAAACCTTCGCAAGGGATTCATCAGACCCTCTCAATCTCCAGCCGCCTCCCCGGTGATGTTTGTGAAAAAGAAGTCAGGAGACTTACGCTTGGTGGTGGACTATAGAGCATTGAACAATATCACAAAGCGAAACAGCTATCCCCTGCCTTTAATCTCGGACCTTCTAGACCGACTCCGAGGAGCCAAGGTCTACACCAAGCTGGATCTTCGGGGGGCTTATAATCTAGTTCGCATCAGAGAAGGGGACGAGTGGAAGACCGCCTTCCAGACTAAATTCGGATTATTTGAGTCCCGAGTTATGAATTATGGATTATGCGGAGCTCCCGCAACGTTCCAGCATTTTGTCAATGACATCTTTCAGGATTATCTAGATCGGTTCTTGATAATCTACCTCGACGATTTTTTGGTGTTTTCTAGATCACAATCAGAGCATGAGAACCACGTCAAAATGGTGTTACAACGATTGCGGGATCATGGGCTCTATGCCAAGCTAGAAAAATGCGCTTTTGATCTACAAGAGGTAGATTTCCTGGGGTACCGCATCTCGCCTCTAGGGCTCTCCATGGACCCGGCAAAGGTTTCAGCAGTATTGGAATGGCGGGCGCCAACCAACAAGAAAGAGGTGCAGCGTTTCTTGGGGTTCGCGAACTATTACCGCAAGTTCATTCCAGATTTTGCCCGCTGGTCTGACCCAATCACCAGCTGCATCCGTGGGAAACAGCCCTTCCGCTGGACAGATCAAGCAGAGAAAGGGTTCCAGCAACTAAAGAAATTATTCACGTCCCAGCCAATTCTTCAGCACCCAGATCCTGAAACCCTTTTTGTTGTGCAAGCAGATGCCTCTGATGTGGCAATTGGGGCTGTACTCCTACAACCGGTGGGAGATCACCTTCATCCTTGTGCCTTTTATTCCCGTCAACTAACAGCACCAGAGAGAAATTACACCATCTGGGAAAAGGAACTATTGGCCATAAAGGCAGCCTTTGAAACTTGGAGACATTGGCTAGAAGGGGCCAAATTTCCCATTGAAGTCCATACTGATCATCGGAATCTAGAGCATCTAAGAACCGCCCGCAAACTAAATCAGAGGCAACAACGTTGGGCTTTATTCTTTGAACGTTTTAACTTCCAGATTCATTATGTAACCCCAGCTCAAACCAAGCAAGCAGACGCCCTGTCACGTAAACCGGAATACGCTGCAGGACGCAAGGAGACCTTTGAATCCCAACTATTACAGCCCGAGAACTTTGCCACGCTCACAGTGGGGAACACCAAATCCACTCTCATTGATTCAGCTTCTCCTACTCTTGGACCCCTCTGTGCTCAAGAAATCAGGGCTAGTCAGCAAGCAGATGCCTGGGCGCAAGACCAACTCCGTCAAGGATTGCAATTTCCCTTCTCACTTAAGGATGGACTGCTTTGCTATAGAAATCATGTTTATATCCCACCAGGGCAGGGCAGGGAAAAAGCACTTCGTCTGTGTCATGACTGCAAGCCAGCAGGGCATTTCGGACTATTTAAAACCATGCATTTGATCCTAAGAGATTTCTGGTGGCCCAAGATCCGCAAGGATGTGGAAAAATATGTCAACACCTGCCCAGTATGCCAGCGCTCCAAGACAAGACGGGAGAAGCCCTCAGGGCTTCTGCATCCCCTTCCTACTCCATCTCGCCCATGGGAAATAATCTCTGCGGATTTTATCACTGACCTACCACCTTCCTGTGGATTCACCACGATCCTAGTGGTGGTGGACCTTTTCACCAAGTTAGCCCATTTCATTCCCTGTGAAGGCCTTCCCACGGCCAAAGAGACGGCAGATCTATTCCTCCAACATGTTTTCAGATTACATGGATTGCCCAAGAGTCTGGTCACAGACCGTGGATCTCAATTCACCTCTCGTTTCTGGAAGGCACTACAAAAACTATTGGGCATAGACTCTCGTTTATCTTCAGCTCATCATCCTCAAACAGATGGGCAAACGGAGCGCACCAATGCCACTTTGGAACAGTACCTTCGCTGTTATGTAAACTACCAACAGGATAATTGGGCTTCTCTATTACCACTGTCAGAGTTTGCCTACAACAATGGAGTCCAGGCTTCTACAAAAGAAACGCCGTTCTTTGCAAACTACGGCTTCCATCCACGTTTCTTTCCCCCTGTCATTGAAACTTCAGAAGTCCCCGCAGCAGAGGATTGGCTGCAGGAACTCACAGCGGTGCAACAACTTTTGCTCCAATAACTAGACCAAGCCAAGGAGGACTATAAACGTCACGCGGACAAACATCGCCAACCGGGCCCCGAAATCAAGGTAGGAGATCGGGTTTTTCTGTCCACTCGCTTTTTGCCCTCCCATCGCCCTTGCCGGAAGTTAGATGCCCGTTTCATTGGCCCCTATCCTGTGGTGGCGCAATTAAACCCCGTGACTTTCAAACTCCAACTTCCGCGTTCAATGCGCATTCACCCAGTGTTTCACCGCTCCCTGCTCCTTCCGGCGGATGGTGTGCGTCCTGATACAGACCAACCGGCCCCCCCTCCTGTTTTGATGAATGGGGAGGAGGAGTTCGAGGTTGAGGACATTTTGGATTCTCGCTTTCACCGCCGCCGCCTGCAATATCTCATTGACTGGGTGGGTTTTGGCCCTGAGGAACGTTCTTGGGAAGACGCCTCCACAGTCCATGCTCCTGATCTGACCCGTCGCTTTCATCAGACCTATCCCGCCAAGCCACGACCTCGCGCCTCGGGGAGAGAGTCCCAGTTTGGGAGGGGGCTTGAGGAGGGGGATAGTGTGATGACTCATGGGCCTTGTAGTCCTGCTCATGACATTGTGATGCCTGATGAAGAAGAAAACTTGGGTTTTTTACCTTCCCAGTCAGAACTGGAATCTTCTCAGCAAGATCTTTCCCAGGCAGATCTGGGAACCTTGCACCTGCAAGAAAGCTGTGTCCCAGAAGTATGTCAAACAAACCCTGAGCCTACATCTCCTGTGTTCTCTCGCCATGAATTTTGTAAACAACAGAGAGGTTTGGAAGCAGCCTCGCGCAGGAGTGCTAGAATAACAGCTAAGAATTTAGCCAATTAAGCCTGCTTTTCGTGAGAATCTTTAAGGAGTCAAACATCTGGCCTCAGAGTTTAGCTTTCGTTTCTGGTTCCCAGAGAACTGCTTCGGCGGGAAAGTTAGACTCTATATAGGTGTTTTACCCGCGAAGTAACTTTGCGGAGTCAATTCGTCAGCCTCCGGAGCGAGTTGTGTCTGGACAGCGCGCTCCGTTTCAAGCCTCGTTCCTGCTCAAGCCTTGTCCTGGTTTCCAGCCTTCGCTCCTGTTTCCCAGCCTTTGTTTACCTACGGACCTTGCCTTGTTTCCCAGGACTAAACCTTGCCTTGTTTCACGGATTTTACCAAGTTATTCCACGGACCTTGTTCTTGTTCCTCGTTACCTTGTTCCACGATTCAAGCCTTGTTTCAAGTATCAAGTTATTTCCTAGCCTTGCTCAAGTTCATGGACTAAAGGACCTTGTCATCTCCCCTCACTTTGCTTGGCAAAGTGAGTGTTTCGGTTATTTGGATTACAACTTTGGACCTTAATATTTCATATTGGACATTGTTTCTTTGGACTAATTCTGACCTTTCCTGAAAGGTCTAATTCTGGACTATTTTCTACACTTGTTTTTATTAACTTTATATATTCCTTCAATAAAGATATTAGATAGATTCTGGCCTCTGTGTATGGTTATTGGTGCCTTGCAGCCTGGGTCCTGACAAAAGTGGTCAGAGAAATAAAGAGATTTGTAATGTAAAACTATAGGAATGGAGACTTGTAATGTAATTGAAAGATGAATCACATTTGTTAGAGAGTTCCTGAAATTCCTAGATACATTTTTCACTACAAATATTTTGGGCTGGGCATGGAGTAGAAGACTCTACAAAGGTGGGCTTTCCCTCTTGCTGTAATAATCCTGAAACAAACTAATTTTGCATGGCTTGGTCAATGTTTGCAGCTAAGGGGAAGTGATACAATAAAACGTAGCTTCTGCTGGATTTGACAAAGGAACTGCTTATATTTTCAAAACCATTGCCTGTGTTGTGAACACATAATTAATCATTTGAAGCAATGTTCACTGAACTTTTTTATACTTAACAGTAGTTCTCTGGCAGATTTGACTTGGTCTTTCTCTCCTTCCTTCAGGCTTAATTCTGTTCATAGATTGGAAATTAATGGAGGATCTTTTTCTTAAGGCTAACAGAAGGGCTAATGGTTGGATAGAGTCTCTTTAAGGAAAAATGTGTCCATGTATACCAGCAACTGTTGGTATACATTCTGTTGACTTGTGGTCAATAAGAAAGGACTTTAACCATAAAGGCAAACAAAACTATATAACCAGATTGAAAATGAGTCTGAAAGTAGTCATGTGTCTTTACCCTTAAAAAGAAAGGTTCAGCAATCTTATCTGTTTCAAGACTTGCAGAGTCTTCTAACCATCTGTAAATAATTTCCTCACTACAGTTATTAAAACCTTTTTCAAAGTGGAATTAGAGACCGTAGATTGCAGCATACTTTAGATGTGTGTTGAGACGTACCGCTCTGTACCAGTTATCTCGACTATAATGTCAAAGAAATGTTCAACCTAGGGTGAAATGTTCAACTTGTCCCGAAGAGCTATAAATTAGAAGACATTGATTAATTAGCTAAGTATGTGAGGAACCATAACTTTTATTTCTCTGATTGACATCTATATATAAATTTAGTTAAGCAGTGGATTCAAATGAAGTTTACAAATTCTCCTTCTTGAAGTAGCTTTTTAGCAAAACAATCCTTTTGCTAAAAGCTGTCTAAAATCAACTCAAGAACTTTTTTCAGCTTGAGCTCCAGGGCGTGAGGAGCATTAGTTTGTGGTTTAACTTCTTGCTAGAAGTATCTTCCAATATTTGAATATGTTACTTATTTAGTCTCTTACCATCCATTTTACCTACTCTCAGTGAGGGGCAGGGAAGAAAACTTGTGGAATGGTATTTGTTTTCAGATTAAAACCAGGTCATTTGGATAACATCCAAGTATTTGGCAGGAGCTGGTCCACTGGCTGTTTGCCTTTCCCCATTCTTTTTATCCTAATATACTGAAACTCGAGAAAAAGGAGAACATAACAGAGATTTATACTTTGAGGAAAGAATTCTAAGTGCATATCTTGTAAACCAAGAGTGGGAATCTTGTTCACTCCCAAAAGTTGGAATCATTTTCAAAGAAGGTATTGAGGGCCACTTTCCAATATAAAACCTAAGATAAGGTAAAGGTTTAAAGCTGGGGCTAACAGCAAGAGCTCACCCCACTCCCCAGATTTGAACCACCAACCTTTTGTCAGCAAGTTCAGAAGCTCAGTGGTTTAATCCACTGTACCACCGGGGGCTCCTAAAGCCTAAGATAATAATAAAAAATAAAAATACCAGTATAGTTTGGTTTGAAACTCCTCTTGCAATCAATTAAGCCAGTGGTTCTCAACCTGTGGGTCCCCAGATGTTTTGGCCTTCAGCTCCCAGAAATCCTAACAGCTGGGAAACTAGCTGGGATTTCTAGGAGTTCTAGGCCAAAACTAAGCCACAGAGGATTGCCTTCAGAAAACATCCCATACTGGTGTCATGTGGAAGGAGCATTGCCATCTGTGAGGCCACTATTGTGTCAGATTCAACTCCAAGGCCCCACCTGTCTTAAATCATCTTCTAGTACAAATGTCTATACTAAAAATGCTTGACTGAGAGCCTTCTGATCATAGGTGCATAGAATAAAATATAGGCATGTGGAAGCCCTCCTGTATGGTTGCACCCCAACTAAGAGCAAATAGTTATGGGATAGGAGAAGAGAGTCATCCCTATTTTTAACTAATTCCTATCTCTGGCCATTGTCCATGCTAGTTAGGATGGGAATTACAATTCAGAAAGAACAGGTGACGGTTGAGATAGGGACTGCTACTCTTTTCCCACAAAATTAGATCAAGACGCCTCAACAATATGAGCAGCTTTGGCTATAGGAAATTTTGGTAGATCTGATTAGATGCTAGGCCCAGTTCTCCATGTCTGGGATTTCTTTTTATATCTTTCTGTATAGGAAATTCCTCTGTTTTAAACAGAACCGGAGGAAAATAGACTGATGATGATCCATGTACTTCTCTGGCTTGCTTCTATAGCTTTCACTGTTTTTATCAATTTTCTTGCAACAGACTGGCTAGCTTTTAAAATATCTGGAATTTAAAATGCATTTTTTAAAAATGCAAAAAAACCACAACAACAACCCAATACTATGCCAAAAACTGTTATTGATTGTTCTTTAGAGTGACTGAAACTTCAAACATTGCATTTGAACCTTACTAATGTGCAATTTCTCTCCCTTGCCTCTTTTGTTTTTGCAGAAGACGCTGACTACAGTGCCTTTGGGACAGATACCTTGACAAGGAAGAAAAATGTCTTAACAAATGTGCTGCGTCCAGACAACCATAGGAAAAAGCCGCACATTGTGATTAGTATGCCACAAGACTTCAGACCGGTGTCTTCTATTATAGATGTAGACATACTCCCAGAAACCCATCGCAGAGTGCGGCTATACAAATATGGAACTGATAAGCCACTAGGATTTTATATACGGGATGGCTCTAGTGTCAGAGTGACATCCCATGGGCTAGAGAAAGTTCCAGGGATTTTCATATCCAGGCTTGTTCCTGGAGGCCTGGCTCAAAGCACAGGTTTATTGGCTGTCAATGATGAAGTTCTGGAAGTGAATGGTATAGAAGTTTCAGGGAAAAGCCTTGATCAGGTTACAGACATGATGATTGCCAACAGCCGTAACTTGATCATTACTGTGCGACCAGCGAACCAGAGGAACAATGTTGTTAGGAACAGCCGGACGTCTGGTAGCTCAGGACAATCCACAGATACCAGCCTTCCTAGTTACACTCCACATACAGTGTCAACGTACCAACCTGAAGAAGAGGAAGACAGTGATGAGGATGATATCATTATTGAAGACAACGGTGAGCCACAACAAATTCCAAAAGCTGCTCCTTCCAGTGAAAGCCTGGAATCGTTGACACAAACTGAAACCCTTCATGAGTCCATGCAAAATGGCTTCATTTCTTCCAGAGAAGCAAACTTGTATTGTTCAACGAGCAGCATTAACATGGAGTTTCAAAACCAGGACTCAGAACAGAAGACCTTAGAAGAAGATGGGACAATCATAACTTTGTGAAACTGCTTCGGTTTATTGAGTTTCTGAAATCAAGAGGCCATAACTTCTTTTTAACTTGGCTGTATTGAAAACAGTATAGATCTCAGATAACCGTATTCCAGTAGCTTTTTAGATCTCCAGAATGAAGTTTTGAGACATGTCTTTTATTCCATTTTGGTACATAACTAAATGAATAATATATCGGAACATGGGAGTGTTTCTTATTTCATTGTCAGACAGGACAGCATTGCTGTAACTTAAAATTCTGCAGATGCATTTTTCCAGAGATGTTTTTGAGATGAACTGTACATTGATAGGTAATGTTGCTTTTCATGTTTTATTGCCTTGGGATTTGGCTGCATGTGTTATCAACCATAGAATTGTAAATTTCAGTGCTGTTTTGTCTTCATGTGAGCATTAGCCCAAGGCATACCGTATTTCAGCACAAAAACATTAATGAAACATAAGAACTAACTACAACAATTTTATGCTAATTAAAATATTTTAAATAATTAAAATTGATCAATTTCCTTTTCTTACAAAATTTAATTAAATTTATAAAATTAGAAGGGGGCTCTTGGACTTAATGATACACTGGATAATTCAGAGGAATACCTGTGTTTTACCTTTTTGAAAACAAATACTTTGCTGTATTGTGATCTACTACTGATAAAATCTCCACTGTAAATTGTTTGATCTACAATGTGTGGCTATATATTTGTGCCCTTTGGTGATAGGAAATAAGATCTTGAATGTTATGCTGTAATCCAGGAGTATTGACATCTGTGGAATTTTCGTTGTATTTCAGTGGGAAAATTGCAGGGATAGGATCAACATCTAGACACTGAGACCTGCAAAAACACAAGCAGGACCTAGTACAGATGTTTGTATTCTTCCCTCCATCATCTTTTTTGTTGTTATTGTTATATTTCTAGGTTGCTGGATGTAGCCATGCATTTAATTTCCCACAATGTCCAGTTCCAAAGCTTTGGGGTAAATGGAAAGCATGGGTCCTTTCAGCTTCCCAGAGCTGCTGCTATCACAGCCAAGACCACAAGGGCTCATTCACACAGGATATTTTTACCTTGGGCTCACTCTATAGAGCTGTTTCCATTGTACCCGTCATGTGAAAGTCTACAAATGTTATTTATTTTGTACTTCAACTGTACCCTTGGTTTACAGTGTCTCCTGTTTTCTATGTCTGAAATGGAATGATTTTCAAAGTGTAACATTTGTAAATCCAAGGGCTAGTTCAAATGTTGGATTTGGCTATCAGGTAATTTATAATTGGAATTTTTAACGAGGTAAAGATGTAGTGGAAGAGTTCCATCAAGATGTCAGGTTGTATTCTCACAAATCAGTGAGTTTTATTGGGTTTGTTGAGTTGATTTCCCTGTGACAAAAAGGTTTTTTATAAAGCTTTCAGCTAAGGATATCTTTTAATTTATCTTTTGTGTATATGTTTATACCATTTTCTTCACGTACTTATGACTAAAGTGGAGTCCACTTGATTGCCACACAAATGGAGACGACTGGTTGCACACCTTTTCATCATTGAAGTGTTTGCCTGGTACTACTATGGATCTAACATGCGTTGTACTTTAGATGAATTGTAAAATGGATTTGATCAAACATGGAAGCATGGGAACCAAAATATTGGTGAAAGAGTTGGATGTTAATTTATTGTGAAAATGTATAGGTTTGTTATGCTGTTTAATTCATTTGCTTTGATTTTTGGTACGTGCTACAATCATTTGCATGTTTTTTGTATATATTTCACTGCAGTTACCAGCTTAAGGAATTGTTTTATTATACTATGCTTACATTTTATTCCATAAGATCATAGTTTCAACCAAGTTGCTTGCATAATGAAATGGAGTATACTCCATATCCTATACGTGCACACTTGTAAAAAAAAAAAAAAACCTAAACTTGGTTTGAAGCTATTTCAGAATGCCTAATAAAATTTTGGGATTTGAAAAAAAGCAGTCAATGTTAGAGATGGAGGGAAATAAGCAAAAGGCTTCATGTCTTCTGCTCTTGAAATGACAGACTGCACTGCATATAATTGCAGAGGAATGCAGTTGCCGTGATGACAGAACTATAACCTTTCTATCACAACTGTATTTTTACTAAGTCTTATTCAATCAAATTGCTGAAACATAATATTAAAAATTAATTTTATATATAATACAGTACTGGACTTCAGTGTAATCAGACTGATGTAAACTTTCATATACTACCTCTTAAACTTCAACCATTAGCATCTTATGGGGAGGGTGTTGTCTTGTGCTGGAGGAATACATGAAGGCTTAATGTGTATGCATTTTTTAAAATGTAAAATCCAGAATCTAAGTAAGGAAACTTAGATTTTTATTGTTTTAATATTCTGTTGTATGTTTTTGTGTATGTGTAATACACACATTCCCAATTTTTGATTGAAGCATATCTCATTATGTATGAACAAATAATTTGGGCTTCTTCATCACAGAATGAAAGTTCTTGTGTTATTTGTACTTATTTACAACAGTGAGACAAATGTAAACCCCTCTAAAGCAATTTGGGGATGGACTAGCCTTTAAGTGCACCTTATCTGAAAGAGCGAAATATGGCTACAGTGGTACACTTTTTTGGAGTTATTGTATAATTCCAGATGAAGTCAAGCTGAACTGTGAAATCATTGTTCTTCCACCCTGACTTAGGAAGTTATTGTCATGTACTTTTGTGACCTCTGCATTTTCTAACTAAAATCTTTATGCAACATGATTTTTACATGAACATGTATAATATGTCAAAATGTCAGTATTTTTCTTACCACTTCAATGTGTGATGTACATCAATGCCACTAAATGAACTTTGATTTTACAAAAGTCAAATTGTCATGAGTTATATGTTAGTCATATTTTTATGAACATGATAATAAAAAAACCTATAACTATTGTTAATTTGCCATTTGCAAACTTTCAATAATGTCTTATCCTGAAGTCTGGAGATTTTAAAGATGATTTGGTGGTCTCCTCCAGATCATGATGTATTTGTGTAGGTACCAACTTATTGGTTGCAAAAGTAGAAATCATTTAGAGAGCTCACAATACAGAGCATGCCCCTTTAAATCCTAATTCATCACAAGGGGGGAAATAAAAGAAAAATCACATAATTTCATGGAAAGCTCTGGAACTGAAAATGAAATGGTTGCCTTCATTACAGCTGAAGTGGAATATACTTGAAAACTAACCAACCTTTTACATAGATACTCCACATTTGTTCCATGATAGAACTTAACAGTAGTATGCTTCTGGTCTTCCATCCAGGTGTTAGCCAAATCCAGGTCTGACTTTACACAAACTTGGATTTATATTACTCTTTTGTGTCCTTTCGATGAAAGAATGTGTGTTCATTTTATTATAGTAAACTCTGAAAGCTGCATTTCACAAAAGCATCTATTAGGACTAGGTTTTACATCTCCCATATCAGCTTCTCTGTCAGCCAGAAATTCTGCTGTGATTTACTGTCTATTTACAGGAGCTGGTTGTTTTGCAACAATACAGCCAAAGAAATACCTCTCTGTAATGGAGACTCCTCCTTTGGAGGCTTTTAAACAGAAGCTGGATGACCATCTGTCAGGGGGTGCTTTGATTGGCTTTTCCTGCATAGCAAGGGATTGGACTAGATGGCCCATGTGGTCCCTTCCAACTCTAAAATTCTATGTTAAAGGGAGCCTTTCAACATCTGTGGTAGATGGGCAGGAATGGGGAAAGACATCATATTTAGACTATACTGAGGGCAGTCAAAAAGGAGGGAGATCATATTGTGCAACTTAGCATTGCATGAACATTCATATAAAAAGGGATAGGGAATGGTGAACCACCAGATGGTGGCAGACTGCAGCTCTCATCATTCCCTCACCAATAATAATAATAATAATAATAATAAGTTTATTTGTATCCCGCCTCCATCTCCCCCGAAGGGGACTCAGGGAGGCTTACAGCAAAATCAAAATACAAACAATGATAAAATATAAAACATCAGGACAAAAACAAAACCAATAAAAAAATACACAATAAGTTAGTTAAAAACCACAACGCAGAATTAAAACATCAGGTTAAAAACAATGAGATTGCAATAGTGGATAAGCAAAGTGTACGGTGCACATTATGGGTAACAAATTCATAAATAGATAAAGTGCATTAGAATCATTTAAGGTCACATTAGGTACGGTAGGGAAGAGTCCTGAGTAATATCAATCAATCAGGAATCGGGAAGAGCGACCAGTGCAAAAGGTCGAGGAGCATAATTGTGATGGAAAAAAGATGATCTTAACCAAAGGCCTGAGTGAAAAGCCAAGTTTTCAGACTCTTCCGAAATGCCATCAAGGTGGGGGCTTGCCTGATCTCCCTAGGCAGCAAATTCCATAACCGGGGGGCCACTACAGAGAAGGCCCTGTCCCTCGTCCCCACCAACCGCGCTTGCGATGCTGGCGGAAGCGAGAGGAGGGCCTCCCCTGATGACCGAAGAGACCGTACAGGTTCGTAGGGGGAGAGACGATCCCGAAGGTAGATGGGTCCCAAACCGTTTTGAGCTTTATAGGTGATCACCAGCACTTTGAATTGGGTCCGGAAAATAAGCGGCAGCCAGTGGAGCTCCTTGAACAGGAGGGTTGACCGCTCTCTGTATTGACTTTAAGCTGGTTAGTGCTGATATGGCTTGTGATCCAACTCTGGGCTATATTATAATGAATATAAGGGAAGAATATCACCTCATCTAGTTTTCTAACCTCTTGTGTTCATATTTTGTGTATATTCAGACTTGCTTTGAAATACGGATGATAATATATTCAGCAATGAAATTTGGTCTATCTTAGACTCCATCATCAATTCATTAGCAATAGAGTACCATGATAGGGCCACCATAGGATCACCATGAGTCGGAATCAACTTGAAGGCAAAACAACACATTATTTGCTTACAAAACTTACATAGGCAACTTGAAGGCACACATCTGAGAGAAAGATAATCTTAAAATCCTGTATTTTAGGGGATGGGGCTTCATAAAGACAGAAATGTGTGGGTCATTGTAATTTATGGACATGTACAATGTATTAATTTTACAGAAAAACACGTATAGTTGACTGAAATTCTCTCATTTGGCTTTTAGGTAGAACACAAACTTGTTATTAGCTACTTCCTTTTTGTCAATCATGGCATGTCCTGGATTTTGAGTGTCCTTGTTGCTATTTTCAAAGCCTAGCAACACCATGGCATGGAGATGAACACAACACACATTCATGTGGGTGCACACACAAAAACAGTTCCTTTTTCCTGCCTGCAAGACAGCAGGAGACTTTTAAATTGATATCTCCCCTAACAAGTCTGTTATTCATCATGAAAGTGACAAGTGGGGATTTGGTTACAAAAGCAGGCTGTAAGGCAGGCTCTGGTTTGTGCAGCCCTGTGTTTTGGGTTGTACAGAGGTGCACCAGTTGGACTATAATTCCCAGGGCTCATTGAGGGAAGATATATCAGGCAGAGAAGAAGCAATCTAAAACCTGAGAGTGGTGAGAGTTTTACATGATGGTACTGAAAACCCATGTCAGTATCACTTACCAAACAGCTAAACAATGTATTGTATTTTCTTCTAGATAGAACTACATAGTTTTTTCATGCATATTAGGATGAGGATGGCAGAGGTTTAGTTTTACTCAAACCTTGATAAAGACCAAGATCCTCTAGATATCTTGAAGATGGGACCATTCATTTATTTTTCCTTTCCAACTTAAATACCTAGCCTGAAGGTAATTTTGTGCAATATTTTAAATAAATTCAGTTATGTTTCATGTACACCTGATATACATAGTCTGAAAGGAATTTAATACAATATTTTAAATAATTTTGTGCAAGAAACAAAGCTTGTGTGCTTGAATCATCAGAAAACAAAGATCCCCATCATCCACCCAGTTTGGATTTTTGGACTATTTTGAATTTCAGAATTCTGGATAAGAAATGTTCAACTTGTATTTAAAGCAGAGGTGGGAATTTCTGTGATCCTTTAGATGTTAGATTACAACTCCCAATATTCCTCATTGTCTGGAAACTGCAGTCCAACAACATTTCAAGGATCGCATTAATCCAGCTTCTGATTTAAAGCAAGTAAACGCTGAAAAGTAAGATAGCAATTATTCATTTTGTTAAGTTAATTAGTACATATAATGGAAGAGCACAATGACAACACAGGACAATTGTTTTACTGGAAACTATTGTCAATCATTAACCTCTGCCACTGCAGACACTAATTAAATCCCTAAAATCCCTAAATAGAACAATGGTCTCTCCACAGCTATACAGTGGGACTAGAAAATGACCCTCAGAATAAAGGTTTCTTGTCCCACTATTGTGCAGTGAGTGGTGATTTTGCTGTTTTGAGAAGTTCTTTTCATTACATTTTATGTAAAGTAGTCTCAGACAGTAAGTGTAATGATGAAGTACATTCCATTGTGTGAAAGGTTAAGCTACAATAAATCTATTTGTCATGATGGTGCTACAGTTCAAAATAAACACGTGAGTCATATAAGATGCCTACATTGTGCAAAGACAGTTCTCCTTAGCGTTCAATGTTTGCATATAAATCTATTTGTTTTGATATGACTATTCCAGCAGAAAGCTGTCAGCACAGCGATAGAATGAAAGTGCAAATGAGTCATAGGAAATGTCTTAAACCAAATGGGTCAGTAGTACTATGCCAGCCAAGATTGAATAGAGTGCAGCTTCCAGTCATTGTATTGCAACTCCAAAGACTCTCCAGCATTGGGTCTGCTGATAGAAGCTGGAGTCTAATAACATCTGGGAGATACACCTTGTTTCCTCTTGACATAGGTCCTCCAAGTCCCCTATATGTGTAGAAAGGGCTGCAGGGTGCCTGTTGCTGCGAAGGAGCATAGACAAAGAACAAGTGGAGTCAATGCTGTTTTTTGTGGGCAAGATGACATTGAATTGCTACCTCTCTTGATTTGCATTGATCATTCTGAAATGGTGGTCTATGAATTGGTTCAAGTGACTTAATAAGCAAAAAAAAGCCTCTAGTTGAATTCTGCCTGATGATTCCTGCAATTGGACAGTGGTGTCACTGCATTTGGTGTCAAGCAGTGCTTTAACACATGGGGTAACAGCACCCCAAACCAAATAGGTGACATAAAGCCAAAATAATATATTTCTGCTGAGACAGGGCATGTCAAGAGGAGACACACACACCCACCAACATGCCTTCTCTTCCATCTCCCATCTCGGGTGGCAAGGAGAGCATGTGGGCAACAGCAGTGGCTTATCAGATGCCTTGCAGCAGGAGATAAGATAGTAAGGACGAGTCGTGAGCGTACATTGCCATGGTAATTGGGGAAGGAGAAGAAAAACACCTGTTCTGCTTCCACTCACCACTGTGGTGACTACACTGGGAACATCTACATTGACCACATAGGTCAGTCTGAACTGGAATAACAAAAACGGGTTTTATGGTGAAAATAACTAGACTGACCTCTATAGAACTAGTTCAAGATTTGGATGGTGAATACATAACAGCAAACCAGTTCCAGGATCTTCAGCATCCACAGCTTGACAGCCACTGAGAATACATTCTTTTAATGCACACACACACAGAATGCGCATATACACATCAGCAATACACTTGGGGTTTCCACACAGCTATTCACCTACAGAACTCTGCTGTGCTCCTGCTCTTGCTCCTACTCCAGGACTTGCTTATTGTGAAGTCCAAAAACAGGTATATCTTCTGTTCTGGGTTTTTTCTTGTACAACAAGTCAGGGAAGGAAATCTTAAACCATGGGATCCATCTCTTATTTGTTGCAAAAAAAAAAACTAATTTGGTAGGGCCACCTACATATGAATATGATCCTAAGCAAAATTTAGCTGTTCCTACTCCAAAGAGGAATGATACAGAAGCATGTACAGTAGAGTTTCACTTATCCAACACTCGCTTATCCAACATTCTGGATTATCCAACACATTTTTGTAGTCAATGTTTTCAATATATCGTGATATTTTAGTGCTAAATTTGTAAATACAGTAATTACTACATAGCATTACTGCGTATTGAACTACTTTTTCTGTCAAATTTGTTGTATAACATGATGTTTTGGTGCTTAATTTGTAAAATCATAAACTAATTTGATGTTAATAGGCTTTTTCTTAATGCCTCCTTATTATCCAACATATTCGCTTATCCAACATTCTGCCGGCCCGTTTATGTTGGATAAGTGAGACTCTGCTGTATCGCCATGGTTCTCATAACCAATAAGCCAGAGTTTTTGTATGTTCCTGACCTATTCTATCATAGTAATGGAAAGAATATTTGGGAAAAATAGTTATTTCTTAGAAGAATCCTGACAGATAAAAAAAATTGCAAAACAGAAAATTCCTATTTCTGTATAAAAAATAATTCTGTAGATATGGTTTTCTCCACAGAAAGTGGTTTTTTCTGTGCAAAACACCCATGTGCAAATTTTGTGCAGAAGAAGTCCCAAAATTGCAAATAAGCTTTTAAAACTCTGCGGTTTTTCAAGACTTTTTTGCAGTGGGAAAAATACGCTGAAATTACTCATTGCTTCAAGAAGAAACTTGTTTCTCTCAGTCAGTCTCAATAGTACTATAATATATCTTGGCATTCAAGAAAAAAATAGCGAATTACTTTCCTATGGTACCATCTATACCACCTCAAGCGTGAAGTGCCCAGGGATGTATTCTCTTCTTGCTTATGGCAAGTTTTCCAGCACCTTTTGTCCCACACTTACATCTAATAAATCTTTATGTTCCTTTGTGTCTGATTATATGAAAGGTAGACATAAAATAATGACTTCAAAAGCTTGAAGAAAGCCAACTAAAAGACAAATGTTTTTTAAGGAAGGAGTTCTCAGAGAGGATTTCACAGAAGGCTTACCTCTGGGTGCACAGAAATTCCCATGATGGGGAAAAATTGTATCCAAATAATTTAAATTTGTTTAGAGGCACATAGAAAGAAACACTGCTTCAATTGTTGTAACAATGCGTCAGAAATCTGTTATATAACAGAACCACCTGATAATGCCAGCATTACACTGGCAATATTGCCTTGTATGGCCTAAATCCATATAAAAACTGCTTTCTGTTTCTTTGTGAGTAATGCTTGGAGCAGGTTCTGCATGACAGATAAGTTGCAAACACAGCTTGCGTAACCACGGGTGTGTACTTTGTACCTATTGCTTATTTTTCACATGAGAGCAGGTTGGCCTTTCACCTGCACTGCACAATGACTTGATTCTCAGGTTTTTTGTTTCCAGCCAAGAAGACAGCAGATCTTCTGCAATCCATGCTAAGTTTATCTATCTTCCTTTACAGCTTAAATTCCTGAAGCATTGGTGCAAGAAAAATAGGCAGGAATACAATGTGATTTAAAAGGAGGGCACGTGGAAATGTTAGGGACCTGTTATTATGGCACTTCTTAATATCACTGCTAAAACCATGCCTTTAAAAATATCTGTAACTTTTAAAAACAAATTTTGAGCACTATACAATAATACAATTATCAAAATGTCATTGTTTAAAACACAAAATAATTGCACCTGTTGGTCTTTCAGTTCAAGAAAATTTTCGCCTGCTCACACTTTGACCATCTTTGGCTTAGTGTTCACAGTAAAGCATTAATATGATAGGAGAAGGGCATCCAATGGTGTTCACCCAACAGAGGCAGATCAAGTTAGGAATTTTCAGGAGAAAGTAGGCTGATATACCAGTCAGAGTTGGTAAAAGCCATTCTAAACCATTATGGCTACTTTTTATCTCCAATGACAAAGATGAATAAACTTACAACACTTTTGATTCTGACAAAATGCAAACCTGTCAACAGTTTAGTAGTTTTTCTGGTAGTAAGCTATATTCTTCACATGAGAATCACTAAGGCACACATACTCTGGAGACACCATCTTGTCATAATTTCATTTCTGGTTATTCTGCATAGCATTAAGTCCAGACATAGCAAAAAGTGCTTTTCCTTTATTGAAAGAAAGATCTTTTAAATGTGCATTTTGATGATGATGCTATTATAAAAATGGTGCGCTTTGATGCGTTTTAATGTGCTTTGTTTTGCTATCTTTCAGACTATGAAAAACCATATTGGCCAATATGTGTCTAATCAAGTATTAAGATTGTGAAGAAGGGCTTTATCTCAATTCCATCAACATCTATTACTGAGAACATATAAGACAGCTTCTCTCTGTCTCTTCCTGAACTGTGGTATTCCTATGCTATGGGAAATACCTGTCCCTGTGTTCCTCCATTCATCCATGTCTTGAATATATCTATATATATAAAAGGATAAAGTTGCGGGCGCAGTGACTATAACAACAAAACTAAACACCACAGAAATACGAAACTTGGCAACACAATGCAAAAGCCTTGCCTCCCGGTTACAACAACACAACCACACCACAAAACCATAATCCAGACCCACAAAACTCACAACAACACATCATGACTATAACAACACAACTAAACGCCCTAGAAATACAAAACTTGACAAAACAACGCAAAAACCTTGCCTCCCGGTTGTAACAACACAATCACACCACAAAACCACATTGGACCCACAAAACTCACAACAACGCATCGTGACTATAACAACACAACTAAACACCCCAGAAATCTGAAACTTGGCGACACAATGCAAAAGCCTTCCCTCCCAGTTGTAACAACACAACCACACCACAAAACCACAATCCGGACCCATAAAACTCACAACAATGCATCGTGACTATAACAACACAACTAAATGCCCCAGAAATACAAAACCTGGCACACAACTAAATGCCCCAGAAATACAAAACTTGACAACACAACGCAAAAGCCTTGCCTCCCAGTTGTAACAACACAACCACACCACAAAACCACAATCCGGATGCACAAAACTCACAACAAAGCATCGTGACTATAACAACACAACTAAACGCCACAGAAATACGAAACTTGGCACACAACTAAATGTCCCAGAAATACAAAACTTCCAACACAACGCAAAAGCCTTTCCTCCCAGTTGTAACAACACAACCACACCACAAAACCACAATCCGGACCCACAAAACTCACAACAACGCATCGTGACTATAGCAACACAACTAAACGCCCCAGAAATACAAAATTTGACAAAACAACGCAAAAACCTTGCCTCCCGGTTGTAACAACACAATCACACCACAAAACCACAATCCAGACCCACAAAATTCACAACAACGCATCATGACTATAACAACACAACTAAATGCCCCAGAAATACAAAACCTCGCAAAACAATGCAAAAGCCTTGCCTCCCAGTTGTAACAACAAAATCACACCACAAAACACAATCCAGACCCACAAAACTCATAACAATGCATCGTGACTATAACACCACAACTAAATGCCCCAGAAATACGAAACTTGGCACACAACTAAACGCCCCAGAAATACAAAATTTGACAACACAACGCAAAAGCCTTGCCTCCCGGTTGTAAGAACACAACCACACCACAAAACCACAATCCGGACCCAGAAAACTCACAACAACGCATCGTGACTATAACAACACAACTAAACGCCCCAGAAATATGAAACTTGGCAACACAACACAAAAGCCTTCCTTCCCGGTTGTAACAAAACAACCACACCACAAAACCACAATCTGGACCCAAAAAACTCACAACAACGCATTGTGACTATAACAACACAACTAAACCAGATGGCCATCTGTCTGAGAGGTTTGGGTGGGTTCTTCCTCCATGACAAAAAGAAAGAAAAGGGTTGGACTGGATGCAAACTACAAATCCCAGCACCCCATGGCATGGAGTCCATGCATTTCAATTACAGGCCTCTTCCTTCTCCCTTTTCCCACCATCCAACCCATTGACCCAGTTCCATGGCTCCGCAGGCAGGAAAGGCTAGGACAAATAGAAAGAAGGAAGGAGGGAGGGAAGGGAAGCGAAGGAACGCCAAGTACAAGAGCCCTCCCTCTCTGCCCGGAAAGCCAAGAGCAAAAGGGAGAGAAAGGCCATTGATCCGGTTATATTTACCCTCCTTTCTGACCAGTGTGTTCTTATCAGCGAGCTCAGGATCGGAGCAGAGAAAGGGAACAGCATAGGAATAAAGGAAACAAGGAGAGCACCCACTCTATCTATCTATCCACTCATCTATCCATCCACTCACCCACTAATAATAAACACCGACACAGGCAAGAATCAGCCATGCACTGAGTCTACAAAGCAATTCAGTGCTCATCCACCTCCCCAATCCCTACATTCACACTTGACCTCCAAAAAAACAATTACAATAATATCAATGACAACAACAACAATAAGAATCAACACCATCACAGGCAAGAAGCAGCCAGACACTGAGGCTGAGAGGCCAGTCAGTGCTACACTGGGCCTCCAAAAAACAATACAGTAGCATCTAACTTATCCAGCCTTCATGACCACTACAACAACAACAATAATAAACACCTACACAAGCAAAAAAAAAAAAAAAGATTATTGTACCACAATAACATGTAAACCACACTCAGCAGAATCAGACATCACGATTAACAACAAACCAAAGACAACAGGGATCTCAAGCAATTATCAATCAACACAAAAATTGAACAACGCAACAGACTTCAAATACTACTACTACTAATGTGAGTATAAAGAAGGGTGGAGGTCACAGCATCAATACAACCTAATGTAGACTGACCAACACCACCAGACTCAGCCACAGCAACGCGTGGCCGGGCACAGCTAGTATATATATATATATATAAAAAAATCCCAAAAGCAAATCTTGATTTTGCCATTTTAGATATGGGATGTCACTTTACCATATATGTATATATTTGTATATGATGGGACTTGAGCATCCATGGATTTTGGTATTCATAGGGGGTCCTGGAACCAAATCCTTGTGAATACCAAGAGCATACTGTACTTTGTAAAAATATGAACATCATTCATAAGGTAAAAAGTTGTCTTCCTATGTAACCCCTAGATGTTCTCAGGACAGAAATTGGTCCCCAGATCTGTCAAAAATGCCTATCCCTGAAAGGTATGGTGCTTCTTAAAATAAAGGTTGATCTCCTCCCCAAACTGAGGAAAGATCTCAGTAAAGGAGGGCACATGGCTACCATAAGGATCACTATAGGTTTCCGCCTGGGAATGCTATAGCTGTCCTCAAATGGCCTCTCAGAATTCTCCACCCTTTTTGTGAGCAGAAAAATTGTGTGTTGGATTAAGAGCGTTATTGCATTTCTCAAAGGGATTGAGACATTTCCAAAAAGTTGTCAAAAAGGTTGCCTCAGTTTCAGTAGCACACCCTTGACTATTTACTGGGATATGTTGTTGTTATTTTTCCTTTTCCTTAATGTGGACAGCCAATATCCAGTGTCATTTGAGAGCACGGTGCATGTGTGTGAAGTGTTTTTCACATGCACATGCAAACAGAAAGCATTCAGAAAATTAAATGAAGCGTATTTCCTTTTTTAAAAGAGAAAGAGAAAACACCCAATCTTATTATATTATTATATTGTATTATTATTAGCATTATATTATATTACAATATTATGATCAATATTATATATACATACAATATATTACATTATTAGCAAAGCACAATATTAGCAATATTGCAGAATTTGATGCCACCTGAACTGCTCTGGCTCATTGCTATAGTTTCACAAGAGTTGCAGTTTGGTGAGGCATCAGACCTCTTTGACTAAAGATCTTGTAAAACTACATCTCCCATGACCCTGTAACATTGAGCCATGGCAGTTCAAGTGATGTCAAACTGCTACTTCTACAGCAAAAGATGGTCTTCAAATATACGACCCCAAATCATTTAGGGCCTTGTAGGTCAAGAACGCTGAAATGAGTTTGGAAGCAAAGTGGAAATCAGGTTAGTTCCTGTAAGACTGGTATTACTATGGTCCCTAAAATGCATATCCAACAATAGTCTGGCCACCACAAACATACCAGGCAACATGTTTTCAAGCCTGCAAGCTCTTATTTTAAACTAATCTCAGATGTGTGAGGGAGATAGCTGTTACTCTGCGGTGAAGAAAACATACCCGGCATACCTCTGACTACTTTATTCTGGAATTGAGTTCCTCCCTCCAGCCATGTACTCACTGATCTGTCATTTGCCTGCATCATACTAAACTAAAAGCGAGGTGAGAATGTGCTGGACCAGTTTAGCAAAGAGAAAGCAGAAATTGCTGTTTCCTGTGTCTTCTTGGATGTCTAAAATCACAACGTTGTCCTCCAGTGTTCCATGTGGAGCAACTGTCTTTCCATCCTTCTCCTCTCAAGAAAGAAGAAGGGGAATAAGAATGAAAATAATAGCAGGTTATGATCTCAAATAGTCTTACCATATATCAAATGGCAGCAAATTGAATTAATGTGAGGATGTATGATTTTTAGTGAAAATACTGATTTTATATCTATATCAGAGTGATTAACTGAAGAATGAAATAAATTAGCAAAATATTTTGGGTTATGCCTTCTTCAGATGCTGAAAAACAAAAGTAGCAAGCCTCCCAGTTAGTGGTTTATTTATTTTAATGATAAAATTGAGATTGCCAAAAAGGTTACAAAATAGTGTGAAAAGCAATCATGGTATGAATAGATTCCTCATGAAGTGCTCTTTCTGGAGGACAGATTGAGTGGCATAGGGGCTGCCAGCAAGAGGAAAGAAAGGGAAAATAATAATAATAATAATAATAATCATCATCATCATCATCATCATCATCTATACCCCGCCACCATCTCCCCAACGGGAACTCGGGGCGGCTTACATGGGGCCATGCCCAGAACAATACAATATAACAAAATATAATAGAACAACAAATCATAGCACATTAAACAACACAATAAAAGAAAATATACACTACATTAAACAAGATCAAAAGGTTATGTTTGTGGCTATATATGGTCCTTTGGCTACATTTGCAGACCTTGTCGGGGCAAGCTTCACACTTGGATCATTTCTAGGTGTTCTAATATATAGGATGTCTTGTAGCTTATGGACTTCCTATCATCTCCCTGAACATGGCAGATTGGTTATCTAGCCAATGGGCCATAGCCCATTTAGTAAGTGTCTTTAAAATACAGAAAAGTAAGAGCAAGTTAAACAGCCTTCCATATATTTGGGACTTTGTTGTTGTTGTTGTTGCTGTTGTTATGTGCCTTCTGGTTCCCTTTTTTATGGCAGCCCTGTAATAGGGTTTTCTTGGCAAGATGCAGTCAGAAGGTAATTTCCCATTCTCTTTCTTTGAGCTCAGAGTGAACCATTAGCTCAAGGTCAGTTTTGGACTACAACTCCCCAAATTTGTGACCAGCTAGAACTAAAGAATTTTATGGTCCAAAACATTTGGAGGATACCAGGTTTTACCAACCATTTACACATGTTGAAATTACTGTTTTGTACTTCCCACAGCACTAGTCTTTTGCGTATGTGTAAAAGAATACAAAAGAAGAAATGGGAAAATGTGGGAGGCGTACAAATGGATAATGACATTGTGCGGACTGGGAGTGAACTAAGCTGATTCTACACCCACAGGGCTGGAAAACAACACCTGCCTTCCTCTAGTGCAGGGGTCCCCAAACTAAGGCCCGGGGGCCAGATACGGCCCTCCAAGGTCATTTACCTGGCCCTCACCCTCAGTTTTATAATATAATATTTTTATATCAGTTTTAATAATATATTGTATATACATATAATATTGATAATAATCTTATGTTATACAATATAATACGAATAGTAATACCATATAATAATATTAATTATATGTTATATATTACATATTATATAATAGTATAGTGGTATAGTTCAATATAGTAATATATAATGCTAATATTGTGTTATGCTAATAATATAATATATTGTATGTACATACAGCTGCTCTGAGTCCCCTTCGGGGTGAGAAGGGTGGGATATAAATGTAGTAACTAAATGCAGTAAATAAATAATTAATTTTAGACTTAGGCTCGGCCAAAGTCTGACATGACTTGAAGGCACACAACAACAACAACAACAACAACAATCCTAATTAACTTGACTATCTCATTGACCAGTAGCAGGCCCACACTTTCCATTGAAATCCTAATAGGTTTATGTTGGTTAAAATTGTTTTCATTTTTAAATATTTTATTGTTCTTTCGTTGTTGTTGTTGTTGTGGCACTACAAATAAGACATGTGCAGTATGCATAGGAATTTGTTTGTATTTTTTTTTCAAATGATAATTTGGCCCCTCAACAGTCTGAAAGAATGTGGACCGGCCCTCTGCTTTAAAAGTTTGGGGACCCCTGCTCTAGTGCATGGGTTGGTAACTTTGTGGCCCTCCAACCCTGATCTAGATAGCATCATTAGTGGTAAGGGAAGATGGAAGCTGCATTTCAACATCTGTAGGCCTTGAGCTTATTCCCAACACAGCTCACTGATTCAATAAGATTTCACCATAACATACACTGAGGAGCTGTAGAGGCTGCTTTGGGAAGACGGAAGAGCATGAGAAAGTAACTTTTTCAACCATGCTGGCTTAGAGATCTTGGAAGTTGTAGTTACTTCCCTAAGCTTTGGAAAGAGCAAGTTTAGAATTACACCTTCAGCGGGACATTTCATTTTGATCCAACAACAGGAGCTGCTTTGTACTTATATCAGTTAAAATGAAAACATCCAGAATTATCTATTTTGGGCAAAGTGCCAAGAGAAATGAATATACAACCAGGGAGCCAGACTTCCTACCTTCTGCTCTAAAAAGTAGCTCTATTTCTTTCCCAAAAAAGAAAACAAATTGGTAGGGCAGAGTTATTCCCATACTCCATTATCCCTAAAATCTCAATACCAATTAGGTTGCCATAGTTGCTATTGCCTGCAGGAACTATTAATGTATGAGAAGATTATTTATGAAAGGCACAATTAAAACCAAGAATAAGAATACAGATTGGAGCCATCTAGACAGAATATGTCCTTGTGGTGTTTTGGATTGTCATATTTGAGAGAAGGTTAGAGAGCACATTAAGAAAAAGTTACCTTTTTGGCTACAATGTCCCATAAGTGTTATGACCAAAGGACATGGGTTGTAGTTTTACAAGGTATGTTACAATTACAACAACTGTATCCAAGCAATAATGGCTGAGATCGTGTATCATGGAGATGTAGATAACATCAGCATTCTATAGACAGAACTACATTATATTTCCTCTTTCATCTTCCAGAAAACCCGTCTTTTACCCATTTCCTGATCTTGATATAGTCATATATAGCAGGTGAAGAGTGGGGAAATTCTGAGATGCATCTGCCCAAGTCCTTCTAGTGATATGCACAACAATGAAAAGCTCCTCCAAGACCTCCCAGGAGTACTTGGAGTAAGGATGAAAACAATATTTTTAAAATGGTCAAATAAATGTTTTTGGAGTGTTAGGAAATTCTGATGAGAAGAATCTTGAACTGGTAAAAATATTCACAGTCCATGACTAATTCTGCACAAAATTTGCACATTGTCGTTTAGCAGATACAGCAGTATTTTCTATGCAGCAAACAGTATTTATGTATAGGGAAAGGTTTTTCTGCCTGGAAAAATATATCTGTGCATATAATGCTACTATTAGAACTTATTCTGCATAAAAATTGCATATGGGTCATTTAGACTGACATGCAATTCTGTATAAGAAATCATTTTTCTATATGGCAAATAATTCTGCATAGAAATATCATTTCACATGTGGAAAAATGCTTTTTCCTGCTGAAAATTCTGCATCTGAATTTAGCACAGAGATTTCTGCTGAATTGTGAATCGGCCTCAAGAATTCTGTAGTTTTCTCATAGCAAAAGAAATATGGCTCAAGTTACTCATTGTTTCCTTCGGGCAGAAATATAGTGAAGAATTTCATCCCTATCTTGGAGATCCTATGGGATAATGTCAGCATCACACACCTCACAATAGCAACATAGCTAAATGGTCCTTAGATGTACCTCACTCTACATTATATGCTTTTATGGTTTTAACTTGAATTGTTTTTATAGTAATGTTAGATGTTTAATACTATTTTAATATTTTTATATTGTATATTTTAAGTTGTATTGTAATACTTTTAATTGTGAGCCGCTTTGACTCTGTATGGAGAGAGAAGGCGGGATAATAATAATAATAAGGAGACAGAAGACCTGATCCTTGTAGCCCAGGAGCAAGCCATCAGAACAAATGCAATTAAGGACAAGATGAAAAAATCAGCTGATGACCCAAAATGCAGACTGTGCAAGGAAACTGACAAAACCATTGATCATATCTTCAGCTGCTGTAAGAAAATTGCACAGATAGACTACAAACAGAGGCACAACTATGTCGCCCAAATGATTCATTGGAACGTATGCCTCAAGTACCACCTCCCAGCAGTAAAGAACTGGTGGGATCACAAATCTGCAAAAGTATTGGAAAATGAACACGCAAAGATACTGTGGGACTTCTGAATCCAAACGGACAAAGTTCTGGAACACAACACACCAGACATCACAGTTGTGGAAAAGAAAAAGGTTTGGATCATTGGTGTTGCCATCCCAGGTGACAGTCGCATTGACGAAAAACAACAGGAAAAACTTAGCCGCTATCAGGACCTCAAGATTGAACTTCAAAGACTCTGGCAGAAACCAGTGCAGGTGGTCCCAGTGGTGATTGGCACATTGGGTGCCGTGCCAAAAGATCTCAGCCGGCATTTGGAAACAATAGACATTGAAAAAAATATGATCTGCCAACTGCAAAAGGCCACCCGACTGGGATCTGCGCACATCATCTGAAAATACATCACACAGTCCTAGACACTTGGGAAGTATTTGACTTGTGATTTTGTGAAACGAAATCCAGCATATCTATCTTGTTTGCTGTGTCATGCAATAGTAATAATAATAATAATAATAATAATAATAATAATAATAATAATAACAACAACAACAACAACAACAACAACAACAACAATTCCTCATTATATTGCCTTGCTAGAAGCAGTTAGCATTCAAAAGGTGGGTTTACAGTAAGGTTTAGCCATTGGATCCCCTGTACCTTAATAATTACTTATTACTTTACTCTGTATTTGTCTAGCAGCGGGTTATTAGGCCGCAAGTCGGGATGTTTTGTATCTTTACATGGTTTTATTGTATGTATGTGTAAGTGTGTACATTTTGTATGTTTTACATGTTTTGATATGGTCAAAAGTGACTAATCAATAAATAATTGTTATTGTACTTATTACTTAATAGGGAGCTGTTATGTGGCATCCCACAAGGTGCCATTATATCCCCAGTGCTTTCTAATATCTACATGAAACCACTGGGAGAGATCATCCGTAGGCATGAGGTGGGATGTTATCAGTATGCTGATGACACCCAAATATATTTCTCCATTCCTTCAAAAACAGCCTCAGGTAAGGATAGCATGTCTTCTTTGAATGAATGCCTGGAGTAGGTATTTATTTATTTATTTATTTTAATTTAATTTATATACTTCTCTTCTCCCTCAGGGGAACCCAGAGTGGTCTACTACTAATTTAATGAGCTGGATGAGGAAAAAGAAATTGAAACAGACAAGCCAGAAGTGCTTGCCATCAGTGGTCCTAACCTGGGAATTGAGGTGTGTCAATCAGTTCTGGATGGGGTTACACTCCCCCTGAAAGACTGTGTTCGCAGTTTGGGACATAGGCTCCATGGGCTCTCTAAATGTCAGCTCTGGTAGATGTGACAGTCAGGAGTGCTTGCTACCAGCTTCAGCTGACATGCCAGCAGGACCCCTTCCTACATTGGGCTACCTTTGTGCCAAATTCAAAAACTCTATTTGGTTCAAAATACAGCAGCCAGATTGATTACAGGGACATCCAAGAGAGAGCACATTACATCTATACTAAAGTCACCTCACTGGCTCCCAATTAGTTTCCAGGCAAAGCACAAGATGTTGGTTTTGACGTTTAAAGCCCTACATGGTTTGAGTCCAGGTTACCTAAAGGACTGTGTTTTCCTGTACAATCCACCTCAAACACTGAGGTGCTCTGAAGGACATCTGCTCCAGCCTGCCAGACACGACTGGCGACCATCACCCAGAGGTCCTTTTAATTGGCCACCCCAAGACTGTGGAATGACCTTCCAGAAAAAGTCAGATAGCTAAATAAACTATCATAATTTAAAAACCACCTAAAGACCTATCTCATCTAACAGGCCTATCCAGCCAGTTTTAATCACCAATTTTAAACTTGCATCTTATGTTTAATCTTGGTTCTGTGTATTTCAATATGCATTTTGTAGAAATAGGTTTTAATATATGTATTTTGTAGAATGATTTTAGATTGTGTCTTTTTAGCAACGTTGTAACCCGCTTTGAGCCATGAGGAGAGGTAAGAAATAAAATTACTACTACTACTACTACTACTGCTACTGCTACTACTACTACTACTATTGTGCCAAGTCATTGAGCATTCCATCTTTGCTATGAAATGCTATCTGAAGGGATATGGAGTTTGTTATATTTTAGATATAGGAAAGGCTTTTTAAAAACCTGAAAGAAAACCTGGGGAGCTAACAGCAGGTGAGAATCCCTCACAGCCTCTAGAGGTCATTGCAGGTCATTTGAGGACAAAACATCTGAGATTTTCTGGTGGGTGGGAGTTGTGGTGGAAGGGTGCAATGCTCCAAGATTGCTTGAGACCCTAACATGGTTGCTAAACTCTCCCTACAGGGAAGGGTGCCTGTTTCTCTAGCAGAAGTAATGGAGCACAAACTCATTTTACACAAGTGGGGGGGGGGGGGGAGCCAAGGACCAAGGGGGAAATAGGAGAAGAGAGAAACTGGGACATTCCAAAGCAGCTGAAGAAGTGAGGCAACAGAAGACAGTCCCAGAGTATATAATTAATGTTTAGAAGCTACACAAGGAATTATATAGGTCTAAATGCAAAGTTTGCCAGTTAAACGTATAACAAATTACGTAGTTCCTTCTGCTCTTTAGGAGTTGCCACCTCCAAGGAGCATGGCAGGCATCCAGATTACATAACAAACTTCCTTAAGCACCTGATACAGTTCAGCACCAAATACATCATATTATACTTAAGGGTTTTTTAAAATCCTAAATAGGCACATTTAAAAGGTCTACGCTATACAGCCAACACACACAGAGAGACAAAAATATGCATTGTTTTCTTGCATTGAATATGGAAGTGGGAAATCATGTTTTACCCATTTGTGTTACAGTCAGGAGTGCTTCCTATCAGGGATCCACCCATGCTGTATAGAGATTTGATTTGATTTTTTATTATTTTGAGAAAAAGAAGAAAGGAAGGAACTGAATGTATGCCATGAACCTAATGTACATCTCTAATTTACATCAGAAGTGGGATTGGACTAGATTATAATTGTTGTCAGCAATAGTTGGCCTCCATCTAGTGGTGGACAGAGATATCTCCTGAACACAAAGAAACAAGCTTTATTATCAGCTATGTCTGGCTTAATTATGTAAATGTAACAGTAGTGACAGAGAAAATGAGGGCTCGTTTACAAACGTGAAGAATAGATAATCAAATAAATGAAGATTTGAGATTTTGTTTCATCTGTCTCCAATAAAGAAAGCTAGCATTGCAAGCCACATGCAAATCCATGAACAAATGTACAAGACTACAAATGTCCAGTGTGGTGTTTCAAATCAAATGGCAGACCAGTAAAACTGCCTTTGATGAGATTTACTTTTTAAGAGTTTTAAAGTGCTACTTTTCTTGTCTTTTTATTAATTTCTATATTCTGTTGCATATGCCCATTGGTCCTACGCAATTATCTGAAGAAATACACGCAATACAATATATCCTAGCAAATGTTTAAAGGCCATTTATTTTCTTCATTATTTTGTTATTTCATCTTGTTAATTGATCAGCAAAATGTGGAAAAAAGAATAAAAAATGGATGCTGAGCTGGAGAATACGGTTGCCTTAGAGAGGTACTAGAGAATGCCAGATTTTCACTCTCAAAACTTAGCAAATGTCCTTTTGATCATTTGGTCATTTATAAGGTTACAGAATTGGTCTTGAGATTTACTAGTAAAAGGCACAAAAGCTTGGGACACAATACTTGTTTTGAACCAAGCCATTGTAAATGACTTTCACCAATGAATGTGAAGGCCAATATTGGATGGAAAATGGTTACTTAGCTACAATTCAGCATGAGACAAATTGTTTTAGAATGTGTTGGTATTAAAAACATGGAAATAATGACAATGTGAAATTCTGTTTTTCCTTTTCTTTGCAGGAAGCATGGCAATAGATTAGAGGGTTCTTATCACATCATGCCATATATACGTCAGAGCAGTAGTTTGGTTCCACTTTTGTTTCAGCCTTATTGCATGATGTCATGGTTTTCTTAGTGTGGTTGTGCCATACTTTGTTGGAAACATGATTTTTTTTCATGCTGATTTTTTTTCATGTGTTTCCTGCTATAACCCAGTTACAAGTTTGTTTCATTCCACTTTGTTAGGGGAATGAGTGATTAATCAGTATAGAGTGGGTATGGTCTGGTTATCTCTCCCTTGGGGATTCCCATGAAAACCTTCGACAGGGGCACATCAGTTTACTTTCGATACTTGGGCAGGCAGGACAAAATTTATTAAGACAATAACTTTTTTTTAGTGTTCATTACTCTTGATGTTTTCAATTTTTAAAATAATTGGCTTGCTGTTATAGTGTGATGATGCTACTATCCTTTTTACAGTTATTATTCGGAGTTTATCACTGCATGCGGGTGTTTTCTGAAGATTTCTCCATTGCTTTCCTGTGATACTGCACTCAACAGTATCACCACAGTAGCATTATTGTTATTTATTTTTTAATGCAGTGGTGTAATAACACTATGACATTATGCCACAATAGTATTATTGTGGCTTAATCAGTACAGGTTTCTGAACAGGACAACAGGATAGGCAAAAAAAGACTACAAGCAGTCCCCAAGTTACAAACAAGAAAGATTATGTTGGAATCACAGACGCCTTAAAGGGCCAGACTTAAAAGTGTCTTCAAAACAGAGTTTATTGAAACAAAAGGAAAAGGATGCAGGGATACTTAAATGCAGTTCCACTGGTCAAAAACTCAAAAACCCAAACCAGACCTGGTTCAAAAGGGTAAACAGAAATGTAATCCAGATCAACTGGATGAAAAAGGCAACAAGTCAAACGAAGTGCTCTAAGGCAAAACAAAAAGGCACAGTACACAAATGGTTAACAGAGGGAGTTGCAAGAAGAGAAGCGTCGGCAGCCGAAGTCCAAGGTCGAAGCACGAAGAATCCAAAGCAGTGTAGCTCCAATGTCTGCAGAAACAGCATCTCCAGCCAAACAGGTTCAGGTCCAAACTGCAGATCCAAACATGAAACAGGCAGCAGCAAGACTACAAGAAACTTTCCCAATACCCAGCACACGAATGCACATCAACACCTTGCCTTCTGCAAGGACCCCTTCACCCCTGAACCCACTTTTATCTACAAACTATCATCAGAGGATGAACTGACCACCGCCCCATCACCATCTCCCACAGCTGCTCCCAGCTATTCACGTGAATTCTTTTGATTCTCCCTCCAATTCCTCCATCTCCTGTCAAGACTTAGATCCCTCCAAGAATCAGTTTGATCCCTGATTGCCAGTCTTCACTTCCAGAGAATCCCATAAAGGTACCACTAGTTGTTGGTGCCTCACAAATAGCTTACACTTCTCCTATCTTAGTCCAATCCATGGTGTCTCCTTCTTCTCCTTCACTCATTGACCCATCATCCCCAGAGAGTCCCTCAAATGACTCCTCATCTGTAGGTGCTGTAAGTAGGTCCCGGATCCTCTTTCTCTGCTGCTCTTCATCAGATTCCTGCTCCCGAGTAACCCTTTTTTCCCTTCTGGCACCCATACTACTGTTTGTAATGTTACTCACAGACTCTACTACAACAGATTATGTAGGTTTGTTCTTAAGTTGAATTTGTATGTAAGTTGGAACAGGTACATTTGAAGTGTAACTCCATATATATATAACTCGACACACACACACACACACACAGAGGGGAGAATATATATAGAATCATACAGTTGGAAGACACCTAATAGGCCATCTGATCCAACCCCCTGCCAAGAAGCAGGAAAATCGCATTCAAAGCACCCCCGATAGATGGCCATCCAGCCTCCACTTAAAAGCCTCCAAAGAAGGGGCTCCACCACAGACCAGGGGAGAGAGTTCCACTGCTGAAAAGTTCTCATAGTTAGGATGTTCTTCCTAATACACACACACACACACACACACACACACAAAAGGTTTGGATAGCATACGGAAGGGCTGGCATTCCTGTGGTGTTTGGTGTTTGTCTTACTGTCTGTGCTCCTGTTCAGAGGAGTTCACCTCACTTTCTGTCACCATGATAATAGGATTTTGAAAAATTAGACTTGTTGGGAAAACAAGGATTGGTGAGAAAGTTTCAGTGGAGACACCTATTCCCCATGTTAACACTTTCAGGAGTGAATTTTCCTTCGTAGGGGTAGATTTCTCTTGCTTCCTAATGTCTCATCTCCGTTCTTACCTATTAATAGTTTGTAAGTCGGATGTTTGTAACTCAGGGACTATCTGCCTGATACATCTTTAGGCAGCTTAATTTTGATTCATGATGATGCTGGATGGGATTAATCTTCTTATTGTGCATCGTGTTTTATTCTCAAATGCTTAGAATCTCTTTTGGAGACAAGAAGTGATTCACAAATGTAATAAAATAAAAGTAGTTTCTTTCACAGTAGGAGACTGTAACAGAGAACTTATACGCGATAATTGCATGCAACCTCTCTTACTCATGCAAACCACGATTCTTTGAGGCATGCTCTCTTCCCTGCCATCCTTACTGCCACCCCCTCCCCACACTTGGTTAGTTGGGATCAAAATGAAAAAAAGTCAATCTCCTCCTTTCTTGCTGAAAGAGGAAGCAGCCAGCAAGGCATGTCAGGAATTTGTTGGAGAATGTCATGCCTAGGGGAGTTAGTTTCCCAGAAGGTATCAGGGTAGTTTTGAATATTTACATAAAGCTCAAATTTAAGATAAGACTGTCCAACTCTGATCAAATCATTATTCTCATCTTCTTCAATGTAAATGTGCTTATGTATTCTTTTAATAATAACAGAGTAAAAGAATACATGTAATAATAATAATAAATACAGGAAAATAATACAAGTAATAATAGAGTAAAATAATAAATGCAATAATTATAAGATCAGAGTGAAATAATAAATGTATTACTAATATAAATAGAGTAAAATAAATGTAATAGTAGCAACAATAATAGAGAAAAATAATAAATGTAATAATACCAATAATAATAGAGAAAAATAATAAATGTACCATATATTCTCAAGTATAAGCTGACCCAAATATAAGCCAACCAGGACCCTCACCTGAGTATAAGCCGAGGGGGGCTTTTTTAGTCTTAAAAATAGGGCTGAAAAACTAGGCTTATACTCGAGTATATACAGTAATTTGATCTAGGGAAACCAGCTGCCATAACTCTTTTATTTGTTTGTCCATCATTCTATTCCCATGCAGGGCTATCTTTTTAATTTTCATGCAGAATAAGGTGCATTCTTTTAACACCTTATTCTGCATGAGGAAAACTTTTTGATGATAAGAACTGTTTGATAATGGAATATATTGCCTCAGAGTGTGTTGGGGCCTCTTTCTCAGAGGGGGCTGGATGGCCATCTACAAGGAGTGTTTTGATTGTTTTCTCCTGCACGGCAGAGGGTTGGACTGAACGGCCCTGGTGATCTCTTTGAACTCTATAATTCTGATATTTCCTCACTCTGCATTGCATCTAGTCTTTCTTAAACTAATGATAGTGCAACCAAGGGTCTTATCCCAAAAATGTTTTTCTCAAATAAGCATTTGTAGGGGCACAACTCTAATCTTTGTATTTGATAGAGCAATGTGCTGTATTGCAGTGGCATTTTAATTCCTGCCAATGTGGGGTTGATTTGCCATTTCAGATAAAAAGGTGTAAGGATGTAGTGATTTCAGCTAGGACTGCAGTTAAAAGGTCCCTGTCGAGCGAGCATATGCTAAACCAAGACCTTATTGGCCAGGGCATAGAAATAAACTCATCAGGTTGAAGACAAGCCACAAGGATTTATTACAATTTGGCCAAAAAAGATACAAGCACAAGCAATTTGTTTCAAAAGGCACGAGCATAAACAATGAGACATCTTATACAGTTCTGACAGCTATTTAGATTTTCTGCTCCCTCCCCTGATTGGCTGAAAAAGAAGCCGGCCAGGGTTCACAATGGGATTGGCTGGAGGTCCCCCTATGTCAGAGCCTACAGGTGGAGATTCCCATGGCGCGAAGGATGGCAGTTGGGGATTGGTCTGTGCAAGGAGCCAATCAGCTATAGAGATGCCCCCTGTGATGGTGCTATCTAAGAGGAAACAAGGGTGCATATATGCTGATAGGGTTTTTATAAACTCAAGTGTCCAGTTCTGTGTGAGACAAAAAGTGTAAGCCTCAAAAGACAAAAGTTCCAATCTTGGGACACTCAAGAAGAGGGACTATCAAGAACATGGCTGTCGTTATAGAAAGTTAATTAATGCACATCTCTTAAGATCCCTTTTCCGTGGGAGCAACAGACTCTCAGTCTCAGGTCAAATAGACAAACATCCTGAACTGCTGTTGTTAGAAAGAGGATCATATATCTACAAAGGATCTGATAGCTATATCTGGCTTGGGAAATAGCTGGGGGGATCTCTGTCACAGTCTCCTTTCCAAGGAATTATGCCAACTGGGTCATGGAGGGATGGCTACCTTCAAGTTACATTTTGATATATATATTTAGAAGATAGTTTATAAATTGTATCTAAGGAAATGATACAGTACACAGTATGTAAAAGATACAAGTGATACAGAAATCATCAAATTGATACAATGTATTGAAGGGTTTAGAACTGATAGAGTTTGTAGGGTACAGCTGCTGCTAGGTCCAGTCCCGATCATAACACTTTGGAATTTCACAACTCCAGACCTCCAGAAAAAGTGTTTAATAAAAAGGAAAAAAAAAACCATATATTTGCTTGTAGTCTTTTGATGAACTATAAATCTTTCGGGGAGAGGGGTAGCGTGGTTCAATAACAAGGAGTTGAATGCTTTAGCGAACCAGCATGGTGTAGTGTGTTAAGTGTTGGACTACAACTCTGGAGACAAGAGTCACGCTCAGCCATGGAAACCCACTGGATGACCCTGGACAAGTCACACACTTTCAGTCCCAGAAAACCCTTTGATATGTTCATCTTATAGTTGCTGTAAGTCAGCAATGACATGAAAGCACACAACAAATTGCACAGCTATAGAAGGGGACTGTTTGTGCTTCCTAAAACACATTTGTTGCTCAATAATAATAATAATAATAATAATAATAATAATAATAATAATAATAATAATAATAAACTTTATTTATACCCCGCCACCATCTCCCCAACGGGGACTCGGGGCGGCTTACATGGGGCCATGCCCAGAACAATACAATATAGCAGAATATAAATAGAACAACAAATCATAACACATTGAACAATACAATAAATGATAATATACACTACATTACGCAAAATCAGAAGAACAATAAAACAAGGGTGGGCCACAAGCCTGCTCATTAGAGGGGGATGGAGTAAGTGGTTCAGTGGACAGCCCCAGTTTAAAGAAAATTGATTTAGATGGTACAATTTCAAGATAGCAAGATAAATTAATGTCATGAACAGCCAACTGAGAAGGAAGTTGAAAAATAAAAATGCCCAATTGAATGATTCCTGTACTTTAGCACAGGTAGCAATAACTGCCATCCTGCTTTGACTTCACTCAGTATAAAGACTGCATTGGAAAAATAATCTGTGATACCAAACTGAGCAACTAATGCTATATTTAACTGTAAAGAACAGCAAAGAAATCTATGTTCAGTAATGGAAAGATTTTTTTAAACTCTAACTGTAGAATATTTATTTGTGTGGATTCTTTTTTACCTTCTTATGTAAAGCAGGTGCCTTCCAGTTTAGCACAAGTATGAAATTCAAGAGACCTTGAGTTGGCTTTTTCAAATAAGACCCTGGGATCCCTTGTAAATGAAGAATGGCCACTAAATGGTACTACTAGTAGTAACAGAAAGTTACCATGGTGTTGTGATAGGGGTGCTGGACTAGGACTCAAAACCAGAATTCAAATCCTTGTTTGGCCATAGAAACCCATACTCTGTCAGCCCCAGAGGTAAATCCTCTCTGAAAAAATCCTGGCTGAACTACATTAAGATTTTCCTTCCCTTCCACTGACATTTAGAAGCCTGTCTTTAAAGGCCTCGTCTCAGGCCATGGTTGATTCTATGACAGAGAATCATAGACTCCCAGAATCATAGAGTTGGAAGAGACCTCATGGGCCATCCAGTCCAACCCCCTGCAAAGAAGCAGAAAATCGCATTCAAAGCACCTCCGACAGATGGTCATCCAGCCTCTGCTTAAACGCCTCCAAAGAAGGAGCCTTCACCACACTCTGGGGCAGAAAGTTCCAGTGCTGAACAGCTCTCACAGTGAGGAAGTTTTTCCTAATATTCAGGTGGAATCTCCTTCCCTGTAGTTTTAAGCCATTGTTCCACGTCCTAGTCTCCAGGGCAGCAGAAAACAAGCTTGCTCCCTCCTCCCTATGACTTCTTCTCACATATTTATACATGGCTATCATGTCTCCTCTCAGCCTTCTCTTCTGCAGGCTAAACATGCCCAATTCTTTAAGCTGCTCCTCATAGGGCTTGTTTTCCAGACCCTTCCAGAATGCTTCTGGAACATGGCCATACAGCCTGGAAAACTCACAACAGCCCAGTAGGAGTTTGAATCTCAGTTTTAGGGAGGAAGGAGCAAAGCTCCTGAAATGAAACTAAATTCACGAGAAAACCTTGAAGCATCAAAGCAGATGCCAAGGGGACGATTTCATGCCGTGCTTCCATGTTCTGTGGTCCTTAAATGAAAAGAGTGTTTTCATTAGAGTCAGATTAGGCAACGTGGCTTAACAGTGAGGATCTCAAGCCTTGTTTCCAGTTCATGTCTTAGTTCAAGATCTTGGGAGTTTGGATGCATAGCATATGAAGTTTTGACAGTCTGGTTTTTGGATTCATGTTCATGTTTCGGTCCTTGTTTCCCTGGATTTACTTTCATGTTGGACTTCAGGATGTATGTTTTATGAAACAGCTTTGAACTATTTGGATTATTACCTTTGGATTGTTTTTTTATTGCCAGTTTGCTTTGGCTTACTACTTGCTTGACTGTTTTTCCTCATTACCACTTGGATTTTGCCTTTCCCATTTCCTATGGTGATTTTTTTCTCCTTTTTAAACGGTTTTACTATTGCTTGAGTAATTACTCCCCATGACCAAAATTAACTTACATATTTTTCTGCACCATTCTCGGTTCTTATAATAAATTGGACGTCTATCCCCACCCAACGGTCAAGAAATAGTTGCACTTTGTCCTCTGTCCCGAAGCACTTTATAACTTTACTACGGCACTTTAGTTCAATTTGGCCACTCCATACTATCCCCCTCCACCATCCTGGTGGTTCATTGTATTTTATTTTACTTTTACCTACAGTAGAGTCTCACTTATCCAACATTCGCTTATCCAACATTCTGGATTATCCAACGCTTTTTTGAGGTCAATGTTTTCAATACATTGTGATATTTTGGTGCTAAATTCGTAAATACAGTAATTACTATGTAGCATTACTGCATATTGAACTACTTTTTCTGTCAAATTTGTTGTATAACATGATGTTTTGGTGCTTAATTTGTAAAATCATAACCTAATTTGATGTTTAATAGGCTTCTCTGCTGTGGCCCCCCGACTGTGGAATTCACTGCCCATTGAGATTAGGCAAGCCCCCACATTACTAGCCTTCAAGAAAGACTTAAAAACATGGCTCTTCCGTTGTGCTTTTGGAGAGTAACTGTCATATACTTCTTTTTTGTTGCTCCCCCCCGCCCCCCAATATCTATCCTCTAGACTGTACCACTATCTTATGACCCTGTTCCCCGTGGTTTTTATTCTTATTTCTTTCTCATCTCGAGTTTTAACTTAGTGTTCATGAGGCCCGCCCTGGTTTTTATTGATTTTCTGATTTAGTGCTGTATTATGTATATTATTATCTATTGTATTGTTTAATTGTGTTATGATGTGTTGTTTTATATTTTGTTATATTGTATTGTTCTGGGCATGGCCCCATGTAAGCCACCCCGAGTCCCCATTGGGGAGATGGTGGCGGGGTATAAATAAAGTTTTTTTATTATTATTATTATTATTATTCTCCTTAATCTCTCCTTATTATCCAGCATATTCACTTATCCAACGTTCCTCTATCCCGTTTATGTTGGATAAGTGAGACTCTACTGTACTTTATATTTTAATGGGCTTTTATGCTTAATGTAATGCATTGTTTGCATAATGTGATTTTACTGTGTTTTATTCATTGTAATATGTTTTAATTGTTGTGCTTGTTTACTGTTTTTGGGCCATTGTCCTGTGTTAGCCGCCTCTGTGGGGAGATGGTGGCGGGATAGAAAAATAAAGTTACTTACTTACTTACTTTTGGCTTCCTGGTTGGTGTTAAGGGCAAGGTGAACTCTGGCTGAAGTGCAACATCCATCCATCCATCCATCCACCTATTTCTTTCATCCATTCATCCATCTCTCCACCTCTCTCATCCAGCTCCCTGTCTCCTCCATCCATTGATCCATCTCTCTATGAGGTCTATATCCATCCATTGATCTCTCCATCCATCTCGACTGTGATGGAACCGGTGCAACTCCGAGGCGTCTCCACTAGGCGGAGCCCCGACCTTGCTTGCGGATAACGGAGACCCTGAAGCAACTACTCCAACTACAAGAAAAATAGATAAATGTATATGCATTAAAAACCTGGACAAAAGAGAAGAAGCAGCAGCAGAATCTCCGGCCGAAGGAGAGAGAGGGAAGGAGCGCCTTGCAAGAGAGACGGAAGAGCCCCGTCGGGGCCTGAGCAGCAGCCATGAGCCTTGCCTGGGTTCCTGAGGAGGAGCTTTCCGCCGCCTTCTTCAGGGACTCGCCTTCGTCGCCTTCCCCTCCTTCCTTCTCATTGTCTTCAGGCGGCAGCAGGGCGGTGGAAGAGAAGGAGGAGTCGGAGGAGGAGGAGACCCCGGAGGGGGCTGTGGTGGCCACGGGAGGAGGAGGAGGAAAAGAAGCAGCAGGAGGAGAGAAGAGCGAGGCGCACCATTTCGCCCACTGCTTGGTCCCTGAAGCCGGCGGAGAGGTAGGAAGGAACGGGCCTGGAGGCAGTGGGCTTGGAAGTCGGTTTTCGGGAAGAGGGTGTCTTCTGTGACAATTTGCGGGCCTGTTTTTTGAGAAAGAGGTTTCAGATGGTATCCTTGGGGAAGCGAGGTCTGCAAGAGTTGGGCAGAAAGGGAGCATGCCATCATCCTCTTCTCTTCAGGATCTTGGCACCGTCACCCGAAAGGTGTTCAAAGAGGGGGCTCCAAAGGGTCAAAGCCCTATGAGGAGCGGCTGAGGGAGCTGGATGTCTTCAGCTTGGAGGAAAGATTCAATGGGTTGTTATGATATTTCCGGGCTGTGAAGCCATGCCCCAGAAGCATTCTCTCGTGACGTTTCGCCTACATCTTTGGCAGGCATCCTCAGAGGTTGTGAGGTCTGTTGGAAACCAGGCAAGTGGGATTTATATATCTGCGGAATGTCCAGGGTCGGAGAAAGAACTCTTGTCTGCCTGATGCAAATGTGAATGTTGCAATTGGCCACCTTGATTCGCATTTAATAGCCTTGCAGCTTCAAAGCCTGGCTGCGTCTTGCCTGGAGAAATCTTTTGTTGGAAGGTGTTAACTGGCCCTGATCGATTCCTTTCTGAAATTTTCTTGTTTTTGAGTGTTGCTCTTTGTTTACTGTCCTGATTACAGTAAACTGGTAGCCAGATTGTGTTCATTTTCATGGTTTCCTCCTTTCTGTTGAAGTTGTCCACATGCTTGTGGATTTCAATGGCTTCTCTGTGTAGTCTGACATGATAGTTGTGGGAGTGGTCCAACATTTCTGTGTTCTCAGATAATATTCAGTGTCCAGGTTGGTTCATCAAGTGCTCTGCTATTGTTGACTTCTCTGGCTGAATTAGTCTGCAGTGCCTTTCATGTTCCTTGATTCGTGTTTGGGCAATTCTGCGTTTGGTGGTCCCTATATAGACTTGTCCACAGCTGCAAATTTAAAGTACTGAAATATAAGAAGAGAGCCCACCTGCACATTAGGAAGAGCTTTCTGATAGTAAGAACTATTCCAGTGTGAAATATGCTGCCTGGGAGTGTGGTGAAGTCTCCTCTGGATGTTTTTAGCAGAGGCTGGATGGACATCTGCTGGGAGTGCTTTGATTGTGTATTTCTGCATGACAGGAGTTTGGATTAAGTGACTTTGTGGTTTCTTCCAACTCTAGGAATCATTTGAGACTGTGTACTTGAAGAACTGTGTGGACCTTTTCAAAAGTACTTAAGCATTATGTTCTGCAGAAAGATCCCTGTTCCAAACTCTGCCTTCAGGGACAAGTAGATGGGCTGTGTGACAGATTAAATATTTTAAATAGTGGCTTGCAAAGTTCCCTTCTGTAAAACAAGTTTAGTTTCTTAGTTCTTTGGCCCCTTCTACACTGCTAGATAATCCAGGTTATCAAAGCAGAAAATCCACATTATCTGATTTGAACTGGATTATCTTAGTCTACACTGCCATATAATCCAGGTCAAAGCAGATAATGTGGATTTTATATAGTAGTGTAGAAGGGGCCCTAGAGCCTTTTTATTTTAGTCATCTTTTAATTGAGAAGGTGGTTTTGTTTAGTGCTGTTCAAAGTAGTGATCCATGGGCTGATGTTGATCCCTGTAGATATAAGTATAGCCAATGGGCGCAAATATAATTTTGTTTCCTGGGATCTTAGGGGAAAATGGCTGGTTCCTTACATCAGATAATGTAAAAAGCCTATATTTTAGTTGTCTGGCCTTTTGAATTTGTGGGTGCTTTTTTAAAAGTCATACTTCTAAAAAAAAATCCATTTTTTAAAAAAATTAGGGGAATTGAAAACTTTGAAAAATGTAAAGAAACCAAAGAAATATGTACCGAAACTAAAGGCAGTTTTTTTAAAATACAGTACCTGTAAAACTCCCCTCTCTCTACAAACAAAATAATGCACTCTTCTATAAACATGGCACCTTGCAGAAGCCAGTTTTTGGATGAAGATGAACAGACATGCTGTACTCTGCAAGTTACCAGGCAGACCCAAACTTACTTTTGAGAAAGTACCCATAGATTTGCACAATAAAAATCCAGATGTGGCATACTCAGTAAAATATTCGGCAAATCTTTTTCCAGAGGTTAACTAAGGACATCATCTCAAATTTCCAGAAAGATAAAAAGGAGTTGTAGCACCAGAATAACAAATCTCTGTGACATAAATCTCACTTTAACTCTTAATTGTCTTCAGCCCCTTCTACACTGCCAGGTAATCCAGGTTATCAAAGCAGAAAATCCACATTATCTTAGAAAACTAGAGGAAGGAACAGGAACATGATTTGAACTGGATTATTTTAGTCTACACTGCCAAATGATTCAGTTCAAAGGAGATAATGTGGATTTTATACAGCTGTGTAGAAGGGGCCTACTAGTATCTCTCAAGAAGACATTACATGTGTACAACCTTTGAGGATGCCTGCCATAGATGTGGGCAAAACGTCAGGAGGGAATGCTTTTGGAACATGGTCATACAGCCCGGAAAACACACAACAACCCTTTGATTCCAGCCATGAAAGCCTTTGACAACACATTACATGTGTATGGATCAAAAGAGATCACTTCCTGCGGGTATCTTTTTCCCTCTAGAAAACTGATGATTATTTTTATTTTGCATTTGAAATATGTATACTGATCACTCTTAGGTTCTCAGTAATTTACAAATCCAAGAGGCTTCACAAGAGTTGTGATTAATCTGGACAGACATGTGTGTATAATGCTCTACTGTTTTAAAAATGACATTATTAATAAATGCAAATGTGTGAAATGTAATGCGGAGCTATAGGTGTGTCTGTGAATGTATTATAAAGTATATGTGCCCATACATGCATACATAGAGTCAAAAATTTCAAGTAAATTATTTTTTACTTTTAAACCTCCCTCTCCCAAGCTTTGGATAGCCTAAGGGCCCTTGTACACTGCCATATAAATCCAGATAGCCTGCTTTGAACTGAATTATATGGTAGTGTAGACTCATATAATTCAGTTCAAAGCAGATAATGTGGATTATCTGGTTTGATAATCTGAATGATATGGCAGTGCAGAAGAGGCCTGAGTAGCCTTGAGAAGCGTGTCTCACCTGATCCAATTTGCATTGTGCTTGGAATTCCTTGAAGGAAGAGAAAATACAAATAATTCCAAACACACTCAACATGCTTCTTTCCAATCACTTTTAAATTGTGCCTATACAAAGGTTCAAGGGTCCTGGTTGATGGACAGATGATGAACATGCTTTTACAATCTATATATATAAAAGAGTGATGGCATCACGGCAACCCACAAAACAACAAAACTACAGGCCCCGCAACCTCGAAATTTGACAACACAACCCATCATCCACGCCTCTAGGTTGATACAACAAAAAGAAAAGAAATATAAAGTCCTAATTAGAGAGAGAGGAATAATTGCTTTTATCCAATTGCTGCCAGTTAGAAGGCTAAGCTCCTCCAACTTGGTCTCCTAGCAACCCAATAAAAAATAATAAAAAAACACTAAAAATTGATACAATAAAATACCATAATAACAAAAAATAACTAAAAATTATACAATAAAATAATAAAATATAATAAATAAAAAGATAACTTACAATAAAATTAATTAAAAAATACAAATAACGTCAAATAAAAACGACACAACAATTTTTAACCAATACCACCACCACTTTGCCACAGCAACGCGTGGCCGGGCACAGCTAGTAAATAATAAAATGATAACAAAATTTACTGTAAGCCTTCTACTTTCACAAGGATTAGGGGTATAAGGCTTCTGTGAAAGTGAAACAAATGCAAATAAAGAAGAAGAAGAAACCACTATTTTTTATCCAAGAGAACACTTCTCTAGATCTTCCAAAGGCAACTTTAATCTTGAATTCCTGGACTTTTCATTTAGCTTTAATGGATAAACTAGATGAAAATATTGCCAATCTCTGCTGCATTCCAATGTTTTTGTGTTGGCCTCCTATCTTTCTTGAGATTGTATTTGTAGCAATACTTTTTAACTTAAGATTGAATTTCTCTAGCTTGTTGTTACGGCCTGAAACATGCAATAAGCCTTTTGCAGACCACAACAGGCCTCTGCCCTTAGTTAGATGGAAGTTTCTTACTTGAAGGTTCTGCATTTAATTGATATAAGTATTGTGTTGCTGAGTTGCCCCCATATTATTAAATTCATATTATCCTGTGGAGTAGATTTAATACCTAGTACCCTTTCACCTCCCTCTTCATTACTTGAAAAAAACAACCTCCACCCCCAGAACCAACTTATTCAGAGAGTTGATAGTGAATGCTGATGATAATATAGTCTGTGTTCATTCAGAGGAAGACCTACAAGCTACTTTAAACACCTTTGCAGAAGTATATGAAAAGCTTGGCTTCTCACTTAACATTGAGAAAAGCAAAGAGCTCTACTAGCAGGCACCAACCAATTCCTCTGCGATGACAGGAAAAAGCTTAATGTTGCCCATTTCCACTACCTAGGTGGCCACCTTTCCACAAAAGTTGACCAGTGCTGAAATACACCACCACCTGAGCTCTGTGGGTGCCACAATTTTTTAATGAAGCAGAGAGTGTTTGAGGATCAGAACATTCACAGGGATACCAAGACGCTTGTTTATAAACTATTGTCCTCCGAACCCTGTTATATGCCTGTGAAATGTGGATCATCTACTAATGTCACTCTTGACTTCTAAAACCCTCTGGAAAAATCTTGCAATTCCCTGGAAGAAATAGACCACCAGCATTAAAGCAGTGATTATCCATCATCAACTTTGCTGGACTGGCCATATTGTTCGAATGCCTGATCTCTGTTTTCCAAAGCAGTTACTTTACCCTCAGCTCAAGAATGGAAAATAGAATGTTGAAGGACAGCAAAAGAGATTTAAAATGACCTAAAATGTGGAACAAACACGAAGAACTGAGAAGCCTTGGCCCTCAAGCATTCCAACTGGAGATCAGCTGTTACCAACAGTGCTGTGAAATTCAAAGAGGCACGAATGGAGAGTGAAAGGGAGAAATGTGTCAAGAGGAAGACACTTGTTGGGACTGCCTTCCTCTTGGAAATGTATGTTCTCACTGTGAAAGATCATGCAGATCCAGAATAGATTGCTGCAGTCACTTACAGGCCCACCAACAAGACTCTTCCCTTGGAAGACAATCCTACTTGGACACAAGTGATTGGTGATGATGATGATCATGGTGATGATGATGCTGTGCATTGGCAGTCAGAGGAAGATGCTACAAGGAAGAAATTTCAGATCGTTGTAAAAGACCCTCATGGACTAGGACATACTTCAGAATAACTAAGTAAGGAATTTTTAGCTGGTGGAAGCGGGGGTGCTTAACTCAGACTTCAAGGGGTTCCAGATCATGTCTGCTCTCCAGAATCTGCTTTCTATCAACAAATATAGCCAATGAACCTCCTGCCCCAACCACAACAGATGAAAATGTCACTATTATTTGCAGTGTGACAGCAAGATAAAGAGCAGATCAGAAAGAATTAACAGCGTTTTCAAAAGCTTAAATAGGAAACACTGAACATTTAGCTGCCTGGTGTGATAAAATGAAAGGCGTTCCATGCAGTCATGCCGGCCACATGACCTTGGAGATGTCTGCAGACAACGCCAGCTCTTCGGCTTAGAAATGGAGATGAGCACCAACCCCCAGAGTCGGACACAACTGGACTTAACGTCAGGGGAAACCTTTACCTTTACTTTTATATCCTTAAGAGACTGAGGGTAGTTCTTGTTACAGTCAACCATTCAACAAACTTGTGTATACTCTTATGTGCTTTCAAATTGTTTGTATACCTCACCTCCAGGATCAGATTTAAGTTTTATATGTTAAATGTTTTTTTCTTTGTCTTTATTATGATTGCTTTCTTTCAGTTTCAATAGTCCTTTGAAGTTCCGTGGTATTCCTGCTTCCAGTCACAAAGTTTCTTAGAAGTGATGTAGAACTTTGTTCCTGCTCATAAGGGGCAGAAGTTTGAGATTTATAGATTTACAGTGGAGTACTGTAAAAGACATGGATGTGGTAGAACATTTGATTGTTATGAGCTGCAAAATACTCTGAGTAAGAGGCTACAGTGAAGACAGAATGTAGAGAAAAGGAATGGCTTCCAATTGGCCGTGGGGTCACGCAAGACTGCATTTGTTAAATTTATTTTCAGAACATAAACAGAAGCTGGATTAGACCCAGGAGATGGAAGAGTGAAAACTAGAGGAAGGAACAGGAACATGAACAATTTAAGATAAACAGATTTCACCATATTAATATCAGAAAATAGCAAACACTCAGAATGACCTTGCGGAAAGTTAAGGAAGAAAGTGCAGAATTAGGGTTAAAGCTGAACATCAACAAAACACATAGATGATTTATATAACTTTAAAATGGATGATGAAGACAGTCATAAATCAAAATGGAAACTGCATTCAAGATATCAGAGGAAGTTTAGGAAGGGAAGCTATGAAAGAACTGGATAAGATTCTCAGATATAAAGATATATCATTTAATAGCAAAGTCAGGATCATCCATACCATCATATTTCTGATTTCTATTGGTTGTGAAAGCTGGACAGTGAACAAAGCTGACATTTTAGCTATTTTCTATGTATATGTTTTAGCTTGCAGATTTTTTATATATATGTACCATATACCATGTATATATTGTAGTTTTAAACTAAGTTTTATTTGTATATACCATGTTTTAGACATGCTGAGGGTATGTTCTAAATATGTCAATTTGTTTTGTTAGTATATGTTTTGTATTTCAGGTTGGTAACTAAAATATATTGATTGATTGACAGGAAGAATATCAATTAATTTGAAATATGGTGCTGATGGAGGTGTCCTGCAGATACCATGGACTTCCAAAGGACAACTAACTGGGTTTTAAAGCAAATCAAACCTGAACTCTCCCTAGAAAGAAAAACTAATGAATTAAGGCTATGAATATGTCATATGAACGATTTATTAGACAAAATACTAAAGTGAAAATAAATGGGAAAAAGAAGAAGACCACATTACAGATAGACTCATTCAAGGAAGCAATTGCTCTGAGTTTGAAAAACTCATCCAGAAAGTTTTCATAAGTGGGCAACTATTGAATGGAAGTCTATGTTATGACACATTAGGAGATCATAGCCTCTGTCAGATCTGTTACTACAAAAATAAAATAAATGTTTTTGCACCTTCCCCCACCCACTAAGTTTTAAAAAGATTTAATTGCTGGGCGGAGGGCATACTATACTGATATTATACCATACTATACTGATAGCAAAGAAAGAGAAAGGAAGAGCCTCTTTAGACTGGGCTACATAGAAGAAATGCATCATACAATAGATCAGGGGTTCTCAACCTGTGAGTCTCCAGATGTTTTGGCCTACAACTCCCAGAAATCCCAGCCATTTTACCAGCTGTAACATTACCAAAATGTTACTAGACCTAGACTCTGGCTACTTTTCAGAGTATCTGCTGATCTTGCTTGTCTACTAATCAGATATGAATTTTCACTGTGTTCTCTTTATGTAAGTGTCTGCCTTCAAACATATCTAAACATGATTAAGCTCTATTATGTGAATTAATTGCATCTGGCTTGGTTTTGGATTTTTAAAAATAATTTCCACGGCCTCTTGTTGATTTGTGTATTATCTCTATTTATAGTTCAGTGGGCGTTATGCCCAGACAAAAGTAAAAATTATTTTATTTTTACATAGATCTGTCCATTTAATTCTATGAAGGAACTATTCATGTACCCAGTAGGAGCCCCCGGTGGCCAAGGGGATAAAAGCCTCGTAACTTGAAGGTTGGGTTGCTGACCTGAAAGCTGCCAGGTTCGAATCCCACCCGGGGAGAGTGCGGATGAGCTCCCTCTATCAGCTCCAGCTCCATGCGGGGACATGAGAGAAGCCTCCCACAAGGATGATAAAACATTAAAACATCCGGGCGTCCCCTGGGCAACGTCCTTGCAGACGGCCAATTCTCTCACTCCAGAAGCAACTCCGGTTGCTCCTGACACAAAAAAAAATTGTACCCAGTGTACTATCACTTCCCTCTGAAATGCCTTCAGGTCATTTCAGATTTAAGACAACCCAAAGGCAAAGTTATTCCAGGGTTTTCTTGACAACGTTTATTTCAAAGTGATTCTTCACTGGATATCTGAGGCTGAACAGGAATTGAATCCCAATCTATTGATCTTTCCCATCACTCTAACCATGACACCATGCTGTTTCTCCCACTCACTTGTACATTAGGCCATTTTTTTACAGTTTTGTAGACTGAAATTGGTAAAATATGTCTATCTGGCATGGTGTAGTAATTTCAGTATTGCACTGGAAGTCTGGTTTGAATCCCCATTCAGCCATGGAAACCCATTGGGTGACTTTGAGCAAATCACATTCTCTCAGCCTCAAAGGAAGGCAAAAGCAACCCTTCTTTGAATATGTCATGTCAAGAAAAGCCTTGATAGGTTTGCTTGTCAAAACTGTTGTTAGAGTGTAAAGAACGTCTTCTCAGAAGAAAGGATGAATTTCATTGTTTTGGCCTAGAATATATCACCACTAATAACATCTTTGAAGATCTTGCAAATATTGAAGATTCTGTCATCTTGAGCATTGGACAACCATGATGACTAATTCTATATTAAATGGCAAACAACTCCAGCCTCTGAATAATCACAATGATACGTAAAACCTATAGGGTTCTACATCTCTACAATTTAACAAATCTATTGTGGTATGGATTATCATATGAAAAAAACGTGCTGTAATATTTCATTCAAGTCCTCTGCCCCACTTTGGGCTGTCATAGATATAATTGCTTATTGTAGGCAACTAATACGGGCCACCAGCATTTTTTTCTTCTATTGGGCCAAGGACTGACACCTTATTTGTATCAGTGCTTTGGAGCTAACTGTTGTGGGAGAGTAGCATTATTTTCTTTTAGAGTGCTGTGGACTGGTACCATATCTATGTCTATTGATCACAATTGTTTATTTCTGGGAAATTTGTTGACAGACTGGCACCAATCCAGGGACCACCACTTTAAGTAGCACCATTGTAAATAATGTCCATATTGAACCTATGAGAACAGTGAAGGCAGGAGCTATATCTTCCTTTGAATACTCTCTTGAGTTTTTGAAGTGTGTTGGCATTGATGGGATAATGATTATCTTTAGGCAGCCTTCCTCATTATTATTCAAAATATTTGGATGATACTGGTTGGAAAAGCTCCTTTAAGACACCCTCTATGTGTTTTTGGGAACTTGAGAAATACATAAACCTGAAACTGTCTTATGTCTGAGGATAGTCACAGATATTGTCTAGTAATAGTGAATAAGTAAATAATAATTTAGAAAAGTATCAGGTTTATTATCAGATCTAAACAGAAGACAAGTACAGTAGAGTCTCACTTATCCAACACTCAAACAAACAAACAACTGAACAAACAACTCAGCACATGTATGCTTGCCCACAATGCCCTGCCTCATGTACGGAGGAGGAGCTGTTTAAAGCTACAGACAATGCGGTTGCTGTTGCCCGCTTTTGGTCCAAAGCTATTTAGTTGCTTGTGATTTCTTTTTTTTAATTTCCATTATTTGAAATGTATTTGTTTTACAATGCTTTTGACACGAAATAAATACCCAACACTCGCTTATCCAACATTCTGGATTATCCAACACATTTTTGTAGTCAATGTATTCAATACATTGTAATATTTTGGTGCTAAATTCGTAAATACAGTAATTACTACATAGCATTACTGTGTATTGAACTACTTTTTCTGTCCAATTTGTTGTATAACATGATGTTTTGGTGCTTAATTTGTAAAATCATAATGTAATTTGATGTTTAATAGGCTTTTCCTTAATCCCTCCTTATTATCCAACATATTCGCTTATCCAACGTTCTCCCGGCCCGTTTATGTTGGATAAGTGAGACTCTACTGTAGTTTTTAACAGCAAATTTGGAAAAATGTGTAAATATAAAGAACATGTTTATCTTCAAAAGTTCTACATCATAAAAGAGAGGAAAGGTCTGAACTTGCAAGCAACTCAACCTTGTTTCCTTTTCCCCTTTCCATAATGTTGTTGAAAAAGTTTTGGGTTTTTTGTTGTTGCTAGTTTCACTAAAGGACCCATACTGATCTTAGAAATTGTATTCTGGGGGAAAATTGAGTAAACAGCTCAGCTAATCTATGGATTTGTTTCAAATTATACCCCGGGATTGCTTCATTCAAAGTCATTTTGGGTTCTTAAATTTTACCATCAATTTTCAGGGAAGGAGGAAATTAACTAAGAGTCCATCTGCACTGTAGAATTAATGCAGTGCCATGGTTGAATGCTATAGAATCATGGAAACTGAAGATTTACAAAAAAAATGTTTTCCTTCTTTGCCAAACAGTGCTGGTGCCTCATAAAACTACAACTCCCATGATTTCATGGCATCGAGCCATAATAGTTGAAGTTGTGTCAAACTGGATTAATTTTGCAGTGTAGATGTGCTCTTGGGAACTTAGAAATACATAAATCTGAAGATGTCTTATGTCTGAGGACAGTTATAGATATTGTTTTGTAATAAGGAATACTTAAGGAATAATTTAGAAAAGTATCAGGTTTGAAAATACACCAAAAGTCTTAAAATCGTAATCTTATGCAAATGAGTATGCATGTGACATATCGCCAGTGAGCTCATAATTATTTTTTGATGGTCCGAATTTAAATTTGTTAAATTATTACTTTACTGGGATGCAGATTGTGTTAGTAGTATTTCTTCCTGGAAGGTGGTTGCCCCTGTCTTTCATAAATGCAATGATCTTAAATTGTCCATCTTTTTCAGATGAAAGAAGTCGAAGAACGTATAGAAGAAATGTTAATAAAACTAGATGAATTCTGTAGTATCACTGATATGGTAAGTGCTCAACTCCTGTAGGCTTTGGAGAATGCAATTGTGTTCTATGTGCTTGGCTCAGAGGAGGCCATCTTGTGAGTGATTTGGAAACCAAGCAGATCAGGCGAGGCGGCAGCCAGCTGCTGTAAGAAGTAGACTCTCTCAGTCTCTCTCCCTCTCATGCACATACAAGCCACACACACACACACACACACACTCCTCCAAGTGGCAGCCATCTTGATAGCAACTTTCCCCGAAATGGTTTTTATTGCAGAGAATAGCAATGGTTGAGCCACAAGGTGGCACTATGGCGCACTATTAACTAAGGACCTAGACCAGTTCTGTCTAGTTGCAAATATCATGTGCTTCCATACACACACACACACACATCGATGAGCATGGACAGCCTTATGGTGTTCTAGCTGTTGCTGTTTGAGCAGTCCAAAGCATGCTACTATATCCCAATTGAACATGTTCTCCCGGTTTTCCTTGAGAAGTGTAAAGACATTAAATCCATACCTTCCCGAAGGTTGTTTTAGGAAGATCAGTATAGATTCTTCAGTTGTTATTTAAGGGATGCATAAAGGAGACATATTCTTAGAAGGTTCCATGCTTTCATGTCATGATGAATGGTTTCTTTCTATTTGATGGCTTAAGAACAGGCATGGGTAATCTTTGGTCCTCCAGCTGGTAGGCTGTTAGGAATTGTGGGAGTTGAAGTCCAAAAGACCTGGAAGGCCAAGTTTGCCCATGACTGCTTAAGATAAAGTGATAATGTTGTTTTGATCACTTCTGTTTGTAACAATTTAAAATGTTTACTACAGGTGGAATATTGCATGCTGTCCATCCTAATGATTGTTTATTGGGGGTATTTATTGCCAGCAAAACATTTAAGGCAGTGGTTCATCCATTGATGTGGAAGTAGGCGCCACTAAAACCATCATTTTAAGCTGGATTGTTTTTCTTTGTAGGATTTAGGAAGCAAAGTAACTTCCTGGAGGTTTGAACCTGGAATATGGTTCTAGGGAGATATCTGTTCAAGCCCTTTGACCCTCTGCCTTGAGCCCTATTCTCTTTAATACATATCTGAAGTAGCTACAGGACGTCATCTAGATTAGGCATCCTCAAACTCCAGCTGTTTCAGCCTCCAAATCCTGAAATTCCTAACTATTGAACAAGCTGGATAGGACTTCTAGGAATTGGAGGCCCAAACAGCTGGAGGGCCAAAGTTTGAGGATGCCTGATCTAGACATTCTGCAAGCAGTGCACAGCCGCAATTTTTTTTTTACCCTATGGTTCCTGGGGAGGTTGTGGAAATCCTAAACAGAATCTTGGAAGCAATTTTGGAATGTAGAGCAGACATAGGCAAACTTTGGCTCTCTAGGTGTTTTGGACTTCAGCTCTCACAATTCCTAACAGCCACTAGGCTGTAAGGAATTGTGGGAGTTGAAGTTCAAAACACCTGGAGGGCCGGAGTTTGTCCATGCCTGATATAAAGAATAAATTTGAAATGTAAATAAGACAAACCCACTGTGGATGGAGCACCTACTGATCTGAATGAAGTCAAGCCTGACTGGGGTCACATTTCCACCTTTCAAGCTTGACTTCACGTTTTAATTCATTGCTTAGGAGTGCTCCTACACTTGTTGCTAATGATAGAGGTGATACAGGATGTCTTGGTATGGGAGGGAAATTCATGACTTAAATTCCTAGAATCTTTTTCAGCAGTCAGTGAAAACTCTTTCCACCTGTTGTTTACCTTGGTTGCAATTGTAAGAACAATTAAGTTTTGTCTGATTCTGCTATAGGAAAAATAACCTTGGCTTTTGTTGCCATATTTATTTCACATAAGCACCTATGTTAGTACGATTCTAAAACTGGCTTCATTCTGCTGTTCTGTGGCCAAAACAACAAAACCCCACATTGTTGTATATCTTGCACCGAGTATTCATTTCTCCATTAAGAGAAAGATGGCTGCTTTGACCTTGCAGTGGTGTAGGGTTAGCTTTCTCTGTTCCTTTTTTGATTAATATCTTCCTTGTTTTGCCTACGAGCATACTGCATTTGTTTTAAATACCTTCATGATGTTTTTACTACTTTTTAAACTGTTTTCAATATTAAGAAGCAACCTTCACTTGCAAATCTTTGGCAACTCAGAGGCAGTTTCTAACCCTTAAAAAATCACATATTAAACATTGTTTAAATGCAACCATACAAGCATATATTAAAATGTAAACATATTTAATTACCTGGGACATAAATTAAAACACAACAAACATAGATTGTGATTTAACAGTCATAATCAAAACTGACGGTGTAGGCCTGCCAGAAGAGATAGGGCTTTAGATGTGTTTTAAATTTTGATTTAGCTGTCGGAGCTCTTCTGGCTGGTCGTTCCATAGTCTTGGGGTGGCCGATGAAAAAGTCTTCTGGGTGACGGTCTCCAGTCAAGTTCTGGCAGGCTGGAGCAGACACTCCCCAGAGGACCTCAGTGTTTGGGGTGGATTGCACGGGAGAAGGCGATCCTGTAGATAACCTGGACCCAAACCATGTAGGGCTTTAAAGATCAAAACCAACACCTTGTACTTTGCCCAAAAACTAATTGGCAGCCAGTGGAGTGACTTTAGGATAGGTGCAATATGCTCACTCCTCCATGTTCCTGTAACCAATCTGGCTGCCATATTTTGAACCAACTGGAGTTTTTCAACTTGGTACAAAAGTACCCCAATGTAAAGCGCATTGCAGAAGTGCAACCTTAAAGTTACCAGCATGTGCACTACCATTTTTAGGTTCTCCAAATCTAGGAAATGGTGCAGATGGTGTATCAGCCAAAGCCAGTAGTAAGTACTCCTGACCGTCGCATCTGCCTGAGCTGACATTTGGAGAGCCCATGTCCCAAGCTGCAAACAAAGTATTTCAGGGTATTATAACCCCATCCAGAATTGGGTGACACATCTCTATCCCCAGGTTAGGACTTTTAATGCCAAGCACTTCTGTATTATCTGGATTCAGTTTCAATTTGTTTTTCCTCATCCAGCCCACAAACATATTCTGTTATCACATTAGCTTTTGCAGCGAATAGTGAATTAGAGTCTATGCCATAAGTAGGTTAGTCTTTAAGATCCTGTAAGACTCTGTATCTAGTTTAGATACAGAGGTAGTGAAGTTAATGGTGGAGCTGGCAGTGCATGTGATGCTAGCTTTCTCCAATTTAGTGTTTGTTGGTGTATTGTGCAGAATTTCCTTTGTGGGGTTTTGAAAAGAGTAATAGATTGTCTAAAGCAGTGGTTCTCAACCTGTGGGTCCCCAGGTGTTTTGACCTACAACTTCCAGAAATCCCAGCCAGTTTACCAGCTGTTAGGATTTCTGCGAGTTGAAGGCGAAAACATCTGGGGATACACAGGTTGAGAACCACTGGTCTGAAGGACATGGAAAACCAGCTGGAGATGTTGTGATCTAAAGGTAAGATGCGAGCATGTATATTGTTGATTTGATGTGTGGCCTGTAGTTGTGCAGTTTCTGTGATTTTCCTAATAATTGGAGCTGGTAATTCATTAAGAATCATCTGATACTGTTGCACTTTTGAATACAACTGCATTTGGACTGATCTGTAGTCTGAACATTATGAAATGCCTGAACACTAAATTTTCAAAAGAAAAGTTTATGGTACTTCTCTAAGGAAAATAACATTTATTACATTTCTAAATATTAATTTCTGGTATTTATTGATAACTTTCTGATACTTTTTTTATAACTTGTGCAGATTAGAACTGATACAACCCAACTTCTGGATGAAATGACTCCACTTATTAGAGCCAAAATGATAGAAATGAACAACATTTACACCCAAGTGGATAAACTAGAGGTTAGTAATGTTTGTTGAAAAGAGCACACATTCGAAAATGCTTCTTTTGTGCATGTTGGGATATACAAATTGGCCTTCTACAAATGTGTTGCTGCCTAAATTTTTTTTTAAATGTCCCTAATATTTCTGCAGGGTTGTTACATAGGAATGTAAAATACATCTTACATTGCAAAACGTTGATTAAAAATTATGCCATGCTGGTACAGTGATTAGTATGTTGTATTCCACTTGGTCCTCAATAATGTTTTAGGCAATCTTTTCAAAAACCTTTCATGACTATAGAAAGGTCAGAAAGATAAATCAAATGTAAAACACAGAACTGCAAAAAAGGAGCTAGGTGGGGAAGTGAAACACCAAATGAGGCAGGCTGAAAAAATATATATGAATGACTGCTATTTTCCTAGCTTTATAGTTGTTGATGATGAGCACTCTGGGTCAGAGATATTAAAATGAAGCCTGTTGAGTTGCCATAGAATCATAGAGTTGGAAGAGACCGCATGGGCCATCTAGTCCAACCCTCTGCCATGTAAGAAAAGCACAATTGCAGTATCCCATGGAATGCTAACAGCCATTCTGATTGTTTGCATTGAAAAATACATGAAAACCTTAAGAGTACATGTGATTAGGTGTTGTTGAGAACAGGTTTGGCAACCAGGGCTGAAAAGATGACCCCAATTTCCCGGAGTCCAGCATTTTGGAAACATGCCAAGGTCCCATATGTTGCTTATATTTTTTGTCTTCCCCAACAGTAGTAGTTGTTGATTGGTTTGGGCTTCTATTGTAAAACTGGTGGATTAAAAATAAAATCACAGTTAGGTGCAACACTTGAAATTCCATAAACAATTTAGCTTGTCAAGCAGGGGTTCTAACCTGCTGCCAGAGAGCTCCTTGCCTTCTTGGCCACAGTCCTCCATTTCAGAGATGCTTGCCTACCAAGCTAAATGTGTTTCTGGGAAGCCCCACCCATCATGCAGATCTGTTGCTAGGGAACTGCTAAGAAACTTGCCTGAAAAGAATTTGCCCCAGGACATGAACTAACCCTTAGCAGCCCCATTGGCAGAAAAGGAAATTGGCAGCAGTAATAAAATATTGGTCAGTTCTTCGCTTTTAAATGCTAAAGTTACATGTTTATGACCGTACCACTGTACCTGAGTAGTTCTGAAGAGGAATACTGCAGACTCAGAAAACCACTTCAGTATTTCTAGTTGTAGTGCCTTATTTATTAAAAGTAATATTTCGCTTTTCTTCAGTGTGCTTCAATAGTTGTGGTGCCAATCAATGTGTTTTCAATATAACTCTTAATTTTAATTGTTTTAAATTCTTTTGGGGATCAGGTACTTTTTAGATGGAAAATCAATTATGTAGTCACACCCATTTGCAAATCGGCAAAGCTTGCTGGAGGAAATCTGCATCCATTCAACCATTGGGCTGTGCCATTTAACTCAAATTGGAAATAATTTCCCAGTGGCTGGGTGGGAGAGATTATTAATACTAGACCTTGAGAAATCAGTGTGCCACTAATGGTGGCTGTACATCATTGGCTCCTTCACTTTTATTTGAACTTTCTGCAGTTAGAAGAGGCTTGGCCGGTGTTCACTTTGCACATGCCATGCATTGATTCAACACGTCCATCTCCATGAAGAACCACTATGGTTACTGAAGCAAGCAATAGATCAGGAGAGACTAGAAGATTAATATTAACAATTTTTGTGCAACTCATTCTGATGCCCTCACCTAACCCTATGGCCACCTGTTATTCCCCCCCCCCCCCCAAAGGGAGCAAGCTTGTTTTCTGCTGCCCTGGGGACTAGGACGTGTAACAATGGCTTCAAACTACAGGAAAGGAGATTCCACCTGAACGTTAGGAAGAACTTCCTTATTGTGAGAGCTGCTCAGTAGTGGAATTCTCTGCTCTGGACTGTGGTGGAGGTGCCTTCTTTGATGCTTTTAAGCAGATGGCCATCTGTCAAGGGTGCTTTGAATGTGATTTCTCTGCTTCTTGGCAGAGGGTTAGACTGGATGGCCCACGAGGTCTTCTTCCAACTTTATGATTCTGTTTTATTAGAGTTTTTCCCTTCAAATGCATCAGTCAACAGTAATGAGTAATATTAATAAGAAAAGTAATAATGTTATCAATTGATAGATTATTGTATTTTTCAAATGGGATGATCTTATGCTTTTGCTAAGCCCAAAACTGTAATGTGTTATAGATAATGTTGTTACTTAGCCAATGCTTTATACTACACCTGCACACATTTTGTAGTTATCTAGAGGTCAGTTATTACAGACACTGGTCATGCCAGTTCACAGATTCTGGGAATGTTTGCCCAAAAAGCCTTTTTCCCAAACTCTGCTTGTAAGCTCTAAGGTGGACAGCCTCAAGTTTAAATTGATTTAGGGCTCAATTATCTTTATTTCTTTCCCAATATTTTGTAGGCCTTTGTAAAAATGGTGGCATGCCATGTTTCCTTCCTAGAAGAACAAGTGGTTGAAGCAGAGAAGACTCGCGCCATCTTCCCCTGCACAGTCCAGAAGCTGCTAGGTATCCCTTCATTTAAAAAAGTAAGTGTGGATAGTCTTACTTTTTGCAACATGTGATGGGGTAAGCATGTTGCAAAATGTTCTCTTCTATGGGTTGTTGTATGTCTTTCGGGCTGTGTGGCCATGTTCCAGAAGTATTCTCTTCTATGTTACCAAGTTATTCTGTTTACTACCAATCAGTTGCTGTAAAATAATAAAGACTTTTTTTTAAAAGTCCAAACATAGTTGCTTTGAGGGTGATGGCTAGAAACCGGTCCTTTAAAGACATTTCTTTTCCAGCATAGTTGTGAAGTTTTACATTTGGTTGATCTCGAATACAGTTCACCACCTGCATATCCCATCTATCTTAATCAGAAATGTATTAAAATAGCAATTCTATTACTCATATTACTTTTAGAGTTGAAAGGGGCTGCAAAGGACATTAGTCTAATCCCTTGCAGTAATACACAGCTAAAGCACTTCTAGGAAGTGCTCCCAATTCTCAAAGATTATATAAGTTGAAGATCTCTTTCTAAAATGCTTTGGAACATATGCAAATATGTATATTATTAAATATCCTGGAGATGGCATCCAGGTCTAACCATGAAATTCATTTATGTCTCATGTACATTTTATAACATAGCCTGAAGGTAATTTTACGCACAACATTTTAAATAATTTTGTTCAGGAAACTAGGTTTGCATATACTGAACCATCAGAAAGCAAAATATGTCATTTCAGCCACTCATGTGGACCACTGTGGAATATTTCAGAATTTTGGATAAGGGATGCTTTACTTGTAGCCACAGGATCTAAGTTCCTTTTGTTCCCTTGGATACCGTATAGCAGCCATGTATTTTTGTAATACCTCTTTACCCATTCACTTAAGTACATTGTATGCTCTTAGTACTGTTTTCTTTTGAGGAGAAGATCAAGGTAAAATAGGCATTGAGCAGTTTCATATAATGACTGCATATTGTTTTAATATTGTGCTTTTTTACTAAACTGACATTTCACCATTCCATTCCATCAGTGACCCCAACATTTCTTTATTCTTCTTCTTGCTCAAATGTTGACAAAACCTTATTATTTTTAACTTCTCTTGCAATCCCAAAGCAGAGCCGGCCCTGGGTATTTTTCAAGTGTAGGCGAATAGAATTTTGGTGCCCCCCCCCCCAACCAATTACTGAAAAATAAAAGCGTTGGATAAGAGAAAATGTTGGATAATAAGGAGGGATTAAGGAAAAGCCTACTAAACATCAAATTACATTAAGATTTTACAAATTAAGCACCAAAACATCATGTTTTATAAGAATTAAACAGAAAAAGCAGTCTCAACTGCGCCCCTATATGTTTTGCGCCCCAAGCGACTGCTTAATTTGCCTCATTGTTGGACCGGCTCTGTCCCAAAGTCATCCTGAGTTTGAGTTCTGATTTTTTTTCTATACAAGTACTGAGGATATGGTAGTATTCTTCTTTGATTATTTCCGCTTTCTTCCATTTCTTGTACATGCCTCTCTTTGCAGTCTGGGGGTAATCTTGGACTCATCACTGATCCTGTAATAATAATAATAATAATAATAATAATAATAATAATAATAATAATAATAATAATAATAATAATAATTTTATTTTTATACCCTGCCCCATCTCCCCGAAGGGACTCAGGGCGGCTTACATGGGGCCAAGCCCAGACATCAGACCGTATAAAAACATAGCAATAAAACAAGTCAGCTGTCAGCAGTGGCCAAGAGCGCCTTCACACAACATAAACTTGTGCGCCAGCTGCACCCGTACCTTGAGATGGCAGATCTGGCCGTGGTAGTCCATGCCTTAGTTACATCCAGTCTGGACTACTGCAACTCTTTCCTTGTGGAAGCGTCTGAAAGCGTCAACTAGTCCAAAGATGGGCAGCCAGGTTGCTAACTGGAGCACCCCACAGCTCCACTTGCTGCTGGTCCTCTTCCAGGCTAAATACAAAGTGGTGTCATTACCTATAAAGCCCTAAATGGTTTGGGTCCAGGCTACTTAATTAACCCCATCTCTGCTTATAAACCTACATGGACATTGCGGTCATTGGAGGAGGGCTTGCTCTCGGTCCCAGTGCAGTTGGTAGGAATGAGAGAGAGGGCCTTCTCTATGGCGCTCCCTCTGGAACTCCCTCCCCATGGAAATAATATCAGCTTCCTCACTCCTCTCCTTCAAGAAGCAATTAAAAACACACTTCAGTACACTGGCTTCGGAAAAGAGAATGATTAGCTTCTATTAACTTCTTATTGCTTCTACTATGCCTGATGAGGTTGGCTGAGATTATATTGTCTTAACGCATTGCACAGCCACATTTTTATAGTTTACTAGCTGTGCCCGGCCACGCGTTGCTGTGGCTTAGTCTGGTGGTGTTGGTCAGTCTACATTAGGTTGTATTGATGCTGTGACCTCCACCCTTCTTTATACTCACATTAGTAGTAGTATTTGAAGTCTGTTACCTTCTTCAATTTTTGTGTTGATTGATAATTGCTTGAGATCCCTGTTGTCTTTGGTTTGTTGTTAATTGTAATGTCTGATTCTGCTGAGTGCGGTTTATATTTTTATTGTGGTACAATAGTCTTTTTTTGTTTTGCCTGTGTAGGTGTTTATTATTATTGTTGTTGTAGTGATTATGAAGGTTGGATAAGTTAGATGCTACTGTATTGTTTTTTGGAGGCCCAGTGTAGCACTGACTGGCCTCTCAGCCTCAGTGCCTGGCTCTTTCTTGCCTGTGATGGTGTTGATTCTTATTGTTGTTGTTGTTGTTGTTATTGTAATTGTTTTTTTGGAGGCCAAGTGTGAATGTAGGGATTGGGGAGGTGGATGAGTTGTGTTGTCAAATGTTGTATTTGTTATAGTCACAATGCGTTGTTGTGAGTTTTGTGGGTCTGGATTGTGGTTTTGTGGTGTGGTTGTGTTGTTATAACTGAGAGGCAAGGCTTTTGTGTTGTGTTGCGAAGTTTTGTATTTCTGGGTCGTTTAGTTGTGTGCCAAGTTTTGTATTTCTGGGGCGTTTAGTTGTGTTGTTATAGTCACGATGCATTGTTGTGAGTTTTGTGGGTCCGGATGGTGGTTTTGTGGTGTGGTTGTGTTGTTACAATCGGGAGGGAATGCTTTTGTGTTGTGTTGCCCAGTTTCGTATTTCTGGGGCGTTTAGTTGTGTTGTTATAGTCATGATGCGTTGTTGTGAGTTTTGTGGGTCCGGTGTGGTTTTGTGGTGTGGTTGTGTTGTTACAACCGGGAGGCAAGGCTTTTGCATTGTTTTGCCAAGTTTTGTATTTCTGGGGCGTTTAGTTGTGTTGTTATAGTCATGATGCGTTGTTGTGAGTTTTGTGGGTCCAGAATGGTTTTGTGTTGTGGTTGTGTTCTTACAACTGGGAGGCAAGGCTTTTGCAATGTGTTGTCAAATTTTGTATTTCTGGAGCGTTTTGTTGTGTTATAGTCACGATGCGTTGTTGTGAGTTTTGTGGGTCCGGATTGTGGTTTTGTGGTGTAGTTGTGTTGTTACAACCGGGAGAAAAGGTTTTTGTGTTGTGTTGTCAAGTTTTGTATTTCTGGGGCATTTAGTTGTGTGCCAAGTTTCGTATTTCTGGGGCGTTTAGTTGTGTTGTTATAGTCACAATGCATTGTTGTGAGTTTTGTGGGTCCGGATTGTGGTTTTGTGGTGTGGTTGTGTTGTTACAACCGGGAAGCAAGGTTTTTGCGTTGTGTTGTCAAGTTTTATATTTCTGGGGCGTTTAGTTGTGTGCCAAGTTTCGTATTTCTGGGACGTTTAGTTGTGTTGTTATAGTCACGATGCATTGTTGTGAGTTTTGTGGATCCGGATTGTAGTTTTGTGGTGTAGTTGTGTTGTTACAACCGGGAGGCAAGGCTTTTGCGTTGTGTTGTTAAGTTTTATATTTCTGGGGCTTTTAGTTGTGTGCCAAGTTTCGTATTTCTGGGGCGTTTAGTTGTGTTGTTATAGTCACGATGCATTGTTGTGAGTTTTATGGGTCCGAATTGTGGTTTTTTGGTGTGGTTGTGTTGTTACAACCTGGAGGGAAGGCTTTTGCGTTGTGTTGCCAAGTTTTGTATTTACGGGGCGTTTAGTTGTGTTGTCATAGTCACGATGCGTTGTTGTGAGTTTTGTGGGTCCTGTGTGGTTTTGTGGTGTGGTTGTGTTGTTACAACTGGGAGGCAAGGCTTTTGCCTTGTGTTGCCAAGTTTTGTATTTCTGGGGCGTTTAGTTGTGTTGTTATCGCATGATGCGTTGTTGTGAGTTTTGTGGGTCTGGATTGTGGTTTTGTGGTGTGGTTGTGTTGTTGTAACCTGGAGGCAAGCCTTTTGCATTGTGTTGCCAAATTTCGTATTTCTGGGATGTTTAGTTTTGTTGTTATAGTCACTGCGCAAACAACTTTATCATTTTATATATATAGATTTTTATGTTGGTTTTTATCATTCTGTTATGCTATTTGTAGAACCTATCGTCTATTGCTTTAATGATTACTGTGTTAGTGTGAATTTTAATGCTTTTCTTTTAATTGTTAGTTTACCGTTGTTTTATTGACAAATTTGTTTTTGTCTTTGTAAGCCACCCTGAGTCCCTCTGTGGAAAGAGGGCAGGTTAGAAATAAAATTATTTATTACTATTATTATTTTATTATGTCACAGCAAACAAGATAGATATGCTAGATTTCGTATCACAAAATCACAAGTCGAACACTTCCTAAGTGTCTAGGACTGTGTGATGTATTTTCGGATGATGCGTGCAGATCCCAGTAGGATGGCCTTTTGCAGTTGGCAGATCGTAATTTTGTCAATGTCTATTGTTTCCAAATACTGGCTGAGATCTTATGGTACGGCACCCAATGTGTCTATCACCACCGGGACCACCTGCACTGGTTTCTGCCAGAGTCTTTAAAGTTCAATCTTGAGGTCCTGATAGCGGCTGAGTTTTTCCTGTTGTTTTTCTTCAATGCGACTGTCACCTGGGATGGCAACATCAATGATCCAAACCTTTTTCTTTTCCACAACTGTGATGTCTGGTGTGTTGTGTTGTTATTATTATTATTATTATTATTATTATTATTATTATTAAAGTCTCAGCTCATTTGGAAGTTAATTATGCATTGATCCTGGTTTCTTTAGATATTTCACAATAACCACGGGATCTAACCTGGGTTCACCTTCTGTGTTCCTCCTTCAAAAGAGTCTACTCTGCTTCTTTCAAAGAAAACATCATTCTTCCAAAAAAGTTGTAGATCTATGAGCCTCAGGCTGTTGTAACTGTTTTCCAAACTGTTCTAACTCCTTCATGAAATATGTGAGCCTCGAGCTGTTGTAACTTTCTTCCAACAGCGTAGGACAATCAGATTTTACTAGCTGCAGTGTCTCAGAGTCGTGGGTTCCTGAACTGGGACCTTATGATGTGATCTCCATTTTGAATACAAAAGTAAAATGAAAATATATGTTGATTAACATAACCAGTGATCTTGAATATTCATTCTGTTCCTTAATAATCTCATTTCATGATCAATAACCATTGAGAAGGGAATCTGGGGCACTGTGTATTAGATAATTATGTAGGGCACTTGTGTCACACCTTTCATGAGCCTATTTGAGTTTTAAGATCTTCCAGGAAAGGCTTTCTCTCAGCCCCATCACAGTCAACTGATATTTTTAGGGTAGACAAGGGAGGATTGGTTGCCCCACCTCTTTCCTTTCCTTTCCTTTCTCTAATAGGCAAATATATTTTATCTAGGCAGGCCTTTGGTTTATAATCTATGTAACAAAGAGAGTTATTAACAGACAGTGGTTTAAATTTATTTTCATCTTATGTATGATTAATTTTTTAAATTGTACCATGTTTTTAAAATGGAAGCCGTTTTGTATAAGAAGAAAGGCAGGCTACCAAATAAATGAATGAACAAGTGTTCTTTCAAGGCAGCTTACAAAGCAAATGGACACCCATAAAATAACATCCAGCAGAACAGTTCATAGACTTCCATGAATCCATCAAACAAGCTGGATTCTGAATTGTTTTTAAAATTAAAGGGAAAGAAGACAAGCTTCTCATGATTCCCAACTGACAGCAATACAGACATGAAGTGAGCATGTAAGTTCTGTAACTGGGATTTCATCAAGCCTTTTTCTCTGGTCGCCTTTTGCTTTAAGTCTGAAGGGTGGGGTGCTCAGAGTTAGTCTTGCCTCAGAAGATGATCTCACTTGTCAGGCCTGTTCTCATGGGATAAAGTGAACTTTAGATACTGTGGCTCAGGCTTTTTAGTGCTTTAAAGATCAAAACTAGTCCTTTAAAGATCAAAACTAGCACTGCGCTTCAAAACAAGTCCAGAAGCCAGTGAAGATCTTTCAGCCATAGAGTGATGTGTTTACAGCAATTGGTGTTGGTTAATTGTTTGGCTATTACAGCAGCTAAAGCACAAAGATATCCCTTAGAGAGATCCCCATATATAAAGCATTCCTGCAATCTAGGAAGGATTTTACTGGAGCATTAATAATTGTTTCCAGGTCATCTCTGTGAATAGAAGAATTTATTACCTATAGGTGAATATGGGTTTGTTGATTTCCCGTTGTTACTCAGTTTCTCTTTTAAAGCATTATTTGTTTTTTGTTTTTTTAAAAAAAATTGTGGATAAGTTTCTTACATGTTACAAATGAAAATAGTTTCCATTTGCTTCCAAGTTAGTTTGAAAGATTCATGGAAAGATAAACTTGTTCAGATTTTTTCAACATGACATTTCAAGCAGTTCGTTTGCCAAGCATAATACTTCAAAGAATATTCAGATCCTGTTTAATTTTCCACAGAGAGGTCAGTTATTGTAACATTATTGCTACTGTAGGAATACTTGCAACGACCCTGTAGTTGTAGTTACCGTATATACTTGAGTATAGGCCGACCTGAATATAAGCCGAGGCACCTAATTTTACCACAAAAAAACTGGGAAAACATTGGCTCTAGTATAAGCCGAGGGTGGTAGATTTCAGAAATAAAAATAGATACCAATAAAATTACATTAATTGAGGCATCAGTAGGTTAAATGTTTTTGAATATTTTACATAAAGCTCAAATTTAAGATAAGACTGTCCAACTCTGATCCAATCATTATTCTCATCTTCTTCAATGTAAATGTGCTTATGTATCCTTTTAGTAATAATAGAGTAAAATAATACATGTAATAATAATAATAAATACAGGAAAATAATAAATGCAATAATAATAATAATAAGATCAGAGTGAAATAATCAATGTATTATTATTAATAATAAAAATAGAGTAAAATAAATGTAATAATAGCAACAATAATAGAGAAAAATAATAAATGTAATAATAAATAGAGTGAAATAATAAATTCAATAATAATAATAATAATAAGATCAGAGTGAAATAATAAATGTATTAATAATAATAATAATAAAATAGAGTAAAATAAATTTAATAGTAGCAACAATAACAGAAAAACATAACTGTAATAATACCAATAATAATAGAGAGAAAAAATAAATGTACCATATATTCTCGAGTATAAGCTGACCCAAATATAAGCCAACCAGGACCCTCTCCTGAGTATAAGCCGAGGGAGGCTTTTTCAGTCCAAAAAAAAGGGCTGAAAAACTAGGCTTGTACTCGAGTATATACAGTAAGTTTCATTATGGCTCCAAGATTCTAATCAAAATATGAATATGTGATGATGCCAAAACAAAGGTCACCACTCCCCAAAGCCTGATTCCTAATGTGGTCAATATGAAAAACAACTCATTACTCTTACTAATATTTATTTATTTATTTACCATATTTATATCCCGCCTTTCTCTACCCCAAGGGGGATTCAAGGCAGCTTACAGACGACACTTGCATAGTGCCTTGGACATAAAAACATACACTTGAAGTAAAATGAAATTAAGTTTTAATAAATACATCACATAATTAAGATACATTCCAATGTTAAGACATGTCATCCAAAAGCAAGGTCTAAGGCCGTTCCATCAATTGCACGATTTCCAAGTCAACTTATTGCACTGCACTATTTTTCAAAGGCCTGCTCCCAAAGCCAGGTTTTTACTCTCCTTCTGAAGGCCAGGAGGGAGGGGGCTGATCTAATATCACTAGGGAGGGAGTTCCACAGCTGAGGGGCCACCACTGAGAAGGCCCTGTCTCTCGTCCCCACCAACAGCGCTTGCGAAGAAGATAGAATCGAGAGCAGGGCCTCTCCAGACGATCTTAGACTCCGAGGTGGTTCAATACAGCACTGAAGTGGTTCCCTGATCTTCCATTTCCAACTCTCATTATTTTGCATGTTATGTCAGGTAACAGATATGAAAAAGAACAGCTTTGCCTTGCAAGATCTGCACTGCCAATCATGTAGTTATCAGTGGGGGTTTTTCTTATCATGTCTAGGCCTTTCCTTTATTGGTATTCTATTATTCACAAACGCTATATTCTACAATACTGCTTCCATACATTACCTGTATACAGTATTCTTTAACTGAAATGCTTGGGCAGATGTGTTAACAATTTTGGGGGATTTTGAAGTTTTGGAGATTTTTGGAACAGCTGTATTTGCATATATAGTAGTGTCTCACTTATCCAACACTTGCTTATCCAACGTTCTGGATTATCCAATGCATTTTTGTAGTCAATGTTTTCAATACATCGTGATATTTTGGTGCTAAATTCGTAAATACAGTAATTACTACATAGCATCACTGTATATTAAACTACTTTTTCTGTCAAATTTGTTGTATAACATGATGTTTTGGTGCTTAATTTGTAAAATCATAACCTACTTTAATGTTTAATAGGCTTTTCCTTAATCTCTCCTTATTAGCCAACATATTCGCTTATCCAACGTTCTGCCGGCCCGTTTACGTTGGATAAGCGAGACTCTACTGTACATACATAATGACATATTTTGGAGATGACACCCAAGACTAAACACAAAATACATTTATATTTCATATACACCTTATGCACATAACCTGTAGATAATTATATACAATATTTTAATACTGTTGTGAATGAAACAAAGCTTGTGTACATGAACAATCAGAAAGCAAATTGTCATTATCTCAGCCATCTACGTAGACAATTTTGGAGTATTTTGGATTCCAGAATTCTGGATAAGGGATTCTCAACTTATATTATATATTTAAAATACATTAATTTTAGGTTAGGTTCAATGTAAGATACTGGCACTCCAATATAACTTCCTCATTGAAAGAAAATCTCTTTTTTTCCTAATTCATTTAAATCTATTCAAGAAATCTTTGACTATAGGAATCCTATCAAATAAGATCATGTCACGCTACCCCCTGAGGAATTTATATAGACCTTGGGACTTCCCAAGGGTCAAACATCCCTTTTTAGCTCCAAAATAAGAGTATTTCCACTATATTCTCCGTTTCCTAATTTTTACAAAAAAAAGACAACAGGGGTTGGAGATAGAGGCTTACCTGGGGTTTTTACATTTTTTTAAAAAAAAAAGCTGGGCAAAAAAGCTAGGGAAAAAACCAGGGAATGTTCTGAATTATAATATGTTTGATTAGTAGCTAAATTATTTAATTTCTGTAACAAAACTACTACTACTACTACTACTACCACCATTACACTTATTCGTATTATGGGGCTTAAGATAGCTTGCAAAAAGTAAAAAATATATAATTAAAACATTTGCATCGTACAAATTAATCTATCAAAGCTAAGGAAGAACAAGAAATAAAACCAACACAGCACTAGAAAGGCCATTTTCTCCTGAACAGAAAGCCTTCAAAGGCTGAAACGTAGATGTTTACGAAAGGATAGCAAGGAAGCTACTAGTCTAACTTCTGTAGGAAACGTTCCACAGCCTGGAGCAGCCACCAAAAAGGTTCTTTTATGAGTTCCTACTAAATGTATCAGTGAGAGCAGCGAGTTAGAAAGGCTTCCCCAGATTTCAAGAGATGGCCAGACTCATATAGAAAATAAGAATATGAGATGAAGGGAGTAAGTTAGGCTCTTTCTACACCGCCATATAAAATCCAGATTATCTGCTATGAACTAGATTATATGGCAGTGTAGACTCATATAATCCAGTTCAAAGCAGATAATATGAATTATCTGCTTTGATAATCTGCATTATATGGCAGTGTAGAAAGGGCCTTAGCGAGAAAGAAGGTCTCCTTTACTTTGCTTTACTGTGAATAACTCAAAAATGCCATCTATTACTGCTGTTGCAATTTAGACACAGAATTGCAGGGTCTTCGTATACCAGGAGCTAATCCACATGCCTGAAAGCTAAATAGAACCACATGTTCCTTACCAAATCTGTTAAACAATGGAAACTGCTACAGCAATAACCAGATTCAAACCCTGGAAGCAGTTCCTTCTCACTAAGTGCCTCTGTGCATGGTTAAAAGATAAGAAACGAAGATGCGGGGTGAGGAGTTGAAGCATCATTAAGATTTATTTTAACATGAACTTCCACAGTTTGCAGCTAGCTTCCTCAGAATGTATGCCATTCAGACATTTAGTCGATAATGCTGCAGTAACCACCATCATGCTGCAATTCCAATCCCAACAGCAGTAGCTATAAAGGGGCACAGGAAAAAGAAGGAAATATATCGACTATTTTATCTGGAATCTGTTATGCTTATTTGTTGTTGCAGATACGATTTGTGTGTTTCAAAGCAAGACAGAGCAGATCTGACAATTGGACTCACGAGGCATTCCCATGCCAAAAATGAACAAATCTTGCACTCCAACCTATCAGCTGGGATAAAGTTACAATACTGATGTAAAAGATACTATTTTATTATACAAATAGGACACCAAATTCTTAGAATTCATAAGGCCATTGCCAGCAATCCCCATGCTCTTGTTGCATGGCATTTAGACATTTTTTAATATTAGCTTTAGACTTATTACAAACAAGAAATAAAATGAATGTAAACTCCTGCAAACAAAGTACATACACCATACTTCCTGATGAAATACTGCTAAGACAGATACAGATACAACTCTGAAAATGTTGTAAAGTTTTCAGTCAAAGAACAAAGACTAAAAAAGCGAAAACTGTTTTTATCCATAATTAAAGCAGCCTTATAGGAGCCGAGGTGGTGCAACCTTTGTGCCAGCTGGACTGCTGACCTGAAGGTTGGGTTGCTGCCCTGAAGGTTGCCTGTTCGAATCCGTGAGACGGGTTGTCGCGTCTGTCAGCTCTCTCTTGTGGGGATCTGAGAGAAGCCTCCCAGGAGGATGGCAACACCTCTGGCTATCCCCTGGGCAACGTCTCTGTAGACAGCCAATTCTCTCACACCAGAAGTGACTTGTGTTATGTTCTCAAGTTGCTTCTGACACGATTTTTTAAAAAGCAGCCTTGTGTAACAGTATCACTCCAAATAAAAATATGAAGTTTGGAATTTTAGATCACAAAGTCTGTCTCACTTCCTTCTCTTCTTTCATGTGAGGATCTACATTTAAAGATGCTGGATGTCAAGGACAAGTTAATCTTGTACAGTCAAGCATAAAACTGACAAGTCAAAGATGTTCTCAGATTTGATCCTGTTGGATTTTACCCAAATCAAGGCACAAAACATGGACAGTAGAGTTTGATTTTGTGTCAAATAAAATCCAAATACATCATTAAGGGGGGAGGGGACCAGAACAAGGGTATATTAAAGATTTTATGAGCTCCTGGCAGCTAGGCTGTATGGCATCAAATACTGAACTAGTTTCTTTGAAGTCTGGCCATAACATTCCTTTCCACAAATTTCAGGATAGTTCAGTCTTTAGCAGCTTAAAAAATGCATTTATCATCCAAATAGTTGGCAGCTGGTGAATTCATTACATCTAGACTCCAGCACTGGCTTGAAACTGTAGTTTTAGCCTCTCCCACAGTTCGGAGTAAAAATAAACGTTTTTCTGTCAGCTGAAAGTGACTTCATGGACTTCTCAGAGGTCTTTAACAAAATAAATTAGGAGGAAAGAGATTGATTCCTTATTTGCCTTTCGAGTTCAAATATAGAATCATAGAATCATAGAATAGTAGAGTTGGAAGAGACCTCAAGGGCCATCTAGTCCAACCCCCCGCTAAGAAGCAGGAAATCGCATTCAAAGCACCCCCGACAGATGGCCATCCAGCCTCTGCTTAAAAGCCTCCAAAGAAGGAGCCTCCACCACGGCCCGGGGGAGAGAGTTCCACTGCCGAACAGCCCTCACAGTGAGGAAGTTCTTCCTGATGTTCAGGTGGAATCTCCTTTCCTGTAGTTTGAAGCCATTGTTCCGTGTCCTAGTCTGCAGGGCAGCAGAAAATAAGCTTGCTCCCTCCTCCCTATGACTTCCCCTCACATATTTGTACATGGCTATCATGTCTCCTCTCAGCCTTCTCTTCTGCAGGCTAAACATGCCCAGCTCTTTAAGCCTCTCCTCATAGGGCTTATTCTCCAGACCCTTAATCATTTTAGTTGCCCTCCTCTGGACGCTTTCCAGCTTGTCAGCATCTCCCTTCATCTGCGGTGCCCAAAACTGGACACAGTATTCCAGGTGTGGTCTGACCAAGGCAGAATAGAGGGGGAGCATGACTTCCCTGGATCTAGACGTTATTCCCCTATTGATGCAGGCCAAAATCCCATTGGCTTTTTTAGCTGCCGCATCACATTGTAGGCTCATGTTTAACTTGTTGTCCACGAGGACTCCAAGATCTTTTTTGCACACACTGCTGTCAAGCCAGGCGTCCCCCATTCTGTATCTTTGATTTCCATTTTTTCTGCCGAAGTGAAGTATCTTGCATTTGTCCCTGTTGAACTTCATTTTGTTAGTTTCGGCCCATCTCTCTAGTCTGTCAAGATCGTTTTGAATTCTGCTCCTGTCTTCTGGAGTGTTAGCTATCCCTCCGAGTTTGGTGTCATCTGCAAACTTGATGATCGTGCCTTCTAACCCTTCGTCTAAGTCGTTAATAAAGATGTTGAACAGAACCGGGCCCAGGACGGAGCCCTGCGGCACTCCACTTGTCACTTCTTTCCATGATGAAGACGACGCATTGGTGAGCACCCTTTGGGTTCGTTCGCTTAGCCAATTACAGATCCACCTAACCGTAGTTTTGTCTAGCCCACATTTTACTAGTTTGTTTGCCAGAAGGTCGTGGGGGACTTTGTCGAAGGCCTTACTGAAATCTAGATATGCTACATCCACGGCATTCCCTGTATCGACCCAACTCGTAACTCTATCGAAAAAAGAGATCAGATTAGTCTGGCATGACTTGTTTTTGGTAAATCCGTGTTGACTATTAGCAATGACCGCATTTGTTTCTAAGTGTTTGCAGACCACTTCCTTAATGATCTTTTCCAGAATCTTGCCTGGTATTGATGTGAGGCTGACCGGACGGTAATTGTTTGGGTCGTTCTTTTTTCCCTTCTTGAAGATAGGGACCACATTCGCCCTCCTCCAATCTGCTGGGACTTCTCCTGTTCTCCAAGAACTCTCGAAGATGATTGCCAGTGGTTCTGAAATAACTTCCGCTAGTTCCTTCAATACTCTTGGATGTAGCTGATCTGGCCCTGGGGACTTGAATTCGTTTAGAGTGGCCAGGTGTTCCTGGACAACTTGTTTCCCTATTTGGGGTTGGATTTCCCCCAATCCTTCGTCCATTCCATGTTGCTGAGGTTGAAGATGGCTTTCTTTTTGTGAGAAGACCGAGGCAAAGAAGGCATTAAGCAGTTCTGCCTTTTCCCTATCCCCTGTCACCATCACCCCATCTACTCCTTGCAGTGGCCCTATCGCCTCCTTTTTCTTCCTTTTTCTACCAACATAAGCAAAAAAACCTTTTTTGTTGTTTTTTATGTCCCTGGCAAGCCTGAGCTCATTTTGCGCTTTAGCCTTGCGAACCTTTTCCCTACAGGAGTTGGCTATACGTTTGAATTCTTCTTTGGTGATTTCTCCCCTTTTCCACTTCTTGTGCATGTCACTTTTGAGCTTTAGCTCAGTTAGAAGTTCTTTGGACATCCATTCTGGCTTCTTTGCACTTGTCTTATTTTTCTTCTTTGTTGGCACTGTTTGCATTTGCGCCTTGAGTATTTCACTTTTGAAAAACTCCCATCCATCCTTAACTCCCTTGTTTTTTAATATCGGCGTCCATGGAATGCCGCTCAGTAATTCCTTCATTTTTTGGAAGTCAGCTCTCTTAAAGTCCAGAATGCGTGTTTGACTTGTCTTAGTTTCAGCATTCCTTTGTATTGCAAACTGCAGGAGCACATGGTCACTTGCCCCTAAGGATCCAACCACTTCAACTGTATTGATCAGGTCTTCCACATTTGTTAAGATTAGATCAAGAGTTGCTGATCCCCTTGTTGCCTCTTCTACCTTCTGGGCCATAAAATTATCTGCAAGGCAAGTGAGGAATTTGTTGGACTTTGTACTCTTGGCTGAGTTTGTTTTCCAGCAGATATCGGGATAATTGAAATCGCCCATGACTACTATATCTCTTCTTAGTGCCTGTTTGGTCAGCTGTTGACAGAAGGCTTCATCAAGTCCTTCATCCTGACTCGGAGGTCTGTAGTAGACACCCACGACAAGATCTTTTTGAGTCCCGGTTCCCTTGATTCTTATCCAGATGCTTTCAAGCTGGTTTCCCGGATTACAGTCTTGCATTTCTTCTGCAACGTAACTGTTTTTGACATATAAAGCTACTCCCCCTCCTCTCCCCTTTGTTCTATTTATGTGAAAGAGGTTATAGCCCTCAATGGTTAAATTCCAGTGATGGGAGTCATCCCACCAGGTTTCAGTGATGCCTATGACATCGTATGTGTGGTGCTGTGCTAGGAGTTGGAGTTCGTCTTGCTTATTTCCCATGCTCTGAGCATTAGTGTAAAGACATGTAAGCCCCTGTGACCTCCCCTCGAACTGTTTATTTGGGATTATTGTGCTCTCTGTACTTGGTCCTTGCTGTGTTTGTGCAGCCCTCCGTTTAGCCTTACGGCGGTTCCCTGTGGTCGTGGGTAATATAGTGTTCGCCAGGCTGTTGTTCCCCTCCCCCAGTGGATTTAGTTTAAAGTGCGCCTGATGAGGTTTGTGAGTCTGTGTGCAAAAAGATGTTTTCCTACTTGTGTGAGATGCACCCCATCGCTTGCCAGTAGTCCATCCTCTTGGAAGAGTAGACCATGGTCAAGGAAGCCAAAATGCTCCTCTTGACACCATTTTCTGAGCCAGTTATTGACCTGTACTATTTTTCCGGCCCTTGTAGAGCCATGTCCTACAACGGGGAGGAGGGATGAAAAGATCACATGTACATTATACAGTTTTAGCTTTGTTCCCAGAGCTCGAAAATCATTTGTGATCTTTTGAAAAGTATGCCTAGCGGTGTCATTGGTACCTACATGAATCAACATAAGGTGGGGAGGGTGATGGGGCTTTAGGAGCCTGCTGAGCCTCTGAGTGATATGGTGTATTTTTGCCCCCGGGAGGCAGCATGTTTCTCGAGCCATCCCATCCGGTCTGGAAATGATGGCTTCCGTTCCTCTAAGGAGGGAGTCACCTACTACCAAGACCTGTTTCCTTTGAGGATTGACAGGGTCCCTTTTGTGCAAGACAGTGTGTATGTCCCCTGAAGAGTGTTCCTGTTGAAGTGAATCATGTAGGTGTAAAGTGTTGTCCTCCTCCTCAACATCCCCAGTGCATTCATCAATGACAATCCATTGAGATACATCCGAGAGCCCATTACTCTCCCAAGGATGTTCCTGTTGCTCCTGGTCTATGATTGGGGATGGAGCATTTGCATGATTACATAAGTGTGACTGTGGTGATGCACTGTCCCCGTCAGGGCTATCCCCTGCGCATTGATCCAGGGTGGTCCACTGAGTGGTATCTAAGAAACTGTGGTCCTCCACAAGATGTGTTTCCTGATTGTATGTTAATGATGTAAGAATTTCAAATCTGTTGTGTAAATGCAGCTGAGCAGAGGAGTTCTGCGGAGGCTGCCTGGTCCTGCGTCTCCTTCTATGGGTGACCTCCTTCCAAGCCTGAGGGTTGTCTACCTTTGAGTTGATCTCCCCATAAGGTTCCTGATCATGGTCTTGGTGGTGTTGGTGTGATGCAGGCTGCTGATCTACAGCAGCGTGTTGTGCAGTGTCCAAGAAGAGCTCGAGTGCCTGAATGTCCTTAAGGGTCTTAATACGGTGCTCGAGCTGTTGGATCCTCTGCTCCATCAGAGTCATCTGTTTGCATTTGGAGCAGATGTAGTTGTCTAGTTTTTGTGTGAAAAAGCGGAACATGCCACAGCTGGTGCATGTGATGGGAATGTTTTGCTTTTGTTGCATCTCTTGGTGAGCGTGGTGGCCAAGTGGGATCTTTGTACAGTTAAGTAATATGCACGCACTTTATGTGCAGACTGCAACAAACCACGTCTTTGTGTATTTGTTTATGTTGCTTTGTTTCCTGTATGTACTGCAAAGGATAGTTAGTAAAGGTGCCTTCCGAAACAAATGGTCTTCCGAAACAAATCCAGCAATCACTGAAGGTATTTCTGCCTCTAAGACCCCTTCCCAATGTGTGGTGGATCATCCTTGGCCTCCCTTTTACTTCAGATGGCTATTGATGGCTTCTGATCTAAAGATAACAATGAAGAAGAATTCCAAGAGGCCAACTCCAGAAAAGAGACAACAAATATTCCCATGAGGGAAATCCAAAGCGAAAGAGAAGCAGCACCAGCTGCTTCTAAAAGTACTTAAGAAACAGCTTCCTCAAATGTGGAGTGCCTTTTTTCACAAATGAAACTTGGAATCTTCTGGAGTTGAACAGCCAACATCCTTGGGATCTGTCCTCCAAGGCAATGCAATCCCTGAACATCTTTTCTCTCATTTATCCCTAAGACATAGACATGTACATATGCATACACACAGAGCCCAGTTCAACCATGCAAAAATTTAAGATTTGATTGCTATTAAAATTTTCAATCCATATTAATTACACCTTTGAAGATATGAACCATGGGTTTCCATGTCAACCATGCCAGGTCATGTGCTGGGACCACTCCTGAGTCTATCATTCCAAGTGCAAAATTATTCTTCAGTGAAATATGGCTGCTCTTCCAAAGCAAATAGTTTGCTGGACTAGATAGGAAACATCGCAAAGATAATTGAATACAAATTTAATGGTTTGTTCAGAAGAAAGTCCACTTAAACATTTCTAAAATTAGATTATTAAAATGTTAATTTTTTTAACATAAGGTATTGGCTCCACATTTAGTCGTATTTAGAATGTACCTTAGTAACAGAAACCCACTGGCTGACCTTGGGCAAGTCATACTTTCTCAGCCTCACAGGAACAAATCTTGCAATAAAACTCCACAAACAGAAACATTTTGGAGGCATACAACAACATCAAAATTAAATCCGACTTATTACAGTGGAGCTAGGCTTGATCCAAAATATGAATCTAACTCATTTATGTTTGTTCAATTCCTCAAAATATCTAAATACAAACACCCAAAATAATAAACATTGCAAGGAACACACAAAAATGCTGATTAAATACCTAATTCTTAGAACCAATTGACGTTGGTTTTAAAAACTATTCAGACGTGAAACTTGAGCAAGTCACTTTACCCTTCAGCCTCACCTACTCCACAAGTCTGTTATGAAAATAAAATGACATGTATAGTTATATTAATCTCAGGATGAATTGAAAAAAATAACAATATAGACATAAATAAATATAAATAAATGTAACTCAGGATAATTACAGGGAGTGGTAAGTGAGCTAATGACTGAAATTATTATAAATTAGAAAAACAAAAACACAGTAACACATAAATACTGACTGTATTTGACTGTCAAACAAACTTCTGACGCAGCACAAAGGCTGTATTCAAATTCTGAGCACATATTTGCAGGATTCACCTGTCTTTTAAAGACTGGGCCAGTGATCTATAATACTTCATGAAGATTAAGCCCCACTGAAAACATGTACCGTAATCTACATCTAAGAAGACATGCATCTGTAATGAGTTAATGAAAAATAATTAAAAGGGGAAATAAAAATACACAAATAATTATAACATGAAACTTGGAATCAGGGAGTGCAATCTGCCATTAAAATCAAATATATCTTAGTCTCAAGAGGAATAGTCAGTCAGAAAAATCGCACTATGACCCCCAAACCACATAACTGATGTATGTGGTTTTATCTATCCACTGTTTCACTTATTAAGTTATTAACTTAGAGCCTCCTGTATAAGCTACATCATACTCTTTGTACCTCCATTTATTCATCCCATTGTAAATAATAGAGATTGCTATTATCCTTGTTGTTTAGTATCTACATGAAGTCTGAAAACATTTCCCCTGAAGGTATGAGGACTGTACTGCACTTTCTAAAATAAGGAGCCAGACCCAAAGTATAATTGAAAACAGTATTCTCATACAATCATAATTTTATGATTGTGATATCAATTCATGAATATGCTCCTTAGTACTTCTGAAACATTGATCCATTCTAGCCATGCATCGATAAGTAGTTAGTCTACTTCAGTGGTTCTCAACCTGTGGGTCCCCAGGTGTTTTGGCCTACAACTCCCAGAAATCCCAGCTGTTTACCAGCTGTTAGTTGAAGGCAAAAACATTGGGGGACCCACAATGGCGAAGTTGCCAGCCGTGCGTGTTGCTAGGTAGATAGCAAGCTACCTAGCAACACGCACGGGGCGCTCGCCCCTTGGGAGGTGCCCCCTGCATATTGCTAGGTAGCTTGCTATCTACCTAGCAACACACACACCTAGCCAGCCAGTGAGCAGGTGAACGGGGAGGGTCTTTGCGGCCCTCCCCGTTCACCCGCTCGGATTGCATGGATGCTTGGACGAACGGGGCTCGGATGAGTGGGATTTTACTGCAGCAGCCTAAGGTTGAAATGGCCAATGAAAAATCACTTACCTATAAAAGATACAACTTTGCTTCCTTTTCCCAAGATTAAATGCCTTACAACATACCCCAAGTAATGTACTGTATATACTAGAGCATAAGCCTAGTTTTTCAGCCCTTTTTTTAAGACTGAAAAAGCCTCCCTCGGCTTATACTCGAGTGAGGATCCTGGTTGGCTTATATTTCGGTCAGCTTATACCCGAGAATATATGGTACATTTATTATTTTTCTCTATTATTATTGGTATTATTACATTTATTATTTTTCTCTATTATTGTTGCTATTATTACATTTATTTTACTCTATTTTTATTATTAATAATAATACATTGATTATTTCACTCTGATCTTATTATTATTATTATTGCATTTATTATTTTACTCTATTTATTATTACTTGTATTATTTTCCTGTATTTATTATTATTATTATTACATGTATTATTTTACTCTATTATTATTAAAAGGATACATAAGCACATTTACATTGAAGAAATGAGAATAATGATTTGATCAGAGTTGGACAGTCTTATTTTAAATTTGAGCTTTATGTAAATATTCAAAAACATTTAACCTACTGATGCCTCAATTAATGTAATTTTATTAGTATCTATTTTTATTTCTGAAATTTACCACCCTTGGCTTATACTGCAGTCAATGTTTTCCCAGTTTTCTGTGGTAAAATTAGGTGCCTCGGCTTATATTCGGGTCGGCTTATACTCGAGTATATACGGTAATACATGTTGACTAAAATCTGTTATGGTAGGTGTATTAAGGACCTCTGCTTTACATGCGTCCTTCAGTTATTAATCTTTACTGTTTGGAAAGTGTGGTAGTTTTTTGCGTTTTAAATGAAGTAACGTAAGGGTATTGTGAATAAATAAGCAAACCACACACTCCTTTCTTAAGTATCTTGAAGCAGGTTTGCATGGATTCCTCAGCCAGCTTCGAGCTAGAATTTCATTCCAGGCCTGAGTCATGGTCTGGTTTGTGGAGCTGATTGCTGCCTTCCTGTCTCGCCTTCCCCCGGCCTCGGGCGGGCCTCCAGTGCGGCCCCTGCAACAACGTCGTTTCCTTAGGTCTGTGGCTGAGTGGTGTTGCCACTTCAGTTTAGCTCAGGTTATTCCTGTTTTGAATATCTGCAAGTTTGTAAATGAGATGCATGTTTACAGCATTTCGCCCATACATAGGACTTTTGCTGAATGTTGGCTCGTTGTTTTGAAATGCTATGCCTAAACTCTTTTTTGGATCAGCTCTAGTGTGTGTGTGTGTGTGTCTGCGTCTGTGTACAGTAACTACATGAAGTAGGGGTGGGTGGAAATGAGAAGGCAACACGAGCATGCGTAGAGATATAAATCCCTTGGAGGGCTTGCTCTGTTAATCTGTCTCCTGAAACATAATTTGAGATGTGTTTTTATAAAGAGACATGTGAGGGAGGAAAATCTCTGTCAGTGATCCATAGAAAGTCTTTCATGCAATTTAAATTTTGATTATCATTTTTTAATGAACGCAGTTCCATTCATTTTTGGGAACTGATTGCCTGTATTCTGGGCAGGATATGATGATTTACAGAAATGTTGTCCTGGGCCAAATACAAATGCGGTCAATTTTGTTACTAGATTTTGTAAATAGAAATGATTTGAAGGGATGCAACATAGAATGAGAAAATGGATTATGGTCTTTCTAAAAAAATGAAAAATCCTTTTCTCTGCCTTTTGCTATTACAGTAGAGTCTCGCTTATCCAACGTAAATGGGCTGGCAGAACGTTGGATAAGCAAATATGTTGGATAATAAGGAGAGATTAAGGAAAAGCCTATTAAACATTAAATTAGGTTATGATTTTACAAATTAAGCACCAAAACATCATGTTATACAACAAATTTGACAGAAAAAATAGTTCAATACACAGTGATGCTATGTAGTAATTACTGTATTTACGAATTTAGCACCAAAATATCACGATGTATTGAAAACATTGACTACAAAAATGCGTTGGATAATTCAGAACGTTGGATAAGCAAGTGTTGGATAAGTGAGACACTACTGTAGTAAGGCTGCTTGACTTTTGTTTGAGACACATCTCTAAGTTAACTGACCTTGATTAGTATTTCTTGAAGAAAATAACAAAGATTAGATAACAAAGAATACTTCCAGGCAGAAAGCAGGCAGGCTTTGAGGCTGCAAGGCCATTCAATGCTGATCAAGGTGGCCAATTCCAACACTCACACTTGCCTCAAGCAGATGAGAATTCTTTCTCCCACCCTGGACATTATTCAACAGATCTATAAACCCCACTTGCCTAGTTTCCAACAGACCTCACAATCTCTGAGGATGGCTGCCATAGATGTGGGCGAAACCTCAGGAGAGAATGCTTCTGGAACATGGCCATACAGCCCAGAAAACTAACAGCAACCCAAAGATTGGAATGTTAGTATTCCTTTGGTTTTTCCATTGCTTTACATTTTGTGATGGAGTTCTCAATTTTTAAAGTACCAAATGTATAGAAATGATATACATCTCCCATCTGGGATCAGGGTGTCTAAATCAAAGCACATCTTCTTGGTATTAGCGATACTTGGTAACTGAATGTTTGTCTGGGCCTGACTGAAAATGATGGCTGAGTGTGTTGGATTGCTAATACAGGCTGAGTATTTCTTACCTGAAACGTGTGGAACCAGAAGTATGCTGGATTTTGTTTCTGGATTTTAGAATATCCATCTTGGCAAATATGTATAAAATAATATATTTTGGAGGTGGGGCCCAAATCTATTTATTTATGTTTTCACTCATAACTTGAAAGTAATTTTATACACAAGATTGTTTAATAATTTTATGCATGAAGCAAAGGATTCCGCCAGGCAGGAAGCAACCAGGCTTTGAAGCTGAAAGGCCATTCAGTGCTAATCAAGGTGGCCAACTGCAACATTCACACTTGCCCCAAACAGGCAAGAGGTCTTTTTCCCACTCTGGACATTCCACAGATATTATAAACCCCACTTGCCTAGTTTCCAACAGATCTCACAACCTCTAAGGATGCCTGCCATAGATGTGGGCAAAACATCAGGAAAGAATGCTTCTGGAACATGGCCAGACAGCCCGGAAAACTCACAGCAACCCAGTGATTCTGGCTATGAAAACCTTCGACAATTCAAAATTTGTATACATTGAACCATCAGAAAGCAAAGGTTTCATTAACTCAGCCACCTAAGTGGACAATTTCAGAATTTGGAGAGTTTATTATGTAGTCATGAAAAGGCTTCCACTTGAAGTGAGTGCAGGAGGCATGGACCCCTTTTACACTGCCATATAATCCACATTGAACTGGATTATATGAGTCTACACGGCCATATAATCCAGTTCAAAGCAGAAAATCTGTATTTTATATGGCAGTGTAGATGGGGCCAAGGAGGCAGAAGCTTATTTGTGTAGATAAAATCAAAGGAGGCTCTGACAGGCACAATTTAGCAGGATTGGTGTGCTTTTATAATGTCCCTACTTTTTGGATTTACCAGATATCCTTGCTTAGGATTCTAAACATCTGGAGTCAGTTATAGCAAGGGTGACGAAGTAGTGGAAAAATTACTCAACTGGTTTCCTTTTTCCACCATCCCCCTCCCTAGAATGTGAGTGCTTTTGTAAAGAAACAGGAAGGTAAGCATGAAAGAGGGCAGTATTGATTCAGGCAGCTTTTTCTGAATGTAAAAAGCTTAGAAGTATCTAAAACAGTCTTGTAACAGCCATGTAAGACTATAAAAATAATGTCTAGCTATACTTTGATTTCTTTTTATTTCTTTTTTTTTTCTATGATCACTACCCCTTATATGAAATGCTTAGAACCAGAGGTTTTCAGATTTCTTTGGATTTTGGATTAACTATATTTGCATATACAAAGCAAAAAGAGGAATAGGAGGAAAGTGTAGTATTTTAGATTCAAAATTGGTCCTACTCAGACCTGATCCACTGAAAGTGTTAGTTATAGAGAACTTGATTTTAGTTGGTTTCAACTTGTCTTATTCCAACTACAGTAGAGTCTCACTTATCCAACATTCGCTTATCCAACATTCTGGATTCTCCAACGCAGTCTGCCTCCTGTCTGGATCCACAGCTGTTTCTCTAGGCAGTATGGGCTGAACTTTTTATGGATTTAATTTCCGAAAATGTTGCTATTGTAAGTTCATTTTATGCAATTCTATTGTTATTTGTAGTCAATTTATTAGTAGCCAATGTTTTTATATTCAATGTTTTCAGTACATTGCGATGTTTTGGTGCTAAATTCATAAATACAGTAATTACTACATAATTTTACTGTGTATTAAACTGCTTTTTCTGTTGATTTGTTTTAAAACATGTTTTGGTGCTTAATCTGTAAAATCATAACATAATTTAATAGACTTTTCCTTAATCCCTCCTTATTATCCAACATTTTCGCTTATCCAATGTTCTGCCGGCCCGTTTACATTAGATAAGTGAGACTCTACTGTAACACTGACCCAGTCCTTTTAAATATTTTAAATTAATTATATTTGCTATCTTTTCCTAATAAAGAATTGAAATTCATTTTTGTTTGTTTTCAAAATATGTTTGATATATAATATAAATTGTAGCATAGTTGTGTTCATCTGTATCAAGATGCAAATGGAGCACCTTTGTGACTAACTGGGAGAAAGAAGTTTGTAGGTTTTTGTAGACTAAGGACCCTTCCACACAGCCATATATCCCAGAATATCAAGGCAGAAAATTCCACATTATCTGTTTTGAACTGGAACATATGGTAGTGTGGACTCATAACCCAGTTCAAAACAGATATTGTGGGATTTTCTGCCTTGATGTTCTGGGATATAGGGCTGGATGTAAGGGCCCTGAGACTGATGAAGTAGACTTTGATCCTGGTAAAGCAGATTGAGTATGAAAGTTTGGGCTACAGACTTTCCCAATTAGACTCAAAGGTGCAACGAGAGTCCTTTGTATGCTGATACAAGTGGAATTTTATTCTTTAGTCTGGCTGTTTCTTAATGAGTGGCCATGTCGCAACAGATGTTATTTGAAAGAGCCAAGTTTTGGCCTGTTCATACAGCGTATTAAAAGTCAAGGTAATTTCACAGGTGGATGTTTTAAACTTTAAAAAAGAAAGCTTGCCTTTCTCCAACATATAATAAACAAAGGCACCTTAGTAAATGATGAAATGTTATCTCAACATAGAAATATATTGATAAGAGAAAAAAATTAACAATTGTTTTATGGTTCAGTGTATTGATAACACTATGTAACACAATTTTTGTTCCTGCATTATAATGTCATTTTCTAATTGGTTCTATCATAAAACATGGAAAAGTTTATTAAACTGCAAAAACTTTGTTGCGGTCTGCACTACCCTCAACCACAAAACAATGTTTCTGGTGTATAACAACTACAGTAAAGTCTTGTTTAACCAATCTTTGCTCATCCGACATTCTGTATTATCTGATGCCCGTCTGTATCCACAGCTGTTTCTAGCACAGTGGGCCTCTCCACACACCAGGTGCCCACCCGGGGCGAGATGTGGCTGGTGTAGGCTGGATGTTGTGCCCGACGGGAAAAATCTGTGCCGGTCACGTCTTGCCCCTCCTGACAGGCTGCCTAGAGAAACAGCCAGCCAGACATGGCCTGCCAATAGGATCATGCACTCCTACCGTTGGAAGAGACCACAAAGGCCATCCAGTCGATCTTATTCTGTCAGGCAAGAACCCAATCACATTGGCTTTAATTCAGCTTACAGTAGAATCCTAGAGCTGGAAGGGACCCCCAAAGGCCATCCAGTTGCCCCTATTCTGCCAGGCAGGAACGCAATCACATTGGCTCTAATTCAGTTTACAGTAGGGCATTAGAGTTGGAAGAGACTCGATACGCAAGCAGCTAAAGGAAACCATGGGATCGATGCAATGTTTAAATGTTTTATGATTATGCTGATGATTTGTATAGTTTTTAATGATTTAATTTATGGCTACATGTGATTGCTTTTAAACATGTAAAGTTCTTTTATATGGATGTGAGGCACTGACTCTTTGCCATTTAATAGTCCCCCCCCCCCCCAGGGGTGAGAAAAGCAGTATATAAATGAAATAAAATAATGACTCCCAAAGGCCATCCAGCTGACTCTATTCTGCCAGGCAGGGACACAAACCCTAGAGTTGGAACGAACTCCAAAAGCCATCCAGTCGATCTTATTCTGTCAGGCAGAGAGAGACACAGTCACATTGGTTCTAGTTCAGGTTATAGTACAGGCATGCTACTTTATTATACCACAGCTCTCTATATCTGACTCTGGCTTTTCCTTAATCCCTCCTTATTATCCAACATTTTTGTTTATCCAACGTTCTGCCAGTCCATTTATGTTGGCGAAGCGATACTCTACTGTACTTTCAAAGTAAGTAGGTAAAGGTAAAGGTTTTTCCCTGATGTTAAGTCCAGTCATGTCTGACTCTGGGGGTTGGTGCTCATCTCCATTTCTAAGCCGAAGAGCCGGCGTTGTCCATAGACACCTCCAAGGTCATGTGGCCGGCATGACTGCATGGAGCGCTGTTACCTTCCTGCCGGAGCGGTACCTATTGATCTACTCACATTGGCATGTTTTCGAACTGCTAGGTTGGCAGGAGCTGGAGCTAACAGCGGCCGCTCCCACCGCTCCCGGGGATTGAACCTGGGACCTTTTGGTCTCCAGCTCAGTGCTTTAACGCCCTTCGCCACCAGGGCGAGTAAAGTAAGTACCGCACAATTAAACAAGAAATAAGGAACAGATTTTTCCCCTTTTTGTTACATAGTGTAATCCTGTAGCCTATATTATCAGTTGTCCTGATACACATTATAGGAAATGTCCCCTTGTTCAGCCAAGTTCCTAAATTCACAGACAGCTAGCATTATAACTGCAGAAAGTATCATGTAACACATTCTTAGAAGTCTGTTCAACAGTACTTAGTCCATGGAAACAAATTTGTTGATAAACCTACATTTTGTCAGCTCATGAGCCAGTTAGCGGTTTTCTGCTTTTGGACCTTATAAGAAGATCAGCCAGTTAATGGCATATGAGGCCTTGCACATTGCTCATTTTGATTAGGAAGCTGGTATTCTTTAAGAGGAGCCGTTAGGGCATAATTGGTTAGGCCTGCCTAAACCAAGATTCAGCAACCCGATACTTTCCACAGCAGTAGTTCAGTCTCTCTCCCTGCTCCTCCTGGCCACAATTTTCTTGGCCTTCTATGGATATTTACAAAGGGCTCTTGCTTAGGAGAAGAGAATTGTTTCTGATAACGCAAGCAGAAACTTTTCTATGAGTCCCCAGCCCCATGAGTTGTGTGCAGGGGTGGTGTTATGTGTGTGTGTGTTGTGCCTGCTATTGGCTGGAAGGATTAGGGCCATTTTCTAAGGAATGCAAGCAGCTTTGCTTGCACTGTAATGGTGGTTGCAGCCAAGGGTGCTGTTCTCCACTTTGGCCGGTAGGAGCACAACGTTGGACAGATCTTCTCTCTCGCCTGCCTCCACCACGAGGCACTCGCTTTCCCCTTTCGACTGGCTGTCCCTCCCCCACCTCTCTCTCCACAGAGCCTTTCCCCGAGGCAGATTTCTTGCTGTCTGGAGTATCAAATATGCACAGGCAATTTTTCTTTCCTTTCTCCCTCTAAAGGACTTCCCAGTGTAGATACTGCAGGGCAAGTAATACCTAGGAAGGCACCTTCTTTGGTTCACATTCTGTTTTCTGGTGATTTGTGCTTATGTGTATTTTTTTCCATTGATTTAGCTTGCAGTAGACTCTCAGTTAAATGGAACTCAAACAACTGGAACTCTCAAACATGTAGGGAAAAAACACCAAAGAAATAATTTTTTAAATAATTTTTTTTTCGTATCAGGAGCAACCTGAGTTGCTTCTGGAGTGAGAGAATTGGCTGTCTGCAAGGACATTGCCCAGGGGATGCCCGGATGTTTTGATGTTTTACCATCCTTATGGGAGGCTTCTCTCATGTCCCCGCATGGAGCTGGAGCTGATAGAGGGAGCTCATCCACGCTCTCTCCAGGTGGGATTTGAACCTGGCAGCCTTCAAGTCAGCAACCCAATCTTCAAGTCACAAGGCTTTTATCCCCTAGGCCACTGGGATGTATAATAGAATCATAAAATTATAGAGTTGGAAAAGACCACAAGGGCCACCCAGTCCAAACCCCTGCCATCCAGGAACATCCAACCAAAGCACTCCTGACAGATGACCATTCAGCTCTACTTGAAAACCTCGAGAGAAGGAGACTCAATTACACCCTGAGGCATATTCCATTGCCAAACAGCTGTTACTATCAGGAGGTTCTTCCTAATGTTTAGGTGGAATCTCTTTTCCTGCAATTTGAAACCATGTTTCCAGGTGTTTGACTATTTTGATCACCCTTCTTTTGACACTGTTCAGATGTCAATATCCTTATGAGAAGAAAAGGGGATGCTTCCACCAGCCCAACATATACGTATCTCACTCCCTCAAAGATACCATTTAAAATCTCATTTTCAAACATAGTCCTTCAAACTCTCAGGGGGGACCTCAGTTCAAAAATTCTGACCATCCTTTCCTTTTCTACAAGGTAAATTACTCACTGACTCTTCAAGCCCTTCCATAACCCTCAAGTCAATTCAGAGTTTGTGGTATGATATAATATGGAGTATAGTATTAATTAGGCTTATTTTTAATAGTAACTCTTAAGCAACCAGAAAACTGCCTTTATCCGGCATCTACCAGTCCCCATGAGTGCCGGTTAACTGTCTACTGTATTTTTTTCACCTAACCTTTTATACATACAAGTGTGTACACACTGAAACAAATACTTTGACTGTGTGTGTGTGTGTGTGTCTTACAATTTCAGTTTATTTCCTATAGTGAAAATACAACATGAGCAGATGGCACATATTAACATACAAAATGCAGTGGGTGCCTCTAGAGGCTGATTGAACAATGATATAGGTTTCTGTCATGGACGTGCTGTTAAGTTAACTAGTGTTTGCAAGTTAATGAATTTGTTCCACTTAAAATATTTGATATTTGTTAGCAACCAGTGACTCCTTGAGGAGGAATCAAGAGTGCAAAGTTTTGCAATTAACTAATTCTTCTCTCTTAACATTTGTTTGGCCACAGTTCAAAATGTTTACTATTTCAGTAGGGTGGTGAATGTAATAAAGTTCAAATCCTTTTTCTTTTATTTCTATTTTCCTTCTGTTGGCATTCTAAGTGTGAGACGCATATCTACAGAAATGAATAAACAGCTTTCAGATCTCAATTATTGTTTTATTTCATATGTGTTTGCCTTTCAGCTTGCCTATTCAAAAAGATAAACAGCAGTATAAACTGATACAAATCTGAATCACTATTGTACATTACATTTGACGTTGGCATAGACCATCCCCAGCCCTTCATATAGATATGATAATATTTGCAAATCTGCTACTGCTTGAGAAAGCAAATATGCAATTTCTTGCTTTAGCCAAAAATTACAGATATTCACGTCATTCCAAACCAGAATAGAATGTCTTCCTATACCCAAAGCTGTTGTAAATCAGTGACTAGACCTTTAGTAAATGCAGTTTAAATTCCATTACCATAACTTTGTCCTATATCTGATGATGTGCTCTTCTATTTGTATTTGATGCCCATAAAACCTGAGGCAAGGAATTTAAACTGTTGTTTGGCTACATTGCTGCAAAGCCTTTCTCTTAGCATTCCACAAACAGGAATGTGAAAGGTTAAATAGGACAAATACAGAAATTGATTGATAAGTAAGATGCCTGAGAGAGAAGGTAAAATTCTACATATTATATTCATATATTAAATTTATTCCTGTTACATATGGGTTCAATTCAGACTGTCAAGCTTTAGTCCCATTGAAATCAATGGAACAAGTTTATAACTTATTGTCCATTGCCTTTAAAAGGCCTGAAGAATGATTAAAAAGGTAAAGGTTTTCCCCTGACATTAAGTCCAGTCATGTTTGACTCTGGGGGTTGGTGCTCATCTCAATTTCTAAGCCGAAGAGCCGGCGTTGTCCATAGACATCTCTAAGGTCATGTGGCTGGCATGACTGCATGGAGCGCCGTTACCTTCCCGCCGGAGCGGTACCTATTGATCTACTCACATTAGCATGTTTTCGAACTACTAGGTTGGCAGGAGCTGGGGCTAACAACGGGTGCTCATTCTGCTCCCGGGATTTAACCTGGCACCTTTCAGTCTGCAAGTTCAGCAGCTCAGTGCTTTAACACACTTTGCCACCGGGGCGAATGATTACCGCAGAGTAAATTCAACCCTATTTATTTATTTATTTACAGTATTTATATTTATATAATAAATTTATTTATTTATTTACAGTATTTATATACATTTATATGTATGTGTACAGTGTTCCCTCACTACTTTGCAGTTCGCTTTTCGCAGATTCGCTGTTTCGCAGTTTTGTAATAAGCACCAAAATAATAGTATAAGTCATAAAATAATATTATAAATCCCTCTTTCTATTTCCTTCCTAAGGGGAAGCATAAGGAAGGGAGAGAAAAGGAGGCTGAAGCAGCTTTGTTTTCACCTCACAAGGCAGCGGCAGTGGCGGGAACTCGCATGCGTGTGCTTGAGATGCAGGGTGGGGACAGAGACACTACTTGCAAACAACGCAAATATATATGTTTCCCTACTTTGCGGATTTTCACTTTTCCTGGAACGTAACCCCCGCGATAAGTGAGGGAACAGTCTATATAATACGCAAATACTAGTTCCAAAATGTTACCGGTTTAGGCTGGATGGATGAGAAAATCTGTTTTGGTTAAAAAAAAAAGGTTTGCTGCCAGTTATAAATCACTGCAAATATTTATAGGCTTAGCTTAGATCTTGTGTGGTTTTAACCCAGTTAGTGGTCTTCTTAAAGCTGTTAATACATAAGTATGTTTGCTTAGGAACATGTATCAATACTATATTGTTCTACCCCTGCATAGCTTTCCTATTAATTCCTATGTATTTAACTGTACATTTTTGAAATATGGTGGTAGTGAATAATGAAACAATAAACTCAACTGGGAAACAGGTTTTTTATGGATGAAAGAAATAAGATTTGTATAGTTTTAGTCTAGCTTTAGATAGTTTTTTATTTAACATTTTGAGTTTTTTTAATGCAAACACCAACAGGTATTTTAACTGACACATCCTTAGAAGTATGCACATTTTAAACCTACAGCATATATTTCAGCTAATAAAATCAGTCCAGTGTGATTTTTCTACAATGGCTATTATGCTATGCAAAGCTCAGAAGTAGATCATAGGAACCAGTCTACTAGTTTTACTCAGTAACTGATATTTAGTAGCACATTACGTCTAATACAGGATGTAATATGTAGACAGCTTTATTTGTGGCCTCTAATAACTTTGTCCGCTATGAATTTTCCTAATGACTGTTTACAACTGTTCATGTTAGTGATCATTGCTACAACCTGTGGAAAAAAATTATGTAGCAAGCATAGACTGTGTGTTGAACTTCCACTTATCTATTCTGTCTCACCATAACTCGGAAATCCATTACTTAGATGGATTATATTTTGTGTCCTATAGTAAATTGCTTTCATGATTGTTGTACCAGGTCCTTCAAGTATCCCAACATCAAACAAAATGGCTTGTATCCAGTGGTGCTTTGGTTATAGTGGCAAATGCTTGTGCTCACTTAGGGATGATGCACCTAATTATTGCCATTCCCTCCAGTGTACTACCATGTACTGAGTTGTATTCCATATGTTTATGGAGGGTCCCACAGTGCTTAGGATTTTTAAAGGATATGATATGCTTAGGCAAGAGGAATTAGTAAAATTTGATTGCATCCATTTTGCACAAAGAAACTATTCCTAGTAGCATCAAATTACTTCATTGTTGTGTGCCTTCAGTCAGAGATGACTTGAAGGCCTGAAGTTTAACCTATAAGTTTTCTGAGGCTGAGAGTGTGTGACACACTTGTTACTTCTATGGCTACATGGGGAATCTAACCCTTGGGACTCTGTTCCAACACCTAAACTGCTATACAATATTGGCTGTCTAGCATTCAATGAGTTAGCATGATGTTAATAACCGTATTTTAGTTTGCACAGAAAGCTTGATTTAATGTGTCACTATCAAATGTATCTCTAACAGGCTGACTCAGATTGTTGGTTTTTTTAAAAGTAGAACCTAAAGCTTAAGGAATTGCAGATGAACAGAGCATGTAAACAGTCATCAGAAATTGTTTTTCTAATTTCTGGGGGGAAAAACACAGCAAATCAGACCAGTGTCAGATTTCACAGGATTAGATAGGTATAGTAGAGTCTCACTTATCCAACATAAATGGGCCGGCAGAATGTTGGATAAGCGAATATGTTGGATAATAAGGAGAGATTAAGGAGAAGCCTATTAAACATCAAATTAGGTTATGATTTTATAAATTAAGCACCAAAACATCATGTTATACAACAAATTTGACAGAAAAAGTAATTCAATAGGCAGTAATGCTACCTAGTAATTACTGTATTTACGAATTTAGTACCAAAATATCACGATGTATTGAAAACATTGACTACAAAAATGCGTTGGATAATCCAGAACGTTGGATAAGCGAGTGTTAGATAAGTGAGACTCTACTGTAATGGATTGTTTTAGAAAGATCACTAGTGGATGGCATTTTTGACAAAAGCAGATAGGAAATGAGTCCATTCTTGCAGTAGTTGTCCGCTCCTCTATATGAGTGTTTCAAAGTGTGTCCATGCCCAAAAGAACCTAACTTACATCTTGTTAAATAGCTAGTATTAGGACCATTGTTACCTCAATTGCAAGAAGGAAAGGGGTCTGGTTCCCTTGTTCCTGTGGTATTCTTCTCTAGTCAGGAAGGGTTAGGGAGCTTGCCTGGCCTGCCTGGAAAATTCTAGCTCTTTCTTTGCAGTTGCTGTGGCAAGTGGTTGCTATTACACAGGGTTTCCGAGTGTTGTCTCTCCCTCTCCCTCCCTCCGAGCTCAGCCTGCAGGAGTGGCCATGATGACTGCAGCTTCCCTCCTGGCTGCCCTTCCCCCTTCCGCACCGCTGTGCCAGTGCCAGGGTGAGGGAGAGCAGGACACACACACACACACAGTGAGTATGTGCACTCACATAGCCATGCACAGAATATTTTTATTCCCCTCAGCTGGCAAAGCCGTGCCATGTTGAATGGGAATTTGTCAGGATCTTCACCCATGGTGCCTGTTCTTTCAAAAACTTATATGGTCCTCTGGAAGGAGAATTCCACCTCCATTAACCCTTTCATTGACAAATATTTTTTTTATTGTTTCAGGCTCTGGGTTTTCAGTCTTCATTGGAAGTGAGCATTCTGGTTAAGGTTACATCTGTAACCCATTTATGGCAATTCCTTTTGGGGGACGTAGTGGTGGATTGCTTGTTTCCATACTCTTTCATACCTGAAGCTAGAGCTTTTCCTTCTGACTCTAGGTTTTTTTGGGGGGTTTTTTCGTGTCAGGAGCAACCGGAGTTGCTTCTGGAGTGAGAGAATTGGCCGTCTGCAAAGACGTTGCCCAGGGGACGCCCGGATGTTTTGATATTTTACCATCCTTGTGGGAGGCTTCCCTCATGTCCCCGCGTGGAGCTGGAGCTGATAGAGGGAGCTCATTTGCGCTCTCCCCGGGTGGGATTCGAACCTTGCGGCCTTCAGGTCAGCAACCCAACCTTCAAGTCACAAGGCTTTTATCCCCTAGGCCACCGGAGGCTCCCTGACTCTAGGTAGTATTGTGCATTAATCTTGGGCTCGTTTTATGGTAAATCTACATCTTTGGAATAACCCCGGCATATTCACTTTTTCAAAAGGAGATATCCTGTACTACCTTGTACTACCTCTCCATGTTTAACTTTGGGCAAAGCCCCAAGGCCAATTATTTCCCAAGGAACAGGGGTTAGAATAACAGAATCATAGAGTTGGAAGAGACCACACGGGCCATCCAGTCTAACCCCCTGCTGTGCTGGAAAATCACAATCAAAGCACCTCCTGACAAATGGCCATCCAGCCTCTGCTTAAAAATCTCCAGAGAAGATTCCACCATGCTCTGAGACAGCAGTATATTCCAATGCCAAACAACTCTTGCCATTAAGAAGTTTTCCCCTATATTTAGGTGGAATCTCTCTTCCTGCAATTTCCTGGGCATCATCCAGTTGTTGGCACAGCTGAAGCAAAAAAAAACAAACAAAAAAACATCTGCCATCTCCCTGGGCTTCCAACATATACACTTATCTTTAATCAGTATTAAAACAGAGATATTAGAAGACTTGCCTAGAGGACAAGGTATTGTTTATAACCTATTTGAATGGTATTGATGGGCAGTGCATGGTTGTTGCTGATTCTCGGCAGATCTCCTGCATTGTAGACTGGTAAGAGGGAGCAGTACTATTGGCATCATTGTATGTATGCACTGCAGGATTAGTTATTTGATTAAATGCAGCTTCAAACATTTAAGAATTCTCATTGCTGCAAGAATCATATATAAGCTTCTCTTTGCTACGCATCAATGAAATCAAGTGCCCTAGATTTATGTACTCATCATCTCTAGTCTAATGTGCACTTTCCTCCTCCTCCTTTTTCTTCTTTACCTATTTGGAGGATTCTCTTCACACAGGAGCAGAACATTTAGAAAAAAATAACTAATACGGTCAATTCTTATCAGCAGACTCTCACAATTCTGGCAGTGTTTCTGTTTTAGTATTTTTATGCACTTTTTTTGGTCTACTGTTAGATTATGAATAATAGCTGATACAAGAATTAATTTTTAGATGCTCCCTAGACTATAGGCCACCATATAGTTTTAATATCATTAAAAGAGCCAGACAATTGGTATTGAATTTAGACATTTAGTTTTTACCCATCAAATTTTCTTAACTCCCGAGAAATGAAATGTGTCCTCATGTGCTTTTCAGAGGTACTGTTTGGTATACTGTACATCAAAAATATATTGCTGTTGCTTTAGGAGGCTTGTGTATGTTTAAATATTTTGAAAGAGAAACAAAAAAAAACTCTTAAATACATATCCAGGGTTAAAAACATAACCAGGGTTTAAGCAGAATCTTAGGACTTCATCACACTTGACAAAACAAGTGTCCTAGGACACTTCAAGCCTTCTTCGGGGACGGAGCCCCACGCCAGCCAGGCTATCTATCCCTAAGTGATTTCATCTGCAAACGTAATCTCTATTCTGTTGCTCAAATTATCTATAAGGAGATTGAACAATACATGGCTGAGAATATAACCCTGAGGCACCCCATTTGCCACTTTTATCCAAGTTGGAGAGGCCATTCGTGAGTACTCCTTAGGCTGGAGAGCTGGGCCCAGGCTAACAAAATAACTTTAAAGAAGTGTAGATGAAAAATACTACTTTAGGAAGGGAAAATATTAATGTTATATATGTGTATACAGCAACTCATGTTTGACAGGGAACCATTTGACTGTCAGAGGTGCTTTGATTGTGCTTTTTCAGCATGGTTGGAGGTTGGACTGAATGGCCTGTGTGGTCGTTTCCATCTCTATGATTCTATGACTGAAGGTAAGCTGGAAAGGTCTCTCTACTCAAAATCTGTAGCAAGTATCCATACTGAAAGAATGTGATAACATTAATTACTATCAATCAATGCATCAAAATGCCGATTAAGTTATTGGACACAACTGAATGCCTTCAGACAATGTCCCTTCTGTGTGTGACATCTTGCATAAGGTCAGGTGATTAACGTGACATGTATCTCTTTCTCCATTAGACAAAATACAGTAAGAATTTCTCCAAGGTGAGCTTAGTTAGCAAAATGATGTATCTCACAGCAGTACAAGATTGTTAAATATGCAGCTTAAGGAGAACATGCCTCTTTCCACTCCAAAACACTTATAAAGACTCCAGACTCTACCAGATTTGTTCTGGTAGAAGGATCTATTTTGAACTTTACATCTTTCACCAAGAGCTCTGATTTCTCTGAAGAATAATTATCATTTATTATTTACTTTATTTTGATCCCACTGCTCTCTATATAGGGACCCAAAGCAGCTAACAATGACATGACACAATACAATAGAATTTCAGAGCATGGCAAATGCATATACATATGAATATTAAAATAAATATCTGAGTCAAGTGTAAAAGATAAAATACAGTTAAAATACAATAAAATACATTCAAAAACTAGACACAGCCCCCCAAAATTAAAATACCCCGATGAAAGGAACCTAATAACATTCAGAATAGAATTATAATGAGGCTGGTCATCCAATAGCTGTCTCTCCAAAGGCCAGCCCAAACATCCAGGTTTTCAATTGTTTCTTAAAGGATGGTAGGGAGGGCGCCAACCTAATCTCCCTGGGGAGGGAGTTCCAGAGCCGAGGGGCCACAGCCGAGAAGGCCCTCTCTTGTCCCCACCAAACGTAACTGTGAGGAAGGCAGAAGCGAGAGGAGGGCCTCCCCAGAATATCTCAGAGATCACGTACGTTCATAGGGGACAACGTGGTCACGAAGATAAGGCAGGTCCCAAACTGTTTAGAGCTTTATAGGTAATAACATGCACCTTGAATTGGGCCCGGAATATTATCAGCAGCCAGTGAAGCTGCTTGAACAGCGGGGTTGACCGCTCCCTGCTGAAGATATTGCAGTCTTTGCTCATTCAGAAGAAGACATAAAAGCCACTTTAAACCCTTTGCAGAAGCATACAGAAAGCTTGGACTCTCACTGAACATCAAGAAAACCAAAGTTCTCTACAAGGAGGCACATACAAATCTCTCTGCAATGCCAGAAATAAAGCGTAATGGTGCAACACTAGAAAATGTTGACTATTTGTGTTACCTAAGCAGCCACCTCTACAAAAATTGACATTGATGTCAAAATACAGTTGGAGCTCTGCGAGTGCAGCAATTTTTCAAATAAAGCAGAGTGTGTTTAAAGATCAGGAAATTTGTAGGGCTACCAAGATGCTTGTTTATAAAGCTGTTGCCCTTCCAACTCTGTAAACATGTACCATGTACAAATGTCACTCTCACCTTCTGGAAAGATTTTATTAGTGTAGGCTCTGAAAAATCTTGCAAATCTCTTGGGAAGACAGGCCGACAAATGTCAGCTTTCTGGAAGAAGCAAAGACCACCAACACTGGAGTGATGATCCTCTGCCATCATCTTCGTTGGACTGGCTACGTTGCCCAAATGCCCGTTCACTGTCTCCTAAAGCAGTTACTCTATTCTCAGCTCAAGAACAGAAAATGGAATGTCTGTGGATAGCAGAAGATATTTAAAGATGGGCTTAAAGATGACCTTAGAAATGTGGCATGAACACTGAGAACTGGGAAGCCCTGGCCCTTGGGTGCTCTAACAGGTCAGCTATTACCAACAGTACTGTGGATTTTGAAGAGGCATGAGTAGAGGGAGAAAAGGAGAAACATGCCAAGAGGAAGAAGCGTCAAGCAAGCCCTTGTCAAACTCTCAATGGAAAAAACCATGCAAATCCAGAATAGGTCTCTACAGTCATTTGTGGACCCACCACAATCATACTCAGCCACAAGTGATAGCCTATGATGATAGATGGATAGATCCGTTTATTGATTGCTCCATTGACCATATCAACAATAAAGACAAAAACAGAAATACACAAATAGATGCTAATCACTGTGCTAAAACTCCTGTAATAGTTAACTAAAATAAATTAAAACACAATGAAACTTGATTTAATAATAAATTTGGTAAAATGGGATTAAAATACAAGATGAAAGCGGGGGGGGGGGGAGACTGATGAGTGTAAAAATGTCAATTGGAAAATTTAGATATATTCATCATCATCATGACAAGAGACCCCATTTTGTGAAATAAAGAGATCTCTCAGATGGGCGGCTTTAATGACGAATTTGGCTATGTAGCAGACTAAGTATAGATTCTCCCCAGAAAAGAGATAAGTGTTTGACAATTTGGTCCCATTTGGTTGTTCTGACCAAAAGCGGTTGTAAATATTGAGATCTATGATGAGAAGCTACCTTGCAGGGGAGGAGGGCAGACAGGCAAAGCCTTTTAAATATGTTTGTATAGAATTCCTCTCTGGGAAAAAGAACAGTAGCACCTTTGGATGGAATACGTCATCACCCCTGAAAATATAGCAATACATTTAAAATCTGCTGGGGTAGAAAAATAATCCTAGATGTTGTATTTCCTTTTTTCGTTTCTGTTCATTCTGTATGAATATTCAGTTTCTTCAAATGCTTATAATTTTTCACATTAGTGCTCACATACACCAGCGCTTATTGCATAGGTTACTTCTACTGTTTTAATTGCTTACTTTCCCCCACCCTTACAAAATTATAACTAAAATATGAGTATCATTGCCAATATTGTTTTATATATAAAACAGGAATAAATAATCTGGAGAGTACATCCTTTGCATATTAGGGTGTTCTGTATTTTAATAATTGGGTTTGTTTCCGACACTAGCATATGTCTCAGCTCAGTGTGTGTGCTTTGCCTGGAAGTAGAGAGCTGGCCTTGTTCTCCATTTTGTTCCTCCCTCAGAGGTTAGCACTCCGTGCTGCTCTTTTGACGCTTCACATGCTCTGCCACTGCACATCAAACAGAAAAAGTGGGGAGGCGACTGTTGAAGGACAAGAGGGACATACATCTGCTCTTCAGTCCATTTTGTTGTTACCTGAACTGTGATCCTGTCTATAGACATTTCTCTTTGGCATATTTCAAACTTATGTCTCTCTACAAAATGCTGCAGCTAGGTTATAGTGATATTAGAGAAAACAGTTTCTTAAGAAAATTGGCTATGTATGAACAATTACTGAGACCCAAAGTCTTCGCAATTGACATTTGAGTAAAAGCTCAAAGGGATGTTTTTTCTTCCTACTGTTCACCTATCCCTTCCTTGACATAAGAAATTCCCAGTTCACCAGGTCAGGCTTATCCATTTAGTTACGAGGGAACCCTAGTGATGTCAGTCAGCATGATACATTGAGGATGAATAATAACTGCACAAATTACAGCATTCAAATATAAAACACATTAATCAATGAGAATAGTTTTTGAGGCAATGCTCTGGCCCTGAGATTCCCCCCCTGGCCTTGAAGACTTAAGAAACCATCCAGGTCCTGAGATCTGGGAACCTCTTGAGGGAAGAACCTTAGTGGAAGCTTGAGCTGCTTGCTTCCTATGTTGAGAGGAAATAGTGGGCTGTAGTGATAACAATACTGAGATAAAAGCAGGAAGAGAAGGCCTGGAGAACAGTTGTTTCTTTCTTGGTGACTGTGAACTTTTAGCACTTTATAGTTGTTGAGGTTATACAAGTTGGCCTTCATGGTGTGACTGAGAACAATCATTGCTGATTCCCTGCTCTAGATTTAAAATTGTGCCCAATTGTTATGAGGTGTTATGCCACCCTTGAATGGTGGCTGAAGGATGGTGAGCTGTATCCCAACAGCCATCACTTCAAAACCAGCAGAAGAATAGCATAGCTTGGCAGCCTCTTTTGCTTCAGTAGCAAGACACCTATTGTGTCTAGTTAAGAGAAAAGGGAACGTTGACAGAAGAATGTCATTTCTCTTCCACCTCTGAGATTAGGGTGCATGAAACAAGACCCAGGCCCCTGCCTGCAGATGCCAAAGAAATGTGGGCTGAAGAAAAATTCCAATAACCTAAGAATTTATTTTACTGCTATTGTGCCAGTTTCATCTGGTAGGCCGGAGAGGTAGTCTCACAACTCTGAGAAGACCCAGCCCATCTGTCTGTCTTGCTGAGGGCTGTCAACGAAAAGGACAGACTGCTCTGCCTTGCAACCATTGTGAAAGACCATCATGAAATATTTTTTTATAAGATCATCCAAGTGCACCCTTCTCTCACATCTCAACTAAGATCTGGACTGCACAAAAAAGGGAAAAAATATATTTTCATGTCAACCCCTGAGAGCCTCAAAGCTGAAGAGCATGGTATAATTACTCTTAACAAACACATTTTCTCAAAAGGAAAGCCAATGCTTTACATTTCACCCAGAAATGTCATATTAGTGAACTCTAGCTGCCAGGTGAGTACATCAAAAAAGATACTTGATCAGAGGGCACATCTCTTCTTCCACATACAGTTGCGAGATGGATTTAAATAAAACGACTTGAGTCTATGCATTAGAATATCTAGGAAGCCCATTAAACAGAATGATGTGAATGATGAACTGAAGTCCTTAGCAACATACATTTTAAAAGCATCTTTACTTGTAGCAGGAAAAATGTCAGCAATAAAGTGAAATTATCTGAAAACAGTATTTTTTTTTTCAACCTCTCCTTTTCCGGTAGGTTAAAATGCTTTATAACAGGTACTCATGTTCTCTTTTGCTTTGGTTTAACATTTCAGTTTCTTTCCATGAATTCTTCCCCTTAACTCTCGGTTACTTCCTTGTAACTGGGGCCACAGACCTGAATTTATCATTGGGGGTAACCCAATTGACAAGAACAGGATTTAGTCAAATAAGCATGCATTGGATTGGATTGAGCTTTCAGACTCACATACTATTCCTATTATATACATCCATTTTAAAATCCTTTTCATTATGCCCGTCTTATCTGCATCCAATCCCATGTAAAACAGCAGAGATTACCCTGATTAGCTTTTTCTGTTCGGATGTTCAGAAGAGAGAGGCTGGAGTCAGAATCCAAAAGGAACATTGTTTTTCAGACATAACATACCACTTATTACCGTATGCTGTGAACCACAACATAAAGGATACGCTGGAATATTTCTACATAAGAATCAGGAACAAGTAATGTAATATTCACTGTGTAAAGAAAAATGTTCCTATGAAAGAATCCTTGTGGCTCAGGAAAATTTTAGATTAGGCAGCACAATGATCTTTGGATCCAATATGCAAGGAAAACAACAGTTCAAAAATAAGTTTGTAAATACCAGGTTTTAACTATACTGACATAATCTAAGAGATAACCACCGATGCATGCGTTTTGTAGTAGTCTTCAGTATCTTTCACTGCTTGGTGAACAGCTGTCCAAAAAAAATCACAATTGAGAACTATAACATGGTGCTTAACTCTTCCTGAACTCCCGTCCTTTCAGACTTATTTCAAGACAAAGAGCCCAGATGGAGAAAATGCAGTGAAGGGGAAGAAAAGACCTTTTGCTTTCCTGAAACAGCTCACCTCTGGTTACTCCACCTCCAATACTGCAAAGTTGAGATTTAGGATTCATGTTTGGCTTATAGTAAGAGCTGCTTGATTCAAAACACACAAATCTGGGTCAGAAGCAGGGCGATCTGCAGCTGAAGTAGGATGTTTTTTTTTTTTTGCATACTATTCCCTGATGCTGCAATAAAATAGAATATTTGCCCTTTTTTCTTTGCCTCCTTTTATTGCATTACTCAAAATCCTCATTATTTACTGTACTATATGTTGAACCTGAATGCTAACATTCATTTTAAATACTTTACAACTGATGTACAGAACAAGGACTGCCAAGGTAAATGTGCTAACAGGGGCAAAATGACGGGGGGGGGGGGGGGGGAGCTTTAATCATACAAGGTTTGCTGTGACCGCTGTTAGCAGATAAAGCTGAAAAAGCAAAGCAAACTTCCCAGAACCCCTTGAGCAACACACTACCAAGCAGACATTACATGTATGTGTTCTCTCTTTTATTGAACTGGATTTATTACTTCACCTTTGAAACAAGAGTAAAAAGAAGTTACATGTTTCTCCTAAACTGTAAATACCCCAAGTAACTCAAGTTAATTGTACACCCTTGAAACAAACGTAAATTCGTTTAAATGTAAATATTCAATATTCCAAAATATCATGATTTTTCAGATGTTCAAAAAGTACTTCCATTAGTATTTTGTACATATAAACAATAGTTATAATACTTCGGCATTCGGTATAATTATTTCTTCTGGTCTCATTTCAGGAACGTACATCTTCTCCGCAGCACACCTATAACCTGCCAGAACTCTACAGAACTGAAGACTATTTTAACAACAAATATATAGGTAGCAAGTATCAAAACTACTAGTGCTCAATTTTTCTATATTTGATAAAACATATACATTAATTTGGCATTATAGCCAAATTGATGTAAATGTTTTATCAAAGAAACAGAATGTGTTCTTTTTTTGCTGTGTAACTTTGCTGTAAGGGATAAAGTGATCAAAATACTTGAAGTTCTGGTGAATTACAGCTATTAATGCTTTCTATTAAAAAATTAAAGCTATTGGTATTTTGTTTAAATTTGATGAGAGACACAAAACAGACTGTCTAGATTTGGTGATAATTACTTAAATTATGTGCTGATGTTAAGAACAGGGAAATATGCATCTTAACAGTTAGAATTTATTAATTTTTCTTGTAGCCCAAACATTGTAGGCTGGATCCAGACTGAGTCATAGCAGAGATCCACTGAATCAATTGGCATTTAAGTCTATTGTGATTAATTTTTCTGTCAACTTCAGCAGACCTACTCTAAAAGAAAAAGATATATGTGTTCAAGTTATGTTTCAACAGTTCTTGTGTAACATAACATTAATGCAAAAGATAAAAATGCCTGGAGAATATATTTGCGGTAAATGATGCATTAAACCATCTTCTAAATAAAGTAGATAATATACTAAAGGAACTTTAAGCACAATGAACTACATGGATGCAATATGCAATTTTCTGTATAGCTTGGAAGCCAAGTTATGTCCTGGTCCAAAGTATAAATACACAGCTATTTTTGCAGGACTTGCAGGACATGATACATCAAGAGCCATGTCTTGGACCCTTCAAAACCTCAGAGCGATTTTGCTCGTTCCAGCTGGTAACATGCTTAGAACAGTGCTACATAGAAACAGCTAACAGTATGTGCTGATAAAATTACTGGGAAAAGACTAGAGAGGTATGTCTAATGGTAAAAAAAGTGTCAAATCCGGAAAAATGCATTTTGTTCACACAAAAGTGGAATTTCTTCTACTGTAAAATAAAGATCACTCTGCTACACATAACAATATGTATTTTTTACAATTATAGTCACTACTTTGCTATTCTAAGCCTGAGCCATAGAAATAAGTGTCTTCATGGATCCATGTGTGTTTCCTTCATCTGATAATAAAAACACAACTTTTGTATCCAGTCATACGAACTAGAGTGAACCAGGAAGAACACACATAAGTTGGAATTTGGAAATAAATAATTATGGAAATTAAACAGAACCAAGATAAAAAGGAACATTACTAAAAGCGAAAGCAGTGAAACTCCTCTTTGGGGCAAATCACAGCCTGAATGATGAACTGGAAAGTGGCCTTTTATCTTGAACATTTCAAGTACCTGATGTGATCTTCAGGAAGAACAAATCGTTTCCACGCTTTATCTATTGTAAACTGTAAGGTTAAGACATTTTCTTTGCAAAAGTAGTGGTTAATATATACAACACCAATAAACAAGTATTAAGAGCTTTCACATGGAGATAGTTGCTGCAGTGTGTATTCACCTATTTTTCTTGGTCATCCTTCAATGCTAGAACATACAAAGTATCCTTCATACACAATATAATGAAACAAAATTAGACAATTTAAAGTTTCTCTGAAGTGAAGACTTCAGAAAAGGGGTAAACAGTAGCTTAAGTAAATAAGCTATGTCATTTGAACAGCACGATATCTCTACAAAAAATCAAGTTGGAAACCACATCTCTCTCCCTCTCTTAACTGTTACGGGAAGACTAGTTCTGGCAATTCTTTTTTAAAAGTATCAGCAGTACTTCATTGCCAATAAGAAAAACAAGATGTGCCATGACATTGCTTTTAAAACATGCATTAATTGTATTGTCAGCCCTAAAGGCACCAGATCCCATTTGACCTCAGATACTAATAGGGTTGACCCTAGCGAGTACTTGGATGGGAGACACCAATGAATACCAGGTGCTGCAGGCTATATTTCAGAGGAAGGAACTAGCAGAACCATTTGTGAGTTTTCTTTGCCAAAGAAAATGCTATGTAATTCATGAGATCACCATAAGTTCCCAGGTGATCTGAAGGTGCATATGCACATGTGTTAATTGTATTAAAAGTGGAAGATATCCCAACACCCTTGGAAGTTACTAAGTGTGCCTTCTCTCCATGCTAATCATCTGCCCTGTCTCTTCCCTCTCAAACATTAAACCAGTGCTCCTGTATGAGAAGCTGAAATAACACCTCTGCAAGGTTATCCTGCCATGCATACAAAACACAGCTCAATGCCTGGATTAATTTGTTGAAAAGAGCCAATCTTTCAAACAGCCTGCTTAAAGAAATTGGAAAAAACAGACAACAGCATGATCTAGTGCTTTTCAATTCACTTGATTTCAACAGGAGAGTTAAGCACATACTTAACATCCCTATAAGAAAGCAAATAATAATATAAAATACCTACTTTGGATATACAAATGTGTGCATTACTTAATCCATACAGCTTTTTACATTCACATCTATCTATCTGCTTGCCTGATTAAGTTCCATGTAGTTGTTTTTATACAGGTAGTTGACTTTTTAATCAGCATGTTACTACAGTGGAAACCTATCATTTTTTCAAGGCATCAACCTGGAGCATCCATGTGTGATTTCTTTCCACAAAAGTCAGCGTAAGGAAACAGTCTTGAGAAATAGGGATGCACACCTTGTAATAAAGCAGATGTTTACATTAAGCACAATACAGCAATTTATTTAGATGCTTAAATGAATACAAAGGGGAAATAAAGATCACAAAATTATCCATACTACAACAATGTGTCATATATTAGATGGTATAAATGAATACAACACCATGTTGGTGTTAACTAAAGATAAAACTAAATATCCAAAAATTGCAGCACTCATTTCTGTATGCTGCTTTAACACAGTACACTTTTATACAGATCTAAAAGGTGTCAAAATTAGTAGCTGCAAACTTGTTTCTTGCATGTGATTTTTTAGCTTAAAAGATTTCAGAAAATGGCTCTGAAATACATAGTCATCAGTTGTAATGTCAAGGATATTCAAGAACAAGAAAATTCTATAATACAATAGAGTCCAGATATATTTTATGTTGCTGGCCTCTGTTTGAGATTGTACAAGGTTATGTGCAAAAACTAACTCTGTCAAAAGTCATACTATAGCAGTTTCAAGCTTTTTGCTAGGTAAACTAGATACAGCATTTATTACACAGCAGGGCAACACTAAAAAAAGAACCAAATCTATGATGGATACACAAGAACAATAGCATAAGCATCACTTGAATAGGTCTAAAAGACTGTACAAATATACATTTCAACTATTCAGAATGATACATGAAAAAACAATTTTCCCAGAGTCTACTATACACATTGAACTGGTAGCTCATATGTTGGCCCTATAACTACCATGTGGAAAAGGGTAATGTTTAAAAAGACATACAGCTGAACATATACAGAGTAAAATCAATGTTGAAAATGCCGATAAAATAAACTTTTTTTTGTCTTCAGTGAACAACTGGGAGCCACCAGCATATCAGTTTTCACATTAAGTTACTGTGCTCAGTCACAGCAGGTACTCTGAAGTGAGATTTGCCAGGAGCATACCTTGAAATAACTGGAATTGGTGGTCTTGCAGCCAGTGGCCAGGTGACCTTACGCAGTACCAGTTCCAACAAATTCTAGCAGTCATTCTGAAATGAAAGTGTGTAGACAGTTGTCAAGTGGAGGATATGAGGCTAGCAAACTGAACAGCCTATGCTTGCTGGCTGCTCAGCTCAACCCCAGTTAGGCTACTATGCATTGATTCTGTAACCCCATCAGTCACACTGTCAAACTGGTCTCCATCCTCACTGTCGATTGTGCTATTTTGCCACTCCATCTGCTGATTAGACAGGTTTTCTTCTATTTGTGTTGCATTTTTCCACTGTGACTGGTCCTTAGACCAAAATTCACCCACTTTTCCATAGGAACTATTCTTCCATTTTGACTGTTCTTCATCACTCTCAGAGGCAACAACTTTAGGTTCCGGAACTGGTTTTCTGCTATTAGTATCTTCACTTTGGGAGGATTCATCTGTCCACGTTTCTGGTTTTACTTCTAATGCATTATCTTCAAAGTCAGATGCTTGCTGAGAACCAGGTCCACTTTCAGATGGCGATGCTTCATCTTTCCATTCAACAGCTTCATCGTGATCTTCTTGGTCACCTTCACTCTCTGAACCCTCAGCTACCGGCTTTGGTGGTTCTTCCGCAGAACAACTTCCATCATATTTTTCTGGGTCTTCTTCTTTTTGGTCTTTTTCTTCTGGAGATGCCAAGGTAGCTTCCTCAAGAGTCTCCTTAGATATGCTTTCATCTGGGTTTTCATTTATGCTATTAACAGGTGTTTTATGATCAGAGTTAGAAACAGATTCTGCAAATGGACTATTGCTTTCAATGAATTCTTCTATATTCTCATAACTATCAGAAGAATTTTCATTGTCTTTATCTAGGTTTATCTTTTTATCAACAGTTTTGCTAGCATTGACTCTAGAGTTCTCTTCATCATGGTTTTCAAACAGCCACTCTTCATCAAAATCCATTTCATGTTTTACTTTATTTAATTCTTTCATGTTAAATCCTAACAGGACACCCAGTTTAAACTTTTCACAATCTTTAACACATTTCTTCCTTTTGTTACTGAAGTGTGAAGCAATGTCAGATTTCCATAGCCAAAGACTGGCAGCTAGCTTTTCAATCTCCCTCCGACTAGGATATGGTTGCTTGTTGAAATACTTCGTAAGAAATGTTTTTCTGGCTTCATAGGAATCATCTTCATGACCCTTAGGATCTAAAGCCAATACTACAGGTTCTTCAGGCTTCTCCTCAAAGACAGAAGGGGAATCATCATCATCAATTTTCCGTTTCTTCAACAGAGAGAACTCCATGTGTTCATAAGTACGTTTCACAGGTCCTGCACCTGGAGACTGATTTAGCCGGGAAGGAACATTAGATTTATCTTGACCATTCTGAGTTTTCCCTACACCCCTACAATGGACAAGGTGCAGCGTTATAGTTGAGGCAGTCATGTTACTAGTATATACTCCAAGGCAATGAATACATTTGTAAGTAAGCTTCTTCTCTACAGGATGAACTGTTTGAATAACTTGATGTCTCTCCCTTAAGTGATGTGCCAGTGCATCGGAGATGGGTCCTTTCAGGATGGAAAAGCACAAAGGACAAAGTGTTTTTCCCACATCTTTTTTATAGGGAACTGCTGCTTGAGGAGAACTTTTTACAGGTATATCTGTCTTCTCTGGGATTTTTGGCTGTGGTTTTGGAACTGGGGTATTCTGAGCATGGTAAGCTACAGATTCAGCAGGGGCATCTCTCAAGTTGTAGGTAGTTACAAGTAAATGTATATTGGTGTGACTACCCTGCTGCAATGTTAAGTCAAAGGTTAAAGTGGAATCAGTTTTAGGTCCCATTTCTTCATCAACATGAACCATTCGCATATGAGCAGCCATCTTTTCAACATCATTGAAAGTCGAACGGCAGTAAGGACAAGACAAACCATGGATTAGCATGTGGTTAAGCAGCGTGTCAGTAGGCAAGTAGCGATTACAGTATAAACATTTGCTAGTAAAATTATGTATCTTCATTATGTAGTTTGCTACTGCAGGCACCTTTTCAGCCTTGTGCTCTTTCTCAAAATGAACACTGTACACATTTTCTGGGAAAAGCTCATTACAGATTGTGCAGATTTTCCATTTTTGAGTTGATGAAGTATTGACAGTAGCAGCACCTGCCGGCCCGGCTCCAAGAGGCTTGGGCGTAGACTGGGCTAGTACTCTGGATGCCGCCTGAGACTGAGCCAGTGATGTTGATTTCAATGGGCCTGATGAAAGTGAAGATGAGTTGGCAGACTGAAGAGAGTACCTTGCTGTAGCCTGCGATCTTGCTTCTCCTCCAAGAGGGTAGTGTCTTCCATTCCCACTTGGAGGATACTGTTTCATTGATTGAGACTGCTGGGACAGGGAAATGGGAGAGCTACCAGTCAGGCTGAGCCTTCCTCCTGTGTGACTAACATAACTGGGTGGTACCGATTTCACCCCATAGTTGTTCTGCTGTAAGTGAACACTGGACATCATATTCACTCCGCCAGAATTTAATGTAGGCTTTGGTATGTTGAGTCGATTCATCATTTGCTGTGATGGAAGAGAGCGGACATTTCCAGAGGACAGTGGACCCATCCGCTGAGGAAGTCCCATAGGCTTTTTATCCTGTGGTTTTGGAGCAATTAGCATCAAAGGTTTGGATCTTGGGACCACAACATTAGTGTGCCCTATCATTGCTGTCACCTGATATCCTATACGCTCATGGTCTTCAATAACATGCTGCACTAAAGCTTCATATGATTTCGGCATAAAAAGGCATCGTTTGCAGTGAATCATGCCCTCCTCTCGGGAACTGGAACTTAAGGATACAGCCCCATTAAGTGACTTTTCACTTGCCTTTGCTATATAAGGTGCAGCAACATGCTGAAAATGTTCCCTGTAAATGTGCTTTCTAACTATTTCATAGAGAGGATCTCGGTAAGTGCACTTCTTACAGTAATAAACAGCTTGTTCCACACTGTCAGCCTGCTTAGGTTTAAGGCTATCATGCTTGTTTTTCTCTTTAAAAGTGCTGATGCCGCTACTTGGTGTGTTGGCATTTGGGGCATGAAATATTTTAATGTGCGTTTCCAAAGTTTTTTTGTCTGCATTGAACGTACAGTAGGGACAATTAAGAAGGATCCTGTTTTCAAAGTCTTCGTTATGAACATTTCGGAAATGACTTTTGTAGGCGGAAAAGAACTTTGAAGAAAATGGACATGCGCTGCAGCAAAAGGGTTTTGTCCGATAGTCCTTAAACAAAAACAAAAGAGAAAACTTAAATATCACCAACATTCAATGAATAAAATCTCAATATTTATAGAAATGACATCAATTTAGCATTTTTAAGGTGGAAGAATCAGTTTTGTAGTTCTGCTCCTTATCAAAGCAAATATTATTTGCCTTGATAATATTATTTTCAGAGCAAAAAATGAATTATTTTGCTCTGTAACAAATACTAGCTAGCCAATTTTAAAATTAAATGAAAGGAATTTAAATGACTGCATATAAACCATAATTAAGTAATGTTTATTTTATGTCTTAAAAAGGCTTAGTGTTACAGTAGGGAAAAAAGTATTTAGTCAGATACCAATTGTGCAAGTTCTCCCACTTAAGAAATGAGAGAGGCCTGTAATTGACATCATAGGTAAACCTCAACTATGAGAGACAACATGAGAAAACACATCCAGAAAACCACATTGTCTGATTTTTCACACATTTCTTTTCAAATTATGGTGGAAAATAAGTATTTGGTCCAGAACAAAAGTTCATCTCAATACTTTGTTATATATACTTTATTGGTAAATGTTTTCTGTAAATCCTCACAAGGTCGGCACACACTGTTGCTGGTATGTTGGCCCATTCCTCCATGCAGATCTCCACAAGAGCAGTGATGTTTTGGGGCTGTCGCTGGGCAACACAGACTTTTAACTCCCTCCAAAGGTTTTCTATAGGGTTGAGATCTGGAGACTGGCTAGGCCACTCCAGGACCTTGAAATGCTTCTTATGAAACCACTCCTTCGTTGCCCTGGCCGTGTGCTTGGGATCAATGTCATGCTGAAAGACCTAGTCACATTTCCTCTTCACTGCCCTTGCTGATGGAAGGAGGTTTGCACTCAAAAACTCACGATACATGACCCCATTCATTCTTTCATGTATACGCCCTGGTCCCTTTGCAGAGAAACAGTCCCAAAGCATGATGTTGCCACCCCACCCCATGCTTCACAGTAGGTATGGTGTTCTTTGGATGCAACTCAGCATTCTTTCTCCTCCAAATACAAGTTGTGTTTCTGCCAAACAGTTTTACTTTGGTTTCACCTGACCATATGACATTCTCCCAATACTCTTCTGGATCATCCAAATGCTCTCTAGCAAACTTCAGTTGGGCCCAGACATGTACTGGCTTAAGCAGGGACACGTCTGGCACTGCAGGATCTGCAGGTGGCGTAGTGTGTTACTGATGGTAACCTTTGTTACATTGGTCCCAGCTCTCTGCAGGCCATTCACTAACCCCACCCCCCACCCCCATGTGGTTCTGGGATTTTTGTTTACTGTTCTTGTGATCGTTTTGACCCCACAGGGCGAGATCTTGCGTGGAGCCCCAGATCGAGGGAGATTATCGATGGTCTCGTATCTCTTCCATTTTCTAATTATTGCTCCCACAGTTGATTTCTTCACACCAAGCTGTTTGCCTATTGCAGATTCAGTCTTCCCAGTCTGGTGCATGGCTACAATTTTGTTTCTGGTGTCCTTCAGCACCTCTTTGTTCTTCACCATAGTGGAGTGTGACTGCTTAAGGTTGTGGACAGGTGTCTTTTATACTGATTACAAGTTACATATTTGCATATCAGCTTAAGCACATCTTAGACAGGGGGATTTATAAATATATTAAACACAATCACTGTAAACTTAAAAGTCCAAAACCAGACTTGAAAATGCAAATGAACCTGCAAATGTCTCAAAATTCTTCATGACTTGAGTATTTAATACATAAGAAACTCATCCTTTGCTAACCAGAATCAAATAATCAGGCCATGGGTCATTTACTACTATTACTCAATAAACATACTGCTCTGCTTTTTCTCAAAATCACAAAACAATTTAAAGATAAACAAGGAAAGGAATTATATTACTTGCAGCTGTGAAAGGTCTTCACATACTAAAGGGGTAAGCAATCAATTCCTTTCTCATACACTGTATTACGTAGTAAATTATGAATACTGTATTTGGGTAACAAAAATAATTCAAATTGTCTGTTTCCATGATAGTAGCAGGAAATTTATGGAAAATACGTTCTTTTTACATCTGGATTATTTCTTCACAGCAAATCAAATAATATAAACCTAAACAATAACCTTTTATACCTACTTGGAATTCAGTTTTCTATTACAAGTATCAGCCATGTTGAGTATTGAATTTTACAATCCCATCTGTCTTGAGCACAGGATGAAATACCTGCCTTACCAATAATTTTACTCTCAGATCTGGTACGCAACAGGATCAAACTGCTGAAAGCTCTAGTGAATGAGTGCATAAGCCTAATTGCTTTTGAAGATTCAAAGTAGTATGCTAATGTGTTTCAAAAATATTTCATCATTGTTTCTCAAATAGTTATTTCTTTAGTTCCTTGAGTCATTGCGGATTGGGAGACAATTCAAAAATATCTAAAATAAACAGTAAAACTATGCACTATTCTTTTCTGACAATATAGGAATGGTGAAATAAATTTTAAAAGGACCCCAAAGTTTGTACATATTTTTAAAACATATTTAGCTTTTTTCTTAAGTTACAAGGCACTGTAAAACAAATGATGTATGTATGCTCACTGTCTACAACACGTTCTCTTTCTTCACCTAATCTTAAAGCCATTACCATTATGCAAATTCTATTGAAATACATCCTACTGAAATTAGTCACAACAATTCGTGTATACAGGCTGGGCATGGAATGTAATTTAACAGCAACTGTAAAAAGCGATTTTATGCAACATTATTACTAACCTGATTTTTTGTAAGTGAAGGGTCCCATAATCCAACATCCTCCCATGTAGTGTTTTTCAAATAGAAGTCATTGGGTTCAAACTGTTTAAAATCCTGTGAAGGCAGAAAAGATTTGTACAAGCCTAAGTTGAAATAATATACCAGAGGATGACTGACTTTTAATTTTCTAAGTTCCTGAAAGTTCAACCAACAATTGCTAGTAGTGTTTCAGAAACAGCTCTCCACAGAATATAACAAAAATGCACACTTCACATTCAAAGCAGTTAGAAGCACAAAACCCCTACAAAAGTGGGGGGGGGGGGTGTGTGAATACAGTGGAGATGGGGGGGGGGGGCAAGATTCCTAAGTGCTCCCCAGGATTGCCAAGTGAGGAGCTGGGAAATTCCCCAAATGGCAACAAGCACAAAAAATGTGTGCCTGGTTGCTGACCCCCACTGCCATCGAACCCCTCCCAAATCCAGGGTCATGAACACATTTACATAATAGTCTGGCTTCAGGAAGGGGCATTTCCACATCTGCCTGCCTCCAGAAGCTGGAGCTGCTGTGTGCAGGAGGATGGTGGCAATCACCTGCCAACCTTCCCGTCTCTCTTGGAATGGATTATGCTCCCAGTGTTCCATAGGAGCTTAGTCCATATTGAAAGAATCTAAAAGAAGCAATGCCCACTCTGCTCTCTCTCAGGTGCACGTTAGCTTCACTGTCAAAGTGAGAAAATAGAGGAGGGTGTGCTTCTTTCAACTCAGGGATGTGTGTGGTGCCCAGGTGCCAAGCACTTACTCCTCTTGTTCCTTAGCCTATAAAGACAGGAAACAGGTTGAGTCAAGGTTTGGAGGGCATTAACATGGTCTACATTTCTATCTGTGGGCTAAAGAACCTCAGCTGACTGCTGCTTCTGTCCTGGAAAGCAGAAGGATATTGGCCAGGACAAGGCAATGGCAAATCCACAAACGATCAAATTGTAAGTGAGGAATGATCTAGGTGACAAGAAATGAAAAGTAAAAAAGAAATCATAAAAAGGTAAGCTTATTAACATACTACCATCAAAGCAGTCAAGTAAAGGAGTGGAAAGGTGTTTTCAAAATGGGGAGAAAGCTCCACACTAATGGATAGGTGCACAATTGCTAGCTACCTGACTGGAGCTCTAAAGCCTTCTTAGATTTTTGTTTCCTGCACAATACAACCATATGCAAAATTTGAGTACTATTAGGATTATTCCCAAATTGCAGAAAGGCTTCCACAACTGCATAGTATAGAAAAATTCAAACAGTTCAAATGAAATATATCCCCAGTGAAAATAAAACCCTTCAATATAACTAATTAAAAAGCTCAATAAACAATTATACTTACTTCTATATGCTCTTTACAGTATTCCAAACCAATGTCACTTAATATCTTTTTCACAGTTTTCCGTGCTTTTCTTAAACTGCCAAGGTTGTTGACAGGAAGTTGGAACATAGTTTCTATTGGGGCAAAAAGAGAAAGTAATTAGGTGAAAATCGATGGTCTGTTCAACTTTAGTATTACATTTTACATTGTAGAGAAGTTAGGGAAATATGAAGTATTTATTCAGTTTTATCACACTTATTTACTGTATTGTTATAAGTGTCCTATTTGATTTATTACATAGAGTTTTATTAAGTTGTATCAAGCTTTGTTGTTTGGTTTGGTATGGTGACATGAGGGCTAATCAATAAAATGTATTTATTTATTATTACATTTTTAACTTAAAAGACGCATGGTTATCTTATCCATTTAGAGATATGGACACATACGTAAACTGTAACAACAAAATGTATGGGGACACAACATATCTCATAAAAATCTTTCATTTATATTTTTTACAGATATATGATTTATTGCTTTTTTCACAGACTCATTTCTTGTTATGTTCCTACAATACACATGTACACTGCAGCTGACATACTGATGTATCGCAACAGTTTGGAAATCTCTGCTCTGAACTACATTCACAAGGGTTAGAGATCAGACTCCTTCCGCAAAAGTGGAAAAATCACAAATATCTTTGGGAAGGGGGATAAATTGTGGACCAGAAAAGGGGGGGGGGGCAGTTCTGAATACCACTTCACTTATCCTGAAAAACCACTGCCTTTTCTCTTCCTGTGTGGTGAGACTCTCTAATTCAGAGAAAGGAATGAGGATGAGGGGACCACTAACACACGACAAACCAGAAGAGAAGGAGGAAACAGCCCTGGTGGATCTGGTTCTTCTTTCTCCTTCTGTATGCCGTGTGTTCCGGTTCCCCGAGTACTTCTTTCCTTTCCACAGATGGAACACAGATTTGTGGTATGAAGGAAGAGGAGCTGGATCCAAGGGGTGAGGGAAGCAGCACGGGGCTAGCTGTTCTTTTTACATGCATGCCATGAATCTGTTACATCTGGGAAACAAAAGCTACTGAGGAAGAACAGACTCACGGCAAGCATGATGAAAAAGAAGAACTAGCCCTGCCTGCACCATTGTTTATTGGCGGATCTGGTTCCTTCTTCTCTTCCTGTGTGCTGCTTGCTTCTGTCATGACCAGGTATTCCTCTTATTTTGCACAGGTGGAACAGAGATTTGCAGAACACAGGAAAAGGAAGACGGGACGGATTGGAGAGGGAAGTGAAGTGGTATGGGGCTGGCTCCTTACCTGTGTACCACAAATCTGTATTTGTCCATGAAAGAAAGGGAGATATTGGGAGAAACAGACTTGCAGCAAACAAGATAAAGAGGAGGAACCAGCTCAATCCACACCCACGCCAACACTTATCTTGCAGAACTGGTTTCTCTTTCTTTTCCTGTGTGCCTTTTTTCCTATTCTCTCTGGTACTCATAGGCAGAACAGGGATTCATAGAGTTTATGAAGAGGAGCCAGATTTATGGGGTAAATGAAATGCCATTAGGATCCAGCCTCTCCTCTTACGTCTGTTTCCACAGGCAAAGACAAGGAGATAACAAGCAGAACAGTGATTTCAAATATTTCACAACTTCTGAGGATGGAGTCGCAATGTGAATGTTCACATGACAGCTCCAATTTCAGGAGAAGGCAACATTTCACATTTAAACACGTTAACCCTATGAAAGAAATGGAGGGCTGACGGTGGTTGTCTGGCAAAGATGGCAGAGAATGTTGTTCAGTCCTGCCCAACTACCAGGTCAATTTCTTGCCACATTGGCAGCTTCAATGTTGGAAAAAGGCTGGTTGGTTGTCATTACTATTAAAGGGAAAACACCACAGATACTATAAATGCTACATTTTGAACATTTTCCTTAGCATTATTTCCATTTCCACAAAAGAAACATGAACTGGTTGTCATTCCCTAAGAAGCTACATTAGTTCTATGATGCTATGACTTTCTTTTTCCATAGGTCAGTTTATTCAGTATGAACAGTGTTATGGGTTTGCAACAAAATGAAAAGTTCAAATAGTTAACAGAACTCTTCAAGACTTACATACAGAAAAAAAAATCTAATCAAGTAACATTTCAGGAAAACGTTTTGAAAAATAAAATTATTGTTTGCTAAAATTCAAAGTTGTAATCATTACAGTTTATCGAAACTTTTTAAAATGCTGCAACATGAACATACTGTAATTACACCTTTCTGGATTTCTCATCCTAGTTCCATAACATACCAAACATGACATAACAAACAAGAATAGCTGTTTAAAACTGTTACTGAAAAGTTTAGATAACTTCTTTCACAAATGCACCCAGGGATGAGTTTTTCTTTTATCAGCTCCCACTTTTCAAATAATTTCTATTTTGGTGTCCAAATATATAATTTTTTTAACGTCCCCCTTTTTTCTCTTTTGCCATCTCTGCAGGTTCAGGTAAATTTTTGAAGGAACTACTATTTACTTTGTATCAGTCAGGCTCATATAACTACAATGAGATTGGTTGGAGTAGAGTCCCATTCTTTCCCAACTCAAACTTTCTGGCATTGTTCACTGCAGACACACAGCTGCAACCTGACATATAATGTCTGTATTTCTCTAGCCTTCCTTCACTATCCTACCATTGTGATGCTGCTAAAAAAATTGTTCAGTTAGAGAGATGACAAGGGAAATACCAGTTTTTCAAATACCTAGTACACAAGATAACTTCATTGTAACTGAGATAGTGCTCTTCATCAATGATCATCATGTAATCACAATTAAAATGTTACATAAATCTTACTGAAGAAAATGTGTATTTTCTAAAGTCTCCTATAAAATAAATTATATTTCAGAAATATAAGACTGCATGAGTTCTTTGGCATGTCATCACTATACTGCACCAGTGTAGCACACAGATAATTCTTACTAACTGGTCACATTTCTACATAATCCTCCATGAACTATTCTCTTTATAAAATGCCTTCATTTAAAAACATCAGATCAGATAATTTATGCATATAATTTTCAAAATAAATAAAGTGGATACATAAGAAAAATTTTCTATCAAGTATGTGCTTGCTTGTATGATTTTATTAATGCGTTATTTTTAAATATTGTCCTTTAATTTTATGTTCACAGTTGCGGGTCAAAGATTTTGCCAGAGACAAATAGGAAAGGTTTTATGCTAGTTTGCAAACAATAAGTCCTCCTTTATGCATCTACAGAATTAGTGGGATTCAAGTGAGGAAGTTCTGCTTTTTCTGAAAGCAGGTGACTCAAGCCTGTTTGCTAAGCAGAATTAATGGATGCGCTCTTGTCTTAATTGCTATTAAGACTTCTCTTCCCAAACAACTCAGCAGAGTGCACTGTTTGCTTGTCAACAATAGCTAGTTCGCGTGATCAACTTTCTTTCTGAGTCTCTGGTTCTATCTAATCTTTTTGTAGAGCAATCCCATTACTGAGGGTGTTCCTGATGTTCAAAATAATTCTTTTTTTAAAGAGTGTGTGAATAATTCCTAAGTATCAATATGCAGGCAAATATACACTAGGCAGAAACGTTTCCATATGTAAAATAATACTTAGAATACTGCCAAAGAATCAAATACATTTTTGTGCACTAATAAAATAAAGAGAAAGCAAACTTCTACAAAGGCAAACACTCTGAATTAGGTTTCTAGCATACAGTGGCTCAAACAGACTATGAAAATATAGTCCTATAATATGCAACATCAATTAAGAAGCCACATGTCTCAGGAAGACACGTGAATAGTATCTGATTAGAATGTTATCAAAGGAATAAGTCTACTCAAGAAATGTTTTAATATGTTATTTACCAATAGTATTTTGTGGTATAAAAATTATTCAGCAACCACAGAAACAAGGTGCTTAGGGTACAGTTTTAAAAATGATGCCATGGCCAACAATAAAACAACATTAATGCACTACTGGTGCTAATGGCACTTCCACAACTTGTTATGGCCTGGTAAATTTTTGTATCTGACAGTCAAATTGTTACTGTGACACTTTTTTCTCCCAATCTCTAGTTTAGGATTTAGTTTTCCTTGGGAGTTTCTCCTGCAAAAATGAAGTACTAATGCCTTGAAAAATAGCTATAATTCCCTAGACCAGTCTAAGAGCAGAGGTTGGTTTACCCTCCATAAGATCCTGCATTCACTTCTTCATATAGAACTATTGGAGAATCATAAAGGATTCCTCAGCTAGGGTTTTCCCAAAGCTATGCTTTGAACATCTATCTGAATGCAAACTTTGGAGCTCAAAACATCAGAAATTGCTGAAAATATACCCTACCCTGTCTCATGAGCTTTCAATCTTGAGTTCAAGAGAGAAGTTGCATGAATACATTTATAACCAAGGTATTCAAATGGACAGACAGGCTATTAACAGCTCCAAATTCTCAACATGGTACAAATTATACAAACTCGACCATGAAAGGGCTATGTATCTAACCAACCTTACATTCCCTAACCTCAGACAAGCTTTTACAGCTCTACGATTCCAAAGCATGCCATCAGCAGTGCTGGATGGTAGATACTTGGGCACTCCTTTGGCTAGCCGAATATGCGTATGCGGGGCCCCAGAAATTGAGGACCTGCCCCACTATTTGTTTGCCTGCACTCTATACTCTGCACCAAGAAATAAATTCTTAGGGCCTATTCTATGGTACCTACAATCGAACACGGTTGTAGAAAAGATCTTCTAACTTTTATCTGACATCAACTCCACAATCACGTATAAGGGCTCTCTCTTTACCTTGGCAGCAAATAAAATCAGAGCAAGACTGATTGCGGACATTGCAATCGACTACGCCGGGGATGCTTTTATCTAGTTTTTAATATGACTCATATTTTATACTGGCTTTTTACTGGTTATATTTTGCAAGCTCTGTTTTATACTCCATGCATCCTGCTTTTAACCGTGGAATTTTACAGGGTTTCTATAGATGCTTGGTTGATATTTTTACTTATGTTTTTAAATGACTGATCTTATACATTGGCATTTTACCGGTAATTGTGCAGCTCTCAGCACATGTTGCACTTGTGCTGCTGCACCTCACAATGTATAGTTTGCATGTTCTGTTTTATCCTGCTTGCACCCTACTTTTAAGTGTTGGATTTCATAGTGTTTTGTATAGATGTTTGTTTGATGTTGTTTCTGTATATGCATATGACCATTGGTCGGAGCATTAATAAATTGATTGATTGATTGAAGTTTAGGAATCCAAATACCCAGATTTTTCTTCAGAACTTCCATTTCTAAAGCAGCAAATTCCCATACAATATAGATACCTCCTATTGCATATACGAGGCTTTTCTTTACAAGTGTACTGAAATAATAATTCTATATAGCAAGCATTTCTGATGTGTGATAACATTTATGTCATTTATATGTCACCTTTCTCCAAAAGAGGTAGCTCGCAAAAGAAGCTAGCTAAAACTCAGGAACACAACTTTAGAACACCACACAGCATGGAATAATTTAGAAAACATACACAGGCTTTACAAAATGAAGTACATTCCCCAATATTTATAGCCTGCTTAAACATAAAGGTCTTTCCATGCCAGCCAGTCTCCTATTGAATCCCCCCCTTTCACCAAGTAAGACTGTGATGGTTGTGAAACAGAGAAAGCTCTCCCTTATAGATCCTTAGGATTCTTGTCAGGTTCACATAGGGAGATACAATCTTTCAGACAGTTCGGATCTAATCCATATAGGGCTTTATTGGTCATTACCAGTACTTTGAATGGTGTCAAGAATTTAAATGTTTCAATGACTTCTGTAGTTTACACTAAAACTACCACAGTACAATACAATAAAAGTAATTAAATGCTGTAATTAACAGAGACGAAATGCTTGCAACAGTATCACACCTTGAAATGCTGGCGTCAGGAAGAAATAACTATGACCCATGTATACACAAGTAGTATGTAGTAGATTTTAGTGAATGCTTCATTCTACTGCTCAATTTAAAGTACTGTAGGTTCCATTTCCTCTGAACTGGAGAAACAGTATCACATTTATCTGGATCAGTGACATATTAATGCTAGTGAGATGGGTGAGAGAAGGAACTTAACTAACAGCCGCTGAGATGGAAAAATATGATGTGAAGTAAAGAAATGTCTCCCAGCATCTCAAAGACTGGAATTCAGAGATACAGAAGGTTGGAGACAATGAGCTGCTCTAGGTGGAACTTTGTTCTGGAACTGTATGAACAAAAGACAAAAGGCTTTCATTCAAGCATCATACATTCAGTACATTTCCCCTAGAATTCTTTTAGAGATAAAATATAATAATGTATTATTCTAAAGTGATTATCTCTGTGCCTTGCCAGGTATCCATCTTAAGAGGTACCATCCTTTAGACCAGATGTATAAGCAACCAGACACATACCCCTTTGTCGCTGCTGAAGACAATGACTTCCACGAGCCTTTCTATTCCTGCAAGTTCCTCTTCTGCTAAATTCCTTTAGCATATGACTTCTGGTAGGAAGTACCATTAATGCCTGCAGTGATGAATCAGAATGAAATGTTGGTCTGCCATCAAAAAATTCTAAATGACATCCAGGAAAAGGAGATAGCTATCAGAAGATTCGAGAAAAAGCCTAGATGTTGAGACCCATTATACCCAAGATGAACTGATCATATACATAAAAGATGAGGCTGCCTTCTTTTAAAAAATTGGATTTTTTAAAATGTAAAAAGATATTACATTCTGGTACCTGTTATCACCAAGAAACCTTAGAATTTCAAGGAGAATGCATGAACAAACAGATAATAGCTCCTGAATCAAAACTGTCATTCTGAGTACTTCCTAAAAATTATTTGTTTTTTTTAATCCAATGTCTGTTCATTGTGGTATTAATTTTTAAAACTGGAGAAATCTCATCTTCACCGAATATGGGGGCTATGATTATCAAGCATATTGCCAAATTTTATATGTAAAAATATTTTTAATATGTAAAAACATATAATAAATGAGAGATCTGGAGAAATAAGAAAGCATAAAGGAGGAAAAGAGAACAGACCAAAGGAACAGAAATGACAGAAAGCAAAAACAGGGAGAAGGAAAAATAATAAATGATTGGTTGATGGGATTGAGGCAAATGAAAATGTGAAGAAGACATCAAATCACAAAGAAGTTTTAAGAATGTGTCCAACTGACACAGTATTACTGTTCTCTAGAATTTAGTCACCTCTTTTCTCAGTACAAAGCAGATCTCTGGAAAGTTCTCCCTGATGAAACTATTATAGAGCCACACAGAGTTTTAGCCTCTATGTGACTTCTTGCTGTGTCTCAAGCCTCCCGTTCTTGAGGCTCTTTCTTCAGGTGTCCTCCACGCTGCGGGAGAAGACAATATCAGACTGACTCACAATTATGACTTACAAATTTACATATTTCAATTAGAGAAAAGGCTAAAATAATGTTGAAGTGATACCATTAATTCTAAAATACAAAATGCATTACAGAAAGATTAATTTATGTTTCCTGGATTCAAACTGTCCCAAAATCCAAGAGGACAAATTTCACTATGAACAAATTTGCCTCTGTATAGCACCTACTACATAGAACTTTAAGTAGCAGGGTTAAGGAAGGCCTTTGGAGACCCATATTGACCTAGATGGAATAATTAAAAGCCAGCTTCATATATTCATTTCTATCATGAAAAGTGGCATTTTTCTTCAGCCATCTTGTACTTAGCCATGGCTCAATAACAGGACATATTTTTTACATGCAAAGGTACCTAGGCTTAATCCCTAGATTCTCCAATTACAGGATTACAGGTAACAGAGACAGAATAACAACTTTGGATAATTTGCATTCAGAGCAGCATTATTGGGCTAGATGAACCAATGAAATGGCAAAGCAGTTCCTCTCAATTTGTAGTGTTCCTTGCATTAACCAATGAAACTGTAGTTGTGTTTCAATATGATACACTAGAGACTTTTGATGCCAAAAAATGTCTGAAATACCTATTTTCAAAATTAAGGTATCTTGAAATAACGAACTAGTGCTCTTTTCACAAATACATGAAATGAGGTACTGACGCAGAATGCAAATGTGTATAAAACAAAACCAAAAATGTTTATGGAGTTGCGCACAAACACAAATGAAGAAAATCTGATCAAATCAGCAAAAAGAAATGCCAAGGTTAATTAAGTTGTATTGACTGATATCTGTGTAACAAGTAGTTATAATCATTCTAGTTTCAGTTAAGTAAAACAAAATCTCACCCCCCTTTTGGCCACTGGGCTCAGCTTCTTAGTTCTTACAGAATGTTGTTCCATTAAAGCTAGCAGTGCCTTCCCCCACATCTGAGCCAAACTATTCCTACCTGCCTCAGTACTTCTTAAAAGGGCCACATATAATTCCTTTACTATAAATAGCTTCAGTGACTGCTGGTCTGTTTTGGGCACAGATTCAGGCAATCAAACATATATTTATTTCCCCATAGGACTCTATCCAGATCCTGAGATTCTAGGATAATCCTTTCTTTCAATTCCAATACCTATACCAGCACTGCTAACTGGAAAATCAAAAATAGGTCTTTCTAACAGCCGTTACCAAGAACTTCCTTTCTTAGCGAAGCTAGAATGCCCCTTTCCTTGCTCTTCTGAAGGCAAGCAACAGGCTTTTGAAAACTGAACGTTTTCAAAGAATAGGCTTTTAATAGGGGGTATTATTTTTTAAAATCACATTTTGGCAATCTCATCATGTTGTATATTTTAAAATGCTGTCAGTATTTTTCATTTTGGCAAAAAGATACAGTATAAACTAAGCTAATAATATCACATCAATCCATGGTGTGGCATTAACTCTTAGCTTCATCGATCACTTAGTCTTGTCTTTACAAAATTCAGAAGGTAAGTACCTCTAAAAAGACTGTTAGGCACAGAGATGTTGCCCTTTAAAGGCACAATAGTTTCTTCAAAGTTTTTGCCATTTAAGAAACAAAAAAGGAAGCACAACAGGAGGTGGAACGGAAGACTGACAAGCCGTAGTTAAAGGATTTGTTTGCAATAATTGACTTATCAGAAACCCAGAGAGCCAGCTATGGCTTTTGGCCCAGGCTAGTGTCTGGCCCATATGGATTGCTAAGCTGCTGCCACCTTAATTTTAGTTTTGAACTAGTGCTCATACAGTTCTTGTACTACAGCTCCACTCTGTTAGGAATACAAACAGAAACATTTCTTTGTTTCCGTTTTATTTTGAATTTCAGCGGAGGGGACAGAAGGAAACTTACCTCTAAGCACTAGTCTTTATTTTACTTATTTGTTATGGGAATGTGCACACATCAAACTTGTGGCCATCTTCTGTCTTGATTTACTGCCTTAGGACTCATGTCATGTGCAATGTTTACTCTGCTATTATTTGGGCACAAGTACAGTAAAAAATGTCTGAATATATCATTTTATTTTTCTTCAACTTCACACTGAGAAAGGATCAGAAGGAGCAATATAGCCTGGAAGACTCAACGAACACGCTCTAAACAGTTTATATGTATAATCTTCCCATGAACAGGAATCAATACATTTAAAGTGGGAACCAAGAGACTGTGTTGATTTTTGCCAAGATGACTTTCAAGACAATATAATTAATTTTTATACTGCTCTTTTAAAACTGTTTGCAAGTAATCATTCTCTCCTTGGCCTATTCTCTATACTTTTTAACAGAGCATATTAAGTTTACCCAAATATGCTGATATATGTGAGTAGAAGGCTAATTTTAGTGTTTTTCCATACACTCTCTCTTTAATTTAGCATACAAGGCCAAGGAACAGATGGGGATGCTGGTAAAAAAAGTTAGGTTTACCATTAAACGACAGTATAGCAGTTACTAAAATCTATATAATGCCCGTCAGTGAGGGACCTCATATCTCCCAAACTACTCCACAGAATGCTATGAAATTTGGACACAACATAGCATTTGAACTGCCTTGTGTTTTAAGCCTACTCTCACAAACCTGAAACACCTGAGAAAGGTAAAATCATACCCCTAAGCAACATCCAGTCTCCTTCTCCCTTAGCTACCATCCTAATAGATGGCTCCTCCCCTTAGCAACGGCCAAGCACTCCCCTCCTCCCTTAGCAATGATGCAAGCAATGGTCAAGCAGTCTCCAACCTTTAGCAACCGGTGTGGGCGGGGTCGTAAGGGAAGGCTAGGCCTGCCTCCTCACCACTTACGAGGAGTTACACGAGGCCGAGGCTCTGAGGCCTAGCCACAGAAAGGGTGTCAGGAGAGACTTCAGAAGCCCCTTCTGGTGTGAGACAATTGGTCGTCAGCAAGGATATTACCCAGGGGACACTCGGATATTTTACAATCCTGTGGGAGGCTTCTCTTTATATATCTGTGAAAGTCCCAGTGTGGGAGAAAAAACTTTTTTCTCCTACAGGCAAGTGTGAATGTTCCAATTGGCCAACTTGACTAGTATTACATAGTCTTGTGCTTCAAACCCTGGCTACTTCCTGCCTGGGGAAAACCTTGGTTGGGAGGTGTTAGCTGTCCATGATTGTTTCATGTCTGGTATTCCACTCTTCTCTGAATGGTGTTCTTCATTTACTGCAAGATAAATTGGCCAACTTGATCAGCATCGAATAACCTTGCCGCTTCTGGTGTGAGAGAACTGGCCGTCAACAAGGATGATCCCTGGGGGACACCCGCATGTTTTACCATCCTGTGGGAGACAGAACTCTTTCCAGAGTTTTTTAATTGAACCAAACTGGGCCACAGCAATGCATGGCCGGATACAGCTAGTATACTACATAAATCCTCTTCAGCAAGTCTTTTAGTAAAAAATGGCACAGAGGTAGTACTATAGATTTTTTTAAAATTTTGAATCAAGTAGGATGAATGGAAAAGAGAAAAAATGGAAATATAGGTGTCTCTGATGCTAAAGAAACAAAAGAATGCATCCACACAAATGCATGAGTGAAAAAGGGAAAATACATATCGAAAATACTGTCAATATATAAATGTACACATACCAACAGATTTCCAACTTGAAAAGTATCTTCCCTTTCATTGACTAAAGAAGAAAATGAAACCAAGGAACTAACTTATGGCAGTGGACCTGCTAACTGGAAAAAATATATTCACTGCTGTAAAATTAGTAATAATGCATCAGTGAACCTCCAACTAATTTAGCATTGACTTTTTTATCATTACAAAAGTACTCTTATATATGGAAATCAACACTGTTGTCAGGTGTATTACATTCAAACATTTCTCCTAGTTTACGATTTGTCACTTTATTTCTGAGGCTGCAATCTCTAAATGTATTTTATTTGGGAGCAGCACTCAATAAATAAAGCTGGGCACTAGGTTATGCCATGCATACAGTTGGGCAAAGATTTTCAGAATGCAGTTCTTCCTATTACTCAACAGCATTTTGCTTAAAAAGTGACTGTGTGTGTGTGTGTGTGCGCGCGCGCACGCACTTTCAAATCATCTGTCAAATTATGGCAACCTCATTAATTTCAGAATGTTTTCTCAGGCAAGGAAAATTCAGATGAAGATTTGCCAGTTTCTTCCTCTGAATTACAGCTTACATCATCTAGTTTTTCCCCATTAAAATACTAATCAGAGCTGACAGTACTTAGCTTCTAAGATCCAATGGAATCTGGTGCCTTTAGAACGGTGGTTCTCAACCTGGGCTCCTCAGATGTTTTTGGCCTACAACTCCCAGAAATCCCAGCCAGTTTACCAGCTGTTATGATTTCTGGGAATTGAAGGCCAATAACATCTGGGGACCCCAGGTTGAGAACCACTGCTTTAGAATATGTATGCCAGCTGCCTATATAGCTATCATTAGTATATTCAGACAAATATCGCTGTCTAGAAACAGAGAACCATTTCAACAAATTATAATTATTTGCAAATTTCAAGGATAAATAAAAATGGCTTTCAATTTAGGTAAGTCAAAATCACTCAAGCAACTGAGAAGATATATTGCAAACAGACTGAACATTGTTGGACTCTAGTTCCTATCATTCCCTGACACCATCTCCTATACTCCAGAATTTTCCAATAATAACTCTTATGGAGGTGGAAAGTGACCCATATCTGTGATTCTAAGAAACCAAGAAGAACTTCAAATACTTAATTAAGGTATTTCATAGAATGTTACAGTAGTAGAAATAGTAACCAATGAGGACCAACATTCATTCAACTTATACTTTAGGCCAAATATAGCTTTTTTAAAAAAAACTTCAATGACCAGAAACTCAAAGTTTCTTTCTAATTCCTGCCCAAATGATGCATCAAAATTAATTCAGGAACAGAGTTTAGAAAGTTAGATTATAGACGTAAATTGTAAATGCTGATTGTTAGAAACTGAGAGATTAATCTATTGTCACTGACTCCAATAATACATTCCTTCATTTGTAAACTATCATTATTTGGGTTGTTGTATGTTTTCCAGGCTGTATGGCTATGTTCTAGAAGTATTCTCTCCTGACGTTTCGCCCACATCTATGGCAGGCATCCTCAGAGGTTGTGAGGTAACACTATCATTATTTCTTTGCTGAAATAATTTTAAAAAGCCATAGGATTTAAAGAAAATGGCATGGAAGTTACCACCTCTGACTTAAGCACATTTTATTGACTCCATCAGAAGTGCTCTCTTTGTCAGTTTAATTTGCTTTCCACCAACCTAGGGTTTTTCCATATGTCCTTTAAAGCCCGTAACACAGATGCTAGCTGGGGACAGTGGGACTGTCAAACGTCTTGGGAAAGCTGGGGATCTTGTCTTACAATATACAGTAGTCTCTCACTTATCCAAGCTAAATGGGCCAGCAGAACCTTGGATAAGCGAATATCTTGGATAATAAGGTGGGATTAAGGAAAAGCCTATTAAACATCAAATTAGGTTATGATTTTACAAATTAAGCACCAAAACATCATGTTATACAACAAATTTGACAGAAAAAGTAGTTCAATACGCAGTAATGTTATGTTGTAATTACTGTATTTACGAATTTAGCACCAAAATATCAAGATATATTGAAAACATTGACTGCAAAAATGCGTTGGATAATCCAGAACCTTAGATAAGTGAGACTTTACTGTATTCAATTTCATTTTGACAGTTATCTGTATCTTTCTTGTTTCTCCCATACACCCTGTCAGTATACTTTAAACGCCTTATTTGTTGAAGATGAATAAGGAATGATGTTAATAGTTCTTAAGGAATAGTGTGTTCATTTTATCTACAAATCACTGATCACTTTGGACTTTTTAACTGTGAGATCTTCTGAGAGGAAATAAGGAAAGACATTAGTTTATCAATATAAATCTTGTCAGTAAACTAAAAGTTGCAACCATATCAAACTCTCAAAACACAGCGAGGAAGTGAAAGCAGGAGGGGAGGGGAAATCCGAGACAGGAAGAAATACTGTAGAGAGTGTACTATGAAAAAAAAGTTTCACTTAATGATATTCAATTGTCAGACACACTGTGGGCAGTAAAAACGCTGAAGTACTACACAGAGGTTCACTGTGGTACACCCAAATAATAATATATACCAGAAAAACTACTCAATAAAAATAAAAAAATTGAAAATACACCCAATCCCATCATCACCACCTTTCATCATCACTACCTAGAAATAAACTAACAACTTCAATGCAGCTGAGTAGAGGAGGTGTTACTCTTTTGCCCTAAATAGTCTGGCGTTCCTTGGAACACTTTCTGTCCGCTTTCTGAGCAAATCAATTATTTATCCAAAGGAAATATACTCAGGGGCAGCAGTGTTGGCCATGTAGAAAAATAAGGTATGACTTATAGACCCATGGGGATGGTATGCACAGCTCACCTACCAACATCAGACAAGGTATGTCCACTCTAAAATTTTCTTGGTCCTCCAGGTGATTCTATGGCATGCTATGGAAGTTATTATAAGTCTCCCCTGAAAACCTAACTAATTCTTACAGAGGATATTTCTCTAGGAGTTTTCTAGGTCATCAAGGGTGACCCTTTGATAACTTCTGCCAGAAGTCATTTATTTCAACAGTTTGCGCAACTAACAGCAGTTTCTTGTTTCCATGGTAAGTTCAGGAACCTATTCCAACAGATACAGGGGTCATACTGTACAAGAAAATCCAAAATCTGCAAAAGAGCAAAATATTTATTGGCCAATTTTCTGCATTACAGCTTGCCAATAAAGGTATCATTATTTTGTTGCATTGTTCTTCCCAAACACATTCCATCCTTCCCAATCCAGCCAAAGCCTCACTATTTCAATGTTATGTACAGTATAAAGCTGAACCACAAGAAAAGGAGAATCCAACCTCCATTCATGAGTTCTTGCAGAGGGACATAGGAGACTACTAAGTAACTCCACCAATCACAATCTAAATGCAACACAAAGCAAAATTGAAACCAGCTCAGATAGGCCATATTAATGCCAACGCCTGCACCTGAGGGACAGAAGATGATGTACTGACCAAGAAGATTCAGCAATTCACTGAATAAAGCCCCCCTACTATTTTTAACATACACAGCCCTTGAATGGTATTGAAAGCTTCAGAAACAACATAGAATAGCATGCATCTCTTCTACTGGATCTTCACAATTCCACTGCCCACTGTTAAAGGGGTTTACTACTTCTTCAGTTATATGCTGCAACATGGTATAGTTTATCTTGTTCAGAAAGTCTACATATTGCTGAAGAATAAAAATGGGTGTTATGAGATCCCACAGGATAGGTTTAAAACTTTTATCCCAGCAACCACAGGAGGCCTTGTAATCCAATACTTCTTGCAAATTCAACATCAAGTGACAGCTGGTCACTCAGACAATAACTCCAAACCAAGTAGCCTGAAAATTACTTCACCTTGCAACGAGGATGCACATCATTCTCTGAATATGCTCAATAAAGAAGCCAAACACTAAATGGGAGGGATTTTTCTTTGTTCCAGAATGTTAACAACCAGAATGTATTTACATTGAGCATCAACAAGTCCTCATGAATAAGAAACTGAAACCCAAAAAGAATCATAATTCAGAAGAAACCATCCAGTTTTACCAAACACAGCAAAGACCACATACCTAATAAATCAATGTGTACGGGTTCCTGAAAAATAGGCATTTTTATTTTATTTGCATTAAGATATGATCTTAACTTATTCAACCTATACTCAAAAACAGGTGTATGTATGTATGCATTAACACATATATCTTTCTCTCTCACACACACAAGAATCTACAGAGAAAGAAATATCTTTTAAAAAAACTTTAATCCTTCATTGTTACCATGAAGAGAGTGGATTCTGGGCAGTTTCTTCCATAACCTTTTCCCCCAGTACTCCCCTCCCCTGCATAGTTAATGATGAACTAAAAAAATAGAGTCCACTCATGATTTAATGGTTCCACACTCTCCATCACCAAACAGGAGGGCATAGCTCACATATTACCAACTAGGTCATCTCTTTTCCCATGACAGATCCAAGTAATTTGTTCAGATACATATTCAGTCTGTCCTCTGCATGAATACATTAGACGTGTAAGAACTGAGTTTCCTGACCCAATGTATCTTCTCCTTCATTTCTTTCTTTTCCTTACAAGATACACCCAAGCTTCACCTCTCCTCAGTTAGGAACTGAGCAAAAGGCTCCTACCTGGTTCCAGAGGACATGTTCCAGATCTTGTCACTTTCAGCCTGAAGTAGGAGGGTAACTGTGTGTACTGGAAGGGCTAGCTTGTCTTCCTCCAGGTGGACCTTTGAAGAGAAGCACACAGGCAGGGGAGGCATGGCTCACTTGTCTTCTTCCCTCACTTCTGTGGCTCCTCATCTCTCATCAATCTTACCTTGCTATTTGTATTTCTTCCTATTTCCCCCAGATTTTTAATCTTTTGGCCCCTGCCAGCCATCCTTTCTTAGGCCTTACGCATCCCTTTCCCTGATGCTATCTACCTCCCTCATCAATTTGGCCATTCTTTGTTCTGCTGCTTCTCCCTCAGGCTTCACTCTCCTAACAGCAGCTGCTGCCTATTCTATGCCCCAGGTAATGTCAAAAGCATGTGGCATCCATCTGTGATATCATCCACAGGCATCACAGACTCCCATAATCTAACCAATTCTTCCACTAAGGATTTTGGGGGCACACTGTGCAGTGAACCCTGAGTTGACTCACAATATCATATAAATGGATGAAACTCTTAAAATCAAAAATACCAAGAAAGAAGAAATGCAACTGTTATCAAAGTATTACCTGACCATACTCGAGGATCTAGCCTTTGAAACAGACAGTACCTCCCCACAGGGATTCATTGCTTGACAAGGGAGACGAACATGGATAATTCAAGTAAGAGAGCCAAGGCTAAAGGCCTGCAAGGAGTTTTGGTCTTGACAGAGTACTCTGAAGGTCACAACAGCATGAATTATGATTTATCTATCACCAACTGGACAAAAATATCTGCAAATCAGTTAGTGTGGGCCACTACATATCACCTCAAAAAGCATGGCAAGAAGTAGCAATTTCCTCAGTGTTAAATATCTCACCAATTTCAATGGATTTTGTACTCCAATATTATAAGACAGAAGGAAAATTCTGAAGATGTCAGCTGCAGATGCAGGTGAAACGTTAGGAGAAAAATGCTGCTAGAATACGGCCATACAGCTTGGAAACCACACAACACTCCAGAAGGAAAATTTACCACCTACTTTCCCCACACATTTATCACCAAAGTTAGCTATGCCCTATTTTCATCAGCTCAACAGTGATAAACAAAGGTGTCTTCATCTCAGCCACCCATGTGTACAATTTTGGATAAAGGATGTTCAGGCTTATACGTAAACCCACCAAATATGAAAGTTTTATAAGTTAAGTTTGAGCCTGAAACCTTACAAATTAAACTTAGAAACTAACCAGAGGGAAATACAAATGATACTGACATTATATGAAAAAATTGATGTTCTTTTGTTTTCTTAAAGATTATTTATTTATTTTCTTGTGCTTTATGAACAAAATTATTAAACATGTTGTGTATAAAATTATCGTTAGGCAATGTGTTTAAGTTGTACAAGAAACACAAATTTTGTCTACTTGGGTCCCATCTTCACAATGTACATATATGCAGATACAGGTATTCCAGAATTCAAAAGAATTGATCTGAAACATTTCGGATAAGGGATACTCATGTTTCTGCTCATGCCATGAGACCATCATTTGAGGGTCTATTTCCCAGTGCCAACATAACAGTGTTTCACAATTATTTACTTGTGAATGGCTTCAAAACTGCAGAATGCCACCCCTAAACAAGATGCCAGGGAAAGGCCTTTTTATTCTCCAAGGTCTTTTAAATAGTTATTGTGTTCCTTCAAAGTTGTTCCCAACTTATGGAGATGCCAAACTGAACCTTGGTTTTCTTGACATGATTTGTTCAAAGAGGGTTTCAATGCCTTGCTTTGAGACAAAGAGCATAAGATTTGCCCACAGTCACCCTGTGGGTTACTATGATTCTGCTCTTTTGGAATCCTTGTGCAATACTCAAATCATTACACCATGTTGGCTCCCTTTAAATAAGTATAATGATAGATTTTTGTAACTGCATTTTCCATGTTCTGATTATTATCATCCATTCTTAATATACTATTTTGTGACTTGTTTTAAATTTGTGTTTAAAGTGATGCTTACTTATTTCTATTGTTTTTCTGTGATTTTCTTATCACCTATGCTGCCCTAAGAGCTGAAGTACCAGGGGAACTCACAATCATAATAAATAAATACCTTGCATGTTCATTACAACACAGACAACTAGCAAACAACTGAAGGGAGGGAAACATAAAAAATCGACACAGAAAACGAAACTAGAAGGTATGCATGCAGGTTTAACGAATATTATTAACTGAACTGTATTTTATTGAGGTAAACACTATCAACAGTTCCTGCCAGCAGAAAACTGCTCAAGACTGAACTGCAGACATTGCTAGCTGGTTAAGAACTGTTTATCACATCAAGCATTCTCCTTATGCTATTTCCTGATTTTCTGAAAACAAACATTATAACAATCTCCCAGGGAAAAGCAATGAAAAAAACAGTTGAGTTCACCCTGTTTTTAAATGGCAAAAAAGAAAGAGAAAAAAATCTTCAAAACCAAAGTCACCCATACTCCCCAGCCAACTCTAATAATTTAAATCAGTTTACACACATCAGTTACTGTATTATCAAAGGGATGGATCTTGAAACACTTAACAGTGTAAAATGCATAAATGAACAAAGAAGGTTGCTTAAATCTAAATACAGCAAGCACTGTCAAAAATTGCCCTGAAATATATGAATAACAAGAGGGAATTACCGAAGCATAAGCAGTCTTTTGCTTAAAGTGAAGACCACTGTGGTTTTAAAAACTATATGTCACAAATCTTTTTCAACTAAATTCATTCATCAGGTACGATGAGCATGATCTGCAATCAGGACATATATGCACACATGGTGGATAGCTTGAATCAAATAAAGATTTAATCATAAAACAGATTAATTATACTGTAACATGAAATACTACAACTTTAGAGAATTTCATTTCTATCACCTCAAATTTCAAAAATGTCCTATTAAAAGAAGTTTATTAGTAGGGCTAGGATGTTTATGTTACCATATACATCTGATGAAATGAATAGTGTCCATATTTATCAGTTCATTTATCTGGAGTATTTTTAATATCCACTCACGCAAGGGAGGTTTGTCCTGGCAAGAAACCAAAACAATGTCGCAGAAATCTACCTGTGCCTGTTATGTGGTGAAGAAACTTGTTGGAGTATATGTTTAAAACTCCATCCAGTTTCTTCACCACAGATAGACACAGTGAGATTTCAGTGACATTGCTTTGGCAATTTCATTTTTTGCTCTATTGTGTTGATGTGTACACATGACCATTTGTTTTCAATCATCAGTCATAATGAAGACTACACTGTTTCACAGGTTGCTGTTTGACACATTCACTTCAAAATACTAGTTTAATATTACATTGCATTTTTCTTATATATATATATACAGGGTGTTTGAAAAAGAACTCCCTATTCACCATTTAATTTATATGGTGAATAGGGAGTTCTTTTTCAAACACCCTGTACAAAAAGAAGCTGCAGTTTCAAATTCATCTCTAGTTGCTAAGAGTAGCTGATACAGTAGTCTCACTTATCCAACATAAACGGGCCGGCAGAAGCTTGAATAAGCGAATATGTTGGATAATAAGGAGAGATTAAGAAAAAGACTATTAAACATCAAAATAGGTTATGATTTTACAAATTAAGCACCAAATCATGTTATACAACAAATTTGACAGAAAAAGTAGTTCAATACACAGTAATGCTATGTAGTAATTACGATATTTACGAATTTAGCACCAAAATATCACAATGCATTGAAAACATTGACTACAAAAATGTGTTGGATAATCCAGAATGTTGGATAAGCGAGTGAGAATCTACTATATTTTGAACTATAACCATGACCACTCCCAGACAGCAAAGATAATAGTCAGGGATGACGGACCCTGGAATCAAAAACATATGAAAGGTAATAGGCTGCCCGGTCTTTTATAAGAATACATCAGAATGTTTTTTAAAACATTCCCTTGTGGGTAAAAAGGAAAAGCATCGAAATTGCATATCGGTCAACAATCAAATGGGTTGCAAATATGGTCTAAAATCTAACTGACACCACTGTTAAGGAAATATGAGGTATCAACAGGAAACTTAATGCAAAGCAATTAAACTTTCAAATTCAGGAACATGTTCAATGACACGGCTCATTCACATACCAATAATTATTAGAATATAGCAATTTGAAAGAACAAACAACAGACCTAAATTTATTGTATGTTTAAATATTTTGGAAACATCTGCTGGAAAGGGGATGGTAGGATAGCCTACAAAACTTCAATATAGAGTATTTAATTCCTGATTTCATTCCTTCATCCTCTTCATCCTCATATCTCTTCTATAATATCTCAGGCCTGAATCCTGTTCATTTTAGATTTGAAGACTGTTTTTCACCCTTTGTCTTTTCCCAACTAAGTCTGGGACATAGGGATTACGGCTGAATTTTTGATGAATTGTTTTAGTGTTTCAGGACTTTTTGCAATCAAGAACAGTACTGAAACATTTATAATAAATAAAAGAAGAAATGGCCTGTGGAGTGCAAAAAAGCCTCCAATTGCTAGAAAAAGCAAAACAATTTCTTAAAATACTTTACCAGTGATACATTTTGTGCATTGCTCTGGCGTATATGCAACAAGAGTGATTTGAGCATGAGATGATTAATTTGTTTATTGCATTTGAGTACAATTTTGGCACATAGTCTCCTTCTAAATTATTTTATGGTTAAAAGCATACGCTGAAGCTTTCATCAACAAAAAGCTGGTGCCTACAGTATTCTAGGGGAAACCTGATTACAAGGAATAAGCTGCCTTTGTGAATCAGGCAATAAAAAAGAATCCTCTCATAAAAAAGCAAAATATGCAGAACTTCAAATTTTAGCCTCATTTATAAATATGATGGAAATCAATCTAGAAAATGTATCAATTGAGTTTTGAAACAAGGAAAAGTACATATCTTTCTAAAATGAATTGACTTTTAACTAATGTAAAGAGCAACCTCACTAAGAAGCATGAAACCAAATGAAGTTCAATTTTTTTGCTTACCTGCAAAACGAATTTACTATTCTGTGGGAATGTTATAAAGTTTCCTTCATTCATTTTGGTAAGTACGCACATGCGCTCTCTCTCTCTCTCTCTCTCACACACACACAAGCTGAATTCTCCCTTCAGAAAACAAGCAATTACAGAATCGGATTATATTTCAAATTAGTACTGGTATTTCCTCTAAGACTATGAATGACAACCAGTATGATATCAGCAGACTTATAAATAGGCCTTCCTTCTTTTTCCTATCTGGTATTCCAGGGGGTATTCCAAGCAGAGGCTCAACTAGATGGCCCACGTGGTCTTTTCCAACTTTATTATTCTATGATTTTAAGTTTGTTCTGGAGGGTCTCTCACACTTAAAAGCAGATCACAGAACTAGAGCTGGGAGAAACCATCCGATCCAATGCTCCTGCTATACAGGAAAGTACAGTCCAAGCACTCTTGACAGATGGCCAACAAGGCAAAGAAGGAAACTCCATCACACTTTGAACATATTCCACAGCTGAACAGCTCTTAAAATCAGGAACGTCTCCTTAATGTTTAGGTGCATTCTTTAACTATAGTTTGAATCCATTGCTCCATGTCCTAGTATCTGGAGAAGCAGAAAATAGGCCTGCTACATGACATCCTTTCAGAATAGCTAACACAACTAACTGTCTCTTCTCCAGGTTAAACATACTTAGCTTAGCTCCCACAGCCGCTTCTCATAGGACATGGCTTCTAGACCTTTTACCATTTGCTCCATGCGGGGACATGAGAGAAGCCTCCCACAAGGATGGTAAAACATCAAAACATCTGGGCGTCCCCTGGGCAACGTCCTTGCAGACGGCCAATTCTCTCACTCCAGAAGCAACTCCGGTTGCTCCTGACATTAAAAAAACAAAAAACAAAAAACAACCATTTGGTCATGCTCCCCATGACAGCTTATGAATAATATTCTTAAATTGTGGTACACAATTCCAGGTGAGGACTGACCAAAGCATAAAAGAGTGACGCTATTACTTTCCTTCATCTATTGATATAGCCCATTGGTTTCTTTAGTTGCTGCATTACATTGCTGACTCATGTTCATCTTGTGGTCTATTAAGAAAGCACTTAGAATTGTTGCCATCACTAAAAGTCAACATAGGTTTTTCAAAAACATGTCATGCTAGGCTCATCTTATGTCTCTTTTTATAGCGTTACCAGCTTGGTAGATGAAGGAAATGCTGTAGATGTAGCATATCTTTATTTTAGTAAGACTAGGTTCCCCAAGACATTGTGGCAATCATGTTGGTAAAATATAGGCTAGACAATGCTCCTGTTAGGTAGATTGGGAACTGGTTAACCGGCCAAACCTAAAATATTTTATTAACATGTTTGCCAGAATATCTTGGGTGGCACCTCTTCATCCTGGAGAGGTGTGACCAGTGTTGTCTTGGGACCAGTGCTATTCAACATTTTATCAATGACTCTGGTGACAAAATACATGGCATGTTTATCAAATTTGCAGATAACACCAAGTTATGAAGTGTAGCTAATTCTCCAGCAAATTTCAATAGGAAGAAAAGTAAGGTACTACACTGAAACAAAAAATTAAATACACAGATACAGGATGTGTGACACCTGGCTTTTAATGCTCTTAGATGTAGTTCATTTCACCCTGGAGACTTAAATTCATTTGAAATAGCCAGGTATTTCTGTGCTGAAGTTCATTTAATTATTTTAACCCCTTCAGCAAGCCTGAGTCATTCTGAACTTTTTGTGACATTTTCTACACACATGAATTCCTTCTTGGTGATTTTTTTCCATTTCTTTTTCCATTTCTTATACAGGCAGTCCCAGAGTTATGAATATCCAACTTATGAACAACTTGTAGGCCAGCAGGGGAGCAGTGGAGCTAGCTAGCTGTTCCGCCCCAGCCAAGTTGAAGGAGGCTGGTAAAGGAAGTTGGCAAAAGGCTCCTTCACTCCTCCTCTCTAGCAACAGCTGGGGAGCCTGAGCTTCGAGCTAGCCTCCCATGCTCCCTTGGCTGAGGAGGAAGGGAGGGAGCTTGCTCCCACGCATCCCTCCTCAGCCACCTAACCTGTTTTCTTAAACGCTTCCCATTTTTCCTCCTCACTGGAACTGCCTTCTATACCCCCAGTTTTAAGAAATTCCTATCCATCATGAACTTACAATCAGTCCTTCTCTAGGTTTATTGAAATCAAATATGGGAGCCAAGTGCAGAAAAAGAAATTAGTTCCATTAAGAGTGCTGACTACATTACCTACTGACATAAGATATCACTACTGACCAAACAATACTAACTCAATTAAACAAGCCTGTCTTTTCACACACTATACAGTGTTCCCTCGCTACTTCATGGTTCACTTTTCGCTCCCTCGCTGTTTCGCAGGTTTTCAATTAATATTAATGTACACATTTATCACGGTATTTTCGCTGTTCTGCAGGTTTTTGCAGTGTGCAAAGGGTATGGAAGGGGGGAAGGAGAAATAAAGGGAGAGAGGGAGTGGGTAGGGAAGGGTTGGAAATAAAAAACAGTTTATTTAGCTTCCATTCTTCTTCTCTGCTGGTGTACTGTATATTGTAACTGCCAAAATAAAGTGCAGACTACATTGTAGTAAGTGGTCTGTGGTTTGCTCTCCTCCACACAGAATAAATATAGTGTCTCTACTTCGCGAATTTTCACTTATTGTGGGTGGTCCTGGAACGTAACCCCTGCGATAAGTGAGGGAACACTGTATGGGCAAATAAATTTAGTTATGCAGAATACAGAACATTTTGAGGCATTTGGTTCATGAATACAACATGGGATCCTGCCAAACCTATCCCTCCCAAAATGACAAGACTTGTACAACACTGCCTCTGAATCCTCATTTGATTCAAATTTCTCTATCTTCTGCCGCATGCAAGAGAATGAGAGCCATGTTGGCAAATATACCAATCAAGATAAACTGTTGTGTGAAATGATAAATACGTGTATCTAAATCAGAACAAATTTGACAGTTTAGATCAGTGGTTCTCAACCTGTGGGTCCCCAGATGTTTTTGGCCTTCAACTCCCAAAAATCCTAACAGCTGGTAAACTGGCTGGGATTTCTGGGAGTTGTAGGCCAAAACACCTGGGGACCCACAGGTTGAGAACCACTGGTTTAGATACATCAATGAGAATTCTAAAGAATAAAGAGAGGAAAAAACACTGACAATCATATCTCAGAAAATTAAATAGATTTAAGGTTTACGTCATGATTTCTGTTTAAGAAATCTGCACCCCACTGGGTAATTTCACAATTATAAAAATGCTTAAGGTTGTAGAAGTAACTAGGCTGAAAATACATAAGAACAGGTTTATTTTATTATAATGATGATTTCTTTTGTTTTCAATAACCTTCTCAAAATTTGGCAAACAGTTTCTCAAAAACTAAAAGGTATTAGTTTTCTTACAATTTGGCAACTTGGAGATCAATTTGTAACAAAATTTAAAGCATTTAAAATGAGTCCCCTTTTGGGTGAGAAGGGCGGGATATAAATATTGTAATAAATAAATAAATAAATAAATAAATAAATGTATTTAGTGAATTATTGTCTGATTAAACATGTTGATTAAATATACTCTTAACTTGGTCATTTTATGTACAATCAAATTGCACATAAGTCATCTTGTGTTGCTAAAATAACAAACTGACTCTAAATCTGTGAAAAGTGAGGCATAAAAATGACATATCATTCTATTTTCAACATGTCTTTAACCTATGGTTTTGCTATTCTTCAGAATTCTGTACCTCTAATTCTAAATGCTTAATCATAAAAGTAAACAAGAGACTGTCACTTTTAAACTGCAGTGTCAATATGCTCATTATCAATATTACAAAAATGAATCTAATCTGTTCAACAAAACACGATACTTCCTTACCATATCGATATATTACCATGCATGTAGTTCACAGAATTTTATGAAAACAGAACATGAAGATCTAATTTCTGCACTGCTATTTGTAAAATGTTTCCATTCCATACAGGTATAACTTAACTGGCTTCCAATTCTTCTCAAGGAAACCACCTTCAGAAAGTTTACTGATACATTATTCTGTTTTATTATGACTTAAAACGCAACTTTCTATGTGGTGCTATTAATCATAGTTTACTAAATTATTTGATGTGGACAGATATGCCCCTTCCCGCATAGACCAAGAATTGGCACTATAGTTGTGCTTCTGGGCTACAACTTTTTATTTCTTGGTAACATGCCACAGACTGGCCACCAATGGCTCAGTCAGGCAACAATCCACAGGCCATTACACTGAACTTATGTATATCATGACTGCTAAGAGACAGTTCATGCAATAGTGTTTCTAGTTATGGAAATATTTTTAGACATTCACAAGTCTACTTCCTTAGACTTGATCTGTATCTGCAGAAATTAGCATCATTATCTACAGCAAGTAACAAAGCCTTAAAAAGATCAACACATCTTGTGAAAAAAAGTCCAGAAAGCTTAATAATGGCTAGCAAAACAAAACCCAAACAAATTCAAAAACGATTTTGCTCATTTAAGGTACGATTACAATAAGCATGCTTCATGACTTTTTCATACAATAGGAATACTAAGCAAATCTCCACTATGTATATCTCTACAGTGAAATTTGCAGCTGTCATGCTCCCATACAGCAAATTTGAACCAGAGTTGTACAAAAGACAACACTATCAAGAGCAGACCTGCACAATTCACATCCCTTCAGCAAACCACAGACCTGAACAAGCAGGCTAGGACTTCTGGCAGTTGGTGGCCCAAACACCCAGAGGACCAAAGGTTGTGCAGGCCTGATCAAGGTAATTCCAAAGATGGAAGTGGGAGATTTTTTTTTCATCATTTCCCCCTCTCTCCTGCAGTTCTCCAAAGGCTTGAAAATCATGGGATTGCACTGGGGTAGAAGAACTAGGAAATGTCACTGCTTGATGCCCTTCTCCCCCAGTTCTGTTGGATACATTCTTCCCATCAACAAAATAAACCCTACCTTTCCCAAGGTCAGCTTTGGATCAGATTCATCATTTAAAGGTATATCTATGTAAACAGTGCTTTAAAAGATGAAAACGTTCCTACAAAAAAAAACCAAAAAAACAAAAAAGGAGCAGGAAGTGAGGCAAATAGTAATTGGGGAAATAATAATGAGTTACATCTACTCATGATTAGTTACAGAAATGATGTAGATCTAAGAGGTGGCTCCCACAGATTCACAAAGAGGCACTCCACTGCCTCTTCTAAAGAGTGGGGCTTTGTATGGCTCACAATGTTGAGGTAATTAATTCCTGTCTGGAAGACACAAGTTTCTATTGAGTACCATATCAGCTCAATAATGTAAACAATAAGCAAACCATGGTGGAATATTACCTTCTTTAAGCAACTGTCTACTTACAATTTCATTTATAAAGTCCTGCAATAACTTTATCAGTATGGTGACCTCCAAATCCACTGGAAAATTATACTTATCACCTCCAACCAGCACTGGTAATAATGGGGCTTTGTAGTGTAAAACACATAGAAGATATTTCATTATGGTTTTATTAAGGTGTGGTCTGAACCAAAGTACAGGTTGAGTATACCTTATCCAAAATGCTTGGGACCAGAGGTGTTTTGGATGTAGGAATACTTGTATTTGCATATATACACATAGTGAGATATCTTGGTGATGGGACCTAGGCCTAAACACAAGATTTATTAATGTTCCATATACAGTACATCTTATACCCAATCACCTAAAGCTGACGTTATACAATTTTGTACAAGGAACAAGTTTTGTCTACACTGAACCACCAGAATGCAAAGTTGTCACAATCTCAGCCATCTCTGTAGACAATTTGGAATTTTGAGTATTTTGGATCTCCAGATAAACGGATACTTAACCTGCATTATTAAGCGATTGAACATTTTAAGTAATAGTGAAACACATAGGCTGGAATTCAGAGTTCTTCAGAGCAATTCTGCTATTCTTGAGATTTTTATTACTCAACAACTGATTTTTGCACTACATCACAATCTATTTTGAAAGCACTCTTTCAAACGGGGACTATACTTCAAGGGAGCATAGTTGGAAAGTAATGACAAAATCCTCCTTGGGGCCAAATACCTATTCATGGTTATGCGGATGTTGCACACAGATCAAGAAAAATCTGGAAAGTGCAATCCTAAATATTCTCTTTCTATATCTATGCTCAAAAAATGCCTGCTAGATCTACCGAGTTGAATGCACCATTGAATCTAATGGGCAGCTCAATTTTCAAACCCTGAAACCAAAAGAAAAAGAAATGTTCTTGCCAAATGTAATGTGCAGCTGCAAAAAGTGCACTTTTTGTCATTTGGCCAAAAATGTATGCATTACAGTTGTTGCCTGCTTAGAATTCATTCTAAGTGTTAGAACACCAAAGCTTCTGGCAAATGAAATCTTGGGGTGCATCTATCCTGTAGAATGAATCGACTTCAATTGCCTGGGTTCAATGCTATGGAATCATTGGGGCTGTAGTTTTACAAAGTCTAGATCTTTCTCTGCCAAAGAATGCTGATACCTTACCAAACTACAAATTCCAGGATTCCATAGCATTGAGTTGTGGCCATTTAATAAGAAATGGCATCCCTCAAAAAGGAGCTCCAGGTGCAGCTCCTGAAGCAACATCTCCTTTTGCTTTGGCTCACCACTAAGATTACCGTATTACGTGAATCTAGTGTGCACCCTAATTTTGGGGAGATAATTTAGCCAAAATAGGGTGAGCATTAGATTTGAGTAACTAAGATAATTTATCATGTCAGAGGATATATACTAAGATTTCTTGCTGGCTGCCATTTCCAAAGATGTGACTTTTTATTACTACAAATTTGCCATACTCAAATCTGATGCCTTTCAGAAGTATTGCACATCGGTTTCTGTGAGCCTGGAAGGCTCAAGTTTAAAAGGGAAAATATATGAATTTAAGTTTAAAATGTGTCTCAATTATGTTAGGTCATTTCCTTGTCATATATACACAGATCTATAGTGAAGTCGGCTATCTAAATCAGTGTTAAAGTAAGAGATCCTTGTCAGGCCAGGAGAAATATCAGAGTGACCATGTCTATGTTACCGGAAATAATTTTATTTAGAAGTGTGAAGTTATCTTATTTCATAGTTCAATTAAATTGCTTGATTACATATGTTCATCCTGACAAATATTCACACCAGAGGTAAATATTTCACCTTAAATGTGTCTGGACAAGTCACTAGCACCATCACAAATGTAAATTACTTTGGAACCCATTCTCACTCAGCAACAACTGCATGTCTCAAAGGGAGTAACCAACTACAAGCAAGAACATAACAGATATATCTGCCATAGTCCTACTATTTCAAAATAAATTAATAACCTTACTTAGGTCTAAATATTAATTTTCAGAAAAAGCTAAGAGTCACAATTCCACCAATTACAATCCTATGTAAAAATGAAAATATTTTCAGCTGCTGAATGCTTTCAAAATTTGACCTTGAGTGAAAAAAGGATAAATAATACCTCTATCTTGTAGCTATTAGTTCTCATGCTGCCCTAAACACAGTCTGATTTTGGAAGCTAACCAGGATGAGATCTGGTTAGTACTGGCTGGAATACCTCACGAAATACCAGGCAAGACTAAGAAAGAAACCTGCTGAGCCCCTGGGACTGTTGCCAATCACAAGTTCTGGGCTAGTGGTCTGAACATCTGTGTGCCTTTAACACAATTCTTTATATCAATTCCTAGAGTTACCACTATGATTAGGAAAGCTTTCTAAACATAAGCTCAAGGAAGGTTTCAGAAGAAATACAGTGTTCCCTCACTACTTCGCAGTTCACTTTTCGCGGATTCACTCTTTCGCGGTTTTTCAATAAACCCTGAAAGACTATTATAAATCATAAAAAAATTACAATTTACAACCTAAGGAAGGGAGGAAGGAGAAGCCAAAGGGAGAGAAAAGGAGCTTAAGCGGCAACGGGAGGAAAAGGAGGCAATTTATCAACACACAATTGGTTGATAAAGACTTAAAATAGTGTATAATTACTAAAATAATGTGTAAATATTAAAATAAATATAGCATCCCTACTTCGCGGATTTTCACTTATTGCGGGTGGTCCTGGAACCTAACTCCAGTGATAAGTGAGGGAACACTGTAAATGAAAATGATTTTATATTGAATTTAGTTTAAAGGAATCTAGGTATAAGCAGCTTTTAACATTTTAAATGCTGGAATTTCTGTAATACGAGTAAAAGCTTTTTCCAGGATGGTCTGAGCTGAAATTGTTTTATACCCCACCCCTCCTATTCAGGTACTGATGTGATCCACTACAGCACATTCCTTTAAAAAAAGCCTCAGGATGGACACAGCTATGATGTATCATCTGACCACATCAATATAATAATTTTGAAAAAGGAGGCTAGGCATAAACAAAGAACTACATTCCATTTTTGGTCTAAGTCTTCCCTTTGGTTCTGCAGCCTAACAAAGAGTTGACTCTCTTGACTCACATACATTTCTAACTCATGGTGAGTTCTGGAATTTTCCACTGGCAGCTGACATGCCATCTAGTGGACATGCAGCCTACCTTCTTAACAAAAATGAATCATTATGTTCTTATAAAGTTGAAAAATACTACTTTTTACACAGGATTCACACTCTTAATTTGGATGCTTTCAACTTTATGAATTCTAATGATAAATGATGGTTATCGGGGGGGGGGGAGGCATAGACGGAGATACAAAATAGTGAACATCTTCAGAATTTAGTACACTTTGGATAATGTTACATAATTTTTCATCCACATGAGTAATTCTCACATTATCCAGGAATACATTTGAGCCAAGGAGTATATCATCAAGCAAGTTCAAAACTGTCTAGAATTGTCTGCTATACATCAATGCCACACAAAAATCACAACAGGGATGACTGTTAGGTTTATGCAGGTTTTTAAAGGCAGTGTCTGAAGTAGACCCATCATTCATGAAAAAGAGAATTTATCCAAAGATTTCATTGTTTCCCTGTATCTGCCCAGCTCTGCATTAACATAGAACATTATCCAATTAATGTGTAATTCTTTTAAAACCCAATACAGCATTACTAACAAGAAAATATTCAGAAAACATCCAATACTCCCAAAAAGGCATCCACATTTAGTACATTTAAAGCAAAAAGATAGAGAAAAGTATGATGATATTCTGATACAAAAAGATTGCACAGAAGTGCTAGAAAGTCTATTATTTACTAAATACCAAATCATAATTATGCGCTAACATTGCTACTGTTAAGTATGGGCTCAAGAAACAAAATCAGCATATAGAACAGGGCTGGAGAACTATTACCCTCCATATACCCAGTGAACATAGTTAATGGTGAGGGATGACAGCAAGGATAGTCCATTAAGATCCAGAGTTCCTCATACCTGTTCTGAGAGTTGGAAGTCGCCTAATGAAATCCTTTTCGCTAACTTATGATGGTCTCAGAGGTCAGTAATATATTTCAGGCCTACCTGATGTTACGTTCTGAAATATAACCAGAAAATTGAGAGATTAACTGTATGCAGTCTTTTGCTATCCTTAAGCTTGTAAACTACTCAAATGCTGCATTCATAGTGCAACAAACTGCCATTCACTAGAGCAGTGGTTCCCAACTGTTGGTCCTCCAGGTGTTTTGGACTTCAACTTCAACTCCAGCTTACCAGAATTGTGGGAGCTAAAGTCCAAAACACCTGGACCAAAGGTTGGGAGCCACTTTACTGGAATGCCAATAATATAAGCAAGAAACAATACTTCCTGGTTTGTGAATCCATGTAACCATTATATCCAAGATGAGAAACTGTGGTTGAAACACTCACTACAAGCAAAGTTTTAAAACTAGAATCTATCCAGATTCACAGAGAAAGGTTGGCCTTTATGAAAAAATAGAAACTTTCTTTCACAGCTGTCACATGAGATGAGTAGGGAGGAGTTACATTTTCCAACTACAACAAGCCATAGAATGCGTCTATCCAACAGGACCAAATGAACTGGGCTCCTGAATAGATCAAGGGCAATGGTACGTACATCCTGTTGTACAAAGCTGTGGCTGTTTCATTCGAAGTACGCAGAAAGGATACATTGTTGACAGAAAGATCCTGGATGGTTGAATCAGACAAAAATATTCATGTCCTATTGTGATAATGGCAGAGAAATACAAACTCTGCAGTTGAATAGACTAAGTAAGTTAAAGATGGAGGGAATAGTTTTCATGTTTCAGAAACAAGATAAAAGCTGAAACCAAAACTAAAGATATTTCTTCTTAACCTAACTGAGTAATGTCAGTATCCTCCGTCCTACTTACTATCTTAAGTGTTAATCTTCAAATACACTACCCTATATAGCCATGTAGAAGTCTAGAAATCTAAGCCATAAAATCAACCCAAAAACTTGCTTCAATGTATGTACTTTACCCTTAATTCATATCAAAAACAAAACTATCCTCTTCTCTGCACAGAGTGGCAAAAATATGAGCTTAGTCAGTCCTGGGAGAATGTAAAATAAACACTGAACACCACCCCCATGACATCACTTCTGCCATGACATCATTTTTGTTGTTTTTGATTGCCTGGGAAATAACAGTAGCCAGGGTGGTTGGCCCCACGAGGTGCCATTGGTGTTCTCCCCCCTCTGTCAAATGACCTTGACTTATCTATGGCTCATATCAAAATCTATCATTTTGACTATAAACTCTACCCTAAACTTATACATGAGATCAATTTATGTATGAGTATATACGGCAGTTTAAACACAACCATAAATAAATCTCACTAAATTCAACACCATTTAAGTAATTGTGTACAGAGTAATACAATTATGGCAATACTAACTATAAAATAGCATCATAATTTTGTTTTAAAGCATCAAATCATAATTTTAAAAAACTGATTGTTGTGGCATTAGGTGTTTTACAGACTGGGAGCTTATTGCCATTTTCACTTTGAACATACAGTCTTCATTTGTGTATGGCACCTGGACCTCTTACCTTGAATTTGTGATGAACATCCTATGGCATGCTTTAAGTTCCTGAGAATCCAAAATTCCACCAAGGGAATTACCTAGATGAAGAAATATTTAACCAGTTGTAGTCAGCCTTTTCTGGCAAGTGTATTAATAGCTCACAAAATGAGATAGCTCCCCTGCTGCACATACGTTTATGCAGCTTACAAGACTTAGGATGTTTTTGCCTCTCATTCACTGAAATAGGACTCAGAAATATAGGATAGTTGAGTATGGACTGTTAACTGATTCTATCTCTAAAAATACAGAAGTAACTGCACTGACCATAACAGAAATGCCTAAGTCTATACTATACTAATGCCTTTACAGGGCAAATAAAAAGGCACAAAATTCTCTGTGCAAGCTTTCAAAGCATACAATTTTCTTCTTGAAGCAAATGTTTTTAAAGTGTGTATTTTCGTTCCAGTGAACTCAGGGTCGTCGAAGGGTGTGGTGTCATTCCCTGATAGTCTGAAGATTTTTTTCTCCATCCTAGCTCAAACTACATCATTCACACCAGCATGTCCTCATGTCCCTCCACCTTTTCCCTCATGCATCTTTGTCAACATCTTTGCACAATGAAGAAACATGTGTTTTAAAAGCATTCAGAGATAACTGTGCCTTTTTGGTTGCTTAAGGAAGGTACTATTATAGTATCAACGTTGGAATGATTCTACCCAGACCTGCTAGAAACTACACCAAGTTGCCTTTATGATAGAATGTGAATCTTTGAAATAGTATTGTAGTATGTAGAAATAGTCACTACTATTTTTATATTTAGCTTTCCCAATCAATTGCAGTACAATACTGTATGTAAAAACAGACAGCAAGTCTCAATGAGTCCACCAGGTAAGTAGATTCAAGAGGAAATACATTTTCTTTCTGAGTTTTTTCTTTTTTGTATCAATGCTCAATTATAATCTGTCCTCATCCAAGAGTCAAATACAAAACTATCCGATATGAATCAGACATCTAATCTACCCTGCCCATTGCTATCCACTTTAATTGATATCAGATTTCCAAATTTCAGGTAGGTGTATCTTAACTCTTCTTCTTTGGAGGCACTACAAATTGGATCTGCAACCTGTGCAATGTAAAGCATGGGTTCTGGTTAGTCTTGTCCCTCTTCCATGGAATGAAGTCATAACCAATATTTCCTGCAAATAACATAAGCTTGCCCTTCTGCCAAAATGTTTACTCTTAATTTATTTCTCTATATTAACGTATTTCTGCCATTATACTTTTCCAGTTAAAAATTAGGGCAAAATTTATACTTAAAATACCACCCAAACAGTTGCAGTACATACATCTATAATCTAAAGTTTAAAATGCAACTATATCCATTTTTGTTAGTGTACTAAACTGTAGGCAAATTAAGAAGCTGCCTACCCTGTATCACATTACTATTAAGTGCTGAAAAGGGCAGCTGCATGCTCCTCACTTCGTTCCAGGTGATTAATGTTGTGGAGGCTTGCTTGCTTTTTCTGAAAGTGTTTTGCTAGCAGGAAAACATATTGCCATCATTTTTCAGTGATCTTTGAGTTTGGAATGAGAATGATTCCAGACAACTAATCCTTGTTTATGTCACTCTTATAACTCATGGAGATTCTCAGTGTTTGACTTTTTTCTTCTTCCAATATCTTTATCATCTACATATACCCACACATACACTTTTGATACAGTAAATTCAGTCTAGAAATTTTACTCATGTAACTTACAATTTAGTCATACTTCATGGCACAACTTTACACATTATTGACTTTAAAATAAGCTACAGCTAAAATGCCTTTCAAATTAATACCAATATTGATAATATTACATGCCTAAACTTTTTTCACGTTTATTTTTTTCAATTAGCACAGTAGAACTAGCCAATGCAGAATTAAACTATCTACCCTCATCTCTCACAGAATAAAAAATTTAAGTATGCCTGAAAATACCTGAGTATCATATCAAGTATATGTAAACCAAAAATAGTCTTCAGAACCCATCAAAGGTATTCTGAATTACAAGAGTAGAAAAGTAACATCTCAAAATTATTTCAACAAGCAAAAATGCCAGTAGTATTTTAAAAGACACAATGGATTTCTATAGATCAGGCATGGGCAAACTTGGGCCCTCCAGGTGTTTTGGACTTCAATTTCCACAATTCCAAACAGCCAGTAGGCTGCTAGGAATTGTGGGATCTGAAATCCAAAACACCTGGAGGGCCCAAGTTTGCCCATGCCTGCTATAGACTCTACAAGTCTGGACAGATGTTTGAATGATGTTTAAGCACAAAATACATAAACTATTATGAAATACACATTTCCCCTGATGTTTATAGTCTGTGTATTGAAAGTAGTGTCATGCTTTTAAACAACCACTCTACAACGAGATCAGCTAATCATATTTGGGAAATTGTGCTACTTTCATTTCTTTGAGATGCTATCAAAAATGTGTTGACTGATTGCAACCTAGCGACTTTTACTTGCTACCAAAACACTCTGGAGCAAGCCAAAATATTAGTAGGCTTCTTCTTTGGTTTCATCTTTAAAACAACATATCAGTTCTTGTTTTTTACAAGTACAGGTAGTCCCAGAGTTACAAACACCTGACTTGCAAACGACTCATAGTTAAGAACAGGGGTGAGACAACAGGAAGTGAGAGAAATCTGACCCTGGGAAGGGAAATTCACTCCTGAAAGAGGTATCATGGTGAAAAGGTCTCCACTGAAGCTTTATCACCAATCCTTGTTTCCACAACAAGCCAATAGAAAGGGAGGTGAAATCTTCTGAAAATGGGCACAGACCGCAAAACAAACACCACAGGGGTATTAATACTTCTCTATACTATACAAAGCACACATATGGATGTGTGTGTGTGTATGTATGTATATATATATATATGGTGTTTTTAAATGTATCTGTTCGACTTACATACAAATTCAACTTAAGAAGAGACCTACAAAATCTATCTTGTTTGTAACTTGGGGTTTTAAATAAGTACCAAACAGTTTGGCACAGAACCACTCCTGTCCAAGTGAAAGAAGTTGTGGCTGATAACTGGTGATAAAAAAACGTAATTTAATGTCCTTACAGCAACAAACCTCTAACACCAAGGAGTTAGACATTTCTATTTAAATGCTCTGCACATGTGGCATTTTTTATATATCCCTACTACTAAACAGTGAAACATTGTTTCATTGTTCCAAGAACTCATAACTTCATCATACATCTTAACTGTAATAATGACGAGTAGCTACCATCCATGGAAGAATACTGTTATCCAAGCAGCATGTAGCTTTAAACAAAAAAATTATAGTGTTGGCTTTTTAAAAGCACTGCTTTATTGCAAAGTCTTAACAATTTCTATTGTCAGGGCCAGAACCAGCAATGCAGCTACATAAGATCAAGGCCACCAATGAGCTGAACTGGTCCTTTAATAACTATTAGGTTTTATGTTCTAATCAAGGAGAGATCAGCTTCCTTTGCACATCACAGCTCTCTCAATCACTTTCAACTGAAATCACTACTTTGGTCTGGAAGGGAACGCACAACATCAACTCCTGAACTATCAGGCATTTTTAGTGATACTGTACATTGGCAATCAACTTTAATGGATGTTAACAAAAGCTTCTGGCAAGGATGGCACAAATGTCAGGCACCACACCAAGGTGGCACTTTTGACCACTCGTTTCCAGGAGGCAGGCAAAGTGGCCAGATTTTTTCAATCAATGCTCTGCTCACTGAACCTTTTGCCTGTGTTGCTGCTGCTGTTGCCAGCTCCTGAGAACAACCGAGCCTGCAGTGGATAGGCCCATTTTCCCAGGCCTATAGAAGGCGCTGTGTAGCAACTCCATTTTGTGCATCTGGGGCCCTGCCTCCCCCCTCCCCACCGCTCTGCAGCAGCCTTACCCAGTGCAGGAAAGGCGCCCCCTACTGACTCTTACTGCTCATTGCTCCATTCCACCGACTTGGCTGCGGTGCATTTTGGGTGGGGGCTGGCATGATTTTATTTTTTCCCCTTCCTTTCCTCCGAGGGCTGCAAAAAACCCAAAAGCAGGAGTTTGAAGGTGCTTTACTATGTCAAAGAAGGGTAATAATAAAATAAAGTGTGTTGGGAAAGAGGCAGAGGAGAGGTGGAAAATGCGTGTTATTACAAGGTTGGGGGGGAAACCCACAAGGTTGGCTCCTGGTCCTCTTCTTTTGTCTGAGAAATAGGTTATGAGAACTATTGTACCCGCGAAGAGTTGCAAGGGTTGGATAGAGTGTTTGTTAAGACACTGCATACATTTAACGGGTGGATTAGGCCTGGAATAATTTTTTTGGTGTCAGGAGAGACTTGAGGAACTGCAAGTCGCTTCTGGTGTGAGAGAATTGGCCGTCTGCAAGGACGTTACCCAGGGGACGCCCGGATGTTTGATATTTTACCATCTTTGTGAGAGGGGACCCGCATGGGGAACTGGAGCTGATGATGAGAGCTGCAAGGGCTGGATGGGGTGTTTGTTAAGCTAGAGAGGCAAGGGCTGGATGCGGTGTTTGTCAAGCCAGAGAGCTGGATGGAGAAGCGCGCCTTTTCCAACTCAAAGGGCCGAGAGGAGGGCTCTCCTCCGTCCACGGATCTGCAGCCTAATCCACATTCTCCGCAGTCCTTCTCTTGGCCCGCCTTCCCCCATTATTCCCGCGCCACATGCCCCTGGAGAGCAGCACGGCGGCCTCGGGGCCCTTCCACAGAGACCTATATCCCAGAATATCAAGGCAGGAAATCCCACATGTTCTGCTCTGAATTGGAATATATGGCAGTGTGGGCTCAGATAACCCAGTTCGAAGCAGATCTTGTGAGGTTTTCTGCCTTGATATTCTGGGATCTAGGCCTGTCTCCCTCCCTCCTTCCACGATGCAGGGCGGGCAATCATCGATTGCCGCCTCCTCCTCCTCCCTGCATGGAAACCGGGTGGAAGGAGGGAGGGGGCGATGCAACACACACGGAGAGAGAAGCCAGAAAGAAGGATCCAGCGGGAAAGGAGGGAGGGAAGGAAGGTGATTGGAGAAGAGCGAGCGCAAGGAAGCCGGTAGAGGGAAGGAAGGAGGGCAAGCAGACGGGAGGGATGGATGGATGGAGAAGGGAAAGGATGGAAGGGGAGGCTTCTGGAGCGAGGAGGCGGGAGGAGGAAGGCAGCGCGCGGGCTCCGGACACCTACCTGGCGGGCTCCCTCCCTCCTCAGTCAGTCCGTCCGTCAGTCCCAGTGCTCCTCCTCTGCTTCTGGGGAGGCAGACAAAGGGCCCGGATGTCGCTCTGAGGGAGGGGGCGCTGCGGGCTGCGAGGGGGCAGAGCAGGGCGGGGGCTCGGCCTTGGCGGGGAGGGAAGGAAGGAAGGGAACGAGGCGGCTGAGGGGCGTCGTCGTCGTCCTCCTTCGTCCCCTCAGGGCTCGGTCTCCGGGAAGCGCAGGGAGGGAGGGAGGGGGGATTCTCCCTCCTCGGCGCCCTGCAGACAATACAGCCGGGTCCCTCCTGCCCAGAACCTGCCCTGGCCAAGATGGCGGCCGAGAAAGAGCGGAAGTGACGCGAGTGCTCATTAGCATACGGGACTTATTGTCCGGCCTAGAGGAGGAGGAGGAGGAGGCGGGAGGGAGGAAAAGGGGACACTAGGCCCCGGTTATAGTAATTAATTAAAAAATAAAAACAGGCGTTTTCGCGAGCTTTGACCCTAGCCCTTTAAGAAGGGAATGGGGTTACATAACCCCGCCGGTGTGTGAGGGCAGGCATTCTCGCGAGAGATTCGCGCCACCGCCCGAGAATCCCTCCGCCGCCCCAGCCGGCGCTACATCCTTCCCAGAGGGAAGGGTCGCCCCCACGTGACCCGGCGGAGGGCGCACCACGTGACCCGGGCTCCACCTGAGGCAGGAGGAGGAGGAGGAGGATGACATCTCTTGCAGCCCATGCTGGTCCTGATCACATGCAAGCCAAGAGGCCAGCATCCTGTCCCAGGGTATGGAAGGAAGAAGGCCTCTGGAGCCACCACCAAGCCACCATAGTCATCTCCCAATGGCACTATGGATGGTCACCAGGCATGGACAAATTTCGGCCCTTCAGGTGTTTTGGACTTCAACTCCCACCATTCCTGGCCTCAGGCCCTTTCCTTTCCCCCCTCAGCCGCTTAAGCGGCTGAGGGGGGAAAGGAAAGGGCCTGAGGCCAGGAATGGTGGGAGTTGAAGTCCAAAACACCTGGAGGGCCGAACTTTGCCCATGCTTGATGGTCACTTCTGAGTGCGTAAAGCAGACCTGTGCAAACATGGGTCCTCCAGGCGTTTTGGGCTTAATAATAAATAACTTTATTTTTGTACCCTGCCTCCATGTCCCCAAAAGGACTCCGGCCGGCTAGCGTATGGCAAAAGGTGCCTAAAACAACGCATAAAATAAACACACGGTACAATACAAAATGAGGAGCCCCGGTGGCAAAGTGTGTTAAAGCTGCAGACCGAAAGGTCCCAGGTTCAAGCCCCGGGAGTGGCGTGAACAGCCGCTGTTAGCTCCAGCTCCTGCCAACCTAGCAGTTCGAAAACATGCCAATGTGAGTAGATCAATAGGTACCGCTCCAGCGGGAAGGTAACGGTGCTCCATGCAGTCATACCAGCCACATGACCTTGGAGGTGTCTACGGACAACGCCGGCTCTTCGACTTAGAAATGAAGATGAGCACCACACCCCAGAGTCAGACATGACTGGACTTAACGTCAGGGGAAATCTTTACATTTACCTTTTACAATACAAAATAAAACCAGTAGCATATAAAACAACAATTTAAACTCAGAACAGCGCCCAATAACCTATGGTGACAATGGTTGTAAAACATGGCCAACTGTAAACCGGAACAAGGGAATGGGATGAAAATGCAGTGCTGTGTCATGAATTGTAGACCACTGGGGCTAAATATCCAAGTCTTCAATTTCCTCCAGAAGGAGGACTGCCTAATCTCTCTGGGGAGGGCATTCCAAAGCCAGGGGGCCACCACCGAGATGTCCCTACCAACCATGCTTGTGACGATGGCGGGACTACGATGAGGGTCTCGCGCAGGTACATTGGGGGGGGGAACTCTGGTCACGTAGATAGGCAGGGCCTGAACCGTTTAGGGCTTTGTAGGTGGTTACCTGCACTTTGAATTGGAACCAGAAACTTTATCGGCAATAACTGGAGCTGTTTTAATAGGGGTGACATCCGCTCCCTATAATTATCTCCAGTTAGCAACCTGGCTGCCGACCTTTGCACCAGTTGCAGTTTCCGGGCCGTCTTCAAAGGCAGTCTCACATAGAGTGCGTTGCTGTAATCCAGCCTGGATGTAACTAAGGTGTGGACCACCGTGGCGAAGTCAGGCTCTCACAGCTGGCGGACACACTTTAACTGTGCAAAGGCCCTACCGGCCACTGCCAATGCCTGAGCATCAAGTGTCAGCATTGAGTCCAGGAGGACCCTCCAGACTGTGAACCTCTAGCTTCAGGAGAAGTGTAACCCCATCAAGCACCCTATACTCCAATCGACCTCAAGACTGACCAGAAGGACCTCTGTTCTTGTCTGGATTAATCTTCAGTTTGTTAGCCATCATCCAGTCCATCACAGTGACCAGGCTTAAGCTGCTGAGGGGAGAAAGGAAAGGACCAGGTGCTGTTAGGAATTGTGGGAGTTTTGAAGTCCAAAACACCTGGAGGACCCAAGTTTGCCCATTCCTGGTGTATACCGTGCATATGGAACAACAAGGACATGAGAGCCATGTTTCAAAGGATGCCATGTCAAAGATGGAGCTTTCTTGTTTTCTGGAGACTAGGACACAGAGCAGTAGATTCAAGTTGCAAGGAAAAGGGATCCCACCAAAATAGTAGAAAGAACTTCCTGATGATAAGAGCCATTTGGCAATGGAATAAGAATGTGTTGTTGAAGGCTTTCATGGCTGGAATCATTGGGTTGCTGTGAGTTTTCTGGGCTATATGGCCATATTCGAGAAGCATTCTCTCCTAACGTTTCACTATTCAATGCTAATCAAGCTGGCCAATTTCAACATTCACACTTGCCTCAGGCAGACAAGAGTTCTTTCTCCCACCCTGAACATTCCACAGATATCCAGGGAAGTCATGCTACCCCTCTAAAATGGACTAAAATGATCAAGGGTCTGGAGAACAAGCTCTACGAGGAGTGGCTGAAAGAGCTGGGAATGTTTAGCCTGCAGAAGAGAAGACTGAGAGAAGACATGATAGTCACGTATAAATATGGCAGGGGAAGTCATAGGGAGGAAGCTTGTTTTCTGCTGCCCTGGAGACTAGGACGCAGAACAATGGCTTCAAACTACAGGAAAGGAGATTCCACCTGAACATTAGTAAGAACTTCCTCACTGTGAGAGCTGTTCGGCAGTGGAAATCTCTTCCCTGGAGTGTGGTTGAGGCTCTTTCTTTGGAGGCTTTTAAGCAGAGGCTGGATGGCCATCTGTCGGGGGTGCTTTGAATGTGATTTTCCTGCTTCTTGGCTGGGGGTTGGACTGGATGGCCTGTGAGGTCTCTTCCAACTCTGTGATTCTATGACCAAACATACTAATAACAGTTGAACTGTTATGGGCCGGGCTGTGGCGCAGCTGATTAGTAGCTAGCTGCAATAAATCACTACTGACCGAGAGGTCATGAGTTCGAAGCCCGGGTCAGATTGAGTGCTCAACCATTAAATAGCCCCAGCTCGTTGTTTACCTAAGGAACCCAAAAGACAGTTTTATCTGTTAAGTAGGAAATTTAGGAACCGCTTATGCAGGGAGGCTAATTTAACTAATTTACGTCACCATAAAAATGTCCAGCAGCATGTGTGCCGGAAGATGAGGAAGTATTCCATCAAGGACTCAATGTCACAGTGGATGATGAAGCAGCAGCTCCCCCTGTGGCCAGAATCGAGCATACTCTCATGAAGCCAGAAGCTGGAAATTGTTAAATAGCCTCTCTGTCTCTGTGTGTTGTATGGCATTGAATGTTTGCCATGTATATGTACATTGTGATCCATCCTCAGTCCCCTTCGGGGCGAGAAGGGTGGAATATAAATACTGTAAGTAAATAAATAAATAAATAAACTGTCACAACAGCAGATGGAGGGGGGAGTAGTCCTACTTCAGTGTAACAACAAAGATAACCACCACACCAATGATTACAGTATTAGTGGTCATTCACTAAAGCTAGTAAGTGTAACTACAACAAGACAATTAGCAGTTATTATGAACTGAATGGCAATAGAATAATAGCAACTATACACAGCAATGGGCCAGTCTGATTGCATGGTACATACAAATATTCCAAGCACATACAATAACGCTTATCAAAAAAGGGGCTGTGTAAATACTGTGGGACCACAGCAGAAATTATAAACAAGTGTGCTATTAGTAATGCCACTGTAACTGCCCTGCAGGCATATTTAATTGCACAGAGTTGTTAAGTGGTTACTCTTCTGATATTAATTAGTTCATCATCTATCTTAAGAATATCAAAACAACCACTGTGAATTGCACCAAGAGATCTCACTAGTCCAGTGTTTTTCATTCAGTAACTAATCAGTTGCCTGTGGGAATCACACAAGGAGGACACAACCCTGCTCTGTCTTCATGAACATCAGCAGCTGAAATGCAAAGGCATACTGCTTCTCAAACTGGAAGTGGTACTTATTCATCACGGGTCGCCCATTCGTTCTTTGACTTGTTTAGCCATCTATTAAAAGCATCCAAACTGGTGACCACCACTGCCTCTTGTGACAGCTAATTCCACAATTTATCTATACAGTGTATTTTAGCTTTTTCACTTCTTACAATTCAACAAATTTTTCACTTCATCTTTGTGACTGTATGTGCATGTAACACAACTCAAAACATTATAGCATAAATAAATAAACACAGCCATCCCTCCACATTTCCTGGAGTTAGAGAGGCACAGGATCTCAGCAAAAGTGGGAAAACTACAAATAAAAGAACATACTATAGGAACCTCTAAGTACTCCATGTCTCTATGGTCAACTTTTATTGAAAATTAATCTTACAATTGTAATGGAGGACCTAGGGATTTCTAGAGAATCTTGTAATCCCATCTCTGAATAATCAAATCTGCACATGCCAAACTCAGAATCTGGGACCGACTGTATATCCCTTCCTTATGGGTGAGTTTCTCTGTACCATTATTTTGATTGCCTTCCTTGTGGGACAATACCTTTTCTTCTGGTTCGATGACCAGTGTAGCATTATGATTCCACTTTAACAGTCATTATAACATCCTATGGAATTCTGGGATTTGTAATTGAGGGAGGTGATTAAACTGTACTAGGAACTGGACATCTACATGGCATTTACTACCATTTCCTGTGATATTCTTCTTGTTCTTGGATGTTTGCCTAATATTAGCCCTGGATGTATCATTTTGCAATAGTCTAAAGATTCTGTTGTTCAGCAAAAAAGTCAACTTAGGATAGGGTTGAAATCTTTTCTAGATAGAAAAACACTTCCTTTGTGGGCCCAGATTTACAGTTTGGAGATCACTGCTCTTACCATGCCAGGGATGACACTGGACAAATTTTGTTGGGACACTAGCTGTGGCCCTTCCTAAGAAAGTCATCATGCCTGTAGTGACCTATGCCTTTCATTATTTATGAAGGAGACTACTGCTATGCACTCCAGATGGGGCTGTCCTTGAAAAGTATTTGGAAATTAGTGCAAAATGCAGTGTCCAGATTCTTGTTTATTTTGTGTAATACATGCCTTATTTTAATTGGTCTTGAACCTACCACTGCTACTATTTCTATTTATTTGTATGCCACTTTTTCTCTTAACTCTCTTAACTCATTTATCTCAAAGCAACAGAGTGCTAAAACTATATAAACCTCACTAGCTTTTCATTTGTTTCCAAGCTTAATTCAATGTAGTTTTGACACATGATTTGAAGCCACTATATCTTCCTATATGAGCCTGCTCATATTTTGAGATATGTAACAGATATCCTGTTATAATCTCACTAACTCCAGAGGCAGTGATGGTAGGTACATAGATAGGGCTGTTCTGTAGTATCAATTTGATGGTGGAACTCAAATAAAGCCAATCTGTCTTTGCCCTTATTAGGTTTCACATAGACAGTCCATACTGCAACACTGCATTAAGCCTTGTTCTTTTAAAAGAACAACAACAAAAACGTAGGTTTTACTTCTGCCTTTTGAAAGAGGGTTCATTGTACCAAGGCTGCCTAAATTTACACCCGCAATCCCTTTCCACTTGAGAAAATTGTATGCCACCTCAGGTATATAGGTATGCACAGTAGATATGAAAATACAACATTTACTGATAATCACAAAAACAATATTTTAAACCAATTTTCTGCAGAGTCCCCTGTAAAGACTGCAGGTTGTTGCTAACAGTTTCATGTAAATATCTAAAACAGCCACTATATGTGAATTTCAGAAACCTTTTATTGTTACCAATTTTGTAACCCCAATCTTTCATCAGCACAACCCCATTTAAGGTTGCGACCCACATCCTGACACTATGTATTGTGGCCGAGGGGGTTGCTAGGAGATGAAGTGGGCGGGGCCTAAAGGGGGCAGGGCCTATCCTTCTGACCAACAACCAGGGTTGAAAACGGCTCTTCCTCGTCCTCTAATTTGGATTTTATTTTTCTAGGTTTTTTTTTGTTTAAAGACATAGATTGGATGACTATGTCTTTTGTGGCCAAATTTAGTTGTGATTTGGTTTAGTGGTTTTGTTGTTTACTCAATCCTACAAACGTACATTACATTTTTTTATATAGATAGATTTTATGATGGTGTGTTTTAGAGTATACATTTTTTGCTATGTATTTTATGGTGATATTTTTAACTGTGTTGCACCCCACTGTGTGCTGTGAGGTGGGTAACAAATATCACCACCACCACAAATGCCCAGCGAAGTGTTTTCTCTTGGAATCTCTAGGTCCTCAGGTGGGGCACTGACAGAAGTTGACCATAGAGGACCTAGAGAGTCCTAATTTGAACATATGAATTAAATCTATGAATAATCAAATCCGCAAAAGTTAAACCTGTAACTGTGGAGTACTGGCTGTACTTGTAGTAGTACTAACCCTGCTGGATTATGTCATGGTAGTTGAGGGTGGTGAACACTGGCCTCAAATTATGGGTTGTCCATTCCTGCACAAGTTGCCTTCTTAGTCATTTTATCACCTCCAGCTTCAACGTGCTTTGAAGCAGGGCAATAGCACCTTCTATGTGGAACCAATCATCTGATATTGGATGTGTGCCAACAATTTTTATTTTTAGACGATATTGAAGACTTGCCTGCTTTTGCACACCTTTCTGCTCCAGATAAATCTACCATCTATTTTATGTGTAAATATTGTAACTAATGTGTAAATATTGTATTACATTTATAATCTATGCTTTGCTATGTTATACATTTTGTTTATAAGCAGTGTATAAATATTTGTTAACAAATATTAATCCATGCTTAAATTATACTATTATTATGAAGGACAACATCTAGTTTAGCTACATGTTGTTTTATTTTACAGGGAGCAGTCCTCTGTTCAAAAGGCTGTCCTGTTCAAATCTGTTTCTAAGGTAATCATGAGAAAGAGAGCAAATAAGTTGGATGTTCCTCATTCACAGTACCTGAGAAGCCACAAGTTGCTAGTCAGTCTTCCTTACTAAAGGGACAGATCTTTTTCCTCTTTAAATTATAGTGATTATTTCTGAATTTTAGTTTTTTTTTATATAAACAACTTACAGCCTTGGGTTGGGAAGCGCAAGTGACCACCCTAACATAATTTTTGATAATTTGTTATGTTTCTTGGATCAACAGCTTAAATGGTATCAAATGCTTGGAAAGGAATCTTAAAGGCTGCATAACTAAGGATGCTACCATGATTTATTTTTATCAACCAGCTTTCTCAAGTTTCTCAAGTAATGGTGATGCTGGTGCAGCCCTGATGTGTGCCACTTAGATTTGCACAGCACTCCTCAGGCTTCGAGTGAGGTAGACCCAGTTTCGCCAGTCATTTCCTTATGGTATAAAGTAAGCCTAAATTTAAGCTCTCCCCCAGCTGAGACTTAATCACACAATAATGACCCCACATAATAAATTGCATGAGGATGCAGTGATGGTTAACACACATGTTTGGAATCAAAGTGTTGGATTTTGATCACCCCACCACCAATTTTGGAATATTTTTATTTGTGTATATAACAAGTTTGACTTTTGCAGATTTGATTAAAATGTTCTCTCTAGGATGAATCCTCAGGTCATCCAGTGCAACTCTATGGTCAATTTCCACCAGAAGTTATTCTGGAGGAGGATGTAGCGATTTCTAGAGAGGTGTTATCTCATGTTAAACAAATGTGGTTTTCTCCCATTTGCAGAGGCTTTGCACTTCTAACCACTGTGAATATGGAAATCTAGCTGTAAATACATAGTGAGATGCCTTAGAGAAGGACCCAAGTCTAAACATTTTATTTCTTAATGGCTTCTTCCCAAGTTCGATGTTTTGTAGTCACCTTATGCACATAGCTTGAAAATAATTTTTAAAAAAATATTTCTAGAAATGACTCCATCTAAATAAACATATTATTGTTCATGTTATCATTCTGGGATATCATTTTTGTAAGATTATCACTGGGATTCATAAGATTAACAAGCCTAGATAATTTTTACTCACATAGAAGGAGGAACTTGATTTCCAAGAACTTTCTGCTGTGAAATTATTATTCTGAAATATAATGCATATGCTAATATTCTAATGTTTTGTTCGTGTTCATTCAATTAAATGAAGCTATTTAACAAGAAACAATCCCTAATTTTTGTCATATTTTCTCCTTTAAAAATTCTTTTTGGTTTTGCAGTCCTTGAGCCACCCTTGAGGAAAAGTCCACTCTGAAATAAATTCTAGGAGTTAACATGGCACAGACTGTTTTCTGCCATCGCATTTATTTATTTATTTATTTATTTATTTATTTGGCATATTTATATTCCGCCCTTCTCACCCTGAAGGGGACTCAGAGCGGTGCACAGAAAGGCACAATTTGATGCCATACAACACATATCGGGCGAATAAAACATATACATTAAATAATTGCTAAAAACATTTCAACATTAAAATTATTAAAATCACATAATCCAATATCGTAGTTCAGGCCATTCCAGTTATCATTAAGCCATTCCACATTCATATCTTGCACTAATAAATCAATCAAAGGCTTAGTCCCACATCCACATCTTCAGATTTTTCCTAAAGATCAGGAGGGAGGGAGCTGATCTAATGTCACTGAAGAGGGAGTTCCACAACTGAGGGGCCACCGCTCAGAAGGCTCTGTCTTGCATCCCCACCAATCACACCTGTGAAGAAAGTGGGACCGAAGGCAGGGCCTCACCAGACAATTATAGGAAGTCAACTTAAGAGTGTGAGGATGAAGTGCCTGACTTGGAAACAAATCAGATATCATGTTAAACACGTTGCAACAAAAATTGCAGCTAAACGTCTAGTTCCCAATTTTCAGCCTTGATAATTGCTCCTGTACCTTCCTTGTGTTTGCCTGTTCCACATTTATTTGACTAGATTACACACCAGAATGGCAGCTAAGAACATCAGGACAACTGGTTGTGAGATATGAACTTGCAGAGCTTTTTAATGCAAAGAGGGATATTTTGTGTGAGTCAATGAATCTTCAAGTTACCTGTCAATATAAAGTAATTCCATGATTTTAATGGGGCTTCCTTAGGCAAAGAATAGTCAGGTATGGTTGCTAGACTGAAAACTGGATTTTTCTTTGCCTATATCTCATGGCAGATATAACAAAATTAGGCATGGATCTTTTTTTGCTCATCAGTTATTATTAGTGTTAGCATATTTTATGTGTGGCCCCAAACAATTCTTCCAATGTAACCCAGGGAAGCCAAAAGGTAGGGCACCCCTGGCTGCCTGTTGGAATTTAAATAGATTATACATACAGTAGAGTCTCACTTATCCAACATAAACGGGCCGGCAGAATGTTGGATAAGTGAATATGTTGGATAATAAGGAGGGATTAAGGAAAAGCCTATTACACATCAAATTAGGTTATGGTTTTACAAATTAAGCACCAAAACATCAATGTTATACAACAAAATTGACAGAAAAAGTAGTTCAATACTCAGTAATGCACCAAAGTATCACGATTTATTGAAAACATTGACTACAAAAATGTGTTGGATAATCCAGAACGTTGGATAAGCGAGTATTGGATAAGTGAGACTCTACTGTAATTGGGACTGCTACAAATCAAACTACTTTATTATAACTGATCATACAGAGTTCTGCCTCACACTGAATCACATAGGAGTGTAAGCTCCCTTAGTGCAATAGGAGATGAACATAGGAGTATCACCAATGGCATACAACCTCTAATATGTAGAATAAGCAGGGCTCTTTTCAGGTACAATGCCTGCATAGGGTTTCAATACAATCCCAAATATGGTTCTTCAAGCTGCTAACCTCAGTTGATGCGGATAGCATATTAACAAGAAGTCGTGAAAATAATGGCTGCCTGTACTCATGCTTCTGTGTCAAAATCGCTTATAATGTGCCAATCGATTCTTAGTTTCAGTTCTTCTTTTGGGAAAAATAGTGCTCTAGTTTACAGGGTTATGCTTAGGACATGGAGAGGTCATGTATTATTTGTGGGACTTTTATACCAATTGCGATTCTCTTTCCAAGAAATAAGAAATTTTCACACAAAGAATACAATAAATCAGCAAAACCCATAGACATACTCACTTTAAAAAATTCCAGACTTTGTCCTAAAATCAGATCAGACGAAGAAACAACCAAGAAGTCAATTGCTTAGGTGATGGGAGAGATCTACAGCTGAGATGAGGCGAAATGTCAATGGAACAGCTATCATACAGACACTTCACAAAGCTAAACTTCATGGCAAGAAGAAAGCAAGTGATGAAACAAACTCGTATCACTGCCTGTTTGGAATTTTCAAAAGGCATGTGGAAAATACATGAAATATATGGGAAAAGGTTCTGTAATCGGTGTAGATCAAAATTCAATTTCTTGATCTTGTTGAAAAATGCTGTGTAGCGCAAGGTCAATAGTACTCATTGCTCCAAGAACACTATCCTGATGGTGAAGGATGGTGGTGGCAGTATCATATTGTGATAGGATTTCCCTTGGCAGGTACTGAAAAGCTGGCAGAACTTAGGCCAAAATGGATAGAGAAAAATACAGTATTATCCTGGATGAAAATGTGTTTCACTCTGTAAGGAACCTGGGACTAGCTGGAGATTTGCGTTTCAGCAGGACAATTGCTCTGAAAATACAAGGTAACAATGGAGAGTGCAGAAAAGACTAAAGTTTTGCTCTCACTTCAACTAAGAATCTACGGCAAGGCTTGACAGATTTATAGAAGTTGCTGTCCACCAATATTGTCCATCCAAATATATAGAACAGTTTTTCCAAGAATTGGCAAAATTGCAGGATTCTGATGCTAAAAGGGTTTATTTTTTCAAGAAGCCTCATAGATGTAATGGCTGCCAACAATGCTCTTACCAGCTATTGATTCAGAGTGGATATTTATGCAACTAAAAATGCTTGTTTTCTTTTATTTACAGTAGAGTCTCACTTATCCAACATAAACGGGCCGGCAGAATGTTGGATAAGCGAATATGTTGGATAATAAGGAGGGATTAAGGAAAAGCCTATTAAACATCAAATTAAGTTATGATTTTACAAATTAAGCACCAAAACATGATGCTTAACAACCAATTTGACAGAAAAAGTAGTTCAATATGCAGTAATGCTATGTTGTAATTACTGTATTTATGAATTTAGCACCAAAATATCACAATGTATTGAAAACATTGACTATAAAAATGCGTTGGATAATCCAGAACGTTGGATAAGCGAGTGTTGGATAAGTGAGACTCTACTGTACTTTTGTATGGCAATAAAAATAGTTTGCATCTTCATAGTTTTGAATAATTTGTGTACATTGAACAGTAGCAATACCAGTACACTTCATTTCAGTTCTAGGTTGTAAGTCAAAGGGAGTGAATACTTTTACAAGGCATTGTAATTATTTACAGCTGGATACCATGCCACTCCCTTAACACTGAAGTAACTGAATATCTCAGACACTACAACTACATCTTGTTATAGTTCAAGATACCCCATGTAACAACTCTGGAAATCTGTTATGATTTGTTAATAATAAGTTGCATTTAGAGTTCTACACATTTTAGAAATAAGAACTTAAAATGTATTTGAGTAAAAAAGCAAGAAAATGTTACATATTTAACTCTGAATTCTGCATCACAGCATAGCCAGTCAAAACAAAATAAGGAAAATGTGATGCAGAGCCAGTCTTTCTAAAAGAAGCCACCTGCAAAATAAGCTGGGGAACATACAGTGACTATTTATTTTGAGATGCATGGATTCCCCAGAGGTCCTTGAAAAAGCATTCAGCATAATTGTCCCAGGCCAGGCCACTGGGCTCTAGGTCCAGGCAGACTCAAGGGCCTTTAGAGCAAGCTTAGTTTCCTCCTTCCACCTCCCCTAAGATGAGGTCAACTTCTGTGCATTTCAACCCAAGAGAAGTACATTGAGGTTTTCAACAATATGTTCTCTCAGCACATCCCTTCTGGCCTGATTAGGGCTTAGTGTCTTACCACCCTCTCAGCTCACTATTCAAGAAATGCATGCACATGTGTGCAAGCTGCCCAAAGCCAAAAGTTAGTTTCCTTCTCACATGTCCTGCCTTTAGGGTGAACATGAACAGTTACACCTGCTGGAATTCTGTAAATCTTTGACATCATTTGCTTCCTCCTTTACATTCTTTTCTGTGTGCCCCTATGTTTTATGGTGCCCTCGACTTAGCCATGGGCCCAAAACCTACCCTCAACACCCACAAGATTAACATATAGTTGAGTATATACAGCACTCTCATGAGATAGGAAACACCATATAAAGTTGGAAGAGAGCCTAGGAAGGAAACCAAACTACTCAAACAAGTTTCATTTGAGAAGCAGTAGCCCCTCTCCTCCACCACCAATGGAGGAGAACCAGATAAACAAATGCTATAAAAACCATAAGACTGCAGGATTCAGAGGCTAGTAATTTCCACCAGGTGTCATTTCACACAATAAATGTAGACCAAGGAGAACCCAGCATGAAGTAGCAGTTTGAGAGTTGGATTAGGTCTCTGGGTATGCTCACTCAGCCATGGTAACCCACCTGGGTTTGCATCCCAACTCAGAGGAAGGCAATGGCAAATCACCTCTGACAAAATTGTGTCAAGAAAACCCCATAAAAGATTCACCTTAGAGTTGCCACAAGTTGGAAATGACCTGAAGGCATATAGTAACAAATAGGTCAAAAGCCAATGATACATTTTTGATATATAGTCCAATGATCTTGGAACCTCACCCCCCCCGCCCCTTTTCTGCCCAGATTAGTCCTTTATGGTGCCCAAATCTGCTGTGGAAACCTTCCCAGAGTTTTAGAGAGTGCAGAGCATTACAGAAAGGAGGAGAATTCACTGGTTTTCCCAGAAGAGGAAGAATCCAGTAGATATTTACCTTTGAATTCTGGCCAGAGAAACAAGATACAGATACAAGATAATCCACAGCTTCTCATATATGAACTCAGTAAGGTTTACGTTATACTTGTGGCAAACTACACTGAATGCTGAAAATAGAATGCATGGCAACATTTGTAATCTCTCTCTAACATTATCATAAAAGCAGTCTTCTTTAAAATTAAAAAAAGTTATCTAAAACATTTGGCCAAAGAGAAAACCCATGCTCTTGTGTTTTAGAAACTTCTACTGTAATATGATAAACATGGCACAATAAAGAAATTTCCATCCACACAAGAATTACTGAATAAAATCCCAAAAGCTTTGGCTTATTCTACAATCTCAGAAAAAGAAAAGCTAGAATTGGATTTCATTTGGAGTTATAAGCTTGTGAGTTGCTACATTGCATCAAAGACACTTATTTCTATCCCACACACATTCCTAAAGGACAGAATGAGATCACTAAAAAGCCAAGATCTAGTACTTTGTCCAAAAACTTCAATCGAAGTGCCATTTCCTTATGTACACGAAACACAACATGATACGTGTTGACATGGTTTCTTTTCCTCCTGCACGCACTTATGCTGTTACAGTATTGAAACTGAAATATAAGGCACATTTTTGAAATAATTGAAGTCAAGGATCCTAATGTATTCTTTTTCATATGCAGTTCAGAAAAAAACCCTCTTACTAATGACAAAAATCTACCAAAAATGGAGGGTTGGAAAAACATCACTGTGTAGTTGCAGTGGTCAGTGTATTTAGATATTATTACTATTTCTACATTTTATTTTACATAATAAATCAGTTTATCAGAAGAATAAACACTTCAAGCTGTATGCACCCAGTTTGTAGTAGTCAATAAATCACATCTCCTCCCATGAAGAAAAAATGAACACCATCAAACTGGGAAATGTGTGAATTTATTATTTTTAGAACAAATACTACCTAGTGATCACAGTTAATAAATAAGTCCATAGTTGTATGTATTGTCTGTTTTCCATCATATCAGAAATCAGCAATGGTTTGGTATTTAAAGTCACAGGGAAACTTAACAAAGTACAAAAATAAATTCTTAAATCCAATTTAATGTTATATGGAATGTAGGGAAAATAGTTCCACTATGTAGTTGCAAACAAAGTCAGAAGTCCCTTTAGAAAGGAAACTATTTCGTTGCCTCCTAATTTAGATTCTCCATAGACTCGGTCCACAAATGATATAGGAACCTATTGGAGGAAACAAGTTACAAAATCATTCCATTTATAGAAACAACTTCAGGCTGTAATAAAAGTACATAGAAACATCAATTCAAAGTTTGATTTTACTTTAATTATGACATAGATAAGCTTACCCACAGAACCTAAGGTAGCTTTGATTGATGTACTTGAGGAACTGAACTGAACCACATTATCTTACATACCACTGAACTCCTGCTGACCTGAAAAACTGCCTTGTAAATTAAGTATTAGACTACAGGTCGAGCACTGATGCACTTTAGTTTTATATGTGCTGCTATATTTAACACCTGTTATGAGTTTGAACTGTGTTATTAATTGAGGCATTAATTTTAAGGAGCAGAGAAGTGGGTAGGAGGGTTGGAAAGGTGGGTTCCTACTGGTTTTATCTTGCAAGTATATTTTTGACCGCAGAACTTGAGGACTTTACTAAAGGACTTGAGGACTTTACTAAAGCGCACTTGAGCACTTTACTAAAGGTTGCAGAAGAATCCTTCCCTTTATTTGGCACGTATCACTTTAGACTTATAAGGATAGAAGGGGGGGGGTACAAAATCTCTTATATAGAGAGACCCTAAAGAAGTGGAAGGAGGAAGCAGTATTATAAGACCTCGCTTATACTTAACAACAAGTATTACTGCTGTGATGGACCATGGAAGGGGGGGCATTCATCGGCCGGGGGGGCCCTATTGAAGTAATTCAGGGGAGGGGGAGATATGGGAAAGGGAGGCATAATTAATTCAGCCAAGGGAAAGGAGGAGAGTTCTTGTAGATCTAAAACGGCCTCCTGACATAGGAAATTTGGGTGCCCAGGCTAGCGGTCCCTCCGATCTAAAGGTGGTGCTGCTGAACGCCAGGTCTGTCAGCGGAAAATCAGCGATTATCCAGGATCTTAACCTGCATAAGTGGGCAGACCTGGCGTGCATAACAGAGACCTGGTTGAATGAGGCTGGGGGGCCAACCTCACACAGCTTTGTCCACCAGGTTACACCGTGCAACACCAACCAAGGTCTGGAGGGCGGGGAGGGGGGTCGCATTAGTCTATAAGGAGTCCATCCTCCTGACCAGGTGCCCCATCCCGCAGTCAACCCTGTTTGAGTGTGCCCATCTGAGGGTAAGTGGCCAGGACAGTTTAGGGATTCTGTTAGTGTACCGACAACCCTGCTGCACTACAGTCCCCCTGCCTGAGCTAGCTGGGGTGGTCTCAGGCCTGGCATTGGAGTCTCAACGGCTAATAGTGCTGGGGGACTTCAATATCTATGCCGAGACCACTCTTTCTGGGGCGGCTCAGGACTTCATGGCCACCATGGCAACCATGGGGCTGTCCCAATTAGTATCTGGCCCTACCCACAGAGAAGGGCACACACTTGACTTGATTTTCTGCCAGGGATGGGAGGAAGGTGGCGGTGTGGAGGAGCTCACCATCGCTCCGTTGCCATGGACTGATCATCACCTGATCAGGTTTAGACTTGCTGTGCCCCCTAACCTCCGTAGGGGTGGTGGACTTATTAAAATGATCCGCCCCAAGAGACTGATGGATCCAGATGAATTCCTGACGGCTCTTGGGGAGTTTCCCGCTACCTCGGCTGGCGATTCTGTCAATGCTCTGGTCGCTCTCTGGAACAAGGAGACGACCAGGGCAATAGACACGATCGCTCCGGAACGTCCCCTCTCGAGTACCCGAGCTAAACCATCTCCTTGGTTTACTGAGATGCTGGCAGTGATGAAGCAAAAGAAGAGGGAACTAGAGAGCATGTTTAGAGCCAGATGAGCCAAACCGAACATGGCTATGTTCCTACTTCAGGGCATATGCCGTGTCAATATATGCTGCAAAGAACTCCTTCTATGCAGCTAATATTGCGTCCGTAAAGAACCGTCCAGCGGAGCTGTTCCGAGTGGTCAGAAGTTTGTTATATCCCATCTCCAAAGACAGTCTCCCTGACAACTCGGCAGCCAGCTGTGAAGCATTTGCTCGGTTCTTTGCGGACAAAGTCACTTTAATCTGTTCTAGCTTTGACATGTTAATGGCAGTCTCCGAGGATGTATCTAGAGGATCCGCTTGTCCAATTTTGATGGATTCATTTCAATTTGTGCAGCCTGAGGATGTGGACAAGGTGCTTGGAGAGGTGAGGGCTACCACATGCATCCTAGACTCCTGCCCATCCTGGCTGGTGAGAGAAGCCAGAGGGGGATTGGCCGAGTGGGTGAAGGTGGTGGTGAATGCCTCCCTTCGGGAAGGCATTCTTCCAGCGAGCCTTAAATTGGCTGTGATCAAGCCACTGTTGAAAAGGCCATCACTGGACCCAACTCAATTGGATAACTTTCAGCCTATTTCCGATCTCCCCTTTCTGGGCAAGGTCGTGGAATGTGTGGTGGCCACACAACTCCAGGCATTCTTGGTAGACACTGATTATCTAGAACTGGCGCAGTCTGGCTTCAGGCCAGGGCATGGTACTGAAACAGCCTTGGTCGCCTTAGTCGTTGATCTATGCTGTGAGATGGACAGGGGGAGTGTGTCCCTGCTGGTTCTGCCAGACCTCTCAGCGGCCTTCGATACCGTCGATCACGGTATCCTTCTGGGACGCCTCGCAGGAATGGGACTTGGAGGTACTGTCTTGCAGCGGGTCCGCTCATTCCTGGAGGGTCGGTCCCAGATGGTGTCACTGGGGGACTCCTGCTTGGCCCCACAACCTTTGTCTTGTGGGGTCCCGCAGGGCTCTGTATTGTTCCCTATGATTCTATGTTGTTTAACATATGCATGAAGCCGCTGGGAGAGATCATCCGGAGTTTTGGGGTTTGGTGTCATCTGTACGTAGATGATGTCCAGCTCTGTCACTCCTTCCCACCTGTTACTAAGGAGGCTGTCCAGGTCCTGAACCGGTGCTTGGCCACTGTGTCGGACTGGATGAGGGCGAACAAATTGAAACTGAATCCAGACAAGACAGAGGTCCTCCTGGTCAGTCATAAGGCTGAACAGGGTATAGGGTTACAGCCTGTGTTGGATGGGGTCACACTCCCCTGAAGACACAGGTTCGCAGTCTGGGGGTTCTCCTGGACTCATTGCTGAGCTTGGAACCCCAGGTCTCGGCGGTGGCCAGGGGAGCCTTTGCATAAATAAGACTTGTGCGCCAGCTGCGCCTGTACCTTGGGAAGCCGGACTTGGCCATGGTGGTCCACGCTCTTGTTACATCCCGTTTGGACTACTGCAACACTCTCTACATGGGGTTGCCTTTGAAGACAGCCCGGAAGCTCCAACTAGCACAACGGACAGCAGCCAGATTAATAACTGGAGTGGCATAAAGGGAGCTTACCACCCCGCTGCTAAGCCAGCTCCACTGGCTGCCGATTTGCTACCGAGCCCAATTCAAAGTGCTAGTTTTGACCTATAAAGCCCTAAACGGTTCTGGCCCAAACTACTTGTCCGAACATATCTCCTCCTATGAACCAACTAGGTTGTTAAGATCATCTGAAGAGGCCCTACTCTCGATCCCACCTGCCTCGCAGGCCCGGCTGCTGGGAACAAGGGACAGGGCCTTCTCGGTAGTGGCTCCCCGGTTGTGGAATGCCCTCCCCAGTAGTGTTTGACAAGCCACAACTCTCCTAGATTTTAGGAAAGCAGTGAAGACGTGGCTATGTGCTCAAGCATTCGAGGAGTAAATATCTAAGGTGATATGGCTTGAATCAAGGCATACGCGAAAGGTGTCAGTGGACGAATCTAACTACATATGCATTTTAAATTTTATAATTCATGTTTTAATAGAGTTTAACAGAGTTTTTAATTAATGTGGTATTGTTGTAATGTTTATTGATCTTGTTATTGTTTTATTGAATGTGTTTTGGGCAATGTAAATTGCTGACTGTTGTAAGCCGCCCTGAGTTCCTACGGGTGAGAAGGGCGGAGTAAAGGTGATGTAAATAAATAAATAAATAAATTAGCTCTAATTATTGGACACTGTGGTTATGATCAAGGAGAGCAGACTACAGTCATATTAGCTAATGAGTCTTCAAGAAGCTATTACATGTATTAAGATTACCTTTTAAAATAGAGGATGGGTGAGCATATTTCAAGAATGCCTTAGTTGTGTATCAATTGCATGTCAGGGGACTGGACAAGATTACTATTGTGGCACCTTCCAAACCTAAGAAACCTATTACTTCACCTTTGTGCCAAAAAAGGCAGTCAATACATCTTACAGTAATGCAGTTCAAAAAACAAGTAATATTGCATCTGAAGAAACATAGATTAAAACATGACTAAAATAAAATAGCTTTTAAAAAAGAAAGCAGTAATTCATGTTGACTGAGAATGAGGGTATTTGAAATCCACCATACTTGTGAAGAGGCTAGAAAACATTAAGTGCCAGTGTTCAAAGACTCTTGGCTAATGTAAAAACTGTTCAGAAGAAGGTTGCATTGAAAAGGTTAAAGATAATAAATAATAAATTTAGCACACATTTTCTTTTTAAACATAGTATCACTTCAATAAAATGGTTGCACATGGTTCCAACTTCACTAGATGTTGATTATGTGGAGTTTCTAACCATCAGTTTTTTAATACAGTGAAACAGGAACTTTAACATTCCAGTAAGACTGTAAGTTGAATACTACAGGTCTCAAATTGCGGAATCCACAGAAAATCTGGCTAGGAGTTCTCTGTTGGCACAATCAACCAGAAATCAATTGGCAAGCAGAAATGGAAAAAGACATATCCCACACCCATGTATCTATGCCAAACCAAAGTTATAGAATCTTTACGCAATAGTTTCCTTTCATAGTGGTGGGCCCAAAGTAGAGATAGTCTAATATACCTTCTGTTGCCTTTCCAGTGGATTTCCATGACTAAGCAGGGATTTGAACCTTGGTGTCTTAGGTCCCTTCTACACTGCCATATACAATTTACATTATCTGCTTTGAACTTGATTATATGGCAGTATAGACTAAGATAATCCAGTTCAAATCAGATTATGTGGATGATCTGCTTTGATAACCTCGGTTATCTGGCAATGTAGAAGAGTTATCTGGCAGTGTAGAAATTGTCTCTGCTCAAATCACCACCGACCTAATTCAAAAGTTCTCTGTCCAGTTCCCTTTGTAATATTTTGGAAGCCCAAAACAGCCTACAGAATGAGTGTTGTTGAGACTGAACACCCTCATCATCATTGCCTCGAATGTTCACTTCTATCATGATTTCCATTCCCCCTCCCACCCCTTGGTATATATTGGCTCCACTCCATGAAACTAAAGTAGTATACTGGATTCCATGAAAGTTTGTTCTAGAAATGCCCTTTTCTGTTAGTCTCAAAGATGCTACAACATTCCCTTACATCATATTACTACGCAGGTTAAAGTAAACCGTTGAAGAGAGATCACAGCCACTGTAATTCCTTTGATTTAGTGTCTATGACTGCAGAGAGGGCAGTAGAGCTTATTGTACCAGTCCATTTCAATTTATCTATTTCTGTGAATCCCAAGAACTCATGTGGGTAGCCGCCTCACCTCTGCCCAAAGGATCACATCAAATAAGAAAAGATTAAATGATCACTTTCTGTAACACTGACCATTACCTGCCCACATTTTTAGGACACTGACAGCTGGACTCATTGTCCTGCAATTTCTCTAAGTGATACCAGAGGTATTATTTCTCATGACTGCTTTACAGGTATCCAGCAATTGAGATTTCAGTGTACAAAAGGCCTGCTTTTTATTCTAGCTCATTGAATACTGTTTCATTTAGACATAAAGCGATTTTAATTCCATAGAATTGCTTTGAAGGACCTAATAATGCCTAGACCTCCATAGCAATTATATGGGCGATGTCTGCCAAACATCCTAGTGGAAGGTGATCACAGAATCATATTAGAGTCATTGAGAAAACATTTCTCTAGGCATTTTCTAGGTCCTCCAGAGTGATTCTAAGGTATGCTCTGACCAGAATCCCGAAACACCATTCAAATAAAAAGATATAGGGTACCAGATTATGTCAAGAATCACAGTACGCAACGGGTCTTGAAATTGATTTTTCGCATAATGCATGTGCAACTACTGAGAATAATGGCCTTAGCAAGAAGTATGCTTCCTAAGCATTTTTACCTTATGTTTCTACAGTAATCAGGTAAACACGTAACATAAAGAATGAACTGGAGATGTCCTGCTTTTATTTTTTAAATCCCCATACCTCTCCAATGGAGTAACCAAGTTGTCTGGCTCGGACAATCATTTCCATCTGAAAAACGTATCCTTTTGAAACACATTTCTCCATCAGTTTTTGTAAAACCTCTTTTCTATATAATCTGCAAGTTAAGTATATTAAAATTAAATCTTTCATGACTTTTCAGTCACACACATACACTTCATGAATTATGTCTAGACAGTCAATACATAATGTTTAACACCACTTTGAATCTCATTAAGCCACTTTGACTCTCATTAAGAGAAGAAAGTGGGAAATAATAATAATAGTAATAGTAATAATAATATCACATTTCAAATGCCATGTTCAATACCAAATTTCACCTTTAGGTAGTACAGCTCCCTGCTGACTTTCTCATATGAATCTCAAATTGATCTTTAACTTGATCCATTCTTGTTCATACTGTGGGAATTACATGATGTTTCAAAACCAACATACCTGAAGCTTCCTGTTAAATCAGATGCACCTGGCTGCAGTAGAACTTGAGTTAGGAAGTTGGCGCCTCGGCTAGCAAGGAAAATAGGGAATTTTAATAAACATTAAAATCTAATTTTGAAAATGCACATTCTGTTTTTAAGGTAGAATTTCAATGTAAGAGAAATAGTCATAGTAACAGAGAAATGTGGTTTCTCAGCATAAGAACTAAGAAAATAAAAGATAATAATTTTAATACCATCTAACACAGCTAGGAGGTAACTTGTAACTTGAAGGTTGGGTTGCTGACCTGAAGGCTGCCAGGTTCGAATCCCACCCGGCGAGAGCGCGGATGAGCTCCCTTTATCAGCTCCAGCTCCATGCGGGGACATGAGAGAAGCCTCCCACAAGGATGTAAAAAGATCAAAAAACATCCGTGTGTCCCCTGGGCAACGTCCTTGTAGACGGCCAATTCTCTCACTCCAGAAGCAACTCCGGTTGCTCCTGACACGAAAAAAAAGGAGGTTTACAAAACCAAGGAATAATCAAATTTTTGCTAATGGGCGGAGAGGAAGAAACAAGGGGATGTTGACACATTAGGCATGAAACCCATAGGAGACACATTAAAAATACATCAAAATCAATAATTTCACTCAGTGTGTGTTTTCCTATTAGGTAAAGGTTTCCCCTGACGTCAAGTCTAGTCGTGACCGACTCTGGGGGTTGGTGCTCATCTCCATTTCTAAGCCGAAGAGCCGGCATTGTCCATAGACATCTCCAGGTCATGTGACTGGCATGACTGCATGGTGCGCCGTTACCTTCCCGCCAGGAGCCCCCGTGGCCTAGTGGAGTAAAGCCTCGTGACTTGAAGGTTGGGCTGCTGACCTGAAGGCTGCCAGGTTCGAATCCCACTCGGGGAGAGCGCGGATGAGCTCCCTCTATCAGTTCCAGCTCCATGCGGGGACATGAGAGAAGCCTCCCACAAGGATGGTAAAAACATCAAAACATCTGGGCGTCCCCTGGGCAACGTCCTTGCAGACGGCCAATTCTCTCACTCCAGAAGCAACTCAGGTTGCTCCTGACACGAAAAAAAAATACCTTCCCGCCGGAGTGGTACCTGTTGATCTACTCACATTTGCATGTTTTCGAATTGCTAGGTTGGCAGGAGCTGGGGCTAACAGCGGGTGCTCATTCCGCTCCCGGAATTTGAACCTGGGACCTTTTGATCCGCAAGTTCAGCAGCTCAGCGCTTTAACACACTGTGCCACCAGGGGCCCGTTTTCCTATTACTGAGTTGCAAATATGAGAACAATGTAATTTCCCCCTTAAAATATATCTCCCAATTTAGAAATATTATCTCAGGATTTGAATTTGGTTAACTACTTTAAAACATTTTTCTGATTTTTAAAAATGAAGTCACGTAATTTATTATTTTATTTACCCTATTTATACTCCGCCTTTTTCTACCCCGAAGGGGACTCAAGGTGGCTTACATGTGACAATTATTCAGTGCTTTAACCCATACAAAATTAAGCTTAAAATAGATTGAATTAAAATTAATACATATTAACATTTAAAAACATCACATTCAATATTAAAATCACGCCATCCAGACTTGAAACTTGAAACATGCCATAAAATAATTTCATCAGAATAATTTCTAAGGGATTTCTGAAGAAGGCCTAAAAACTTGGCAATTGAACCAATGTGCTCTTCCAGAATGCAGGTAGAAAGCTAAAGTGAAAGGTATTCCTAACCCAAAGTTTGCATTCTGCAACTTATTACGGGAGTTGCTACTTGTTTAATTTCTTGAGATATCTCCTCCATCATACATAAGTTTGATGCTGAAGATTTGACAGAGAACTGCCAACTCCAAAAAAACAAGATGGTATGTAGTACAAAAACGACACACCTACTAACCTGATTAATTTTCTTTTCAAATCCCATCCGTGAACACCTCCATTTCCTTTATAACGAGTTCCAGACACAATGTCAAAATTACCTTCTTTCTGTATTCTATAGAAAAACAAAATTAGAGCTCGTGCTATATCGTATTTAAGCTGAGATTCTGCATAGAGGCTACATGTAATTTTACAGTGTCATTGCTAGGTGCCTAACATGCCATACAAATCTTGTAGTGAATTATGATTAGGAGCCTCCGATGGCCTAGGGGATAAAAGCCTCGTTACTTGAAGGCTGGGTTGCTGACCTGAAAGCTGCCAGGTTCAAATCCCACCCGGGGAGAGCGCGGATGAGCTCCCTCTTTCAGCTCCAGCTCCATGCAGAGACATGAGAAAAGCCTCCCACAAGGATGGTAAAACATCAAAAAACAAACAAACAAACAAACAAACAAAAACATCCGGGCGTCCCCTGAGCAACGTCCTTGCAGACGGCCAATTCTCTCACTCCAGAAGCAACTCCGGTTGCTCCTGACACGAAAAAAAAGTGAATTATGATGAAGTTACTAGACATCTCACACAATATTATGTTGCAGAACCTATAGCCCTATAGGACCAGTAGTACAACAAATATGTTGATGTCTCTACTTAAACAAAGAATCCTACCATATAGCTATGCCTCTGCTTCCCTCCTCAAGAATATGAACATTGGCCAACATCAATATTCATTTTCCCGTGGTTGTAAATCAGTTTACAATGATGTAAGCATCATTAAGGTGCCAAAACATTTATTGTTTGCTTTGTTGCAAAAGATTAACATAGCAACACCTTTGAAAACTAACAAAGATCTAATCTCCGTTAATAAACTAGGTCAGAAGTTTATATAAATAGATAAAGCTGTGGTTCCAAGTGAGTTGAATATACTGACTAATGCTAAAATATTTAAACATAGGTTAAAGGTTTCATCCTGACTAAAAATACATCCACTGCTTTCAGAATGTACTCTCTGGCTACAAATAAATCTAGTATGAAAGGTATCCTATACATCCAAATGCCAAAAAAAATAAAAACAAACAGCCAGACTATGCACATTAAGTATGCTATACAAGACCAGCAAATGTACCCACCTGATAAACTCTGGAATGAATTTTGGCTGCAATGCAAAAGAGAGGTGTAAGAAGCAAAAAAGGAAAAACCAGTAAAATCAACTTTGTCAAACACACACACAACACACAGGACAAACTTACATGGTGTGAGAGGTCAGCATCCATTATGATTATGAAGTTTCCTGTAGCATGTTTCATCCCATGAATGTAAGCAGTCCCTGATGTCAATAATACAAAAGTCACTTCTGTCATCCATATTCCAAACAACATAATACTGTGTTTGTCAGATATTAATTTCAGAAGGTTCTACTCTCCTATGAGAATAAGTACAATCCTCCAACATTCCCTGGAGTCTTTTTTTTCATGCTGAGACACTTCAAATTTGTATCTCAAAAGAAGTCATTTAACAGTATTTAATTGGTAAGATCTACACTACAGAAACAAAACACCAGTTAAAAGCCTATACTTTAATTATATATAATCTCTTAACAGACATTTTCTTACTTCTTCCGCTGATTAAGCACTACTCTTGTCATCTTTTCACTTCTTCCTTAATAGTTTCAATTCTAAAAAACTGGATTTCAAACATTTCATGTCATAATTATAATTTTAGGGTATAATGCTATGGCCCTTGGGAGAGTTTCTGACTCTCTTAGGATTTTTATAAAACTCCCTCTCTGCAGAGAGAAAAAACCCTGAAGAAGGCAATGGCGTTAAATCCCCTGCACCATCAATTCCCCATCAGATAGGGGTTAAAATGTGGGAGGTCTTAAACCTATAGGAATTAGCATAGGAGAAGGAGCCCCCGATGGCATAGTGGACTAAAGTCTAGTGACTTGAAGGTTGGGTTGCTGACCTGAAAGCTTCCAGGTTCGAATCCCACTCGGGGAGAGTGTGGATGAGCTCCCTCTATCAGCTCCAGCTCCATGCGGGGACATGAGAGAAGCCTCCCACAAGGATGGTAAAAACATCAAAAACATCCGGGCGTCCCCTGGGCAACGCCCTTGCAGATGGCCAATTCTCTCACTCAAGCGACTCAAGTTGCTCCTAACATGGAAAAAGGGCTTCTCCGTCCTCCCACCTTCCAATACCTGAATGCTTTATATTATCCTGGCAAGAATAAGACAGGCAGGGCTTGAATGTTTCTTCCAAAAATAGTTCAATAGTTCCAATTATATAACTTCCCCATTACCCGGGCGTTATTCTGCACAAAAACTGTTGAGGAACTGCCTACCCCTTTAAATTATTGACACATTATGGCCCCTACATTACCTAATATAAGTATTAATCCCAAAAATTGTTCATTTTATGGAGAAAATGTATTTTAGTGAATAACACTAAAAATGTCTCTTGAATATATATTTATGCTTTTCTAAACTCCCCAAATGTGTTTACTCATGGATTCAATACCCAAAGTTTCACCTACTCATGTTCTAAAAGGTATTCTACCTCCCCCCAAATTATGTTTGGGCCTCCTTAGATCCTCCAGTTTGATTCTAGTGTTTTCTATCATACATGGTTTCCTATATCCATGAGGGTGAGGGGTGTCTGGGAACATATCCCATGTGGCTATGGGGCTAATGTACAACACAAAGGGGAGAGGAGGGGGAGTAGCTTTATATGTCAAAAACAGTTATGTTGCAGAAGAAATGCAAGACTGTAATCCGGGAAACCAGCTTGAAAGCATCTGGATAAGAATCAAGGGAACCGGGACTCAAAAAGATCTTGTCGTGGGTGTCTACTACAGACCTCCGAGTCAGGATGAAGGACTTGATGAAGCCTTCTGTCAACAGCTGACCAAACAGGCACAAAGAAGAGATATAGTAGTCATGGGCGATTTCAATTATCCCGATATCTGCTGGAAAACAAACTCAGCCAAGAGTACAAAGTTCAACAAATTCCTCACTTGCCTTGCAGATAATTTTATGGTCCAGAAGGTAGAAGAGGCAACAAGGGGATCAGCAACTCTTGATCTAATCTTAACAAATGTGGAAGACCTGATCAATACAGTTGAAGTGGTTGGATCCTTAGGGGCAAGTGACCATGTGCTCCTGCAGTTTGCAATACAAAGGAATGCTGAAACTAAGACAAGTCAAACACGCATTCTGGACTTTAAGAGAGCTGACTTCCAAAAAATGAAGGAATTACTGAGCGGCATTCCATGGACGCCGATATTAAAAAACAAGGGAGTTAAGGATGGATGGGAGTTTTTCAAAAGTGAAATACTCAAGGCGCAAATGCAAACAGTGCCAACAAAGAAGAAAAATAAGACAAGTGCAAAGAAGCCAGAATGGATGTCCAAAGAACTTCTAACTGAGCTAAAGCTCAAAAGTGACATGCACAAGAAGTGGAAAAGGGGAGAAATCACCAAAGAAGAATTCAAACGTATAGCCAACACCTGTAGGGAGAAGGTTTGCAAGGCTAAAGCGCAAAATGAGCTCAGGCTTGCCAGGGACATAAAAAACAACAAAAAAGGCTTTTTTGCTTACGTTGGTAGAAAAAGGAAGAAAAAGGAGGCGATAGGGCCATTGCAAGGAGAAGATGGGGTGATGGCGACAGGGGACAGGGAAAAGGCAGAACTACTTAATGCCTTCTTTGCCTCGGTCTTCTCTGAAAAAGAAAGCCATCTTCAACCTCAGCAACACGGAATGGACGAAGGATTGGGGGAAATCCAACCCCAAATAGGGAAACAAGTTGTCCAGGAACACTTGGCCTCTCTAAACGAATTCAAGTCCCCAGGGCCAGATCAGCTACACCCAAGAGTACTGAAGGAACTAGCGGAAGTTATTTCAGAACCACTGGCAATTATCTTCGAGAGTTCTTGGAGAACGGGAGAAGTCCCAGCAGATTGGAGGAGGGCGAATGTGGTCCCTATCTTCAAGAAGGGAAAAAAGAACGACCCAAACAATTACCGTCCGGTCAGCCTCACATCAATATCAGGCAAAATTCTGGAAAAGATCATTAAGGAAGTGGTCTGCGAACACTTAGAAACAAATGCGGTCATTGCTAATAGTCAACACGGATTTACCAAAAACAAGTCATGCCAGACTAATCTGATCTCTTTTTTCGATAGAGTTACGAGTTGGGTCGATACAGGGAATGCTGTGGATGTAGCGTACCTGGATTTCAGTAAGGCCTTCGACAAAGTCCCCCACGACCTTCTGGCAAACAAACTAGTAAAATGTGGGCTAGACAAAACTACGGTTAGGTGGATCTGTAATTGGCTAAGCGAACGAACCCAAAGGGTGCTCACCAATGCGTCGTCTTCATCATGGAAAGAAGTGACAAGTGGAGTGCCGCAGGGCTCCGTCCTGGGCCCGGTTCTGTTCAACATCTTTATTAACGACTTAGACGAAGGATTAGAAGGCACGATCATCAAGTTTGCAGACGACACAAAACTGGGAGGGATAGCTAACACTCCAGAAGACAGGAGCAGAATTCAAAACGATCTTGACAGACTAGAGAGATGGGCCAAAACTAACAAAATGAAGTTCAACAGGGACAAATGCAAGATACTTCACTTCGGCAGAAAAAATGGAAATCAAAGATACAGAATGGGGGACGCCTGGCTTGACAGCAGTGTGTGCGAAAAAGACCTTGGAGTTCTCGTGGACAACAAGTTAAACATGAGCCAACAATGTGATGCAGCTGCTAAAAAAGCCAATGGGATTCTGGCCTGCATCAATAGGGGAATAGCGTCTAGATCCAGGGAAGTTATGCTCCCCCTCTATTCTGCCTTGGTCAGACCACACCTGGAATACTGTGTCCAATTTTGGGCACCACAGTTGAAGGGAGATGTTGACAAGCTGGAAAGCGTCCAGAGGAGGGCGACTAAAATGATTAAGGGTCTGGAGAACAAGCCCTATGAGGAGCGGCTTAAAGAGCTGGGCATGTTTAGCCTGCAGAAGAGAGGGCTGAGAGGAGACATGATAGCCATGTACAAATATGTGAAGGGAAGTCATAGGGAAGAGGGAGCAAGCTTGTTTTCTGCTGCCCTGCAGACTAGGACACGGAACAATGGCTTCAAACTACAGGAAAGGAGATTCCATCTGAACATCAGGAAGAACTTCCTCACTGTGAGAGCTGTTCGACAGTGGAACTCTCTCCCCGGGGCCGTGGTGGAGGCTCCTTCCTTGGAGGTTTTTAAGCAGAGGCTGGATGGCCATCTGTCGGGGGTGCTTTGAATGCGATTTCCTGCTTCTTAGCAGGGGGTTGGACTAGATGGCCCATGTGGTCTCTTCCAACTCTACTATTCTATGATTCTATGATTCTACAACTAGCTAGAATCAGAATAAAATCTACAGTAAAGTGTATGGGCTTTCTTAAATATGTAAGTCACTTGAGAATTAATTGAAGGTCAATGTATAAGTTATCATAACACTACACAAATAATAGACGAACAAACAAACACATACCCAGTCCAAGTTTCTTTGCTCTGGGTCTTAAAAGCTGTAAAATATATGAAGACAAAATAATAGATACATGTGTTAAAAAGCCTGTAAACAGAAAACATGTATTTCTTTAACATTCCCTCTTTATCACTTTTTTCTTCTCGCTAACATCCCATGCCCTCTCCAACGTTCCGAAAAGTTCCCGAATTCTAGAGCAGGTGGTGATGGGGAAGGCTCTGGTGAAAGACAAACTCAGATGCTCTCTATTCTGCTGATTTACTCCTTTCTGCAAGAGAGAGTAACTGGGCTGTAGCCATAATCATACAGTAACATTCACAGCTGGACTATATAGACACTCAGTTAAATAAAAATAATTGTGGAATGCAGGGAAGGAGGCCCGGGTAAGCATTTGTGCAGTGGGTTATTGACCAATTCTTCCCCCTCCCCATGGAGTTCAGAGGACCTTGGGAGACTGATTGCAGAATTTGGGGGTCATGAAAGTAGGGACCAGAGGCTGCATATACCCCTTAGGCCACACCCATCTTGATGTAGACCAAACTGAGAAGAGTTGGTTACTGTTGAAGTTGTGGGACAAATTAAATCACATAACATGGCCATTTTCCTCTATGTGCCTTGCCCAGGAACAAGGTGTTGCTCACTCATTCTCCATCCCAAGCACAAGAATCAAAGACTTGCATTCACAGGATTTTCGTGGAAACACTAGCTGAAAGACAAGTTTGCATTCCCTCCTTTCTCTACTTAGTGATAGAAGACAAGAGAGCAATATGTTGTCTGCAAAATTTCCAGAAGCTGCCTGAATCCCAGCCAGGTCCAACAAATATAAGATTGCAGGAAAGGGGTCACAGATTGAAGATAACAGCAGGAATGCATTTACAAGCACAGGGGAATCACCTCCATTATCTGTGATAGGAGGTCAGAGTTTTGATAAGGTTAAAGGCCTCTTGGGGAGCCTACAACAGGCCAGATTCCAATTCCTGATGTGTCAGACAGTTCCCTTCCATTGCAACCAATGCTACAGAATGAAATAAATTCTTATCTGCCAGGATGAAATGTTTTCCATATGCAACAAAGTGCATGTGCCTTATGTGCAAAAGGAAAAAATTCAGTGTAAGCATTATAATATTATGATGGCAATTACAAGGCATACAAATATTCTCACTTCTATGCATATAGGAAATGCCAATATCATCTAAAAGCCTATCACAAAATTTATCTGAATAACTTCTGTTCCCCCAAGGGGAGTTACTCCATGTTTCCCTTCACAGGATTTCATAATCTTGCACAGTTGGCTCTAATACATCTCAGTGAGGTACACAGGTCTTATATACTATACAATACAACCACCCATACTTCTGGAACTGATAACTATGGTTTCACCTACATGCATGTGAGGAATTTTCTAGATCCTCCAGACAAATCTAGGGAATGTTTCCAGTGAGACTCTATGGTAACTTCCATTGGAAGTTGTTCATTAAAATATAGTTCAGTATTATCCATGTTTTCCTGTATCCACACTGAGTTCAGAAACATATCCTTCATGGAGGCAGGGGCCATACTTTATGTGTTGTAAAGCTTTACAACAATATGGATTTTAAAATATGCCACTTATAAAAATACATGGTTATACAGGAAGGTTGCATAATTTTTCAATCAAATTGTGTGTGTGTGTGTGTATGTGTCATCTCAAACATGAAAGCCACGTGTATGTCACTGACGCAGCATATCCTATCAATCATATACTGAACCACAATTTCTAGTGTTCTTCATCACTGGCTATCCTGGCTAAGATTCAGAAAACTGTAGTACAACATTTGAAGGGCCACATGATCTCCATCTCTGATGTCAAGGAATGTCACACTTCTTGTGCCAATTTTAAGAATTCCTTTCAGCAGCATAGGCAGGGGAACCTGCATGTATCTTGTCAACTTGAATGTCTCTCAACATAATAACACAAAGATATCCTATTACGCAACATATTACACCTGTCTAAACCAGTGGTTCTCAACCTGTGGGCCCCCAGGTGTTTTGGCCTACAACTCCCAGAAATCCCAGCCAGTTTACCAGTTACCCCCCACGGGTACTACTAGAACATTTTGTGAGGCTTATGATCAAACATAACTTTTGAAAGAGAAATCAAAACTGGAACCAAATACAGAACACATAAAACCAGTTCCTTCAGTTTCACTTACCCACATATAACAAATTATGTCTATTCTAGGAATTTTCTAAGTTCTCCAGAAGATTTTTCATTATGCTTCCACCAGAAGTTACCATTGTAGTGCCCTAGAAGACCCAAGAAATTTTCTAGGTTCACCAGCAGAATTCTGTGCTAATTTCTGGAGTAAGGCATTCATTTCAATAGGCTCTGCTATTATTCCTGGATTTCTGTCTCTGTGGTAAGTTTGGGAACCTATTCCTCATGTATATAGAGGCCATACTATTTATTTATTTGAATTTCTCCATTATCTCTGTGATTAAAAGGATAGAGTATCAAAACTCTTTTTCTTAAGACAAATACTGCTCCTTCATTTTCAATCTAGTTCAATGATTAGTTTGAATATGTTGTGTTGCAAAAATATAGCAGCCAAAACAAACATGACTTACAATTTTATCTGATCCATAAATCTTTATCAACTGCTCAGCAATTTCCTGCGTACCATCTGGGCTTCCATCATCTATGATTATAATTTCAAATTCATATCCACTGGGGAAGAAAAAGGGAATTAGTTTATTAATCTAGTTTCAAAAGCTCTACCACATCAAGAGGATGGAGGATTAACCCATCAAATGATCATCAAACACTATGAGCAGTTACTAATGTTACCACAATTGTCATACATTGCAGAACAATCAAACAACTTATCAATTTATGACCAGACTGTTTGAGACAGACTGGTGATCAATCACTTTCATTTCCATTTCCAAGGTTTGAAACTATTATATGTTCCTGTTTAATAGTCTCATTTCCATTGCTAGCATGTAATTGATTATTTATTTAAAAAGAGTATCATCATTAGTGTAATAATTAAAGCAACTGTTTTATGCATTAGAGATTGCTACTTTTAAGCTAAACTAGGAATACTAACAAAGGCCATGTAGGTATTATGAACTAAAATCCCTATAAGTTCTAGTCGTAATCAAATATATTTGACATGCACCAGGTTTGGAAAGCTAACATATATGCTTGTTACAAATTTTTATATTTCCTTTTGCAAACAAAAATATAAACATCATAAATTTAGTATCTGTATTTGTGAGGGGCAGGCTGATAATGTACAGTACAAAGCTTATGTAGAATAATTATAACACCCACAGTCTACACATCTGTTAAGAACATTTGATTCAGCAGCAACACAATGTGGTCTGCCAACATCTGGAGCAGCATGTCTTCTAACTTATACTGAAAAATGTGAGCAGCATTTTCATCCACTTTTCATACATAAAATCATCAAAACCCTCCCAAGCCTCTATCCCTATTCTAAAGGCATTTGAAAATGATTCTATGAAGAACCCTGGAGATGGCTCACAAAATTGTCTGTTCCATCAAGATGCCTATCGACGTATAGCTACCCATGGATTTTATAGGGTTTTCTGAGACAAAATTACGCTGTCAGATCAGATGTTGGCACTCAATCACAGCCACTAAAAGGCTTGCAGCTGGATACACAAAATGAATGTTTGATTGCCAGCTGTTTGTGCCAAGCAACACACTCAAAGTCTGCACATTAACAAAACAAAGAGTCTGCAACTGCCACGGGAAGACTGTCATGAAACACTTTTCCTAAGAACGATTTGAATTTTTTTTTACTAGATAAAGACACTGAACGGAACCGGCTCATGCATTCAAATTGGACCATCTTTAAAAAATAAGTATTTGATTTAAATTAAAGAAAAAGAAGACTGAGGTTTCAATCCTGAACACATGTACCTAAAAAAAACCATGATGTAGAATGTCATTTGATTCTGAATAAATTTATACAGAACTGCACTGTAAACTTAACTCTATTTTTAAAAGACCATGTCTACACTTTCCTGTTTATCAGGAAAAGATGTTCTATGAGGGCACAACGGATTGATAAAAGAATCTTTAAACTTTGTTGTAAACTGGTCTGAAAATATGATTTAAGGGCTGCATACCAATACTGAAACCAAGAAACAGCTGATCCTGAAAAGTATGTGACCACAACACAGACCTAAATTAGGCTTCATACACAGGATAATTTGACACTGATATATTATCCCACATCCCTGAGTCACTTTGCTAGGAAGCATCTAATTTGGGTTGCTGTGAGTTTTCCAGGCAGGGTCCAGAAGCATTCTCTCTGTGCTTTGCCCATATATATGGCAGGCATCCTCATAAATTTGAAACTTAAGTGGCTGAGGGGGGAAAGGAAGGGGCCTGAGGCTGTTAGGAATTGTGGGAGCTGAAGTCCAAAACACCTGGGAGGCCGAAGTTTGGCTCTTGTCTGGACTAGTCCATAGGAAGCAGCTCTATGAGAAGTACAATAGTATCAACACTGGACCAACTGAGGAAACCAAGGGGTCGTCCACACTGCAGAATAAATGCAGTTTGACCCCACTTGAACTGCCATGGCTGGATGAGAATGGAATCCTGGGAGCTGTAGTTTCCCAAGATCTTGATCCTTCTCTGCAAAAGAATGCTAGCACCTCGTCATATTAGTTCCACAGCACTGAGCAAAAGCAGTTCAAGTGGCGTCAAAGTGCATTAGTTCCACAGTGTGGATGCACCCTGGGCGATCAGGGCTCAGCCACGGAAGCACTGTTGGTGATTCTGGACAAGCCTCAGAAAACAGGGAGCGTAAAAGCCCATGAGAGGCAGGCAGGGTTCCCATAGCGACGGCAAGGAAGGAACACAACGACGAGGCCCTGCAGACAGGCTTTTGCGGCATCCACGTCGGACAAATAAAGCAAGGCAGCGCCGCCTTTTCCGCCGGTTCACCTTTGCTCGAAGCTCCTCACCAGCAGCCACACAATCAGCGGCAAGTTCTGGCGCTCGTTGTAGGTCGGCAACAGGACCGAGTACTTGACCCTGGAGGCCGCCATGATGGCGACGAAGGCGGAACCGCGCACGCAAACACATTGACCCCGGAAGAGGCGGGGCTTCCTGCTCACTGGCGGCTGCAGAGCTGAACGCGGCCTAACTGTCTTAGAGGGAGAAGAAGCCATGGCGGAAGGAGGGAGCGCTCAAGGTTCGACTGTTGCCAAGGAGACAGAGGCGCCGACACTGAGCCGAGTGGACATCCAGCGCTACTCTCGCCAGCTGGTTTTGCCGGAGCTGCGCATGCGCGGCCAGCTTCGCCTCTCGGCCTGCTCTGTCCTGGTGGTGGGCTGTGGAGGCCTGGGTTGCCCGCTGGCCCAGTACTTGGCCGCAGCCGGAGTGGGCCGCTTGGGACTGGTGGACCACGACGTGGTGGAGCTGAGCAACCTCCACAGGCAGGTCCTGCACCGGGAGAGCCGCCTGGGCCTCTCCAAAGCCGAGTCTGCGGCCTCCGCCTTGAGGGAGCTGAACTCCTCAGTAGAGTGTGAGGCCTACACTTTGGCCCTCAACCCTTCCAATGCCACTAGGCTGGTCGAGGCCTACGACATTGTGGCCGACTGCTCCGACAACGTGGCCACCCGCTACTTAGTCAACGATGCCTGTGTGATGGCGGGGAAGCCTTTGGTGTCCGCCAGTGCCTTGAAAATGGAGGGGCAGTTGGTGGTCTACAACCACCGAGGAGGCCCGTGTTATCGCTGCCTGTTCCCCAAGCCACCTCCGCCTGAGACGGTCACCAACTGTGCGGATGGCGGCGTCTTGGGGGTTGTTCCCGGCATCCTGGGGTCTCTCCAGGCGTTGGAGGTGATCAAGATCGCCTCGGGCATGGGCACCTCCTTTGACCGCTCAATGCTGCTCTTCGATGCCCTCGAAGGACGGTTCCGGCACATTAAATTAAGACCCAGGAATCCAGATTGTGCCGTATGTGGGGAGCATCCCTCTGTGATGGCCCTCCAGGACTACGAAGCCTTCTGCGGGTCTTCAGCGACAGACAAGTGTCGCACATTGCATCTCTTAAATGGTGACGAGCGCATCTCTGTTGAAGAGTATAAAGAGATACTCGACGGCCAAGCTCTTCATGTGCTGGTTGACGTCCGCCCATCTGTGGAAGTGGAAATATGCCGCCTTTCACACTCCTTCAGTGTACCCTTAAGTAAACTGGAAGGGAAAGACGAAGAATGCTTGAAGACTCTGTGCCGGACAATTACTGAGGCCAAGCAGAGGACGAATGATGGCTTGTCTTTCCCAGTTTATGTTGTTTGCAAATTAGGAAATGATTCTCAGAAGGCTGTGAGACTATTACAAGGGTTGTCTTGTGATGGACTAGGCACAATCTCTGTTAAGGATATCAAAGGAGGACTCGTGGCTTGGGCTAACAAAATTGACCCAGAGTTTCCTCAGTATTAATGCTCTGTTAATAGTAATAATGTGATCTTAATCTGAAGCTAGTTTGATAATTAACTTCTTGAGAAATCAACATGTAAGAGATTTGTTTCTATTGAAAATGAAACCTCTTTTATATATAAAAAATCAAATATGTGTGTGCACTTAAGCTTCTTGAAGTGACATGTGGCTCCAGAAAAACATTCATTTTCATAGCAATGTGATGAGCTTACATCTTGACTTTTAGAACTACAAAAGCCTAAGAATATTTAACTCAAAACACTGACCAAAGTTATGTATCACATTCTATATGCATCTTTAAATATGCTTTGTACTACTGAATTCGAGTGATTTAGCTATAACACACTCCAAGTTCTCAGACAGTATTGTCATAACAGCCTTTCAACATTTAATCAATGATTGATTTAGGGCCCTTCCACACAGCCATATAACCAAGATTATCAAGGCAAAAAATCCCATAATATCTGCTTTGAAGTGGGTTATCTGAGGCCATGCTGCCATATACCCCAATTCAAAGCACAAAATGTGGGATTTTGTTCAGCTGTGTGGAAGGAGGCTTAAAATCCTTTCATTCCCTACTGTCTTTTGCATCTTGTTATAGGCCCTTGGCACTTACTTTGTGCTGTTTGAAGATGCGAACTAACCAGTTTTCAGTCATCTTCCTCCTTATCCTCATCACTACATCCTACACTACCAACATGGATACCACCATCTTTCGCATTACACTTCAGCTATGTAATTCTGATTTCAATGTGTCATTTGTGTCTTCTATGTATCTGCACTGAATTTATATTACAGCACTATTGATTCAAATCCCTTACCACAGTGGTTCTCAACCTGGGGTCCACAGATGTTTTTGGCCTTCAAGACCCAGAAATCCTAACAACTGGTAAACTGGCTGGGATTTCTGGGAGTTATAGGCCAAAAACATATGGGGACCCCAGGTTGAGAACCACTGCCTTACCATATCCCTTCCTGTTATCACAAGCAGACATACCCATCTTTTCTTTATGCTCTGTTTAGCTATGTTCTGCAGAGGCATATGGAAGTGCATAAGGCAATTGAAAGTTATTCATTTCATAATCCACCTTTCTCCCAGCACAGGACCCCAAATGACAAATTAAAACAAAGTACAGTGAATTTGAAGGGAAACTCTTCTGATTCATATCATATGCAGGGGGTTTCTTGTATTTTCATGATGCAGCTTTTTTTTTGGAAGACTACTACCATCTGGTATAATACAATACTTAGTAAACTTCCATTATATTCTTTATCTAGCTAGATTTTCTGTGCCAGTGTAAAAATCTCTTTGGCATAGGAAAGTAGACTATCAGATAAGCTTGAACAACAGATTGATCTGAAAACTATGCTGACAGAACATAGAGGTGTGTGAGTGCTATTAATTATTATCAAGAGAATGGGTTGCATACAATGGTATCATTCCAGTAAGAGAATTCCTGCCACTCACATACAGTTCTCATGTATCTCCAGAATGTGTTCCAGAGGGCTGGAAGATTCTTTAGAGCAGATGTTAGTGGGTAGAAGCTAGCAGGAGAGAAGGACACTTTGCCCTTGCAAATTTTCCTAGCTCAATTTTGGATTTAATCCCATGTAACAGGTAGGCTATATTTCACAGGAAGGAACTGTCAAAACCACGTATGAGTATTCCTTGCCTAAGAAAATCCTATGCAATTCATGTGGTTTTCTTAAATTGACAGATCATTTGGGGACACATATATGTGTAGACATACATTTTTGGCTCTCCAGCTCCCCTGTTTATAACAATTGTGCAAAGTCGTTCAAGTTGAGAGAGAGAGAGAGGCAAACTACCCCAAAGTCACTCAGAAGTTCATGATTGGGGATGGAAGCTGGGGTCTCCCATGTCTGAGAAAAATAAAGCAAATACATATACAGTAGAGTTTCACTTATCATGTATTAAAAAATTGACTACAAAAACTGACTACTAAAAGGCAAACTGCGTTGGATAATACAGAACACTGGATAAGTGAAGGTTGGATAAGCGAGACTCTACTGTATTGAAAGTATAAATAGGAGTATGGCTAAATTGGCCTAAGAACCAAAATGACTGCTGCAAGCATACTTCTGTCTGTCCATATGCTGTACTATTCAGACATCTTTCATTCAGTCTGGGCACTTCATTTTAAGAAGGAAGGATATAAATATGTGAAGCAGTTTCAGTAAAATGCAGCAAGGATGATAATAGATATTGGGGTAAAACAAGGAAAAGCTGAGAGAGTCTATCTTGTTCAGCCTGAAGAAAAACGACAGTTCACATTATTGCACTCTTTATATTTCTAAAAAGATGTCACAGAAAGAAGGATGAACGTTTGTATGTTGGTGTCCCAGTGAGAAGTGCCAGGTGTAATGGCTTTAAAATACGGAATGAATTAATATTAGAAAAATATTGGCAAGAGTTATTTAGGCAATAGAATAACCTAGAGAGTTGATGTTCTCATCCTCTCTGGTATGTCTTCAGCAAAAGGCTGGCCAGTTACCTATTCCAGATGCTGTAGCTGGAGTTCCTATATTGAGTTGACTCAACTTATGGGACCCTTCTATTTCTATGATGCTATGTCACTAGATTTACATTCTTTAAAAAATTGTTGAATCTCTGTTTTTTGTCTCTAGCTTTCAGTATAGTTCTTCAGATTTTTATACTCATTAGATTGCTTGTTGACTGCCATGTGGAGACAGTTTCGTCACACAATAATTATAACATGCTCATGCCAGAGAATGTCCATAGCAGGGATCCTCAAAAAGTTTTTAAGTTCATGGTGCATCAAACTGTTTTTTTGGGGGGGAGGGGGCACACACACATATTTGTAGTGCCAAAAAACCCGTACAAAACTTGAAAGAACAGTACAATATTTAAAATGAACTATTTTAACCAACATAAATTGTACTGATATTTCAATGGGAAGTGTGAGCCTGCTTTTGGCTGACAAGATAGTCAAGGGAATTAAGATAGTTGTTGTGTGCCTTCTAGTTGTTTTGGACTCAGGGTGACCCTAAGTCTAAGGTGTAGGGTGGGTAAAAGACCTTGGAGGGCCACATTCATCATGGGCCTTAGTTTGGGGACCCGAGGTCCATACTGTGTAAGTAAACCTATGCAGCAGAAACTTTTTTTTAAATGTCTAGCACTGACTTTGATATTTATGAAGTAATTCAGTAAACCTATATGGTGGTTCTTTTTATATTATGACTGCTTTGGAACTTATACACAAATTCTGATAACCTGTTGGTTAATCCCAGCTAGACTGCACATTGAATCAATTGTTGAATAGTGAGTCAAAGTATAGATCAATTCCATAAATTCAGTGAGTTTACTCTAATTAGGACTAGCAACAGGATTCAGAACAAATGTTGTTTCAAGTAGCAAAAGTTTAGTATAGGAATAATGCATAAAATAAGTCTAGAATCAATTGGGCTAATCCACCCTTTAAAAATGTATACGGTGAAATGAATAGGGACTAGGTGGCGCTGTAGGGTAATAAATGATGCACTTTCCAGATAATTAGTTGAATGCATGAGTATTCCTAAGCTTTCAAAGGATAGAGTTCAGATTAATTATCAACATGATGTTTTATCATATATGGATTCTTCTTTCATTGATATAAATTATAAGAGGAGTTTGAAATGGAATATGGGAATCATATTGGACAAAAGGGGGGGAAATGAATTTAAAAATATAATTTTATTCACTTATATGTTTGTGATTTTAGCCTGTTAAGGATCATTGAATAGAATTAGTTACAACATATAATCAAAGTGAAATATTAACATTGCCCCATTATTCACAATAATGGACATTTTGATGGCATGTTATATTTCCTAACAAATACTGTGGTAAGATATCTGAAACTAAATCATGATGGCTTCATTGACTGGTTGTTTTATTCCTCAGATTTGTCACAAAAGATAATACACTCACATCACTATTTTCTCTCCACTAGACTGTATCATTCATTAGAAATTCAATTTGAACATACATATCTGCTGCTGCCACCTAGTTTATAAATGCTTCTGACCAGGACTCATTATCTGAACTTATTTTGAAAAGAACTAGACCCAAGTAAGAAGCCCTTCATCAAAGTATCCAGAAGGCACCATTTGACATAATCCATCTTTTTTGTGCAAGCAGATATGTGGGATTCATAAATAGAAATTGCTTGCCCTTTGCAAGTGCTCTGTTTTGACTGGTATACAGATGATGGCATTTCCGGTATAGTGAAGATGCTACTGTAGCTCTGTGTCATGTAGATGGGTGGGGACAAAGCATACTGGGTGGCTTTCAATCAACTGAATGAAGAAAATGCAGGCTCTAGCTGGGCAGAGCTCTCATATTTTGGGGTAAAAATAATGTGACCTATTATTGAACAGCAAGTCAGCATTCCACATTACTTATTTTGCAGACTGACAGTCCAGCAAATGTATGGCTGCATGATTCATATCTCTGTTGTATTTGGCTACCCAGTTTCCACATCCTGAAGTATCTTACCAAAGATGCTTACTGTAAGTACCCTTTTGTTTGAGGGGCCTTCCCTTTCCATGTCCGTTACATAGAAAGAAAGCTAGGAAACAGCAGTTTTACCTTCTTTGATGTATCAGAGTGAAAAATGTAGAAACTTCTCAGACACTGAATCTTTGTGAGTAATCTAAATGGGGGTAACCTCCTGTATGTGGGTGCAATTGGAGTGGCTGCTTATTCATCACCAAAATGAAGACTGGATCTACACTGCCCTATATCCCAGGAGCTGATCCCAGATTATCTTCTTTGAATTGGATTATGTGAGACTGCACTGCCAGATAATCTGGAATAAGAAGATAATCTGGGTTCAGGTCCTGGGATAAAGGGCAGTGTAAATCCAGCCGAAGACACACTTAAAAGGTTAGGTTTGTCTGTCTCCTATGCAGAGCTTTCATTTCAATGTTATATTTTCCATATGTATCTCTTCACCAGACATTGTTTAAAGCATCCCCGTGGAGGAACTAGCCTCAGATCAAATGGAAATATTGTAGAAAATTGGAGCACATAATCAAACTGAAGGTCAAATAGGGATCAGAAAGAGAACAGCAACTGAGAAGCACTCCATCAGATCTGACTCAATTTCCAGCTGTGATCCCCCTTGGTCTAGCTTCTACTTGTCACTGACATGGATATAAATCAGAGAAGCAGCAATAGCCCTTCCACTGTTCTTAGATTCAAATATCACCAACTGAATTTAGTAATCAAGAATTTACAGCCAAGACATACTTTCTCCTGCTCCCAATCTCTTTTCCTTTTGCATAGATGTGATTTCTGCTGTTTATCATTCACTCTAGAAAATGTTTGGTGTGAAGAACAATGTAGAATGTGTTAAATAAAGAATTAATAAAAATAACACAGGTTGAGTAGCCCTTGTCCAAAATATTTGGGACTATTCTTGGATTTTGACCCCACCCCCCACCCCGTATTTTGCATATGTGTATGTAATTATGTACAGTGGACTTTCAGTTAACTAGCACACATGGGGATTGGTAGATGCCGGATAAATGTAGATACTAATAAAATAAGCTGAACTAATGCCACACCCATACTTTACCATGCCATAAAATCTATACTGACCTAATATTAATATTGAAATACAGTAATTAAAAGCAAATAAAGACAGAGATAAACTTAATGCAACATTTCTGCTAAAATTAATTTTATTTTTATTTAAGTATTTTTCTTCATTTTTTGCCTGTTGCTTGAGTTTTAAAGAGACCTCATGAGGCATCTAGTCCAACCCCCTGCCATGCAGAAAAAGCATAATCAAAGTGCCCCTGACATATGGCCATCTAGCCTATTTAAAAGCTTCCAAGAAAGGAGCTTCCACCATTCTCAGAGGCAGAGAGTTCAACCGCTGAACAGCTCTCACAGTTAGGAAGTTCTTCCTAATGTTCAGGTGGAATCTCCTTTCCTGTAATTTGGAACCATTGCTCTGAGTCCTAGTTTCCAGGGCAGCAGAAAACAAGCCTTCTCCCTCTTCCTTATGACATCCTCTCACATATTTATACATGGCTATCATGTCTCCTCTCAATCTTCTCTTTTGAAGGCTAAACAGACCCAGCTCTTTAAGACGCTCTTCCTAGGACATGGTCTCCAGACCTTGGATCATTTTATGTAGGTATATTCAAATTATTCTGAAAAATGGTAGAAAATACACATTGAAAAATGCTTCTGATATCAACCCTGGATTGATAAGAATCTTTGCATCTGAGGACTTATTCTATGCAAAATTTGTGCAGAGTGCTGAAATTGCATTTTTTTCTGCACAATAAATCTTTGCTTCTGCATGGAAATAATCTTTTCTGCATACCCTGCTGTGTACAGAAAATGCAGCCTATATCTGCACATAATTGTTCCCTGCATAGAAAATGTTGTTTTCGGAACAAAGCAACCATGTCATTTTTGTCTGTGCCAAATACATCTCAAATTGCAAACGTTTTTGAAAAGAGCACTATTTTCAAAGACTCTTACAGAAAGAATAAAATTGCTAACTTTACTTATTGCTTCTTTAAAGAAAAAAAATCAGCAAAAAATTACATATGTGTGGTGCTCTCTTCCTCTGAGCATATGCTGGTAGTTATCTTGGATTACTTCAGTGCTTTCATTCAGGGAGATAGTAATATGATATGGCAGCCACAATTTTCAGATTAGATGGAATTGATACTTTCCTCCCTTAGAGAGACCAAGCTTATGTGTAGTTAATGAACTCTTGTTTTAATTTAAACTTCAGGTATAATGACGAAAATAGGGGCTAGACGAATATTAGTTTGTAATATATATGTGCCGAACGGTTGCAAAACACAATTTGCAAATAACTTACAACAAAAGATTGTAGAACAAGAATATGAGGATTTAATTTTGTTAGGAGATTTTAATGGGGTTTTGGATGTTGAGATAGACAAATCAAACAGAACAGGGACAAGCAAAAAAAAGGGGATGGGGAAAGCTACCACTAAGATTTATGCAGCTAAAGGAGGAACTCGGTCTGCAGGATATCTGGAGACACAGAAACTTTAGGGAGAGGGATTACACGTTCTTCTCACATAGACACTCATCATGGACACGGATCGATATGATCTGGGGTACAAAACTTATAACATCACAAGTAACTAACATCAAGATTTTACCCAGACTGCATTCCGACCATGCACCTATAGAAGTCTTAATAGAGGATAAAAAGAACTCAAATAGAGAATATAGATGGAGGCTAAACGAAATGCTATTAAAAAGTCCTTTAGAACAAAAAAGATACAGGGATTTATTGATAGAATATTTTCAATTAAACAGGGAAGAAGACACGGATATAGTTGTTATTTGGGAGGCAAGCAAAGCGTACATAAGAGGGCATTTTATGCAACAAAACATACGGAAGAACAGAGATAAAAGAGCAAAAAAGGAAAAATTAGAAGAAGAAGCAAAAGATTTAGAAGAAAAAGTAAAGAAGAATCCAAGAGACAAAGATATTATCTTCAAATTGGAAGCTCTGAAAAGACGTGTTGATGAACAATACTTGGAGGAAATAGGAAAGAAAATGAAATATATAAAACAACAAAACTTTGAAAACGCAAATAAAGTGGGAAAGTGGCTAGCGTGGAAATTGAATAAGAGAAAGCAACTACAATGTATTGACAAAATTCAAGAGGAGAATAACATATATTTTGATAAGAAAGAAATAGAAAATCAATTCGTCAAATACTATAAGAATTTATACTCAGAAGATAATATTCCAAAGGAAAAAGTAGTTCAATATTTAGGAGAGCAGGAGATAAAGAAAATAACAGAAAATCAAAGAGAACATCTAAATTAAAAAATAGAGATAGAAGAAATAGTAAGTGCAATTAAAAGGATGCCCAACAACAAAGCTCCAGGACCGGACGGTCTTACCACCCTATATTACAAAATATTTCAAGACATATTAAGTAAACCTCTACAAAAGGTAATGAATGGAATCCTAGAAGGTAAAACGGCTCCACAAACTTGGAAGACTGCAAATATAACACTATTACCAAAAAAAGATACAGATAACTCCAAAGTCTCAAATTTCAGGCCGATTTCACTGTTAAATGTTGACTATAAAATATTCACTAGTATACTAGCAGAAAGACTAAAAAATGTTTTGAGTGAAAGAATACATGAAGATCAATGTGGCTTCCTGCCCGGTAGACAACAAAAAGAAAATATAAGATTACTGTTGAACGCAATTGAATATTACGAAAAAAACCAGCAAAAAGAAGTTGCCTTCTTATTTTTGGATGCGGAGAAGGCATTCGACAGTGTAAACTGGTTCTGCATGTTCGAGATCCTTACAGAAATGGACATAGGATACTATTTCCAAAATGCAATAAAAAATATCTACTCCCATCAAAATGCTAGAATTATAATAAATGGACAACTGTCAGAAGGAATAGAAATAAAGAAAGGGACAAGACAGGGGTGTCCACTTTCACCTCTACTTTTTATATTAACATCAGAAATTCTGCTGGAAGCAATTAGGAACAACAAGGAGCTGAAAGGGCTAAGAACAAAAAATAACAGCTACAAAATACGTGCATATGCGGATGACATTGTGTGTATCATAGAAGAGCCCAAAGACAAAATTAGAACATGGTTGGAAGTAATTGAGAAGTTTGGGGAGATAGCTGGCATAAGGATAAACAGAGGTAAAACTAAAATCTTGACAAAAAATATTTCACAAGGGCAGAAACAGGAGTTGCAACAAAAAACAGGGATAGAAATAGTAAAAAAAATTAAATACCTAGGGATCGAGTTAACCGCGAGTAATGTTCAATTGCAAAAAAATAATTATGACAAGAAATGGAGAGAAATGAAAAAAAAAATGGAAAGGTGGGATGGTTTACATCTCTCCATGTTAGGAAAAATTGCCGCCATAAAAATGAAGATACTAGCTGAAGCATTATTTCTGTTTAGAAATCTACCCATTCTAAAGAACAAAAAAATCTTGGACGAATGGCAAAGAGAAATTAACAAGTTCATTTGGGGCAGAAAACGAGCAAGGATTAAGTATCTATATATGAAAGATGATATTCGCAGAGGAGGGCTGGGAGTCCCCGATCTGCAACTGTACTATGATGCGGCTGCCTTGGAATGGGTAAAGGAGTGGGCCTGCCTACGGAAGGCAAGGATATTGGCATTAGAAGGCCAAGACTTAAACAAAGGATAGCACGCATACTTGTGGAAAAGGAAAGGTTACAAAGAAAAAAACTTCAACAATCATTACCTAAGAAAGGCATTAATAACAACATGGGAGAAATATAAAAACAGATTCTATTGCAAGACACCATTATGGCTCTCTCCCTTAGAGTCAGAGCACATGAGGGAGATTCCTAGAGAAAGATGGCTAACATATAAACAATTAATAAAAATAGATAATTACGGAACAAGACTAAAAACATATGAGGAAGTAAAACAGCTAGAACCATCCATAACTTGGCTAAATTACTGGCAGATCATGGAAGGCTTTAAAATAGATAATCAAACAGGATTTGAGAGAAATGACACAACATGGGACAAAATATTAAAAATGGAGAGGAAAATTATTAAAATGTTATATCAACAGCTATTGATCTGGGAAACAGAAGAGGTTTATGTAAAAGAAAACATGAGCACATGGGCTAGGGAGATTGGACATACCATAAGTATGGAGGAATGGGAAAGGTGCTGGAAAAAAAAATAAGATATACATACTCAACACAGTTAAAGGAAAGCTGGTACAAAATCTTTTACAGGTGGTACATAACGCCGGAAAAAATAGCAAAAATCAATAAAAACAAGAATGGAGATAAGTGCTGGAAATGTAAGAAAGAGAAGGGAGACTTCTTCCACATGTGGTGGGGATGTAAGAAAGTAAAAAGGTTTTGGAAAATAGTACAGAAGGAAATGGAGATTATATTACAAACAAAATTAGCCCTAAAACCGGAATACTTTCTACTAGGGCTAACAGACTTTTTCAAGGATACAAATAATGAAAGATTGTTTATATACATGACAAGTGCAGCTAGAATCTCGATTGCGAAAATTTGGAAAACAGCAGAAACGCCGTCATTAGAACAATGGCTTTTGAAGCTGATGGATATAAAAAATATGGATACATTAACACAGATAATTTCAGTAAAAACAGACACAAAAACAGATTGGGATAAATTAAATAAATATATTAAGGAAAAAGAAAAGAAAACTGGAAATGTAGAAGTAGAAAAGGTTATGACACTCTCAGGTTCTTAGAAAAGGGTTCGGGAAAGAATTTGGAAAAGTAAGAATAAAAATGTTGAGCAGGGGATCTGGAAGGGAATCCAGAGAGAGGAGGGAGGGTCGAGGGAAAGCAGGGTCGTATATATTCTCCTTATCTCCTTTTTTTTTCCAGTTTTCTTTCCCAATTATTGTTTGTCCGTTAATATTTTGTAATCACATGCGACTCTCGCCTTTTTATTGTATCACTATAACTATAAATAAAATCAGTAAAAAAAAAATTTAAACTTCAGTTCAGAACACTCTTAAGCAGGAATTTGACCTATACTTTCATTTATTGGTCTCTGCAGTTGATTTTTAAAAAAGGTTTACATATAAGATAAGGTAACCAGCTCAGATCTTTTAACTTACTGATAAAGGTAGCCTTCATATTCTTGGATTGTGAAATTTTCTGCTATATGACACTGCATTTTGAGCATATTTCTAAGCAGTAGCTATTTCACTCAGTTAATTTTTTATCTTTTAAATACATATAAAATTAGGGAACATTCTCTCTATGTGTAAACTTTCTCAAGCCATTACTTCATTCAGAAAAGTAAATGGAATGGGACTATAAGAAAGTATAGTGGGGTGCTTTGAATGCGATTTCCTGCTTCTTAGCGGGGGGTTGGACTAGATGGCCCTTGAGGTCTCTTCCAACTCTACTATTCTATGATTCTATGATTCTATGAAAGTACTAAATAAACACTTGAAGACCTGTAGATGGCACTATAGGATGCTCAAACAAGTAATTTTACTTGAAGTTATTGTTCCTTGTAGAACTATATAGAAGGGAAACATCCTCCTAGGAGTCTTTGATGCACATTTGTTGACTTTGCAACCATTAGAAAGTTACCCACTTAAATTGTTTGATACTTTTGTTCGCAAACATCTTTACAGCATCTCTATGTTCTGGAGCCTCCTGGTTTTAACCCTCTAGGTTTTTTTGATAGTCATGTGGATAGAACAGGGATGGGCAAATTGTGGACCATGGTTTGGCTGTAGCTCACAGGGCTCCCTAGTTAATTACTCCCTAACTACCCCACACATATATTATCCATCAGGTAATTTTTGATTCAAACCTGTAAAACATTGGATAAAACAGCTTCCCAATTACACATATATTTTATTTTTTAATGGGCCAAACCACATGAAAGCAAAACTGGAAGTGCTATCATTAGACATACAGGTATGTCCTATTGTGGTAGTGAAAGTGACCTCAGCTCTGGCATAGAATCATAGACACATTTGAGGGCCAGCTCTACCATGGGTTTGTCATCTCAGGTAGGAGATGTTGATGTGGCATGGAAAGGGTCAAGCTGTATATAGCATATGAGTTCCTCTGTGGCCCCTGCTGTCGTTAGTGGCAATGTAATCTAGAGCTGAAGTAAGATTCAGCTGTCCCTAAAATGTCATCTTGACCTTCATCTCTGAAAACAAGATGTCGGGGATGAGTTCAAGCACAAAGGGGTGCAGTCACATTATTGCAGCCACTATTTGGTTGCATAAAAGACAAAGCTGGAAAAGAATGGTTGCTTTCAGCAGCAACAAAGGTTTTCAAAGAGCACAGAAGAAGCTCTGACAGTTCATCATCAGCATGTACAATGAAGGCTCTTATAGGCCCCTGGGTATAATTTGTTTGCCGAGGTTCATTTACAGTCATGTTAGAGCTTATGTAAATCTGGATAATTGATGTATGATAGAGAACTCACAGCTTTGAAATTTGCTTATGGTCTGGAAGCCCTGGGCCTGGTTCTGCAATGAAAGTTTTGTGAGTACAATAGATAGCAAGGCTGGAGTCTTTATTTTTTGTCTTAGATTATGTTCTTTATGTGGAACAGATCTGAAAAGCAGAAAGGAAGTAATAGCTCTATTAGGAAAAGAGAGGACACAGCTGCTACCAGCCCCACATGAGCGAAACATGTCACTTTGTCTTTCAGGTTTACAGCTTAGCAGGTATGTCTCTGGTTTAGACATTGATACTGATTTCTGTAAAGGATGCTGGTTTTATGAAAGGGAAGGAAGAAAAACAAAATGGGCACAAGAAACCATTACATTCTTAAAACATTTTGTCCGGTTGTTGCAGTAGTGTGTGCCAGAGGTGGGTTTGGGTTGTCAACTGGCCAGAAATAATCAATCCCATCTGTTCCTGCACTTTTAATAGGTAATAACTGTGTGATGTCCAGAACTCAGCTGGGAAAGCTCTTCATGGCATGGGGATAAGCAATTTGAGTGCCTGCAGCACAAACTGCTGTTCCAGAAACAAGAACAGCAAGCACTGGTAAAATAGAAAACAAGAAAAGAAACACCCTTTGAAATGTTGATGTTTTAATTTATAATTGTTATTGTAACTGATTCCTATGGTTTCACCTACCTGCATCTAACAAAATATGACTCCTTTTTACATCTTTCATATAAATTTATTGTATGTTTCTATACCTTTCTAGGTTCTCCAGCAAGACTTTATGGTAACAACTGGTAGAAATCCTTTATTTCAGTAGGCTTCGCTATTATTCTGTTTCCATGGTAATTTTAGGAATGCATCCCCCATTGGCATTTGTGTAATATAATACTTTATTATAATGAAGGACCAGAAATGTTTCATGCTACATAGTAATAGTACTATGACAATATTTTGAAGAGCTATGTTTACTTTCTATGGAATCTTAAGAAGTACAGTTTAGGGATAAGTGCTTACCATGCCCAACCAGAGATCTCTAGTGCAGTGGTTCTCAATCTGTTGGGTCCCCAGGTGTTTTGGCCTACAACTCCTAGAAATCCCAACTAGTTTACCAGCTTTTAGGATTTCTGGGAGTTGAAGGACAAAACATCTGGGGACCCACAGGTTGAGAACCACTGCTCTAGTAACTCCCCAAACTACAAGTCCCAGGGTTCCAGAGGACACAACCATGGTATTCAAAGTGCAGTTATGGCACTATAATTGTATAGTCTGAAAGCCCCCCCCCCCCATCATAGTTCCAGAATTCCCATGTATTGATATTGTTAGCATGAGAATTTGAGAAACTGTAATCTAAAAAGTAACTTTTCCAAGTTGTAGAGGAGGTTTAGAAATCTGATAATCTGTATATCCCTCTGGTATTGCCAAAGTTCTGCCAACAAATATCTTCACGATTTGTAGGGTCTGGGATCAGAACTTTGTGACTGGGCCCTTCTTCAAGCACTTAGTAGCACTTTTATGGACATATTTTTTTAGTGGAAGGCAGCAATCCCACACTTCTAATAATTAACAAGAGACTTCTTCTGCATCCAAAAGCCCTTGGCTGATAAATGTAGGATTGCATCTTCAAAGGGCTTTTAAGTACAATTTTATGTAGCTATGTACCCATCCCACATCATCCCAGCTGTTCTTAGTGTGAGATTTACCCAAGGCAAAGAATAATGAGAACCTGGGGAAGTTGTTTCTTTGGACCCTGATTCCGAGAATACTCCAAGCAACTTGACAGCCAGCAAGGTTCGTTAGAGGATGTAGAACAAAAATTCCTTTTGAGGATGTACATCTTCATAAGGGGAGTTATGTATGCAGGAATTAGAACTGTGCAGTTGTGTGGCATTCATATATAGTAAAGCATTGATGTTACGTTACTATGTAGCAGAGCCAACAACTGCAAGTGCCTGATGCATAGGGATGTTCAATGGGACATATGCACAATAGTACCAATGTGCCTGATGCATAGGGATGTTCAATGGGACATATGCACAATAGTACCAATGTGTATTGCATCAGTCCCGATGCACATTGGGTACTAATCTTTGCAGTTCAGTAAATGAGATTCTCAAGCACTTTTGCTACGTAGCTATTTGTAAACTAGCGTAACGTAATAGGTCATGTAAGATTCTATTAACAGTTCTCAAAATAACCTTTCCAGGCACTGAGAATATGCTGCCTCTTTCTCTATGCCAGATACATAAGCTGGTTAGACTAGCAGTTAAAAATCACTTTGGTACTAGTGACGGCATTGGGATCTTCATTGTATCTGATTCAAAAGCATAGTCAAGGGCACCCAAAGCAACATATCTGACATACTTTGCTTTGTGCTCCAGTAAAAGAGAGCCACTCGGAGGTGCCACCATTTTCCCCAGCATTTGTTGTATGACTCAACTGCTCTATCCCAATGGAAGAGCAGACCTTGGATATCTCTCTCTCTCTTTGTATTTTGATATTATGTCATAATCAACATGTTATGCATCTTACAGATGTAATACATCTCACAGAGATGTGGAAAGAGCTATGGAAATACTAGCAAGAAGATGTTTTAATTTTCATATGTTCTGAGGTCAAGAGAAAACTGCTCTTCTGAGAAACTACTTTTCACGATGTGATGGTTTTCAGATAAGTTGGACTACAACTCCCATCATTCCCAACAAGCAATTGCGATATGGTCCAAAACACTCGGAAAGCACCAGGGAAGGGCATCCCTACCAGCCCCCAACACCTCTGACATTTAAGAGCAGACTAGGAACAAGACTACTTTGTTTTTTTGAAAATACAGCACAAACAGCATTGCCCTCCACTTAGCACTTATGAGTATTTCTCCTGCTACTCCTTTCGTCATTTCTTGTAATAAGTAAGAAAAACTTTATGCATCCCCTCTTTCAGGTAGAATGTGGAAGAGCAAGTATACTGGAGTACTTGCTTTTCATTGCTCATTTACTGTTGCTTTTGTAAATTGCTTTCAAGTTGGCTTTGAACTTATGGAGACCTTATAAATGAGATACCTCTAAGCCACCCTATCATTAATTCCTCAGGTCGGGTCTTGCAGGCTCAGGGTCATGGCTTCCCTGATTGAGTTTATTCATCTGTAATGCAACCTTCTTCATTTCCTATTACCTTATGCACTCTGCTGCAATACACTAAATGGCCCTGGGAGCAGAAAGCACTCTGATGTCCAAAACACTTACCCCTGATAATGGAAAGCCTTGCATCTTGTTTCCCCAATTCTCCCAATAACACTGATGTTCCTGAAGTAAACTGTAATGTGATGATATCTCAGTTTTATTTTTTGTGCTCCACATAATTGGCTGCACTTGGGACAGCTTGTAGAAGGAGAAAATGTAATGATACAATGCATTTCCAGAACTAAAGATCCTGTGTTTCAAAAACAAATACTACACAGAGTGTTTGTTAGATTGTTGTTTAGTTTGCTAATAGATCACATCTGGCATTATAACAGTTTCCATTTTTAGGCTGCAATCCTCAATACACTTACCTGACATTAAGCTCTGCCCTTAATGGAAGTTATTTCGGGGTAGATGTGCATTGAATCCCATTGTTTTCCTACAGGCAAAGTATGGCTGAAGTTTTCCAATGTAGAACATCCCCATTGTTTCTCTGGCATGTAATCTGGTGGCTAAGACACTAGTTTTCAATCATGATCCTGCGACAAACTCATCAAGCAGTCTTAAACCATGACTACATGGCCAACATAAAGTGGATTTACCTTTCAGCTACTGCGGGGAGTCCAGAGAATGCACAGCTGGACTCAGAGCAGATGTGCTCTATCCAGTCAGTAATGCAGTTCAAGTGGAAACAGGATTTACTCTAGAAGCTCTGGGGCACTCCTGGAGTTTCATAGGTATGGACAGCTGAGAAACTGTAATCCACTGTCCAAAGTTTCAACAGATCCACTAATGTGTTTCTGATGACAAGCAGCTCCTTGCCAGAGGCTTGCTGGTGACATTGCTTCTGATGAGGTCACAGATGGGTGAGAACCATGTGACCCAGAAACGTGACATTGAGACAAGTATCTGTCAGGCAATTGCTTGTTGATGGCGATGTAATGGTGGCAGCCCCAATATGCCCTTGGCCTGTCCATCTCAGTGGATGGCCAAAGGACTCCTGGAGTGTTCCCAGGCTGCAGCATAACAAATCCAGAGTGGTTTAACTTTGGTTTATTAGGGAAGTATTGATATGGCCTTAGGTAAGTTGTATGATAATAGCCCTGACAGCTTACAGAATGCTGCTATTTCATATTATTACACCATGGAGACCCTGTTAACGAAATCTGCGAATAATCAAATATTTAAAACTTAATCATGCAAATGTGGAGGACCAACTATAATTATCAATTATTTTTCATAGAGTTGGAGCTGGTGAAAGATTCCTGTAGGTCTTGAGAGAAAATAAATTGAAATACAAGGGATGCAGCACATGATATTGAGTTGTGCAGCTATTCAGTCTGAATAGCAGGCTCAGCTTTTTTGAGAGCAATATGAGAACAACAATGCACAAATTAACATGTTTACATTTGAATTCTGCACTAAGTACTTTAAAGGAAATGAGATGCTGATACAAGGGCATAGAGGATATCAAACTCCTTCAATATCTTCCCATAGAATCTGAACATACCATATCAGCTAATTTGAATTGTAGTGAAGGGTTTAGAGCATGGAATTTGGGAGATCCAAATTGTAGTCGACATTCAGCTAGGAAACTCATTGGGAGACTTTAGATATGCATGCTTTATTTATTTATTTATTTATTTATCTATCTCTTAATGTTTCATTATTTTATTATTATTAATTCTGCACCTATCTTAAGGGATTGTTCTCAGAACAGAATGGGGATGGACATTTTTTCAGGAGCTTTCAAACAGATGTTGGATCACCATCTGTCTCCAGTCCCAACTGTGACTCAGCATTGGCAAGAGGTTGGATTAGTTGATCTTTGGTTCCTTTGGAATTCCTTTGGAATCTAATATTCTATGTGTGCTTCCTTATTCTCATTCAAGAAATTACTGGAACACATTTGTAAAAAGAGAAAAAAGTACAACAAAACAGGTACTTTCTTGGTGAGTCAGTACCTGGGGCATTTCACAATAGACTTCAGATTTGGGGCCAAAGAGCATAGCACTACTGACAAGAAGCTTTTTGTTGAATATAGATGTGGATTTTAGAATTAAAATCTTTGTTCCTAAGCAACCTAAACAAGGACCTAGAGCTCCCTCTAAATCTGTAAAACACTTCATAGTTTTCGGATAGTCCCTTTCCCTTCATCCCAGATGCATCCATGTGCCTTTGAATGTTATGTATATTTTTAATCTGCTGACAATATATATTTATTAAAAAGCTTTAAAAATTAAAAAAGACTTGGCTTGCACATTTTAATTTGTCCAGCAAATGATTTAGGATTCCAGGTTCGGAGATTTCTGAAGTCCGATTCTAAATAGATATGTACAGGCTATAGACTGTTTAATAATAATTTTATGCAATGTACTATGCATTTGCTGTTCTTGGATGATTTGAAATAACTCCTTTAAAAAGCCTTAAGAGTACCCATAACACAAAATGCTTTCAGTTGTTTTATTAATAAACATACAATCACTTGGGCAGCTTGAGATGTGTTTCTGGTTTCTTTTGTATACCATGAAGAATCTAAAGTACAAAATTGGAAGCATCTGAAGAATTTTCTGTAGAAATTGGGACTAAGAAAAATGTCACTGGATGTCAACCTGTGAGTTTTCAATATAACTAGCATTAGCACAATGGGAAAATGAAGAACAAGAACATGTGCTTATTATATAGAGAGCAGTTTGTATTTGAGTGCTGAGAAATTAACCTGACACAAATTTCTAACACACTTTTAAACTCTTCAGCAGGAGGAAAAAGCTGGAGAAAAGTATTGTTCTCCACAGATATCCCTGGTTTCATGCAGACTGGAACACTCTTCTATAGTCTGCCCACATAGATTTTACATACCCAATTCATGCCAGTTTTCCATTGCTGTTGTGACCATTGAATATCCTGAATGAATGTAACTCAGTTTTGCACAAATGCTCTAGTGATACAGTTAAAACATTGTCTCATCCACCCTTCCAAAACTGAAAAAACAAACAATTCAACAAGAACTAATAACTGGAGGGGAGGCTTTCTGAACTGTCACTGGACAAAAGATACTATTTCGTCTCCAAAGGATGGGCAAACTGTGTCTTCTGGCTTTATGTGGCTCCCAAATTCACTTTCTGTAATCTTCAGTTCCTCTATATTCTCACAATTGCTCTTTTTCAGATTCCCAAATGGGATGAATTTTCTGTCTTAGAACCCCCAGTGGACAATTCAGCTTATAGAAAACTCTCCTGTGATTGTTCAAATGTCAAATAATAATCATTTTAAAAAACCGGACATGGACTTCTCACCACTTCTTTTAGATTGTTTCCCTCCCTGCATTTGGGGGAGGGATCTATGCAGTTGTTGGAGGGTCCCAAAGGCAGAAAATTGACTCTTGGACACAATGCAATTGTCTGCTCCTGTTGCAGTTTTTCAGACTTGAGAGGTATCTTTGAAAATGGAATAATGAGGTCTGCCAAATAAAGGCTAGTGCAGAATATTAGCTCAAGGGAAAGGACATACCTTTACAAATAAGAATCAGAGCTCTTGAGCACATGCTTGTTTTCCTTATTAGAACTGAGCTAATAGTATTTCCAACACAAAGATACATTTCTGTTTTCACTTTCAGGCCTCATTATTTAGGTCCTAATTAAAGAGTATGGAGAAAACCCTTTTCTGCTGATAATGTTAAAGCAAAAGATAGCCAGAAATCATTGCTCATCTACTGCAATAATGCTGAACTGAAAATCCTCAGAATCATTTGAATTTTATTCAGTGGAAGGTTCCAACAAATCTCACTGGTGGCAATGGCCTTGACCTGTTCAAATGATATTGATAAATATGGTATCTTCAGATTTTGCCATAGGCATAAACAAACATATTTTACTAATGATTTCACACTTGTTTTTTCCAAGTCATGAAACAATGTCATGAAACAATGCTTTCAGTAGGGCCCCCTTCACTCTGTAGCAAGCATTAATCTAGAAACAACACATCAAAATATGCTCACCAGAAAGTCTGGAATAAGCCAGATACTACGCTGAAGCCAATCAGAGTATATTCTATTCAAGGTTAGAATCCAAGGCCAAAATGCACATTACTTGTCAGGATGCTGCTAGCAATGAAGCACTTTTAAAAATGCTGAAACACAGCTGGCTAGAAAGTAAACAATTACTCCCTTGGGAGAGGAAGCACATCATTCCCATGGGAATACTATTGTTCTCATTTCCTGTGATTATCTTGAATGGCCATGGAAATCGCATTAGCACATCTCTGTGAACTGGTTATGGGGGAAAAGCAGCATTTTATCACTGCTGTCTAGCTGTGGATACTGTGGTTCCTGTTTCGGATCCACATTCAGAGAATACTGTAGCCACCATCCCTGATTCAAACCAGTTCTTGGATGATTGTGTAGGTGCTCCACAGTGGAACTGATTCCTTTTACTCCATCTCTAAACTGTATTACAGTGCCTGTGTAGAAGCACCCTAAGCTTTCCATTTCAGCATTTACTAGATTTCGATTATAAAACAGTAATAACAACATGAACTTAGTAAAGATTGGGTCTGGATTGTTCTAGTCTTGGAGCATTAGGTGCAACATTAAGGTGTCCATAGGAACAAATATGATATCAACATAACAAGTAACAAATAAACATAAAAAGCAAATCTATTCTTTTTATTAATGAAAATGAACATGGTTGCTACTGTTTGTATTGAAATTATGCACGTTGTTGCACATATACACAATATAATGATACTAGACAGCTGTCTCTATATTGCCACTGATAAAAAAGTCACTTCATAACATTTTGCAAGGCATAACTCTTTTTCACACTTGTCATGTTTTATCAGTGGTAATTCCATTGTTGTATTGTAACTTCACAAAAGAACAGCATATTTTCATAAAATCTTTTCAGCTGCTGCTAAATTTATATAATATCGGAATGGGGGAGAGAATAAAATGTGACAGGACATGGGAATTCAAGACAAATACTAAAACAGTTGAGAACTGCACTGTATTAATTTAGCATAAAAGCCTTTGGTATTTTGTCTAAGGGAAATTAGTGAAAGCTTCATATTTTGGGCTGGGATATCAAATTGTGTCCCATCATTGTACCAATGTCTACTGTCATTGCAAAGGGCTGGAGATCTAGTGGATCACAGAGCAGTAGTTTTAGATAATCTTTCTTTAGGGCAGAACTTCATTGGTTGAACAATGCCTCTCTATAGTTGTGCTGGTCTGGGTGTTGTGGAAAGCACAAGAGGTTGTGGATCTAGTCAGACAATCAGTTGTGCATGAATTTACACAAGGGGTTGTGGAACTGAATATACAACAGTTGAGGAATTGTTTTGAATAATTGATTGTACAATAAATAAAGGCATGGCTTATTATCTTTGTACATCTAAAAAGAGATTGGCACACTAGTGCTCCTGCAGTAGAGCAAAATTGGATGCAAACTCTCATCTGCCAGAGTCGATCTTATTGTAGAAGCCAATTGTACGCCGCCCTGAGTCCCTCCGGGTGAGAAGGGCGGGATAGAACTATTTGAAATAAATAAATAATAAATAGTGTGTTGCTATGATCTTGATATCAAAGGAATAACCCCACATTTGCAAAACAACCTTTGTTCTTTGCCTTTCTTTGCCTAGACTGACAGCACCTGGATACAGTATAGGAGTTGTGCTACTTGACTGTCTGTAGTGAACCTGAATGGTAAAACATTGTGTGATCTAGCCATGTGAATTTCGTCACTGGGGATATATCCATAGCTTGGCCAAACACATTTACCAAAGTTCAGTAAGCATGTGGTTTGTTTCGTGCATAGGTTTAGAGAAAAACAAGCTCAGTTAGTATATTAAAGTGAATTAGATTTGAATGAACAGGGATAAAGTCTGAGGTTGCTTTTTGCCATTCTGCAGGCACTCTGATTGATTGCAATGTAGCTTACCATACTAGGGAAAGTCAAGGCAATTAACAGACGGCTCTTACACCTTCCCGATTTTGCTCATGGGAGGCTTACTGTGTTTCCGATGACTCATCTGATACATTAATTTCTTCTCTATGTTTTTGGCCACTCATTTTGATAATTTTTGCTCCTTTCAAGGAGCCAGATGTCCACAAGATATTATAAACGATCACGCTACTAATTCTGGCAATTAAGCTCATCACATGAGTTTTATTTCTTTCTATTTGATGCAAGAGGAAAGAACCATGAAGCAATGATTGGCATGGTGTGATATTTCAGCGCATATTATGTTTGATTTGCAGTTAGCTACCTTTTTGCTATTAATGTTCGAGAACAGAGAACAGAAGGACAGCCATTTCAGGTCAATCTAGCAGTCAGTATCTAGGAGACCGAAAATGATTACCCTGTGCGTTCATGTAAACACTAAAAAGACAACGTACATGAGAAACCAGAGGATAGGCATAAAGGTTTTGGCCTACTCCTAACTAAGGATGCAGTTCTTCATTGTTTTCTTGAATGAGTTATCAATTTTCCTTTTGCTGTCAGAAATGTTAGTCACAATTCAGAATTTACTCTGTGCAAAATTTACACATGTTTGTTTTGGATACAGAAAATAATATAGGTTGAAAATTCCTTATTCATAAGTGGAAAATCTGAAATACTCCATAATCCAAAATTGTTCACATGGGTAGTTCAGATAATGACATATTTGCTTTCTGATGATTCAGCGCACCCAAACTTTGTTTCATGCAAAAAAGAAATTATTTAAAATGTTGTACAAAATTAAATTCAGTCTATGCACATAAGGTGTATGAAACATATTGATACTTAGGTTCCATTTCAGTGTGTGCGGGTGAATGCGCAAATAAAAGTATTTCAGAATCCACACATATCTGATCCCAAATGTTTTGGAAAAGGAATACTTAGCCTGGATTTCAATGCAGAAATATTATTTCCCGCTTATAAAATGCTGTGTAAAATAACAGTGTGTAAATTTTGTACAGAATAATTTCTGAACTGTGAAGATTCTCATCAGTCCATGATTTCTCTCATTTTGGTTTCTCAACACTTGAAAAAGCATGTTTTTTAATCATTACATTTTAAAAATAGTCTTTTCATCCCTAGTTTTAACCATCCGTAGAGAAAATTGTGAGCTCCTGTTCAGAAAGAAAGACTGCCACAGAATACACTGAAGCCTCAATTCCTTTTTCACAGCAAAAGGATCTCCCAGAAAATTACATGCAGTCGCACTGAGATTATGACCTAGAATGAAATGCTACTCACCCATCATAAACAAGTGGGTGCTCAAGTAAAAGGATGCCTTAGAATCAAGCTCTTATATTATTTAAATTATGACTCAAAAGAGGAGGAAATGCTACTTTTGGTTCTCCAGGTCGAGAAAATAATCTATGACAGAGCTTGTAAATATTGTTTTTGCACGCTATGGAAATCTTCCAACCAGCATGGCCATTACAATTGGGGTATAATGCTCCCCAAATATAATACTTTCAAGTTCCTGCTCAAGCTGCTTGGAGATCTCTATTTTTGAATCTATGAAAAAGGAATGGATACTTCAGAAGCTTGGAAAGAGATGGACCAGGAGGCTTCTTTATTACTATTATTACTATTATTATTCTTTAAACAATTAACAATCAAATAAAACAATACACTCCTTTGCACACGGTTAACTCCAATACAAACAACGGAGTTGTGTACACAAGGATTAATATGGTTTTCTGGGGTGGTATAGATCACAAGTATTGATATAAATAAACAAAAAAGGTCAAAGAAATGAATGATGAAAGTGTTGACATTCACAGTTGTTTTCTTGGAAAATGGCTTGCCTCTTCATGTTACAAATGGCAACAGATGACTTTGCCGAGTTGGAATTTCGCACAGTTGTCCTCCTTTTAGTTAATGATACTTGCGTTGTTTTATAAAAATCTCATGTCATGATCTTGCATCTAAACTGCATAGTCTACTGGAAAGCAAGGCTCCAATTCCCCATCCCTAATAATAATGCTAATACGCCTCATGATAAATAAGCCCCCAGCTGGCATAATGGCTAAAAACCTTTTGCATGTCATTTGTACAATGCATCTCCCAAATGCCTTCAGGAGTGAATGCCAAGATGAAATCTGTTACTATTTGCTCAGCAACAGGCGGACATGGAAAGTTTTCAGTCATGTTCCCTGGTCTCTGATGAGGCACTCGGAAATACGTCGCTCCCTTGTGAGGCATGACTTAACTCCGATTTGCTTTTCATTAAGAACTGTGCTCTCCGGTACATAATTCTTTCCTGCTCCTGCTTCAGCTCAATGTACGAGCGAGAAAAGGTGTGGAAAATGGATGTGACAGGGAAGGCCATAAGAAGGATGCCACTCAGGATACTGCTCAGAGCCACCACTTGGCCTGGGATGCTTCGGGGTACCATATCGCCATAGCCGACTGTTGTCATAGTAATGACAGCCCACCAATATGAAGCAGGGATGCTGGAGAACTCCTGAGAGCCAGTCATCTCATTTTCAATCACATACAAGAGTGGTGAAAACAATGCAATGGCCACACAAAGGAACAGCAGCAAAAGCCCAAACTCCCGAGTGCACCTTCGAGCGGTGAGTCCTAAAGTCTGCAGGCCTAGTGAGTGCCTGGCCAGCCGCATGACATAGAGAATCCTCAAGGCACGGAGTATGCGAAGCACTAAGCCTACCTTGTCCAGGTAGATGTTGCCTGAGCTTGGCTTTTTATTACTGCCCAATGAAGCAGTGTCTAGAAACAGAGTGATATAATAGGGCAGGATGGCAACTATATCAATCATGGTTAAGGGGTTCCTCAGAAAGACAAATTTGCTGGGTGCCTGGATGAACCTCAAAATGAACTCCAGGGAAAACCATCCTACGCAGACTGATTCCACTATGAAAATGTTGTAGCACATCTGAGAACATTCACCCTGGAGCAAGAGAGAAAAATAGTGCATGAGCTCATAAAGTTAGTTTGGCAAAAATACAGCAAAGTTCCACTGATAACAGAAAAACAGTCAGATAGGTCAGTGCAAAGGACACTTAATTCAGCAATCCTATTTCCAGCAGAGGCCAGATAGCCCCAAGGAGCCCAAATGCCAGGATGGACATGAAAGTGATCGATTATTCCCACCCCCCAATTGTCAGAAGAAGGCTGCTTCAGACTCAAGAGGTTCTCTTTTATACAAGGAAGTTATTTTGTGGTTCTTGAAATGTTTTGGGATGGCAACTCCTATCATTCTTCACTGGGAGATGAAATCCAACATCATCTAGGAGGCTAGAATTTCCACATCCTTTAGAATCATAATTAATAACTCCTGCAAAACCAGTAGGCAGTACTTGAATGTTAGAAACAGAAACTTTAAAAAATACTACTCATATGCAATTGAGAGAAAGGATATACATATTCAGAAGTGATTAGATCAAGATTCACAAATGACTACATAGAAATGTTTCACAATTTGGGCATTTCAATAATCTACATCTGTAGTGTAGGGTTTGGGTAGCAATACATAAAGGAAGAGAGCTGTTCTTCATACTATTAAATCTATAGGACTTGAGTTAATTATAACTGGTGGCACAGCGGGGTAAACCACTGAGCTGCTGGACTCGCTGACCGAAACATCGGTGGTTCAAATCCTGGGACGGGGTGAGCTCCTACGGTTAGCCCCAGCTTCTGCCAACCTAGCAGTTCAAAAACAAGTAAATGTGAGTAGATCAATAGGTACTGCTCTGGTGGGAAGGTAACAGCACTCCATGCAGTCATGCCAGCCACATGACCTTGGAGGTGTCTATGGACAACGCTGGCTCTTTGGCTTAGAAATGGAGATGAGCACCAACCCCCAAAGCTGGACATGACTAGACTTAATGTCAGGGGAAAACATTTACCAAATTATAACAATTAGCATATCTACAAATTTATGACCCCTATGGTTTCAAAATTTCTGGAAATCTACACTTCTGGGGAGAAAGGAAAGATAGTTTTCAACTTCATTCTATTTGATGAGATCCAGGTTCTAATCTACAAAGTCACATATCATTTACATCAATACATCTGACTAGTCAAAGGAAATACTCTATAAAATACTTTATAAAATCAGTCAAAATTGACCCTTTAATTTGGATCGGAGAAGGTAAGAAGGGAGTAGGGCTTGGTTGCAGCTCCTTTGAATTCAGTGAGAAATCAAGAACCAAAGTGTAGAACGTTTCCATTATATATAGCTTGAAAGCACTTTCCCAACCGAGTGTTCTTTAAGTATACTAGACTATAGCTCCCATCACTGGGCATGCTATCTGGAAATATGGAGCTTTTTAGTCACATAAAACAAAAGTTCGCAGTAATGGAAATCAGCTCTTGATTAAACTGTGGCAAGAGAAGAGCCTTGAAGATGAATTAATGATACGAGCTGGGTTAATTTTTAAATTCTTGTGTAAATCATATATTTACATTGCTTATTAGTGGAATGCTGAAGGTCTGAGAATTGCTAGTATTTTATTGTCGAACTATTGTCTCATCTTCAAATACTTTGACTCGAAATGGAAAAATTGATTTTCCTTCTCCACAAGCACAACCCTGCTGCAAGTTGCCCCTCTTAGAATCAACTTACTCTCTCCTCTTCCTCTCTTAAACCAGGCATGGTGCTGATGGACAGGTTGACTGCAGTGATAGTCACAAAGATCACCGATAAACAGGCAAACACTTTGCCAGGAATCCCAGATTGTGGCCTCTCTACCATGTCTTGGAGCTTTTTCATGCAAAGGCCAGCTTTGGTCTCCACCACAGCATCAGACTGGTTTTCGCTGTCAATGAACTCATCCTCCGTTTCATTCAGTTCGGCAAATTCCTCCATCTTTTGCAGATACTTCCTCTTGCAGCACCACTCGAGACTGTTCTCCTCAATGCCCCAGTACAGCAGCTCCTCTTGAAATGAAAGTGCACACATCTCTCTCAGGAGTCGAAGCTTTCCTGCCCGCAGGAAAGTCAAGATGGTCCTAAAAGCCCCTGGGTTCCGGTCAAAAAAGAACTCGTTGCAAGTGACGTCATAATCATCACAAATATTGAGGATGTCATCAAAGTTGTTGCAAAATTTTAGTTGTCCTAAGCGGGTCATGGGGAATTCATCAAGAGTGGTCCATGGGAGCAAATACTTAAAGCCCCCCACATTAATGATGATATGGTGTTTCCGGTCTTCAGGGTGAATGCATTCATAGAGGTCTTCCCCCGGATGAATGAGTTTTGCTCTCTGATAAAATACACCTTTGAGAGTTTCTGTTTCAGCAAAGAAAGGGTGGTTGAAGGAGGCATCTGAAGCACAGCTCAATGCACTGTAATCATAGTCTGAGTTTTCTCCTGGTAGAAGAGTCATCTTGGTCACCAGCTTACTTCACATCACTGTGGAACTCCAGATATAGATTTCTCCACCTGTAAAGAGGGAAAAGGATTTGGGGATTAGAGTGTGTTCATTTTCTTTCACTCATTAAGATGAAGGAGAGGAAAAATGCCTAATAACAATAATAATAACAATAACAATAATAATGATGATGATGATTTTGTGATACGAAATCCAGCATGTCTATCTTGTTTGCTGTGTCATAATAATAATAATAATAATGATGATGATGATGATGATGATGATGATGATGATGCTTTATTTCTAGACCTCCCTCCCTCCCCAAAGGGACCCAGGGTGGTTAAAATACATATGAATGGCAAACATTCAATGCCACAATCTCTTCATTAATATCAAAAGTATAAAATGACAATAACATACACATTATAATAAAAATTCCACATTAGAAAAAACAATACAGTGTTCCCTCACTTATTGTGGGGGTTAGGTTCCAGGACCACCCACAATAAGTGAAAATCCGCAAAGTAGGGACACTATATTTATTTTAATATATATACTTTATTTTAGTAGTTATACACTATTTTAAGTCTTTATCAACCAATCGTGTGTTGATAAATTGCCTCCTTCTCCTCTCTTTGCCGCTTGGACTCCTTTTCTCTCCCTTTGTCTTCTCCTTCCTCCCTTCCTTAGGCTGTAAATTGTAATTTTTTATGATTTATAATAGTATTTTAGAGTTCATTGAAAAACCGCGAAACAGCAAATCCGCGAAACGTGAACCGCAATGTAGTGAGGGAGCACTGTAAATTTAAACACGACAGTCAGTAATTACTGACAGCCTATTTAAATACTTTTAATAAGTAAATACTTCCAGACAAACTAATGAATATCACATGCTATAGGCAATTTTATTTGTGAGGAAAGAACTCACAAAACCACTTCTAAGTTTCTCTTGCCTAAGAAAACCCCATGAAATTCATTTTGTCACCATAAGTTGACAAGCGACATGAAGGCACACACACACACACAGTATATGAATGACTTATCTTCAATTTCTACTGCAGTGGCGTGCAAACTGATGCTATCTGATTTAAGCAGGATTTTGTACTTGGTTCTCAAATCACATCATGACAATGTTGCAGCAAGGTTATCTGCATTCTACGAATGGCATAGGTTTTAGAGAGTAAATACTTTGTGCCTAATTTGACTTCTCTTGCATAATTTCTTCTGCAGTTATTCATTCTGCTTCAGTAACAGATTGGGTCTTGTCAAGTAGAATAGGGGTGGGAATTGCACAGCCCTTCAAATGTTGTCAAATTGAAACTCCCAAACCCCCTGCTCTACAAAACTCATGGTGAGAACCTCTGACAATTGTAGCCGAGCAACAAGTGGAAAACTGAAAAATCTCCAAGCCTGTAAGGGGGAGAAGGCCAGAAGGGAATCAATTTGCATGCTTCAAGTTTTGCGTTTGTTTCATCTATGAAAGTGTGAATGTGAATGCATAATATTAATGTTTCTATTAATGTTGTGTTATGGTTTGGGGGAGTTGTGATTCACAGGAGTGAATGTGGATATATTCACCCTAATCAGGGTTGTTATTGAAGTGAAATCTATAAGAGAATATTAGCTAAAGCAGTAGTTCCCAATCTGTTTTTGACCAGGGCCCACAACCAGGGCCTACTTGACCAGGGGCCACTCTCCAACATTAGTACCAAAAGGGTTACGAATAAGTTTTTGGTCAACTTTAGATTCAGTTTGGTTATTTGGGGTGCTGATTTAGAAAATTGCATTGGATAGACCATATCAGCTCCAGTTTGTGATACAAACATATGCCATCCAGTATTCGCCATCTGCTCGCCCACAAAAAACCGTAATCTAAAGTTGATGTGGTCTATCCAATGCAATGGTCAGCTCTGTGAAAAGGAGTGGAAATAAAAATAATAATAAAATGAATAAATAAAGAGGAAGGAGGTTTGCGGACTGGATTTTCATTCTCATGGCACACTGCTGGGCATGGCCCACAGGTTGAGAACTACTGAACTAAAGGGAGGAAGTACAAATACCCTAGAGCTAGTCCTTGCCCACAAATAGTCTGAATGAAAAACAATATCAACAGAATACTGTTGATATTTGTACTTTGTACTTTAACAAAGAACTAGGAGTTTGTTCAGTTTGTTGGAAATCTGTGATCCTCCACATTCTGGAGGAAAAAGACTGCCAATCCGAGCTTGTTAAGAGCTGAGAGAATAGTCCTGAAGAGATGCAAAATGTATTCTGTAAACTAGTACTTGGCAGATTCTGCAGAGCTGCAGTTTGCTACTCCCTAAGCCAATGCAATGTGGTGGCCATGAGCATGTTTCTTCCCACTCAAGGTGCAATCACACCAGAAAGAGGACACCATGATGTACAAGCACAACACAGCTTTTACTCAGTTTCCCAGGTTTTATTATATTTTTTTAAAAAATTGATTTTGCTGTAACTGTGTTTTTTCACAATTGCGCTGCCATGGTAAGCTGCAATTACAAAATTACAGCAGTGACCTTTATTTGCACAATTGCAATTGTAAAATTGCAGCATAAGAAGAAAATTAACATCCTGCATGCCTCAGAAAACCCAGAATACTCAGAATACATTTACCTTAAGGTATATGTAGGGCAGACATGGGTAAGACAGTGGGATCAAGCAAAGCAGTGTGAAGGACTGGGTATCGCTGAAATAGCAATATTGGGGATAAGGTGTAAAAGTGATTGCTTCCATACTGATGTTTCTTTGCTTAAAAAACACAATTGCTAAAAGAAAATAGACGGGTATGATAAAGCCCTGATCCATGGGCCATTTGTAACTTTATTTAGTAACTTTTCCAAAATCTTATCAAGTGTTTCCTGCACAATTTAAAACACACCTCTGCAATAGTCCTACACCCACAGGAACCTGTCAGGGCTTTTAGAGCAGTGGTTCTCAAACTTCCTAATGCTGCGACCTCTAAATATGGTTCCTCATGTTGTGGTGACCCCCAACCATAAAATTATTTTCGTTGCTACTTCATAACTGTAATTTTGCTACTGTTGTGAATTGAATTGTAAGTATCTAATATGCAGGATGTATTTTCATTCTCTGGAGCAAATTTGGCACAAATACCCAATAAATCCAAATTTGTATACTGGTGAGGTTGGGGCTGGATTTTGTCATTTAGGAGTTATAGTTGCTGGGATTTATATTTAACCTACAATCAAAGAGCATTCTGAACTCCACCAACAATGGAACTGAACCAATCTTGGCACACAGAACTCCTATGACCAACAGAAAATACTGGAAGGGTTTGGTGGGCATTGACCTTGAGTTTTGGAGTTGTAGTTCACCTTCAAAGAGCACTGTGGATTCAAGCAAGATGGATCTGCACCAAACTTGGCACAAATACTCAATATGCCCAAATGTGAACACTGGTGGAGTTTAGGGAAAATAGATCTTGGCATTTGGGAGTTGTAGTTTGCTGGGATTTATAGTTCACCTACAATCAAAGAGCCTCTTGAACCCCACCAACAATAGAATTGGGCCAAACTTCCCACACACAACCCCCCCATGACCAACAGAAAATATTGGAGGGATTTGGGTTCCTAAGACCATCAGAAATATGTGTTTTCTGATGGTTTTTGGTGAAACTTCTATCATGACCCCCCAGGTATGTCTGGGCTATTCAATAGTTACTATTTTTATAAGCCAATTTGAAAGGATTTCACATTTCTTGAATTCTTCATTTATATTTTCTTTACATTCTCCAACATCATTTGGAAAACTGCATAGTGACTAGGCAATGAACAAAATAATGATTTCAGTCATCCCTGTATGCATACTCTCCATTAACTCTCATTAACTGCAAGAGTCCCACTGACAATTCTGGATGAAGATCCAGGAGCTGGGATGTGGGAGAACCTGTAATGGAAAGAGCTGCCTCCAGCTTGGATATGACCTTTTTATGTTGGAGGTCTTCTCTCGAAAACAGCAGGTGTTCCACTGAAATGCCATTTAAAGGTATGAGTCAAGAACTCCTGGTGTGGCGCAGGGTTAGTAAGAATGGAGCCATATATTTGAGACTAATGAGAAACTGTGAGTAACAACCAGGTAAAGGAAATGTCTGCTTCATCAGTTCGCATTCTGCCAAGTGATCCAGTCATTTTTGCCAAACCTCTCTTGCAGAAAGTCCACTCACAAGCTATCCCCGATTGATGGCCATCTGGTCTCTGCTTTAAAACCACTCAAAAAGATGAGTTTGATCCCTTCCTTGTAATCTGAAGAAGCTCTTCTTAATATTCATGCCATTTGAACCTATTGGTTTATTACCATCTGGAGCATAGGAACACAAATTTGATTCATCAGCTAAGTGATAGCCTATTGCATATTTGAAGTTGGCTATCTTATCTGCGGACACAGAGGGCTGACTGTGAAACCCAACTACATGAATTATTGTATTAAAAGACAGTGAAACTGGAGGTAATGAAAAGCACAGCAATAAATAAAGTGAAGCATCCAGAATCAGAGAGCTCCACATTTTGAACTCTTCCATGATGGCTGAAAATCTCAAGATTTGACAGGAGTTATAGCTGAATGTATCAATTTTAAAACAAAACATCAATGAAAAGTTCTTTTTGTTCTAGAGTTTTTCACATGAATTACTACAACTGTTTATTCCCATGGCACCCCTTCAAGCTTGGTTTACACGAAACCTTTTATTCACATAAACAGAGCTTCCATGTACTCTCATGGCACTCACAAGCATCCTCCTGAAATGTCTTAGGCTACCACAGATCAGCCTCTCGTAACTGATATGGGCAGATTTGGCTTTTTTTTTTTTTTGCAAAAGATACTTGCTTTGAGATATGGCACTGTGCAACTGGCTAAATTTGAACATTCAACCTTTGAAGTCACTGGGCCAAATCTCACTTCAACTAAAAATACCACTAGTTGGTCTAAACAAAGTCACTATTTTTCACCCCCATGCCACCTCTCACCGTAACACTGTAGGAATAACATTGTCCTCAGACAATGAAGCATTGAGTAGGAAGCTAACACACATGCTGCCCAACAGTTCCAGAAAATGTCAGGGCATTCTGTTATGGATTTCACATTTTGAAATAGTTGCTTTCATACTTAGACTCCTTAAATATTCCAGTGTTTAAGCCCTAGTTTATTGTTGGTGTGTAGGACATTTTAGTGCTATTTCCGATCTTCATGCTTCTTTTTGTCTCTTATTTTCACCCACCTGAGGTGTGTTATTAAACTGAGGAAGAGGCCTGGTTTCCTTCCATCCTCAACATCTCCCCCCTGAATTCAGCACCTCTTCCTCAGTGGTCCTCCCTCTGTACCCACCTTCCTTGTCTTACATGTTTGTTTTTTTAAAAATGTAGCTGCAAAAAGTATAGAATGCTATAGCACTGTAACTCTAGCAAGAGGAGGTAAAATATAAAGGTCTTGCCATTGATGCAAAGCAGTAAAGCTGAAATGTTCAACCTTATAACTAGAAATGTAATGGAGGGAGGGCAGCTGAAAACTTTTGAAGCAAAAGTCACATTCTATTCAACACATATCAGTGAGGCCACAAAAAACTCCAAAACAAAATAGCAGAAGGCATCAAGACAAGTGAATGACATTTGCAATAGTAGTTTGGGTGATTTTTTTTTTTCGTGTCAGGAGCAACCGGAGTTGCTTCTGGAGTGAGAGAATTGGCCGTCTGCAAGGACGTTGCCCAGGGGACGCCCGGATGTTTTGATGTTTTTACCATCCTTGTGGGAGGCTTCTCTCATGTCCCCGCATGGAGCTGGAGCTGATAGAGGGAGCTCATCCACACTCTCCCCAGGTGGGATTCGAACCTGGCAGCTTTCAGGTCAGCAACCCAACCTTCAAGTCACTTAGTCCACTACGCCATCTGGGGGCTCCAGTTTGGGTGCTGGAACATACTGACCATGGACAAGTCAGTAACTCAGAAAACCCTGCAATACATTCGCTTTAGAGTCACCATATGTTGGAAATGTCTTAAAGGCACACAACAGGGGACATAAACCAAAATCCTACCATGGGAATGTATTGTTGAAGTGAGTATCTGAAATCCATTAAAAAACAGCAAGAACTTGGCATGGGTATTCCCCCCCCCCAAATATATATATATATATATATATATATATATATATATATATGGTAAGTTCAGCTTCAATTGTTTGTATTAACACCTTCAGGGTGCTTCCACACAGTACCCATAATTTATGAAAGAACGAGTTAAAAGTGGAGTGGCCAGATTACATTTGTTCTAAATGCACTCTCAATCTCAGCAACGGAGGGAAAACTCAATTCAAAAAGGCCCTCCTTTATCCCAGTTCTAGGCAAAAAAGTGGATTTTCCTATGATTGTCTGTCTCCCCTGTGAAGACAGCTTCCCACCCGTGCTGGTTTTAAAAACCCCGAAACAGCTTATCAGCTGTTCGGGCTCCCACGGAGATACAGCTGATTTCCAGCTATTAAGCGGACAGCCATTAGAGGTGTATGAAAGTGTACATTTTAAACTTTATAATATTAAATAAACAATTGTGGAAAGAGGGAAATCTGGTGGCATTTAAAAAAATTCCTATCCTATGCATTGATGCGTATATGCGCACATAGGAACATCTCCATATTTGTATTAAGATATTCACATGTGTGCATATAAGCATCAACTCATAATTGAGTGATTTAAAAAATTGGTGGATGTCCCTCGTCCACCTTCCATTTTATCCCGAGACACAGAAGGGCTGTGAAGACAGCGAGGGACGAAAGCCCAGGACCGGTAGGTCTGTGTGGGGACCTGCTCTGAGGTCCTGGGTTTGTTTATCCCACATATTAATCCCACGTTTTGGCACTGTCTGGGAGTGCACTCATTTTGGGAAGAAGGGCAAGATACAAATCCAACCAAATCAATACATAACTAACTGCAATATTCCTTAGGAGGATTTGAAGATCTCTTTCTTGAAACTATGGTGAATGAATTTACTTATTATGAAATATTCTGTTTGACATAAAGAAGAGGAAAATTGACTAGTTAGGCCACAGATTCTCTGACCCATTGACTTCTGGAATTCCACCTCCGGTAGGCTGAGGAAAAATAACATCAACCAAACAACCTATTATCTTATTTTTCTTCTTAAATCCTTTGCCACTTAATGCATGGGGGGAGAAGGAGGGGAAGAATACTACTGCCTTTCAAGGTTTGTTCTGGATCCTAGTTGGACAAACCTAAGCTAGGAAAGAAAAAAGAAATCCAAATGTATAACATGAATATCTTTGAAGATAAAAGAAATGTCATAATGTGTAGGAAGCTACAAGAGAGTAGTACGCACAGGAAGGAAAGAGTCCTATGTGGAAGCAGGGGTATATATCTACAGGATCTATTAGTAGTATAGAAAGAGAAGTGAAAACATTTTTGAAGTTTTCACATAACAGGGTTTCTGTGACCTTGAAGTTGTTTTAATATGTTTTGTGTTGCCATTTATTTCTTGTTCATCTATTTTATAGAGTGCTAACAATTTTAAATCTAATGCCATTTCATTTTTCTTCTTAACTGCCTTCAGTAGCATTTTTAGTAGAAAGACCAGTTTTAAATGCACTATATAAATAAATTAAAAATACAGGCTGGGAATCCCTCATCTGAAATTCTGTAATTTGGGTTACCCCAAAATCTAAAACTGTCCACATGGATGGCTGAGATAGTGACAACTTTGCTTTCTGATGGCTCAATGTATACAAACTTTGTTTCATGCACAAACTTATTTAAAATATTGTATAAAATTACCTTTGGATTATGTGTATAAGGTGTATATGAAACAAAAATAAACTATGTTTAGATTTGAGTCCCATCTCCAAGATATTTCATGTGCACATATGCAAATGCAGTTATTTCAAAATTTGAAAAAAAAATCTGATCCAAAACAATTTTAATCCTAAATACTTCGGATAGGTGTTACTCAAACGTAATATGTAACAGCTTTCCTCAATCAAATGCCCTCTTTCTGTATTTCTTTATAATTCCCATCATTCCCAACCAGAACGGGCATGCTGGGTGAGGTGATTAAAGTTTCTCGTCCAACACATCTGAAGGGTACCTGTTTAGGAGAGGCTGGCATATATATTTGTTTTACTGAGACAAAATATCACTGAATAGTCCTCCCTTATTTTTTCTGTTTATAACCGTAAGAGAGAAAAACAAAAAATAGAAACACCACAAAAAGAGTAGCTGAGTTGAAAAATAAACTTAATAAAGGAGAAAATGCATGCACATGTATTTGAGAGTAAGGCCCAATGAATGCAATTAGATTTACTTCTGTATAAGTTTGCATAGTAACACGACATACTTTTTTCTCTCTTGTTCATTCTATACACCAAATCAAATTTTGGGCGCCGTATGATGGGTTTCCTATTTGCAAGAATTCTTGAAGACCTTGTTAGGGTGAATGGATCAGGTAAACTCACCCTTCTGTAAACAGGAAAGAGGACCAGCAACTTTAGTGTTAAAATCCCAGTTCTCTCCCTGCCACTTCCAAATTTCCTCTGCAGCATTTTGATTTCTGCAATGCATCTCTGATGTCATCAGAGATCCTGTGAAAAAGGGTTTGCTACCATTTTGTGGTGCAGGCAATCTCAGAGCTGTTCCCTGGATGAGAGCAGTAATAACATACTAGTAGAGCTGAACAGAACAAGCTGTAAAAAAAGAGTCTAAACAGACTCCTGATACGGTGGAACTCCTCCACACTCATTATTTTTCCTCTGCAGCATAAGAACCAACATAACCAGTGGCCTTTCTAAAATGTGGCATTACTACCAGAAATTAAGGCACTCTAGAGTTCTGTTATTGACTGACCTTTCCAACTAGAGGAAAATTCTACTAATAGCTATTAGTAGTAATAGATAAATGTCCCCTCTAAGTTGCAGAGACAATATTCTGGGGAGCAAATCTAAAGGGCCCCACTGGCCACAATTGGATAAAGGATGCTTCTCTAGACAAAGCTTTGACCCGATCCAGTAGGGCTCGTCATATGCAGTCCTACTTATTTGGATAACCTATATATTTTTATTAAAACATCAGCAGGGGCTGGGAAAGTTCAGTAGATTGCTCTCTAGTTGAAGGACACCTTGGACATCATTCTTCCTTTCTCTTCCCAAAGTCATCGTCCAAGTTCTGATGTGGCAGATTAGTTTATGTGTAGACAAGGTCACCTCAAAACTTTCACACTGCCTTATCAAACAGAACCGGAAGCTACAGCACCATGAGATTATTGGCATATCGCGAAAATAAAAATGAGCCTTCATTATCGCATAATGCAGCTGTTAACTGCAACTGAACAATTCTATACCTGAGGGAAAGAAATCAATTCAATGCCGCTCTAAGTTTTAGCTTTGCAGAAAGTCTATTATGACCTCTATTGTTATGCAGAAGAAATCCCACACGAATGCTACTTTATTTCTCAAGTTATAGACTGTTCTGTAATTAAAGGGGATTTGCTTAGCTATTATCTCTCAAAAGTGATAAAGGGGGAGTTGATAGATGTTATAAGGGGCAAATATATGCTGTATACGTGTGTACATGTGTACACATAAGAAGGGGTGTGTGTATCTGTGCATATATACATGCCCTGTAAATTAATTTTAAATATAATATATTCTGCAAAAGTTATTATTAAGCCCTTAAGCAGCTGCTCACAGATACATCTAAAGAGAAGCAACTCAAGGGCATGTTTATTGCAATAGATACTGCACTAAACAGAGGAAATTGAAATGCATCGTTGATGAAAATAAGTTGTGAAGTCACAATTAACGGTAAACCTTGACTAGAATAAGACATCAATACCGTAAAAATAAATTCACCCCACTGTTCAGGTAAAGGACAATTGGAGGAAGATGAAAACTCTCTTCAATGCACCACACTCCTCAAACTGAGAGAAAACACTCCACTAAAGAAGGAAGGAGAATACCAGAGGAGCAAGAACAGATGTCAACAGCATGTCAAGTGCATCACTGTGCTATAGAGCCACCAGTCAATCATAGTTAGAGCATTTGAAGGCAAACAGGACAGGACAGCTCCAAAGGCAGCCAAATGGGACATATATTCAGTTATTTCAAAGTATTTCATCTTTTTTGTCAAGCAAAGAAGATCAATGCAATTTTGTCAGTTTAATCAATGAGAAAATAAAGTGGGCGCTGGAGTTTTACTGTGCCATGGACAGTTATGGCACTATATACACGAATAAATATGTAAATACACACACCATGTTAAGGCAAATGTCAAAATTATCATCCACTCTTTCCAAAGCACTCCTGCTCCATCAAAGAATCCCCATCCAACTCTAACTTGGGACAAATGCTTTGCTGCTGGTGTAAACTGAAAAAGCAAAAGGAATGAGTACTGTAGCATAAAATCACTTCTAAAATCCAAGGCATATTTACTTGGTTAGAAACAGTAGAAACAATGACAGTAATGGGTTGCTGTGAGTTTTTCGGCCTGTATGGCCATGTTCCAGAAGCATTCTCTCCTGACATTCCGCCCACACCTATGGCAGGCATCCTCACAACCTCTGAGGATGCCTGCCATAGATATGAGTGAAACGTTAGGAGAGAATGCTTCTGGAACATAGTCATACAGCCTGAAAGACTTACAGCAACCCAGTTGATTCCAGCCATGAAAGCTTTGGACAATACAGTGACAATAATAACAATAAGGACATCGCAGGACTCCTCTCAAAGTGGTGTCACTATGATGATGGTTTATCTGCTCTGGGTTTTACTCTAAAGAAGGGTGTACTATTTACACTAGAATTAATGTAACTGGACTCTAACTGCCAAGGCTCAATGCTATGAAATCCTGGGAGTTGTAGTTTTACAAGGTATTTAGCCTTTTCTGTCCAAAGGTTGTGGTGCACACCAGACTTCAACACCTTTCCAATAAGCATGGAACCATGGCAGTTAAAGTGGTGTCAAAATGCATTAATTCTGCCAAGTGATGTACCCGAAGTCACTGAAGGTGCCGGTACTCACTCTGTAGCCTTGGAGAGCGCCTTCGAAGTTCAGAGTCAAATCCGGAGCAGATTCTCTCCCTCGATGGCATGGAAACCATCGCCACCAGCAGCCCGGCAGTTCAGAAGGAAGGCGAGAATGAGCCCAGGGATGCCTCAAGGTGGCAAGATCGCGCCATCAGTGAACAGGAATGGAGGGGAATTTCTCCAACCAGAACGCGTGTCCCAGGGGTAGGAAAGAAGTCGGACTCACACTAAAAAGGAAGGCCGAGGAGGGGACGGAGGGGACGGATAAACCCGCCTCCGACGGTTCGAGCCCTTCATCCAAATCTTGACCCCAGTAGCGAGGAAAGTTTGTCAGGAACTTGCAAGGAAGGCAGGGGCCCAGAGGATGCCCCGTCCTAGTCAGGCAAGGGAAGAGCGGGACGGGCAGAGAAGAGACCCACTCACTCGCAGGAGGAGCGCCGGAGAGATGGAAGGGAGGAAGGAAGGAAAGGAGGGAGGGAGGGAGGAAGAAGGGAGGCAGGAGCCCAGCAGACGCACGCCGCGCCCTCCCCGCTCCTCCGGCGCAGGCAAAGGCGGCTTGGGGCTCGGATGCTGCTGCTGCCCTTTGGGAAGGGAGGGAGCCGCGGACATTGTAGGAGGAGGAGGAGGAGAAGGCAGCAGCGGAGGCAGGCGAGATGGCCCGCCCGGGAGGCAAGGCCAGGCAGCCGTCGGGGAAGGAAGGGGAAGGGGAGGAGGAGGTGGAGAGGGAGAAGAGAGACACACCCCGGCCGCCCACAGCCCTCCCGGATCCCTCTTCGGCAGCGCAAGGACTGCAGGGCGCGTCCTCCATGCAACAGGCGCCCGCCCGCCCTCGGGCTCCTGCAACAAGTCCACGCGCCAGTGTCGTGCCCCCCCCCCCCCTTTGCATCAAGGGCGTCCCTAGGGCTGGGGAGCTCTAGAAGTGTCACCCCCGTGGACCACAGCCAATGCGAGCCAAGGCTGCAGTGTCTAGATGGAGGGATTTAGAAGTCACCCTCTGTCCCGCGTTGTTCCGCTTGGGTCAGACCTCCCCTGGAATCACACCGTGTCCAGTTCTGCGCAGCACCATTCAGGCTGGAAGGGCGGCCAAATGATCATCATCATAATAATAAATAATAAAACTTTATTTATATCCCGCCACCATCTCCCAGAAGGGACTGGGGCGGCTCACAAAACACTTAAGGTGTGACACAAAATACAACAAGTGCAGAACAAAACATAGGCAATAAACAGTCAACACAACATCATACGTTCACAGTAAAGGTAAAGGTTTCCCCTGACGTTAAGTTTAGAAAAGCATAAATAAATATTCTCAAGAGACATTATTTTTAGTGTTATTCACTAACACTACATTTTCCCATAAAAATGAACAATGTTTGTATTATTTTGGGATTAATACTTATATTAGGTAATGTAGGGGCCATAGTAAAAGGTAAGGGTTTCCCCTGTAGTTAAGTCCAGTCATGTCTGACTCTAGGGGTTGGTGTTCATCTCCATTTCTAAACCGAAGAGCCGGCATTGTCCGTAGACACCTCCAAGGTCATGTGGCCGGCAGGACTGCATGGAGCACCGTTACCTTCCCGCCGGAGCGGTACCTATTGATCTACTCACATTGGCATGTTTTCTAACTGCTAGGTTGGCAGAAGCTGGAGCAACAGCGAGCGCTCACTCCACTCCCGGGATTTGAACCTGGGACCTTTCGGTCTGCAAGTTCAGCAGCTCAGTGCTTTAACACACTTTGCCATCGGGGCTCCTTTTACATTCACAGTACCCCCTGGTAAAAACAATAAAATACAGCAATTGCTGTAGATAGAACAGCAGTATTTGATCTCAGAGTTGTAAAGTGCTAAAAAAGAGTCAATGGTCCTCATATGTATTATAAGAGAGTCTAAACAGAAAAGCCAGGTCTTTAATTGTGTGCAGAAGGTTTGGAGAGTAGGGGCTAGCTTGATCTCCCTCAGGAGGACATTCCAGAGGTAGGGAGCCACCAACGAGAAAGCCCTCTCCTTCATCCCCGCCAACCCAGCTTGAGAGTCTATTCCAGAGTTGATCCAGAGTCTGGAAGCCAAGCCCTATGAGGAACAGCTTAGGGAGCTGGAGTGTTTAGCTTGGAGAAAAGAAGGTGAAGAGGAGATAGGTAAAGGTAAAGGTTTTCCCCTGACAATAAGTCCAGTCGTGACTGACTCTGGGGGTTGGTGCTCATCTCCATTTCTAAGCCAAAGAGCCGGCATTGTCCGTAGATACCTCCAAGGTCATGGGGCCGGCATGACTCCATGGAACGCTGTTACCTTCCTGCTGGAGTGGTACCTATTGATCTACTCACATTGGCAGGTTTTCGAACTGCTAGGTTGGCAGGAGAGGAGATAGCCACAGATAATAATAATAATAATAATAATAATAATAATAATAATAATAATAATAACTTTATTCTTGCATTCCGCCCCGTCTCACCAAAGGGACTTGGGGCGGCTCATATGGGGACCAACCCCAGCGATACACAATAAAACAGAACCACATAAATACATTCACAACATATGGACATAAAATCATAGAGCATATAAAAAACATAAAAAACATACTCAGAACTGATAACTAATAGCCAGGCGCAATGAGCATATTCAAAATTGGAGGCAAGGCCTCCAATTTTGTACAATATCTTGTAACCTCTACTGAATGGACCAGGAGAAGTGCAGTAGCTGGGTATAGGTGGAAGGGACAACCATCAATTTATCCCAAATTAGTCAAACAGACATTGAAATAGCGAGGTTTTCAGATCTTTACGGAATGTGGCCAAGATGTGGGCTAGTCTAATTTCTCTCGGGAGGGAGTTCCAGAGCCAGGGGGCTACCACCAAGAAGACCCTCTCCCTCATTCCCACCAACCATGTTTGAGATGGCAGCGGGAGCAAAAGTTGGGCCTCCTCAGCAGATCTCAGAGATCGGGCAGGCTCGTAGTAGGAAATGCGATCACAAAGATAATCTGGTATTTGAAATACAGTATTTGAAAGGATGTCACAATGAGGAAGGGGCAAGCTTGTTTTCTGCTGCTCTGGAGTCTAGGACACAATGGAGAAATGGATTCAAATGGCAGGAAAAGAGATTCCACCTAAACCTTAGGAAGAACTTTCTGATATGTAAAAGCTGTTCCATGGTGGAATAGGCTGCCTCCTCGCACAGGGTAGTGAAATCTCCTTCTCTGGAGGTTTTAAAGCAGAGGTTGGATGGCCATCTGTCAATGGTGCTTTGATTCAGTGTTCCTGCCTGGCAGAATGGGGATGGTCTCTTCCAACTCTAAGAATCTATGATTTTGTCAAATTTATATGGTGCCCTGCAGTGCAATCTACATCCACTTTGGCCAGGTACATTCAGGCCCTCCTTACCTCCAAACTGTGCATGTGCAACCACAAAGTAAGCACAACACCTCCACCCAAAATATTCTGCAAAGATGTAGATTGGGAATGGTGATTCATTCAAACTTCCAACACTTTATTCCAGTAGGAGCCAAACACATAGTTTCCATGGGGAAACATAAATCTTAAGAGCCCAGTCAAAAAGAACATGGGATGGAATGATTGTTCATCGCACAGAAACTCATATGGGGCCCTACTCTCTGAAGCCATGGGATAAATATGTGCGACAATGTGCAGAACATGTACATGAGCATAAGCTTTGATATGTTAAACTGGGTGGTGTCCATTCTTGATTTGTACATTTTCAGATCACACATTGTATAAAGTCTGCTAAGTATGGAAAAGCAGGATGTGAGTGGCATCAATACACCAAAGAGGTATATTTGCAGAAGACAACAACAATCACGCATGTGTTTGGGAGGTGAATGAGATGTAGTAACGGGTATGTCATTTTACAAGCAACAGCAATCAATCAGAAAGGAGGCGTTAAGACTAGGCTTTCATTGTTACAGTGTAGGGCCATGACTTGGGAAATGCAGAGTGTTCTACTCCTTACTGAAGCATGAAAATTACTGGGTGACCTATGGAACAAGCTCATTTTCTCTTCCTCTCTTTCTCGCTGAGCTACCATACAGTTGTTAGAATCATAGTTCAACCCTCTGCAATGCAGGAGTGCACAACATAAGCACTCCTGAAAGACATTCATCCAATCTCTTCTGAAAGACCTCCAAAGATTGAAAATCCACCACCATCTGAGGTAATCTATTCCACTGTCAAGAAGATATTGCAGTAAAAAAGTGCTTCCTGATGTTTAGGTGGGTTCTCTTTTCTGCCAGTTTTAATCCAATGACAATTTGCTGTAGGCTATGTTCAGAGGAAGACAATGACGAACCACCTCTGAATATTCCTTGCCTGTGGGCTCACCATAAAGCAACAGTAGTTGTATGTAAGAAAAATATGCTATTAATAATTAATAAATAAAATCACCATGCTTCATTGATATGATCTTACAGGGACTATTTACACTGTAGTTGTTGTACTTTTCCATTAACTTATTATAATGATTGACCCTGAAATGGGAGATGCACAGAAGGGGCTGGAGCCTCCCTCTTAAGAGTAGGCTAGCCCTTAAAGAAAGAAACTGGACCACTCAGGAATGATCACTCAGAATTATGCTAAGTGATCAAGAACTTATATTAAGACAGAGATTATCACTGAGCACTCCCAGGAAGGCTACCTGTAATCCTGCCTGGTGCACATTTACTTCAGAGTAAGTGGCAGTGAATACACGAGAGCACGTTTTGGCAGACATTGTGCTAGTAAGAATCTCCATTTTTAAATGATAATGGATGTGAAAAATAAATGGCCACCTCCTGCAAATGCAAAGAGAGCCCTTGTGGTGTAGTGCATTGTATGTGAAACCCTGGAAATACACAGGGTGACAACTAGGGGCAGATCACACTCAGCCTCAGTAGAAGACAAGGGCAAATCCTCTCTGATCAAATCATGTCAGGAAAACCCAGGGATCACTGTCTTAATGATAAGGTCAACATAACTTTACTTAAAAACAACAACAATTGAAAGCATCTGCCAAAAGGCAAAATTAATAGCAACTTGCTAGCCAAGGCTGAGTTCCCTATGTTAAAAAACTGTTCTAAACTCTACTTGCCTAGTTTCCATCAGACCTCACAACCTCTGAAGATGCCTGCCATAGATGTAAGTGAAATGTCAGGACAAAATGCTTCTGGAATATGGCCATACAGGCCAGAAAACTCATAGCAACCCAGTGATTCCAGTCATGAAAGCCTTTGACAACACATTGTTCTGGTGTCCTTGTCTGTAAATCTTTTTCTTGAAACAAATTGCCTTTCTTGAAACTAAGACTGGTCTGGTCTTAGGCAGAATGAGAGGGATCAACTCATGCAGTTGGTTTGGGGTGTCATGGAATGGCATCAGATCTGAATGTAAGGTGATCTGCCTACATTCAACCTCAGCTAACAAACATATAACTTGGCCAACTTTGGATACTGTGCTCTTTTTGTCTTAAGGGGATTAGGTAAAACACACCACATTGGACCTATCGTCATGGAGCATGTTAAACATGATAATGAAGCATTAAATGCCTTTGAGAGGGAAGAGGTAGATAATCTCTGTGACTTCCGGCAGATGTACAGTATACACACAGTATCCTTAGGTATTTCATAACAGAAAAAGCAATTTTTGTAGCATCTCAAATAACAACCTTGGGGAATTCGTTAGTGAGAAAGACGTGAAAGGGAATGCAAATGGTGACAGACTTAGAAACACCTATACATCTTGGAAAAGCTACTTTTTGTATTATAATTCTCTGTTTCTTTTGCATTGTATACTTTCGACTGGAGACTATTGGATTCCAGATGGTAAATCCCAGTAAGTGGTACAGTGTCAAATGCTGGCATGTAGGCCTTCATTATGACATCCCCAAAGAGGGCCCAAAATGCAGCTTGCTGTGATGTGAGTTATGTATTTATATTAATTTTGAGCTATTTTAATCCCCACAAGAAAGAGCAGGATTTTTGTGAGGGCCATGGATCATACCTGCTCATGACTAGACCATCTCAAAATGCTTTGTTAGGGGCAGGTGGGATATGATATCATATTTCCTACACATGAAAAAGGTACCATGGCTTTAACTCCTGGCCCCATTATAGCTTAAAAACCTACAAAATATGAATATTAAAATAGAATTAAATGTTACTATTATTATGATGTTGTAACCAACCAGCCTCGAGACATGAGGAGAAGTGGGTAAGAAATTATTATTATTATTATTATTATTATTATTATTATTATTATTATTATTATTATTATTACTATTTATTAATATAGTACAGCTTTGCTACCATACAAAAATTAAATGGGTCTTCACTGTGAGTAAATCTTTCTCTGTCTTATGTTCTGAATGAAGCTATTCGGGTAAATTTTCACTGTTTCTTTGAATAGAGATAAAATATTGTTTTGCTCTGCAGGAACTTTTCGACTATGCCATGTTTTTATGGATCTTGACCATTAGATGGTGCTACATTGCTGTAAGCAAAACCTTAATTTTTTTTGTTTGCTTGAATGGGCATTGGGGGGGGGGGGGTCAGGGGTCTGGTGCTTTTTGCATTTTTATGAATTTGCCTGAACAGCAGGTAGCTGTTCTCGCACACGTGTTGCTTATCATACTCCTTCTGCTATTAATAATTTGACCTCATCTTTGAAAAAGCCTTCGTACTTTCTCTTGCTCTTGTGTCAATGCAACTTGGAACAATATTTTTAAAAGGCAATTTGAAACAAACAAAAGTGGTTGGAAATTGTCCCAGAAACTCCACCCAGGCAATTAAAGCTGAATGAGAGTTTGCCTCACTGAAAGCTCAAAAATAATCAGAAAGAAGATGGATCAAATTAGTGCAACAGAGAAGCTGTTTTAGTAATTGCACACCATGTGATTTATTTATATATTTATTTATATATATATATCTCCCAGGAAACTGGAAGAATTTAGCATCATACTATGGCCTCTATGTGTGTGCCTGTATAAACAAATTGTATGCAATTAATTTAGGTTATTTATAGCCTGTTACGGGATGCTAAATGCTTGCTTTGAAAGTAGAGGGCTGGACTACAATCTAGAACACTTTTGATTTATTTTCTACTTCTGTCCAGTTTATAATAAAGAGAGCTCTTCTCCTATTGAGATTCAGTTGACACCACACATGTGAAATTGCCTTATCCCAGGTTGGGCATTTTTTCTTATCTACTGTGCCAGTATTGGCTGTACCAACTGACAAAGATCTCAAGGGCTCAACAGAAAACTAATGGAAAGTCGGGAGCCATGTAAATGTCCATAAGGTGGCAATAATCAGCATGCCACTTTTCCTCCCACAGCAACCCGTGGGAGTACCCACACTATCTCTCATAAAAAAGAGCTTTTTTCTGAACATTTAATAAAAATATATAATATTGCTACACCAAGCAAGTAATGAAAAACAGATTCTAAGGAACGAAAGACAACAAACATTGTAATGGTGCTTTTAGCCTGGTTTATTACATCTCTCCTCCTTTATTCCACTTGCTCCATTGCTTTCTGAGCAGTCTTTCAACAGAGCTCTGTAAAACAGGCTTTCAAAAGTTAGACTTAAAATGCAGCATTGTTATTTGGCTTAGGGAACTGAGAAACGATGGTCAGATGTGCCAGTCATCGGTATGTGACTTCACTCTTTGGCTAAACATATGCAAACGCAAGGAAGGGTAGGTTTATTCCTTGCAAAACAATCGGACTAAAAAGTGAATGCATATTTATAATTTCATTTCCTCAAGGGGCAGAGATTTGCTTTTTGTTAAAATATATATATAAAAGCTTTGATTCTGAGCCAGTGGGTTGTCCAAGTGGACACTGTGTTACTTGCCAAAATTGTGGATTTTGATATGTCTCATGGATAAGTTAAGGATCATTCAACCAAAAAGGGAAAACATCAATGTTGACTCAATGTGTCAAGGGCTGCCATTTCCTCATCTAGTCATTAAAAAAGAAGTGACACCATGATCGAGAGAATAAAGGGTGTTGGTGCTTCTTTTAGGATTTTCCAGAGTGGACTAAGCTCTTGCCTTTCACCGCACTGCTCAGAGAAAGGGGTGGCCTCTTTCTTGGTGAGAGTTAAGATACAGTACTTACACTGACCTGTGGATAAGTGCTCCTAGGTTTTTTGGATGGATGTTTTTGACTAAAACTTATAGACTCATACATGATTATATAGGGTAGTAAAACCTGACTAAGAAGTATGGCATCCCTTGTGCAAACAGGCTGGTAGACATATATTTTGGCTGCTCTGGCTTACAGATTTGGAGGAGCTCCATTCATCATTTTTCTTGTAAAGCCACCAGTACTTTGCATTTTGTTTAGATAATATCCTTTTTACAGAACATCCTGGTAAATGTTCATTGGATATTTTGGAAGGATCTGTAGCCAGTTATAAATGACCTTGAAGATGCCAAGCAAATACATGTTAAAACTAGTTTGTGTCCCATATAAGCTGTCTGCATGTTAAACTAGCAGGGACTCCTTGCATGCTTGAATTAATCTGTCCTTGAAGGTTTAGCCCCCAAAGAAAAATTTTAATCCCCTTTTCATTACTTTTTGTTGCTTGACGGCCAATTCACTGTCTGCTCCTCTGAATCCTGGAGGTGAAATTGTGTCCTACCTACTCCCTGTGTTTTGCAGATAATTCTTGTGCCTTTCTGCAGTTAGTAACAACCCTAAAGGCAAAATTCAGTGATTTTGGTTTTGTAGCTGATAAATCATGTGCTTTGCAATGCTGCAGCTAAACTCAGTAGGTTCTGCAAAAACTCAGCAGTGGAACATTCCAGCTATGGAGTACATTTAGAAATAATCATAGAAAAATCATGATCAGCTCAAAAAACATAGTTTTCTAAAATAGATACACTGGCTTGCAAGCTTTGCTTTAAGTAGGACAGGATGGACAACTGCCAGGAGGCTAGGAAGCCATGTTATTTCTTCAGGAAACCTTAGAGGTCAATCTCCTTTCCTTGGACATATGGTATGCCTTCAAATCATTTCCGACTTACAGCTACCCTAAGGCAAACCTATTACAGAATTTTCTGAGGCTGAGAGTATGTGATTTATCCAAGGTCACCCAATGGTTTTCCATGGTCGAGTCAAACCCTGGTCTCCAGAATCATAGTTAAATGCTGTCACCACTACACCATGCTAGCTCTCCCATATATTTAAGTACCCACAAAAACACAAATATTTTACCCCTTTATGGGGAACATACTGTTTGTCTGTGTTGTTGATGCATTTTAATCTATTTTTTTCTTGTTCCAGACCTGTGTAATAGGATTGGCTGTATTGGACATTAATAAAATATGTAGTCATTGAGCTTTAATTACATAGCTGTTGTACCAGTGATTTCAAATGAAAGAGTCAATAGGTGCATAGCAACAACAAGGGTCTATAATGCACAGAAAAAACACGTGGTTATTTGTTTAAAATATTAATAGGCTTTTGTCACTGAAAAGACAAAGCCATAAGAACATTTATGGGAACCAAAGCTTTCTAAGTCAGGCCCAGAATACATTTCAGGGAAATGCTTTGTGGGGGAGAATCAGGATTAGAACATTACGGAGAAACAATAATGGTCCAGACTAAACATGTGTGAAACCTAACAGAAGCAGAAATATGAAGAGAAGAAATTGTAAAGAGATTGAGATCTCTTTGATGAGGTAATAGACTCTTCTGTTCATTTTTCAAAAGGTAACCACAGCAAAAGCAACAAAGCCAACAAAGAAAAAGTAAAATGACTATTATTTCTTAATAAACCAAAGTTTAAGAACCATACTATAGCTACCATATCCACAGATTCTACCATTTATGGTATGAAAATATTTTCTTAAAATTCCAAATGTTGAACCTTGATCTTGCTATTTCATGTGGGGGACACCATTTTACTACACCATTGTATAATGCTACTTGAGCATCCATGTATTTTGATATCCACAGGGAAACTGGAATCAAACCCAAATAGATACTGAGGGCCCACTGTACAGTATAAGAAGAATCCCATTTTAGTTCTCCATCCTGGTGTTGAATGGATTTCTTAGGAAAGTAAGGCTGCTGATTTGATTTTCTGCTGCCATTACTTAAATAATTCAGATGCATATTGGTATGCATTTCCTTGAGCAATGCGAATTTTCAAGGACCATCCAACAGAATTATGTTTTCTTTAGATGAGAAAGCACTGGAGGGTTAAGGTGACTTTGTGTCACTTGTTTTTGTACAAATATAGCAAGCAGAGCATACATGAAGTCATAGAACAGAGTTTGGAAAAGTTAGGCTTTTGGATTACAGCTCTCAGAATTCTTCATGGAGTTGAAGACCATGCTCAACAAACCCATTTTCCCCCCACCAGCTCCATTTGCACCAATAACAGCTGCCAGTTCCCATAGCAGTGAAGCAATAAATCTACTCCATATTATGGATAGTAAAGGAGCTATCCAAGATGCTCAACCATTGGGGTTCAGTACCTTCAGTATCTAATTTTTTGCTATTAAAAACATGGAACAAATTCACTGCCTTAATAGCATGAGAACTGCCAGTTTCTACTGGTCTCCACCGCTGCTTTTTCACTCTCAGTACAGATTGAGCATCCCTTATCCACAGTTCTGAAATCTGAAATACTTCATAATCCAAAATTATTAGGAATATATAAATAATCTATTAGAAAATCTGAACATAACCTGATAGGATTATGATACCAATATGGTTAGATATTGGTGCAGAGTAACAAAAATACAGAAGTCTAGGGGTTTATGTGAGCAGAGGTGAGAAAAAGCAAAATAGCCAGCCTCCCTTTCCTTTTAAAGAGTCATGCGCATAAAATAAGCATCAGAGACATCAAAAGTAAAATAGTAAAAATATGTTTACTCACAATCTTGTATGATGATGGTCATACAGATAAAAACATCTTAGTTCCAAAAATAATACAGTTCAGGATACTACATATCTCTTAACAAGAAGTAACATCAGCATGGCAGGATCAAGAAAGAGTGAAGAGCAAGAGATAAAGAGAGAGAACAAAAGAAAGTCTCCCCTTTTATGCCCCAAATTCTAAAGGCATATGTAACTTTCTGTATGTCTCCAGGAAGTATACTCCCATTTCCCATATCAAATGCAAAGCCCCAAAATGGTGCCATCAACACTGGAATGCAGCTCTGTCTTCAGGTTACTAAGCAACAAACAAAACTAACTACATAAACCATCCCACATTGAAAATGCATGCATGCTGTTGCTCAGTCACATAGTCGTTTCCGACTCTTCGTGACCTCATGGACCAGTCCACGCCAGAGCTCCCTGTCGGCCGTCACCGCCCCCAGTTCCTTCAAGGTCAGGCCAGTCACTTCAAGGATCCCATCCATCCATCTTGCCCTTGGTCGGCCTCTCTTCCTTTTTCCTTCCATTTTCCCCAGGATGATTGCTAGATAACCCAACAAAAATTGCCCACATAGGTAGTTGAGATAGTGACACCTTTGCTTTCCTATAATTCAATGGACAAAAGCTTTGTTTTACCTACAAAATTAGTTTAATGCTTATATAAAATTACCTTCAGGCGTTGTGTATAAGGTGTATTCCATGTTTAGACTTGGGTCACATATTTCATTATGCATACATAATTCTTCCATCCACATGGATACCCATCTCCATGTGGCCTCTGCCTGACATTGCTATTTTTATTCTTGTTATTCTGTTGTGTCCTTTCAGGTGATTTCTGGCTTTATGGCCACTCTAAGTAAAACCCTCAGAAAGGTTTGTTCAGAGTAGTTTTTCCTTTGCCTGCCTCTAAGGCAGAGAGAGTATGACTTGTCCAAGGTCACCCAGTAGGTTTTCTGGGCTGAATGGGGAGTTGAATCTCGGTATTCAGAGTCATAGCCCAGCCCTCAAGCCTTCCCGTTTCTGCAGTCTGAAAAAACTATCTGAGGGAAAGATTTGAAACTGATTAAGTAGTTCCAAAGGAATGGTGTGATTCATTTTAGGACCCATAACGTAAACCTAGCCAAGCATATCTAACAAAGTGTTTACTCAAACAACCAACATTAAAATGAAAATACAAAATTACCTTTTTTGGTCTCTTCCACCAGCTATGCATCAGATATCACTGTTTACTCTCCAGTTTTTTCACATAATGGTCTTAGAAATCTGATTTTGTATATTTGGCCACATTTGATGTACTAAATTAGGGTTGTCATTTTTTTCCTGACAGGTTTCCCTTTAACAGCTGCATAGCTGGCTGGTACAAAATGAGCCTCTCCATACCGAGAATAGCTCTATTTAATTTGGCCTTTTGCAACTGAAAGATAATTTTGTTTCAGCATGCCTTTGATGATTATGCCAAACTTCTTGAGATTTGGGGCGGAAAGAGTTTGAGAGTTGTTTTTGAAATGTAACCATGAAAGAAAGCCAAAAAGGTTTTCCTATTCCTGTTCTAGATGGGCAGAGCTTTGGCCAAGTGAACTCATTAGAAAGGCTGTTTGGTATCAGGATCAAATCCCACCTTAATGTTATGTAATTTCAGCTCTGCTAAAATTGCGAATTTGGGACCCAAAGAGTGTCACACTTTCAGAAGAGCAGATGAGATCAGGTGGGTTGAAAATACATCAGAATAAAGGTTTTATTCTCAATGGCTAAAGACAATGTCAGCAGAGACAGCTCTCAAAAAAAAATTACGTTCAGCAATGGTGAACATACATTTTATTTATAGAATTTTGACAGCTATTCAGGACTGCTGAGCTAGCTCCTGATTGGTTCAAAAAGTGCCTGGCTAGGATGCACTCCCTGGTTGGTCCAGGGCTCCCTCCAACTTTATCGCTGGTTGGTCCTTGACATGGTGGGAAAGTTTAATAAACTGTAATTGAATTATTTTGTGTCCATTTATTGATCCACCCCTGAGAGAGGCATGATCAGAAAGGAGTGTGGTGAGGCAAGCGATAATAGGTTGAAATGAGTCTCAGCTCTGGGCAATACAATGACTGCCAGTTCAGAGAAACAAAAGGGTGCTTAGGATGTTGGCCATTTCAATGGGAGCCCCAGAAGAGAACCCAATTTGGTAACAGAGAAAGAAACGTTCCCAGGGATAAACCAGATCATATTAGGAAAAAGAGGGAAAGACCCAGAGGCTCTTGAGTAAACCCATTGTGTATTTCCTGAGTCTTCCTGCGGCTATGATAATTATGAGATTACATCCTGAGGCTCAAGGTGCAGTGAAGTAATATTTCAGGGGAAATTCATGAAAATATTACTACAGGACAAATGGAAAAGGCAATGTGGAGTTGATGTGGGTCCTAATGGAGTCATGTCTCATAATTCATAATGTTGGGGTCTAATTTTCGACAACATAAATAGAAGAGAAAGTACAGGCCTTTTAGAGAAGAATGGAGATTGCAAGCTTCAGGTATGTGACTATGGTAGAAACTGTGTGAGAGGAAGAGAGATAAGTGGACATGAAGTCAGAATATCAGAGAAGCGGGAATATACTTGAAAATGCTGGCACCCCCTCTAGAGAACATAGACACCTGCATAAATATGATTGCACCCAAGAAAAGAACACTGGCAACTCTTTAAGGACTATATGATTCAAGAGAAGAGGAAGATGATAATATAAACCTTTTGCACTAGACACTGGCAGAGACTACTCCAGGAGCAAGGAAGAGCAAAAGGAGGAAACATGTAAAAGAAGACATAGACAAACTTTTTTTCCTACAATGGGCAAGATTGGAAGCCCACAAACTTTTCTCCCCTTTTTTATCTCCCCTCTTTTTTCTTGTTTCCTCCCTTTTTTACTATGTAAGTAAGTAAGTAAGTAAAAGTTTATTTGTATACCGCCCTCTCTCCCGAAAGGGACTCAGGGCGGTTTCCAATATAAGATCAGCATAAAACATTGTACAATAAAACACTGAAAACACTATAAAACGCTATAAGAATTAGAAACAAAAACAAAACATAACAATTGACTAAAACAATCACATAAGCAGAAGGAATATAATCACTCAAATAACATGAATCTGCAAAGAAAGAGGAAAAAAAAAAGACCACTGGGATGGAGGAGAGGATGGCCTGGAGGGACCACTAGAACTAAAATGCAATGTGATATTCTGAGATGCTTTGGGGCAGAGGAATAAAGTGCAGTGTTTCAAGTCAAAGAGGTGGCCTGTGCAACTACTATAGCTATGGGCTCGGTTATCCAAAGGCGCAGCGGAAGAGCCAGGTTTTAAGCAGCTTTTTGAAGGAAGCCAGGGTGGGTGCTTGCCGGATCTCCTCTGGAAGGGAATTCCAGATCCGGGGAGCAACAATAGAAAAGGCCTGCTCCCTCGTCCCCGCCAACCGAGCCTGGGATGGTGGCGGGAGCAAAAGAAGTGCCCTACCGGATGAACGAAGAGGACGAGTGGGTTCATAGCGGGAGATGCGGTCACAAAGGTAGGCGGGTCCCAAACCGTTTAGGGTTTTATAGGTAAGAACCTGCACCTTGAATTGGGACCGGAAAATAATCGGTAGCCAGTGTAGATCTCTCCCTGTAGTTTGCTCCAGTTAACAACCTGGCAGCCGCACGTTGGACTAACTGAAGTTTCCGGGCCATCTTCAGGGGCAACCCCACATAGAGTGCATGCCAATAATCCAGTCTAGAGGTGACTAAGGCGTGGACCACCGTGGCTAAGTCAGACTTCACGAGGTATGGTCGCAGCTGGCGCACAAGCTTTAATTGTGCAAAGGCCCTCCCGGCCACCGCCGACACCTGGGCCTCAAGTGTCAGTGATGAGTCCAGGAGGACCCCCAAGCTGCGGACCTGCGCCTTCAGGGGGAGTGCGACCCTGTCGAGCACAGGTTGCCACCCAATACCCCGATCAGACTTGCGACTGACCTCGAGGACCTCTGTCTTGTCAGGATTGAGCTTCAGCTTGTTCGCCCTCATCCAGGCCATTACAGCGACCAGGCACTGGTTCAGTATCTGAGGAGCTTCCTTGGAATTAGGTGGAAATGAGTAGTAGAGTTGAGTGTCATCTGCGTAGAGATGGCACCCAACTCCAAAACTCCGGATGACCTCGCCCAGTGTGATGTCTCATGGGCCTTGTAGTCCCGTTCCTAGTACTATTGTGGCAGACGAGGAGGAAAACATGGGATTTCCACCGGTTCAGCCAGAATCGGAGCCTCTGCACCTGGAGGATGTTTGCCCTCAAGAAGTTAGCCAAACAAGCCTTGGGCAGAATTCTCCCCCGTTTTCCCGAAAGGACAATTATAATAGAGATAGAGGAGTCAGGGAGGCTAATCGCCGGAGCCTCAGAATCGCAGCCAAACAACTAGCAGATTAGGTCTGCTTCCCTTGGGAAATTCTAAGGAGTCATGCATCTGGACAGAGTTGGGTTTCACTTCTCGTTCTCCAGGGAAAGTGTTCTTCTGGCGGGAAAACGAGACCCTATATAGGAGTTTTGCCGCAAGGGGAACCTTGCGGAGTCAATTTGTCAGCTTGAGGAGGGAGATCGTGTGTGGACTTCGTAACCCCAGTTCCTTGTTTCCTGGACCAAGTTCCAAGCCTGCCTTGTCTCATGTTTGCCGCGGACCTCGCCACGGACCTTGTTCTTGCTTCTTGTTTGCCTCGTTTCAAGTCTTTGTTCTAGCCAAGAATCAAGTTTGTTTTCCAGCCTTGTTGTCAAGCTTCAATGGACTAAAAGACCTTGTCATCTCCCCACACTATTGCTTGGCAAAGTGTGTGTTTCGGTTAATGGATTATAACTTTGGACTCTAATACCACATATTGGACATTATTTTCCTGGACTATATTTGACCTTTCCTGAAAGGTCTACTTCTGAACTATATTCTTCACTTGTTTTTATTGACTTTATATATTTCTTTAATAAAGATATTAGATAGAATCTGGCCTCTGCGCATGGTTATTGGTGTTCTGTAGCCTGGGTCCTGACACCCAGCGGTTTCATGTAGATGTTAAAGAGCATGGGGGATAAAATGGAACCTTGCGGGACCCCACAGGTCAAAGGCCAGGGGTCCGAGCAGGTATCACCCAGCTTCACCAACTGGGAACGGCCCTCCAGGAAGGACTGGAGCCACTGGAGCGCAGTACCCCCAAGGCCCATCCCAGAGAGCCGTCCCAGAAGGATACCATGGTCGATGGTATCGAAAGCCGCTGAGATGTCCAGGAGAACCAGAAGGGACACACTCCCCCTGTCTAGCTCTCTGCGGAGGTCATCCACCAAGGCGACCAAAGCCGTCTCAGTACTGTGACCAGGCCTGAAGCCGGACTGTGAATGGTCCAGAAAATCAGTGTCATCTAAGAATCCCTGGAGCTGAGAAGCAACCACCCTCTCCAGTACCTTGCCCAAGAAAGGGAGATTGGAAATTGGTCTATAGTTGTTAAGAGTAGACGGATCCAGGGATGCCTTTTTTAGAAAAGGCCTAATTACTGCCTGTTTTAGGCTAGACGGAAAAATCCCTTGTTCCAGAGATGAGTTGATAATTTTCTCAAGCCAAATTAACAAATCTCCCCTGGTCAGTTTGATTAACCAGGAGGGGCAAGGATCTAGGGAACAAGTGGTCGCTCTCGTAGCTCCAAGGAACTTGTCCATGTCATCAGGGCGAACAAGCCGAAACGAATCCATCAAGATCGGACAGACAGATGCCTCAGGCACCTCACCTGGCATTGCACTATCTCCTTTAATATGCCCCCTACCTCCCCCCAAATATTTTTTACTTATTTCTAATTTCCCAAATTTTTAATGTAGATATAAACTCTTAATTAAAAGCATTATATATATAAAAAAGAAAATGCTAAAGGGTTGTCTGGCACCCTCTCTAAAGAACACAGACACCTGCATAAATGTGATTGCATGCATTTCTCTGTTTTCCACATATTTTTATTAGATCACCTGTGTCTACTAATCAAAGATAGGAGCAGAATTGTGGGTGGGCTTAGTTGAGTTGCAGACAAGGTGTCCAATACAAAATGCCGGCTCTGAGGAGAAGGTCATTTTCCTGTTGTTCCTTGTAAGTCATAGGCTGCAAACAGAAAATCTATTTTGTTATATTTGACTACAAGATTTACATTTATGTGACTATAGATACTACAGTGACTACCAGACAATCCAGTACCTACTATCTGCCTTACTGAAACATTGGATACTTTTTAGAAGCATCTGTTTTCAATCATTACATTAAATTACTTCAGTTTTTTATCCTATTGGAATCCAAGTTCCACCTGAAAATCATCTTCTTAATTTGTTGTTTTTCAAGTGTGTGTGTCTGTGTATTAGTCAACTAGCTTACAGAGCTACTCAAATACCTTCATTTGAAGGCAACCAATATCTGCAGGTGGGGAATACTGAAACATACACAGTTAGTACAAGTATGCAAAAGGGGATCTTGTAGCACCTTTGAGACTGCGGGCCTGTCTACACAGACAAAAATTGTACTCACCTCATAGCTGCCTTGATCCTGACACGTGATGCATGACCTCTTTAGCAGTGAAACACTATTTTTAGGATGTAATGTGATATATTAAACCCCGCTTCTTGCTCTGCAGTTTCCAGACAAATCTGGTCAATTGTTATATTTCTAACAATATAAATGTACAATATAATTTTTTGAGGGAGGGGAAGAGATGGGAAGGACAGATTGCTGGGTGGCAAGCATAACAATTTCAAAACTGTGCTTGTCAAGGACAGAACGCCACAAGATTCAAAGTAACAGAGTTTATTAGATTACAGAACTCAAAAATGCCCGTAAAACACAAGGGCCAGGCAGTTTTTGCCTTTAGGAGCAAAAAAGGGGCAAAAGTAAATGTTCAAAAGATAAACCGGATTAAACCGGAGTTTAATCCGGGTAAAAACAAACTGCTTGCGTCAGCCTGGGTATAAACGAAACGAAAGCCAAGGAACAAAAGATACAAAGAATGCAACTAATTGGCAGCAGATTCCTCTCTGCTGCCAACACTGTGCTTAGAGTAACTTGCGTCGCTCCCCCACACACACAGCAGACAGGATCTCCAACACGAGTAAATCAGCCAAGGATTGTAGCAGTTGAGTAGACCAGTTCCGTTCCGTAGATCAAAGCCAGAAGCAGACGTTTGTAGTTTTTCCAAGTCCAAGAAGGGGGGAAGACAAGCCGTGGTCAGTTCAGTCCGAGTTCTCAAAGCAGGAGATGGCGTCCGTCAAGAAGACGACGGAGGGTCAAGCTAATAAGAGTAAGCACAGGTTTGCACAAACAAATGCCCACACAATCCCTCCCGCCGTCTGACCCTGGATTCCAATCAACTTACGTCACAGCACAGGAAAGCACACAAGTCTTCAGGGAAGCGTCCCACACACACACGGATCCCAAGCGTTTGCCCAGATTACCTTGCCCAACGCAATTTGCAATTGCTCCCAAGCCCCATTTTATGCCAGTTACAAATCTTCATCACTGTCAGCTGTCCTCCTTAACCCGGGCGTTTCCTCATCACTTTCCTCGTCAGAGCTGGAACACCTCTGACTACGCCCAACAGCATCTCCAGCTGTGGATCCCGTCCCATCCCTCCAGCTAAACCATGGGTCTAATCCTGAAGGTCCCCATTCATCTTCTGTCCCATCATGGCCAGTGGCACCCACTTCCTCCCTTACCCGAGTCCAATCCATCTCATCCTCCTCTGAGCTAACCAGCCCCTCCTCCATTCTCTCCGTAAACCCTTCGAAAGACTCCTCGTCAGATGGTGCTGCAAATATGTCTCGCAGTCTTTTTCTCTCTCGCTCCTCGAGAGTATCTGACTCTCGAGGAGTCTTACGCCCACGTCTGTCAGTAACAGAGCCATGAGGCTCAATCATAACAGTGCTTTTTGAAGACTGTCTTGCAGCATGAAGAAGTTATTTATTGCTACCTTTGAGGACAAAAACACAGTCTGTAAATGGGCTACTCTAGCACAACTGTGGTCAACTTCTGGTAAAAATTGATGAAAAAAATCATGCTGGAAGACCTAGGGACTTCTAGAAAGGTTGGAAAAAAAGCATTTTGAAAATCCATGTTGTTCCACGTTTGTGGGAATCCTGTGCCCCATGAAAGTGAAGTGGTTACTTTCAGTGGTATATATTGCACTGATTTACAAACAAATTCAGTTTTTTATGGCTGTGCAGAAATACTAACAAAGCTTTTTGGATTTTGGTGTATGTGGTTTCAACATGTCAGCAAATTTGCTACTAAAGCCATCCATCTCAGAACTGGGACTCTGGTCATGGGGTGCAAGGTAGCCTAAGTTATGAACCAAAGTGATGGATGGTACTAAGTAGAGCTTAGAAAAGTTATCTTTGGATTTAGCAATGGCCATGTTTGCTGGTAAATCATGCGAGTACAACTTTAGCAGAGTAATTTTCCAAGCTCTGTTTGGTAGGGCAAATGGATATTGACACAAATAGAAAATCATACAAAAATGGGCTTGGGAGGAAAAGTTGCCTATGAAGTTTCTTGGAAAAAATATTCCAATATATTCTAAAAAGCCATAAGCTTTTAAGGGTTTTGGCTCATTTGAAGCTTTAAAATCATGACAACCACATGTTCCCTCACCATGGAATACATCGTTTGTTGCTTCTCAGATACACTATATGGTAATGAGTTTGTCTGAAACTGAATTAAGAAAAAGGCATTTCCCTTTCTGATTTGTTTGAGTACTGTGGAAAACAAGCATTATTGATTATTTTCTTTGCAACGATGTAATCATGTGTCTCATGTGTTTCCAGCTTAACTGACAGGAAAATGGTTATAAATGAATGGAAAAAAGAAATCTCAATAAATCTGACAAGAGTGGCAATCTGGAGAATTTGTTGGGCTGTGCTCCACCATTTACTCATGGCTAGGGCACTTCTGCCCTGCTTTTCCCACTTCACAATAGTTTCCCATGTCATTTCACATCAATTTCTTTTCCAGTTTCAAAATTTTCCAAATATCAAAGAGAGTTTCTATTTAAAACACATGCAGAGAATTTAAGACCTCTTGTTACTTGCACAAAATAATGATCACCACTCATTAACTCAGTGGTTCTCAGCCTGTGGATCCCCAGGTGTTTTGGACTACAACTCCCAGAAATCCTAGCCAGTTTGCCGGCTGTTAGGATTTCTGGGAGTTGAAGGACAAAACATCTGAGAACCCACAGGTTGAGAACCACTGCATTAGCTTGAACATATGAAAGTTAAAAGAGGGAAGTTATAGGGGAACAACATATCTTCCAAATGTTCCAATTTGTCAGAGATAGGTCCAATTAATCTTCTGTACTCCCAATTTTTCAGTTGCTTTTAACATGTCCAAGTGTTTCTCTATTTCTCCCACTTTTCCAACTTCTCTCCAGTTTACTTCCACTGCTGCAAATGAAATTCAAAGTGCAAAAGTTGTGAGAGAGATGAAGCTTGTGTAGGCCTGCCATTCTTAGTGCTAATAAGAAATTTTGAGTCTGCATATATCAGGAGAAAGGCAGGACAAAAATGAAGCAAATAAAATAAATACACTCCCCTCAAAAGGTAACAGGATTGGATTTCAATAAGATATTATGATGCTCACAGGTTTGGGAGGAGGAGGAAGGGGAATGACAACTGTAAGTATCACCATAAAACTATAAAAACAACTTCTGCTAGGGTATATAACCTATACTTGTGATTTCATTTATTCTGAGCTTAGAATAAACACCAGTACCTTTACACCACCATCAACTTGGCCACTGCAGAGGCAGGAGGAAGTCCTGACCATCCAGTGCCAATAAACCCTCACCATCTCCTCCTGTTCTTCTTCTCACAATAACCAGTGGGTGAACATGGGTTTTGCTAGTTGCTTGCCACCTGGAGTAATGTCACTGGGGGGTGCCGGAGTGACCGAGCAGGGAGAAGGAAAATTGCATTTTTCTCTCCCCTTCCCTTCTCTGATTGTCTCATCACTCCAGCTGATGTTACTCCAGGTGACGAGCATCTGGCAGGCCCCATGTCACACCCTCTGGCTGCCACATGGGATGGCCATATAAACAGTGTTGAAATTTCTACCCACTGTTTCTAGTGCCATCATGCAGAAGGAAGAAATTAACATGCTCCACATTGGCATGCCAGTCATTTAGATGTTTGAAAATGAGTACTCTTTTCAAGTGTTCCCCATATGATCTAGTTTCACATTCTACCATCGTCCTTTTCTCACACACTCCAGTTTTCCAATATCTTTTGAAAGATAAAGAAAATGACTGAGGATTCCAAACCTGGACTTAAGAGACATCTTCCAACACTCAGGTCACTTTAAAGGAAACCATATTCGCTAAAACAAGCAGAAAAGCCAACTGAATTTGTGTTCCATACATGCCTAAACACTTTATTTACTTGATTTTTTTTAAAGTTCTGCAATTAAATTTATAACAGTAACTAATCACCTCAGGAATTATGATTATTTTAAAGAGAAAAGTCAATATAAAATGTTGTTGTCTCTCAGTTTTAAATTGTGCAGTGTTTAGTTTAATTTATTAACATAATGGCTTATTTTCAGTATAATTATAATTATTATAATGTCTTATTATTCAAAATTATTATTCAAAAATAAATCATATTACAAAAAGATAAAGCATAGATTCATCCTTAATTATTTACATTTCATTGTTTTCTCCCAGCAGAAGGCATAACACTTATTTAGGATTCTATTATCCTGAATTCATTTTTGAAGAGTTAATTATGGGCTCTACAGTCATTAATTGTTGGAATTATTTTGTAGCTCTGTTGGTTTCTTAAATAAACTTTTAAATATCAACCCATGAATCATCTTGTTATTTGTTCAATATTGTAATTAACGGAAACACAGTTTTGCACACTTTAAAAGAAAAGCTGGAAAAACTTGTTGGAAACTGAAAAAACATTTCTTTGGTACATAGATGCACAGATTTTCCTTTTTTAACACACTTTTGAGCATAATGAGGTCCGACAGATTTTCAAAATTAGAAAGACATTTTTGTAAATAAGTACAAACTCTGGATGAATAGGAAACAGAAGTGGAAAGAGCAATAATTGGGGCAGGCAATCTTGAACTGTCTAGAGCAGGGGTGTCACTCAGTTTCATTGAGGGCCACATCAGCCTTATGGTTGCCTTCAAAGAGCCGTTGAATCCATGGACAGAGAATCTGTGGATACAAAGGGCCAACAATAATTGTTTTACATACTGTTTGGTGCTCTTTAGTTTTTACCCACTTTGGGTCCCCAGATGTTATTGAACAACAACTCCCATAACTTTTGATTATCCAGTCTGTTGACTGGGGATAGTGTGAATTGCAACCCAACAGCACTTGTGGCTCTGAGATTGGGAGAAGGTTAAAGGACATTTTAAAGTCAGGCATTGTATCCACAATCTTTGTATCTAAATATAGACCCCACTATCCTGACCAAACAGAACAAACTGCAGCCTTCCAGATGTTACTCTTGTCAGTTCTAGTAATGCCACATAAAATAACATGGTGAATTGGATTCGGCCTGTGGGTCTTGAGTTTGACACATGTGATCTAGACTAAAAAGCACACCCATAGGAAGCCAGACCTAAGGGTTAGTGAAATGGATCTCTGCTGGTAGTCAGACGAGTATTAGAGTTCTTCTTAGCATCTTGGCTGATCCATGACCTCTATCCAGTGTTTTAGAAATGATGAATTGGTATTAGTGACTTTGTTAGATAATTTTGCATTAGCTTGGTAATTTGGGACTGTGAAAAGATTAAGGCTAAGAACAGACTAAAACATGAATTTTCAGTGTAGAGCAGATTAATTCATACACACACACACAGCTCACAATTTAGAAATCCTTTCTATTTAAGTTTTCAGTGAGGCAGAAGTCTTGTAAAACTGTAATGTAGATTGTTACAGTGAGATGCTGTAATGAAAGAAAGAAGACTGGCATCCCTGGAAGAAGCCTTCAAGTGAACAAGGAATATTTCTATAAATTATCCTGTTATAAATCTACCTTGTGATACCACAGCTATTTTTAGGTAATTATATAGACTAGAATTTTGTTCTTATCATGCATTGACCTAAAGCTCCCCCAACCCCCTTGTAGCTTACCTCCCTCCTCCCTGGACCAGAGCAATTCCTGAGTTCAGTGAACAAAGGATCAATGGTGACACATCCAGCTATTTTAATTTTGCTGCAAGGATATTATCTGCAAAGAGGTCCATTCCACCCCCAGGTCCTGCCAGTGTCTGCATAGCATGCCTAGCTACAAAAAATAGCGGGACACATTGCTACTGATTATTTCATTCTCTGGCAACCTGGAAATTACCATGTTGAGGAGTGAATGTATGGCTGCACACCTTACAAGATGGGTATGAGGATGCTTTTGGCCTTTGTATGTGGGAAATACATATTACTTTAAAAGAGCTAGTGACAAGGAACCTAATAACTTTGTTTACTGAGATATACGTTTACGTGTATTATATGCAGAAGGACCTAATTCAACCCCATCATCTTCCTAAAAAGAATACATAGCAGTTAATGAACAGTCCTTGACTTCAGGTTCAGAATTTGTGCTGCCATTCGAAGAAGTCTAGCTGCAATGATCTAACCTAACACAAAGGCATGTTCTTTGCTCTTGTCATATCTGTCCATTTTGCCCTTCGGGCAAACTCTGCTTTGTCTCAACTCTATCCCATTTCTCGTTGAGCCAAATCCAGTTACAACTTAGTATCCTTGAAATTACCCTCTTTCAGTTTCTCCTTCCCCTGCTCCAAAGATTCTACTTTATTTGCCCCTCCATTTATTTTGAAATTATTCCCACCTCCCTCATCATTTCTGTTGCTTTCCTTTGTACTTTGCTCTTTTGTATCTCTAACACGCAGCAGTGACAACATGAACCTGCTAATTTTCCTTCTGTTCACAAGAAAGTTTCTCACTGTTTCTTTGTGCTTCACTCTGCTCATTAACAGCAACAGTGTGAATGAGTGTTTCATTATGTTTTTCAGGTTGCACTGTTCTGTGATTTATATTTTAAAATGGTAATATGCCAGTTTGATTAGCTTGAAGGTTGAATAGAGAATTAAATTACCCTCATTTTGAGAGTGGCAAAGCTCCTTAGAAAGCTATTGTTGAGGAATAATACGTTTTCATTTTCCTTCTTCTGGTCTTACTTGATCAGTAGGAAGCCTGAGACGGCTTTTGATGGTGTCACTTTCCTTTTGGAGAAAGGACCCCAGCAACCTGGCTCAAGCATAATGCCCAAACGTAATTTCCCAGATCACTAAAGTTTTCCAACTTCTCCCTCCTCCCTCCATTGTATGCTTACCTCCTACCTCCCCCAACAATGTCAACTACAGCTGAGCATAATACCTACACCAGAATAATCATGTTTGCCTCTCATCATAGCTAACATTTACGTCAGAGACCGAGGCTGCAATTCCAAACACACGTTAGGGTAGGAAACTTCTGGCTCCTCTAGATATTGTTAACTGCAGCTCCAGTCACCCCCTATCATTGGGTAAGCTGGGAATTGCTGTTATTCAGTTTCTGGTGGTGAAGTGTGTTAAAGTGCTGAGCTGCTGAACTTGCAGACCGAAAGGTCCCAGGTTCAAATCCCGGGAGAGGAGTGAGCGTCCGCTGTTAGCTCCAGCTTCTGCCAACCTAGCAGTTTGAAAACATGCCAATGTGAGTAGATCAATAGGTACTGCTCCGGCAGGAAGGTGACAGTGCTCCATGCAGTCATGCCAGCCACATGACCTTGGAGGTGTCTACGGACAACACCGGCTCTTCGGCTTAGAAATGAAGATGAGCACCAACCCCCAGATTCAGACATCACTGGACTTAACATCAGGGGAAACCTTTACTTTCTACCTTTTATGTGTTGCCCATCTCTGTGTTAGTGGGTACTACAGTATAACCATTATAAATTAACTTATTTGTAAATTGAGGGCAGGTTTTGGGGTCAGGATTATGGATTTTGCTTTGACCCATTGATAAATCATGGGTAAAACTTTGGGGCATGTAACACATAAATCCTTTTGTTTTGTTTTTAAAATGCATAGAGGAAACATAATCAGGAAGAGCTAAAGAGAAGAAGAAGATCTGTTTATTTTAAGGATTTCAGTGGGTAAGGATGCACAGTACATTATTGATGTTAAAATGTTTACATCTCTACAAATACAGATAGAGGAAGGAGTATCAATAAGGAATACGAATGCAGCCTGAAAAAGTGGGGTGAAGAGAAGAGCAAGGATAGCAACCTGCCTCTATAAGGGTTGCAGCATGAAGGAAGTGATAAGAGGGAGAGATGGGAATCTCCCATCCCATTGCCCCTTCCTTGCTCAAACTGGAGAAAAAAAGAAAGGCAGCCCTCCTTCCTTCTCTTTTCCATACCGTCTTTTTCAGCTCTAGCTGCATTCATCTCCAATATGGGGAGTGCAAAGAATGTGGTGTGCCTGCCATTTTGGGTTCTTGCAACAAAGAGGAACAGCAGCAACCATTTTTCCTAAGGTCTTCCTGCATAAGGTGCTATGAAGAGAGATAGTAGCAGCCATTTTAATAAGGTCTTGCAGTAAGCCTACGTACTAGAATAATTTAAATACTGTTCTTTCTTTTAAAGACCCTTACACCACAGAGTTTTCTTTGCAAGATCTGTCCAGAGGTTGCCATGGTCTTTTTTACTTACCCAAACTCACTCTAGAAATTTCCATGGCTGAGCAGATATTTCAACTCTGGTTTTCTAGATTCTTAGGGTGCATCTATACTGTAGATCAGTGGTTCTCAACCTGTGGGTCTCCAGATGTTTCGGCCTCCAACTCCCAGAAATCCTAACAGCTGGTAAACTGGCTGGGATTTCTGGGAGTTGTAGGCCAAAACACCTGGGGTCTCACAGGTTGAGAACCACTGCTGTAGATGTATGCAGTTTAATATCACTTTAACTGCAATGGCTCAATGTTAGGGAGTTGCAGTTTTACAAGGCCTTTATCTTTCACTGTGAAAGAGTGCTGTTGCCTCCACCCAATTAAAATTCCCATGATTCCAAAGCATTGAGATATGATAGTAAAACTGCATGAATTATACAGTGTAGATGCGACCTTAATTCAACACTCAGATCACTGCACTACATTGGCTTCCATATAAATACAATTGTATTGACGTTAATCTACATTAGAGGATAAAGAACTGGGAAGACAGTGAATTCAGATTAGTAAGAGCATATATTTATAACCAAGTTTAGACAGTATATGTGCTTCTCATAATTCAAACAATTTTTAAAATTCACAAAGATGTGGGGCATATGTAATACAATTATTACACACATATGTCTTGCATTGGGCAAAATTACCATGAAATGCAATCTGGCTATCTGCTTAACGATTCTGGCCCTCACAAATTAAGTTTAGGAAACATTATTCTAAAATAAGTCCATTGTTAAGTAGACACAAGAATCTGATAATGGTATTGCATTGTAATTGTATCATAAATCTTCCCCATTTCCTGAATTTTCAAAGTCTTCATCTAAAAATGAACAATTCCCTTGATGTTTCTTCCCTTACCACCACTCCTTATAATTATGAATGTCGTATTTCTGCTTAGAAACACATAATAATCTACAGCCTTCCATATTTTCTGAAATTCAACTAATATAGAGATCTGGGGGAGGGGTACTGAGTTCTTATGGTGGTAAATATACAGAATGAGAATAAAAATATGGTTGATTCGGGACAATTTAACTGCCTTTCAACTTTATAATAAGTATACAGAGTTTCTTTCTATATGGGCATGATACCTTAAGGGCACTTCCAGACAGTACTTATAATTTGGGAGAGAAAGTGTTAAAAAAGGGGGTGGCCAGATGACATTTGTGCTAAATGCATGCTCAATCACAGCAATGGAAGGAACCCCCCCCCCATTCAAAAAGGTTCTCCTTTATCCTGTGTCCAGTAAAATAAGTGGATTTGCCCATGATTGTGTGGCCCTGCAGTCATGTGAAGTTCGGGATTTCCCTATTTACACCCTGTGAACACTGCCGGTTTTAAAAAGCCTGAAACAGCTGATCAGCTGTTTGAGCTCCCATGGAGACACAGCTGGTTTCAAGAGAGGAGAAGCAGAGAGCCATTAGAAGTCTCTGAAAGTGTTTATTTTAAACTTTATAATATTAAAATATTAAAATATTTAAACTTTATAATAAGCATTTGGGAAAAGAGGGAGATCAAGCGACATTTAAAAAATCTCATTGTTATGCACTTATGCTTATATGCGCATATAGGAATCTCTCCATATTTGTATTAGGATATTCGCATTTACACATACAAACATCAGCACATAGTTAAGTGATTTTTTTTTAAAAAAAAACTTCCAGCAGATATCCCCAGCCTATCTCCATTTTATTCCGAGACACAGAAGGGCTGTGAGGACAGTGGGGGAAGAAAGCCCAGGACTGGCAGATCTGTATGGGGACCTGCTCTGGGGTCCCGGGTTTGTTTATCCCACATATTAATCTGAAAGCACCCTAAGATTTTCCCAAGGGCATTAATTTTGTTGCATAGCAGAAGAGCAGACTTCCCACTTGCTTTTTTATAATTAAATTGTCAATAAAATTATTACAAAGAAGAAAAACATGCGAGATCCTTTCCTCTTGAGCAGTCAACCCTATAAGGCAGTGGTTCTCAACCTGTGGGTCCTCAGGTGCTTTGGCCTGAAATCCCAGCTAGTTTACCAGCTGTTAGGATTTCTGGGAGTTGAAGGCTGAAACATCTGGAGACCCACAGGTTGAGAACCACTGCTATAAGGCCCGCCAAAACAAAAGGATAACAAGGAAGCTACCAGTATTGGGTAGTATGCTTTCCACACCCATATGTAGTTTCCTAAATTAGGCAACTAGGGTTGGATATGGTGCATTCAAGTTCAAATACACAGGCGACTGGGGAGTCCAGACCGAAGAATCATGGTTTTTGAAGAGCGGGGAGGGTATCACATGGTTGTTTGTATTCCTATGATGGAGATGATACATACCTATTTCCAATTCATTCTTGAGACTTCACTAGAAATAGATCGCAATTGGAGGTATGTTGTTGAGATATAACTATTGCAAACTCCTAAGTTGTCTCACCAGTCTCAGTCCCTTAAACTACCTTGGTTTTCTGCAGCACATTTTCAGTTCTTATATATATTTGCTTCCATCATGTAGTGCCATTCATATATTTTTTTTGGTGACAAGAGCAGTGATTTCCATGGTCTTTAGCCTCCTCTGCCAAACTACAGCTTTAATAGTTCCATAGCATTGAGACTTGTCAATCGAAGTGCTGTCAAATGGCATTAATTCTGCAGTGTAGATGCTCCCATTATATTTCAATAGGGGAGGGAGTAAAAATTGTTCAAAGTGTGGAATTTGTACAGCCTTATGAATCCAAGGTATGTACAAATCTCCAAAGACCTTGGCAACATGGTTAAAAAATTCAGAAGAAACCCAGCTAAAGACCTCTTACTTGTATTCTCCATGAGGAATAATGGCTTAGTTCCACCATTTTACTTACTGTGGAACCAGTCCAAATGAATTCACTTTTATTTACTAAAGCAAATACAGGCTTAGCTTGACACTGCAGTAGTTTATGAGCAATTGTTTTAAACTTACTTAAATTGAGTTAGGTTAAATTTATCACCTCTCCAAATGTCTTCTTCCAAGTAAACACCTTTCATTTCAGTGGTAAATCAGGTCTGTTATTTCATTGTAAATGTCAAGTAAGATAATCATCAATGAAGGTGCAAATGCAAATTTCCTTTTTAGAAAAAATAAAAAGCCAGGAGGAGTAGAAAAATCATTTATTGGCAGCAGGTTTTCTTTTTAGCGTGGAAATGTGAACACAGTGCAGAGGCATGAGCAACAATAAAAAGATAACACGTGCTAATTATCTGCCCTTAGTTCTGTCATTGTTAAAGCACTTTCTATCATTATAGCTTCACCGATTCAGTCCAGTGAATGACATCTTTTCAAACATTTGAACCAGGAAAGAACCCACAATCTTTACAGCACGTAGAGTTCATGTTTAAAAGTCTGACAATGAGGCTTTAGTCTTCAGAAAATAGGTTTTCTCCTTCATAGAGTCTATGAATTAGGACAATTTGCTACAGAATGGCCAAAAAAGTTACACAAAGAGGCTGATGAAACTGTTTTTCCTTTTAAATAAATAAATAAAAACCTTCATGTACTGCAATGGAGCCCATTATATCTCAAGCACATGGAAAATATGAAACTTCACGAGGTTTCCATGCGGTGCACTACAGTGGATGGCACCAGTGAATGACCACATTAAAAAACTTAAAGCACTTGATTTTTTAAAAAATTATTGCACTTTTCATTTGTATTGCAGCACATACCCTCAATGACGTGAGCAGGAAAAAAAGTGGGAAACTTCTGGCAGATATCCCACCAATCAGACCATTCCAGATTAATGGATATGCCCTATAAGGCAGTGGTTCCCAACCTGTGGGTCCCAGATGTTTTGGCCTACAACTCTCAGAAATCCCAACCGGTTTACCAGCTGTAAGGATTTCTGGGAATTGTAGGACAAAATATCTGGGGACCCACAGGTTGAGAACCACTGCCCTAGGAGGATTTCTCTGGGGCAAGGGAGTTAGGTGGAGACTCTATGGAAGGTAACCGATTTTTTTCAACCCTCTTTATAGGATTAAAGGCCTATGTAGAAGTGACCAGAATCTAGCATTCAATTTCATATGATAACATCTTACTTCATTCATCAGATACAACCCTACAAAATCAGGAAACAAAGATTAAAGGCATAGCACCACAGAATAATAGATTTGCAAGAAGTCTTATGGGCCATCTAGTCCAACCCCGCAGCTCAATGCAGGATCCCCAATGACAGCATCCCTAACAGATAGCTGTTCAGCTGCTTTTTGAAGGCATGCCTAACTTCTCTAAGCAATTGGTTTCACTGCCAAACAGTTCTCACTGTCAAGAAGTTCCTTCCAATGTTCAATTGAAACCTACCCTTCTGTAACTTAAAACCATTAGACCTAGTTCTACCCATGTATCTCCCATCCTATTTGGGTTTTGCAACCTAAATGTAGAATTTTGCATTTTGTGTCTGATAATCTTTGTTTTATTTATTTCTGCCTAATGTCCTTTGAATTTTGTTTCTTTTCCCCAATGTGTTAGCTACACTTCCCAAGTTTGTTTCATCTGCATGTTTGATAAGGATTCCCTCCACCTTATCATATAAATAATTGATAAAATTATTGAAGAGCCTCAGCGCCAGGATACATGATACTTCACTCCATGGCAATTTGAAGCACAGCCATTGAGTATGATTTTCTAACCAATAATGGATCCATCAGATGATATTTCTATTTATTCCATATTTAGTTTACTGATCAAAGTAGATTGGGAAAATGTTTGCCCTTTCCTGTAGACTCAGGTAAGAGTAACCTGCTGCAGCCTTTCCTAGCTTACTTTTTTCCTCAGGAATAGCTTTTGCCATCTTGACCACACTCAGATGTTTCTTGTCCATGAGTGCCAGTTTTCATCTGTGAAATATTGAAGGGTATGAAATCAAGATGTTAAGCAGTTGCCCATTTGGGGAAGCCCAAGTGTACTCTAATGTCCTGCTTCCAGCAGCTGAAGGCATTCAGGCTCTGTTTAAATCCTAGTTCCAAAAAAATGGTCTCCAAAGTACAGCACATATAAACCTATAAAACATTGGTCTTTCTGTATCATAGCTACACTCATAATTGTGTACAGTAATTTTCGAGAAGTGTTTGGGTCAATCCCTGTTCTCCATACAGTTTCTCCTCTTCACTTGATTGGAACAGATGGAAGATTATTATCAGACACACAGCTTTCAACATGGCGTGGAAATTAGAATTTCTAAACTTCCCCACCTCTGGCTGAAGAATAAGTGGTACTTTACAAGACTGTGAAACATGATTATAGATTGCTAAATAAGATGAGGAGATTACTTTCAGCTGCTGTTTTACATGACAAGATGATACCTTTTTATTTTAAAAAAGAACCTCTTGAGGAAGGGATATTTTGGTGTAAGCATATACAGACTGTCACTAATTTGAGAGGCAAAGAAGCAAGGGAGATATGAGAGCTGTAAACAGTGGCCAAGGCAAGCAGAGCTGCATCTCACTGAGATACATTTTCAGCCCACAATGTGGCTATTTAATCCAAAAGAACTAAATACTCATGTCCTAGGCTGCAAATCCTGCACCCTAGTGGAATGACTATTCTGTTTGAGAAAAATCAACAAAGACTTCTTCATATGGGCAAATGTGTAAGGAGATTGCTTGTGGCCACCATATTTGTTGTTGTTGTTGTTGTTGTTGTTGTTGTTGTTGTTGTTGTTGTTGCTGTTGTTGTTGTTGTTGTGTGCCTTCAAGTCATTCCAAATTATGGTGATCCTAAAATGGTGGGGGTTTTTTGGGGTAAGATTTGGTCAGAGAATGTTGCCTATCTGTGAGCATGAAAGAATGTGAGGGTGCATCTACACTGTATAATTAATGCAGTTTGACATCACTAACTGCACTGGCTCAGTGCTATGGAATCCTGGGAGTTGTAATTTGTTGAGGCATGAGCACTCTTTGACAGAGAGCGAAAGACCTTGTAGAACTACCATTGCCATAATTCCATAGCATGGGGCCATGGGAGTTAAAGTGGTGTCAAACGGCATTAATTCTACCTTGTAGATGCACATTGCCTTATCCAAGGCCACCTAGGCCCCTTCCACACGACCCCTATATCCCAGAATCTGATCCCAGATTATCTTCTTATCCCAGATTATCTGTCAGTGGAGACTCATATAATCCAGTTTAAAGTGGATAATCTGGAATTAGATCCTGAAATAGAGGGCAGTGTAGAAGGGGCCCTAGTGAGTTTTTTTGTGGCCAAATGGAGATTCAAATCCTGGTCTACAGAGTTGTGGTCCAATGTTCAAACTACTACAATCTATTTCTGTTGTTCATTTTTTCTTCCCAAAATTGGGTTATCGTATGTCTTCTTTTCCCCACATATGTCCTTTTTTAAGAACTAAAATTTCTATCCAGTTGGATTTTTAAAATGTTGAAGGATTTTTAAATGTCAGCTGCTGCTTCTCCTCCTGGTTGCCGACGGGTGCCACCACATAGCCTTCTTCCTGGCTCTGCTGAAAACTCCACTAGGAGAAGGGATAGAGCCAGGCAAAGTGGAGCATGCAGAGAGAGAAAGAGATTGGGATAGATAGATGGATAGACAGACAGACAGACAGACTCAGGTTGGTGGGGGCAGAAAAGAGAGACAGATCTACTAGGGGAAGCCTAATTCAGGGTGCATCTACACTGTAGAATTAATACAGTTTGACACCACTTTAACTGCCATGCCTCAATGCTATGTAATCATGGGAGCTGCAGTTTTATAAGGCCTCTAGCCTTCTCTGCCAAAGAGTGCTGGTCTTCACCAAACTACAACTTTTTGTAACCCAGGGACTGCCTGTATTTGTAGTTTGGTGAGGCACCAGCATTCCATGGCAGAACAAGCTGAAGACTTTGTAAAACTCCAACACCCATTATTCCATAGCATTGAGTCATAATAGTTAAAATGGTGTCAAACTGCATTAATATTACAGTGTAGATGAACCTTTAGCCTCCCTAGGAAGCAGCCACAAAGAATGCCTTCTCCCATATTCTCTGGACAGCAAGACACACTTTTGCCAAGAGAAAGTGTATCAATAATCACATCTGCTGGTTTTGCAAGTCACGCAACTGAGATGCAAGTGGTAGACTACACAGTGAGAATGCCGTAGCTATTTTTGTCAGTGTGCTACCCTGGTACTTTGCATGCTGCATGAAAGGCACAAGGTGTGCCCATTCATAACTGTATTATACATTCAATTAAGAAGCGCGTTTTTAAGTCATTAGTTGTCTACTGGTTGGTGAAATCTTTTAGGATTTTTAAAAAGCTTTCTAATTGACTGCTCTAATTGGCTGCATCAATTATGAAGCTTAATGCCATTTTGAACTGGTCACTTTCATCTATTTGCTGATTCATTTTTTCTTTTATGCATCTCTCACCATCTTTCCCATGTTAGGTTTTTGATCAATTTTTTCTTTCATTTTTTTTACTGTGCCAGTTTAGGATGATTCAGAGGTTAAAAGATGGACTTCTCGACAGTCAATCAGACTGGACTTTCTGACTTTGATCTCAAATACACGCATGAGGTTCATAATCTGGAGCAGATGAGAATGACAACTGTGTTGAAAATAGCATGTGAGAACCTGAGGTTTAACACGTACTCCAAGAGTGCACAATTTCCATCTCTGGGCACATTTACACTGTACAATTAATATAGTTTGTCATCACATTAACTGCCATGACTCAATGGTATAAGCTCCTAAGGTTTGCAGTTTTACAAAGTCTCTCTCAAAAAGTTCTGGTGTGTCACCAAATTACAAATCCCGGGATTTCATAGCATTGAGCCATGGCAGTTAAAGTGGTGTCAAACTGCATTAATTATACAGTGTAGATGCACCCTCTGCTATAAAGGGCCCATAGAAGTTCAAACCACCTGGTGAGTGGAAAGCATAAGACTGGGAACCACTGAGCTAAAGTGACTTTTTTTTTATGACAACGAAGGTCATATGCCAGGACCCAACATGATAATTCTATTGGATGGGGAATTTCCCCCATGTGCCCTCAAATCTTGATTCAGGGGACTGTGAAATTTACCAAAGCAGGCTTTTGGTGGCACAGAGGAGGGAAAATCCCAATCCAACGTTAGGTTTAGGTTTCAGTTTGACTCTATCCCATGATATCTATCATCAGTTTTTGAGGAAAATTTTTATTTTGTTTCTGTAACTAATTTCATTTTAGTCTGAGATGCCAAGAAGTAAAGCAATCTGAGTACAATGTATTGTCTTCCAAGTCTGGGAAACTTTGGGTATTTTATTATCTACTCTTTTTCATTCTTGGCTATGCTCAATTCTTGGCATCAATTACTTTTTTTTTTTGCCCCAAACGCTTAAATAAAACCTCTGCTTTACTAATCAGTAGGGTGAGTTCTTCAGTAGAGTCCAATATTGACAAACTTTCTATTGGTTTCAGAGTCTGTTATTCTCCTTTTTTTGTTTTGGCATAGACACTTATTTCCATCATTTCTATTTTGTTTGGAGGAACTTCAATCGTAGTTGTTTATACAAAGCACTGGTCGTGCTTTTGAATTATTATTTTAAAAGGACATGGCAAGAACTGTATGTCAACAGAAAATGGCATAAAATACAAAAACACAAACATATTTGAATTATCATCCAGGATGTCTTTCTCCCTTAAATTTGTATTCAGTGTTGTTTCTGGTGTTGACAGCAGGTCTATATCATAGCTCTATTCTTTGTTCTCTGCTCCAGGGAAAGAGAACAGCATTTCCTTTGAAAAAAGACCTCATCATTTATCACTTAATAATTGCAAGTATCTGCACTATCCCTCACACAGCACCAGTGTCTTTCTGCTAGCAATTTTTTAAAATAAATAAATAAACTGAACAGTGGTATGTGATTATAATTCATATGCCATGCCACTCCAAGAGTTTTGAAAGGTTTGGGGTTTTTTTCTTTTACAAAACTTTGAGATGGTTCTAATAAGCAACAAGGTTTGAAGCAACCAGAACTTGAGAAAATTACTTTTTGGGGGGCAGAGGCCATGCTAGCTGGGGCATTCAAAGACCTAAAGTTTAAAAGTCATGTTTCCAAACTTTGGCTCCTCCAACACACTGTGCATTTTCCATGTTTGCACCTGTATATACATCACATTCCATGATTTCTAGAAACCTATACAGAGCAGGAAAAACAACAAGAGTCTTCTGTCTTGACTTGTTCAGTCAATTTCGACTCTTCGTGACCTCATGGACCAGTCCACGCCAGAGATCCCTGTTGGCCGCTGCCAGTTCCTTCAAGGTCAACCCATTCACTTCAAGGATACCGTCCATCCATCTTGCCCTTGGTCGGCCTCTCTTCCTTTTTCCTTCTATTTTCCCCAGCATCATGATCTTCTCCAAGCTTTCCTGTCTTCTCATGATGTGGCCAAAATATTTCAGCTTTGCCTCTAGTATCCTTCCCTCCAGTGAGCAGTCAGACATTATTTCCTGGAGGATGGACTGGTTGGATCTTCTTGCGGTCCAAGGCACTCTCAGGATTTTCCTGCAGCACCAAAGTTCAAAAGTGTCTATCTTCCTTCGCTCAGCCTTCCTCAAGGTCCAGCTCTCGCAGCCATAGGTTACTATGGGGAATACCATTGCTTTCACTATGTGGACCTTCATTGCCAGTGTGATGTCTCTGCTTTTCAGTATTTTATCGAGGTTGGCCATTGCTCTCCTCCCAAGAAGTAGACGTCTTCTGATTTCCTGGCTGCAGTTTGCCTCTGCAGTGATCTTTGCACCTAGAAATATAAAGTCTGTCACTGCCTCCACGTTTTCTCCCTCTATTTGCCAGTTGTCAATCAGTCTGGTTGCCATGATCTTGGTTTTCTTGATGTTTAACTGCAGCCCGGCTTTTGCACTTTCTTCTTTCATCTTGGTGATAGGGCTCCTCAGCTCCTCCTCACTTTCAGCCATCAGAGTGGTATCATCTGCATACCTAAGGTTGTTAATGTTTCTTCCAGAAATTTTAACTCTAGCCTTGGATTCGTCAAGCCCTGCACATTGCATGATGTGTTCTGCGTACAAGTTGAATAGGGAGGGTGAAAGTATGCAGCCCTGCCGTACTCCTTTCCCAATCTTGAACCAGTCTGTTGTTCCATGATCTGTTCTTACTGTGGCTACTTGGTCTTTATACAGATTTCTCAGGAGACAGACAAGGTGACTTGGTATCCCCATACCACCAAGCACATGCCACAGTTTGTTATGGTCAACACAGTCGAAGGCTTTAGAATAGTCAATAAAGCAGAAGTAGATGTTTTTCTGAAACTCCCTGGCTTCCTCCATTATCCAGCGGATATTAGCAATTTGGTCTCTTGTTCCTCTGCCTTTTCTAAACCCAGCTTGGACATCTGGCAGCTCTCACTCCATGTATTGCTGGAGTCTGCCTTGCAGGATCTTGAGCATTACCTTACTGGCATATGAAATAAGTTCCACTGTACGGAAGTTTGAACATTCTTTAGCATTTCCCTTTTTTGGTATGGGGATGTAAATTGATTTTTTCCAATCTGATGGCCATTCTTGTGTTTTCCATATTTCCTGGCATATGGCATGCATCACCTTGACAGCATCATCTTTCAAGATTTTAAACAGCTCAGCTGGGATCCCATTGTCTCCTGCTGCCTTGTTGTTAGCAGTGCTTCTTAAGGCCCATTCAACCTCACTCCTCAGGATGTCTGATTTATGAGATTTTGTTTGCCTTTTAATAATAGAATTCTGAGATCCATCAACTAGACACTGGTGTAAAAGAATTTAGAATTAAAGTATTATGTGGCCAGGAATTAGAACATTGGAATGGAAAGAAACTCACAACCACATACAAAAATCCATCATGGTTATTGCAGTAGAATTCTTTCTTGTTTCTCTCTCTCTCTCTCTGAGAGAGGTTTCTTCTTCCTATTGTTAAAATAGCCCAGAAATACATGTCAATTCACTAACAATCACAAGAGATCTATGAATAGATCCTAATCGAAGATTAATGGAAAGCTCTTAAGAGAGCCAAACAATTCCTATTTCCTTCTCTGAGGTCAACAACAAAATGCCTTGTTAAGATGATAAATCTAACCCAATATTTTTCCCTCTATTATATCTTTAAATAACCCCAAGAACGCTCTTAAAGACTCTGGACACCAACAGGCTTCTGTGCTGTGATATTTTCAGATATAATAGTTTCATGTATTTTAACCTATTAAGAATCCTGTTAAGAACAACATATTGTAACCTTTCTGGCATCATTGCCCTTATCATACCATTAGCAGGTTCATATAACTTTTCAAGAGAGTAGAATTCCAGATTTATTTCCTTTGCCTTCAGAAAAAAAAACCCACAGGCACATACTGTGTGCTTTGTTACTAATCTAGGTACAGTCAAGTCTATACTTATAAAGGAGAAGGAAGGAATGCAAACTGGCAACTAGCATAGACTGGATAGACAAAAAGCATAGTAGATTATGACTTTTTGGGTTACTCCAGTCCAGTCTTTTCTTCCAAATTTTGAAAAACAATTACCACTGTCCATTGTGTAGACTATAAAGTTTGAATGCTGTTGCCTCTAGTTAGAAACCATGCATGAGTAAGTTAATCAGTTGCTTTTGTGTGCTAAGATGGGATTTAATTAGTGGGCTGAGAAGCTGGCTTGCTTGTTTGGCTGGCAAAATTAACTTCGTTATTATCAAATTCAGCTAGAATTAATTTCTTGCTTACTAAATAGATTTTGTAATTATGGTTCTCCCTTTTGTACCAGCCAAGTGAGCTATCACTGTGCAATTAAGTGGAATAATAAAGGATAATTCTGGTGGGTTCCTTTTACTCAGGCAGAAGATGAAACAGGAAGATTTCTATCTCCAGAAAGGCCAGAATTATTTTGGTGATTTGCAATAGCATATGTATAAGTAGTATAAGTAGTTTTTCTGGTTTGCATAAGAAGATATCCAATATCTCATCCTATCATAGTTTCCCCAAGTGCCACAGTGCCTATTGGATGCTGTCTGGATGACCATTGATTGGCCAAAGACCAACAGTAGAACTATCATGCACCATTGCCTAGTGGGCAGCTATGGCCCTCTTTACACACAATTACTGTCAAATTGGATCTTGCCCTATCAGCCTGAGTTTTTTGTTTTGTATCATTTGACATTATCTTAAAAATTTTCAGTTTTGGGGGGGTAGAACAGGTATTCCATTAACCTGGAAAATAATGTAAGGCCCCTAATGTGCAGATGAATTACAGGCAGGCATTGTTATTGACCTATAAATTATTTAAATCATAGACTCATAGAATCATAGAATAGTAGAGTTGGAAGAGACCTCATGGGCCATCCAGTCCAACCCCCTGCCAAGAAGCAGGAAATCGCATTCAAAGCACCCCCGACAGATGGCCATCCAGCCTCTGTTTAAAAGCTTCCAAAGAAGGAGCCTCCACCACAGTCCAGGGCAGAGAGTTCCACTGCCGAACAGCCCTCACAGTGAGGAAGTTCTTCCTGATGTTCAGACGGAATCTCCTTTCCTGTAGTTTGAAGCCATTGTTCCGTGTCCTAGTCTGCAGGGCAGCAGAAAACAAGCTTGCTCTCTCCTCCCTATGACTTCCCCTCACATATTTGTACATGGCTATCATGTCTCCTCTCAGCCTTCTCTTCTGCAGGCTAAACATGCCCAGTTCTTTAAGCCTCTCCTCATAGGGCTTGTTCTCCAGACCTTTGATCATTAAATGGAACACCAAGGGTTACAAGGGGTTTAACAGCTGATGGAATGAGACAGGAGATATGGAGACATGCATGTTACATTCTGTATATGCTGTATAGTTTCCCATCCTCTGTTATAAGTTTCGCTATAAGTTTGGCGCAGGCTGGTGAGCAGCCAGCCAGCTGCAATCAATCACTCTGACCAAGAGGTCATGAGTTGAAGTCCAGCTCAGAGCTTATGTTTGCCTTGTCTTTGTTCTATGTTAAAGGCATTGAATATTTGCCTTATATGTGTAATGTGATCTGCCCTGAGTCCCCTTCGGGGTGAGAAGGGTGGAATAGAAATACTGTAAATAAATAAATAAATAAATTATTGGGTTTATCTCTATGGCCTGAAACATATGATGGGTAAGCAAGGAGATGGAGATGGGATAATTTATCATGACCAAGTCTCTTTTCAGTCTCTGGAAGTGCAGACACTTCTGAGCCAAGGAAAGCAATGTGAGGAAAGAAAATCTTGTAGTAATCTGTGTGGCTTTTTTAAGAAAAGTAGATAATGTTCTTCCCTCTCCCTGTTAGACCATGTTGATGAACCAATAAGATGACCAGACAGTTGTTGACACAAAAAATAAATGTTTTCCAGTCTGACTTTTTCTCTTCACTTCCCCACAATGAATTAGCCTTATGTTAAGTTGTTACCTGCAGGAATTACCTGCAGTGGGTTGGTGAATCAATTACCTTTGGGCTTTATAGAAGCTATCCAAGGTGCTGAACTTTTTTTGTGGATATGGTTCAGATACCATTGCCAACTGTGACTGCCTGGAAGACACATGATCGGTTTCTTTCAGACTACTGATTAGTCAGATTGAATTTCCACCTCTGGGAGCTATCTAGTATCTAGCTTTCATGGAACTACTTTCCTTCTTTGGTATTTTTTCTTTGTATCTGATTGGCAAAAAATGTAGAGGAAATTGAGCCAGGCCATGGAAACTTATCCCTAACTCCCCATGGCCCACATCCTTCTTGAAATTGCTTGGCTGAATCAAGGTAAATCTTAGCTAATTATAATCAGCAAAATTTGAAAGTAATCAGCTTTTTCTGAACATTTCTCTGCTTGCTCTTTTAATAAAAAGATTGAATTGGAAACTTGGCATTAATGTGGGTCTTTGTCCACTCTAAAGCTGGCCATATGCATGCGCTGGACTACTTGGCAAATATGTAGAGGACTTAAAAGGAAACATTGGAAAATATGCTTAACCTTCTCCATAGAGAAAAGCCCAGATTCACATATGTTCCAGATATGAGATATCAAAAATGAATTTATAATTTGTGACAGATTACTTGCGACATAATCTCTGAAAATTATAGTAAAAAGGTATCAGGCAAACCACAGCTCTGCCTCACAGGACTAGAGCTGCAAATATACTTTTTGTTACACTATGATTTTGGGCTATTTGTCTGTATTTGTAATCCATTTCACAAATTCACTTCTGTTTTTTTTGTTAAGGTATCATTATGATGAACAGCAACCATCCTAACTTGTATATAATTGGTTTATGACATGCATGATATATGGGGGCTGAAACAGAAAAGTATGATGACTGTTTGTATCATTTTTACCTTATCAAGTGTTTTAATAAGATAATGTTCCTGTATTAAAATATTTAAAACCTAATCAAAGCTTAGTTAGTACACATTTGTGGTTTGCAAACCAGTTTTAAACTAACTTTTCTAGATATTGGACTTCTACTCCCAGCAGTCCTAGCCAGTTTATCTAACAGCGAATTTTGAGATTTGCTCTCCAACAATACCTGGAGGTTGTCTAGTTTATAGTTTAAGTTTGGTATGGGGTCAGATAATTTAGTATCTGAATGCATCCAGTTAGCCTCGTTGGGTCCCTAATTTGCATGATGATCACTTCCAGAGGGCTGTTTGTAAGTGTGACCATTCCCATTTTAAAACTTCCTGAAGTTAGCATTTTTATATTTGTATAAAAAATATTACTCTCACTACTATTGTGCATTCAATGGATGATATGAAAATATTACAGGCTGCAGACATGGCAGATTAGCCTGTTTGCTATTTCAAATAAAGTTCTTAATTTCCTGTATTGGCCAAGATTTCTCTTTCGACTCAGAGAAACAAAGTATGTGGAAATTGCAGGTTGCTCTCATGGCTCTGTACTTTAGCATTGGCCAAGGGAATGCTTCTTAAACTGGCTTTACTACCAGGCTTATGGTGAAAGCCGTAGACAGTAGCAAATGATAAGATACTGATTGTTATTAACTTTAATGTGGCATTAATTGTGAGAAGAGAAAAGGAAATGTTTGTTTCTTAGCAGCATTAAATCTTGAAGCATAGCTTTGAATTTATATTTCAACACATTTGAAGCACCAATGCATCTGGGGTAAAGTAGCTTCTAGAAATCTCTCTCTCTTTCTTTCTCTCTCGGTGGTCGGTGGTCGAGTTATGGAGTACTTTCCTCTCAGAGATCTAAATGCCTGACTTTCTGTCATTCCAGTGCCAAGTAAAAGCTGACAAAACTCTTTGGGACTTTACTGGTTTTATTGCAGATCCACACACATACATTGCTTTGAACCATTTTGAAGTATTTTAACAGTTTTAATCTGTTGTCTTTTAACTTCAACTGCGGGTAAAAGGCAGGGTACAATAAAATCAGCATTATCAATGTAAACAACGAAATGTTTTTAAAAGGCTAAACAACAAGTTAGAATCATGAGATCTTTAGATAAAGGCAGGATATAAATATTTAATGGAATAGAGTGATAAGTAAATTAAGTTCTGCCATTGATGGCACGGCTGTAGTTTGACTAGAGGGTTCAGTATATAATTTTGTGTTCCTACCTTGGGCTACATCCATTCCACCTACACTTCTGTTCTCTGGGATCTTCTCTTAGCACTTCTGGCTAATATATTCTGTGTTGTGCTGGCATAGAAGGGCTTCCACCAAACCCTAAAGCTCCCCAGTAATCCTACTTAAATATGGGATTGTTATGTGACTATTTGTGTATCCAAAGGCAGACTAGCCAATTTATGGATAATTTTTCGCCCATACTCAGTGCTGTAATGAATATGCAAACAAGCTTGTCAATTGATTTTTAAAATAAATTAAGCCGAATAGCTTGGTTTTAATATATTCATATGCAAGGATAAAAGTGACTGTCAATTGATGTGATCAACAAATGCAATAGCTGCAGATTTAAAATGTAGATATTTTAATCAGTGTTATCTTCCAGGAAGGGAAATTCAGTGCTGATTAACAATTGCAAATCTTTTTTTATTAAGGATATGTAATTAAGATAAGTTCATTTTCCCAAAACTGAATATGCACACTTGAGTTTAGTTAACATGGTGAAGTATTTCTGTATGATCTACTATAAGAATTATATTTCTGTTATATATTTACGATTTTTACATTCAAGATGATAGATAAAACTTCTGTAGAAACAACTTGTTTGTATTTCTTTAAGCTAAGAAACAAATGTAAGTTGTCATTATTGAAATAATAATGCCATAATCACAATCCCTCAAAAATAAATTGCCTGGAAATAAACCATGTATCTATTAAAAGGGTAATTATTAATTAAGATTGACATAAATTGTAAGTAAAATGACAGTTGATCAATCAGTTATCCAGAGTCCTCATCTGCTTTCTTTCCATCTGCTCTCTGGAAGAAGGGCAATGCTCTTAAGTACCCAATTTCATGTAATGAAAGAGAATGTGTCTGTGGTTGGCTCCACTGTAGCTTCATAACTAAGCAGCTAAACATGTATACTAAGGAGATGTAAGGGCTTTACACTTTATTACGTTTTCAAAATAGTCTAATTAGTTTTACTGCATTAAAATCTGACTCTACTCTGATATTACCACTTTTGTTCTTATACAGTTGGCTGATTAATGTAAATGTTATTTGCAATCTATAAGTACCATATTCTGTCGCTAGTTGTCAGGCTTCCTGTAACGACTACATAGCTATTATTTATTAAAATGGCTGGTATTCAAAAAAGACATCATTTTATCAGCTGGGATACAAAAGCACAAATAGAGCTGCAGAGAAAGCAACTTAGATCATACAGCAAAAGACTTGAAAGTACAGTAGAGTCTTGCTTATCCAACATAAATAGGCTGGCAGAACATTGGATAAGCGAAAATGTTGAATAATAAGGAGGGCTTAAGAAAAAGTCTATTAAACATAAAATTATGTTATGATTTTACAAATTAAGCAGCAAAACATCATGTTTTACAACAAATCGACAGAAAAAGCAGTTCAATACACGGTAACGTTATGTAGTAATTGTATTTACAAATTTAGCACCAAGACATTGCAATGTATTGAATACATTGACTACAAAAACACTCACTACTAAAAGGCAAACTGCGTTGGATAATACAGAACGTTGGATAAGCGAAGGTTGGATAAGTGAAACTACTGTAGCAACTTGCAAGGCAAGAAGCAAACAGAACAAGAATCCAAAATAAGAGAGAGTCCAAAACAAATGCACAAAAGGCTGAAGTCATCACAATAACAGTGTCTTCAGTCAAGAACGGCCTCCAGAAGGAAAAAGAAAATTCTGCATGTGGTTCTATTAATTATAATCTTACTTTTTCCTATGGTTGACGATTTTCACAATAATGGCCAACAGGCAGTATGAGAGAATAGAGTATTAACTAGGACTCTCCCTGCCAAATGGAAACAGTTGAAAAGTATGGAATGTCCTAAAATGAAAGTGCCAGCACATATCCAGTGGCCTTTTCATCTAGCTCCTTGCTCTGAGCCCAAATAGAAGTTGTTGTCCTGCTTGCTTCCATATTTTCAGTGAATGTGTGAAAAGAAGGACAAGTTTGGATGGTCGTGCATTTTCCAGGTTGTATGGCCATGTTCCAGAAGCATTCTACCCTAACGTTTCACCCACATCTATGGCAGGCATCCACAGAGGCTGTGAGATATATTGGAAAATATACCTCACAACCTCTGAGGATGCCTGCCATAGATGTGGGTGAAACTTTAGGGGAGAATGCTTCTGGAACATGGCCATACAGCCCGGAAAATGCACAACAACCCAGTGATTCTGGCCATGAAAGCCTTTGACAACACAAGGACAAGTATTGCACTCTATTTGGCTTCTGTAATTTATACTCAAAGAGCAGAAAGGTTAATTAGGGACTTCCACACAGCTAAATAAAATCCCACATTTTCTGCTTTGAACTGGAATATATGGCAGTGTGGACTCAGGGTGCTTACAGACAGGCATTTATCCAAAGAACATTTAAAAAATGCGAATGTCCCTGGGTGGGTGTCCAGATGTTATCCTGGAACCTTCTGGGAGAACACCTGGACACTGTCACTCCCTCCCCAAATCCCCCCAAAATGCTTTGAAAAGTAAGAAAAAACTTACCGGAAGGTGCGAAATAAACCCACTATCAAATTAATTTGCCAAAAAAACAGGGTTTTCCTGGTTTGTACCAAATTAATTCATGGTTTCCAGAAACGTCTGGACAACCCCTTTTTGATGTGGGAAGTCCCACATTAAAGAGGCTGTCTGGATGGTCCCTCAGATATTCAAAACTGATATTGTGGGATTTTCTGCCTTGATATTCTGGGATACAGGCCTGTGTGGAAGGGCCCTAGGTTGACCAAAGGCAATGATACATGCTGCTATGAACTCAGTATGTGCAGTTATGTTGCTATCTACTCAAGTCTTCACTGGTGCAAAGCCCCAAGATTGATGAGAAGTCACTAATGGATGTCCAGATGACATCCACAGACTTCCAGTCCACAGTACAGGGGAAAACCAGTTGATTTAGTTTTACCCCACATCACAAGTAGCTGGGGAGTGCTCTGGAAATTTGGCAAAAATCTGGAGAAGCACCACAATTTGGGGCCAGTGTAGATAGCTGAACATGCTCTTATCCAATATGGTCCACTGTCCATGTGGCCCAGTTCTGCCACCCCCTTTTCTCTGTCCTCCACGGTGCTGGGAACAGGGGATGGATCTGGGCTGTTTCATCAATGTAGTTATGGCAGATAGCCACAGAGCTCCAGACAGCTCTGGGTTGTTGCCAGATTCCTTTGTTGACATCAGGAAAGGTACCTGCACAACCAAGGAGAAAGAGGGGCATTGGAGTAAACTTCTATTTATGGCCTTTTACAGTAAACCACCAACACATGCATGCAATAAATCTGAACATTCCATAACTTGAGATGTTTCTTTAATTCAATGCATTAGTAATTCTTATGCTGTTTGGTCCTGCCGCTGCCTTGATTTTGGTCCCAAATTTGATTGAATCACAGCTGCTGAACTCCCAAACTTTAAAGGACTTTCTTCATACAATATGAATCTCCAGCCACCATTCCTACTGGGACTTCAAGAATACAGGCTCCATAGAACACCTGGTTGTATTACTTTTGTACTTGTTTTCTGTTAATCTTCTCAAGGGGATAGCAGCTGCCAAGAATAAAAAAGTGTCATCTCTCTTAATAATCACTGTGATTTGATTTCCCAGCAAAGCAATTTTTTTATTTAAAGCATTGCACGTACAGTAGTTGGTGTCCAAACAGGAGGTTAACATTTGCCTTCATTGAGATGGATGAAAAGCAAGAAATTGAATTGGTCAGACAACTTGAAAGTGTGCGATCTATTTTTTTAAAAAACTTTTTTGTATATACACTGCAGTAGATTTAAATTTGGACCAGCTTTCAAAAGAGTACTCAAATTTTCCAAAACTATAATATGTCACAGTGCTACACAATACAATTTACCAGGCAGCCAACAGGAAATTTCTTTTCTACTTCACATTCTATTTGAGAGCTATAGTTCTATCATTATTTGGATAGTATTTCAGTATTTCATTTCCTACTCTCACCTGCGGCAATAATACCTGAGAAACCATGATGCTGCCTGGGAACAACTTTGGGATAAATGTCCACTGCCCCATGCTACACAAGTGAGCAGGAGGACCTTCAAATCCCATAGGACTGGTTTACTGTACGACAGCTTAAAGTAAATGAAGTAATACATATTTCCCAACAAGCATTTTTCCTCCAAATGCAGGTATATTTTAGTTAGCAAAGTAGGTTTGTGCCCGAGAATTACTATTTTAACAGAAAATTTTATATCAGAGGGGAAAATAACAGAGTAAGGATAGGGATAGGTTCCTACTCCACAACACTCTACCACATTTTGGAAAACATTTCATTCAAATTTAACAATATGCACTTGTGAAACGAAATAACCAAGTGAGGTAAGCTTTACTTAAGTAAACAAAAACATTTAAAACTTTCTTGAAGGTTTCTTTTGTAATACATTGATGAATTATGAAATTCCAAGGATTTCTTCTTCTTCTTCTCACCAGTTTCCATTCTTCTCATGATTTCCATTTGGTTGAGCAAACTTACAGAGCTATGCTTATTTAGCATACGTGGGTAACTGGTGAGACAGGTTTTCCTTTCTCAGTAAGGGATTCTGGAGGCATCTGCTGTTGATTCTACCTGTTGGAGACAGGGGCACCCAGCTATAGAAGAATTGACTAGAAGACAATCCCACTATTTGCCTGTAAAGATTTTACTGCATTGTTTACTGGAGACATAAAAGTGCAGTACGAAATATCTTTTTCTCTCTAGCTTCCTTCAACATCTTCTCCATGACAACTATGACAAATGTCCAGCTAGACAAAAGATAAAGAAGAAAAGTGGTGGTGTGTTGTGTATGTGTGTAGGCTTTGCCAATTGCAATGTGGATGTAGGGCTGAAAATCTGAAACTGAAAAATTGTAACATTGTTACAAATGTGGAAATAACAATTAAGCCTACATCTGTCCAAATACAATGTCATTTTGACCAGCACTCAGTAACTTCCATCTGAAACAAAATTGTGAACAGACATAGTTAGATTTCTTGAAGATGCTTTTCAGGAGCCTAATATTCAGCTACAACTTTAATAATTACGTATGTTTGCATTTCATTTACATTTTTAAAATTGACTATTGATGTCAGTATGCAATAATTTGGGCCCCGGGATGAAACATTGGATGAGAGATTATGGCCTTGGGAAGGATTCTGCAAGAGAAGGCAAGCCCTTGTGGCTTGTGCTTTTGATATTCTTTTTAAAAGAGCTATGTGGCCTATTCCTAATAAAATAATTTTTATTTTCACTTACAAACATTTAATTTTCTTGATTAAATATTGCAAACATGCAGAAAATTGTGATATTTATCAAGCAAAATTTTGGAGAAGAAGGAAAAATAAGCCATGGATTATTTCTACCATAATATTATTTGAAAAGAGCAGATATAATCCAACTATGTTTAGATGTACTATTTAATTGACTCTAGTGAGAATTGGTTCTTTCATCCTTATATACGATATACTGTAAATGCAGCAAATATTAATGGCTTTGGATGGGATTTTTCCTGTTTCCTTTTCTTGTGGGCCTCATTAGGAATTCCCTTTCAAATATAGGAAGAAGTGAACTCTTGGAAAGCTATCATGGCTCAGAATAACCAAAAGTTTCATGAAATTTAGTGCAACTATTGTGGAGTCAAATAGTTGCACTATTTATTTATTTATTCATTGGATGGATATAAATCCAAATAAATCTTTGGACCAGAGCTGAAGGATATGGTAATAACAGTGATGCTTTTCAATTAAAGGAAAGGGAATCGAGAGAGTTGAAGATTTCAGAGAACATTTATTATTCATAATGCAGCAACACTAATCAAAGCTAGGTCAATTCTTACTTTAACGATGTCAGGTACAGTGGGAATTCAAGAATGTGGGAAATGGTGTTTTTGTTTTTTAAAACCCCTTAAACTTATTCTGTTGGCCTAAAGTTGGTATACAAATAACTGCATGAGTAGGTCTGTGAGCTCAGTTGGGATTTGGATGGACCCTGTGAAAATCAGATTTCCAAAATCTAGGGAGTATTGCAATTTTTATGATAAGCTATTGCAAATGGAGCAGTGTGTTGCTCAAAGAGGTATTGGACACATCCATAAAATCCAACGTCTTAAAGTGGTTCATTGGATTCACTGCAATGTACTTAAAAAAAAACACTAGCTAAATTCTACTGCCTACAATCCCACAGCTTTGAAACAGAAAGCCAGCCTGGATATGGAGTTAGCCATGGGTTAGAAGGATTGACAAAGTTTATATTCCCCCTGAAGACACAGGTCTTCAGTCTGGGGGTCTTCCTGGACTCATTGCTAAGCCTGGAGGCCCAGGTGGTGGCGGTGGCCAGGAGGACCTTTGCACAACTAAAACTTGTGCACCAGCTGCACCCATACCTTGAGAAGCCGGACCTGGCTATGGTAGTCCATGCATTAGTTACATGCCATTTAGACTACTGTAGTGAGCTCTACGTGGGGCTGCCCCTAAAGAGTGTCCAGAAACTTCAATTAGTTCAGAGATCTGCAGCCAGGTTATTGACAGGAGCTACCCCTCTGCTAAAGCATTGGCTGCCTTAATTGCCTGCCAATTTGTTTCCAGGAATGATTCAAGGTGCTGGTTTTGATCTTTAAAGCTTGAAACAATTCAAGTCCAACTTACATATCTGACCGCATCTCCTCATACCAACCCACCCGAATGTTAAGATCTTTCAGCAAAGCCTTCTCTTGTTGCTGCCACCATTGCAAATGCGGTTGGTGGTGATGAAAGAGAGGGCCTTTTCAGTGGCCGCTCCAACCCTTTGGAACTCCTTCCCCAAGGAGGTTAAAACAGCTCCCTCACTGATATTTTTCAAAAAGCAGCTAAAGACTTTCCTGTTACACAAGCTTTTAATGAAGATACTTAATTTGGAATTGCAGGAAGGCTAACTTTCAGTGAGTTATCGTGCTAAGTTTACCATCTATATTGATGAGTTTCCCTCAACAACTGTATTTGTTAAATGTTTTAAATATATGTCTATTTATGCCTTATTGTAAATTTGGTTTCATAGGTTATTGTTATATGTATGGTTGACTTGTATTGTTTTTTGAAATGTTGTGAGCTGCTTTGAGTCCCATTTAGGGAGAAAAGTGGGATACAAATAGTTTTTAATTATTTTATTATGACACAGCAAACAAGATAGATATGCTGGATTTCATATCACAAAATCACAAGTCGAACACTTCCCAAGTGTCTAGGACTGTGTGATGTATTTTCGGATGATGAGCGCAGATCCCAGCAGGGTGGCCTTTTGCAGTTGGCAGATCGTAATTTTGTCAATGTCTATTGTTTCCAAATGCCGGCTGAGATCTTTTGGCACGGCACCCAGTGTGCCGATCACCACCGGGACCACCTGCACTGGTTTCTGCCAGAGTCTTTGAAGTTCAATCTTGAGGTCCTGATAGCAGCTGAGTTTTTCCTGTTGTTTTTCGTCAATGCGACTGTCACCTGGGATGGCAACAACAATGATCCAAACCTTTTTCTTTTCCACAACTGTGATGTCTGGGGTGTTGTGTTCCAGAACTTTGTATTATTATTATTATTATTATTATTATTATTATTATTATTATTATTATTATTATTTATTACCTTGCATCAGGACACTCTTAAGATTTTTAAAATTTCTGACTCAAATGAGCTTATGAGTGGCTTTATAACTTATGGCTTATTGAACACAATTATTCAATATATTACTTCTCCCACCTAGAGTAGATCCATTAACTCAATTGGAACTTGATAGGTCAACCTTTATTTAGGCTCCATTGATTCAATGGGTCCACGACAATTGCATTAAAACCAGATGTTATTGTTGCTGTCATGAATAATGTTGTTCTCATTTGCAATTCATATGCTAAGCAGTATATGCACCTCAATATTGCTTATAGGCCATTGTTTGCAAATGTTCTCTCAGGTCAGTACATGTGTTTCCCTGGATTATGTAGAACTGCTTTGCCATGAACAATTTCAGTATGTTCACTCCTGCTTGACTCTGCTGCCTCAGAAAGGTTCTAAATAAAACCAAAATGGTTTTGTTTAACGTGTTCTGCCTTTATAAGGCAAAATTGTAAGCCAGGGTTTCTTCTTGGCTTGCGAATATTTTGTGGACCAACAAGCCAGGATCCTGTAGTCACATAAATGCCACATACATTATTTCAGGTTTATTCTCCTAGTTATGCCAGTGAAACTAGAACAATCTTAGGACCTAGAAGTGTGCACAAAATGATTATTAAAAGCTCTGGAGGACCATCATGGCCATCATTCTGGACAATTGGAAGTGATGTTGCATCACTCCGTGAAGCCTTTACAGTGGGTTTTTTTGGGGGGGAAAGAGTTGCTTTTTTATGGTGGTAGACCTATTGAGCTAACATTTTATAATATCAACAAACATATTTGAAATAGTGGTGGTTTTGGTAAAAAAAAAAAACCCTCTGGGGTGTCCTGAGAGATTGGGTGGTCAATGTGGTTGTAAGGGATACACTGGACCCACAGTATATCACATGATTTCTAGATATGAACAAGCAGAAGGGGCCAGCAATATTGGTTTGTGTGTACTTGGATTCTACTTATTTAAAGGTAGAAGTACTTTCTACAATCATGATTCACCATTCCACATGACTTAGGAAAATCACTTCTAATTCACCTTTAGGAAATGTAACTGTTGGAGTTGTTGTATGTCTTTCGGGCTGTGTAACTGTAACTGTTGTCTTCCAGTACAGAGGGGAGTCGATCATACAACAGTTTGAATCATATTTGGAAGTCAACCAGTTGGAACACCGTCATCGGTTGCTCTTTGAATGGCATTCATTTCATGCAATGCAAACTTGTTTCTGAATGTACAATATCAAGTGTTTTGTTCATTTTGAGCAACAACCCACGTTACTGTAATTGATGGGACATGAATAGAAGTGAATTAAATTACTATGTCGTGGGAATTGTGTTTCAGATTGTTCCAGTTCCAAGTGACGATTTTGCAAATCTAAAAACTGATAATAAATGAGAGCTGCTTATTTAGAAAAGTGAAGAAATATCTCGGGGAGGGGGAACACTAGTGAGAAGTTCATTTCTCTTACATATTTCTGTAACTCTCTTGATAATGTTGCTATAGTAGCAAATCTAATATGGAGCGGATTGCTCAAAAAGCATCAGTTTCTATAGAAACAGATTGCCTTCATGTGGGAAAAAAGTTTACTTTCGTAGCATGCAGTATCTAATATTAGATTGTATGTGCACGTGTTTAAGAATGAAACCTGTCCACTGAGGAGTGTTCCATCATTAAAAATAATTCAGTATCTTTGAAGATCAAAAAAAGAGAGATACATCAAGGGATTAGAGCAGCACTATATGGGTGATATGAACTGTTGAGGGGAAAAAGATGAAATTGGCAGGTTGTTGGTTTATACAGAACATGCACTTTGATGTTGGACAAAAACTCTAAAAGTACAATCATTGCCACACAGCTTAAACTCAGCCACAGTTTTCCAGCTCCGTTTCAGCAGGAATGCTGCCATATCTTACACCACCTGATGCTTCTGAACTTTAAAAGGCAGGAGAAGACAAGAGAAGAAAACCTGAGAGAGATGTTATGCCAGAACTCGTTCAAAGCATAAATATCTCTGTTGAGAGTTATAGGAGCTGTGCTGAATTTCACTGATGCTATTTCGAATGTTTCCTTTCTGATTTCAATTACGTTTGAGTTGTACACTGTAAATTATTTGAGTGGCACCCTGTGGATTGTTCTGGTTACTGTTGCCTTATTGGTGACTGCTATTCTCAGGACAACTGTTCGTGAAAAAATCAGTTGGCTTTATTCTTCTTGTGAATTCATTGTTTTGTGAAGTACACAAAGTTAAACACTGTGATGCATATTTAAAAGATCATTATGGTTCTTGCTGTGCTGGATTAAGCTGAATTCCACAGTAAAACTGTGAACACATTTAATCTGGAGGGAAAGAACTGTTTTAAAACAGCACTGGTGATCAATGCTTAGGAAATGCCTCTTTAACATGCAAACCAGATGTTTCTTGCGATATCTGTTCTATGAATAAATGTGCATCATCATCATCTCCTTTATCTTTATACTCCACTTTTTCCCAAGATTGGGATGAAAAGAGGGTTACAAGAGGATTTTGAAGCAATATAATTAAAGCACATAAAAAGTCAGTCTTAAAGTACAAAAGATATTAACATTTGGACAGTTTAAAATATAAAAATTAAAAAGTGTTATAAGCAATTAAAAACAGTACAGGCTGAACATCCCTCATGTTGAATTCTGAATGCCAGGATTCTCCAAAATTGTATTTATGGATGGCTGAGGTAGTGACAGCTTTATTGTTGGTTTAGTGTAAGCAACTTTATTTCATGCACAAAAGTATTAAAATATTTTGTATAAAATAACCTTCAGGTTATGTATACATATAGTGTATAGAATTCAGTCCCATTTCTAAGATACTTCATTATGTACGAATGTGCAAATAAAGGTATTCCAAAATCTTAAATCCAAAACACTTTTGGTCTCAGGTATTTCAGATAAAGGATACTCAACCTTTACCATCTTCAACATCACAACAGCCCTTTAAAAACCCTTTCCTTTAAAAACGTTCCTTAAAAGTGGCCAAATACACACCCTTCACCTGCTGCTAAAACATCACAAGGAGGGAAATATTACTGCTCAGTGGTTCTCAACCTGTGGGTCCCCAGGTGTTTTGGCCTACAATTCCCAGAAATCCCATCCAGTTTACCAGCTGCTAGGATTTCTGGGAGTTGAAGGCCGAAAACATCTGGGGACCCCAGGTTGAGAACCACTGTATAGCTTCTCTATGAAGGGAGCTTCAGAGTCTATGGACACTGAAATCTCCTGTCACCATCAACCATGTCCATGAGGTTAGTAAATATGAAAAGAGGATCTCTCCTCAGGATTTCAGGGTCCAGGCAGGCTATATGGGGAGAATTAATGTGTCTGATAACCTATGCTGGAAGATTTTAAAGGGCAAACCAGCATTTCAAATTATTTCTAGGAACAGACCAGCAGCTCGTAAAGCTATTGGAGCAGGGCAGTTATATGATCCCTGCGTCAACTATACCAAGTGTCCCAGCTAGCATTCTGGTTACAACTCTTTGTATCAAGTGAAGTTTCTAGATATTTTTCAAAGGCAACCCCAAATGAGATGCCACTAAGGCATGTGTCACCATGATCACATTAGGCAGCTCTACAAATGGATGTAGTTTGCACCCTGCAAAACAAGCTGATGTAGCATCTAGTTTGAAATGACTGATATGCTAGAAATGTTCTGATATGACCCCATATATACGGAGGAAGAATGACCATGTGATGGCCTGTCTGCCTACTCAGTCAGATCTCCAGAAAGTTTGTGGATGAGCAAAGTTGAAGTCCCTGCTGTTCCTTCTTTTTTATTTTATTAAAAGTAATTTAACTTTACAAAACTCAACACAACAAAATAAAATTTACAGCATGACAGCAAAACATGTGATACATGTTGAGGTGTCATTCCAAAGACTAACATGTTTCTTCTTGCAGGGTTCCTGCCTTTAATGTCCAGAATGGACAGAATGGACAGTGGGGTCTAAATAGATTCTCCACTACCTTGTAGTCCCATGTATACCTCCTAGATCTGCTGAGACAGTTTGAGGTAACTTCTAAAATAAATTCAGGGGACAAGCAAAGAGTGGGGGAGTGGAAAAGAAAACCCTGCTGTTCAGCTGGCTGTTCATATGCTGTTGGGATTCAAGCTCAGAAAAATTCCTTTTCTTGGTCTAAAACTCCTAGAAACTCCTTGTCAATATAATACTATGCAGAAAAAAGGCAGGGGAGGTAAAAATTCCAAGGTCTTGTGTTGCCCTCTATTTTCAAACCAGTCAGCCCTTCAAATAGTAAAGAACTGGAGAAGAAATGAACCTCAAAAGAAATGAAGCAGAAAAGTCTTTCAACAGGAAATGGCTTTTCACAGCAGTAGTATCTGTTTGTACATTCATGAATTTTCATCTATTACGTGAATAAGGATGATGAACAATCTGGAAATGTTCAGTATCAGATATAGACACCAAATATGCAAACTGGGTGAACTTTCAGACTGTTCTGTTCTTTCAGATTGTTTGTTTTTGTTTTGGATAATTTTGATATACTTTCCTTCTGAGACTTCATTTTTCAAAATGCTTTGGTAGCCTTCTGCTAATACTTTGTGTACTTGGCTGGATAGCATATGCCAACTCTCTTTAATCACAGTCTCTTAGTGAATAATCATCTGAAAACAAGTGTCTAGCATTCTCTTCTTGAGTTTCAAAGCTTGGGGGAAGGTAGGTTCAACACATGAAAATGCAGCAGCTTTCCATACCTTTCATTTCTTTCTTTTTGTTTGAGAATGGATTCTTTCACACTAAACAATTATTTTTAGTCACCCCTCCACATTCACTGGGCTTACAGCACAGGACTCCAACAAAAATAAAAAATGAATAAAGAAATTGGAATTTTTAAAAACTCCAATGTAATTCTGTGGGTAGTTTCCAGTAGAAGTCAGCCAAAGAATTGTGCTGGAATGTCTAGAAATTTCTAGAGAGATGTTCTCTGTAGAAATCTCTGTGTCCTCAAGTTACTTGAATGCAAACTGATATTAGAGCAACTGAAGTAAACTGAGGGCAAAGAAGGAAAAAGGGAGGAGGAGGAGAGAAAAAATGGGGACATTTAAAGGCAGCTCAAAAAATGGAGCGACAAGAGGAGCAATTGAGATTCTCCCTGACAAGCAAAGATAACTGAAAGCGATGGAACTGAAGCTCCTAATCTTCTTCAGTACTCGCCATGTATCTAGAGTTGGTGAGAGATTTAGTTGAAGAACATCTGGAGATCTGCACAATTCACATTCATGGCCTATAATGTCACTTGGGACCTCTTCACACAGGGCATTTTTGCTCTGTTTTGCTGCTTTTATGCACAACAAGGATATGCTGCACTGCAGGCCTCACCTACATTCTTCTCAAAGTGGAGGAGAAGTGCCAAAAAATGCATTTTCTTCTACTATGGGGAGGAAAATATAGTATGGGTAGCTCCAATGGAGGTACCTACACTTTCCTCCCCTTTTTGCTGTGTGATGGCAGAACGGCTGCTATCTGATGGGGGGAGGGAAAGGGTGTTGAGGCCTGCAAAGCCTCTGAGGATAAGGACTGGGTTGAGCCTTTTGTTTCTATGTGGGGAGGAAGAATAAAAGTGTTTTTCGAGACAACAGGAATATTTTAGGTGGATCTGTTGTTGGGAAAACAGGAGGAATTCTCATGAGAATCAGCCAGGATTGACTCTGAAAGGAATGTGGAGGAGATAGGAGGGTTACAGATAACCCAGTGTTTACAGTACAGAAGGGATAATGTGAAACAGAGACAAATTTGTTGTTCCCAGAGACTGAAAAATAAACAAAGGGAACCTCGGTGTGAGAAAGAGTGAGGCCATGGGCCAGAGGGAGTATTCTTAAGGAATTGGAGCCAATGTTTGGTGAGGAGATCAACGTTGGATTTTCATGTGTCAAGTTTCCTGTCTTGGGAACTCCAAGTTTGGAGTTCTGTTCTTGGGTCTGTATTTTGTTTCCCTGTTTACATTCCATGCCTCCTGTTTGGATTACAAATATTGTTTCAGATTTAAAGCCTTTGGGATTATCATCACGTTCAAGCATCAAGCCTTTGGGGGTCAAGTTCATCTTTTCAAGCTTTTGGATATAATTCTATTTTAAGTGCAACAAACCTTGGATTACAATTTCTTGCTTTTGTCTTCAGTGATTTTTGGAATTCATATTCAGAGTTGGTCATTGCTTTTTGTTAAGCTCCTGGAAATCTAATTTATGGATACACTTGGAAACTGCTTTTGCATACTGTTTTTTTTTTTTTTGCTGGTACTTTACTGAATGTTTAACCTTCTTATTGTAAACACTGTTTTGAAACTGCTTTTATATTAGATACTTTTCTTAATATAATTATTATTGTGGATCTGTGTGGTGTTTGCGTGAAAAAGGGATCAAGCAGGTGGCTAGGCTGCAACAAAGGGGGCCAAAGCCCCCTCTCCCATCCCCACTGTGTGATGAGGGGAAGAGGGAGGGCGTGTGGAGCACCACAAGCCATCCCATGTGCTTTCCCTTTCGCCAGCTATTGCCGGCACAATGGTGTGGCCCAAAGACGTCCTTGGAATATGTTCTCAGTGTTGCATCCAAATCTGAAAGTAGGTCTTTGCATCAATTTTTAAAAATCTTCTCAGACTTGTTTTTTCTTCTGTGTGACCTTGAGTGGCCACTTGTGTATCACTCAAAATAAAATTTAAAAACACATCATCAAAAGAGGAACAAAAAAAGGCTTCAGCTTCAAGCAGTGTGCATAAGGTGATTTATATGTTTAAATGGAAATGTAGGAGAAGTTAAATGAAATAAACTATATCAAAGGAGGGCATGATTTATGAGCCTAATTTACTTTTTTAGAATCAAAATTTGAGAGGAAGTATTACTGAAACTGAAAAAAAAATAGAAAAATAACTTGCTAAACAAGGCAGGGTACTTTTCCTTTTTTATGATGCACAGGTAAAGCATTTGCGTCATGTAGCTGCTAGGCTTGCTCAAATAATTCGATTTCCCCGTTACCCGTTATTAATTCGTTATTTTCGTTTGTTTTGAAGCAATATACGGCCTTGATTGTCCACACGTCTGGATATCGCGGTTTCGAATCGCGAGAGGCCGTTTTTTCTTATTTCGTCGTTTTTTTCGTTAGGAAAAAAAAGCTTTTGCAAATCACCCAAACTCCCACCATTCAGGCCCTTTCCTTTTGCCCCTCAGCAAAAGGGGCGTCACGGGCTCAGCCAATGGGAGGGGGCGAGGGGGAAGGAGGCCGAGGAGGAGGAGGAAGACGGAGGGGGGAAATGGCCGCCGCCGCCGCCGCCTCGCCTCAGCTCAGGCCTGGTGTCTCTCTGTGAGGCGGGAAGGCGGCGGATGGAGCCGGGAATGGAGAGACCGAGAGAGACAGAGAGGGGCCTGGCGGTGAGGTTTTGACATCTGTGCGAAGCTGGGCAAGTGGGGTTTATATATCTGTGGAAGGTCCAGGGTGGGAGAAAGAACTCTTGTCTGTGGGAGGCAAGTGTGAATGTTGCAATTGGTCACCTTGATTAGCATTGAATAGCCTTGCAGCTTCAAAGCCTGGCTGCTTCCTACCTGGGGGAATCCTTTGTTGGGAGGTATTAGCTGGCCCTGATTGTTTCCTGTCTGGAATTCCCATTTTCTGGGTGTTGTTCTTTTACTGTCCTGATTTTAGCTTTTCTGTAGCTAAAAATGCATATAAAATTGATTCTATAGGGAGGATAAATGATTGGATTTCAACTCCTACAGCTTGGCTTTCTCTGCCAATAATGGTACCCATCTTGGATATTGTAAGGGATTTATTATTATTATTATTATTATTATTATTATTATTATTATTATTAGACCTTGCTCCCAGGAAGGTGCCTTCGCTGTGGCTCCCAACTTATCTATCTACCTTTCCACATATTCTCCACATTGTGTGTGTATGTATATTATATATACATGAGCCCCGATGGCGAAGTGTGTTAAAGCACTGAGCTGCTGAACTTGCAGACCGAAAGGTCCCAGGTTCAAATCCCGGGAGCAGAGTGAGTGCCTGCTGTTAGCTCCAGCTTCTGCCAACCTAGCAGCTTGAAAACATGCCAATGTGAGTAGATCAATAGGTACCGCTGTGGCGGGAAGGTAATGGCACTCCATGTAGTCATGCCGGCCACATGACCTTGGAGGTGTCTATGGACAACACTGGCTCTTGGGCTTAGAAATGGAGATGAGCACCAACCCCCAGAGTCAGACATGACTGAACTTAACGTCAAGGGATACCTTTACCTTTACCTATACACACACACACACAAACACACACACACATATGCAGGGACTATATATATATATACACAGTATATATCACACACACACCAATTTAACAAAGTTTCAGCCACAAAAACAAAGTTTCTGAAGTAGAACAATGACTTTCACAGTAAAGACAACCCAATTTAACAGGAAATAAGACTTTCAAATCAGGAACAGATTTCTGCAATTATTAAAAAATGGTTTATTATAAAAGCTATGAAAATTCGCCAAAAATCAGAGGATAAGGGAAACGTTCCAAATTTTGGTGAGCTATCAGTGTTAAATGTGTTCTACCACTGTACCAAGTTTGAAGAAGATCACTCAAAAAATGAGGGTGGGAGAGTCCTGTAAAGTCCTCTCCCTCTGTGCTGTTTTTGGGAATTGCGCATGCGCGTCCGCCATTAACGAATTAATTTTGAAGATAACGAATTTTCGTTAATTTCGAATTTTTTGGGGGGCAAAATTCGGAAATACCTTCAGAAACGAAACGCTGCCCCCCTCTAGTTTTGAAACGAGTTTAGAATCCAATTTTTCGTGGATCGATCAAGCCTAGTAGCTGCTCAGAAATTCATCTAAATGTCTAGAACACCCACTAAGTGGCAAGCTACACATTTTTTATGATTCCCAATTCAGTTATGGGGACCCTAAAATGGGACCAAGACTGCTAGCTTAAGATGCTTTGCTGTACAGTGCTGAGAACATTATTATTACAAGTTAAGTAAATATTTCTATCCAAAATGCTTGGGAGCTGAAGTGTTTGGGATGTTGGATTTTTTTGGATTTTGGATTTTCTGTATTTGTACATAGCAACATATGAGAATATGATATAAATATGGAAAATAAATAAATAATAATGAACAATAAACATTAATCCACCTTAAAATGTATATTGTCATGGGACCGATTCCAAGAGCTGAGTCTGCAAGCTCTTGAATCGGAGCCATAACAATACGCACTCCTCGATAGCTCCTACGGACACCTGGCAGCAAAGCATGGGAAATTCTGGAGTGAGAATCAAAACAATTTTAATGAGTAGTTTGTGTGGTAGTGATTGTCATATGATACATGGGGTGGGGTTTGGGTGATGATATTTACGTGTGGTGTGACGTTGTAGCAAAGGAAATAAAAATGATTGTATGTAAACATTATGTCATTCTCGACTTTTCCAAGTCGTGTGTTCTTCAATAAAGATTGGTTTTGATAGCAGCTACCTTTGGTCTGTGTTCATGCTGATCGTTTGAAGTAAGCGTGACAGTATACCATTGAACTTATACACACTCTCCAGCACAACAATTAGCAAGATCCAACACACTGTTTAGGTGAATTGGGCCTTGGGCCTTATCATCATAGAAAGGTATTTATTCATCTATGAACTGAAAAGTAGCTGAAAGTAGCTGTGTAACTTTAAAGCTGTTGCTCTCTTTTGTTATTGGTCTTATATTTAAGGCTAGACTAACATGTCTTCTAACAGAGGGCTGCCCTTTTGACAACAGAACATATGGGCAGTCCATTTCGTCCATACAGTTTCTTAATCAGAACAAGTTGCCTCTCTTTCTCAGTTCATCTTTCACCTTCTGATCCACATTGTTTCCAGGAGGATGATCAAAATGACACCTTCAGGCATATATCTTTTGTCTCACATTAACATCTTTGCTGTCCCTGTCTGAACTTTCTGAAAGCATTTCCAGCTATAATGTATTAAAAACATGAAGTGCAAATTTAAAAGCAGAGATAAAAATGAAGCGCAGCGAAGCAAGTTGCTATACCGAAAATCAACCGTGACGGCAAGTGTTAGCATGTAGATCTGCACACACATAGCACATGTATATACTCATAGTAGTCTGTGATCACAATCTAAGCAAAGCCTCTGAATTTGTAGAGGACATACTGTTAAGCTGGTTTCTTTTTTAAATGTCATGTTGTTCTCAGCAGATTGTTTTAAAAGTATATGTGCATTCTGACATATCTCATGTCTTGGGCCTCACCTACATTGCCCCATAATTCAATCTGCAACTGTATTATATGCTCAGTGTAGACTCATACAATGCACGGACACGGAACAATGGCTTCAAACTACAGGAAAGGAGATTCCACCTGAACATCAGGAAGAACTTCCTCACTGTGAGGGCTGTTCGACAGTGGAACTCTCTCCCCCGGGCTGTGGTGGAGGCTCCTTCCTTGGAGGCTTTTAAGCAGAGGCTGGATGGCCATCTGTCGAGGGTGCTTTGAATGCGATTTCCTGCTTCTTGGCAGGGGGTTGGACTGGATGGCCCATGAGGTCTCTTCCAACTCTACTATTCTATGATTCTATGATTCTATGAATTCAATGCAGTTAAACTTCCTTATAGGAGTCTACAATGACCACATAATGTGGTACTGTAGATATGAGTCCTTGATTAATAAGATCCTGTCCCATCCAAAAGGGAGTGTGGCATTTTCAATTGGTTTTGTGCATCACCAGAGGCATTTTCACTTAGCCTTCTGTCCCATTTGAAAAACTTTGCCCTCCTCTATTTTTTGATATATTTTTATTGACGTTTTATAAAATATTACAAAAAAAAGAAGAAAAACTAAGATAAAGAAATATAAAAAAATGTAAAATAGAATTTTTGAAACACTGAAATTCTCCTCTATTAATAGGAATAGCATTGCAGCCAGTGATAGAAGATATAGTCTAAAGAGATTGCAGAATGGGGGCTCTTTCATTTGTTTTCTCTATCAAACAGTGATGAGTTATGTGCCAGGATACCAGAGACCAGGGCCAACAGAAAATGTAGTAACAGTTCTCAGAAGAATTATGACTCTTATGTTGGAGAGTTGGAGAAAGAGGATACTTTTTGTGGGGAGTACTTACTTATGTGGCCAAGTGGCTATAGAAAAGATGTTTTGGCAAATTCTCCTTTGTCTGGGATTTTGATCCAAGCCAGAGAAGAACCTGTGATTTTTAAAAGTTAATCTCTGATTTAAGGGGGATCTTAAATGTTTATTTCCGAGCCAGGTTTGGAAGAAACTATGCAAAGTGTTTTAGAAATAGCCCATTATGGACTTAAAGCTGTTATTTCACTGCATTCCTGTGATCAGGGATAGCAGCAATTTACTGATAAAATGGCCCTCACCATTGCACGTTTCCAAGCATCACGCTATTGCAATGCTTTACAGATCCTCAGCTGTACATCCTGATTGAGAAACATTGTTTTATAGTACACACAGGCCTTGCAATAGCCGCTTGGGTCTAAAGTTGCATCTACACTGTAGAGTTTACGCGATTTGATATCCCTTTAACTGCCATGGCTCAATGCTATGGAATCATTGTACTTGTAGTTTGGTGAGGCATTCACTCTATTTAGCAAAGAAGGCTAAAGATATAGAACTACAACTCCCATGGTTCCATAACATTGAGCCATGGAAGTTAACGTGTTTCTAGATGCACCCTCAGAAACCACTCAGTCTTGGGAGTTTGCTTCTATGAGTTAATATTTCTGCATTTTGAAGCAAGTATTCTGTTAGTTAGTTGTTTGTGTTCCTCAATTATTGTTTGACATTTATGAAGTTCTAACTTAGTACCTATAAACACAATTATTAGGCATTTTGCTTCTTGAATGTTCAATAAAATTCCTCTTTAATTCCATTCCGCCGACAAAGGATAATATTTCTGTTGTAAGACACTTTTGGAAATTAATAGCATTTGGATTTTAATGGTGTGCTCTTTGTTGATGTTCACATTCTGTCTTTTAATGGATTTCTAAATACTCTTAATACTTTTAATTGTATTTTTAAAATACCCTTTATATGTTTTTTTCTGATGTTTTTATGATGCTTATATGCACACACAGGAATCTTTCCATATTTGTATTAGGATGCTTGCATGTGTGCATATAAGCATCAGCGCATAATTGAGTGATTTTAAAAAAAAAACTTCCGGTGGATATCTCTTGTTTGCCCTGCATATCAATCCTGCATTTTGACACTGTCTGGAAACACACTGAGCTGCTGCAGGTAAAGTGGGGTTAAACTGCATTAATTTGACAATACAGATGCACCCAGAGTTGGGCTGGAATTCCACAGTTGGGAGCAGCCACCGAAATCTTGTCTATACGGGTCATATAAAGCAGTTTCAAACTGCATTATATGGCAGTGTTGAAGGGGGTCTGATGGTGCTTCTGATGGTATGGGAAGGAGGATGAAAGAAAGCTCTCCCCGAGGATCTTAAAAACAGGCCGTCCCCTAGTTATAAGCATCCACCTTACAAATGACTCATTGTTAGGAACAGGGATGAGAGAACAGGAAGTGAGAGAAATCTACCTGTTGTAAGGGACATTAACCCTTGCAAGGAAAAGGTTAAGGAAAAGGGAAAAGGTGTCTCAACTGAAGCAAATGTAGTCTCTATCTCCAAGAAGGGAAAAAAGGACAACCCAAACAATTACTGTCCGGTCAGCCTCACGTTGATACCAGGCAAGATTCTGGAAAAGATCATTAAGGAAGTGGTCTGCAAACACTTAGAAACAAATGCAGTCATTGCTAATAGTCAACACAGATTTATCAAAAACAAATCATGGCAGACTAATCTGATCTCTTTTTTTTCTATAGAGTTACGAGCTGGGTAGATGTGGGGAACGCCGTGAATGTAGAGTATGTGGATTTTAGTAAGGTCTTCAACAAGGTCCCCCACGACCTTCTGACAAACAAACTACTCAAATGTGGGCTAGGCAAAACTACAGTTAGGTGGATCTGTAATTGGCTAAGCGAATTAATCCAAAGGGTGCTCACAAATGCGTCGTCTTCATCCTGGAAAGAAGTCATGAGTGGAGTGCCGCAGGGTTATGTCCTGGGCCAGGTTCTGTTTAACATCTTTATTAACGACTTAGATGAAGGGTTAGAAGGCAGGATCATCAAGTTTGCAGACAACACCAATTTGGGAGGGGTAGCCAATACTCCAGAGGACTGAAACTAACAAAATGAAATTCAGCAGTGACAAATGCAAGATACTTCACTTCGGCAGAAAAAATGAAATGCAAAGATACAGAATGGGGGTCGCCTGGCTTGACAGCAGTACATGTGAAAAAGATTTTGGATTCCTTGTGGATAAAAGTTAAACATGAGCCTACAATGTGATGTGGTGGCGAAAAATGCCAATGGAATTTTGGTCTGCATAAATAGGAGTAGAGTGTCTAGATCCAGAGAAGTCATGCTACCCCTCTATTCTGCCTTGGTCAGACCACACCTGGAATACTGTGTCCAATTCTGGGCACTGCAAGGGAGATGTTGACAAGCTGGAAAGTGTCCAGAGGAGGGTGACTAAAATGATTAAGAGTCTGGAGAACAAGCTCTATGTGGAGTGGCTTAAAGATCTGGGCATGTTTAGCCTGCAGAAAAGAAGGCTGAGAGGAGACATGATAGCCATGTATAAATATGTCATAGGGAGGAGGGAGCAAGCTTGTTTTCTGCCGACCTGGAGACTAGGATTGGTTGGAGGCTTCTTCTTTGGAAGCTTTTAAGCAGAAGCTGGATGGCCATCTGTCAGGGGTGCTTTGAATGTGATTTTCCTGTTAAAAATGTAGCTATTCTGACATACATACAAATTCAACTACAGAACCTATCTTCTTCATAACCTGGGGACTGCCTTCAATGGGAGATAAGACAATCAGGACCCAAGTCTATCCCCTACAGATTTGTGTGCTCAGAACATGCATGAGTTCATATAATCATAGAGTTGGAAGAGACCCCAAGCATGACCTCATCCAACCCTCTGCCATGGAAGAATACACAACTAGAGCACCTCTGAAAGATGTCCATCCATCCGTTATATATTTGCTCTCAAGATATCTCTGGTAAAATGCCAGCATTTTATTTGATTTGGACTTTGGGTCTCATCTGACTCTCTTACTTAACACTATATTTTTACTTTTGATTACTTCATTGGGTTATTTTAACAATATTCTGCTTTTCTATACATATTGATTCTATACTATTTATGGAGCTTTTGCCCAGAGGTGACTTAGATATAGATAGATATAGATATTGATATACCCTGTTTCCCTGAAAATAAGACACTCCCTGAAAATAAGACCTAGAAGAGGTTTTGCTGAATTTCTAAATATAAGGCCTCTCCTGAAAGTAAGACCTAGCAAAGGTTTTGTTTGGAAGCATGCCCGCTGAACAGAACACCAGAGCATGCAGGATCGGTAAATGTAAGTACCATAGATTGTTGTATATGGAAATAATGCTAGTAACAAGAAATCCTTGATAGGATTATATAACTTAAAACTACATATACATTAGATCTATGACATAAATGGTTTCTAATTATATTTCTGAATTATTGCTTTAGATGTTTACTAGTGGGTTATTCCCCAGCAGATGTAATTGAAGGTATCAATAGAATTAGGGCTTGAATGGCAACAGATATTAGAAAATCTGTGACTGTAGACTAGGTTAAAAATGATGTGGTCTTCCAGCAATTATTGAAGTACAACTCCCACCACCGCCACCACCATCATCATCATCATCATCATCATCATCATCATCATCATCATCATCATCATCAGAGTATATACCATTTTTCTTCTCAAAGTAGTGAACAATGGTAAATACAACACAATGTTTTAATTGCCGCTAAAGCTGCTGAGAGCTGCAGACCTAGAACATCTAGAGTGTTATAGAATTCCCAGATCTGATACAGATCCCATTTGTATTGGGTTGAGTCAAACTCCCCACCCCAGTTTTTAAATACATACTGAACATACTTTGACATTTGGAGTTCTCCACAATTATTTTCCTCTATCAGTTGTCATAGGAACTGTCACTCCTAAATCAAAAACATGTTGACAACATTCTTTAGGGTACCTGACAAGGTTGCAACATATTCTTGAATGTCACTAAGGTAACTGTTACTTTAGCCAGTTTTGTATAAAAGGCTTTTGCCTTATTGATATGGATTTATTTTTGTAGTCAAAAATATAATCATATCTCAGTAACAGTTGATATGGCAACAGTTCTCGTCTGCAAATTTCACATATATTTATTTAGACATATAGCTTATCTCCTAAAATTTATAATGCTTAGGTCAGATAAGCCTGGGGTGGAAATGGCAGTAGATAATGTGAAAAGGAAGCAAGGCTAAAAAGAGGAAGTGAAAGAAATATATATGATATCCTGCTTTGGGAGATATTATAAAATTCTGCCAAAAAGTTCTGGTACCTCACCAAATGACAGCTTCCAGGATCCCATAGCATTGAACCATGGCAAGTAAAGGCATCAAATTGCATTAAATCTGCATTTTAGATGCACCCACAGTTTCTATTATTCTAATACTCCTCTGTCTTTTCCCCATAGTTCTCCAGGATGGATTAGGTACCTGTGTGTGCATGTGTGTGTGTGTGTGTGTGTGTCTTCCGTTGTAGAAAAAACCGATGCTGTATGCATATGTAAAGTTAATTGTCATTTTATCACCTTGCTCTTCTGATGGGATTATTTCTCTTGTGTATGAAAGAAATATAGCAGAAGAGACTTGTTTAGCATCTAGAATTGCCTGGATTGACCTTTCAAAAAATACCTCAGGTGACCTTTCAGAAAAACACAAAACCAGGCGGGTAACACCTACTTTGTCTTTTGCTCGCTTTGTCAAATGCATGCTTTCTAACCTTTTAGCTGACGCTAATCACTAGACTTCAGAGCCTTCCTGTAACAAGCCATCATAATTCGTAACCATTAAGATAATATGTAGGCTATTTGAACTTAATTTCGCCTTGCCATTAAGAGCAATATTTAAAGTGCAAAAAGATTTTTTTAAAAAGCAAACCTAAAAGAAAATGTATTGACAATTTTTCTTCATTAATGGGGAAATCCTTTGCAATTTATTTTCTTTGTTATTTATTTGGGGGGTGGGGGCTCTCTGCAATTTGCAAAAAATGAAGCCACTTTTCTTTTGATAGTATTAGAAAGAGCAGGCTTGTTAGGAGAAAATCAGTAGCATTGTGCTTGTACTGATGGCTGAAAAGTAGATGCACTGTGTAGAATTATTTGGGAAAAAAGTTACTTGAAAAAAGAGAGGGGAAGAATGAGGGAGAAAAGAGATGAAGGGAAGATGAAGGGAGAGTAAGGAAAAGAAAGAGACAATAAGAAGGGTAGATAACAACAACAGCAACAACAACAGCAACAGCAACAGCAACAACAAAACAAACAAGCCCTATGGTTGTAATGAAATTCAAGGGTCCTGTACTATATATCGAGGACTGTCTCTAAACAAGTGTAGAATTAACATAGTTTAACACAATTTTAACTGCCATGGCTCAATGCTATGTAATCAAGGGAACTATAGTTTGGTGAGGCATCAGTAGAGAAGGTTAAAGGCCTTGTAAAACTGCAGCTCACATGATTCTTAAGGGGATTGTACCGTACAGAAGAAGGCAATGATAAACCAGTCCTGAAACCATTTACCTTAATCTTATGATGAGACTATCTAAACTGGAAACAAGAGACAGGGTCAAAAGATGAGATTCCCTGATCAAAAGCATTCAACCAGCTACTGGGGAAGACCACAGGCAGAGGCGGTCCAACCATAAGGCGAAATAGGCATTTGCCTGTGGCGCCATCGTCCCGGGGGCACCATCGTCCTGGGAGGAGGGCACCACTCTCCACCTCCTTCTCTTTCGGGCCTTCCAGCGGCCGCGCTGGGCCTTCCGGCCAGCGCAGACCCACCTTCGCACCACGCAAGCCCACCTTTGGGGCCTTCAGAGATTGTGAGGTCTGTAGGAACTTGGAAGCTAGGTATGTGGGGTTTATATATCTGTAGAAGGTCCAGGGTGGGAGAAAGAACTTTTCTTTGAAGCAGGTGTGAATGTTGTAATTAATCACCTTGATTAGCATTTAATGGCCCTGTGGCTTCAAGGCCTGGCTTCTTCTTGCCTGGGAGAATCTTTTTTTGGGAGGAGTTAGCTGTCCCTGATTGTTTACTGTCTGGATTTCTTCTGTTTTCAGAGTGTTGTTCTTTATTTATTGTCCTGATTTTAGAGTTTTTTTTTAATACTGAGGGCTATCTGGGTTATCTAAGTCCACACTGCCCTATATCCCTGTTCAATGTTTAGTGCTAAATTTGCAAATATAGTAATTCCTACATAACATTACCATGTATTGAACTGCTTTTTCTATTGATTTGTTGTAAAACATGATGTTTTGGTGCTTAATTTTTAAAATAATAATGTAATTTGATGTTTTATAGGCTTTTCCTTTATACTTCCTTATTATCCAACATTTTCGCTTATCCAACGCTTTTATTTTTCAGTGATTGGTTTGGGGGGGCACCAAAATTCTGTTCGCCTACACTTGAAAAATACCTAGGGCAGGTATGAATAGTCCTGTTGTGTTTCATGATGGCCTCAGCTGCTGACATTCTCAGAGGCTAGACAATCCATGTAGCAAGGGATGAAAATAGATTCAGTCAAAAAGCTATGGCCACAAGTTTGCAAGATGAACAGGTAGCTAATGACTGCAACTTTTCGAAGTCTTGAAGTCATAACGTGAGATCAATTTGGCATCTAATAACTGTATGTCCCACCTAACAGTCCTCCTTTTGAAAGTATCCTTCATCTGAAGCACAGTCGAAATCCAGTGTAAATAAAACTACAAGAAAGAAAAACTAACAGGGGCTTTGTAGCTGTCAATTTATGGTTATTATCCAGACTGTATATTGAGCAACTGCAAAGGTAACCTTGACATTTCCCTTAAGTGTGGTGGGGTGCATTTGTTTTCGGCTGGAGCTGTCTATAATTTTAGCTCTCTTCTTTGTTTAATATCCCAAAATATCACACACCACAACTATAGGATAAGCTTAACAGGTGGTAAATGGATGCAAATAGTGGTATACAATGGGGGAAAGTAGCATAACCTTTAACTGATGGGTTTTAAAATCCCCGAACAGTAGATGGTGGAATTGCTTCCCTTAACAACTAGTTTTACACATATGATCCCAGGACCAAAACTGTAAATCTGTATGCTGGATAACAGGTCTCCTACCTTGTAGTGCACATTTCACATTAGATAAGCCAGCTGGAAGATGAACCCCTAGGTTATATAGGGAAGAACTAAACAGAGGAAACTGAACTTGCACTTGTGACTGATCTTATATTCTAACAGATATGAGAATAGAATACCAGCAAGTTGCTAACAGGAATATTTATTCCCAGTCACTTCTGTCTTTGAACTGCCAGCCTAAAGCATAAACTATCTAGCAGGGCATGTTGAACACAAAATAACTCTTCTTCTGCTACTGGGCAGCTTTTAATATTTGGCCATTATCCTAATAAGAATCAGAACCCATGTACCAGAGGCAGGAGGCCATTTGAGTGTTGTATTTGTATTTTAATCTTATTACTATCTTCTAACTTTTGTGAGAATTGTTCTTCAGAGTTACATTTTCCAAAACAAATGTCACAATTTTGACTGAAAGCAAGCATAAAAATAATTGATCACACAAAGAAAATTTCCAACTTAGATGTGATCAGGAACAGTATCCAATAATCAAAGAAAACCCCTCAATTCTCTACAAAAATAGGAATGAATGACACACAAGAGTTTACCAGGAAAGAATGATTTCTGTACATGTGTATGTGCATTCAAGTTGCCTGTCAACTTATGATGACCCTGTGAATTTTATACAGTTTTCATCTTGTTGATATAACTAAGAGGGAGCCATGAGGACAGTTCCATCTTGTCTTTTTACATCAGCTGAGGCCCCTCCCACCATCTCCAACTGACGCTCGGGTGCCAGAGCTAAGAGGGAGCCATGAGGACAGTTCCATCTTGTCTTTTTACATCAGCTAAAGGCCCCTCCCACCATCTCCAACTGACGCTCGGGTGCCAGAGCTAAGAGGGAGCCATGAGGACAGTTCCATCTTGTCTTTTAACATCAGCTAAAGGCCCCTCCCACCATCTCCAACTGACGCTCGGGTGCCAGAGCTAAGAGGGAGCCATGAGGACAGTTCCATCTTGTCTTTTTACATCAGCTAAAGGCCCCTCCCACCATCTCCAACTGACGCTCGGGTGCCAGAGCTAAGAGGGAGCCATGAGGACAGTTCCATCTTGTCTTTTTACATCAGCTAAAGGCCCCTCCCACCATCTCCAACTGACGCTCGGGTGCCAGAGCTAAGAGGGAGCCATAAGGACAGTTCCATCTTGTCTTTTAACATCAGCTAAAGGCCCCTCCCACCATCTCCAACTGACGCTCGGGTGCCAGAGCTAAGAGGGAGCCATGAGGACAGTTCCATCTTGTCTTTTTACATCAGCTAGAGGCCTCTATCCGCAATAACATGCTATGCTAGTTTTATATCTGGAGCAGAATGAAGAAGGCGGGGCCGGGAAGACATCTTTCCACCATGTCTCCTGTATCAATTTAATGATATAATGATATATAATAATATTATACTATACTAATATTATAATACATTGTATATACATGTAATATTAATAATATTATGATGTAATACAATGTAATAATAATTATAATTCACTATTATAATTGTATATTTATATTACATGCAATATTACTAATAATATTGCGATATAGTTGTATAATATAATATATTGTATGTATATATACTTGTAAACCGCCCTGAGTCCCCTTCGGGGTGAGAAGGGCGGTATATAAATGTCGCAAATAAATAAATAAATAAATAAATATATGCCTTCAAGTGGTTTTAGACTTATGGAGATCCTAAGGTAAAATTATCAAAGTGGTTTCTTGGTATTTTTTGGTTGGGGGAGGAGGAGTTGCCATTGCCTTCCTCTGAGGCTGAGAGAATGTGTTTTGTCCAAGCTTTCCCAGTGGGTTTCCATGGCTGAACAAGGATTAAACTCTGGTCTCCAGACTCATTACCCAGTGCTCAAACCATTAAACATATTGGTTCTCAAGGCTTTCCTTAGGCAAGGAATATGCATAGGTTGTTTTGCCAATTTTTTCTTCTGAAATGTAGCTTACCGCACCTGATATTTCTTGATGGTCTTCTATCCAAGGACTATCCAGAGCTGACCTTGCTTAACTTCCATGATTAGATGGGATCTGGTGTCTCTATCTAGGTTACTTCCACCAACAAATCACTTCTACTGACATCTTATTTTAACCCATCTCCCAAGAGAAACATTGGCCATAGTTAAGTTCACAAATATTGTCAAAATGGAAGTATGTGTATCTGCATCAAAGTTTAGCCATGGACTTTTCAAGATTTGTTCAGAGAAGATTTACCTTTGCCTTCCCCTGAGACTGAAAGTATGTGATTGGCCCAAGGTCATCCAATGGTTTCCATAGCAGAATGGGGATTTGAACCCTGGTCTCCAATAACGTTCAAACCACTATGCCACTTTGGTTCTCACTACACAATTATAGCACTATATTCCACTTTAATAGACACGACAACTGTGCCGTCCGCCGGACAATAAAAAACTATAAAACTGAAACGTGCTGTCCTTTATCCGGGCGAACTGCAAATCCCTATAAGCTGTCCTATAGATATTGAACGACTGAGTCTGGATAACTTCAAAAAAGGATGTTTATTCATACAAGGTTGTAAACCTGGCACAGATCTTAAAGTTGCAGAAAATGAAACAAATTTCTATAGGTTTTAGGTACAGAATTATCCCTGGTTCCAGAAAGCAAAGGTGATTATAAAACCACTATACCCTAATCACGCTGCCTATATTAGAAGGAGAAACTCTTTCCTTCCCTATCTTTACAGCAAAGATTAGTTCTAGAAGCGACAGAATAACCCTGCTCCTCTAACTAGATTTCCTATTCCAGATCAATATAATTCAATACTTATCTAATTTGGATAGGCTTAGATTGGCCTGGTTTTGAGGATGATTTGTCCCAGTTAGCCTTGCACAGCTCCAGCACGTTGGAAGACTATAGCCAGAATGAAGCTCCAAAATGGAGACTAGACCCTGGTAAAAAGGGCGGTCCTAAGATGTTGCATTCTTTGACCAATCACTGCAAAGAAAACTGCAGCCAGCTCTTGCAGATTCCAAGCCACTTTTCCTAGGCTTTTGCAGCCAGAGGCTGAAACAAAATGCAAAGGAGGGAAAACAAACAAACGACCAATAGGTAAGGCAAACCATCGTCCTGGGGGACGGAACACTCCCCGCTTAAATTCCCAGGATGTGGGAATTTACCACTCAAAAACATACAAACACCTTTGCACATATGACAATACAAACACTAGAACTTTAAACATCTCCAATAAGCAACACGAGGTCACTAATTGGTCTGTCCAAAATGGACACTTTGTCTCTGTTGCAAGTCTTTAATTGAACTTTCCTGACCTTACCATCCGGGCAAGGAAAGGTCTTTAATACAATGCCCATGGGCCATGCATGGCGGGGCAAGTCTTTGTCCTTTAACAACACAACGTTGTTAACCTCAATGTTGTCCTGTGGGCTTTGCCAGATTCTTCTAGCTTGAAGCTGGCTTAAGTACTCAGCTTTCCACCTTTTCCAAAAGTGGTTGGCCAAGGACTGCACCTGTTTCCACAGGGCACGGTGAGTTCCGTCCGGAACTGGCAACATGATGTCCTTCCATCCTGGCACCTTTTGTGTCAAAATAAGTGCAGGAGTCAGTGGTTGTAAGTTCTCAGGGTCACTGGTAAGGGGAACCAGTGGCCGGTTGTTGATAATTGCGGTAACTTCCGCCATAAGTGTCACCAAAACATCATGCGTCAATGACCTATGACTCAAAAGCATGGCATTAAGGATTTTGCGACTAATACCAATCATCCTCTCCCAAACACCACCCATATGGGAGGCGTGAGGAACATTGAAAGTCCACATAATTTGTTCAGTATTCGTAAAGTTCTGAACCTTTGGGTCTCTCCCAAACCTAGACACACAATTGAGTTCTTTGGTCGCACCTACAAAATTGGTGCCACAGTCCGACCGAATTGACTTAATTGGCCCTCTGAGGGCTATGAACCTTTTTAATGCGTTTAAAAATGATGAAGTGTCCATCCCTTCTATGACTTCTATATGGACAGCTCGTATTACTAAACAAGTAAACAAAACTGCCCACCTCTTGTTATTTACAACACCACCCCTGGTTTTCCTAGTGACAACCTCCCAAGGACCAAACACATCGATTCCCACATGGGAAAAGGGTGGGTCTGTCAAAGTCCTATCCTGAGGTAGTTCTGCCATCAACTGACTTTGACAGTTTCGCCTAAGGCGCCTGCATTTAACACATTTGAAAATACAACTGTTGACCAACCTTTTGGCATTAACTACCCACAGACCTTCATTTCTAAGGGCTGCCTCAGTTAGAGTTCTACCCTGATGATGGATCCTTTCATGGTGATGCCGAACGAGCAGCAATGCAGTGTGACTATTAGGGGGTATGATGATGGGGTTTTTTATGCACGCCTTGAGTTTAGCTTTGGCTAACCTTCCTCCAACTCTCAAAATACCCTCCTTGTCTAGAAATGGGTTTAACTCATTTAGAAGACTTTGATTAGGGATGTTGAGCCCTTGCTCTAGCCTAGCTATTTCCTGCTTGAAAGCAGATCTCTGTACTGACTTGAATATGACGCTCTTAGCCTTTATCATATCCTGGACCTGTAAAGGCTCACTATCTTTGCAAGCTAAACTATGTATAAGCCTAGCAACTGCTCTAAGAAGACTGTGCCACTCCGAAAAACATTCAAAACGGTGTGGTTCCAGGCAAGATCTTTGGCCCATCTTGATTTCTGTGGTTGATTTGCAGGCTTTCACCTCTGCACTTCGTGAGACTTGAGCATTCATAATGTCCGAAAACCTTTGCTCATCTTTCGAGAGCGCTGTGGCTTCGTCTCTCTCAGAGACTTTGAAAATGGAGGAATACTCTGGAGTTATTGCTTGGCAGTAGACTGAGATGTGACTTAGGCAACTGCGCACAAGTGTAGGACGTCCACCTTTAAGCACCTGTGCTTGATTGGAGTCCAACGACGATGGTGGGTGCATCTTGTTTATGCACACTGGGCCTGTAACTGTCCAGCCTAGTGGTAGCAGCTGAGCAATGGGCGCCCCTGGAGGTCCCTTAACTTGGTCGTTCACATAGAACAAGTTCGGACAGTCCGCACCAAGCAGAAGGGCAATGTCCACATCTGGACGGAAAGCAGGTATGGCATTCTTTAATCGTCGCAAATGTGGATGAGCCTCCACAACTTCCCTAGTTACAATTTGTTTTTTGTTCCGAGGGATGGAGGAACACTCAATCAGGTCTGGCAACTTGAACTGCCTCTTCTGGTCGCAAGAGGAAACAACAAAGCCAGATGCTATGCGACCCTGCAACTTCTTTTTTCCTGCACACGTAGTCATAGTGTAGTCAACCATCTTGGTTTTAAGGTCAAACATGCGGAAGAACTCTGGAGTAGCCAGGGAGGCGTCGCTCTGTGAATCCAGGGCCACATAGAGTCTCTTTCTAAGCCAAGGGCTCTTGGCTGGATATACATCCGCTAGGCAGATAGGATGACAAACTCTGTACTGGTGCGAGTCAGAACACAGCTCTGTACAGGCGACTGCTGAAACCTCCACCTGCATCTCTGGTACGACTGGCTTGTCGGTGTCTTCGACTGCTGACTTTTCTTTTGGTGAAACGTTCCCTTTGGGGTGGGAGATGACACTGGAGTTGTGCATTGCGGTGCAATGCTTGAGGCTGTTGCATTTCTCACACTTGACGTTTTCTTTGCAGTTGGACGCAAAGTGTGGAGTTGCTCCACAGCATCTAAAGCAGATTCCCTGCTTTTGAACTAGCTGTTGCCTTTCTTTGTATGACTTTCTACTAAACTCCCTGCAGTTGGCCAAGCTGTGAGGCTTTTGGTGGATAGGGCAAAGCAACTCTTTTACCTCCGACCTGGGTTCATCAGTCTTGTGTTGAGTTTCGACTGCCTTTACGCTGACAGGTCTATTGGCCTCTCTAGGTGGTTTCTTGTCCACTTCAGGCGCCTTCCCTGTATGGATCCCTTGATATAAGGTGGGCAGGCCCGTCTGTGGATCATTCCTTTCCCTGGCCGCTCTGGTGATGAACTGGACCAGATGGGAAAACGGTGGGTACGCCTGAGAATGGGCCTCCTTGTAGTTAAAAACCTGTTTCCCCCAGTCTTCCTGCAGGGCAAAGGGAAGTTTGTCCAGAATCTGCCGCTGGGACAGATGCTGATCGAGGCACTGCAGTCCAGGCAACTCTGGATTCTCCTTGGCCGACTCTAACTCTGCAAGAAGATCACTGAGGTCCCACAAGAGCTTGCAGTCCTTGAGCTTTAAGGTTGGGAACCTTTGCAGCTTGTCCATTAGAGATGCTTCAATCTCCGTGCTAGCTCCATACCGCTGATGTAATCTGTCCCAGGCCTTTTCCAAGGCTTTGTCGGGATCAGCTACATGGGCTGAATATATTCTCTTAACTTGAGAAGATGATGCTGGACCCAACCAGGCGCCTAGCAGGGTCAGCTCTTCTTCAGGCAACAACTTTAAGTCTCTAATTGCCCTCTTGAAGGTAACCTTCCAGAGAAGGAACTCTTCAGGCTTGTCTGAAAACTTTTCGACTCCCTTGTCCTTGAGGTCTCTTTTGGGACTTCTAAGGATCGAGACGAGTTGGGATTCTGGTGTTGACGGTGTCTTATGTGGCGTTGGCTGCTGCAGGGAGAAATCCCGTGCTCCTGGTGTCGACCTTTGACCCTTTGGAGGGAAGGCATCGTCTGTAGACGGACAGATGGTTCCTTTTGGACTTGCTTGTAGGGCCCAATTGGTGATAGGCTTTGATGGTTTGGCTGACTGCTCGGGAATCTTAGTAGGAGGCACAGGCAAACTGAGCAAAGAGGAGCTCCCCGCTATGACGCTTTGAACTTCCGGCAGCCCGAAGGCAACTTTAGGGCCCTGTTCTGACCGAACGGAGAAGTCTTCATGTTCCTCGTCAGAAAGCTGGCTGTTTAAGCTATTAAGATGCACAAGCACCTTGGAAGAAGGGTCCTGCTTCGGCAACTGACTTACATTTTCTTCTGTGAGCTGCCCACTTAGGACCTTGGCCAAAGTCTCAGCCTTTACCTTTTTGGCAGTAGCATCCATCCTTATTCTAAGCATTTCTATTTCACATTGCCTTTGGGCCTGTTCTATTTGGAGTCGCTGTTCCTCCTCTTTAAGGTGGAAAGTGTGGTCAGCTGCTTTTGCATCAGCTTCCGCCTCCGCAACCTTGCTCTGTAGCTCCAGACGTGCAGCCTCCTTAATGTGCAAGGCAGCTAGGGAAGAGATGGCACTCCCAGCAGCAGAAGACTTGCTAGAGTGGCTGTGTTTAGACGATGCACGCTCCCTTAGCTTAGATACCTGGCTAGAGCGGTTGGACTTAAGACTAAGTGCCACAGCAGGTGATTTTAAAAGATTGGTCTCATGGCTGCATAAGGAAGACTGATTTCCTTTTGGCTCAGACCTTAGATTAACAGATGGAGAACTAAATTCCAAGGCATCTAGAATTGCCCTCACCTTATTTTCTTTCTCATTAGTGTCAGCTAAGACACTCACTATTTCTAACTCTGAATCCTTGGCGTTAATGCGCTCGAGGACCTGGACTATCTTAGACACCAAACCCCTCCAAATACCGAAGGTCTCTTCAAGGTCTGTCTGTAATATGGATGGCACCCTTGTAATACCCAAGCTCTCAATTCTGTCCATTAATGTTACAATTCGCTCCCATGCCGAACCTAACCTCACATGGAGGAGCTCCTTTTCATCTATTAGATGGGCTAGCATCTTGGCTGAAGGGTGCTTTATCCTTTGGGGCCTTTTATTCCTACTTTCAGCCTCAGAAGGAGGTATACCATCTGCATCATCTTGAAATTGCATAGACATTATGTATTCTTAATAGCAAGTAAATTTACAACAAAGGCAAATGCAATATACCTGCAAGTAAATTTACAATAAAAGCAAATTCAATATATAATACAATTCACAGCACTTAACCATAGCAATATATATCACTAAGTAACTATACTTTACAAAGATTGTGACCTTTGGCGCCAAACTTTGGTAGGCAAGCTGCAAAATGCCAACTGACAGCAACTTGCCACTTGATACCTCCCTTGCCCGAGTGACGTAAACTGCCAAAATGGCGACTTCGCCAAATTTTCAAGCACCTTGTGCTCCGCGGCTCGAGGCCTGCCGCCGAAGGAGCACCGAGGCTGGCTTTGGAAAGGAGGAGAGAAGAGACGCCTCCTCCCCGCTGTGAAGGGAGGTCACCACCGCAGGTCAATGAGGCAGGTCACCACCGCAGGTCGATGAGGCAGGTCACCACCGCAGGACGATGAGGCAGGTCACCACCGCAGGACGATGATGCAGGTCACCACCGCAGGACGATGAGGCAGGTCACCACCGCAGGACAATGAGGCAGGTCACCACCGCCAGGCGACCGTCCCGGCCGAGCGCTTCTGGACTCACCACCTCCGTGTAAGCCCAGGACCTACTGCTGGAGCTCCGCGGCTCGATGCCTGCCACCGAAGGAGCTCGGGGTAGATTGCTGGGTTTTGCACAGCCGTGCAATTGCAGAAACAGCCGCAGGGCTACGCGCACACACGCAAGCTGAAGAGCAGGATACTGCAGAGGCTGGAGAAATGGAGCCCCACTCTCTCACTTGCCTTTCGGCCTGGCAGCAAGCTTTCACTGCAACAGACCACAAAATCAAAGTCTCTATGGCCGTGCAAGCTAGCTGAAGCGGAAAAACCGCTGATCGCCCTCAAAACTGTGCCGTCCGCCGGACAATAAAAAACTATAAAACTGAAACGTGCTGTCCTTTATCCGGGCGAACTGCAAATCCCTATAAGCTGTCCTATAGATATTGAACGACTGAGTCTGGATAACTTCAAAAAAGGATGTTTATTCATACAAGGTTGTAAACCTGGCACAGATCTTAAAGTTGCAGAAAATGAAACAAATTTCTATAGGTTTTAGGTACAGAATTATCCCTGGTTCCAGAAAGCAAAGGTGATTATAAAACCACTATACCCTAATCACGCTGCCTATATTAGAAGGAGAAACTCTTTCCTTCCCTATCTTTACAGCAAAGATTAGTTCTAGAAGCGACAGAATAACCCTGCTCCTCTAACTAGATTTCCTATTCCAGATCAATATAATTCAATACTTATCTAATTTGGATAGGCTTAGATTGGCCTGGTTTTGAGGATGATTTGTCCCAGTTAGCCTTGCACAGCTCCAGCACGTTGGAAGACTATAGCCAGAATGAAGCTCCAAAATGGAGACTAGACCCTGGTAAAAAGGGCGGTCCTAAGATGTTGCATTCTTTGACCAATCACTGCAAAGAAAACTGCAGCCAGCTCTTGCAGATTCCAAGCCACTTTTCCTAGGCTTTTGCAGCCAGAGGCTGAAACAAAATGCAAAGGAGGGAAAACAAACAAACGACCAATAGGTAAGGCAAACCATCGTCCTGGGGGACGGAACAACAACGTTCTATAGAATCCTGGGATTTGTAGTTGAGGGACTATTTAAAATTCTCAGCCACAGTGAGAATTTTCCAGTGTCCCAAGATTCCATGGAAGTTTCAAAATGATCAAATTTGCCCATTCATGTTACAGAACGTATAGCAATGGAAATGGAAGTAGCAATTGAAATTGTATGATAAGGTGACAAAAAGCAGAGGAAAATTTCTAAAATCCATATTGGATTTTATCCTCTTATCTAGCCAACCAAAGAGCACAACACTGAGTGTAATCTTTCAAGATCTCAAAATGTCTTGATTGGGCAAGATGTTAATTAAAAACCTGAAGTTTCGGGGGGGGGGGATGAAGGGAGGGATTGACTTAATTTGGAAGTTACATTGATCTCCTTTTATCCTTAGAAGGGTTTATAGACATCAGAACACCAGCTATGGAACAGAAATTATACTGACTTTGGGAGTACCTCTTATTTACTCTTCTGTGTTGGCACTGATGTGGTTTGAGAATTTCAAATTGCTTGGAGAGAGAAAAAATACAATGAAGAAATGGAGTGTCTTTGAACATACAAGTATGTTGAGCCTGGAACATATTTTTGTATCAGAACCTAATTTGTAATCCTTTGCAGAAGAAATTATTTATGCCATCTATTCTTCTCCAGCTTTCTCCATTTCAGCAGCCTAATTTATTGTGGATATGCAGAGTCCTTACTTAATGCTGCAGTTGAACATTTGGGAATCAGAAATCCTTCTGGGTCTGCTTCATATCATCTTGGTATCACAATCTACTTTTTCTTAACGCAAACTTCTAGTCTCTTTCCAGATGAGAAGTGATTTCTGCTCCACAATTCCGCGAGTGCAGGGTCCCGGAAAGCCTTAGGGTCCAAAGAATCAAATGAGACAGGCTGCAGGAATTGAACAGAGGTTTTATTCACTAGCCAGAGTGGATGTCCAGAGAGACTGCACTTTCAAATCAGATAGCAAAGCAATAGGTATGTACTGAAATATTTATAGGAGTTTGACAGCTATTCAAAACAATGGACTTTTGCTGCCCTGAGCACTGATTTTTGCAGGTTGGTGCCAGATAGGATCCACATATCGATTGTTGAAGTGCACCATCTGCTGCCACCACTGATTGCTCTCTGGGTTTGGGGGGAACTTTCATAAACTGTCATTGTTCAAACTGAAGTTTGTGGCTGGTTCTTGGGTCCACTTTTAGTGGGTGTCAAGGGAAAGGAATGTGGGTAGGGTTCAGGGTTGATTGGTGTTAATGACTGTATTATTGCCAGCCTGGGATGGGACAATAAGTCCAGGCTAGCAAAACAATGGGCAACAATGGGTGTTGGCATATCTGAGTGAATTCCAAGGAAGAGACAAGGGTACGGCATTGGGCAACTCCTTAACCTTTCAATTTGCCTAAGGATTAGTTCATTGTTGGGTGCAGGAGGTATTGTTAGGAGATTACTCCTACTGTCTGAAGGTACAGTAGAGTCTCGCTTATCCAAGCTCCGCTTATCCAATGTTCTGTATTATCCAATGCAGTTTGCCTTTTAGTAGTCAATGTTTTTGTAGTCAATTTTTCAATAAATTGCAAAATTTTGGTGCTAAATTCATAAATATAGTAATTATTACATAATGTTATCACGTCCTGAACTGCTTTTTCTATCAATTTGTTGTAAAGCATGATGTTTTGGTGCTTAATTTGTAAAATCATAACATAATTTGATGTTTAATAGGCTTTTCCTTAATCTCTCCTTATTATCCAACATTTTTGCTTATCCAATGTTCTGCCGGCCAGTTTATGTTGGATAAGTGGGACTCTATTGCATGATGGGATTTTCACTGTTTCTGGAATGTGTCTGTACATGTGCAACTTGTGGATCCAGAGCAGAAGTCATCTGCGGTGGTTAGCTGGATTGAGTTTCTAGGAGAAATGTCATCTATAAATTCTTTCATTGGGACCCTTTGTGGCTTCTCCTGGGTTTTCTGTGAGGTTGCCAGGCAGTGGTGAGCTATGAACATGTTAAAAGGGGGAACAAAAAATCACATCATCCTGCACTGAGATTTGTTGGCATATATTATACTGAAAAAAACCCCTATTTTCAATGTGTTTTCATTTATCCTATTAAAAAGTCTGTTTTTAATGTATTGGGGTCATGGGTCACTTTGCCTCTATAAAATGGGGTCACAACATGAAAAAGGTTGGAAACTGCTGATCGAAATGAATACAGTTTGACATCGCTTTGACTGCCAAGGCTCAATACTATGGAATTTTGGGAGTTGCCATTTTACAAGGACTTCAGCCTTCTCTGCCAAAGAGTGCTGCTGCGTCACCAAAATACTACTATGATTCTGTAGCTTTGAGCCAAGGCAGTTAAAGTGGTGTCAAACTGCATTAATTCTGTAGTGTAGATGCATTCTAGGTCAGCTTTTCTCAATATATTTTAACCTGGAGGAATCCTTGAAATAATGTTTAGATCTTTCAGAATCCCTGCATACAATTAATTCTGTCTACTATTTATGATTTCTTTTAGTCACGATCTTTTGTGAAACACCCAGAAACCTTTTGCAGAACTTTTGGGTTTCAAGGAACTGGTTGAAATTCTAGATTATAGAATGACATATCCCTTGCCTTGCTTCTGCTGGTAAAGAAAGTTTTCATTTCATTTACTGACATATAAAACTAGAGTAACGAAGATCTCAAGGTGTGATCTGATGTATCTGTGGTCTTATCTAGCAAGATACAGAAAACAGTCAAGTATTGTTTAAAGAAAGATGTAATTAACTAACTTTCTGTACCTATTAAATAGTAGCCTGGTATGCCTAAGAAATATGCTTCTTTTTTCCTACCAATTAAGAGAATATTATGGAGGAAGCCATGAATTAATTATACTCCCAGGCACCAATAAGAAAGAAGCTAATGGTGTAAAATCTGCTTCTTCTTCTGGTTGCAACAATAATTATAGGTTCAGCTTTGTTACATGCAAAAAAGCAAGTGTGTGAACCAGTCAATTATCAATACACCACTTTTTATGGAGCCCCCGGTGGCACAATGGGTTAAATTCTTGTGCCGGTAGGACTTCTGACCAACAGGTTGATGGTTTGAATCCAGGGAGAGTGGGTGAGCTCCCTCTATTTACTCCAGCTCCCAATGCGGGGACATGAGGGAAGCCTTTTACAAGAATGGTAAAACATCAAACATCAGGGCATCCCCTGGGCAATGTCCTTGCAGACGGCCGATTTTCTCACACCAGAAGCGACTTGCAGTTTCTCAAGTCACTCCTGACAAGGAAAAAAAACTTTCTGTCTAGCCCTTGCCAAATGTTGTAAAGGGATGAATAATAAAGTCATACTGGAGAAGAGGAGACTGAGGGAACTGGCTACTTTCTGAACTGCATGGTCACCCTAAAGGAGGGGGAGAAAAATAACATGTCTATTGGAGAGTTCTAAGTGCCTGACCAACTAGGTGGCATCCTTAGAAATCCTTGTCTTTGTAGTGGCATCATACTGCTATATCTGGGTAATCCAGACACACAAAGAATGCCTATTCTATTGCTCATACAGTTTCATGAGACATGTGCTCATATTGCAAGTTCATTGGGTTAGCAGCCTACTTTTGCGTTATTTTTCTCCTCCTCCTTTAGGGTGACCATGTTCTATTTTCCGAGGGATAATCTTTTTTCTGAACATCAGAAATAGGGCAGTGTAATATTGGAAAAGTTGTCCAGTCCAAGTCGCATTTAAAGAAGAAAACTATTTAAAATTGGGACATAATGGTGAAGACTTACAATTGCCCATCAAGTGTTAAACCCTGCATTTAGCAACCACACGGGTCACTTGGTCTTCCACTATTACGGTTGGGCTTGGTCCCCTTATAAGCCGCCCTGAGTCCCCTTGGGAAGATGGGGTGGAATATAAGAATAAAGTATTATTATTATTATTATTATTATTATTATTATTATTATTATTATTATTATTATTATTATTATTATTATGACTACTAGGATTATAGCACTTATTTCTACTAATTTCTAGCACATTAAATTAGCACATCCAAATATTATGCAAAATAATGTCCTTCCTTGCTTCTAGTTGGTGATGTGTTAACTCTTTTCTGATGATGTATCAGTAGCCACACAATGTTACTTTTCGTGTTATTGTTAACGATACTAGAAAGGGGCTTGGGTGTTACTGGGTTCCAATTATTCAACATTTCTCTATGGATTGAGACATCTATATGTTGATTATGTAGGATTTTACCTGTTTGTTTTGTTAATTGTCCTGCTAACATCATCTGTTTTGAAAGAAGTTAGTAGAGTAACCCAAACTGGACCATAATATAGTCATAGTACTGAGAGATAGAGAGAAGGAGCAGGAGGAGGATTTTGTTATTGTTCTGAAATGTCTCAAAATGATGATGATGATGATGATGATGATAATAATAATAACAGGCAGAACAATTGGAAACAATATGTTTCAATTTATGTTGGGAATTGCCAGAAGATAATCCAGAAGAAGAGAAACATTATTCAATATTTAAACCAGTCCAGCAAACCACAGCAACAAATATTGCTTCCTACTGACACCTTTGCCCATCTGGAGGAATCCATAGCCTAGTTAGCTTCAAAAAGGGGCTATCTCAGTTTCAATTAGACATTTGTAAAATATTAATTCTTACATTTTCCCCTGTACTGTTGTGAGCCTCCTTCATCTATTTGAAAAAGTTACTTCTCAGATAAAAAATCCTCAATTCCTTTTGCCGACACAGCCACAGATCACAACATAATTACCACACTAAAATGACAGTGGGATGATGAATAATTTCTCAGCAATGTGCTTACGAAAGCACCCATTGTCAGCAAATATTCCAAAAGTAGTGCTTAGCTATGTTGATATTTATCTTTAATCTCTGTTTGCCTCACAGTGCTATATTTAAGATTCCATTGCTATTTTTAATTACATAAATTACCTGGAAAGTGACAGTGTTGATGTTGGCTGACTTTGAATTACATTCAAAGTCAAATGAATAAGAACTTGGTTTTTTTTTCATCCTTTTGAAACAAGAGAGATGATTTAAAAATAAATGTATATGATTTCAAGAATATCCAGGTTGTTTACAATACTTCTTGTTTCTGTATACTTAGTGGCATTAATAAAAGATCTGAGAAGATGCAACGCTGAAAGAATAATTTTTTAAAAGGATATAAACCCACAGAAATGCTTCTATGAGAGAACAGGGATTTTTTCCCCCCCTGGAATTAACTTTCCTAAGTAACAACCAGAGCTTGGATTTTGGGTTTTTTAAAAAACACAATTTGCTGAAACCTTGGCTATGTCTTCCTCTGTGTGTGTTTCTGTGGTATGTGTATTTTCTACTATTGCAGTAGTATGAAGAAAAAGGAAGAGGCATCGACCAAGGGCAAGATGGATGGATGATATCCTTGGAGTGACTGGCTTGGACCTTGAAGGAGCTGGCGGTGGCCACGGCCGACAGGGAGCTCTCGTGTGGGCTGGTCCATGAGGTCACGAAGAGTCGGAAGCATGAACGAATAAACAATAAAAGTAGTATGGGAACTAAAAAAAACCAACATAATTTTAGCAGTAATTTATTTAAACAATGTATCATAAAGATAAAAACACTTAATAAATTATTTTATTAAAAATATCATTCATATAAAACAGTATAATGGCATTTAGCTAGTATAAACATGAGAACAAAGATACAGTATTCCTACATGGACATAGAAACCCACTGGGTGACCTTGGGCAAGTCAAACTCTCTCAACCTCAAAGGAAAGCAAAAGCAAACAAATCTTGCATAGAAAACCCCATAATAGGTTCACCTTAGGTTTGCTATAAGTTAGACACAACATGAATGCATACAACAACAATTCAGGCACAATCTTTTAGACAGTCTGGACCTAAGGCATAACTGAAACCACTGATCCAGAAGAAAGCATAGGAGTCATCTAGTTCAACTCTTTTCCACCACAGGAATAAACAACCAAAGCATCATTAATAGGTGACTATTCAAACCTTGTTTAAAAAGCTCTAAAGGAAGGAAATCCACAACCATCAAGAAGCTCTCACTAAAGTTTAGTCAGAATAATCTTTCTTGTAATTTGAATTCATTGGCTCAGGTCCTGTCTTGTGGAACAACATATAACAAGCTTGTTTCATCTTTCCAGTTATGACCATTCTGATATTTAAAGGTGGTTATCATATCACCAGTCTTCACTTCACTAAACATAACCCATTCCCTTAACTGACCCTTATAGGTTTCCAAATCCTTTACAATCCTGGCCTGTTTCAGCCTTTCAATAGCCTTTCACCTTATCACATGGAGAAATTTCCCAGTTCTTCAACCTCTTTTCAAGCATAAAGAGGCACTGAGCTCATCACATGAATTAAGCTACTTCCAGCTGTCATGTGGTTGAAAAGAGGCAGGACTGTCCTAAAAGGAGGGAACTATGACAATCAACCACATTGAGAAATTTTCCCCTGGTAGGACACTTCAGCCTCTTTTCTAGCATGGAAAGGCATGGAGCTAATCACATGTTCCAGGGCTGAAAAGAGGCAGAAATGTCCTGAAAGGAGGGAACTCTGAACACATGCCAGCAATGGTTTTCAGAGCTTCTACCTCGTATTGCACTTTACTCCCATGTTTACAACTGAAAAACAGGTATGATAGGAACCATCAAAAGTTTCCCATCCTGTTTCATTGCGCAGTTGTCAGCAGTCTGTTGTATCCTATGAGCTCAGATGCAGAATCATATGTTTCCATGGAAAGAAATGATTTTAACCTGGACCACTTGTATACTCTGGGGTTTGAGGCAAACAATAGGATTCCATGGAACTAAGTGGTTTTAAACGGGTGTCAGGCTCTTTTAATATAAGGGGCTTTGGGCAGGTCAAGGGATCCCTTTGTTTTTTGATATTGTTGTTTCTCCTGATTGAAAACAGAGAAAAGAAATGTTGACCTTGTGATAAATGTAAGATGAATGTATTGCCAGCTCTTAAGTTTCCACCTGTGAGTGTGATGGGGAGGCAAAACATGAGAAAGAACTACTGACGACATAAGGAGGGGGGATTCGCTACTCTTAAAGGGATGGTCACCCATGCTTTCTACTCTCAATGTGATGAGGTGGTTAAACTGTGTTGTCCAGAACTAGGCACAATGTTCATGTTTACCTTGTGGGCTCCTAAGATCCCTTGATCCTCTTCTTCTTCTTCTTCTTCTTCTTCTTCTTCTTCATCATCATCATCATCATCATCATCATCATCATCATCATAGACGATCACTCGTGTCTGGGTAGGATTGTCTTCCAAAGGTAGAGTATTGATGGCGGTTAGAACAACAGGATCCATATCCACTACCCAAAGGCTGATCCATAGCTAGGGGCTTTTTTTCTGGCTCCAGGACAATAACAAAAACATTGAGGAACACCAGGACCAGGACAGTATCATAGTTGTTATCCCCGCCACCAAGATGACCAGGAATAATTGATGAGCACTTTTGGGGTTCAGTTCCACCTCCTTTTGCCCCTGGTCCCACATTATGCTGGAATGTAGATTTTGTCATAAGAAGGTTTCCCTCACTGTTACATAGATTTTCTCTTCAAGGTCAGAAAGCTCTTAAGGAATTTCCCATGTTAGAAAAGCTAGCAGGTTGAAAATAGCTCCCAGAATAATTTGCAGAAAATCACTGGCAGAAACTACTTGCTTTGCTCTGATAGAGAACATCTTCAGCAAAAAACTTTGGGCCTTTGACCTTCATACTCTACTGAATTATGATGCTATATAATGCATGAGTTTATCAGAGAGAAATATCTTTCACCCATCTAACAATTTTTGGGAAGCCAGTTTCTGATTAATTCTTGGATCTTTACCCCCCACCCCCACCCCAGCACCATCCAATTCTGGCTTCTCAGATTTAAATAGCTTTCCACAACTGATAGTCTCGATATTTTATGTTGTAAGAACATTCTAGTTGTGATTTTATGTTTACATTTTACAAGCAGTAAACTTATACTAAACACACAAAATACTGTCAGGGAGATCTGTTACATTAAAATGACAGATCCCCTAAGATCAATGTTATTCAAAGAAGTGTTTCCTGGATTGGTGCCGATTTCTGTCAAATTTTCAGGAAAGAAACAATTATATTGAATGATCACAAATTTAGTGCCAGTCCTGGCAAATTGGAAAATAATACTTGCTGGTCCCCACATGAAATAGTCTGAGAATCACTAATATAAGATGCCACTCTCTCCCAATAAAAATAATACTGGGATTTGTGAACTAAAACTATTATGTGTTGTCGAAGGCTTTCATGGCCAGAATCACAGGGTTGTTGTATGTCTTTCGGGCTGTGTGGCCATGTTCCAGGAGAGAATGCTTCTGGAACATGGCCACACAGCCCGAAAGACATACAACAACCCTGTAAAACTATTATGAAATAATAAAGGCAAAGGTAAAGGTTTTCCCCTGACATTAAGTCTAGTCGTGTCCAACTCTGGGACACGACTCTGGGAAACTCTCCATTTCTAAGCTGAAAAGCTGGCATTGTCTGTAGACACCTCCATGGTCATGTGGCCAGCATGATTGCATGGAGCACCGTTGAAATATGGAATAATACTTGTACATGAATTATATAACTTGTATATCTAAGAACAATTTTTTAAAGAAAATTCTTGAATTAATACTTTAATTAAGGTAAAAAGTGTATAACTTCAAGAAGGTTGATACTATAGATACACTTACATCAGATTTATTATGTGTAGATCCTATGTGAATGATAAACAATTATATCTACATGTACTGTATATACTCGAGTATAAACCTAGTTTTTCAGCCCCTTTTTAGGGCTGAAAAAGCTCCCCTCAGCTTATACTCGAGTGAGGGTCCTGGCCAGCTTCTTTTCAGGTCGGCTTATACTTGAGTATAAAGATATTCAGAGTTGGACAGTCTTATCTTATTAAAGTCTTATTATTATCTTAAATTACAGTTTTATATAAATATTCAAAAACATTTAACCTACTGATGCCTCAAATAATGCAATTTTATTAATATCTATTTTTATTTTTGAATTTGACCCATAGCTGTTGCATTTCCCACCCTCATCTTATACTCGAGTCAATAATTTTTCCCAGTTTTTGTGGTAAAATTAGGTGCCTCGGCTTATATTCAGGTCGGCTTATACTTGAGTATATATAGTATATTACTAATCTACTAAGAAATGAAATTAACATTAAGATATGTATCTAGTTGGCTGCCATTAAGAGTAGAAAATTAGTGTTTGAATTAGTGAATTGTTAAAATAAAGAGAAGGAATACTATGCAGAAGAGAACAAAAGAAGGGACAATAAAAGAAGATAAAAGAAACTAACGCAGATTCAGAAGGACAATTTGGTACTCTTGTCAGAAAAGATGTCAACGTTGGACCCCCCCCCCTCTTACTTTACATTCTTCCTTTACTGAATCTATATATATAAATGAGTGATGGCATCAAGGCAACCCACAAAACAACAAAACTACAGGCCGCCCAACCTAGAAATTTGACAACACAACCCATCATCCATGGCTCCAGTAAGATACAACAAAAAGAAAAGAAAAATAAAGTCCTAATTAGAGGGAGAGCAATAATTGTTTTTATCCAATTGCTGCCAGTTTAGAGGGCTAATCTCTGCCCACTTCGTCTCCTAGCAACCAATTCAGCCAAGAGACAGCCAGGGTTCAGTTAGGGGACAGGCAGATTTAGGCCTCACTTAGGTCTCTTCCACAGATTATCTAATTTGCACTGGATTATATGGCAGTGTAGACTCAAGGCAGCTATATACACAGCTATATAACCCATTTATAATCTTATATTATCTGCTTTGCACTGGATTACCTTGACTCCACACTACCATATAATCCACTTCAGTGTGCATTTTATACAGCTGTGAAGAAGGGGCCTCATATAATCCAGTTCTAAGCAGATAATATAAGATTATCAATATGCAGTAGAGTCTCACTTATCCAACATAAACAGGCCGGCAGGATAAGTGAATATGTTGGATAATAAGAAGGGATTTAGGAAAAGCCAATTAAACATCAAATTAGGTAATCGTTATACAAATTAAGCATCAAAACATCATATTATACAACAAATTTGACAGAAAAAGTAGTTCAATGCTCAGTAATGCTATGTTGTAATTACAGTGGAGTCTCGCTTATCCAATGTTCTGGATTATCCAACGCATTTTTGTAGTCAATGTTTTCAATATACAGTATACAGTAGAGTCTCATTTATCCAACATAAACGGGCTGGCAGAATGTTGGATAAGCGAATATGCTGGATAATAAGGAGGGATCAAGGAAAAGCCTATTAAACATCAAATTAGGCTATGATTTTAAAAATTAAGCACCAAAACATAATGTTATACAACAAATTTGACAGAAAAAGTAGTTCAATACACAGTAATGCTATGTAGTAATTACTGTATTTATGAATTTAGTACCAAAATATCACGATACAGTAGAGTCTCACTTATCCAACATTCGCTTATCCAACGTTCTGGTTTTTCCAACATTTTTGTAGTCAATGTTTTCAATACATCGTGATCAAGATCACCATCCAATTTCTACTGATATCTCCCAACAGCTGGTTATAAAGCCTTTTACATTGAACGGTATGTTCTCAAGTTGCTTCTGACAGGATAAAAAAACTGAACAGCTAGTTTAGACCTCTTATTATCACTTCACTCTGCAGGGAGACAACAGCACTTCGGTTGTCCCATCTCATCTTTATGTCTCCCTGTCTTCAAACAATGTTTCTCTTTCAATTTAGATGTCTAGATCCCATGATCCTTAGTCATGCTGACTGAAGGATTCCAAAAGTTGTGTGCCAAAACATCTAACTTTTCCAAGCTCTATAAGAGGCAGAAGGTATTGTCCCTTTTAGGTATTTCAAAGCCATCAACACTTTCCCCTCTGTAGCTACATTTGACTTCAGAAGGGATAGTGGCCTGCAGCTAAAAGAACAGCACAAAACATCAAGCAGTGCAGACTTGTAGCCTGTCTGAACTTGAGACTGTGTGAGAGCTTTTGCTGGTGTTCAGACACTTTCTTCGTTTATGTTTTCCATCTCTGCCTCCTTTCCCATCTGTTGGCCACCAATTAAGCTATGACTTGTACTCACTGTAGAATGGAGTTTGACAATGTTATGGAATCAGGACTTGCAATTTTAGAAGGCCTCTGGCCTCGATAAAATAGTGAAGCGTAGAGACATCATACTGGCAATGAAGGCTTGCATTGTTAATGGTATTCCCCATAGTAACCTAAGAGCTGGACCATAAGGAAGGCTGAGCGAAGGAACAGACGCTTTTGAACTGTGGTGTTGGAGGAAAATTCTGAGAGTGCCTTGGACCGCAAGAAGATCCAACCAGTACATCCTCCAGGAAATAATGCCCGGCTGCTCACTGGAGGGAAAGCTATTAGAGACAAAGATGAAGTACTTCTCATATAATGAGAAGACAGGAAAGCTTGGAGAAGACAATGATGCTGGGGAAAATGGAAGGAAAAAGGAAGAGAGGTTGACTAAGGGCAAGATGGATGGATGGTATCCATGAAGCGACTGGCTTGACTTTGAAGGAGCTGGGGTGGTGACGGCAGACAGGGAGCTCTGGCATGGGCTTGTCCATGAGGTCACGAAGAGTCGGAAGCTACTGAATGAATAAACAACAAAACCTTCTCTGCTAAATAGTGCTGGTGTCTTGGCAAACTACAACACCCATAACTCCATAGCATTGAGCCATGACAGTTAAAGTGGTGTTGAACTCCATTGAGTCTACAGTGTAGATGCCCCCTCATCTTATTTCAGTGTATTCTTTGAACTAAATTTGAGCAGAATCCTAATGGTTCCAGATCAATATGTGTGTCCAACTGTAATTGAGGTTAAAGCCAGCGCTTGGTGGGGTCTAAGGCAGGACCCTGGAACTGAGGGTGAGGGTAGAAGTCAAAGCCTACTAAGATTAAGCAAAAGAGGGCTGAGCCTTTTCTCAAAATGATCTGAAAAGAAAATGCATCACCAAAACATGTGTAGTTGAATCTCCTCAAGAATTATCTTTCAATGATCAAATGTTAAGAAATATTAAGATTGTGATTGTCATTGAGTCCCACCAGGACTAATACATTTTTCAGGCTTCATATTCTAGTCACATTGAAAGGAAAGGAACACTGCAATGAAAACACATTTTAAAGTACCATACATATTGTGCTTGTAAGTCTTCATATAAATAATAATAATAATAATAATAATAATAATAATAATAATAATAAAATAAAACTTTATTTATACCCCACCACCGTCTCCCCATGGGGACTTGGGGCGGCTCACATGGGGCAAGGCCCGACCAGCACAATGCTGTTTGAATGATAACTGGGAAAGATCTGAAAGGACCGGCAAGTAGGCAAAATAAATATCTGCTGCCTCCCTACCCAAGTCCCTGGCTAGCGCTCTTTTTCTGCCAGCCTCTTCTCTCCCCCTCCCCCATCTCTCTTTTTGACATGTCTTTATTTTCCCCCGACATCCCTTTTCTATCCTGCCACCCATTCCTCCCCACTCAGCAGGCTGCCTGATGGGGACAAATTGCTCTAGCCAGAGGTCTCAACTGATTGCATGCACTGGGGTTCTGAAACTAGATTGAGGCCATAGGTTACCCATCCCTGTTGTAGAAAACATCTGCTGTCAGGAGCAAAGGCAAAATACTGAATGATCATAGCCGTACAGAAGGATTGACTCAATAAAGCAAGCCATAGCCTTGAGTTTGTAGACCTGGCCTAGGCTTGAAAAACAGGGTCTTTGGGAGACCTCTTATGCCTAGGATTTACATAAGTCAAGGTTGACTTAGTGCCAGACAACAGCAACACTATCCAAACAGTTGTTGCTGCTGGATCCCATGCCAATGGGATGGTGAAATTCCTCCATACTTTAAAAGTACCAAATCTATTTGGGAGGAAGAGCTTGATACCCTGGATAGCTCTGTTATAGTTCAGGCTAAAATCTGGAGTAAAACTTCTCCCATACTGAGACGGGAGCCATGAGGTGCCGATGATGGGATACTTACTGTCCCACTGTTATGGAAGCCGTCGGCCATCAGCCATCACTGTACCTCAGCACATCTACCCCATATAGGCATGACATAATGTTCACATTCAATAGGTATAGTTAAACATAGCACGGAAAGAGCTATGTTCTATCTGCCTACTATATATGATGAATCCGAGGAGTCTCTTACAAAGAAGAGGTGGCAATCCCATTCTACCAACCAACATAGAGGAATATGTAGATGATCAAACTCATTTTTTAAAGGACAAGTATTCAAAGCCCTGGAACCAGATAAACAATACTGCTAAGTTTCAAGTTCTCTTGCATTTGATTTGTTTTTAAATCAACTTCTTTCCATTCTGAACATGAACAAGTTAGCAAGTTTTGATGAATTCCTTTAGAAAACAATCAGAAGCAAAATTCTCACCCATCTCTATGAAATGTGAAATTCAGCCAATTTTGTGATATTCCATCTACAGTATATCTATAATAAACAGATATATACATATCTCTGGTAACTAAATCAGGGTATGTATATATATATCTTTGTGGCTGATTCCACTGTTATTAAGTGGGCATATTAAATGCACTCTGTCCCATACTTCTAGGAACTACTCCTTTTTGATGCTGTTGTTGTTTGCCATCATTGACTTTGACATTTAGTTAACCTATTATTGTGAGGCCTCCAAAGTCTCAGTCATCTCCTCTTCTGCTCAGGTCTTGCAAACTCAGGGCAATGTCACACTTGTAGTATGGTCTCCCCTTTTGCCTTTATCTTTCATTTTACTGGGCATTACTTTTTTCCATTAAGCCATGTTTTCTCATGATATGTTTCAAGTATGACAGTCTCATTTTCTTCTCTATTGATAGTTTAGCCCTGATTTGGTCTAAAACCAAATCATTTTGTCTTTTTTAGCAGTACATGAACTTTTCTTCAGCACCATATTTTCAAATTATTTGATTTTCTTCTTACCAGCCTCATCAACTGTTCAGGGTTTGTAGATATACACAGAAATTTCAAATACGATGGCCTGGACGATTCTGACTTTTGTGTATAATACGTTTTTAGACATGAGGAGCTTATTTCCTAGTCTTTTTTATTTCTTAACTGCAATATTCATCTTAAAACCTCATTACACAAGGAAATTTCAGCATCCTAGGATGATTCTGCCCCAGTTGAGCCATGGAGCCCCACATCGCCCATCACATGACAGTAAGGCTTCGGTGCTCCACTGGGGTGGCAGTGTCCTATGATGATGCGCCACCAACACAGGAGCCTCCCCATGTTAATAAATAATTATACTAATAAATAATAAATAAATCTTTATTTGTATCCCCCCTTTCCCCCCGCACGGGACCCAAAAAAACTTACAACATATTAATGTCATACAGACAACAATCCAAATATATATGTCCAGACCAATAAAACAAATAATAAATATAAAAGCATCTTAAAATGAACAATTATAAAAACAATATACATTCATGTGGCATCATGTCAGGTTATACTGCACTTCACTCCACTCAATAACGTTATGGCATTTTCTGGCACTTCAGACTAATTTTTTTCACTGAAGGCCTGTCTTAACAGAAAGGGTTTTAACTGTTTCTTAAACGAAGAAAGGAGGGGAGCTGTTTTAATTTCTTTGGGGAGGGTATTCCACAGGCTCAGGGTGGCCACTGAGAAGGCCCTCTCCCTCCTCACCACCAACCACATTTGGGACAGCGGCAGAAGTGAGACCAGGGCCTCCTATGACGATCTTAAGGAGTGGGCAGGTTGGTTTGAGGAGATGCGGTCTGATAAGTAAGTGGAACCTGAACCATTTAGGGCTTTAGCAGACAAAACCAGCACTTTGAATCAGACTCAGAAACAACTTGGCAGCCAGTGAGAGTGCTGTAGCAGAGGAGTTGTGTGCTCCCTGGGCCCAGCACTTGTGAGTAGCCTGGCTGCAGCTCTTTAGATGAATTGTTAGGAAGGTACTCTTCAGGGGTAGCCCCACATAGAGCCCATTACAGTAGTCTAGATGGATGTAACCAAGGTGTGGACCACAATGGCCAAGTCTGGCTGGTGCACAAGTTTAATTGTGCAAAGGCTCTCCTGGCCACTGCCAACACCTGGGCATCCAGGTTTAGTGCTGATTTCAGGAGGTTCCCCAAGCTGTGGACCTGAGATTTCAAGGGGAGTGTAACCTCATCCAACACAGGTTGCCACAGAATACCCTGATCTATCTTAAAACTGACCAGGAGTACCTCTGTCTTGTATGGATTCAATTTCAATTTGTTTCTCCTCATCCAGTTCATTATAACTGCCAGGCACTAGTTCAGGGCCTGGGCGGCTTCCTTGGCTTTTGGTGGAAATGAGTAATAGGGGTTGGGTGTCATCTGCATACAGGTGGCACCATACTCCAAAATTCTGAATGATCTCTCTCAATGGTTTCATGTAGAAATGAAATAGGGGAAAGTACAGAACCCTGTGGGGATCCCACAGGACAATGGCCATGTGGTCAGGCCGGCATCCCTTAATGCCACCTTCTGGGTCCGTCCTTCCAGGAAGGACCAGAGCAACTGTAGAACAATGCCACCAAGTCCCATCCCAGCCAGGCAACCCAGAAGGATACCATGGTCCATTAGGAACAACAGGGCTACTATGGGAGAAGCCACATGGCAACGCTTCACCACGTGTGATGGGGAGGCATTAGCTGGTGGTGAGACAGGGTCCGGGGTGCCAGGATTGCCCCGCTGCCCCCCAATTTGCCACAGGGACTGGCAAAGTAATCCAGAGGACCCCATTAATGTGACGAGGTCCTTGGTTCATGACTGAGCGAGAGTATAAGAACACTTAAACTTGTTCAGTGTCTTCTAACCCACTTTATTTTTTTTTCATAATAATTTTTTTTTATTTCTTGTAAGTATAGATACAGTGAAAGTGGGAGAACAAAAACCAAGTAGTAAAGAATGGTGAGAAGAAAGACAGAGTGAAACAAAGAGAAGAAGTAAAAAAAGAAAAGAAAAAGAAAAAGAAAATTAATTTAAAAAAATGAAATGCTGTTTGACTTCCCATCTGTGCTTCGGAGACTCTTTTCTCGTTTTCCTTTAACTTTTGTCATTTTCTCTAGCCTTCTTTCCGTTAGCTCACAAGACAGATCTATCGTAACTGGTCTTCTAACCCACTTTAAAGATATGTAGTCTGTGGTCATAACTTTTGTCTTTGTAATTCATAATGTAAAACAAATGTCTTGCATTGCTGCCTGATATTCAATGAAAAATATTCAGCTTGCTCAATCCCTTTGTGTTACATGAAGTGTTGATGCCAATGAACTGAACTCTGGAGAGCAAGGAAAAAGTGCTTGGTGGTTGGCTATTTTGGTAAGCAAAATGCAAGGCAGTCAGGGTGACAAGAGGGGAAAACACCCTCACACAGTGCCTCAGTGGGTGTTCCTCATTCATCTTGCCTAATAATGCTTTTCTTGAATTTTTGCCACCACCCTTTCTAGGGAGAAGGTACATCAGCTACAGCCTGTGTGGTCTTCTGTGCTGCCAAAAGCAAAAGTTTTCCCCTCCCCTCTCATTCTTTCTTCTTCACAGAAATGGTTCCTGCTGCGAACAGGCGGTCCATACCACAGAATGGAACACTGGAAAAAAAAAGACTGTCATTAAGTGAAGTGACTGAAAGAAAAGAACACATTTTCTAAAGGTCAGCTGACCCCATGGAGCACTTACAAGATGGAAATTATAGCTTTTGTCAATTTTGGTTGCACAGGACATAAAGATTGTGCAAAAAAAAAAGACACAAGGCAATGTGACAATGTAGCCTATAAAAATGGTCTTTCTCTTTCACAATTAGTGTGTATCTGCATTTATGGACTAGTGATGCTTTACTTTCTTCCAACCTAATCATCCATGATTGTTGGCCATCTGAGGACATGTGCTTTACACTAGCATAGGAGAACAGAACCCATAATGGGAATTTGAATCTTGAGGATATCATGGAAACATGAGGATGAATCTACAAAGCAGAATCAATGCAGTTTGACACCATTTTATTGCCCATGATTCCATGCTATGGAATCATGGGAATTATAGTCTTTAATCTTCTCTACCAAAGAGTCTGATTAACCCCCAGACTCCATATCTCAGGATACCGTAGTCATGGCAGTTAAGTTGGTGTCAAACTGCATCAATTCTACAGTGTAGATGTGCCCTATGAAACTGTCTTATCTCAGAACAAGCCATCTGTCCCATTCAATTTTATCTCCTTTGGTTATAATCCAGTCTTTTTCTTACTCTTTCTCACCTGATCTGTTTAATTGGAGACAACCCAGGACTTTCTGTATAGGATGTTTGTACTCCATCATTGAGCTATAGTCCTTTTCCATTATTTTTGACATTGGTCAATATGCAAAGGCAGACTTTTTCCAGAGTAGTGCTTGACTGGAATGATTACATGATGTAACACGATTTTTGAAAGTATTATTTCCTGTTTAATTGTGCAGTACTTACTTTGAAAGTAGTTGTTACACTCCAGAGGCTTCATTTTTGTGGCTGCCACAAAATATGTTGAATTGGTTGAGATTCAATGAGATATTAATTGAATAACTATAGCAAAATGTGCTGCAGGATGTCCCGCAAAAAAAAAAAAAAAGTGTTGCAGTTTAATAAACTTTCCCCATGTTTTTATGATCGAATCAATTAGAAAATGACATTTGTAGCCCAGGAACAAAAAATTGTGTTGCATAGTGTTATGAGTATTTGCCACCTTGTTGTAACACCATCACTTTTGGCAAGCCAGTAAAGCAATGGTAGGCAACTTCCATAGACCCAAGGGGCACTTCTCAGATTGGGCAACTGCTCAAGAAGTGTGTTCTAAGGGGACAGGATAGAACATATACGACATTTTTACCAAAAAGATATATGAACTAGACAAAAGTAGACTTCATTTCCATTCATTATATTTTAATATTTAAATTTCATTATTAAATAAAAATTTTGCATGCATTATTAACAAATAACTTCCTGCCCATTCTTGATTATTATTACATTTATAATGATGTATAATTGAAGAGTACATGTACTTAAATTGATTTTAACATGACACTGGTTATAATATTGACTACTGAATTTTTTTTTAAAAAAACCCTCACAAAATATGCAAGGTTACTACTAGTTGACAGGCAACTTGTAGGGAGATATATATATATATATATATATATATATATATATATATATATATATATATATATATGAAATATTTTATTGACTATGATAGTATCTACAGTCAGTGGGATAGTCAATGTCATTCCTTTTCCTATTGAATGTGATGCAGTTTGCAGGTTGCTGCCAAAATATGATATATGGGGAAGATTTACCAAACATGGAGCAGGGAAGGCACTGGATAAATTGATTTAGGGAAAGGCAACAAGGAAAGGAAGTCAGCTTAGTGCATGTGTCCTTGGCTTCAAAGCTTGAAATATTACTATACAATGTCCTGCCCTCCTAGCTTGTTCACCAGAAAACATTGTATTAACAATCAATGACTGGCTGAGGATTGGTGGAACTATAGTCTAAAGCAGCAACTTTCCCAAACTGTAAGATGCAAAGTTTTCAAAACTGTGTTCCTAAACTTAAATGATGTTCCAGGTTTTGTGTAGGAAAGGTGTAATTTGGGTATTATCTCTCTGATCTTTTAAAAATGGCTGATTTAGCTGCTGGAAGCTTCTTGAAATCCTTGCATTTGGCATGTTTGAAAGCTGAGTAAAAGTTCTACCATAAATGGTCCACTGCTTGAAAAGTTACGTAAATATTATGATCGTATCTTGAAAAGCTAAGCCTGACTATTTTACAACGTGTTCCATGTGTTCACTTGTGTTCCTGGTACTACACAAAGCTTCGCAAGGTATGCTGAAATGTAACAAGGCTCACTCCCATGCAAACACCTGTGAAATCAGTATGAATCATGTAGCTGTCAGTATCAAGTGGTATAAGTACTCCCCACTCTGAATCTCTGTGAGTATTATGTTCCATAATGTTTAGCTTCATTTGGATGAGAGAACACTAGGTTCTGATGCATTATTGGCTTTTCCAACAACAATGTGAGCAGAATACAATGAAAGTAAAATACATTCCTTCAGCAAGCAAAGCAACTATTAACCCTTCATCAGAGGTTCAGAGAACAAAAGAGGGACCCAGAGTAGCACTCCACAAAGTTCTGGCTCAAGTTTGTAAATCAAATAGAAAAAAAAAAACACACACATTGTTGAAGGCTTTCATATCCAGATTCACTGGGTTGCTGTGAGTTTTCGAGCTGTATGACCATGTTCCAGCAGCATTCCCTCCTAATGTTTAGCCTGCATCTCTGGCTGACATCTTCAGAGGTTCTGTTGGCGGTGAGGCAAATGGAGTGTATATATGTCTGTGGAATATCCAGGGTGGGAGAAAGAATCCTTCTCTGTTGAAGCAAGTGTGGATGTTCCAATTAGTGAGCTTGAATTAGCATTTGAGTAGCCATGAAGTTAGCAAAGTCTATCAGTGAGCGTATCTGCATAGAGGAAGCCTGGCCTTTGTTGCCTGGAGGCAGAGCCGGCCCTAGATAATTTTTAAGTGTAGGCGAACAGAATTTTGGCGCCCCCCCCCCCCCAAAAAAAAACATTCACTGAAAAATAAAAGCGTTGGATAAGCAAATATGTTGGATAATAAAGAGGGATTAAGAAAAGCCTATTAAACATCAAATTACATTAAGATTATACAAATTAAGCACCAAAACATCATGTTTTACAACAAATCAACAGAAAAAGCAGTTCAATACATGGTAATGTTATGTAAAAGGTAAAGGTAAAGGCTTCCCCTGACATTAAGTCCAGTCATGTCTGATTCTGGGGGTTGGTGCTCATCTCCATTTCTAAGCCGAAAAGCCGGCGTTGTCTGTAGACACCTCCAAGGACATGTGGCCATAGGCATGACTGCATGGAGCGCCGTTACCTTCCCGCCGGAGCGGTACCTATTGATCTACTCATATTGGCATGTTTTGAACTACTAGGTTGGCAGGAGCTGGAGCTAACAGCGGGCACTCACTCCGCTACCGGGATTTGAACCTGCGACCTTTCGGTCTGCAAGTTCAGCAGCTCAGTGATTTAACACACTTCGCCACCAGGGTTCCAATGTTATGTAGGAATTACTATATTTGCAAATTTAGCACCAAACATTTAACAGGGATATAGGGCAGTGTGGACTTGGATAACCCAGTTCAAAGCAGATATTGTGGGTTATTCTGCCTTGGTATTCTGGGTTATATGGCTGTGTGACAGCCACTCATAAATTCCCACTCCCATGCATCCTACACATCCTCAGAATCTGCTGGAATTCTATGAAATGATCAAATGATAATGCATCACTTGAAATAGTATTTATGCTTTTCTAAATGCACACAGAATTATTTTCCAGCAAAGATGTAACAGCAAGTGCACCTACCTACCAGGCATGGGCAAACTTTGGCCCTCCAAGTGTTTTGGACTACAACTCCCACGATTCCCAATAGCCTCAAGCCCCTTCCGTTCCCCCCTTAGCCATTTAAGCTAAGGGGTAAAACCTGGACACAGTATATTATTTGAGAACATAGAAATGCTGGACCACTCTCACATCCACCATATCAAACTACACAGAGAAGCCACTGAAATCCACAAGAAGCATGTGGACAATTTCAACAGAAAGGAGGAAACCATGAAAATGAACAATATCTGGCTACCAGTATTTTAAAACTCAAAAATCAGGACAGTAAATAAAGAACAACACACACAAAAACAGAGGAATTCCAGACATGAATCAATCAGGGGCAGCTCACACCTCCCAACAAAGGATTCCCTCAGGTAGGAAGCAGCCAGTCTTTGAAGCTGCAAGGCTATTCAGTGCTAATCAAGGTGGCCTATTGCAACATTCACACTTGCCTTCCAACCTGGACTTTCAACAAATATTTAAGCCCCACTTCCCTAGTTTCAAACAGACCTCACAACCACTGAGGATGCTTGCCACAGATGTGGGCGAAACATCAGGAGAGAATGCTTCTGAAACATGGCCAGACAGCCTGGAAAACTCACAGCAACACAATGATTCCGACCATTAAAAATTTTCACAACACATATCCATGGAATGTTCAGGGTGGGAGAAAGAACTCTTGTCTGTCTGTTGGAGACCAGTGTGACTGTTGCCATTAATCATTTTGATTAGCATTGAAAAGCCTTGCAGCTTCAAAGCCTGGCTGTTTCCTGCCTGAGGGAATCCTTCGTTGGGAGGTGTTAATCAATCTGAAACATTCACGCTTGCCTCTGGAAGGCAAGAGTTCTTTCTCCCACCCTAAACATTTCACCGATATATAAACCCGACTTGCCTAGATTCCAATAGACCTCACAACCTCTGAGGATGCCTGCCATAGATGTGGGTGAAGCGTCAGGAGAGAATGCTTCTGGAACCTGTTGTCGAAAGCTTTCATGGCCAGAATCACTGGTTTGCTGTGGGTTTCCCAGTCTGTATTGCCATGTTTCAGAAGCATTCTCTCCTGATGTTTCGCCCACATCTATGGCAAGCATCCTCAGTGGTTGTGCGGTCTGTTTGAAACTAGGGAAGTGGGGCTTAAATATTTGTTGAAAGTCCAGGTTGGAAGGCAAGTGTGAATGTTGCAATAGGCCACCTTGATTAGCACTGAATAGCCTTGCAGCTTCAAAGACTGGCTGCTTCCTACCTGAGGGAATCCTTTGTTGGGAGGTGTGAGCTGCCCCTGATTGATTCATGTCTGGAATTCCTCTGTTTTTGTGTGTGTTGTTCTTTATTTACTGTCCTGATTTTTGAGTTTTAAAATACTGGTAGCCAGATATTGTTCATTTTCATGGTTTCCTCCTTTCTGTTGAAATTGTCCACATGCTTCTTGTGGATTTCAGTGGCTTCTCTGTGTAGTTTGATATGGTGGATGTGAGAGTGGTCCAGCATTTCTATGTTCTCAAATAATATACTGTGTCCAGGTTTTACCCCTTAGCTTAAATGGCTAAGGGGGAAAAGGAAGGGTCTTGAGGCTCTTAGAGGCCAGTGTGACTGTTGCCATTGAAAAGCCTTGCAGCTTCAAAGCCTGGCTATTTCCTGCCTGAGGGAATCCTTTGTCGGGAGGTGTTAATCAATCTGGCCAATTTGAAACATTCACACTTGCCTCAGGCAGGGTACCTGGCATAGATAAAGGGGAAACTTACAGATGGAATGCTTCTGGAATGTGGCCATAGAGTCAGGAAACGTCATAGCGAGCCAGCCTTTACCTTCAAGGCCACGAAAGCTTGAGTTAAAAGTGGGGAAGAGGAGGAAAGGGAGGGGAAAGCAAGGAAACAGAAGAAAGAAAGGAGTCGACTGGAAAACGAAAGGCAGGGAAAGAAAGGCAGGGATGAAGAGGGAAGGGGGAAAAGAGCGAAGGAATCCAGAAAGGAAGAAAGGTAGGAAGGAAGGAAGCAGGGAAGGAAGGAAGGAAGGAGGGAGGGAGGGAAGGGAGAAAAGAAGGAACGGAGAAAAAAAGGAAGCAGGGAAGGAGGGAATGGAGAAAGGAGTGAAGGAAGGAAGGAAGCAGGGAAGGAGGGAAGGAAGGAAGGAAGGGAAGAGGGAGGGAGGGAGAAAAGAAGAAAGGGAGAAAAAAAGAAGGAGGGAAGGGAGAAAGGAATGAAGGAAGGAGGAAAGAAGGAGGCAGGAGGTACTGTTTTGAATCGCGGAGGGGGTGACGCTGCTTCTACCTGTTGCATGCGGAGGGCATGGCCTGGCGACCTGCTGCTGCCCTGGGAGGAGGTGTCTTGGCATGGGGGGCGTGGCCAGGCCGCATGGTGTGGGAGGCGTGGCCAGGTGGCGTGGAGGCGTGGCCACGCCTCCCATGCAGCCTGGCTGCATGGTGGCAAGGCCCAGGCAGTCAGGCCGGGACAGCAAGGGCCAGACCGCGGTTGGAAGGCCTGTCCCGAAGGTAAAGGAGGCGGGGGGGGGGGTGTCACCCCCCGGGGGCCTCAACAGCGCCCCCAGGGGTGTGGCGCCACAGGCAAATGCCTAAATTGCCTGACGGTTGGACCGTCTCTGCCTGGAGGCATCCTCTGTTTGGGATGTGTTAACTGGCCCTTGATTGCTTGCTGTCTGGAGCTCTCCTGTTTCCGAGTGGTGTTCGTTATTTACCAGATTTTGTTCATTTTCATGGTTTCCTCCTTTCTGTTTCAACCAGGGAAGTCAACTATAGCAAAACACATGACAAACCAACTTGGACACAGAATATTATTTGAGAACTTCTGGACCACTCTGACAATCATTATGTCAGACTGCACAGAGGAGTCATTGAAATCCAAAAGCACATGGACAATTTCATCAGAAAGGGGGAAACCATGAAAATGAACAAAATCTGGTTTAAAAAAACACACTAATCAATACAGTAAATAATGAACATTATTTGGTATTGCATACTCTCCAACATTTCACAGATGCAAACTGGGCACATGCATCAAAGCAACATCAGAGTGTGGTCAAGATGGCAAAAGTAGTAATGAGAAAGAGCACACAAGCTAAAAGAGGCCGTAGCAGCTTGCTTTTGCCTGAACCTACCAGCAAAGGTTCCTCTCTATTCTGGCATTCTGAGTTAACTGAGTACACATGGAACAATCCCAGTTGAAATTAATATCAGTTGGATCAGTAACCTTGCACTAGTTGAAATGAGCTGAAAGAAAGAGAAACTGGAATGATGGAAGATTGAAATTATTGTACTCAGTTGGGCAAGCTACGTCTTTTAAGGGTACTTTTAGAAATACTAATCATTATTTTGTTTAACAAATTTATTATTTGCAGGACTTGCCAGATATAGCAGTGAAGTCATCCCAATTCAAAGAAGGCATGGCATTAAGCTCATAACATCTGGCACAGGAATACACGATAGCAAATATTTGTCAGTCTCAAACGAAGAGTGATGATCCCCTTGAGAGTTGGAATGATGTTGCTGCCTCAGTGGGGTGATTGAAGTCCTTGCTTGGACAAACTGGAGATCGTAACTCTTTGGGAACAAGGTACATATCAATGTTTTCTTTTCCTTCGCAAACAGTAAAATACCATCTGCACCATATTTCCCAGGTTCATCTGAGTGGCTGGCAAGAAATAGATATGGCAGGCTGGGAGCCAAGGTCTGCGGAAGCTCCTTTCACAATGCAAAAAAGTCATATAATATCATTCTGCTGCAAATAAGCAGATTGTTTAGAGATACTGACCTTGACATGGGACTCAGAATGGGCAGAGAGGGGCAATAAACTGGCAAAATTGGACCACCTATGTAACTGAAGCAATGCAGCTGAGTCTCAGGAATTATCAACCAGAAGTGTACTAAATGTTCAAGCTGTTATCCTTGAGTCCTCCCAGGAACTATAAAGCCTCCCTGAAATCAATGCTATGCACACCTATTTTGGTGTAATTTACACTGAAAACATTGAGGACACTACTTAAGAACATATTGTGCTTGCAAGAAAGGAGATTTAAGGAAATTTCAGTGATAATAATGTCCCTCTGGGCAAATATACCCCCACACCTTAAAGATAGTTCTGGTCCCTAGACTTTGGCCAGAAAATAGCAATTCATGTTATTTCACTCAAATGGATAGTTCTAAAAAGGGTTCAAAAATTGTGGGGATATCAAATAGGCAAATACTTTATCAGACATAGCAGCATTGGTGTCATAGCTAACTTCTGCAGAGAAGAAAGAAATGGAAAAGCAGTCCTGAAGCCTTTTACCTTGAAAAGCATATGGTGAGACAATCCAGAATGAAATCACATCCCTGAGTTTGCAAGACCTGAGTAGGGCAATTGATGACCAGGACTCTTGCTGATTGACAAGGGGGCATCTACACTGCAGTTTGACACCACTTTAACTGCCATGGCCCAATGCTACGGAATCATGGGTGTTGGAGTTTTACAAATTCTTTAGCTTGTTCTGTCACAGAATGAGGGTGCCTCACAAAATTCAAATATATAAAGTATCTTTATGAATGCAGATTCTGCAATGCGTACACCAAATGCAATACAAACTTTGATATGTCTGTTTGTTGAGATTTCCCTCTGCACCTTGTAAAAATTATTCTTTTTCTTTTTTCTTTTTGAAAAAACTAAGTCCCTTTTAAGGGATTTTGAAGAAAAATATTAGACTCAACTGAGTGACATTTAATTAAAGCTGTAAAGGGATGACTGCTCATATAAAACTGCCCATTTTGATCTACATTTAATTTACAACCCTTGGGAAGCATCACTGAGACTTAATTTATGTTTTTCCTTCGATTTGCAAGCAAGCCTATCATGGGACATTTTTTTAAAAAGATGTTTTAATTAAGAATTGGAAATCTTTATCACTACTAAACATCTGGTGTTACTTGGCTAACTGAGTCCCCAAAGCAATATGGCTTGATTTTTATACTATTTATAATTTAGAAATAATGATTTCTCTGCTCTACAATGCTCTCAGCTTGGGTGGTTTATTTGCTGAGTATTATCACTATTCAAATTGGAAGAAACTTCAATAGAAACTTTAAATTGCTCCACACAGGATGTGTGGATTTTCATCCAGTATCACTTTACAAGTTTTAATACACTGATCTGACTTAATCTTATTTTTTATCTCTTCGGTGTTTTAATACAAAATTTTATAGGTATCCTGCCTATCCTAAGAAAACATAAATAGTTACTACTTCCTTGGAGTTTGTTTTCTGCAACAGGAGATGAGCTGCTCAAGTTCTTTTTGATTTGATTCATTCACCTATAGCTCACATCCCTGAACATCAAAGTTATTTGATTTTAACAGCTTTACCTGTCAGATTACAGATTAAGGTGAATGATATGACCTGTGATCAAGGTGAATAGTATACTCTGGTCTAAAAGGGGTTGCCTTAGAGATATGTGCCCCAGCAGTCCAGTTTGCAAATTAAGGTCATTTCCAGACAGTCCCAAAATGTTTTTTAAAACTGGGGCAAAAAATCTCGAGACCTGACAACAGCTCCACACACTGGCCTATCAGTCCTGGAAAATGGTCCCCTTCCACCCTCACATCTTCCTTTGAAGTGGATCAAGATGGAGGACAGATGGTGGACATCTGGCAGAAGTTAGCTTATTTTTTTGAAAAATTTTCTCCATATTGTGCTGGACAACAGGCGAATATATTAATGTACACACAAGCAGATTTATGATCTCTCTCTTCACCAAATTGTTAGTTCAAGCTCTGTTTAATATGATAAAGTTCAAAAGAAAAGAATGCTTGTAGATAGTTCTAACTGCTTACCCATTCTGCTTCCCTTGAGCCACCTTTGTGTGCATGGCTCCATGTTTTGACAGCTTATCAGCTGTTTCAGGCTTTGAAAACATGCACATGCGCTTGAGCAGTCCAAACAGGGGGAAGGGAAGGGAAGCACATGTTTTGCATGACTGTAGAGATATACAGTCATGACAAGGTGGGCATTTTGAGGGTTAAATAGGGTCTTTAATGCACCTTTTTAACACGTGATTTTCAGCTGTTAACCTGATTCTGCCTGCACTTCATTAAAACATCATGTAACCACACCATTCATTTTATCCCAGTTACTTTCAAGATTTTAGCCATGCGCAGAAGGGGCCTAAGTCTATGTTTTCCTTCCAGTGGCAAATCTTAACACAAAGCACACTAAATGCAAGATGCACCTGTGAGTAAAAAGCACTTCCTTTGAAAAACACATATATTTCATCACTTCAAGGACCACGTCTTCTAAATACATGATAAAAGTATGATCTGCTTTGCCCCTCTGTTATTCTGCCACAAAACCATTAGGTCATTGTAGGTGAGCTGTTCTGTTTCTGCCTCACCTGTACCTCCTGCAATATAGAGAGAGCTATTGCTGAAGAGATCCCAATTAGAAAATACATGTTAAGTGCTTTAACTATTTGAAAGTGTTTCTAAAATATTGTAAAAGGTCCGTATCATAATTATATATTTTGTTATGTAATCGACAAGTGGGGAAGCTTCCAGGGCTTCTTTCTCCCTCATTTTTAGAGCTATTTGGATTAAACTTCCTGCAACGGTACAACACATTTACTACTATTACCACCCCCCACCAAGTTTCAGAACGTTTCATAAATCTACTAATTTTGGGGAATTTGTAAAAGGTTTTTATAAACAACATAAAAAACTCTACAAGAGCTATCTCCTCGAATTTCTATTTTCAATGATACAACATAACCAGGGTATCATTCCCTCCAAATTTCAGAAAGATTTGCACATCCACTGATTTTTAGGGACTTTTAACCAACATAAGCGTAACAGTACTATTTCACTAGAAGACCCCAGGGGCCATCCCGTCTAACTCCCTTCTGCCAGGCAGGAAAAACACAGTCAGAGCACACACACCCTCTCAACAAATGCCCATTCGACCTTTGAAAAAGCAATTATAGGAAAACTACTAGGTAAATTTTGGAGTTCCCGCCTCTCAACTTTGCCTACCTCACAGGGTTGATTCTGTACATTTCAGGTGCAGTCACATTCCAGTCTCTGCCATGCCTCTTGCAGTCTGTCCCTGCATTTCTAGCCATGGCAATCTAAGTGGAATCAAAATGTTAAACCGTAACTGTGTAGTGTCAAAGAAGCCTCAATAGTAAAGATGTTGAATATTGGAGAAAATGGCACCAGTCTTATCTATATTAATTATATTGTATTAGCAAGAACACACAAACACACAGCTTGTTTCCAAGAGGTCCCAAATCCATCTGCACAATATCTATCTATCCCTGTAACCATGGAATCCATATCCATGGTTCCACTTACCTGTGCCCAGGGAAAAAATGATCTCTCTAACAACTTACTAGGTCCTCCAGGGTGATTTTACAGTATGCTACCCCAGAAAGCTACCCCAGTGTCCCACTGAAGAGCCTAGCAAATTCCCAGAGAGAATATCTCTCTAGCAGTGTTATATTATATAGCACTCTCTAAGCTCTCCAGCATAACTATGGGTATGCCGGGGCCAGAAGTCAGATAATTTCCAAAGTTTCAGATAAACACTTTCCAAGTGGGAACATATTTCCTTTAGATGTAGCTGTCTTACTATATTAATTTAATTACTTCTGGGCGGCTGTTTTGTTTTTCAATGCTAAGTGCAATAGGGTATGATATAGATATTATAGTACATTTGGATAAGCAAATTAACTTATTCGAGGAAAGCCTGAAAGTGTAGAAACAGTGTGTTTATTGAATTCAGCAGATTTTTGTGAACAGAATATGATAAAAGTAAAATAAATTGGGAATTGCTCTTATATTGGAGTACTCAGTACAAGCACAGGAAATTGGTTTGAAAGCTGTAGCTGGGAGGGGCTTACTTGAATTCTGCAGTTATTGTTTAGCATAACCTCTTAACATAACAGAATTTTTCTTTTCTTTTTTTCCTTTTTTAGTTTCTTGCTCCAAAAAACTCTGTTTATGATTCAGTACTTTTGAGATTTAGATGGAAAAAGATCAGATAATCAGATGTCATGGAATAAAAGGAACGTGCATGTTTGAAATTCAGAGAGAATGTCAGACTGACATGACATACTGTATTTGTATTGCATATAAAAACTTTGGAGCAGTCAGTGCTGGAAATATAATTCATTAGAATGTTGAAAACATAAAAGACTTTGATAAGGATTTTGAAATGCAGTCCAGCCTGTTGTCTCAGATCAAAGAATAGAAAATAGAATATGGAACCGTGGTTCTAAAATAAGGTAAATATTGTACATCTGTCCAATAATGTTATCTCTGCTTTGTTTTGTGGCTTGCTTTTCAGAATCACTTTAAAATATTGCAGAAACTTTCATTTCTATATTTTATTACCGTGTGATAAGGCAAAACAAGCAAGGAAATTAGCTATGTATAGTGGGGCAGTAGTAAATTTTTAAATTCAAGTGCTCACTTTGATAATGTTCCCCAAGGGAATTGAAAAATGGCTGGGAGTTGTATAGATCCATATCAACAAAAAGTGACATTTCCTATCATGGCTAGCAAACTTTAGTCACATATGATTTATGTAGCACCCAACAGGGTCCTATGGAGTACTTTCTTAAGTAAAACAAATAGAAAATAAGGAGAGCCCTCCAGCCATCTTGGACCTTTTCACACTACATAATTATAGTACTATGATTACAATATAACTTGTATGACAGCAAATGATGGAATTTTGGGATTTGCAGTCTAAGCAAGGGCATTTGGCATTCTTAGGTAGAGAGCTCCATGCTTCAAACACCAGGATTCCATTCAATGCACCCCATGATTAAAGTGGAATCATAGTGCTATAATTGTATTTGTATAGTGTGAAAGGGAATAAGGATTGTGACTGGCAAAATGTCATTCTGTTAAAGAAAGGATGAGCTATCGTGGGATTGCTATCCTGCTGCAATCATGCTAGTTTAATTATGGAAACAGATTAGTTTTGCATCCACCTTCATCACACGTCTCTGCTTGAGAATTGCTTTGCTGATTTGTGGTAATACAATATGATTTTGGCACCACGAGCATAATGCCATCTTGTGATTTCTGCTCACCTCACCCTGCTCACCTCACCCTACCTATGCACACCTTTTAAGTGAGGAAAAGCAGCCAGTGCATCTTTGGGTGGAGTCAGGTACATCAATCTCCACCTTCCACCCTGTGAAGCAATGGGAGTCTCTCCTAACTGGGGAGAGTTCTCTTTAGGAGGAGGAGTTTTCATTGTTTCTTAGGTAGAGGAGGGGGAACTAGTTGTGTCGCACTGTGTCCCACCAAAGAAGGAATAACAGTATTTCCTTGTTGGAGGGAGGAAAAGGAGGAAGGAAAGGCAACAGAGAGGGAAAAGAGGAAGGGGGGAGGAGCTGGTCAGTGGTACTATAAAATAATGCTGATTCACATAACATGGCTGTCTGAAAAGTGGATCCATAGTGGAAAGAACATTTTTGCATGCAAGTCCATTGTGGAAAAGCAGCACAATGTGGAGGTATTGACAAGTTTTACCAGTAAATTAGAATTAGTTCTTCAGGAACTGGCGAGACATGAAGCAGCTACAGCACAGGTATGGTGTCATGTGATTAGTAATAGCCAAAGCTGTGTGGTATTATCAATTTACCAGTCTTGTGTGATAAAACCCGGGCCCGGGCTGTGGTGCAGGCTGGTGAGCAGCCAGCTGCAGCTAGCTGCAACAAATCACTCTGACCAAGAGGTCATGAGTTTGAGGCCAGTTCGGAGCCTGCGTTTGTCTCTGTCTTTGTTCTATGTTAAGGCATTGAATGCTTGCCTTATATGTGTAATGTGATCCACCCTGAGTCCCCTTCGGGGTGAGAAGGGCGGAATATAAATACTGTTAATAAATAATAAATAAAGTCCCTTCTTCTCTGCTCCCAGACCACTCTCCAACTCTCCCAGTTTGGCAGAAGCAGCCCTGATTATTTTTCTGCCTTCCTGTTGCATTTTGGCCTGGATTCACCTTTGCACCCAATGCCACACAAGAGTCCAACAGTACTAACTAAATAGTTTATTGAAGAAAACACATATAAAAAGGCAAAAGGCAATATAGAAAGCAGTGTCCAATAAGCACGAGGAAAAAAGTCTTTCAAAAGGCAATAGTCCAAACAGCAAAGTTCTGTTCAAAAGTGGCAAGGTACATGAAAAAACCAAGAATCAAAACATAGGCATAAGTCCATAACCAGGAATACAGAAAGTTCTTTCAAAACATGAACATGAGCACAAGACTTTCCCAAAGATCTTAGCCAGAAACTTGAATGTGGACCGAGAACAAGATCCAAGGTGCACACGGTAATGCAGTGTTGCCTGCTCTAACCCTTTCAGTAAACAACATGGTAATTTAAGGTCCACAAGCCATGAAGTCATGTCTCTGACATCTGCTCTAGTTCAAGAATTCCTCACTGGTCTCTTTCCTTGATTTCTCACGAATTCTCTGTGACCTTCTTAATCCGACTCCCTCGAGTCTCACCCTCCTACTGACCATAGGTGTTTTCCCAGCGGAAAGATCTTTTGCTTCCAGCTCCTTATCATCCATTGCCAAGGAACGACCAGGGGAAAAGGTCCTCCTTATCTTCCAATGCCAAAAAATCTCCATCTTCTCCTTGCTCTGAAGCCATTTCTATTTGACCAGACAGAAAGTCATTCTCCCATACAGAATCATGATCTAAAATCCCCTCATTTCCCACACTAGAAAACCCATCATCCCTCACAACCTCTGACTGAACCATCCCTTCATCTTCAGTCTCTGGCTGAACCTCAACACCTCATATTTTTCCATGTTTTATGATGTCCCAGTTTCTCTTCTTCCCAGTTTCCCTATTTGTCTTCAATCTATCTCCATTGCTTCACATTGAATTCAAAGTGCAAACAAAGTTTGCATTCAACTAACTCAATAGTAGGGGGAAGAGAAGGCAAAATCCTTCCCAGTGGGTTCACGCAAAAGAAAACTGCTACAGTCTTTTTCAGCTTTTCTGTTCTTCCTCACTAAGGAGGAGGATGTAGTTTGTCCACACATGTTCCAACTTTCACCTGTGAAATCTCAGATGATATGCCCCAATCTTTGAGTGTATGTGTGGGGAGATTGCCACTATAAAAGTAATGCCTGCTATGAAACATGGCATATAGACATTTCAAGCCTATGAATTTGTAAACTCTTGTACCTGCTCTAATGCCTAAGCTCACTTTTGATATACTATACTGTGATTTTACTCCTCCTTCCAGAACCACATGTAAGTCCAATTATCCAATTGTTTCCGTAAATGCAGCTGAGGTCTTCTCCAACTGTTTTGATGATGTCACCCAAGTGCTCTCCCTTGGGAAGAGACGAAATAGGCCAATCTCATATAATGATGATAATTTTTTTTAAGGCTAACGACTTGAGGAAACATAACAGCTGTTGCCATAAAGTGAAAGGAAGTGTGCTTAAAAGGCTTTGAATGACAATGAGAAATATTTTTCAATCCTCAAATAATGTGTGTGGGGGGACTACATCAAAGGCATTGTCTTTGTCGGCATGGCCTGATTCAGATGAAGAGATGGCTCAATCAGAGGCAATTTCAAAGGGGCAATTGTGTGGGAGATTTGAGGCACTTCTGATGATGGCAGTAATTTTAGTGTCTCTGGTTATTGTGCCGGCTTCCTTCTGTACTTCATCTCTTTCAGGCAATATAAGAAAGACATTGAAAGAATGGTTGATTAGCTTAATCTCATTTTATATTCTTTAAAGACCCTTTCCAGCTATACTGTCTTTCACTGCACCCTGCCCACTCGGGTTGGCTGTGCTTTTAAAATGTATGAAAGGAAGTAGCTTCCACAGATTTGTGATAACATGATGCGCAAATTGCCAGGTGTTTACAAGAGCCTAACCTGTACTTGTCCTTTAAAAAAAAGCTTCCTTCTTGGAGAACATGGTATTGTTGGACAAGTGGTGGGAACACAAAACAACTCTATCCCATTGGCCAGTAGCAAGTCTGTAACTGGATACTGTCATGTGCCCAGGAAAGAAGAAGCAGGTATATATTGCTTTTATAGAGATACGTTTTAATATGTGTATCTGTGGCGTTTTTGCAATGTTCATGTGTTTTAATTGTTCCATGAGGAGAGGTGGGTAAGAAATATAATAATAATAATAATAAGTGGCTAACCCTTAAAGTGAATCAATTTGGCAAAGACAGTCCTGATTAACCCCCTGACTTCCCAATTTTTCCACCGCTTTCTAGTTTTTTTCTTCTCTTCAACCTTTGTTTGCAGTTCCTTTCACCAGATGGTGCAAACTCAGATCAGAATGAAAAAGTAGTTTGCATTCAATTAACTCAGCAGGTGGAAGAAAAGAGAAGAGTGGATGCTTGCCCTTCCCATGGCCTCAGGCAGATCTACTATAGCCTATTCTCGTTTGTCTTTTCTTCCCCTTTATAACTTTTGCTGTGATGTTTTTTGACCACACGTCTTGGTTTTCATCTGAAATATTGAAGGATATAGAATCTAAAGGATGGAAGCAACCACAAGGGTGATCTAATCCAACCTACCCCCCCCTCCTCCCCGCATACAGGAATGCACAACTAAATCACCCTTGAAAAAGGCCCATCCGATCTCTGTTTAAAGACCTCCAAAAATAGAGTCCACCATACTCTGAGCCGTAAAAGGAGCCTCGTTGGAGAAGTGTGTTAAAGCACTGAGCTGCTGAACTTGCAGACCAAAAGGTCCCAGGTTCAAATCCCGGGAGCGGAGTGAGCGCCTGCTGTTAGCTCCAGCTTCTGCCAACCTAGCAGTTCGAAAACATGCCAATGTGAGTAGATCAATAGGTACTGCTCCGGCGGGAAGGTAACGGCGCTCCATGCAGTCATGCCGGCCACATTACCTTGGAGGTGTCTACAGACAATGGTTTAGAAATGGAGATGAGCACCAACCCCCAGAGTCAGACATGACTGGACTTAACAACAGGGGAAACCTTTACCTTTACCTATACTCTGAGGTAGAAAATTTCACTGTTAAACAGTTTTTCCTAATGTTTAGGTGGAACTTGTTTTCTTGTAATTTGAATATAATTTCTCTTTCTTCTCTTGGTGTGAAATAAATCCATTGACATGCCTTTGAGATGCCCTGCATTGTTTTTTCGTACCTAGAGGAAGTGGAGAACAGTCTCCATCCCTCTCCCAATGATAGTGTTAAGCACATTTGTAGAGACTTGAGTCCTGCCAGCATGTTATCTGGATCTTTGGCTTGGACTACATTTCCCACAATACAAAATAATACAAATCACTATGTTTCTTGCCACCTTCTTAGCAGCAACAGGACAATCTTTCTTCTGAGCTGGCAAGATGCACTAAGTGAGAATTGGGTGCAATAATGAGAGTATCTGTTTCGGTGACACCATAAGTGACAGTAACTGAAAGCAGCAGCATTGCAAAGGGCTTGTTATGGGAAACCTGGCTGGAAATGTTAAACCCAGAGACAGTTTGGCCTCTTAAGAGGTGGAAAAGGAGGCAAGCTGTCTGTCAAGCAGGTAGTAAACCGCATGAAGATAAGTGTAACAGCAATCAAGATGATAAACCCTAGGGTGCAAGGCTTAGACGGTGTGTTTTGAAAGGACCAGCTGTCTGTTTCTGTAATGAGCCTGAGTCCAAACCTGAGCAAATATTAAAACATTTCTCAGTTCAGTGTATTTAAGCATACAACCTTTTTATTCAGGCGGGCTTTTAAAGATGAAAGTTTTTAAAATGAAGTCAGTGGTGCTGTGGTTTTTAACTTTGAATATGTTTTAATCGTTTTAACTGGGAATTTTAAAATATTGTTTGTATCTAATCCTGTTTTAATGTTTGCATATTTTAAATTGTATGCTGATGCTTTGATGTTAAGCCACTTTGAGTCTCCTGAAGGAGAGATAAAGCAGGGTATAAATAAATATAATAATAATAATATAAGGTACAGATATAGCAAAAAGATAAAAGTATTTTTATACTTAAGGTAAAGGTAGGGGCCCCTGGTGGCACAGTGTGTTAAAGTGCTGAGCTGCTGAACTTGCGGACCGAAAGGTGCCAGGTTCAAATCCTGGGAATGGAATGAGCACCCGCTGTTAGCCCCAGCTCCTGCCAATCTAGCAGTTCGAAAACATGCCAATGTGAGTAGATCAATAGGTACTGCTCTGGCGGGAAGGTAACGGCGCTCCATGCAGTCATGCCAGCCACATGACCTTGGAGGTGTCTACGGACAACGCTGGCTCTTTGGCTTAGAAATGGAGATGAGCACCAACCCCCAGAGTCAGTCACGACTGGACTTAACGTCAGGGGAAAACCTTTACCTTACCTAATATTATCATTCATAATTCATTTAGTTCTATTTCATATTTTCTCCAAAATTTAGACTCAAGGCAGCTTACAATTAAAAGCAACAGCAATAGAGCCAGTGTGGTATAGTGGTTTGAGTGTTGGACCCGGCCTCATCACACTTGAGCATATTTCCATTTCAATCCACTTTAAATGCTGTAACTATCTCCTGCAGAATTCTGGGACTTGTAGTTTAGGGAGGCCCAGGGCTTCTCTGGATGAGCAGTTTAAAGGCTCCTCCCTAAACTACAAACTCCAGAATTTTGCAGGAGGCAGTCATTGAAGTAGATTGAAGTGGAAAAATGCTCAAGTGTGATGAGGCCCCTCTGGAAACCAGGGTTCAAATCCCCACACGGCCAGACATCATTGCTCTTCTCCAAGTTGTAGAACTAGGCTAGTAAATGACGGTGGCAGCACAGTCTGGGCACTGTGAGCTGCCTAGGGAGAGGTGGACACTACATAAGGAGATCTGGAATATCTTCTTCAGAGTTCAAAAAAAGAAAAGAAAAAAAAGTGGGCATCTGTATATATGTACCTTTAAGTCACCTGATGATTTACGGCAACCCCATGGCATAGTTTTCATTGATAAGGATTCTAGCCAACATTTCCACATTTCATACTCTTAAAATGTACAGCTTTAAAAAAAAGTAAAGAAAATTAAAAAGTAGACAGGATAAAAGGAAGTATTCAAACTAGCCTTTTGCTTTTCTCCAACTCAGGAAATTTTGAATAAGGTATATGAATTTTTCAGCCTTGAAACTTTTCAGCCAAGTAAGTTGATTGGTTTAGAATTTGAAGCACCATGACCTTGTGGAGTGGGGAGAATAGGATTTGCTTCTCTGTCTCAGGCATCAAAATATATTAGACAAGCCAGCATGGCATAGTGGTTTGAGTGTTAGACTATGACTCTGGAAACCATGGTTTCATTCCCTGCTTGGCCATGAAAATTAAATGCACGACAGTCCCAGTAAATGGCATGATAGTTTGTCTTTGGGTCACCATAATTCATAAACGTCAAGGCACACAATAACAACAACCACCGGCTCTAGTTACTATTGCCTCATGTTGTATGTTTGCTGCAGTAGCTAGTGGAGAGAATAGACTGTCTTGAGCTCCTATGAGTGCAAATGCATTTTGAAGTGTCAGAAGAAAGTTCATATGAGAGCAGAGCAGTTAGAGGAAACTGACCTTCTTTCTTTCCAATTCTATACTCGTTGCCATTGCAAGAGATTCTAGACTTGTCTAAATATATTTTGATAGAGATAAGTGGCTGGAGTTCTTAAGTGTGTCATTTGAGAAATTGCCAACACTTGTACCCTGTTCACTAAAATAGAGACCTTTTTTAAAGGAGAGGAAGCTGTGCCACAGTGAACTTGTTTTAAAAGCCTGGTGATATTCTCCCCTCCACCCCATTTTTAATAACTTCTTGTCCTCATATTGCACTGCTCTTTAGAATGTCCACTGAATTACATTGGTTTGAAAATGTAACCAATATTTATGGGGCTCTCGTTTCACTCTTTGCTGAATATAATAACTGCAAGCAGAGTGAAATATTTTTGGAGTCAGGAAAGTGATAGGAGTGATTTTATGCACTGTTCTGGAAAAAAATATTGGTGGTGTGGTTGTTTACGGGTATTTTTTAGGCCCTGTGGCAACAGGTTGCAACAGGTCTGGGACTAATTTCCTGCCTATTTGGGCTGCATTGAATCCATTTTTATTTTTTAAAAAGAGAACATAAAGCAAAACTAGAAATGGTTAAAAATCAACTTTTAATATTGATAAGAATTTTTTTGGACACACATTCTGGAATGCAGGGGCTCAAACTCTCCCAAAGCTAACCTTGGAGGGGCTAGGCTTCTGTGAAAGATTGGACCACCAAGGCTCATGTGTAGTTGGCATCCTTAGATATTAGTAATCAGAAGTGTACTAAGTGATCATTATTTTGGTAATTACTTTTATGGTACTGTGTAACTAACTATGTATTCAATATCCACAGTTTCACTGACTCATGTTCCCCCAAAATATCTTCCCTGGAACTAGATAAACTACTAGCAGCAATTAAAGCAGTAGCATGTGCTTGTAGTGCAGTCAATCAACACCATATGAATTGAGGTATCATTGTAATGGGTTAATAACGATACCTTGATTGGAGCACGTGTGCATTAGGAGATTCAAAACTTAGCATGAGGTTTTAGCATTGTATATTGATACAGTACATCCAAGCTGGGATTTTGAAAAATGTTTTTGTGATTATATCTAACTACAGATACATTTTTTAATAAAATGTTGATACACTACACAAAAATGTTACAGATTGTCATTTGTTGTCACACACTCTGATGGTGTTCCCCAATGTACTTCTCAGTCCCTGTGCCCCCTAACGATACCATTGATACTGATTTCAAAATATCTATCTACCTATCATCTATCCATGGACAGAGAGTATGGTGTGGTGGTTTGAGTAGAACTCTTCCTACATTGTGTATTTGTGATTGCATAAAAACCCACTGGAGGAAGGGAGACAGGTGGAGAAATAAATGTATTATTATTATTATTCCCACATTTCTCTTAAGTATTGAAACACAAAACGACCTGGGAGTTCTGTCTTTCTCCAGCAAGTAAAGATCTTCATAGTTAGGGAGGAATTTGGTTTTTTAAAATATGTTGTGGCCAATGGAACTTTTAATGGAATGGTGTTTCTCTTTTCAAAAAGGGCTCTGCGGCTGAAAAAGCTTGAGAACTCCTGACCTAAAGATAGCAGATCATGTCTCATATCAGAGACCACCAATGAATACCAGTTGATGTATACTACATTTCAGAGGAAGAAACTGACAAAAACAAGGACTATTCCTAAGGAAATGTATTGAAATCCATGGGGTTGATTGTGACATAAGGTGATAGGAGACTTGAAGGCACATACATATATTGTGTTCTTAAATGCCTGTAAGCTGCCTTGAGGAACTAGTATAGTGTATAGTTTGAGCACTGGACTCTGGAGGCTAGGATTCAGCCTCACAGGTTGTTGTTGTTGTTGTTGTTATTTCTACCCGCCTGTCCCCATAGCTCCCCATGAATTTCATTATAATCAGCTTTTCAAAACAGCTGTTCTCTGGGAATGTCATATTTGGAACTTATGAAATTAGGTTCAAAATACTTTTATTAAAATGTATATGTAGAGACCTGTAGTTTTGATGAATCCACTGTTGACATCTTTGGAAAATGTGTTTGTTTGTTTCCTTTTATATCACAGTGTTTCAAAGAAAGTTACAGGAGTTTTCTTCTATTCACAAGAGGCTCTGCAGATAATCTAGAAAGTAAGTTTTTAACTTTTGCTTCACCTCTTTGTTTCTTCTCATTTCATCAAACTCCATTAATTTATTTCTGTTTACTGCAAGGAGAAGAGAGTCATCATAGCAATCAATAACTGGATTAGAGTCACTCTCATTATTTTTGCATTAAACAAATGATCAGAGCAGTCAGGCCTATGGAAAGCATATCATGCTAGCTTGCTGGTTTCGCTACAATACTAATTACCTTACATTTGAGATATGTGTAGCTTTACCCTTGAAGTATTGATTTAATGTGGAACTTTTCCATTTGGTTTCAGTACAGGAAGATGCCAAGATGCATGCACAGTGAATAAAGAATGAAAGGCAATCATTAGATAATTAAAGTTTACTGAAAGTGTGATTTAATTAAACGTATATAACTTCAAAGTTTTGCATTAAGAATACCAGAGAGGTCCACTCAGCCCTCCATATTTGTGAGTTTAACTTTTGTGGATTTGATTGTTAACAGATTTGATAAATAAATTCTCTCTAGGAATTTCCAAGTCCTCCAGTGTAATTCTGTGGTCAACTTCTGACGACCAGGAGATCTCACAGAGCCTTACAACCATCTGGGAGTAGAATTGACACCAATATGACTGCAATTAATAGTCATTTCCCTGTGTTGCCATACCAAGGCTTGTAAATATATATTTATCATCTATCACTAAAGCATAAATATGGACTGTACAGACAACAGCATTGAGAAAATATGGTCAGCCTATGCCTAGTTTACATTGACATTCTATACATTCCCCTTCTTCTTTTTCTGCCCTTGTTTTGCATTTCTATATAAAAGTTCTAACTGTGTATCTATTGTATCTTTTATTATCAGTCTATGAATACACACACACATGCAGAAACACTTGCAGAGTCAACAGGAAGTATAAATGATGTTCTACTTGCACTTTTTATGTTCAGTGTTTTTATACTTGTCAACATCTATAATTTCCCATCTTTCTTTCTTTTTTAAAAATACCCTTCAAGCTTCACCTTCTTAATAGTTACTTAACTTCCACTTTGCACAATTTAAGAATGAAATTGATTTCAGAAATTTTTTTATGCTGACCAGTTTTCCAGGCTATCATGTCAGTGAATAAACAGCAGGAGATTAAAAACAATGGCAGTGAAGAAATTTGGAAAAAGATGAATGTGTTCATTAAGTAAATCGATAAGTTATTTTATACTACTTCATCAGTCAAAATATGGCATCTTTCTGATTGAAGGCCTGGCTTGGTGGGACCTAAGTAAAGCAGAAGTGGATGGGTTCTCAAGCTGCTTAGATAACCAATAATCTAATGTAGAGATGGGCAAACTAAAACTCTTTGTATTTTGGACTACAGTGCATTTAATCCCTGAGTGTTGATCATGTTGGATGATTTAGATGCCATCTGGTCCTAACACATGCTTGTTATGTGGGACTCTATTACAAAAGCGGTATATACCAAAGTGAGCAAGTTGGATTTTCCAGAAAGAAATAAACAGTCCCTTTAGATTTGCATGGAAAGACACTATGGGGGTGGACAAAGGAGAAAATAATAGTGGTATGTCACAATCGCATCTAGCTGAAATCAATCTTACACAAGTGTTTGGTATTGTCTTTTGAAATGGCTGTATTGTAAGAGAACCCACCCATGAACATCTCCCTACAGAGGTAATTAATACCTACTTGAATGCAATTTTAAATCTTAGTTGATGAATAAGCACTTCAACCTCAGCCCTCCAGTTGACTGGCAGAGATATACATGTCATGATAGGATGCCTTCAACTCCAGTGCTGAATGTTAAAAATAGACTTGGCACTTAGAGTGATGGGATAGGAAATCTAAAAAGCCATTTTCCTTGCTGCACTTTAGCTCTATTATGTCTGATTCCACTCTAGAGAGAAGAATGAATTCTAATTTTGAACAAGTGCACCGTTTTCCCCTACGTGTTCTTTTTTTCTGTAGGATTTACTGTCTTTGAGCTCAAAGTGCTGTGTTTTCATTGTGGCATTTTCAACTGGGTAAAGAAAATTGAAGTACTTCTGTCAAAGAGATTAGCCATTCTAATGCTTGATTACACAACTAGATACTTAAGAAAGTCCTGGGGGAAAAATGACACAAAATACTCCTTCATTGGCAGCAAAAAGACAATGTAGTTGAAAGGTCTGATTTATTTTGCTTGATTTTCTTTAGGAAGGGGAGACACTTAAGAAATACTTTCTGATTTCCATTCATTCAGCTTTTGGACATTTAATAACCTTTCTGGAGCTCAGAAACTGGCTTGTGATGAAGAAGGATAAATCAGGAAAAAGGTCTTATTTGAAACTTGAGGGACATAAAGTTCTGCCAGTCTGCTAATATCCAACAACCAGAGGTCCTAGGATAGAAAAACAAGCAATGGATACCATCTTCCAGGTATTGCATAGGCAATAAAAACTTTGTAACTGGATACTTTCCACCCATTGTTTAAGAAAATGGTTGATGTGTGTGTGTGTGTGTGTGTGTGTGTGTGTGTGTGTATATATAGATAGATAGATAGATAGATAGAGAGAGAGAGAGAGAGAGAGATTGATTTTCAAAACTGAAGTCCCAAAACAACATAGTTTTGCCAACCTCTAAAAAAGAATGAGGCCAGCTTGAGCTTGACAATCCTGATATTAATGGCCCCTTGAATCTACCTGCCAACTTGCATATAATAATAATAATAATAATAATAATAATAAGAAGAAGAAGAAGAAGAAGAAGAAGAAGAAGTTTATTTCTTACCTGCCTCTCCTCATGGCTTAAAGTGGGTATAAATATGTGCCTTCAAGTTCACCAATGGTTTCATAGGGTTTTCTTAGGTAAGGGGTGTGCAAATGTGTTCTGTCAGTTCTTTTCTCGGAAATATAGGCTATAGCAGTGCTGATGGTCCCCCACCCAAGTACTAACCAAGGCTGACCTTGCTTAGTTTTTGAGATCAGACAAGGATCTGTTGTAAATTTCTTTTCAAATCTTGATTCCCGAGATTGGATGAAGTACCCTTTCAAATGTCCTGGCTGCGCGGCTTTACAACACCTTGACCTGAGCTTGGAAACAAATTGGAAAGTAGTTCAGATCTTGCCAGGCAGTTTTTAAAAATGTCATAATAGCTACATTGTGACTAGTGGCCAATGTCCTGGGATTGAAATATTCTGCTTGTTATGCTTTGCCTTTTCTGAAGTCAGGCCTATGTCCATTTATTATGTTATACAGGGAATGTCCAAATGGAGACAAATCTGACATCAAAAATATCAGAAAAGTCATAAACTGAGAGTTGTTGCCAATCAGTGTTTATAACAAAGATCTAAACTAGACTGGCAAAGTACAGTCTGTAATGCCCTTTGAGATTCCTGAAGCCCCAGTAAGGCCCCAGATCAATCAATCAATCAATCAATTTTTTAAAAACTGATTCAGGAGCAATCTGCTTTGTCTGAGAATTGTCCCAAAAGTGCTAAAACCACAGCAGTTTGTGTTCCTTTGCCCTCCAAATCTTTCCAACCTTCCCCAAACAAAAATTACAATTGGTCAGAAATTGACCAAAACAGCATCCAGAAGTGAGATTGCATCACATCAGGTGCATCTAAATGCATCAGTGTAGACTGTCAGGTGAATGCAGAGTACATAAACGGCTCTTGCCCTGCCTAGTAGAGATAACACCTCTGTCTCTGTAGAAAGCTTCTTCCTATGTTCCAAAGTGAAATCAATGACTGACTTAATTCCCACTGATTTTAACTGAACACAAGTTTGATTAACTTTCTTTGACTGAATCACAAATCAGTTTAATTTGCTTTTGTTTAATTGTTTGACATATTGTTTATGTTTAATTGGCTGTAAATATTAGTATCAGTATACAAAGAAGTCCCCTGTTTTTTGGTACCCAGCAAAGAACCCCCAATGTTTTAAGGAAATTTGCCTGTTAACTGTTACTAAGTCACTTTGCTGATAAATATCAGCTTATAAAAGAAATCATGGCTTGTTTGACTCATGTTCTGTTACTTTTGGATATTTTGGCAGCTCCTTTTTGGTTCTAAAGCCTGTTCTGAAACATAAAGAACACTTTGGTCAATGTCTCCTTCAATCTCTCTCTTATTTCATTCGTTCTTCCTCTCCCTATCCCCACTGTGCTTTTCAATTGCAAGGTTTTGCATCTGGTATTCTAATCATTGTGCCTAAATATCATTCTTTATTGAAGAAACCAGAAATCATCTGGTCTTCTATAACTGCTAATTAAATTACAGCTGCCTGTGGCTTGCATGACTAAGCTGCTGAGAAACAAGATTTGCTTTTCAATTATCTGTTTAAATCCAGCTTAAAATCAGTACTTGCAGAGAGGCTTGAGGATGGAGAAATTATACCCTAAATTCTCTAAACCCCCAACCATATAAATTTACTTTGAAGTTGGATCTTGCTTTAGGAAAGTACCCAAAGGATAGCTGGAAAGTGCCATTGAACCCCACAGGGTGCCAACAGCATGCATATATTAAAACCAGAAATTAATTGGGCATGCTTAATGAGCAGAAACTTGCATTCTTTAGTTCCTTAACATGGGGCCCTCCAGATGCATAGAGTACACTTCCCATCATCAAAAGCAACATGGTGAAGGATTCTGAGCATTGTATTTCAGCACAATTGTACTCTCTAACCTGGATGCTACCAGGTTAAAGAAAAGTATTTTAGGCTTACCCAGATTTAATTTTGAATGGCACGAATTATATGGAATTGTATTACTGGATTGTGAATTGTATTACTTACCATGGGAAGTCTAGACACTGTCAAGGTCCATTCTTAGCTCTCTTGTGTTTGCAACGCCCCTCTGTTCTTATTTATGACAAATGCAGCTCTGAACCCTCAGCTGCCTTATCACAAAAAAGCTGAAAATGGCTTTGCACTTTATAAAACTTTAAAGTGTACCCACTTTGCTCAGGAGCTGTGCAAGAGCTAAGTGGTATCTGCAAGGGTTTGGACCCAGGGCTCCCCATGGATACCAAAATATGTGAGAGCCGAAGTCCCATTATACACAGTAGTGTGGTAAAATGGTGGCCCTTCTATAAAATGGCAAAACCAAGGCTTTCTTTTTGAATGAAAATGCCTTTATTTATTTATTTATTTTTGTGTCAAAAGCATTGCATGATAAATAAGTTTAAAAGTGATAAAATAAAGGAAATCACAAGCAGCTTAATAGTTTTAGACCAAAAATGGGCAACAGCGACCGCATTGTCCGTGGCTTTGAACAACTCCTGCTTCGTGCATGAGGCAGGGCATTGTGGGCAAGCATACATATGTGGAGTTGTTTGTTCTGCTCCACATTCACACAAGGTGGAGGATTCCTCCAAGTAGTGCCACCTCGCCAAGTTGTCTTTTGATCTGCCCACTCCGCTTCTCAGTCTGTTCAGGGACTTCCAAGTTGCCCATTCTTGGTTTGCCCCTGAAGGAAGACCCTCTTGGGGGGCCATCCAGTTGGAATTGCCAGGTTTAGCTGCCCAGAGGGACACCCTTGCTGTTGCTGGAGGAACATCAAGAGGAGTGGTGGTTCTCATGAAGCTTTTCCTTGATTTGAGTCTACTGGGAGGGGGATGATAGTCATGCAATGGGTGGCTTTCACAATGTTCGATCTTATTTCTCTCGCAGTTAGCAGCAACTTCCCGTCACATGTCAGGAGGGGCAATGCCAGCTAACTTTTAGAGTTTATCAACAGGTGTAGGTTTAAGGCATCCTGTGATTATTTGTATGGGCAGACTTGTGCCAGACAGGACAGGCGTACTCTGCAGTTGAGAAAGACAAGGCCAGGGCTGATGTTCTTATTACTTGTGGGTCTGCACCCCATGCACTGCCATTAAGTTTCCGCAGGATGTTGTTGCGTGCAGCTACTTTGTGCTTGGTGTTCATGCAGTGTTTCCTATATGTTAGTGTTTGATCTATGGTGCCACCAAGGTATTTAGGATGGAAACAGTGTTCGAGCTCTTGACCTTCCCAAGTAACTTTCAGTTTCCTGTTGGCTTCACGGTTACGTAGATGGAAAACACACACTTGTGTCTTGGCAGGGTTAGGCTTCAGGTGGTTCTTTGTAGTAGCTGGAGAGATCTTTCAAGGCATTAGTGAGTTGGCTTTCAACTGTTTCAAAATCTTTCGCTTGTGTTGTTAGGCCCAGGTCATCAGCATATATAAAGCTCTTTGTGAGTGGTGGTTGTGGTTGATCGTTCGTGAAGATGTTAAATAAGGTCGGGGCAAGATTGCTTCCTTGGGGCAAACCATTATTTTGCCTCCTCCATCTACTTTTCCAGCCCTGAAACTCCACATAGAAGCTGCGGTTTTCCAAGGGGGTCTGGACAGTTTTTGTAAAGTTAAAGCCCGGGTGTGTCACGACCCAGGCGGCAGAGGCACCAATAACCATACACAGAGGCCAGAATCTAACTAATATCTTTATTGAAGGAATATATAAAGTTAATAAAAACAAGTATAGAAAATAGTCCAGAATTAGACCCTTCAGGAAAGGTCAGAATTAGTCCAAAAAAGCAATGTCCAATAAGAAATATTAAGGTCCAAAGTTGTAATCCAATAACCGAAACACTCACTTTGCCAAGCAAAGTGAGGGGAGATGACAAGGTCCTTAGTCCATAAAACTTGAGCGTGGCTAGGAAATAACTTGATACTTGAAACAAGGCTTGAACGTGGAACAAGGTAACTAAGAACAAGAACAAGGTCCGTGGAATAACTAGGTAAAATCCGTGAAACAAGGCAAGGATTAGTCCTGGGAAACAAGGCAAAGTCCGTAGGTAAACAAAGGCTGGGAAGCAAGGCGAAGGCTGGATAGCAAGGCAAGGCTTGAGCTGAAGCGAGGCTTGAATCGGAGCGCGCTGTCCAGACACAACTCGCTCCGTAGGCTGACGAATTGACTCCGCGAAGTTGCTACGCGGGCAAAACACCTATATAGAGTCCAACTTTCTCACCAAAGCGGTTCTCTGGGAATCAGAAACGAAAGCTAAACTCTGAGACCAGATGTTAAACTCCTTAAAGATTCTCACGAGAACCAATGTTAATTGGCAACATTCTTAGCTGCTATCCTCGCACTCCTGCGCGAAGCTGAATCCAAACTTCTCTGTTGTTTACAAAACTCCCGGCGCAAGAACACGGGAGAAGTAGGCTCTGGGGTTGTTTGACATACTTCTGGGGCACAACTTTCTTGCAGGTGCAAGGTTTCCAGATCTGCCTGGGAAGGATCTGGCTGAGAGGAATCCAGTTCAGACTGGGAAGGTAAAAAACCCAAGTTTTCATCTTCATCAGGGATTACAATGTCCTGAGCAGGACTACAAGGCCCATGGTTCATCACACTATCCCCCTCCTCAGGGCCCCTCCCAAACTGGGGTCCTCTCCCCGAGGCGCGAGGTCGCGGTTTGGTGGGATAGGTCAGATGGAAGCGACGGGTTAGATCAGGAGCATGGACTGTGGAGGCGTCTTCCCAAGAGCGTTCCTCAGGCCCAAAACCCACCCAGTCAATGAGATATTGTAGGCGGCGGCGATGAAAGCGAGAATCCAAAATGTCCTCAACCTCGAACTCCTCCTCCCCATTCATCAAAACAGGAGGGGGGGCCGGTTGGTCTGTATCAGGACGCACACCATCCGCCGGAAGGAGCAGGGAACGGTGAAACACTGGGTGAATGCGCATTGAACGCGGAAGTTGGAGTTTGAAAGTCACGGGGTTTAATTGCGCCACCACTGGATAGGGGCCAATGAAGCGGGCATCTAACTTCCGGCATGGGCGGTGGGAGGGCAGAAAGCGAGTGGACAGAAAAACCCGATCTCCTACCTTGATTTCGGGGCCCGGCTGGCGGTGTTTGTCAGCGTGGCGTTTATAGTCCTCCTTGGCTTGGTCCAGTTGCTGGAGCAAAAGTTGTTGCACCGCTGTGAGTTCCTGCAGCCAATCCTCTGCTGCGGGAACTTCTGAAGTTTCAATGACAGGGGGAAAGAAACGTGGATGGAAACCGTAGTTTGCAAAGAACGGCGTTTCTTTTGTAGAAGCTTGAACTCCATTATTGTAGGCAAACTCAGACAGTGGTAACAGAGAAGCCCAATTGTCCTGTTGGTAGTTTACATAACAGCGAAGATACTGCTCCAAAGTGGCATTAGTGCGTTCCGTTTGCCCATCTGTTTGGGGATGATGAGCTGAAGATAAGCGAGAGTCTATGCCCAGTAGTTTTTGTAGTGCCTTCCAAAAACGAGAGGTGAATTGAGATCCACGGTCTGTGACTAAACTCTTGGGCAATCCATGTAGTCTGAAAACATGCTGAAGAAATAGATCCGCAGTTTCTTTGGCCGTGGGGAGGCCTTCGCAGGGAATGAAATGGGCTAACTTGGTGAATAGGTCCACCACCACTAAGATCGTGGTGAATCCACAGGAAGGTGGTAGGTCAGTGATGAAATCCGCGGAAATTATTTCCCATGGGCGAGATGGGGTAGGAAGGGGGTGTAAAAGCCCTGAGGGCTTCTCCCTTCGTATCTTGGAGCGCTGGCATACTGGGCAGGTGTTGACATATTTTTCCACATCCTTGCGGATCTTGGGCCACCAAAAATCTCTTAGGATCAAATGCATGGTTTTAAATAGTCCGAAGTGTCCTGCTGGTTTGCAGTCATGACACAGACGAAGCGCTTTTTCCCTGCCCGGTCCGGGTGGGATATAAACATGATTTCTATAGCAGAGCAGCCCATCTTTAAGCGAAAAGGGAAAATGCAGACCTTGGCGAAGTTGGTCCTGCGCCCAGGCATCTGCTTGCTGACTAGCCCTGATTTCTTGAGCACAGATGGGTCCTGGAGTAGGGGAAGTTGAACCAATGGGACTGGATTTGGTGTTCCCCACTGTGAGCGTGGCAAAGTTCTCAGGTTGTAGCAGTTGGGATTCAAAGGTCTCCTTGCGTCCTGCAGCGTATTCCGGTTTACGTGACAGGGCGTCTGCTTGCTTGGTTTGAGCTGGGGTCACATAATGGATCTGGAAGTTGAAACGTTCAAAGAATAAAGCCCAACGTTGCTGCCTCTGATTTAGTTTGCGGGCAGTTCTTAGATGTTCTAGATTACGATGATCAGTGTGGACTTCAATGGGGAATTTGGCCCCTTCTAGCCAATGTCTCCAAGTTTCAAAGGCTGCCTTTATGGCCAGTAGTTCTTTTTCCCAAATGGTGTAATTCCTCTCTGGTGTGGTTAGTTGACGAGAATAAAAGGCACAGGGATGGAGATGATCTCCCACCGGTTGTAAGAGTACAGCCCCAATTGCCACATCAGAGGCGTCCGCTTGCACCACAAAAGGGGTTCCAGGATTTGGGTGCTGTAGAATTGGCTGGGAGGTGAATAGTTTCTTCAGTTGCTGGAAACCTTTCTCTGCTTGATCAGTCCAGCGGAAAGGCTGCTTTCCACGGATGCAGCTAGTGATGGGGTCGGACCAGCGGGCAAAATCTGGAATGAACTTGCGGTAGTAGTTCGCGAACCCCAAGAAACGCTGCACCTCTTTCTTGTTAGTTGGCGCCCGCCATTCCAATACTGCTGAAACTTTGGCTGGATCCATGGAAAGCCCTAGAGGCGAGATGCGGTAGCCAAGGAAATCTACCTCTTGTAGATCAAAAGCGCATTTTTCTAGCTTGGCATAAAGTCCATGATCCCGCAATCGTTGCAACACCATTTTGACGTGGTTCTCATGTTCTGATTGTGATCTGGAAAACACCAAAAAATCGTCCAGGTAGATTATCAAGAATCTGTCTAGATAGTCCTGAAAAATATCGTTGACAAAATGCTGGAACGTTGCGGGAGCTCCGCATAAACCGAAATTCATAACTCGGGACTCGAATAATCCGAATTTAGTCTGGAAGGCGGTCTTCCACTCGTCCCCTTCTCTGATGCGAACTAGATTATAAGCCCCCCGAAGATCCAGCTTGGTGTAGACCTTGGCTCCTCGAAGTCGGTCCAGTAGATCCGAGATTAAGGGCAGGGGATAGCTGTTCCGCTTGGTGATATTGTTCAATGCTCTGTAGTCCACCACCAAGCGTAATTCCCCTGACTTCTTCTTCACAAACATCACTGGGGAGGCGGCTGGGGATTGAGAGGGTCTGATGAACCCCTTGCGAAGGTTTGTCTCTAAGAATTCCCTGAGAGCTTCTTGCTCTGGTTCCGTCAGGGAGTAGAGATGCCCTCGCGGGATCGGGGCCCCCTCCACCAAGTCAATGGCACAGTCATAAGGTCTATGTGGGGGTAATTTTTCGGCTTCTTTCTCATTGAATACATCCCAATACTCGGAGTACTTCTTTGGCAAGGTGATGATGGGCTCGGAGTCTGTAGCATGGCATACCTTGGCTACGAGGCAATGGTTTTGGCAGTACGGTGAAGCAAACTGCAGTTCTCTGTTGGACCAGGAGATGTTAGGGTCGTGGAGTGTCAGCCATGGAATTCCCAAAATCACAGGGAAATGGGGAACCTCGGTAACAAAGAAGGAAATCTCTTCCATATGTTCCCTTATCCACATCCTGGTGGGTTCCGACCACTGGCTTACGGGGCCCGTCTTGAGGGGACGGCCGTCTATGGCTTGCACCACACGGGCATTCTTGAAATCATGATATTGTAATCCCAGAGAGTCGGCATACTCTCTATCGATGAAATTGTTGGTAGCTCCAGAGTCTATCATGGCGTGGATCATGACGGGTCCCCTTTTTGCTGACCATAATGTGACCACGAGAAGGAACAGGACCCCGGTTGGCGGCTCTTGGATGGATTTTTTGACCGGGTTGGCGAGCCTCTCTACACCCGGTCGTTGGCTTCCCCCGCCGGCTGTGTGCCAGTCGGCTCAGACGCCTTCGACTCCGTGGAGGACGCCGCCGCAAGACGGGCGGCAGGCTTCCCTTTGGCTGGGCACTCTCTGGCGAAGTGGCCCCCGTTCCCGCAGTACCAGCAGAGGTTCAAGCGTTGACGACGGGCCTTCTCGGCGGCATCTAGTCTGGGACGCACATTGCCCAACTGCATCGGCACCTCCTCGCCTCCTCTGGGGTATGGGGTTGGCGGCGGGGGTCTCCACACCGGACGTGGCTGAACACTGGCGGAAGCGGGGGGTTTTGCCCCGGCTCTACCGCCCTGGCCTCGAACCCATTGTTTCCTGTTGGCAATCATGACTTCAGCCCGTAAACATTGATCAATGAGTGCCTCGAGGGTCTGGGGAGGATCCACCTTGGAGATTTCTTCCAGCATTTCAATGTTGAGACCCTCCCGAAATTGTCCTCTGAGGGCTACATCGTTCCAGCCGGTGTTGTGGGCCAGCACGCGGAACTCGGCTATGTACTGAGACATGGGTCTGTCTCCTTGAAGGAGGCGCCGGAGTTTGTGACCGGCTGCCTCCAAATTGTCCTCGATTCCCCAGGTCTCCTTAAGGTGATCCAAGAAGCGTTGTGCTGAATTTAGGTGGGGGGAGGCTTGATCAAACAGGGCCGTCGCCCAGCTAGCCGCTGGTCCATCTAGAAGACTGTAGACCCACGCCACCTTGATGTCTTCTTGGGGAAACTCGGCATCACGGGCCTCTAGATAAGCTTGACATTGGCGGCGGAAAACATGAACCTTAGCAGCTTCTCCAGAAAACTTGGTAGGCAACGCCATGGCCGGGAGGCGAACTCCGCGCTCCCTCAACCCTTTTATTTCTCCATCCTGCGCGTTGAGTCTGTCACGGATGCGGTCCACTTCGTCCTTGCTGATGGTGTAGCTGAGCGGCTGTCCAGCCGGCGCGGCTCCGGTAGACATCCTGGCCTCGGTTAGTTGGTGCTTATGGGTGGCGGAGTCAAACTGTCACGACCCAGGCGGCAGAGGCACCAATAACCATACACAGAGGCCAGAATCTAACTAATATCTTTATTGAAGGAATATATAAAGTTAATAAAAACAAGTATAGAAAATAGTCCAGAATTAGACCCTTCAGGAAAGGTCAGAATTAGTCCAAAAAAGCAATGTCCAATAAGAAATATTAAGGTCCAAAGTTGTAATCCAATAACCGAAACACTCACTTTGCCAAGCAAAGTGAGGGGAGATGACAAGGTCCTTAGTCCATAAAACTTGAGCGTGGCTAGGAAATAACTTGATACTTGAAACAAGGCTTGAACGTGGAACAAGGTAACTAAGAACAAGAACAAGGTCCGTGGAATAACTAGGTAAAATCCGTGAAACAAGGCAAGGATTAGTCCTGGGAAACAAGGCAAAGTCCGTAGGTAAACAAAGGCTGGGAAGCAAGGCGAAGGCTGGATAGCAAGGCAAGGCTTGAGCTGAAGCGAGGCTTGAATCGGAGCGCGCTGTCCAGACACAACTCGCTCCGTAGGCTGACGAATTGACTCCGCGAAGTTGCTACGCGGGCAAAACACCTATATAGAGTCCAACTTTCTCACCAAAGCGGTTCTCTGGGAATCAGAAACGAAAGCTAAACTCTGAGACCAGATGTTAAACTCCTTAAAGATTCTCACGAGAACCAATGTTAATTGGCAACATTCTTAGCTGCTATCCTCGCACTCCTGCGCGAAGCTGAATCCAAACTTCTCTGTTGTTTACAAAACTCCCGGCGCAAGAACACGGGAGAAGTAGGCTCTGGGGTTGTTTGACATACTTCTGGGGCACAACTTTCTTGCAGGTGCAAGGTTTCCAGATCTGCCTGGGAAGGATCTGGCTGAGAGGAATCCAGTTCAGACTGGGAAGGTAAAAAACCCAAGTTTTCATCTTCATCAGGGATTACAATGTCCTGAGCAGGACTACAAGGCCCATGGTTCATCACAGGGTGATACCGTAGAATTTATGCAGAATTTTTTCTATGTTGCACCGTGTCATAGGCTGCTGTAAGGTCCACAAAAATGTTCCTGTAATGCAGCCTTTCTCATAGCCTTCCTCAATATGCTGAGTCAGATGGAGAATTTGACCTGTAGTTTTTTCCTGGTCTGAAACTTGTTTGTTGTGCAATAAGCTTAGGTTCGATGACAGGTCCTAATCAATTTAATAGCATCCTCTCATAGACTTTATATAAATGGCATAAGAGGGAGATTGGTTGGTAGTTCCTGGCATTGGAGGCATCTTTACCAGGTTTTAAAATGGCAATGATCTTAGTTTTCCTCCATGCTCTGGGAATCTGTTTGTGTGCCAAGCATTGATTGTAGAATTGCATCACTTTTAAACAATGAAAATGCCTTGAGACATTGCTTCTTTCACTGTAACCAACCACTATAGGAAAGAGTGCGTGTGTGTGCCATCATGCATGTTTATATCCAGGCTGTAGTATCAGAAGGAGGCCACTATAAATGTAATGAACATTTTTTTTCGATTGCTAATCTCCTTGATGGTTCACTTAGCTATCTACAAACTGTGGATGGCTTTATTACTCCAATTCATGCTGCTTTTCAATGCCAGTTAATCTGTTTTCAGCCATTTATGATTGAGTCTTTATCTTGCAAGACTATATAAATTGGTCCTACAAATTCTTGACAATTTAAAGCTGGCATAAAGTCTTTCAATTCTCTACACTAAGCCTGCTATTACAATTTTAATAGTGATTTGCTTTCCCAGACAGCTTTTTAGTTCTTCACTATTGTCTCCTTTCCCCCCATTGTCTAATCATGGCACACTGTTTCTGGTATGACTAGGAGGTTGTCAGTGTGATCACTAGGTAATTTGTGCCACCCATGCCAGTAATTCATAGTGTTGCCCCCATGGACCTTCCCCTAGACCTCAGAAATACCAGAAAAAATGGCAAAATCACCAATAACAACCCCCCCCCCCCACAAAAACCCAGGAGCAACAAGCTTGTTCTCTTTGCAGTGAAACAATGCTATTCCAAAGCATCATTGCAATTGGATAACAATGACAGCTCTGACTGGACTGCAGGCACATTAGAAGCTTCTAAAAGTATATTAGCCTAGATTTTAGCCTTGTAGTATATTGATATAGGATGTGTTAACTGGGCTTACAAAAATCTTTTTGTGTTTATATCTAACTACAGTGAGATTTCTTTTAAAAAAGAGGCAATACATTTTTGTGGAAACACTGCACAAAACTTGTATAGACAGTAATTTTGGTGTCACCCTTCTGATGGCATCATACAAACCCCCCCCCCTCCCCCCAGTGATGCTAACTGAAGCCTATATGAAGTGTCTGGGGTTTTTTTTTGAACCTCATACTAAACTGTGGTCTACTACCAGTTCTACTTTGGGTAAAGGAGACCTTTTTCCCATCGTACTTCTGTGCAATCTTACTTTCGTGTAAGGCTACTTTAGGAGATGAGAGTGGGTTTTCTTTTATGCCTGGAAATCCATGTTTATGCATGTCTCTGTCCCTTTAATGTGTACCCACTCTTTACATACGTTTTCTTGCTCAGGAGCTGTCTTGTTTGCCTAATGGTAGGGCTGATCCTTTCAGCACCATATGAATAACCCATTGATACAGGCTCCTTCCACACAGCTGAATAAAACCCCACATTTTCTGCTCTGAACTGGAATATATGGCAGTGTGGACTCAGATAGCCCAGTTCAAATCAGGTATTGTGGGATTTTCTGCCTTGATATTCTGGGTTATATGGCTGTGTGGAAGGGCCATAGATGCTTGCAACTCCACCACAATGGCCTATGAGAATATCAGAGCCTTATAGAATGATGATGGCATTTTAATGGATTACTAACCTGCCTCATTAACATTTGTGGGTTAGTAATAAATGAAAGAGATAATGGGAGTGTCCAATCTTATGGGAAAAGGGGAACACAGCATAACTTATTTTAGGGCCCTTCCACACATCCATATAACCCAGAATATCAAGGCAGGTTTTCCCACAATATCTGCTTTGAACTGGGTTATCTGAGTCCACACTGCCATATATTCCAGGTAAAGCAGAACATGTGGGATTTTATTCAACTGCGTGGAAGGGGTCTGAAGGAGCTAAGATTTGGGTTTTTTTAAAATACAAGATCTTTTTATTAAGATGGCAAACCAAGGACAAGATTTATCACCATACAAATAAAAGACTCAAATTTCTATATGATAGATAACTATGTATACAAGTGTACAGATCACCAATACATGCACATATCCAAGAACTTTACTTATTCTAAATTGTATGCGTTATGAAAGCAGCTACAACACTTGATTGTTGTTTTGCTCTTACTTAATGTGTAGCTTAAGACAAAATGTGCTATACTGATTTAAGCTCGCAAACGGATTGAATATATGCTAGAGTGAAAACAAACAAAATAAAACAAAAGTCTTACCAAATTCTGTAACTGGAAGCCAAAGTGGTTTGATTAATGTTCAAACTATGCATGCACTGGTCTTAAAAGCTGAGCTTCTGATCGTATTTGTATCATGTAAAGTCATCCAGCTTTTATACATATAAGTAAAAAAAGAAGGCATGGAAATGTGCTCAAAATCTGCTATACAAGTTATATAAAGGATTGCTTGACTTTTAGCCCCCATTTCTTTTTATCAAAATCAAACAGGACTGTCCCTGATATACCATCATATCTTTTTTAGGTTAATTACATCTGGTTCTTTCAATCTCCAGATCATGATGCTTCTGAAAGGCACCTTTGCATTTGGATGTCCTTACATTACATAAAAAAATGTAAAATAGGGCAGAACAAACCTAATAAAGCTGATCTAAAGAAACTTCAGATAACCAACTAGGTGGACTCCCAACTTTAAAATGTTAGCGCCTTGCATTTTCATCTTTAAGCTTTATTTGGCTGTATTTCACTCTCCTTTCTATTTTGCTTTCTTATCCTCTTTCTGCTGAGAGCCAGCATGGCTAAGATAGAATACTCTAAAATACTAGGATATTGTCTCCAGGTGATTGCTAGCCTTGGTCAGCTATTTAAAAGCAGCTACGCTGTATTATTTTTATAAGTGTTGTTTGTATCCAGAACAGATTAAATCAGGGATGTGCTTTGTGTGGTTAAATACTCTGTGCGTGGGCCTCCATTCAGCTCTGATATTGCCGCAGTGAAGTACTAATATCAAAGTGAAAAAACACAGCAATTTGACAATTTGAAAACGATGAAGAGCCAAGAGAAGAAATCAAATGAAGTCTTTTTTCTGACTCAATTAGCATTCTTCTGCAGAAGTGCCATGTTGCTTGGCTTTGACTACTTTTCCACTAACTTAATTCTATTAGTCATGGAAACTGGCATCTCTTGGATATCATACTTCATGGAATGATTATTCTGTCTTTGTCATCCATCTCCCACTGATTTCTGACTTTGTCACTAAATGCTAGCGCTGTTGAAGAGGAAGGATTAGTCACAGGAACCCATCAGGAAAAAGAAGTGAAATGAAAGGTTGCTAGAACTTGTGTCAGTACCCAGTAGACATTGTTGGACAGTGGCCAGGGTCTTGGGCCACCAATTCCACATTAAGCTCCATGTTACTAAATCTTGCCCTCAGGCCTCTGTGAACATGAACCATCTATATTTTTTATTATTCTAGGTTTATTGTAAATAGACAATACCACCAGTAACATTCCTCACAATTAAAACTTGAAAATAAGATATTATAAATAAGAACTCAACCGTCCAACATTTCTCAGATAAAAAGCTGGATGCACATGGCCAGGCAATATCAGAGTGTGGTCAAGAGGGCAAAGATTATTAATAAGGAAAAAGAGGCATGCTAGGAGTTTGCTCTTGCCTAAGACAACTGGGAAGGGCAAAAGTAGGATCCTCTCCTTTCCCCCACTGAGTCAATTAAACACAAGCTACATTTGTATCTTGGAGTGATTGGAGGAAGCTGGGAATGAAGAAGGGAAATGGGAGGAAGTGAGAGAAACAAACATTTAAAAAGAAGCAGAAAAAGTGGGATGATGACTTATTCTTTTCCAAATCCACATTGAGGTTATTTTACACATAATACATTATTTGCTGTACATGAAACAATATATTGTGCATAAAAATATATTTCAAAGAAATAATTCAATTTTCTACAAAGAAAATACCTTTTTTATGAAAACTACCACATGCAAACTGTCAAGAGTCAGACGCCAGTTAACAAACAAGAGTTTATTCAGAAGATAAGCCAAAAGTAACATAAACACAGAGGGTATCCTTGAAACACTTCACTTATCAGTGTTTCAAGAGTAGTTCGGACAAAAATATAACTCAAAAACAAGCCAAGCTATTTTTCCATGCTGGCATTCAATAAAAACTAAAAGACACTTCAGTTCAGCTTTAGAGAACAAATTGAGTTGACTGCTAGAAAATATGCAAAATAAACAAAGACTTGAAACCTTCCAGAAGCTGCAAAGTATAACTGAAAGTGCAAAAACCTCTTTTGGCTCCAAACCGTTTCTGAAACAGCCAGCCAGCTCTGCAGATTTAAAGGGACAGTTCCCAAAAGAAAAACACCAAACTGGTTTGAAAACAAAACAAACTAGAAGTGCAGTAAACTGCTTCCACGGTGCAGATAAAGCCGAGAGTTTCAAAGGGATTATGAATAGCCGTCGTCAGGAGAATCCAAGGTCAGGTCAGGAGGCAGCAGCAAATTCTGAAGGGCAAACCAGTAGTCAGAAGCCGGGAGTAGTCGTCAGTCAGAGGGCGAAGACAGAAGCCAGGTCAAATTCCAATCCAGAGTCCGAAGAGGGTGCAGTCATCCAAACCAGGTCCATGAAAAGGCACAAAGAGCCAAGCAACGATGGTACCAGCAGCTAGAAATAGTAATCAGAGTGCAGTCCAGGGAAACCCACACATTCCATCCCTCCGCTGCCGAGCAGTCCCAGATAACTACATCCGAATCACAGTCCAAGTCCAGTCTTCACGAAAGCACAGAGATCCCAATGGCGCCTCAGCAACACCTTGCCACACGCAAAGTGCAGTGGCCAAACATTCCCATTTTATTCCCTTTCCTCTTGGGTGACCAAACACTCACACCCAAACACCAGGTGTCCCAAATCTACTCAGAGTCCGAACTCCACACAGCTAGGGCTCGTGGATCAGGAGTGCCTAACAGTTCGTCTGAGTCCCAATCATCCTGCCCACACTTAGCCCCATGAACACTTAAAGAACCATCCTCCCTTCTCCAAGCATCCCAAGTGGGATCTGCTCCTGCAGAAACCCCAGGTTCAGCAGTATCCATAGGCCTCAAATCCCCAGACATCTCCGGTGGCTGTGCCCATTCAGTGCCCACTTCCCCAGCCACCACCTGTTCCTCAGCATCCATTTCCCCAAACTCCCCATCTGAATCTTCCTCAGAAGATCCCCCATTAAGCTCTCTAAGTCGCTTCCTGCGCAACTCCTCCAGTGAACCCTCATCACGAGGGTTTTTTCTTCCTCTTCGAATCCCATCACCATCAACCATAATCCCCGAAGGCGCAGTCACAACACAAACTTTATATAGAATAAATCCTTGTTACAGCATTTTCAGCATAGGAAATAACATTTTCTGTGTAGGAAATAATCTTTCAACACAAAATTATCCTGTGCATATGTGCTTCATCCTCTTGCAGTCTTATATAAGGATAAGAGCTCCTTCAACTAAGCGGTTATTTAAACCAGGGCGGTTCCACCCAGGGCTTTAACCTGAGCACAGTCGGGGTTCTTGAACCCAATTGGGCCTGGGTTAAAGTCTACACACCTCTCCCCAACATCCACACTTTCTGGGGGGGGGGGGACGGACACAAAACAAAACCTCTCAGAAAAACCTTTAAAAAAGAAAATAACTTACCTGGCTGCTATTTCCCCTTCTCCAGAGATCTCCTGGTGTGTAGAAATGACACACCAGGAGAGGGGCTGGGGAGGAGCAATTTTCTTCCTCCCCGCTTCTCCTGGTGAGTCATTTATATGTGCCAGAAAAGCTCTGGAGAAGGGGGAATGGCAGCCAGGTAAGTTATTTTCTTTTTAAAAGATTTTGGGACGGATGGGGGCTGTCTTGGGTTTGTTGGGCTCCAGGAGCCCAAGAAACCCAAGACAGCTGTATGGATGGGCACAAGAAGTCACGCGACACGATCCCCGGGCCCAATTCACACAGTGTCTGCGGCTAGAAAGACCCAGATCTTCTGAAAGATCCAGGCCTTTCAAGCTGTAAAATTATTTTGGGATAAAGCAGGGTGTTTCTGCGCTGTCCCAAAGGAATTAGTTTTTACCTGAGACATCCTTTGGATTCCCCAGGGAAAAATGTGGGAGGACGCACATTTTAGGCAGTGTCTGGATGTGCCCCCAAAAGCAAATGTGGATATGGAGACAAATGCTCCTCACTCTGTTGTTTATCTTTCTGTGTGTGCATATGTGTATGTTTGTATATATCCTTTCAAATCACCAGTTGTCTTATGGTAACCCCATGAATTTTATTGGGTTTTCTTTGGCATGACAAGGAATATGCAAAGGTGGCTTTGCCAGTTACTTCCTCTGGAATATAGTTTACATCACCTGGTATTCATCCCATCCAAGTACCAACTAGGTCTAACTTCCATGACCAGACCAGATCTATCTTAGCCCTGATGAAAACGTCTCATTTCTATTTGCACTTGGAAATTATCCTCCATTTGTACCAATAAATGCATATGTTGTGATGCACGTAACAAAAGATAGATGTTTATCAGGACCACCGTAGAAGAGGGGAATTAAATTTCCTTTGCTTACCTTCTATGGTCATGAGGGCTGCTTGCTGCAATCCATAACCAATCCTCCTATGCATGCTAATTGGATTGATACAATCAGTTTACTCATCTAGTTTCATTCTGAAACAACTCTCCTAAGTTTAAACAAAATTGCAATCTAAGCTTGTGTCCTAACAATTTTGTTAGGAGTGCAGTGTCCTTTTTTCTTTGTTTTTCTTTGTCATTGCGCCGTTCTTCTTGTTTAGGCTTTCCAAGCTGGCATATTTACAGCAAATATCACTGCACAGGTCTGAATATGCCAAGCAATTTGTATTCTCTTTGTGACCAAGGTTGGTGAAGCATCTAATTCCAGACCTTGCTTTTGACATGCTGAAGCATTTCTGCAGCACAGTAGCAGAGCAAACACACCAAATCACAGCTTAAGAAATGAATGGAAAGGTTTTATATCTTTCGATTTTGGATATTAAGTAGTACATTGGAAATGTGTCCTTTTCTTCCCCCTTGGTAACTGTTGTATTTGTAGCTGAGTAATTTCCCTGTCTCGCTTTTCAACCTCAGTCTGAAGAAATATAATGTTCCTTACTGCAATCTGAAGTTTTATTTTGAGATAACCTTACACAATTTTAAATTGTTCATTTCCTGTAGTTGAACAGAATTGGCAAGAGCAGAGCTACAAATATGTAAGTGCCATTAATGCATGAAACTGACTTTGGTGTTTCATGGACAACCACTCTGTGAAGAAAGTCAGAAATGACTTGAAGCTACACAACAGCATGCTATGGTACTTATGTGTTGTGTATTATGTCATGTGCAGTACAGTAGTTTAACTCCACAGTTGGTTGAGTCTGTAGATCCAGAGTTCATGAATAGGGCAGGCTCACTGTATGTGAAAAGATGACATTTTTTTCTTTTTGTATGGGTGCACACTTTATTTATATGTACGTTTTTCTCTAAATTGTTTTACAAAAGAACTAATGCTGTTCTACAAAAGAAAAACAAGGAAAAATACATGCAGTGAAAAACATCCAAAGCATGTTGAAAATAGGATTTCACTGTTTATAGAATTTGAAGTATTAAAAACACCCATCACAAAGTAGTAGAGCACACCAAGGAAAGCCTCCAAAATAGTTAATCCCCAAAAGCCTGTTATGGTGGAATCCAACTAATGGATAATAACCTTTCTGAACCTGTTCTCTGGGGATTAGTAGCTTTAATCCAGTATATCTGGAAGGCAGTAGGCTGGGAAATATCAGTCTCAACAATACTGATCCAGGAGCAAGGAAGAAAGTATCATATGTTCATAATACATTTTTCAAAGGTTAAGGCTACAATGCCACATGCTATTGCTTTATTTGGGAGCAAGCCTCACTTAAGTCAATAGGCTTACTTTTAAGTAAATTATCCAGGTGTGTCAAGTGCTTCCAATAGGTTATTACAGTAATAATTAACTCAGTACTCAGCATAAGTGTTGGGAAATGCTTCTGAGCTCTGTAGCACAATTAGCAGGGAGTGCTTCATTATGTTTTAATGAGGCCCCTCCAAAAAGCTGGTTTTTGACTCATGATGCCGAATACTTAAAACAATTTCAGAACACCACTTCAAAGTGTCAATAAGCTTGAGAACACAGTTAGCTAAGCTGAAAGAGAGTGTTTTTTCCAACTTCTAAAGGTTTTTGCATCAGCAAGGTAACCTACTTTGGAAGAAATGTCAAATCATGAGTAGCAATTTAAGTCATGAAAAGAAAGGCCACCCCATCATTCAGATCTTTATTCTTTTAATGTGGTGGCAACCAAAAGCTTGAGCTTTTACTGCACGTGTTCATATTGAGTTTGAGATCAGTCATCATTAAAAGCTTTGCCCTGGATAAACAAAGGGTTCTTTGCATGACAATTGCTATTTAACTGAACACATGAGCTGAAAGTGAGGTTATGCATGGTAAAAAGCTACTCTTCACTTTTTGCTGCCTAACTGCACTACAGCATAACCACTGAGTCACTAGGATTGACCATTCAACAAGAAGGATATTGAGAAGCTGGAACTTGACCAGAAAAAGTCAACCCAAATGGTTTACTGTCTGGAAGCCAAGTTCTATGAGGAATGATTAAGGCCCCTTCCACACAGATGTATAAAATCCACACTGAACTGGATTATATGGCAGCGTGGACTCAGATAACCCAGGTCAAAGCAGTGGATTATCTGCCTTGATATTCTGGGTTGTATGGCTGTGTGGAAGGCCCCTTAGGCCCAGATTATGTGCTTTAAACTGGATTATATGACAGTACAAATTTATATAATCCAGATCAAATCAAATAATCTGGGTTATATGGCAGTGTAGATCCAGCCTAGGACGTGGAGCAAAAGATTCAAACTACAGGAAAAGATCCAACCCAAACATTAAGAAGAACATTAAGAGCTTTTTGACAATGGGATATGCTGCCTTGAAGTTTGGTGCAGTCTCCTTCAGTGAAGAACAGATGGCCATCTGTCAGGAGTGTTTTGATTATGTATTCTTGCATGGCAAAATGGAGTTGGTGGTGTCTTCCAGTTCTATCATTCCATGTGTATGAAACAGAAGAGAAGGAAGATTTGTAAGTGAAAACCTGAAAGCCTCAAGTGCACAGTGTCTTTCTGGACAGACGAAGGTTATTTAAAAACATTTGTCCAAAGTGCTATATCATGGTGATCAATGGAAATTAAAAATATCTTAGGCTTAAGAACAATACACCAATATACCAAAAGGGTTCACCAGCTGCCAATCCCTAGAGAGTTCCCAACAAAGAAAGAAAGAAAGAAAGAAAGAAAGGAAAGAAAGGAAAGAAAGGAAAGAAAGGAAAGAAAGGAAAGAAAGGAAAGAAAGGAAAGAAAGAAAGAAAGAAAGAAAGAAGGAAAGAAGGAAGGAAGGAAGGAAAGAAAGAAAGAAAGAAAGAAAGAAAGAAAGAAAGAAAGAAAGAAAGAAAGAAAGAAAGAAAGAAAGAAAGAAAGAATAGTAGCCAATGGGACTAGTCTTTCAGGCACTCTGGGAAAATGTGTCTGATATAGTTTCGGAAGCACTGAAACACACAATGCTCCCTCCTGAAGAATTAAATAAAGCATGTCATCAAGTTCGGTCCCATGTAAATGCTAATCTGGAGCATTAATTAACAGCAACCCACACAGCAGCAGTCAAGTGCAGCAAGAACATATACAAGATTTGTAGGTCCCCTGCAGCTTTGTCTTGTGATAATTAGAATTTGGTAGAAAGGGAAATGATATTTCAGGAAGGCAGTAAAATTGCTTTGGGTTGGGACTGTGGAGGAAAGAAAGGCCCTGTTGTACTTGTCTTGTTTTGTAAAATCTTATTGTAATCACTATGCAGAGTCGCTGCTGTCCTTTCTGACATCTCTTGCCAGCCTCTCTGTATTATTGTGCTCTCAAACCTGCAGGGATTGAACCTTTAAAATGACATATGGTGCAAAATGCAGTGAGAAGGCAGAGGTGTTATTAAAGAGTATGTGTGATTTTTAAAAGTGTCCTCCACAGCTGTGTAATTGTAAGTTTTGGGGTAGGCAGAGAGTGGTGGCATTCCTTCAGTAATACCATTTTAAAAGGGAAACAAAATCAAACATATCCAGTTATGGAATTGTGGCAGTACCAAATTTTCCACCCAAAGGACTAGTCAACTTCTTATAGCCTGTTTGTGTGTATGTGTGTACCCCTAAGTTGCACTGACTTTGAATTTCATAAGGTTTTTTTTAAGGCAAGGAATCCTTAGAAATGTTTTGCCACTTTGTTCCTCTGCCACATAGCCTATGGCACCAAGTCGTTGGTGGTGGACTCCCATCCAGGTACTGACCACTGTCACCAGAGCTGATGCTGCTAGCTTCCAAGATCAGATAGTATCTTTGTAATACCAAATGATAACTGCAAATGGATATACCAAATTATTTTGCTCTGTAAGTGGTGGATGGCTTGAAAAGAGATGTTCAATCTAGACAAATGAATCAACCAAAATAAATGACGAGGAAAACTGCATTTAATGTATCTATGAATATTTTACAAATGGTGAGCACACACACAAATATCTCCCCCTCCCACACACACACATTGCTTTTGAATGTCTAGAACATGTAATTCATTTACACACCTACACACCAGCCTGTTGCTTCCTATTGCAATGGCATACATATTCATGACCTTCACTAAATTCATAATAGAATGACAAAGGATGTGCATGCATTGGGGGACTAAGTAGAAATCCATGCTGACTATGTACCAATAATCAATGTGGCCCCTGCACAATGAAATCTAAGATAGAGCACCAAGTGGTGCCCCATTCCTGCAATCATTTCACAACTGAAAACAGATGTGGCCAAGCAATATCATAGTGTGGTCAAGATGGCAAAGAGCATTAGTTAGGAACAACAAATTAGGAATGGCTGCAGTCGTTTGCTTCTGCCTGAGTCTCCTAAGAAAGGGGCAAAATTCTACCTCCTTCTCTCCCCTCCTCCTTGCAGGTTTATTTGAGTGCAAATTTTGAACCTAGTTTGCAGCAACTGAACTAAACTGAGGAAAAAGAGGAAATGAGTCAGTAAGAGAGAAACCAGTACATTTTAAAAGCTGCTACAAGATGGGATGATAGAGAATTAATAGAGACCATGTATGAAAATTCAGGACATTTGGAAGATACTTGTCTTTTTCCTCACTTGTTTATATCAAGGTGCACAGCTCCTAAAATAAGCCATGTCCCATTAGAACAGTGTTTACCAAACTCTGGTCTTCCAGGTATTTGGGATTTCAGGTGTCAGAATTTTTTATCATTCATGTAAGGTTGCCATAGAATCATGCTGAAAAAGCTAGACATTCTGAGAGAGGTGTTCTCTCAAGTTTGTTGCTGGTCCTCGTGGCAGAGTGTAAGCCGCTCTGAGTCCCCTCGGGGAGAAGGGCGGGGTATAAATGCATGTAATAAATAAATAAATAAATAAGTTAAAAAAACATTTTAATTAATGTTTTTTTTCCTTTTTCACAGGGGTCCTATGTCTCTAGCAAATGTGGAATGCCATACCCTTAAAGAAAACTAATTCTAATGGAGGATATTCTTAAGTAGAGAACTGTCTTCTACACATTTGAAAACATGCCACTCTATATATTTCTCCTTGCTCCTAAAGATTCATAACAACTCTCCCTCCTACCCTCTATTGCACGCATACATTTTGAAACTCAGTTATAGAGCCTGAGGCATAACACTCTGGCCATAAATCTGCTTCCGTTGAACTGCAGACCTGTAAAGCTGACTAGTTAAGACTCGAACCATATGAAGGTTCCCCAGGGCTCCTTGCACAAATAAGGTCAATGTGTTGATAACATATTGCCTTCCTCCTTTTTCTTTGCAAAGAAGAGGCATAATGTTCCAAGACAGAACAAAATCCACTAAAGTTGATGGGAATGTTGCCCAACTGGCAAGGTAGAAAAGGGTTCGAGGGGAGTAGGCTTGAGCTCCATGCACAAATCCAGAGCGAATTGAAACTGATGTGGAGGTTGAGCTGAATCATTTCAGAGCCTTTCTTCATAATAATAGGAATAATAGTAATTGTGATAATTAGGAAAATCTACCCATCAGCTCTGTATCGGTGCCTTTTGCATGGTCCAGTTCTATGCCAATTTCCAAATGAATGTTTGTCACTAAGTAGTACAGTAGAGTCTCACTTATCCAACACTCACTTATCCAACGTTCTGGATTATCCAACACATTTTTGTAGTCAATGTTGTCAATACATCATGATATTTTGGTGCTAAATTCGTAAATACAGTAATTACTACATAGCATTACTGCATATTGAACTACTTTTTCTGTCAAATTTGTTGTTAAACATGTTTTGGTTGTTGTGTGTCTTTCGGGCTGTGTGGCCATGTTCCAGAAGCATGGCCACACAGCCCGAAAGACACACAACAACCCTGTGATCCTGGCCATGAAAGCCTTTGACAACACATTATGTTTTGGTGTTTAATTTGTAAAATCATAACCTAATTTGACGTGTAATAGGCTTTTCCTTAATCCCTCCTTATTATCCAACATATTCGCTTATCCAACATTCTTCCGGCCCATTTATGTTGGATAAGTGAGACTCTATTGTATTGACAATGTTCAAAGCATTTTGTGTCAAAAATGATTCCATGCTAAACGTAAGGAGTTAAGAGTTACAGGGGAGAGATTCCTTCAAGAGTGTAGGCTTAAATCACAGCCATATTTTTATATGAATCTAGTTTTGGAATGGCTTTTAAAAATTTTTAATGTCAGCTATTTACAAAGGAGAGAGAGGGAAATAAATGTGAGAACAAGTATAGAGGGTGAAAGCACGGGCATTTTCAGGCCAGTGGCATTACAAGGGTTGGATTCACTCAGAGTGGTAACTCACTGTGTCATCCTCTAGAAAAGTGGTTCTCAACCTGTGTCCTGTTGCCCATCAGTGGGCCATGAGAATGAAAATCCAGTCAGCTAATCTTCTTCCTCTTTATTTATTTTATTTATTTTATTTCCGCTCCTTTCTGCAGAGCAGACCATTGCATTGGATAGGCCATATCAGCTCTAGATGATTAAATAGGGTTTTCTGTGGGCGAGCAGATGGCGACTACTAGATGGCATATGTTCTGTATCAGAAACTAGAGCTGATGTGATCTATCCAATGCAATTTCCTGAATCAGTACCTCAAATAACTAAAGCAAATCTAAAGTTAACCAAAAATCGATTGATAACTTTTTGGTACCAATGTTGGAGACTGGTCCCTGGTCAAAGTTGTCCTTGGTCAAGTGGGCTCTGGTCAAAAAAAGGCTGGGAACTACTGCCCTAGAACCTTCTCCTGTAACAGAAAATATTGTAGCTAAAATACTCTCCTCCACCAATTGATAAAATCAGAAGCCATGAAAACAATAGTATATTCTTGTAGCACAGGCAGATGAAAACATGCAATGTAGTAATAATACAGCTCTAGTCAGCATGTATACATATTAGGAGGTTCAAAGTGTTAACTAACATAGACTTTTAGCTTTGTCGGTATATTGATGAAGACCTGTAAACGGCTTACAAAGAATTTGTTTGTTATATCTAACAATAGGGATATTTTAAAAATAAAAATAATAGGGATATTTTATAAATAAAATAACATAATAGATTTCTGTAAGAGCAATATTGAAAATTTTCAGACCCAGTCACTATGATGTCACCTTCTCTGAAGGTGTCACTTCATGCAGTTTGCACCTCCTGCACCTTCAGTGGAAGGCAAGCAATATTTGCCCTTCTCCAGATGAACCACAATCACTTTCTTTTAGAAAAGCATGTCTCTAGCACTGATTGAAGCTGAGCTAAGAAACAAAATATACAGTGATTGTTCTGTCTCTGTTTTCAAAAGCAATTCACCTGCTCTTGCCTTTTAGTACTCTTACTGAAATCATAGCAATGATGGATAGGTACAGTGTCTGGAGAAGGAACTTGGCCTATTTGAGAGCTGTGTGTCTCTGTGTGTTCCCTGGTGGAAAGTGATTGCTGATTACTGCGTGTTTTATTGTTTTGTTATAGTTATATTGGTCTTATCTTGCACCTTGCCTTGTTATCTTTTACGAGGAAATGAGGTCTATAAATACAGTTAATGAAAGACAAGAAATTAAACAGGGAATCATTAAGAGTCCAGGATTGTATTCTTGCAGCATTGTGTGTCTACCTGAAAACAAAAGGTAGCACTAGAAGTTCATAGTTGTTCTAACTTTAGATATTAAAACCGAAAACAAACCTCCTCACATACCTGCCCTTCTATGCTATATAGATTAAAATTAAAATGAAATGTTTACCAAAAATATTTAAATAATCTTTCTACGTAGACACTGTCTGCCACTATTATATCCATATTTTAAGACACGGGGCTTTGGATTTATTTATTTTATTTATTTACAGTATTTATATTTCGCCCTTCTCACCCCGAAGGGGACTCATGGCGGATTACAATGCACATATACATGACAAACATTCAGTGCCATTAGACATATGACATATAGACAGACACAGAGGCAATTTAACATTTCCCAGCTTCCAGCTTCATGAGGGTATGCTCGATTCCAGCCACACGGGGAACTGCTGCTTCACTGTCTACTTGTGACACTGGGTCCTTGATGGTATTACTTCCTCATTCTTTGCTGTGCACTGCTGCCAATTTTATGGTGTTGTAAATTAGTTAAATTAGCTTCCTTGCATAAAGCAGTACCTAAATTTCCTACTTGACAGATGCAACTGTCTTTTGGGCTGCTTAGGTCAACAGCGAGCTAGACTATTAATGGTCGGGGGCTTAATCCGACCCAGCCTTCGATCTCATGACCTCTCGGTCAGTAGTGATTTATTGCAGCTGAGTGTTATACTCATTTTGCTGAGAAGACTGGATAGTGCTAGTAAAGTATAACTCAATATTGTTATCCAGTTGATGTTGCATGTTAAAAAAATAAATATCTGTTATGCTACAAACTCAGGCAGAGCATTTTCCTTTATCTTATTTATGTATTTGTATATTAGTTGGTTGCTGGGTTTATTGACTGATTGTATTTATATCCTGTCTTTCTGCCATGATGAGAATCATGGTCGCCTAGTACTGACCTTTGAATTGTGACAATGTGCAATGTGTTCCTCAGAAGTCAGTATTTCCTTTTGTATTATATTCCTTGCACAATTAAAAATTCTGGAAAAATGGTGTTCTAAACCATATAGGGAATTTATCAAGATTTTTTGAAAATGTCTTTGTGCTAGAAAAAAAGCAACTCTTGCCATCTTGCCATCCAAGAAGGGGAGTTCATCTGGCTTCCTCAATTTCAGTATTTTATGTTTGTTGTATTTGGGACACATGCAAAGTGTGAAGGGCCCCAAGGACATGGACCTCCTAAACATAATTGCTTCCATCTCATCTGTCAGGTTAAGGAGTGAGATGCAGAAGGCGGTAACAAGAGTTCCCATTTGCTGAAGGCCTAGAGCACATTTCTTTTTAATCCAATGGTACCTTGTGTCATCTACTCTTGAAAGTTTGTCTTTCTTGGAAGATGGGGAGGTGCAAAATCATATTCATGTTTGGCCTTGCCTACCTCCAAGGATTGTTGGGAAGATAAAAGTGCAAGGAGGGCCATATACCTACTTTGAGTTCACTGAAAAAGGATGCATCAAAAAGTAACCAGGTAGTTCTCACTCTTTCGGTGTAATATAAAAAAAATTAATAAAATTCTTTTTTTAAAAAAGTAACCAGGTAGTAGTGTATCCATTCTTTTCTTCACTTTATTTACAGAGTTTAAACACTGAAAAAAGAGATTTTAGAATGAAAACAAAGGAAATATAGGGGAGGAAAAGCCCAGCAAACTGGAAACCTCCATCTGAATTCCAAAAGGCACCTGCCACTTACATAATCTGTACTATGAATAATCCTTTATACTAAGAGAGGAAACAGAAGCAAGCAGGTTTATCCAGATATATAACTTTTTAGAAACCACAAGTGTCACAAAATAGAAACAAATTACTGAACATTTCTTCTATTTTCAAAAGAAAACCACCTTTGGTTTATTTCTTTTAAGCAGGAGCTTCAATTTCTTACCTTGACATTAAACTTTGGGTGAAATGCATGGAGCGGGGGAAGTCACCACAGTAAAATGGGTAAAAACAGTTTTGTAATTTAAAGGAAACAATGCATAAGGGATGCATGTCATCTTGAAGCCTGACACTGCAAAATGAGAGACTTGTGGTTATTTTTCATTTATTTCACCACCCTATGAATGCTGCCTGCCATCCTGACCCTTGTGTGCAGCAGTTCCATTACCACCTCCCTCTTGCAGTATTTTTCTACCACTAACCGCTTTTTCTCCCGCTCCCTTTTCTCTTTTTCTAAAAGAATAAATCTTGTTCTAGACAGCACAAGCCCTCTTCTTAGGTGTACCCTTTAAAATCAAAACACAATAAAAGAAAAGAAAATGGAAAGGGGAGAGTATACTTTCAAAGTGAAAAGAAGACGGGGCCAGTGTGCCCTTTCAATACAAACAAAAGAAAAAAGCAATATGAAAATGTTTTTCCCTTCAACATATTAATTGATGTAGTATTTTTTTTTCCTTGCCACAAAACTAGCACCATCACACCAGGGAGGGAATTGTGTCATGATGTTGTTGTATCTTAAGACCACTTTAGGGCCTTTCTGTTGGTGGCTTTAGAGTTTAATCTGAAGCTTAGAGGGGCAATCTAAACACCTCGGATCGGATCATAGCATTATAGAGCCAGGAGAGACCACAAGGGCCATCCAATCCTATCCCATTCTGCCATGTAGAATATGCAACCAAAGCACTCCTGACAGATGACAACCCAGCTTCTATTTAAAAACTCAGAAGAAGGAGACTTCAGCACACTCCAGGGTATCATACTCTATTGTTAAACAGCTCTTACCATCAGAAAGTTTTTCCTAATGTCTAAGTGGATTCTCTTTTCCTGTAGTTCCATCGCTCTGTGTCCTAGTTCTTGGGAGCAGCAGAAAAAAGCTTTCTCCTTTCTCAATAAACAACCTGTCAAATATTTAAACATGGCTATCATGTCACCTCTTAACCTTCTCTTCTCCGAGAAAATATACCCAATTCCCTAAGCTGTTTCTCACAGGGCATGGTTTCCAGACCTTTAACCATTTTTGTTTCCCTTTTCTGAGCATGTTCCAATTTGTCAATATCCTTCTTAAATTGTGGTGCCCAGAACTGGAAACAGTATTCCAACTGAGGTCTGAGCTAAGCAGAATAAAGCAGAATTTCTTCCCTTGGAGATACTATACATTTATGGATTCAGCCCAGCATCACATTGACTTTTTTGAGCTATGGCATTTCACTGTTGACTCATGTTCAGTCCTTCACAATCCAAATTTGGGTTGGATTCACCACATTGGTGGTGATCTGATCTTGAGTCAGTAACAGCTGTTACTGCCTCAAGATCAGATTAGCAGAAGGCGTGTTTATTCTTTGCAATTATCAATCATCATGTTAGAAAAAGCACGGGTCTTCATATTTTTGCTCGCAAAGTCCTCCAAGTATTCTATAATTTTGTTTCCCCCCTCATTGCCTAAATCACTCCCTATTCTCTGTGTACAAGTTAGGAAAGTAATACTATTTCCAAATTACCCACATGTAATTGTAAAATTATATTGTCGATGTCTAAAGAAATAATTATAGTCAGTCCTTTGTATATGTAGATTCCATATTCATGGACTTATGCATCCATGAATTTGGTATCTTTGGAGGACCCTGGAACCAAATCTCAGTGTATTCCAAAGGTTCACTGTATTTCATACAGAGAGAAAATAGTTTGCTTTGTACATTAGCTGGCACTGAAAATAAGCCTTTGTTTCTGTCCTGTATCCTTTCTGTGTATCTATATATTTTCTTCCTACCCATCGCAACCAAGTATCCTCAGCACTAATTTGTGTTCCCTTTTCTATCTTACATCACTCCCTACACTATGATTTCCCCAAGAATAGTAATCCAACCACATTGATGAAAAAAGTGGAAGTCAGAGAAAATATGGGACATGTTTTTTTAGCTCAGTGATAACAAGGTATTGGTCAGCAGGATTACAGAGATGAAACCAAACATAGAAAATGCAAGGCACAGGGCTAAGGAGAAGCACAGGTATTGGCGGTGGCCAGAAGGACCTTTGCACAATTACAACTTGTGCACCAGCTGTGACCATATCTTGAGAACCAGGCTTGGCCGTGGTGGTCCACACCTTAGTTACATCCCCCTTAGACTACTGTATGAGCTCTATGTGGGGCCACCCCTGAAAAGTGCCTGGAAACTTCAATTAGTTCAAAGATCCGCAGACAGATTGCTCACAGGTCCTGGACCCAGGGAGTGTACCACTCCCCTGCTACAACACCTACACTGGCTGTCAATATGTTTCTGAGCCCGATTCAGTGTGCTGGTTTTGACCTCTAAAGCCCTAAATGGTTCAGGTCCAATTTACCTATCTGACTGCATCTCCTCATATCAGCCTGCCTGAATGTTAAGACCTTCTGGAGAGGCTCTACTCTCATGTCTCCACTGTCTCAAATGCGGCTGGTGGTGATGAGAGAGAGGGCCTTCTCAGTGGTTGCCCCAACACTAGGGAACTCCCTCCCCAAAGAGATTTCTTTCCTTGATTTCCTTTAAAAAAAACAGCTGAAGATGGCCCTGTTGAAGCAAGCATTCAATGAAGAAATCTAATCTGAAGTAACAGGAAGATAATTTTTTATGGATTTGAGCAAAGCGTGTTATATGAACTGACGAGACCCAATATCAATGGTATTTGGTTTAAAATTGTTTCTTTTTCTTTTTCTTTTTAAAATGCTTATTGATGTGCTTTTTATGGTTTGGCTTTTATGTGTTATATGTGTTGTTCTTGGATTTGTATTGTTTTAAGACGCTGGAAGCCGCTTTGTGTCCTTGGTGGAAGAAAAGCAGGATACAAATAAAGATGATGTTGATGATGATGATGATTATTATTATTTGAAACACAACAAGATGAGTCCACAGCAGACACTCTGCTGGCTGTTGTAGTGGATCACACGTCGGACACTTCCCAAGTGTCTAGGACTGTGTGATGTATCGGTGAATAATGCGAGCAGATCCCAGTAAGGTGGCCTTTTGCAGCTGGAAGATGGTAATTTTGTCAGCGCCGATTGTGTTTAAGTGCAGGACAAGGCCTTTAGGCACTGCACCCAGTGTGCCGATCACCACTGGGACCACCTTGACTGGCTTGTGCCAGAGTCTTTGCAGTTTGCTCTTTAAATCCTCATATTGTGTCAGCTTTTCCAGTTGTTTCTCCTCAATCCTGCCATCACCTGGGATTGCGACATCATCATCATCATCATCATCATCATCATCATCATCATTATGCTAGCACAAACTGATGACTTTAACCAAGTGTTGAGGGAGCATTGCCTTTAATTACATCAAGTTTGGCTTTCAGACTTTAGGCTACCAGTTAAATCCATACTTTCTCTCTCTCTCTTGTGACCTCATCAGATGGGCTGATTTGCCCATCATAGGCCACTTGTTTTGTGTGGCAAATCCTTTGTCTAATGTGATATGGTCTTTTCTCTCTCTGCTTTTAAAGGGCTATGTGTCTAAAATGGCCTTCAACAGGAATATATGGCCAGTGCTAAAAACGAAGTAGCACAGAGGTGCTCATCAGCATAATTTCATACCACAATACTGAACTTACATTGAACTCACTGGAAACTTGGGTCTAGTGAGCAGACACTTGACTGTTATGAAAATCCTGGGAGCAAATGTTAGCCTTGGACCAAACCAAAATATTATATATCACAGTTTTCTGAATTTATTAATGTCAGAAATTCTGGCTCCTCGAAATCTGAAGCTGCTTTTATGTGCACTAAGAATTTATTAGCAGGTGAAACCCTTGCAGGAGCTTGTCGGATTCCATTATCCATGGAAATAGTTACTTCTAATGAAATTGATAGAATTTTCCATTTCAGATTGCAAAAAGGAATTTGTTGTTAAGTTTGATTTATGAAACCAATAAAATGCTACATCAGGGACACTTTATCACTCTCCATCATTAAACTAATGCATCAGTGCCAATGCAGAATCAATGTGTCATAACACTATGTGCTGTGCAGTTTTGGAAGGCATATGAGTTGCTTCCAAATTCTTCATTTTCATACTTGTGCTTAACAAAGCTTTGAAACAGTTCAGACATAATGCAAAATTTTGGTTTGTGTGAACAATTGAAAGGACTTGTGCTCATATGGGATCTGTAATTATGGTTTTCTGCAAGAGAGCTCTTAGTTGCAGTTAAGAACTTGGGCTTTCCAGCAGAGAACTGTAAATATCTCCCCAAATTGCGAATCCCAGAACTCTTTTAGATGGATCCATGGCTGCTAAAGTGATTTCAAACAGCATTGTTTAAGATTATGATGGCTCTAAAGTGAATTTATTACAGGATTTTCTGGGTCTAAGAGTGTGGGACTTGCGCAAGGTTAGTCAGTGGGTTTTCATGGCAGAGCAGAGATTCGAATTCTGGCCTCCAGAGTCCTAGTCCAACACTAAAACCACTATGCCGGTGGTTCTCAATCTGTGGGTCTCCAGGTGTTTTGGCCTGCAACTCCTAGAAATCCCAGCCAGTTTACCAGCTGTTAGGATTTCTGGGAGTTGAAGGCCAAAGCATCTGGGGACCCACAGGTTGAGAACCATTGCACTATGCCATGCTGACTGAGATAAAACTTAGTTTGCTCTTTTCCCCACACTGCCAAATGTATTTCTCTGTAACTAGGATAATCAGGAGGGAATTGCTGCATGATTGAGGAAGGAAGGGGGAGGGAAAACGTGAGCTCAATTTTCTCTTTAATTGGTTATATGACACTGAATTGTGAGATCTTGCATCTCAACCACTTCATAATAATTTCTGTGCCAAATACTTTCAGTGCATAGTAACAACATCTTATTTAGCAGCCTGAAATAGTATGTCTTACTGCTCCTGGTTATGATCACTTTGGGAAATGTCATGTCTTGTTTTCACAAATGGTCTATTATACCAGAGCTTAGACAAGTTACTTATTAGAGTACAGCTTCTTGAATCTTCTAAGTGGCCTTCCCAGTGGCTATGGGGTGCTGGAAGACCTGAGCTCTGTTTATGTGTCCAGTAACTATCCATCGAGAGAAATGGGGAAAATCTCATATACCCCTCTTTATACATCTCGTTATGCTTCTACCTGGAGAGCTTCAGAGTTCCCAAACTTCACACACACCTAGTAGCCTACACCACTCAGTCTTGAAAATAAAGCAAAACAGATGAGACCATTGATAACTATCCTATATCAGAGAGGACTAATTATTTGTCTCATGTACTTTGCAAAAACATTTAATGCAATGGTTGCATCTATCCAGTTTATAGAAGAGGCAAAGGAAAATGTTTTAACTGAAGAGCCAGATTGTCAATTGAGAAATCTCTCAGGAAGCTGCTTGCCAGCAATAGCATCCTCAGCACCCAAACTGGGTGTCATTATCGCATCTTCCCCCTTATAATATATACATTCACATTCCTTCTCTCATCCATTGCTAGATCCTAGACCTAGATAATCTTCCATCACAAGGGCCCTCAGTGATGGCATCAAACATAGCTTAGTAAGTGTCAGCATCAGCTTCCACCGAATACTTTATTTAAATAGAGAATATCATACCAAATAAATGAGGAAAGTAGGCATTTTATGTACATGTTTTAGGACAGTGCTCTTTTCCTGAAATTCTTTCCCTTTGACCTGAGGAGACTGGAGGAGAGCATCCAGGCCCTGAGACTCATAGCCAGACACTGAGATCTGGGAACTCTCCTCTCTTTGCCCCCCACTTCCAACCACCATGTTTTTAAAAACGGAATGACTCCTTGGAGACTGCAGATTGCATAGGACCAGAAGCTCCTCACCTCATTATCATGATTTTTCCTTCTGTAATTTCAAGGCCTGAGTTGCATTGCTTTCCATTTCAGGGACCTTAAAATGTCTTGCTTTTTGCAGTAAAAATTAATACAATCATTAGGCAGCGAGAGGAGTGACATGATTTACAACTCTTGATATTATTAGACCAAAGCCAGGAGTTATCCATTGCTCTTCATAATGCATCACCGCTTAATGTTCTTGAAGTTCTTTTTAAAGATCTTCTCTCATGCAAGAATTGCTTTTGATCTTAGTGAAGGATTGCACCTGCAGAAGACTTGGCAAAGAATTCTTTGAGGTAATCCAAAAGGAAACAGGGTCCTATGCTCACCCAGACTAATTCACAAATTAAGCAATAGATCCATTTCAAAACCTTTTTTTTAAAGTGTTCTTTTATTTGGAAAAAAGTTTGCATTTTAGCTGAGGCTTACATTCGACATAGATTTTACAGGTTTCTAAAGATGGAATGAAGAGAGCAATGAAACAATTTCTTAGCTTTGAGTAAAATATTTACTATGGGCAGAGGTAGATTGTAGACATAGGAGGGAAATTTACAGCTCTTACCAAAACTGCGTAAGTCATGTTTACCATTTTGGGTTGGGAGAAGAGTGTGTGGTATTTCAGTCACTTACAGTTGCTACATACAACACCCCTTATTAAAACAGCTCCACTGGCTGCTGATAAGTTGCTGGGCCCAATTCAGGGTGCAGAATATAACCCATAAAGCGCTAAATGGTTTGGGCCCCTCTTATCTCAGCGATTGTATCTCCCTCTATGAACCAGCACAGACTCTTAGATCTACTGGGGAGGCCCTCCTCTCTCTCCCACCACTGTCTCAAACATGGTTGGTGGGCACGAGGGAGAGGGCCTCCTCTGTGGTCAGAGAGATAAGAAAGGCCCCATCACTATCCTCTGTCTGCAGGGATCTGAAAACCTGGTGGTTCCAGCAGGCCTTTGGAAATGATTAGCCTCAGACCTTACCCTGGCCACCAGTTAGGACCCTGCTTTGTACTTTACCCACTTCCCTGGCCTTGCGATACCTCGTATTAGCTTAATTCTCCTATAACTGCTCAGTAGGTCTTGGAATTGAGTAACCCAGGCCCTATCCTGGACATCAGTTTGCACTTTACCCACTATGTCACTTTGTTGCACTAGCCCTGGCCCAGCCTCTCATTGTTGTCTTGGCCTACCCTGAAATTCTGACCATTGGTAGTTGAATTTCACCCAGTGGAGTAGTACTGGAACTGGCCTCCAATTTTAAATGTGTGTTTGTTTTAATAGTAATATGTTTTTTTTATTATGGCTATGTTGTATGTTCTGTATTGGTAATTGAATGCTTTACCTATGTTGGAAACCGCCCTGACTTCCTTCGGGGAGATGGAGCGGTATACAAATAAAGTTGTATTATTTTTATTTATTGTTGCTTGTTATTCTTTCCTGGCTCCTCAAAATAGATATTAAGTTAAAAATGACATCGTTCAGACTTCCTTGAAGGCTTTTAAACAGAGGCTAGATGGATCTCTCAGGGGTACATTGTGCCTTTCCTGCATGGTAGGGGCTTGGACTAGATGGCCCACGTGGTCTCTTCCAACCCTATTTTTCTATTATTCTATGTTTTTTTTGGGAGGGGTGTGTGTGTGAATCTTTGCATTTTTTGCATCCATTTTTCAAACATAAGGGTTTGGGATGGTTTGCTTGCATGGAGCCTGGGATCTTCATATTTTCCACTACCTGAAAGCTTATGTTGGAAAATTGTGCAGGTTTGTATGATGCATAAGGCTCTGTAAACCCTGTGAAGGGCTAAGAAACCTAAAAAAAAAACAGGTATCAGTTAACAAAGCCAACCTCATTATCTATCAACTTTACGTTTAAAAAGCACCTACCTGTAATTTTGGTTACCAAAATGGTAATTGTACAAAATGTAGAGGCTAGTGAATACATTTTGGAAACCTTATAGGATTCTAAGAGTTTCATTTTTCACTTATGCAAGTTTCCTGACCTAGATGATTCATTTCACATCTGCATATAGTTAGTTCTGCATAAAATGTCTGGTGAAACATGTTGAACTGCCCTTATTTTCTGTGCTTTTGGAACCTATTCCTAATATTTCAATTTTAGCAAAATTTTCTGTTACAGAAATGATGTTCAGAAACACTTTTAGTGCATTAACAGAGAGATAGCTAAACTGCAAGTACTTTTGGTGGTTTGATCATTAACTGAGTTGTTATGTATTCTCTGCCCTCCTAACGATGGTGGAAGCAATTCCTTTATATGTATCTGTGAGAAGAAACAAAAAAAAATGTTTGAGTTTGAATGAGAAAGAGATAGGAAGAGCTAGACGGACAGCACCTTGAGTTAGTGGTTACGAGGCCCCTTCTGGGAAATCTGACATAAGGCAGTGGATTTTGCTATCTGTGGGAGTGTTATGCTGAGTACTGGTACCCTTTTTAAATTAGCCATAAACATTTATGAGAGCTAGTAGATCTCATAAATCTTGGTGTAGATCTTGAGCATTTGACTACAACTCTGAAGATCAGAGTTCTAATCTCCACTTAGGATAGAAATCCACTGTATGGACAAGTCACACATCTTAGCCTCAGGAAAAAGGGTCACTTTAGGGTTAATGTAAGTTGGAGCTGACATGAAGGCACACAACAGCAACAAGAATAAACATTTGCACAATAAAATTTCAAGTGTTAAAAGTGGTTGTCATAAACAGCCACATTTTAATCCTTATGCCAACTCTGCAAGGAAGGTCAGTGTGACTGCTTTCTCTAGGACAGATGATGGATCTGTACACATCCCTGGCCTTTCTCTCTTTTGGAGAACAGAGCTGTACACAACATACAGCTTGTCCTTAACTATCCTGTTTCTCTGAGATATGAGGGATGATTCCATTCTCAGTGTTCAAATAAAATTTGTCTATGATGGATGGGATGGAACTGCTGGTCCAGTCAGCTTTGGAAAGAGAGTGAGCATGCCTTGTTCTTTGCTCAAGCAATAAAATATCTTATATCAGCCTTGTCCTCAAACTTGGGCAAGTGCTGCCCCTGGAACCTTACTATCTTGCATGCTGCTGCTGTTGTTAAATGTGGATGAGAAAAATGGAATGAAAAAGAAAGGCTGCGGTATCAACTGCAATGCAACTGGAGAGTGTTTAAAAAAATGTATAAGATGCAAATTAATTATGCTGCACAACAATTGTTACCATAGAATGCAATTGCAGCCTTCATCAGTGGCTGATTAATAGCTGTGTGCATGGGACTCTGAACATAATGTTCTGGAAGAATAATGATGCCATCTTGGTTTAAAAAGATGAAAAAGACAAGCTATTGCAGATAAGTTGTCTCCCCCCTTTTACAAACCTTCTGTTGTACTTCCTTTCAGGTGCTTTTCTATACAATAAACACTTGTACATGAAGAAATAGCTTCATTTGTGACTTCTTGTTCTTAGTTGCATTAAATCAACTTTGACTTATGGTGCCCACACCAATGAGAGACCTTTGAGACACTCTATCATCATCCATTCTGCTCAAGGACATGGCTTATTTCATTCAGTTTATCCATCTGGAATACAGTTTTCTCTTTTCCTAATGCCTTCTACTTACCAGGAATGATTGTATTTTCTAGTGCGTAATCCCGTTTCATGATATGCCCAAAATATGACAGTCTCAGTTTGCCCATCTTGGCTTCAAGATGGTTTTCTCTAGGACTCATTTATTTGTCTTTTTAACCATCTGCAGGATCCAAACAACTCTTCTTCAGCACCCCATCTCAAACAAGTTGATTTTCTTCTTATCAGCTTTCTTCACTATCTAGCTTTCACAATCATGAATGGAAGAAATAGGTATCATAATGGCATGACCAATCCTAACTTTAATATTAAATAATAATTTTACATTTCATTGTCTTGTCTAGGGGTTTCATTGCCATCCAAGTTCTAATTCTTGCCTGATTTCTTGACTGCAATCTCCATTCTGATTAATGACACACCCAAGACATGGAAAACTTTGAACTAGTTCATTGTCTTCAACATCTCCTTTAAAATTATGTAAAATTATAGCAACACCAGAGGCACTCTAAGTGGCCAGCTATTGGTCAAAGGACATTTAGCATAAAGCCAAGTTTTTAAATTTGTTTATGTTTTTAAATAGGTTACAACTGTACCCTCGGTTCAATTCTGATATGATAAATAAATACCATCCTCGCTGAACAACAATCCCACCATTTTCTTCATTATTTTTTCTTTTTTGTTGCTCATTTTGAACTTTAGCTTTCCTTACGCTATTCTTGCTAGGTTGGGTTACCCACCTGGATTCTTTCTTGGGGAGTCACCCTTCCTTCCATTCTTTGCACTTGCTCTTTTTCTCTTACTTCCCCCTCAAGTGTACTGTACAGCTACACTGGCTTTTTCAGATATTTCCCATTTTTCTCCTTCAGTTGAATTGTTGATGGTGCCTTTAGCAGTTCCTTCTTCATGAAATCCCACCTGTACTAGGTATCCTTTTCCTTTAGCATCTCTAGCCACGAGATTCTTTCCAGGTAGAAATAGAAGCAGAACAGAAAGCTGCAACTCTAATGCATAAGGAAACAGACTATACTGTTATTACACTACAATTAGATTAAAAGGGATTTTTAAAGCTGGTTTAAAAGCTTCTTTCTTTCCTTCCTTCCTTCCTTCCTTCCTTCCTTCCTTCCTTCCTTCCTTCCTTCCTTCCTTCCTTCCTTCCTTCCTTCCTTGAAAGCTCACAGCAACATAAGTAACTAAACAACACTCTTTTGCAGACATCTTGATGTTTGGAATCTGACATCATATTTCTAGATATCGCAAGTAACTTTTTGTTATCAAATTGAATCTCTGTTTGGCCATCTTTGCATTTCTAAATTATAATAAATTTCCCCTGGTGAAATCTTCTTTGGTAAAGATTTACAGTATTGTTTCTGTCCAGGGGTTGTTCCTTTAGAAACAGCATTTTTGGGGTCTTTCACATTTCTGGTGCCACCTGATTATATTTTTATTGTGGAAATTTTATTTTTTAGTTGTTTTACTCCCCATATTTTTATTGGGCCTCTCTCCATCTCTCTTTTTAAACAAAGTAAATTAATTAACTCTTTTTCTGTTAAATGCATTTTCACAATGGTCTTAGAGGGAAAAGATTGTAATACGCCATATGGGGTTGTGTGGGTGACTGGTGTTGCAGGTTTGCGTTATATATTGATTGAAATGTAGAATATGAACATAAAATGAACAGCAGAAACCAAGCAAGTGCCTGAGGGAACAGATGGAAAAGCCGACATTGCTACTGTGTGTGACAATAAAACTCCTTGAATGCCCTTGCTATTCCTCCCCCTTAAATTTTCCCAGTAGAGGACTTCCGGGTGAGCGCACTATGGCGACAGACACGGTTCATCGAAGCTCTCGATGATCCGCCCGTTGCTGGGTCTGATCGAGCCGAGCGCTCGTCTCCCCGCCGCGGATTGATACGGGGGGAGCTGCAAAGTCCGAGGTGATCTCCCAATGGCCCCAGTGACCGTCCACCCCTCAAGGGTGAAGGGTTGAGTGGGTCTGGGAGTTCTAGGACGTGGCTAGACCCGGCACGAGAAGCGGGGGTTCGCCTGCCGCACAAGCTGCCTGCCGCGCTCGCCGCAAAGATAGAAAGAATGAATGAATGAAAGAAAATTTTCCGGTACTGGGGGACCCGGAAACCAGGAAACGTAAGTTTTCAACCGAGATTTATTTGGCTCTTGGTCTTCCTTTAAAGAATCGACTGTTTACAGCATTAGCAACATTGGCTATTCCTCTCTCTCTGACCATCCAAGAGGATATCAATTAAACAATTAAATAATAATATCTGGATGGGTTCGGATTTGAATTAAATGTACAAACAAACAGCAAGAGGTTTATAAAAGCAAAACGTCAGTACTAGACCCTAGGACATTGCTAAATAGAGATAGGGAGAGGAGCAGGGGTTTGCACCCACCCCCCTTTTTTTTTCCGAAGCCTCTGCTTTAAAGGGGGAAAAAAAAAAAACGCTGCTTGCAGACCGTGGAGCCGTGGAGCCGAGGGAATTGCCGAACGGGGAGTCGCCGCCATTGGGGAGAGTCGCCAGGAGGTGTGGTGAGGAACTTACTGACCTTGGCAAGTTGAGCTGTTGTTGTGTCTAGAGAAAGTTCCTGATAAGGAAGAGGCTAGTCTCGTGAGAGCTGGGGAGTAGTCCGCAGCCCGAGCGGGCCTACGCAACAAACCGGAAGGAAATCCGGGGAGCCGGAAAAGAAGAGACACACACACCAACAAGTGCGACACCCAAGGAACAAGAAGGCACTCTCTTAGGTTCCGCAGCGTGCGCAGGAAATTGAAGGACGGACGTAAAATAAGAAGTAAGAAAACAATAAACAAAATACGGAATAGTCTGTAAAAAGCCTAAAGGTTTACAAGGGCAACTTGAGAATTCCTAGTAAATGAGCTAAGGAAAATTTAGTAAGGGATTTTGAGAGACAGTTTTGGAAGACAGGTTCGATAGTATAATTAAGTATCTGGAAAGGAGACGCAAGTGGCACCTGTACTTGTGACTAGACATATAGAAACTATATAACAGAGGTCTTTATAAACTATATATATATATTGGGATCATATTGTATAATAACTGACTTGATGATTTGCACTGTTCTTTGACTAAGTATAAAGGGTGCGACCAGCGGAAAATCGAAACTATTAATACAATGACTTCATTGAAAGGAAGAACAGATAAAGACTGGAGGGACCTGAAAGTTCCAGCAAGAAGAAACTCTGTTCCGTCCCCCAGGACGATGGTTTGCCTTACCTATTGGTCGTTTGTTTGTTTTCCCTCCTTTGCATTTTGTTTCAGCCTCTGGCTGCAAAGCCCAGGAAAAGTGGCTTGGAATCTGCAAGAGCTGGCTGCAGTTTTCTTTGCAGTGATTGGTCAAAGAGTGCAACATCTTAGGACCGCCCTTTTTACCAGGGTCTAGTCTCCATTTTAGAGCTTCATTCTGGCTATAGTCTTCCAACGTGCTGGAGCTGTGCAAAGCTAACTGGGACAAATCATCCTCAAAACCAGGCCAATCTAAGCCTATCCAAATTAGATAAGTATTGAATTATACTGATCTGGAATAGAAAATCTAGTTAGAGGAGCAGGGTTATTCCATCGCTTCTAGAACTAATCTTTGCTGTAAAGATAGGGAAGGAAAGAGTTTCTCCTTCTAATATAGACAGCGTGATTAGGGTATAGTGGTTTTATAATCACCTTTGCCTTCTGGAACCAGGGATAATTCTGCAACTAAAACCTATGGAAATTTGTTTCATTTTCTGCAACTTTAAGATCTGTGCCAGGTTTACAACCTTGTATGAATAAACATCCTTTTTTGAAGTTATCCAGACTCAGTCGTTCAATATCTATAGGACAGCTTATAGGGATTTGCAGTTCGCCCGGATAAAGGACAGCACGTTTCAGTTTTATAGTTTTTTACTGTCCGGCGGACGGCACAGTTTTGAGGTAGATCAGCGGTTTTTCCGCTTGAGCTAGCTTGCACAGCCTATAGTTTTTTATAGTTTAGGAAGTTTAGTATAGGCCGCGGCTTTTCCGCCTGAGCTCAGTCTGCATACCTAAAGACTCTACCAGCGTCTGAGGCAGTGGAGCCCGCTCTCAGACCTGAAAAAGTCAAATAGTGGGGCTCTATTTCCTTGCTATTTGGCTCGCGTGTGCGCACGTGGCCCAGTGGCTTTCTGGGTTTGCACAGGCTGTGCAGTTCCCAGCAACGTCCAGGGCTCCCTCAGCGGTAGACCTCGAGCCGCGGAGCACCAGCGACAGTTCTTTGGCTGGCTCTGAGGCGTGAAGCCCACCAGAACCAGGCTAGAACCTGGACAGGCCTGGCAACGCTGCTGCGAGTTCGGCCGGAGCACTCGGCCGGCTTCGACCTGCCTCATGGTCCGGCGGTGGTGACCTGCCTCATCGTCCTGCGGTGGTGACCTGCCTCATGGTCCGGCGGTGGTGACCTGCCTCATCGACCTGCGGCGGTGACCTGCCTCATCGTCCTGCGGTGGTGACCTGCCTCATCGTCCTGCGGTGGTGACCTGCTTCATCGTCCTGCGGTGGTGACCTGTTTCATCGTCCTGCGGTGGTGACCTCCCTTCACAGCGGGGAGGAGGCGTCTCTTCTCTCCTCCTTTCCAAAGCCAGCCTCGGTGCTCCTTCGGCGGCAGGCCTCGAGCCGCAGAGCACGAGGTGCTTGAAAATTTGGCGAAGTCGCCATTTTGGCAGTTTACGTCACTCGGGCAAGGGAGGTATCAAGTGGCAAGTTGCTGTCAGTTGGCATTTTGCAGCTTGCCCACCAAAATCTGGCGCCAAAGGTCACAATCTTTGTAAAGTATAGTTACTTAGTGATATATATTGCTATGGTTAAGTGTTGTGCATTGTATTATATATTGAATTTGCCTTTATTGTAAATTTACTTGCAGGTATATTGCATTTGCCTTTGTTGTAAATTTACTTGCTATTAAGAATACATAATGTCTATGCAATTTCAAGATGATACAGATGGTATACCTCCTTCTGAGGCTGAACGTAGGAATGAAAGGCCCCAAAGGATAAAGCACCCTTCAGCCAAGATGCTAGCCCATCTAATAGATGAAAGGGAGCTCCTCCATGTGAGGTTAGGTTCGGCATGGGAGCGAATTGTAACATTAATGGACAGAATTGAGAGCTTGGGTATTACAAGGGTGCCATCCATATTACAGACAGACCTTGAAGAGACCTTCGGTCTCTGGAGGGGTTTGGTGTCTAAGATAGTCCAGGTCCTCGAGCGCATTAACGCCAAGGATTCAGAGTTAGAAATAGTGAGTGTCTTAGCTGACACTAATGAGAAAGAAAATAAGGTGAGGGCAATTCTAGATGCCTTGGAATTTAGTTCTCCACCTGTTAATCTAAGGTCTGAGCCAAAAGGAAATCAGTCTTCCTTATGCAGCCATGAGACCAATCTTTTGAAATCACCTGCTGTGGCACTTAGTCTTAAGTCCAACCGCTCTAGCCAGGTATCTAAACTAAGGGAGCGTGCATCGTCTAAACACAGCCACTCTAGCAAGTCTTCTGCTGCTGGGAGTGCCATCTCTTCCCTAGCTGCCTTGCACATTAAGGAGGCTGCACGTCTGGAGCTAAAGAGCAAGGTAGCGGGGGCGGAGGCTGATGCTAAGGCAGCTGATCTCACCCTTCCCTTTAAAGAAGAAGAGCAACGACTGCAAATAGAACAGGCCCGTAGACAAAGCGAAATGCAAATGGAACAGGCCCAAAGGCAAGGTGAAATAGAAATGCTTAGAATAAGGATGGATGCTACTGCCAAAAGGGTAAGGGCTGAGACTTTGGCCAAGGCCCTAATTGAGCCACTCACAGAAGAAAATGTAAGTCAGTTGCCGAAGCAGGACCCTTCTTCCAAGGTGCTTGTGCATCTTAATAGCTTAAACAGCCAGTTTTCGGATGAGGAACAGGAAGACTTCTCTCCTTACCCAGAGCAGGGCCCCAAAGTCACTTTTGAGTTTCCTGCAGAGCAGAGCGTCATAGCGGGGAGCTCACCCTTGCTCGAGCTACCTGTGCCTCCTGCTAAATCCCTAGGTCAGTCAATCAGGGCCTCAAGGCCGAGTGCTAGTTGGCCCTTACAGACAGCTGCACAGGGAGCCACCGATTCGTCAGTGGTCGATGTCATCCCTCCAAGAGGCCAAAGGTTGACGCAAGGTGCACGGTGGGAGTCCACTCCACAACAGCAAACTCCTCAATTGTTCCCTTCGACGCCAGAGTCCCAGCTTGTCTCCATCATCAGAAGCCCCAGAAGAGATCTTAAGGACAAGGGTGTCGAAAAGTTTTCGGACAAGCCTGAGGAATTTCTTCTCTGGAAGGCCACCTTCCAGAGAGCAATCAGAGACTTAAAGTTATTGCCTGAGGAAGAACTGACTCTTCTGGCTGCATGGTTGGGCCCAGCCTCATCCTCACAAGTTAAGAAGATCTACGCAGCCCACGTAGCCGATCCCGACAAAGCCCTGGAAAAGGCCTGGGCCAGGTTGCAGCAGAGGTATGGGGCCAGCACAGAGATTGAAGCATCTCTTATGGACAAGCTCCAAAGGTTCCCAGCTTTAAAACTCAAAGACTTCAAACTCTTGTGGGACCTCAGCGATCTCCTTGCGGAATTAGAGTCGGCCAAGGAGAATCCAGAACTGCCCGGTTTGAAGTGCCTCGATCAGCACCTGTCCCAGAGGCAGATCTTGACCAAGCTGCCCTTCACTTTGCAAGAACGCTGGGGACAGGAGGTCTTCAACTACAAGGAGGCCCACTCCCAGGCATACCCTCCATTTTCTCATTTGGTCCAGTTCATCACCAGGGCAGCCAGAGAAAGGAATGATCCACAGACGGGCCTCCCCACCTTATACCAAGGGACCCAGCCAGAGAAGGCACCTGAAGTGGACAAGAAACCACCTAGAGAGGCCAATAGACCTGTCAGCGTAAAGGCAGTCGAAACTCAACTCAAGACTGACGAACCCAGGTCGGAGGTAAAAGAGTTGCTTTGCCCTATTCACCAAAAGCCTCACAGCTTGGCCAACTGCAGGGAGTTTAGTAGAAAGACATACAAAGAAAGGCAACAGCTAGTTCAAAAGCAGGGAATCTGCTTTAGATGCTGTGGAGCAACTCCACACTTTGCATCCAACTGCAAAGAAAACATCAAGTGTGAGAAATGCAACAGCCTCAAGCATTGCACCGCAATGCACAACTCCAATATCATCTCCCACCCCAAAGAGAACGCTTCACCAAAAGAAAAGTCAGCAGTCGAAGACACCGACAAGCCAGCCGCACCAGAGATGCAGGTGGAAGTTTCAGCAGTCGCCTGTACAGAGCTGTGTTCTGACTCGCACCAGTACAGAGTTTGTCATCCTATCTGCCTAGCGGATGTATATCCAGCCAAGAGCCCTTGGCTTAGAAAGAGACTCTATGTGGCCCTGGATTCACAGAGCGACGCCTCCCTGGCTACTCCAGAGTTCTTCCGCATGTTTGACCTTAAAACCAAGATGGTCGACTACACTATGACTACGTGTGCAGGAAAAAAGAAGTTGCAGGGTCGCATAGCATCTGGCTTCGTTGTCTCCTCTTGCGACCAGAAGAGACAGTTCAAGTTGCCAGACCTGATTGAGTGTTCCTCCATCCCTCGGAACAAAAAACAAATTGTAACTAGAGAAGTTGTGGAGGCTCATCCACATTTGCGACGGTTAAAGAATGCCATACCAGCCTTTCAGCCAGATGTGGACATTGCCCTTTTGCTTGGCTCGGACTGCCCGAGCTTGTTCTGTGTGAACGACCAAGTTAAAGGACCTCCAGGTGCACCTATCGCACAACAATTGCCATTAGGCTGGACAGTCATAGGCCCAGTGTGCATAAACAAGATGCACCCACCATCGTCGTTGGACTCCAATCAAGCACAGGTGCTTAAAGGTGGACGTCCTACACTTGTGCGCAGTTGCCTAAGTCATATCTCAGTCTACTGCCAAGCAATAACTCCAGAGTATTCCTCCATCTTCAAAGTCTCTGAGAGAGACGAAGCCACAGCGCTCTCGAAAGATGAGCAAAGGTTTTCGGACATTATGAATGCTCAAGTCTCACGAAGTGCAGAGGTGAAAGTTTGCAAGATGACCACAGAAATCAAGATGGGCCAAAGATCTTGCCTGGAACCACACCGTTTTGAACGTTTTTCGGAGTGGCACAGTCTTCTTAGAGCAGTAGCTAGGCTTATACATCGTTTAGCTTGCAAAGATAGTGAGCCTTTACAGGTCCAGGATATGATAAAGGCTAAGAGCGTCATATTCAAGTCAGTACAGAGATCTGCTTTCAAGCAGGAAATAGCTAGGCTAGAGCAAGGGCTCAACATCCCTAATCAAAGTCTTCTAAATGAGTTAAACCCATTTCTAGACAAGGAGGGTATTTTGAGAGTTGGAGGAAGGTTAGCCAAAGCTAAACTCAAAGCGTGCATAAAGAACCCCATCATCATACCCCCTAATAGTCACACTGCATTGCTGCTCGTTCGGCATCACCATGAAAGGATCCATCATCAGGGTAGAACTCTAACTGAGGCAGCCCTTAGAAATGAAGGTCTGTGGGTAGTTAATGCCAAAAGGTTGGTCAACAGTTGTATTTTCAAATGTGTTAAATGCAGGCGCCTTAGGCGAAACTGTCAAAGTCAGTTAATGGCAGAACTACCTCAGGATAGGACTTTGACAGACCCACCCTTTTCCCATGTGGGAATCAATGTGTTTGGTCCTTGGGAAATTGTTACAAGAAAAACCAGTGGTGTTGTAAATAACAAAAGATGTGCGGTTTTGTTTACTTGTTTGTCAGTACGAGCTGTCCATATAGAGGTTGCAGAGGGAATGGACACTTCATCATTCGTAAATGCCTTGAAAAAGTTTATAGCCCTCAGAGGGCCAATTAAGTCAATTTGGTCGGACTGTGGCACCAATTTTGCATGTGCAGACCTTAGCCAACCACTTCTGGAAGAGGTGGAAGGCCGAATACTTAAGCCAGCTTTCAACCAGAAGACTCTGGCAAACCCCAGAGGACAATTTCAAGGTGGGAAACCTTGTGTTGCTAAAGGACAAAGACTTGCCCCGCTATGCCTGGCCTATGGGCATTACACTAAAGACCTTTCCTTGCCCTGACGGTAAGGTTAGAAAAGTTCAGGTAAAGACTCATAGTAAGGACAAAATGTCTGTCCTGGACAGACCAACCAGCAATCTCGTGTTGCTTGTCCAAAGTGTGTAAGTTTTATACTGTTTTATTGTTGTGTATACAAAGGTGTTTGTATGTTTTTGATTGGTAAATTCCCACATCCTGGGAATTTAGCGGGGAGTGTTCCGTCCCCCAGGACGATGGTTTGCCTTACCTATTGGTCGTTTGTTTGTTTTCCCTCCTTTGCATTTTGTTTCAGCCTCTGGCTGCAAAGCCCAGGAAAAGTGGCTTGGAATCTGCAAGAGCTGGCTGCAGTTTTCTTTGCAGTGATTGGTCAAAGAGTGCAACATCTTAGGACCGCCCTTTTTACCAGGGTCTAGTCTCCATTTTAGAGCTTCATTCTGGCTATAGTCTTCCAACGTGCTGGAGCTGTGCAAAGCTAACTGGGACAAATCATCCTCAAAACCAGGCCAATCTAAGCCTATCCAAATTAGATAAGTATTGAATTATACTGATCTGGAATAGAAAATCTAGTTAGAGGAGCAGGGTTATTCCATCGCTTCTAGAACTAATCTTTGCTGTAAAGATAGGGAAGGAAAGAGTTTCTCCTTCTAATATAGACAGCGTGATTAGGGTATAGTGGTTTTATAATCACCTTTGCCTTCTGGAACCAGGGATAATTCTGCAACTAAAACCTATGGAAATTTGTTTCATTTTCTGCAACTTTAAGATCTGTGCCAGGTTTACAACCTTGTATGAATAAACATCCTTTTTTGAAGTTATCCAGACTCAGTCGTTCAATATCTATAGGACAGCTTATAGGGATTTGCAGTTCGCCCGGATAAAGGACAGCACGTTTCAGTTTTATAGTTTTTTACTGTCCGGCGGACGGCACAAACTCAGTCTCCGCGATGGAGGAAGTTAATCTCCGGGACCTTCTCAGAGAGATCCAGAGTGTCTCGGGGAAACAAGACATAATCCAAAAAGAAGTTCAGGCAATCGCAACTAAACAGGATATTCAACATAAACAATTCCAGGAGGAAATGGCTGAACTTAAAAGGGAATTGAGAGAGGAATTGGGTTCTTTGAAGGAGGAGATCCAAAAAAATGCAGACGAGATTCAAGATTTAAAAACAGAAAGCGTAAAGGCAGAGAAAATGAATAACAAACTGCAAAGGAAAGTGGAATCGATAGAGGCGAGAAGCAGTAGGTTGGAAAAAATGCAAGAAAGGATTGAAACAAATGAGTCAGAATACCAACTCAGACTCCGTAATGTCCATGAAGAACAAAAAGAGAATATTAAATCTATAATATCACAATTGATTGCAAGGCTAATGGACTGCCAGGAGAAAGAAGTAGATTTGCAAATTGATAAGGTCTATCGTATAAACACTAACTTTGCTAGAAAGAATAAAGTAGCGAGGGACGTAATTGTACACTTTGTCAGAAAGAGTTTCAGAAATGAAGTTCTGCAAAACAACAGAACCAAGACTATGACATATAATGATAAAAAGGTAGTTATCCTTAGAGAATTCCCCTTGTCAGTCTTGAACAGACGGAGGAAATATTTTTTTCTCACGGACGAACTGAAACGATTGCAGATAAGATTTCGATGGGAAAAATATGAAGGCATCATGCTAACATATAACGGCGAAAGGACCTGGATTACGTCAGAAGAGAAAGCGGATGAGTTTTACAGAAAGCTAAAAAAAGATCTAGCCCAGATACAAATGCCACAATCGGCTGGAAAGGGGAAAAACCCTAAGGGTTCAAAAAAAAGGAGATTCGAGTCTCCAAAGGAAGACTGCACCACTTCGACGTCGACTCGGATAGCCAAAGAAGATGAAGCGAGCAGACTATCGGATAAAGAGGAGGAGGAAGATGAAGAACTTTTAAATGAGTGATTTCAAACAACCAATAAAACTATTTTCAAACAATATTAACGGTTTGAATGTCCCCAGTAAGAGAAAGAGAGCGTTTAACTATTTAATACATAACAACTTTAATATCATTGGTTTGCAAGAAGTCCACATCTCCCAAAAACATTATAAATATCTAATAAATAAAAAATTAGGAAAAGAATACTTCTCCCTAGACAGGAAAAAAAAGGGGAGTAGTTATATATGTAGATGAAAAATTTAAATCAGAATTAGCATTCAAAGATCAGGAAGGCAGAATAATAGCGACAAAGATCAACACAGGTTCTGAAACAATATTACTATGCAATATTTATGTACCAAATGGCCCAAAAAGGAAGTTTGTGAAATCGCTGAGACAGTATATTGCCCAGAGTAATTTTGATCATGTGATTTTAATGGGTGATTTCAATGGTATAATAGATAAGAATTTGGACAAATCAAATGTACAAAAGAGAAAGGAAAACAACTCACTCCCACAAAATTTTATGGCATTCAAAAAAGAGTATGATTTGCAGGATATATGGAGAATTAGAAACCCAAGTCAGAAGGATTATACCCATTTTTCAAACAGGCATAAATCCTGGTCTAGGATCGATATGATTTGGGTATCAAAAACATTGGCTACGAAAATTAATGATTTAAAGATCATGTCTAGAGATTTGTCAGACCATAGCCCATTAATTATGGAAATAAATGTTAGGAGTACTACTAAAAAATGGAGATTAAATGACAATATGATTAAAAAGGAACAAGATATTATTAAATTGAGAGAAATGACCAAAGAATATTTTAAGTTCAATGACACGCCGGAAATAACACCTAAAATTATATGGGATTCCTACAAGGCGGTGGCCAGAGGATTTTTTATCCAACAAAAAGCAATACAAAATAAACATAAATATCAAAGATTAAAAGAACTACAAACAGAGATCGATAGTAAAGAGATGGAATTAAAAACTAACCCAGGAAACGAGAAAATTGTTAAACAATTAGGGATGTTAAAAAATCAAAAGAAAAATTGGGATCTAGACAAATTAGCAAATCAGATAAAATGGACAAAACAGTATGGATATGAAAATGCCAATAAGCCGGGAAAATGGCTATCAAGATTAATTAGAAAAAAAAGGGAAGCGCAACAAATATTACAAATCAAATTAAAAGATAGAGAGATAAATACTGATAAGGAGATAAGAGAGGAATTTAAAAAATACTATAAAGAACTATATGACAAGGATCAAATTAGCCAAGATGATATAGTAGAATATCTATGCCAACAAAAACTACAGAAGATTACAGATGAACAGAGGTTAAATTTAAATAAGGTAATAGATATCGACGAAATTAAAAAGGCAATAAAGGATCTAGATGCAAACAAAGCGCCAGGCCCCGATGGGTTCATTGCAGGCTTCTACAAAATTGAGCAGGACGTTGTCCTTCAACATTTAAAAAAAATAATGAACCTGGCCCTAACTGATAAGACCATACCAGATACTTGGAAGGAAGCTGAAATCATAATGATACATAAAGAGGGGAAAGACCCGAGGGATGTAAGAAACTATCGTCCAATCTCCCTGTTAAATACAGACTATAAAATCTTTACGAAAATATTAGCGAATAGACTAACAGAATTTCTACAGACATGGATTGAAGAAGACCAGACGGGGTTCTTACCAAATCGTAGTACAAAAGACAATGTTAGAATTATTGTAGATGCCATTGAATACTATGATCAGAACTGCCAAAAAGAGGTCGGCTTTCTATCGCTGGATGCGGAGAAAGCCTTCGATAAACTTAATTGGGACTTTGTAAAACTGTTATTAAAAGAATTAGATTTTGGAATGCAATTCATAAATGGAATACAATCGATTTATAATCAACAAAAAGCAAAATTAAGGATCAATGGCGAAACAACAGAAGAATTTGAAATAAAAAAGGGCACCAGGCAAGGCTGCCCGTTATCCCCTCTGATTTTCATTTTGGCGATAGAGGTACTCCTAAGATCAATTAGGAAGGATCCAAACTTAAAAGGCATCAGAATTGATAAACAAGAAATTAAAATACGGGCATTTGCGGACGATTTAATATGTATAGTAGAAAACCCAAAATCTAAATTAAAAGATTGGTTAGGAAAAATTGAAAAATTTGGTAAACTAGCGGGAGTGAGTATAAATAAAGACAAAACGGTGATCCTGACAAAGAATATTTCTTTAAAAGATCAAGAAGAAATAAAGAGGATATCAGGCTTAGAAACAGTAAAAAAAATTAGGTACCTGGGAATTTGGATTGGAGTCAAAAATAATCAACTGTTGGAACTAAATTATAGTAAAAAATGGAAAGAAATTAAAAAAGATTTAGAAAATTGGAAGGATTTAAATCTGTCTTTATTAGGAAGAATTGCGACTGTCAAAATGAACATTTTACCTAAATTACTTTATTTATTTTGGAATATACCTATTATTAGAAATATGAAGCTAATCAATGGCTGGAATAAGGAAATAAGTAGATTTATATGGAAAAACAAAAAACCCAGAATCAAATTAGCAACAATGATCACCCCAAAATCAAAAGGTGGATTCGGCCTCCCAGACTTTAAATTATACCATGAAGCCTGTACACTAGACTGGATTATGGATTGGGTAAAATTAGAAAAAATCAAAATTTTAACACTGGAAGGTTACGACCTAAGAAAAGGTTGGCACAGCTACTTATGGTGTGACCAATTTAAAACTGAAAAAAACTTCGGAAATCACTTCATTAGATCATCCCTAATCAAAACATGGATAAAATACAAAAGATATTTTTATGGGAAAACCCCACTCTGGTTTTCACCCTTAGAAGCACATCAAAGAAGACTTCTTGGTTGGAATAACTGGCCGACATATAGGGAAATCCTAAAGAAACCCCTTAGAACAGAAGAAACACCTCAAATTGAGGAATTAAAGGAACTCCAAAAAGGATATAACAACGTATCTTGGTATCAGTATTTACAGATAAAGGAGAGTTTTAAAAAAGATAAAGAAGTAGGGTTTAATATGTGTAATGGATTCTGGGACAACATACTTTTAAGGAAAAAAAAGTCATAACACTACTATATAATAAATTATTAGATTGGGCAACAGAATCTGAAATAGTCAAAGAATCAATGCTAAAATGGTCAAGGGATGTAGGTCGACCGATCTTAATGGATGAATGGGAAACAATCTGGAATAAGAAAATTAAATACTGCCTAGCAACTGATCTCAAAGAAAATTGGCTAAAAACAATACACAGGTGGTACCTAACACCAAAAAAAATAGGGTATATGTTCCAGAATATAGACAATAGATGTTGGAGATGCAAAGAACAAGTCGGCTCATACCATCATATGTGGTGGAGCTGTAAGAATATTAAAAAATATTGGAAAGTAATTAGAGAGGAATGTGGAAAAATTTTAAAAACCAAATTTGAATGTAAGCCAGAAATATTCCTATTAGGACTATCCCCTATATTAGATAACAAGAGGAAAGATACAAAGGAAAATAGGAAGAATGCTGAGAAAATCTTCACTTTTTTAGTAACCGCAGCTAGACTAGTAATAGCGAGATATTGGAAAGGAACAATTATCCCAACTAAAGAAATGTGGCTGGAAAAAGTAACAGAGATTAAGAATATGGATAAATTGACCTACATGGTCAAAAAGAATACCGGACGCGCCATGAAGGAAACGGATTGGTCAGACTTTGAAAAGTACCTACAAGAAGAATTAAGAAGGTGATGAATAAACAGACTGAACAGGAAGACAGAAGAGTGGAAGTCTACCCCCCCCTCCCTAGTTAGATAACCTTTCCCAGCTCTTTCCCTCTCCCTTCTTCCCTGACAACCCTCCCCATATCCGCCCCATCGTCTCGATGAGACTCCTATCCCCACCCAATATCCTTCCCACCCATATCAACCCTATTCTTTTCCTTTAGTTCCCAACTGAATGTACTAAAATTCAATAAAAAAAATTTTAAAAAAAAATTTTCCCAGTAGAATCAAAGCCAGAGAACTGTAAACCATATATACAGTCATCATTGGCAAGGTGATTTCCAGTTTCAATCTTGGCAACCTTGCCAAAGCTGTGACCATCTGATTGTTCTCTTTTCTCCAAGTCCATCCTGTTTATTCAAAGTGATGGGAACAAAATTCATAGTCTCTTTGATTTACTGTGCCACAAACTACTAAGCGATGGCATTGTGGATAGTTTGCCTCTTTCACATTGCACAATCATGTCATTTAAACTGCCATGGCTCCATCCTGTGGGACCCTGGGATTATTAGTTTGGTGAGGTATTAATAATTTTTGCCAGAGAGCTCCCACATGGCTTTGTTGTGGTCGTGTGCCTTCAAGTTGTTCTTGACTTAAGCAACTGCCAAAAGCCACTACATCACACTGGCACTAAATAGAAAGCCCAGGAATTCAGAGAATAGATCTGTGACAGTTAAAGTACTATCAAAGTGCTATTCTTGTGCAGTGTGACAGAGCCTAGAGTCACTACACATCCTGGACACTCCTATAGTAGCACACATGGGAAACTGTACTGCACTGTAACCATCACAACTTCTTATTACAAGTCCCTGAATGAACATCTAGCTGGCTGGGTCTCTTGGCCTCTGCCCAAATCAGACAAGATCAGACTCAGTTGAATGGATTTTAATTAGATTTCTCTGAAAGTCAGGCCTTGCAATAATATGGAAAGACTACCAGCAGACTTTCAGGTGGCAGTGCTGTGAATATCCAAAATGGCATCCCACCTTGTCGAAGATTAAATATTCTGCAAATCTTCATTAGCAGCCAAGCGTTGCAAAAACCCCCTCCTGGATGTGGCTGTGTTGCTCATTATTAAACTTGGTTGGCGCTTGATTGGTGGCTGCCCAGAAATCAGCTGACACCTAATTACCACGGCAGCCTTGAGGCTCATGGTAGGAGCTCCTGGAATGCCAGAAAGAAATACTGCCCTATTTCTGAGCTGCTAGACTCCCTTGGTGACTAATGTTACTTGGCATTTGTTTACCAAGGTTTTAAGTGCAAAAGTTTTCCCCCCCACTAACTAAAAAACATCATTGACATTCAAGCACGTCCTGCATTAGCTTCCCTAGTTGAGCTGCCATAAACAACATCAACAACTCCACATTGTTAGTATGTCATTGATCAGTCCGGCTGCTGTTGCATAGTATATAGATAACACTAATGAAAGCCTATCTTCTTTCAGCCCACAATTAGTTTATCCAGAATAACCATGAAGCCCGGCTCTAATTCTCAGAAGTTAATTTTTTTCATGAAACTTTAGTTCTCCAAAGTTAATATGAATCACAGTTGCCATTCTTTAGTTCAAAGTTCATGATCAGAAATAATCAAAGTACGTGGTGAGAAAAGTTGAGTCACTATTTCTTTCATCATTCTTTTAGTCAAAGAATCAAAACAAAAGCGAATTCATCAATAGGGCTTCAAGCACAGTCTGTGTGGAATAATCTTCATTTCTCAATTTTAGAAGTGTGTTGGTGCATGTGACAGAGTTGCATATGAAAAAAGACCAATTTGCAAGTATTATTCATGCTTCACTTCTGTCCAGTCACATTACCTTCCAACCTTAGCCTAATATTATTCCACTATCACATGTTATTACTTATTATCTCAACCTTCAATTAGTCATATGGCTGGGGGGGGGCATAAAGTAGATGGAGTGACATACTTTTGCAAGTTTCCCCACAGGACTTTGATGTATGATGACATCACTGAAGGAAAATGACATCAACTGAAGGAAACCAAGAAAGCAGGAGAGGACAGTGTAAATTATTAGAGTAGATAGAATTGAAAGTGCCTTCATGGACAAGAAAAAGTATTACTTTGCTTCTGCCATTTTCATTCATTGTCTGCCTTTGATTTAAAGGTCCTCCCGACAACAAGGACCTCCAGCCTAACTCTCACATCTACAATGATGTTGATAAGTGAACCGTGTGTAATGCCCCCAAGAAATCAAAAGGATCTGTCCTGTCTGATCAAGGTCCTTCTGCAGCATTTTTCAGAACTTTGGAAATTCATTGTCTCTGTTCTCTGCTTTGATCAATTGATTACTACCATCTTACCTTGATTTGGTTTATGTTCTCCAGTCAGCTAAAAGCATTTCCCTAAATTATACAGGGACCACATTAGAGGTAGTCCATTATACTATAACTTGCCTATGGGGAACATATATTTCATATGCTCATATATCCGTGTTTAAGAACAACCAAGGGGGCAATATTAAACAAACTGAATATATCTGTAACCAATCTCAGTCTGAGACTGCATCCTACTCTTTGTCTCAACTTGAATCAATGGGAACTTGGTCGTGCTAACATCCATACTAATTGCATTGATTCAATAGATGTGCCCTAATTGAAACTAACAATGGGACTCAGGCCTGATTCTCATGGAGATGCCTTCATTTAGGAATTTCTTTTGGAATGGAGGACAGATCATATATATCTACTTTTTAATGTGGCTTTTAACATTTTGTAGACTAAGGATGTATGCATGTGTACAGAACTGTGGCAGGGAAGAATCCTTTTGATCCCACCGCTGCCACCAATTGAAGAGAGCCCAATTTGTGGTACTCAACTCAGGCAGGGGAAATCCTTTTTCTAAATCCCACTGCTGCCTCCAATTGAGGAGATGTGCGCGCGTGTGAGAGGGAGGGATGGAGGATGTGTGAGTGTATGACAGGGAGGATTTAGGGATAAGGAAGGATAAAAGAAATGATGGGTTTAAATGAGTAGAGATGGTAACTTATATAGGAAAGTACGGTAACTTATATAGATAGGTACGGTAACTGCCACCAACGTGAGGTAACAGGCTTACAGAGAGGCAAGGAGACTTATCTTTATGAACAATAACAAAATGCAAGTTTATTTTGGTACATAAGCGTGTGTGGTTTCAATCAGTAAACGTTCCGGATCTTAAGTTACAATGCCGTCTTGTTTGAATGGATATTTCTTAAATAACTTCTCTTAAAACAGTATACTAAACTCCCGGTCAACTTATATTCCCAGCCTTTCCCCTGAGTGACCATAAGCTGCTGTCCTTAGCTGATTTCCCCAGCTCCTAATCTTTCCAAAACCTAACCGCAACTGTCCTTTTTAAACCCTCACAGCAACTGAACTTTTTAAAAAGGAATATGCTCCAACTGTCATCTTAGCCACGCCCCTTTTCTCCCAAGGGAAGCTGTGTTACCATGGCAACCTACGAAATGCTGCTTCCAGCTAGTTTCCATGTTAGGCTTTTCCTTGCTAATATATAACTCCCTTTCCCCTTAACAAACAAATAAATAAAATCACATCAATAATCTCTGTTTAGCACAAAACTTCTCTACAGCATGTATGGTGTTCATATTGAAAAAATGTAATGGAGCCATTCTTCAGAGTTGTATGCTTGCTTAATGCATGTTGGTTCTCAGAGCAGGAATGTTGTGAATCCTCTCTGAGTTTTATTCCAGGATTTACATGCATTACCCAGGTGCTGAAGTCTGTCCCTTGGATAGTTCCCCTAAACTGGAGAATGAAAACCAGAGTGGATTCATTGTACTCCAGTCATTGGGGTCAATTTCCGCTTCTGATGCCACCCGTCTCTCTTCAGGATTGATGTCACCTTTCAAAGATAGGCTATTAGGGTTGGTCTTGAATCCTATTTCATCTGTTTCTTTTGTGGTTTTGTACCATTTTGTCCATTCAGATTTTACGGAATGGTACAACCCCATGGGAACAAAAGAGACAGGGAAACGAAAGATAGAGGGGAACTGTAGCTGTTTGGTCGGCTGATTTTCATTGCTTGGCTGTAGGCTCGCAGGGCTTTCAGCCAAGTGCCAAGTGCTTAATGCTCGTAGGCCCTGCCTGCCGGGGCTACCGTCAAGTGCTCGATGGCTCATAGGCCCGGCCCCCAGGGCCTGACGCTTTGCTGCCCAGGGCTTGAATTTTTTTGTTTTTTTGTTTTGGACTTTGGACAGAAAAGCCCTTTTGTATAGGCATCCATTTCCGTAAGCGGTGGACGGAAATTGAAATGGGGCCATACAAATGGAACAAACAGAAATGGTAAGTAATTCCATACAAATGCACCAACCTACAGGCTATGCACCTTTCAATTTTCTCAATACTCTGGGATAACATCACCTGATCTCTTTGTTTTAAGGTTTTTAATGGAATGCCCCTTGGTTACCTTAGTTCTCTGAACAGCTGACCAAAAGAATTTTCTGTTTCTTTGTTGACCACTTTCTGACACTCCATTTTGAGAGGGACTGCAGAGTAAAACAGTATTATCTGAGCTCACCTGGCTAGCCTTCCACAGGGGATTCTAGAGGGAAATTCACCCAATCCCTTACTCACTTGTCCATGTGTACTATATGTTTCACTCCTGTGTTATTTTCCAAGTAAAAGATATGCAGAGTTATATGATGACTGAAGTCCTGTGAAGCAGTTAGTACTTACTCTTTCATGCTGCCAAAATAACCTTTCTTTTCTTTTTACCAGAGCTGGAGATGTTTCTTTAAGGAAGAATAAATATCATGATGTCAAGAAGCAATTCATAACTGAGCAGTCATATAATGATGTGTATTCAGTGTGTTATGTATTCATTTTTCTTAAAAGTACAGCTCCAAGCCAAGCATTTGAAAATATGTAGCCACACTTTTCTTTGGTGAAGGGGGAGGAGGGTGATATAGCAAGAAAGCCAGTATGGTTTAGCATTGGGCTTGGAGGTGTGAGGCCTGGGTTCTAATACCTGTTTGTACACAAAAGTAACTAGGTACTCATGGGTCAGTAAATCCATGGTCCCGCGATCATACTTCCATATCCTCTTTTAACCCATCTTCCTGCACTTCTACTGCTTTATATTTTTAATCTTTTGACAATTTTGCAATTTTAGCCATGAAAAACAAAAAAAAGGCAAATATAATGGTAACATATAAAATAAACTGAAAACAGCTCAGGATTAGTGAGGGGAGGAAAAATATTGAGAAAGGAGAAGAGTTAGAGAGATTACCTTTAAATCAAAAAAGCACATTGTTATTGTACTGTATTCATATATTCCTGACAGAAGACAGTTAACTAGGTGTCCACTAACTGCATCTTTTAATGAGATGGCTCATAATTGTAAACCTGTTTTAGGAAATGTTAAAATGCAGGTCTTCCTTCCAAAGAAATAAAGGGACATTTTTTCCGGACCCCGATTCAACATACTGCATGTGAAATCATGCAAAAGGTGTGGAAAGGGTAATTCAGAAGTGGACAGCTGCAGAGCCAAAATGACACGTGGGTGCCTGGTATTTTTCACAAACTGCTTGGAAGGCCCAGTCTCCATTGGCAACATCACAACAGGTTCTTCACAATAATCAACAATTATGTTGTTTTGGGTTTGTTTGTTTTTTCAAAATAGGAGGAAAATGTCAATGTGTTTGTATAGGTCTAATAGGTGCAATGCCAGACAATCTCCCCAAAGTATTAAAAGAAATAAGGATAAAAATACACTATAGAAATAGGAGAGCATAGCTTTATATAATTACAACTATTGCAAAGTGTGTATTTTCTTATCCAACTTAATATGTCACATTGAACAGGGGGGCAAGCTTTTTTCTGCTGCTCTAGAGACTAACACAGAAAATGGATACAAATTTCATGAAAGAGATTTCACCTAAACATTAGAAAGAACTTCCTGATGGTAAGAGCTGTTTGACAGTGGAACTTGCTGCCTCAAGGTGTGGTGGAGTCTCCTTCTCTGGAGGTTTTAAAGCAGAGGTTGGATGGCCATCTGTCAAGGGTGCTTTGATTGTGTCATTCCTGCATGGCAGGGAATTGGACTGGGTGGTCTTTGTGGTCTCGTCCACCTCTATGATTCTATGAAAACTAGAAAAGGAAAAACAACCTGGAGTTCATATGTGTGATGTTCCTGATAAGTTGTGTTTCTTGCTTTGTTCAGGGGACTATTATTTGCCATAACTGATTACTTTTAAGTTCAAGAGAAGCAGAAGTGGAGACATGGGACTTTATCATATGAGGCAGGCAAACTGGCATTGAAAGCAGGACCATTACCTTTGGTAATGGTACCTGTCCTGTCGCACAATTCCATGCATATCTTGCTGCCAGTTTGTCTGCTCCCCATGATTAACTTGTCTCCTGCTACTGATGGGCCAAACCTGCCAATCCTAACTTGTGCGATGGGTCTATTCCACTTCTGTGAACTGACGTCAGAGGATGGTCTTCTCCTTCTCAACCAGTCTCCTACACTTCTCTTGTTATTCCTGAGCTGTCATATTTGCCCTTTAAAGAATTAACCATTGCTGAAACTTGAAAACTGCTTTTTTAAAAATAATAATAATAATAATAATACAAATAAAATACAGAGCAGTGGAAGTGCAGGAAGATGGGATCACAAGGGTATGTGGAGGTACAATTGTGGGACTATGGATTGGTGAATTGACATAATTGCTTGAATGGAGAGAGATGTGATAACGAGGGTACTCTTGTCAGTACGTACCCAGTATTGGTGATCACGCGAATGCAATGCAATGCAATGGAATAGTGGCTTTATGCCATAAAGTCCATGCTGAACAGTGCAGTCCAATAAATAAAGGATTGAGTTTTACAACATTAGGAATATCTGGTTTGGATGCAACAGAGAGCACATCTAGATGAGAAGCCAAAAGAATCTGTAGAAGTCTCAGGTTGTATTCTGTACAAACCAATTTTATTTTGGAGTTATGCATAACGTTTTCATCATCCTGAAATATTTTCTGGGCTCCCTGCCTTTCCTGTGACTTTTAATACCTACTCATTAGGTTGGTTTAAATTAACCCAGTGCTTTCTGAAATTAAATGTACCTCTCCTTGCCTTTGTATTTGTAGTCTCACAGAAGAAGTAAAGATGGCTGCCAGTAGTAAAGAGTTTTCCTTTCCAGGACTTGAATTTAACTGAGATCAAATGGGGGAATGAAGAATATTAGCACTAAAATAATATGATTATAGTGCTTAAGTAGTGTGATATCACAAAAGCACTTTAGCACTTTGTCTATAACATCTAAATAATAATTTATTAATATGTTTGTGAAATATTGCGCGACACTGGATATGATATGTGATCAGTGGAAGGGAAGGGAAGAACGGAAGGCAAATTGGTGTATTTTAAGAAAGATATTGGATGCAACTTCTGAATAGGCAGGTACAATCAAAACAAAAGATATCTATCATACATCTATCTACCTGCTTATTTCTTGTTTATATCTTGCCTTTCATTGAATAATGATACTCAAGAATCTAATTCCATTGACTGTAAGTGTACTTTGGATAGCAAAGCATTGAACATTTTGATCCTTTGGAAAGGAAGTATACTTTGGAGAGATACTTTGTAAAATAAACTTCTGAAGTAAAATTTAGCATTATACATTGTGTATTATTCTATTGCATTAAGCGATCATTGGCATCCTTATCTTGCATGCTACAAATTACACCAAATTTATGAAAGTCTATTACTGGCTAAAGCAAAATGACAAAGCTGTGATTTAAATTTAGACTGGGAAAATTGTAGTAATGTGATTGTGAATATATGTAACGAGTGTAATAAATGTTGTTGATGTTATTCTGCTCGTGCCACATACTGCATATGTTGTAACATTGGTACTCATGCCAGGTTGCCTTGAGATTTATGAAGAAGACAAGCTAATGAGGCTTATAACATTGAGAGGATAATAAAATCTATCAGCTGAGGAAGTAAAAAATGTCTCACATCAGAAAGGGAGGTTTTTACTTCCATGAATTAGTAAGAATCTTATTGCCTGCAATATGGAGTCAACATTGAATTTGGTGCTTGCAGTTCCAAAACAAAAATAGGAGAGAACAAATGACAAACCTGAAAGTAGTACTAGGCCATCTATGGAATGTATTTTAAGATTAATATTTTTGTAGTATCTTGATGGATACTTATATACTCATTTAATTTTTTGTTATTGTTGGAACTACCTTACCTCATTTAATAAAACCTTTAACAAAGAAAATTATTTCTCCAATGGCTTTTCACAGGAGTTCAGTCTAGTTTCAGACTTTTTTCTTGTATTTTGTCTAGTATGAAGTTTTATAGAATCATAGAGTTGGAAGAGACCACAAAGCCATGATCGGTCCAATCTTCTGCCATTCAGGAACACACAGAGCAAAGCAGTCCCAACAGATGGCCCAACAGAGTATATCAAATAGATAATTTGGAGGTTATAGATGGCCCAACAGAGTATATCAAATAGATAATTTGGAGGTTATAGTGATTCACTACTCCATTAGAACATCAATGTAGTTTCCAGGAATATTATCACACTGTTGTTGCTCTCAAGGTATTGTCGCATTACAGAGTAATTGAAAGTATGTTTTTCCCCCCACACCGGAAATAATCCCTTAATGACTTGCTTTCCCCACAACAATTCAGTAATTAATTCTGGTGTGGATATCTCATAGCACTTTCTTTCATGAATGATCCATTAGCGAGTGTGATGTCAGTGTGGCCAAGTTATCACTCTCTCAAGGATTCCCAAAGAAATCTCTAGCAGAACAGCCCTATTCTCCTTCTGATGCTCTAGCAGGGAAGATGACTTTGCTAGGATGTTTAAATTCCTTTTGGTTTTTGGAGTTCTGATTTTATTCTTGTTTACTGTTGTATTGTCATAATGTTATAGCGCATCCTACCATTGCATAGTTTTATAGTTTTATAGCTGTTACAATGCTATTACTGTCACATTTTTTTAGAAAATAGACAAACAATCACAAAGCGAAGGTGTGGGAAGAACACTATTGATATTGACAAAATGTGTACATACAATGGTTTTAAAGTGAAAATGCAGCAAGTGAGCATCAACAAGTACTATGACAACATTGGCTAAAACAGATTTCAAATTCAATAATGAGGTATGGGAAACTAGTATGCTGAAGCCCTAAGACTTCATATTATGTTTCCCAAAATTGTTGGAATGAGCATGCATTTCTTCAGACCCTGGATCCATCCCAACATTATCAGCCTATTTAAGCATTGCCCTTTATTTGCAAGGAAGGTAATTTACCTGTTGCCATAGTGCTCATTGCAAACCAATTTCCCATATTTGTGTCAGTTAATCTCCCATTACTAATCTATTGAGTGCCAAAAGCATGCATTCAGTACAAGAAGATATTGCTGTGATAAGGTTTCTGATATATTCTGTAGCTAAAGGACAAAAAGCCTCTATTTAGGGAAGGGGTGGTTATCTTGTTCCAACTGTAACAACAGCCTCTGACTTCAGGAACTCCAATAGCCATATTTATCATCACAAGGGGCCTTTTCTTTTAATGCTTCTCTAAATCATATATTCGTTGGAAGAGATCATAATGGCCATCCAGTCTGCCCCCTGCCATGCAGGAACACGCAATTAAAGTACCCATGAGGGATTACCATCCAGCCTCTGCTTAAAAACCTCCAGTGAAGGAGACTCCACCACTCTCCAAGGTGGCACATTCCATAGTTGAATGGCTTTTATCCATGTTGCCAAAATCAGATGACTGTTTAAGAAGCCGTGTGGATCCATCGCCCAGCACGCTGTGCTACTTTGACAGGCAGAAGAAACATAAATTGGGTTTGAAGGCAATAACAGAGGGTTAATTTACTCTCAAGCCTGAAAGGATGTCTGTCTCTGCTCAAAAGGAATCGGACATAAATAAGCAATACAGTGCAATACATTTTATCCCCTCTGACAGCTATTGAAAAGACCTGTTCCTTCCTCTGATTTGCCCAGGAATTATCCATCTGGGATCTGGGCTTTCATTGGCTGGAAACTCCCTGTGATGTTAGAGGTGGACATTATTCATGATGGACAAATAAAGAGCTGTTATTTGTCCATTTGAAGCTGGAGCTGTTCGGTGTGCTACCCAGGCTAGGGCTTAATCATATAGTTTGAGGCAATACAAATAGTCTGTGATAGGCTTAAGCTGATATACAGAAGAGTCAGTTGTGGAGGCAATGGGAAATATAGACATGCAAATATAGACAACTCACAGAAAAGCATACAGAACAATACAAATCCTATTGAGGTGCAGTTCATATCTGATCATATCTGATATTTCTGAAATTTAGATACCCCGACCCAGACCCTGGTCCTATTTGCATCTTAAAGGGATCTTTTCCTGTTTGATTTGCCTTCCTGAGGGGATTCCCTCCCAGCAGGACATTGGGCCAGTTTCCCAGGTGTATAAATGGCAACAGTTTCACAAGCCCATATGCTATATGGTTTTTAATTCCTTTGGCCCCGGGACATGTCTGTGGCTGTTCCCTGCCAGCACACCACAAATCCCCATTACATACATATATGAGTTTCTGTTAGGATGAAACTCTTCAGGAGAGGGGATTTGGGCTTGGCAATTAATTAGATTAATCTTTTAGGAGTTTTCATGCTCCAGACAGTTGTGGAGATGAACCATTGTGCAAGATCGGACCACTGAATCTTCACAGCTGCAGGATTTATTTTAATTGTTATATTAATTATACACACAGAGATGAAATCATGCTTTAATTGATTCTTTTGGGAGCAGGGTTGCTTTTTCACCAACACAGTCAGGAAGTTCTTCCTAATGGAATCTGTTTTCATGAAGTTTGAATCCACTGCTTTGTGTTCTTGTCTCTGGAGCAGCAGAAATCAAGTTTCCTCCATCTTCAACATGAAAACCTTTCAGATATTTCAGCATAACTATCGTGTCACCTCTTGACCTTCTCGTTTTCATTTTACTCATACTCAACTCCCTAAACTGTTCCTCATAGGGTATAATTTCCACAACTGTTGTAGTGTTTGCAGCATAGGGACAGTAAAGGGGAGCTGAGAAAGACAGACTTTCAGTGTTGTGTTGGAGCATCATGACTGCAGTAAACAACACAGCAAACTTGACCAGGGAAACAATGGGATTCTATTCTAGATGATCCTGCTGAAACTGTGCTTACATCCAATAGGCAAGGTAAACAGCTGCCTCCAGCTGCACTTACTGTGCACATATGAAGATCAAAACAGAGATAAAAGGGGAATGTTGATTAACCTGTTTCACCAGCTACCTTGGCATGTCAAAATATCTTGGCATAAATCTACCCAGGCGAAGCAGGTGAGTATAGCACTGAATGAGAGATGTCTTAAACTTACACCTATTGCTGCCAATAGCGAGAGAAATAAGGTTGAACACTGTGAAAGCCACCCACTCTATGGCTATCAGCATCCACACCAGGGCCGGCCCCACTAATGAGGCACCTGACGCCGCCGCCTCGGGCGCAGGCCCGGGGGGGCGCCGTCAGGCTGGGCGGGAGGCGGGGCACCGCCCTGACGGTGCCCCGCCTCCCGCCCAGTGCGCCCTGGCCCGTCTGGCCTGCTAGAAAAGGCCAGACGGGCGAGCGGGAGTAGCGTGGGAGGCGGGGCCAGCTCTGACGCCGCTCCCCCCCCCGCCCAGCGTGCCTTGGCCCTGCCTCCCACGCAGCGTGGGAGGCGGGGCCAAGGCACGCTGGGCGGGGGGGGGAGCGGCGTCAGAGCTGGCCCCGCCTCCCACGCTACCCCCGCTCGCCCGTCTGGCCTTTTCTAGCAGGCCAGAGTTCAGCGGAGGTCCCTCCAGGCCGCAATCGCGGCCTGGAGGAACCTCCGCTGAACTCTGGCCTGCTAGAAATGGCCAGACGGGCGAGCGGGGGTAGCGTGGGAGGCGGGGCCAGCTCTGGCCCCGCCCCCCGCCCAGCGTGCCCTGGCCCCGCCTCCCACGCTGCGTGGGAGGCGGGGCCAGGGCACGCGGGGCGGGGCCAACTCTGGCCCCGCCCCCCTCACTATTCGCCCTGGCCCCGCCTCCCACGCAGCGTGGGAGGCGGGGCCAGGGCACGCTGGGCGGGGCCAGGGCGCCGGTGGCGGGGGCGCTTTTCAGCACCCCCGCTTCACATCAAAAAATATCTCCGGCCGGCCCTGATCCACACAGTAGACTTAAATCAAAGGAAAGTTTTATGAGAACCACCACCTCTCTGAATGTTCCTCCAGCAACAGCAAGAATATCCCTGTGGGCAGCAAAATCAGGCAATTCCAACTGGATGGCCCCCTATGAGAGTCTTCCTCCAGGAGCAAACCAAGAATGGGAAATTTTGAAGTCCCTGTACAGACGCTGAAGTGGAGTTGGTAGATCAAAAGACAACCTGGCAAAATGGCACTACCTAGAAGAATCCTCCAATTTGTGAGATTGTGGAGCAGACCAAACAATTCAGCATTGTATGCTTGCTTGCCTACAATGCCCTGCCTAATGCACAGAGGAAGAGCTGCTTAAAGCTACAAACAATGCAGTTGCTGTGGCCAGTTTTTGGTCTAAAACTATTTAGCTGCTTGTGATTCCTTTATTTTATCAGTTTTAAACTTATTTATTATGCAGTGCTTTTGACACCAAATAGAGAAATGTCAAAAAAACATACGTCTATACATTTTGCCACCATAATGGAAATCACAGGAAAGGTGGAGGCTGTTGAAAGAAAATAAACCATCCTGGAATACCTTTTGGGAGAAGCTTTCAAGTGGTCTCTGAAAGATTCAAAATGTTTTCATTTTCTTATGTAAGCTTATTTGATTTATTTGTTTAATTTTGCATGAGTTTTGAATAAAAGGTTTGCTGAAACATGTTGAACTGCTCTTATTTTTTGTGTGTCATGTAGTATCTATCCCTGTTCTTTCTATATGATTTCTAACGCTAGTACTAAAGGTTTCTGTAAAAGGCGTAAAACCCAGGGACACATCTACTTCATTAAGTATATCTGTATACATTGCCACTACTGCTGCTGCTGTTGTTATTGTCTGCCTTCAGATCATTTCCAGCACAGCCAACACAGCTACCCTTGAATATTTTATGTTAGAATCTGTATCGTTGCCCCGCATATTATAAAAGAGATTGGAAAAGGCCGTCTGGCTACACAGTTCTTTTGTTTGCTTACTATTGGGTTTATAATTGCAAATACATCATGCTGAAGTGTCAGCAACTGAAGCAGAGAGATAGTGTTTCTAAAGCATGCAGTTCATTAATACAGTAGAGTCTCACTTATCCAAGCTTCACTTCTCCAAGGTTCTGTATTATCCAAGGCAGTCTGCCTTTTAGTAGTCATTGTTTTTGAAGTAAATGTTGCAATGTTTTGATGCTAAATTCATAAATACAGTAATCACTACATAACATTACTGTGTATTGAACTGCTTTTTCTGTCAATTTCTTGTAAAACATGATGTTTTGGTGCTTAATTTGTAAAATCGTAATGCAATTTTATGTTTAATTGGCTTTTTTCTTAATCCCTCCTTATTATCCAAGATTTTCGCTTATCCAGTGTTCTGCTGGCCCGTTTATCTTGGATAAGTGGGACTCTACTGTACATTGTTTGAATGAGGATTTCAACCACAGGAGGCTGTGCAGCCATTTTTACCATTTGTAGCCAGGATCCCTGCTGCCTTGTCACCAAATTCACAGTGATGGAGAAATTACTTTAGAATTATGCAAACAAACAATACATAGGGGTAAAAACCAGGATACTTTAGGTAAAGGTAAAGATTTTTCCTGTCCGAGTGTGGGGATTGGTGCTCATCTCCATTTCTAAGCCGAAGATACATTACTTTCCTTGAAAAACTCATGTTTAAAAGTATCAACCCCCAGAGTAGCAACTTCTCTCTCTCCTCCTCCCCCCAGTATTTCCACCTGTAATATGGGTATCATAAAACTGACCTGACATACAAACTTCTTAAAAGGGCTCCTGTTAGACCCTCTACAAAATATGATGCATCATTATACTCATTTTTAATTGAACTTGGAATTGTAAAGCATTTTTTTCCAACACGAACAGATGGCCTAGATCAGTTTTAAATGTAGAAACACACAACCACCACAGATCTGAGTTTATAGCTCTGCACATTTGGCAGAACATTTTTCCGATGAGTGCTTACAAGCAAATAATGCAGGGACTTATGGGGCTCTTGAATCAATTGCAAGCAGATGGGTACAAAGAAGGCCTTTTCTCTCCCCGCCTCCCCATCAGATTAGATTAGAACCTCAGTTACCTATGGCATGTTTTGATGAAAATCATAAGCTCACTCCAGTTGATATTCTATATGCTTTAAATGATGGTTGCTGTAGGAGAGACAGAAAGATCTACAAAATCAGGGATGTAAATCATAGAAGTGTTTTGCTTACAGCAGGCTTGGAATTTGTTTTGCACTTTATATCAGGCAGCAGGACTTGTTTAATGTGGCTTCACACAGTCTTTTTTCATTTACATTTGCTTCTGGCTTAACGTATTGAGCTACTTGATTTATGTTTGTTATTCTGGTTACAGAAACTCCTCAGGCAGCCAGGCTGCACCCCTCTCACTGCATTGCACCTAGGCACATATATGCATACACATTCACACACAGAGTTTATTCTCATCATCACTTTCAGACAGTGTTAAAATGGTGGAGTCCCTTGGCCACTGGTGTTAAAGATATTTCACTTTTGAGATATGTATGATGTTTTCAGCCAGCTCTTTCAATGCACCCTAGCTTTTTCGCAAGAAAATGGGGTGGGGAGAGGAGGTTATGTAAAAGTGGCATGTATAAAACCAAAACATGGAGAAGTTACTTTCCAAGTTGCCTATGAGGTTTGACAACATTATCATAGGGTTTTCTTGGCAGGATTTAGTGTAGGTTTGTGATTACCCTGTGAGAGATTCCTGTGATTGAACAAAGATCCAAACCCTGATTTCCTAGAGTCCTAGGGTACATCTTGATAGGGATGAAATAGGGATGCTGATCCGGAGTAGGGTACGTTGTTTCATGTACAAATGTATCAAAATATTGTATAAAATTATATTCAGGTTATGTGCAGAAGGTGAATATGAAACCTCAATGAATTTGTATTTAGACTTGAATCTCACATCCAAAAATACTCATTATGTGCATGCAGTACATATAAATACAAATGATTCAAAATCCAAAAGGATCAAAAATCCAAAACGCTTTTGGCTCCTTCTGGGTAAGGGATTCTCAGTGTAGTATAAGCTACTGCTAGAAGACAATCCTTCTATTTTCCAGTGCAAGCTGTATTTATTGCATTCCTCATTGCAGACACTGCTTCAACTCAACACAAAGGTCAGAGTTCTCTCAGTCCTTCTTCACTATTCTCTCAATGCCAATGCTGCTAGAAAATAGTACAGCTAGACAGCAGACAAAGAGGAAAGGGAGCCTGAACATGAATTAAAAGCCCTTACAAAAATATTTCACTGTTAGAGGTTTTGTTAACTGTGGTCTGCAGGTATCCACAAAGGGTTATTTGAGAGAAAGAAAATCGAGCAGGAGAAAAAACAAAGTTTTAACTTGGAAGTAAATACAAATGATAAGACAAGCTTTTAAAGAGGGGTTTTAAGAGCAAGTCAGAGGGTGCTATGATTTTTAGCATTGGATATGTTTTAATGGATTTTTACGGTGAATTTTAATATGTTATGTTTAATTTAGAGCCCCCGGTGGTGCAGCGGATTAAACCACTAAGCTGCTGAACTTTCTGACCAAAAGGTTAGCGGTTCGAATCTGGGGAGCCGGATGAGCTGTTAGCCCCAGCTTCTGCAAACCTAGCAGTTCGAAAACATGGAAATGTGATTAGATCAATAGGTACCGCTCCGGCAGGAAGGTAACGGTGCTCCATGCAGTCATGCTGGCCATATGACCTTGGAGGTGTCTATGGACAACGGCGGCTCTTTGGCTTAGAAATGGAGATGAGCACCAACCTCCAGAGTCAGACACGATTAGACTTAATGTCAGGGGAAAACCTTTACCTTTACTAAATATATTTCTATATTTTAAATTATGTGGTCTTATTTTTAATTGTATGCCGCTTTGAGTGTCTTTCAGGAGAGATAAAACAGGATATAAATAAACATAATAATAATAATAATAATAATAATAATAATAATAATAATAATAATAATCATCATCATTATAATCATCATCATCATCATCAAGAAACATTCTTTTGGCAGTACATTCCACAACTGCAGAGTTCATCACTGTGAAGACTGTCTCTGCAGCAAAAGCAGTGCTTAGAAATGTCACCTTTTTTAGCCTGATTATGCCAAACCAGGATGGCCAATGCAATAGTGGATTCAGGGAACTGTTGTCTAGTAGTAGTAGTAGTAGTAGTAGTAGTCGCCATTGTCATCATAGACCCCGGTGGCTCAATGGGTTAAACCCTTGTGCTGGCAGAACTGCTGACTTGAAGATTGGGTTGCTGACCTGAAGGTTGCCGGTTCGAATCCAACCCGGGTAGAATGCGGATGAGTTTCCTCTGCCAGCTCCAACTCCCCATACAGGGACATGAGAGAAGCCTCCCACAAGGATGGTAAAACATCAAACATCCGGGCATTCCCTCAACAACGTTCTTGCAGACAGCCATTCTCTCATGCCAGAAGCGACTTGCAGTTTCTCAAGTCATTCCTGAAACAAAAATAGTCATATGTATATCCCACTTTTTCTCTCCCAAAGGATTCAAGGCAGCTACTACTAAAATTATAACAATGTCACAGTTAAAACCTGAAGCAAATAACATTAAGATATAATTAAATATAGGAATATTAAAATACATAATTAAAAACCATTAAAACCTATTAAAACCATGTAAAATACAGTACCCTTGGGCTCAATCTTAGAAAACGTTAAAAGTTACTAACCCAAGACTTTGTAGGAGCCATCCAAAAAAAAATGTAAAATGTGCATACAAACCTCCAAATCATGTTCTGAGTAACTGTGGTTTATGCTTAATCTTTCATGCTTATGACATCACAAGGTCTCACTTCCTATGTTGTCACTGGAACCGTCCCTTAAGAAATTGCCACAGCCTGTGACATCATCAGGGGGCATCTTCAGACTTAAAGATTTGGCCCTGAAATTCTCCTGACTTGAAAACCCTAGCCATATATGATATGTTATTACTATGAAGGTATTCTAAGGATTTCCAATGGTTTGCATGATAAAAGAGATGTTGAAAATTGCCTCACTGACCACAGGAACATAAAAAAAGAAGTAGTTTTGCACCGCCTCCTGGAAGGAGATAATAATTTTCAGAGGCTGTGACCTACAAAAGCTGCCCTTTCATTGGAAGTGCCACTTAATTGTCTTAAGTTTTTGGCAGTGATTAATGTGAAGATTGCATCTTCAATACAGCACAGGCAGGAGTGATTGAGTGGAACTCCATAGGAAGCAATTGAGTGGACGATAATAGGATGGAACAGATAACACAAAAAGCACTGCCAAAGAATGAGAGTAGCAAGGTTAATTAATTTATTAAAAGAGGCATCATTATGATACATTGATTTGTCCAGGGAAAGTTCAATCAGTGGTTCAAGAGATTAACTGGATAAGCTACATTTCAATTAAACTCAGTTCAGACTTCACTTTTCTATAAATTGCTGCAGGTTTGGATAAAATTAGAGGAAAAATACAACAGAAGATAATTTACATTTAGGGCAATGCAAGGAAAAATGTGAATAGATGCATTCGGAATAAGAATGCAAGCAGTAAATATGGTCAATTTGGAGAAAAATATCTGAACTCTAACAGTATATTTAGTCCATTGGAGGAAGAAAATGAACCCTAACTCTACCAGAACAACCTTGTTAGAGTGAACTAAAATGTCACATCATATTAGACATGTTACTACTCTCATGGAACTGCTTATAAAGCAGCCCCAAAATTGTGGAGAAAAGACATTGCTCAAAAAGTGGACAGAATACAATTGGGATTTTCCTAAACATTACATTATGAATTTGTATATTATGTGTTATGCATCTCCACACTATGCAAAAACTAATTTATCTATGGATTTGATGTTCACAGTTTCACTTACCCATGATCCAAATAATATCCCTCCCCTGGAAATGTTTGTGAGTCTCTCCAGGTCCTCCAGTGCCATTCTATCATATATTTCCAGACCAAGTATAGTCAAAACATAGAGTTCACTGTTATCCATGATTTCCAGATATCCATGGGGGTGCTTGTGCCTTGGAACATGTCCCCCGTGGATATGATACTGTTCCCATCATATGGAATCTTAGGCAGTTCATTTAAAATTTCTAACCACAGAGCTCTCAAATCTTACCAAACTAGCTTATAACCCTATGATGTGCATTTCTTGGCAAGATTTATTCGGAGGAGGTTTGCCATTGCATTTCTTTTGAGTTGAGAGATGGAGTGACTTGTCCAAGGTCACACAGTATATTTCCATGGCTGAGCAGATATTCAAACCCTGGTTGCTCAGATTCCTTGTCCAATACTTAAATCAATACACTATGTAATGCATTTGTATAAATAGATGCACATTTAACAAACTTTATAATAATTTAAATACAAATCCAATATATCTCACCTTAGTGAGGAAAACCATGACCAGGTGACATACCACATACAGCAGCTGTTGATGGTCAGGTTTAAGACCTCTATTCTCCTATATTTGACCACCTTGTTTTTAAACTAGATTTGGAATGGGCTATGCGATGAAATAGAGCATCCTTTCAGAGAACTACCCTTGATAAGGTTGGATACATGATCTCATGAAAACTTCCAGATTTCATCATTTTAAAAGTATTACTTTTTCCATTTCTTTCACTTGATCTTTGCCTTACAAAGGATGCTCAAGTCCTAATTTTCCTCCAAGGTAGATCAGAGGAAATAAAAAAGATCAGAGGATTGGCCATTGCATCCTACTGTAGACTGGAGGCTTCTCCCAGGGGTCAAGAGTCCCAGTAAATGTTGAGTTATCTATTTCTTGATTGAGTGGTTGTTCCTGCTCCTTCATCCAGTCATGGTATAAATGTACTGGCATTAGTCCCATCTTCTTTGTCTGGCTTGAGATATATTGGTTAATTGTGCTGTTTATGTATGTGTAGCTTCAAGTCTCTTGAAACTCCATGAATTTCACAGAGTTTCTTTAGCAAAGGAATACTCAGAAGCAGTGTTGCCAGTTCCTTTATCTGAAGTTTTTCCTACAGTATCTGGTATTTGTTGGTGTTTCCCATCCAGTTCATAACCAGGCTTGATCCTGCTTAGCTTCCAATATCAAATGGGATTTGGTGCCTTTCTGGACTACAACTACATAAGCAAAAGAACAATGTTATGCATACGTATTCAGTATGCTGATTGGGTTAATTCTCAAGTATATGTTTAAGATTGCATCCTCTCTATTACATGTTTTACTATTATTCTGTTTTTAAAACTGTTGCAAATCACAGAAATTTGGAGAGGGGTCTTAACAGCCTAAATAACATGGTTACTACTACTTTATGTTTGATCCAGTCTCAAGGAAGAGATTATACTGTCAGCCATTGTAGTTGGCATTTGGTGAAAGGGCAAGATTCTCTCTGAAGCTTAGAAGAAGAAATATATACTGATTGACTAGAAATGCTTGCAATTGAAGGCTCAAACATTCTTTGTATGTGTGTTGCTTTCTCAGTATTGATTCAGCTATTAACTACTTTTCTCCCAAAGAGATTGCTATTGCAATGCTAAAGGCTTTGTCTCATCCAATTCCATCTATTCACATATATTTGAAAACAAAGTTCTTTTTTGTGTACAACAGCTAATGCCCCAGAGAGCGACTGGTTTTCTTAGAGAGCCATTTTGACAAGAAACCTGTCAGTAGCCATTAAAGACATTATTTATCCTTCTGCCCAAACTTTGGCTTCTGCCTTCCCACAACGCCACAGATATCAATCTTATTTTAAAAAATTGTATTCAATGAAGCCATTTGTGTGGATTTTTCCCTCAATGTAAAATCTAAATTGGGCCAACAGTAATTTTTCTTTAGGTACAGAAAATATTAGGAAATTCCTGGTGTCACCATAAGTCAATGCGCAACTTGAAAACATGCACCTGGACTGTGGTGCAGGCTGTTGAGCAGCCAGCTGCAGCCAGCTGCAACAAATCACTCTGACCAAAAGGTCATGAGTTCGAGGCCAGCTCGGAGCCCCACGTTTGTCTTTGTCTTTGTTCTATGTTAAGGCATTGAATGTTTGCCTGATATGTGTAATGTGATCCACCCTGAGTCCCCTTCAGGGTGAGAAGGGCGGAATATAAATACTGTAAATAAATAAATAAAATACATGAAAAGAGAAGAGAGAGGGGAGGGGAAAGAAACATACGTTATTCAGTTTTGTTATAAATGAAAATAATGCATTTAATAAAATATAGCTTCAATATCCTTTATCCAAAATGGACCAGAAGTGGGTTGGATTTGAGATTTTTTGAGGGATTTTGACATTCCTCCATACACATACCTAGGTACTACCTGCTGATAGAGATGAGTCCCAAGCCTACATTTTTGTGTATTTCATACCTTATACACATAGCCTGAAGGTAATTTGATGAAGAATATTTTAATATTGTGCTCACTAAATTATCAGAAACCAAAGGTGTCACTATTTCAGTCACCCATATGAAAGAGTTTGGAATTTCAGTATTTTGGATTTCTGACCTTCCCCCATGGATTCTAATGGCAATACAAGAAGCCTCCCATGCTGCTGTGGTGGTGGTATGTGCCAGCTCTGCCCTCCTCACCCATGGAGCTGCACCAGCATCATCTGATGGGAGCCAGTGGGCTCTGTGGGCGACCTGGGCTAAACTGGCACATGCCGTCAATTTTAGCCCCGTTTGAAGAGGTTGTTATTTACTATGAATATGGGCGATTGATTACCTACTATAGCTTCTCTGCCATCACCCCCAAAGGCCAATTGACAGCCTATTTTGTTGCTTGTTTGATAAAAAGTGTGTAACAGGCAGGAAAGAACTTTTCATAAAAGTTGGTTATTTCTTTTTCCTGCATAGGGGTAAGCATTAGGAATGAACTTTGCCTAACAAGTAAGACATTGGTGGGCCATATAATACTAAATGTAATGATTTGTGAAACTTGCTTTAATTTTACTTTCAACCAATGGTATAAAAGCATGAAATCTCTGCTAAAGAGTAATAGTGTAGAAGTAACCTATGTCAGACTGATTGTCTGAATGTATCCTGTTTCCTTGGAGTAGAATAGTCAACTCCACTGAAAAAGAAGAAACAGAAAAGTGGGATTCCACTCCCCCAGAAAGCCTTTGTGTCAGAATTCACCCAGTACTTAATTTTGTAAATAGAAACAGAATGTTCACAAGTCTCCCAGCAATGAGCTCTATTATAAAAAAGATTTTACTCTTCCTTAATGAAGGCTTCCAGTCGCCCCAATCCTTGCTTTTACTTTAACCTTAAAATATTTTCAGTATTGCAGGCTGCCTGTTTTATTATAAGCACCAAAACATTGCTGAAAATGCCCTTCGATCCTTTTTTGTTGGCTCTTTACGCATTGACATTAACAGTTTTAATTTTTCTCTAACATTTTGTTGTGCTAAGTTTTGGCAGTGCTTGGGATCGTGGGTGGAACTTAAATATCACCGTTCTACTCTCTCCCCGTAGCGGCTGACATAACTAGTAGTACTTATTTGTCATGCGATATGTGAATACCATATGGTTCCATCTCATTCCTTCTCTGATGAATTGCAGAAGCTCGAGTGTAGCGTAAGTTTGGTAATTACAGAGGGGGGGAAATAGTCTTGGTTTTATCCAGACTTGTTTTCTGACCCTTCTATGGTCATTTTGGTGGGTTTCCAAGTTCTGATTTCACTTGCCCAATCTAAGATTTAATACTGGTATACCATACAGCACTCTTTAAAAAAGTTATTATGGCTGCAATCCAAAATACATTTGTTATGGGAATAAATTTTATTTCATTGAGTGGTATTGTATCACATAAGATTTGCACAATAAGAATACTTATTCCAAATGCTAGAAATGAGAACGTTTGCAAAAAAAAAAAAAAAAGGTCATGGCAATAGAATGGCCAAATGAACCCAACAGAAGTCTATTGTAATGCAGACATCAAGACATACTTTCAGTTGCAGATCTGCTATTCTAACATATCCCAGGGGACATCACAGTCCTGGGGAGGCAAGTGTGCAGTCTTCCAGTTGTTCTTGAACTACAAATCCCATCATCATAGCCAATGGTGAGGAATGCTGGAAGTTGCAGTCCAACTTTTGGAGGACCACACAGTTCCAGTCCTTCTCTACACACTAATCTGAGACTAATATTCAGAGAAAATTCACTTTTAGATGGATTTGCATTTTTAAGTTAGTATTATCATTTAAGAATAGGACACAGATGTTTATTTATTTATTCAGACAGTGTGCTATTTATGGCTTTCCCATTTTCCTAGAAGCTGGTCTTCTCTTTATGTCATTTTTTTCATTGTGAATATGAAAAAGCATCCATTTTCACCTGCCTTTTACAGCATATCATTGCTTGTAGCAAACCTGGCAGTTAGAATGTAATAATAATAACAAAACTTTATTTATATCTCGCCCTATCTCCCCATGGGCACTCAGGGCGGTTACCAACAAACAAAGGCAAACATTCAGTGTCTGAAACAAAGACAATAACCATAAAATTTAAACAAAAATCACTAATAAATTAAGTTACACCAGACATTATATGGCATGAAGTTTAAAATAAGCAGTTAAGCATGTAGTGCTAATTCACTGACAAATACCAAGTTATTCTGATTTATATTTGCTGTTGAAGTCTGAAGTCACATTTTTAACATTCAGCTGGATGCCCTCATGCATTTGAATTGGATCACACACATGCAAAAAGTGCAGTGGGAAGAAAACCATAATTCATGCAAAGTTTGGACAAGTTTTCTTAGCTAATGATACCAAGAATTTTCCAGCATCTTGTCTAGTAGAAATTTTATTTGTTTGTTAATTTAGCACTAACAAATGCACATGTCATTTTACCATAAAATAACCCAAAATAGTAGGTATTGAATATATATAATCTAAAATAAATGTATATACATATTTCAGGGATCATCCTACTTAATGTCCCACCTGGGAGGATACTATAAGGTATCCTATAGTATTAATTCTAGCCAACAAGTCCAGTGAGTCTGCATCAGTTCTACACCAATATCACATCCAATGGCTGAAAAGGGCTTCTCTAACTTATCAGGCATTGACTACATGACTGTATATTAGGGAACCTATTTCAGTGTAAAAAAGGTAAAGGTTTCCCCTGATGTTAAGTCCAGTTGTGACCGACTCTGGGGGTTGGTGCTCATCTCCATTTTTAAGCTGAGGAGCCAGCGTTGTCCATAGACATCTCCAGGTCATGTGGCCGGCATGACTGCATGGAGTGCCGTTACCTTCCCGCTGGAGTGGTACCTATTGATCTACTCACATTTGCATGTTTTTGAACTGCTAGGTTGGCAGGAGCTGGGGCTAACAGCGGGCGCTCATTCCGCTCCCGGCATTTGAACCTGGCACCTTTTGGTCCGCAAGTTCAGCAGCTCAGCGCTTTAATGCACTGTGTCACCAGGGGCCTCTATTTTATTTCAGTGTAGAATTTCTTAATATATGACCTCTGCCAGGATGCATATTGAATTCTACCTACATTTTTCAGCATCCATTCTCGAGATGGGATGTGGGAGTTGTGGGGAATATATTGCTAGTGTGCCATCCAGAGATTTTCTGTTTATCTTTACAAACAGCAGTGAACTATCCCATTCCTCCTCCACATGCTACTTTAACAAGGAAACTTCCCAAGTTAGGACTGCCAGCACTCTGTTTTTGTTGCTCCAGTGCCTAATCCATGGATATGATACTATTTCATTTTTGTACAGCGAAAAGTATTTTGATTTCTATCAATAATGATTTCAGCAAATATGCAGAATAAAGGTAATGTGATTTTCTTTTCTTAGATATTTATAGTGGTGAAAAATTAACATCATGTAGTGGTTTGAATGTTAGATTATGATTCTGGAGACCCGAGTTTGATTCTCCACTTGGCCATGGAAACCCACTGAGTGACCTTGGGTAAGTTATGTTCTCAGCCCCAGAAAACCACATGATAGGGGCACCTTAAAATCACCATAAGTCAAAAATTACTTGAAGGTGCACAACAACACAACAAGTGGATTCTGGGTGGCAACCTAGTATCCAGGGTTGCTGTGAGTTTTTTCTCTGAAGATGCCAGCCACAGATGCAGGTGAAACATTAGGAGATAATGCTGCTGGAACTCGTCCATACAGCCCAAAAAACTCATAGTAACCCAGTGATTTCAGCTATGAAAGCAACACTACCTAGTATCCACTTTACAAACACTTTCCTTTCTGTGTTGAACATCGTTATATGAAATATAGTACATGCCTAGGGCATGCTGCTACGTGAATCTTTATTGCACCTTTTAGGTTTTGTGAACAGCATTGAAACATGACGCTGGAGATCAGGGTTCAAATCACTGCTCTGCCATGAAACCCACTTGGGTAAGTCACACTATCTTAGTCGCAAAGGAAGACAGTGGCAAACTGCTTGAACACATCTTGCAAGAAATCCCTGCCATAGGGTTGCCATAACTTTGAAATTACTTGAATGCACATAACAATGACAGATGTTACTTCGCATAAAACTTTTGCATGCTTCCTGATTCCAAAGAAGACCTTAATAGGTGCTGAAGCACCCAAGTGCAGAGCAAACCAGAGTTTGACGCTACTCTCTTTCACAATACCCAAGTTTTGCTAAGGGTGTATTGATATTATCCTGCAGCTGAGGAATCCTTGTTTCTTCCTTTTGCTGGTCTTCAGAAAGTGCTGGTGAGGCTGGGAATTGCATTTGCATTGCAAATAGCTTGATTTGTTAAGCTTTTGTAGCAAATTAATTTGAGCGCCATGTGGTGTTTGTTTTAATTGTGCAACAGAATAATGAATCTCCTTTGGGGTCCTCTCTGAGAATGAGAATGCATTCATAAGCAAGGCCTGATTACTTCATTTTCAGAGAGCAGCCGTCTACTGGCTGACCTATCTGACATTCATTTTGCAGCAATTTTGGAGGCATACTCCAAACTTTCTGGATATGTTCAGGAACTTAATACTTTTTCTGTAGGTTCCCTTCTACAAACAGAATTTGAATTTAAGGTGGGTGGGCAAGTACAAAGGGGAGAAAAAACAATTTTCACTTTCTCTCTCCTCTTACAGGCTGAGTTTTCATGTTTGCATAGCTTTCAACATTTCACAGATGAAAAACAGGCACCTGTGACCAAACAACATCACAGTGTGGTCTCACCAATTCAGGATTCATGGACTAAGAGTTTCCGGACACTTAAGAAACACATTTTTCAACCACTTTTCAAATATATCAAATATTCCTCTCATCCCTATGTGTCAGACCCATTAGGGTCCAACTTCCTCCTTCAATGGCCAAGCAAGTCCTTCTAGGAAGTTATCAAGCAAGCTTAGTATCCACACATCTCCAGTTGCTGATCCACCAGCATATGCTTCATTTCACACTTCTTCAGAATCCAAATACAGTAGACAGAACAGAATTGACCAAATGATTCAATTTCCCTTTGAGAGTCACCTAAATCCTTTTTCATACATTGACCATATAGAACAGAGATTTTCATATTTTGGTCCTCTAGGCATTTGGGATGTCAGTTTCCAGAATTCCAAAAAACATGGAAGACATAATAGAGGTGTGATGACTGTTACTTCTGAACTCGGTTTCACGAACCTGCATAATCATGCAGAAACGTTTGCCTGAGTAAAGCAGACCACCCCTTTAGGCATCTTCCAAGTGCAGGAAAATTAGGACAGTAGAACTCCTGGTTATGCTTTTGCTGACATCTGTTCTGTGATTGACTGCTACAGTAAGTGAAATATGGGCCCAACCTGCCCTCTTTTCCTTATGTTGCAAAGTGTAGGGGAGAAATAGTGGTGGGGTGTGGGATTAGTTCGAATTAGAGCCAGTCCAGTTGTCCACACTAACTTCAAACTCCAGATCACCCCCTAACGTCTCCCAACACAGGTTAAAACTGGGTTAACTGGCTTTATTCCACATCATGAACTAGAAGGAGTGATTAAAGTCCAATGCAGGTTACAAGGCTAATTTAGACAAGCGGCAAAATGCAAATATAAGCCAATGTATCATCTTCTCCCTTCCCCAAGCTTCAGCATTCCACACAGGAAACCGATGCACAAATAAGGTTGCAGCAAATAACCATCATCAGATCCTGGAATGGTGAATTCTGTACATTAATCATGTACAATGTGATTAAATGTTCTCACTCTTATTTATTTAGCATTTGTTTTCAAAAGGAGTTATCTCCTGGTTGTTTTTATCTTCCCAGAAAATATCCAGATGCAAATGAAAGAACTGCAAATATAAATGGATTATTCTGTTCAGATAAATGGGCTGCAGTAAAAATGTTCAAACCACGTCTGGCTACTCCCATTCCTATATCTATGGATGTCTTGGACTATGCCTTAAGTAAATACCATAAATTCTCAGCCCATTTTTAGAATAGAAAAAAATGTTTTAGCCATTAATTTTTTTCTCCCTGTAGGCTTTAAACATGTTCACAGAAATTATTTTGCAGTAAGACATTTCTATATAAGGACAATCCAAAATGCCTTATTCCTCTACCCATGGATTTTTTGTTTCATCACAGAGCAAATATACTCTCTTATGGGATTGCTATGAGCCGGAATAATGTGTAAATGACTGCTCTGGACATCCCGCTTAGCTTCAGACTGGTGTTCTCTTACCCATGCAGACATTGCAAAGGAGTTTTGAAAATTGGAAAATATACAGTTGTAGGCACAAGCTCAATCTTGTGATTAGGCAACTCTGCCAAAAAGCCCACACAACACAACAGAACAGAACAAGACAATAAAAAGAGGAACAGATCATTCTTTAGTAAATAAATAGGAGAAATTTTTACTGAAAACACCCCCCCCCCCCCCCCATCTATACAAAGGGTAGGAAGGGCTTAAACTTTCCCAAGCAAGCCCTTCCATTTAAAGCCATGGTATTGGTTCATAAAATATGGAGGGGGTGTTTGATTGTGTCACCCTCCACCTGCAATTTGGATTAATCTGACTGAGGAAACAGTGAAGGATGTGCTATTTCCTTACTGTGGTTTCTCAAATTTTGAGTGTTGTGAACTCTGGGAGCCCACAGAATACATATTCAAAATCTTGATAGCAACAATTAGACCTCCCCAGAACTTCGAAACATTACTTAGAACTTTGGACTAGAACTCTTGTCTAGAATATTCAGGGAATTACAGTCCAAAAAGTAACTTCCCTAAACTCTTCTCAGGCTTTGCTTACTGGTTATAAAGGTCCCAAAGCACTGCTCAGAAATGTCAGACTGGTGATTAAAGGTTTTCCTCTGAAAGAATGAATAATTCCCCATTATTTTTTATTACCAAGGTAAAACATCTTGAGGCACATTTTTCTGAGCTATTGAACATCCATTCCAAGGGTTCTGGTGGTTAACGGTATGACAAACCTAATTCTTATTCTACAGCAGGCTCTTGGTGTGAAAAAAAGAGCAAGAAATCTTCCTCTTGATATAAAATGCACCAAGTTCTATTTCAAAATCTATTCCCTGTTTGTATTTGTCATTAGTCTGGTAGTTTCAAGACTGAACAGGACTGAATCTTAGTTCCTCCAGAAGTCCCTCTCTCCATCTGTCCCATCCAGCAGGCTGACAACATGTTTCATGAAGCTCTAATTAGAGGTAGGTCCATGATTATTTGTTTGCTATCTTTTCATTTCCATTTTTCAGCCATAGAAAAGAAGGAGGTGGCATTGTACTCTAGGACTTTGTGAGATGCAGGATTGTAAGATAGTTCTTATAGCTGTGATCTTAACACAAGTCTAAGGTCTGTTTCACATTGCACCATTATAGAACTTTGATACAATTTGACTAAAAAGTCTGTACTATACGTATAAATTGGTTTTAAAGCATTCCGATTTCAAGATATTTCTTCAACCCAAAAGACCCTGCAGTTTGTTCTTTAGGATGTTTGCTAATAACACCTTTTGTATAAAGCTCTGTTATGGATGGGTTAGATAGATATCCTGTTTCCAGGATGTGCTACTTTTGCATGTTCACATGACTCTGTCCCATCTTGTTTCAATATTAATGAATGATTTGGGGAATATATTGAGATATCTTGGGAAACTATTCTGCTCCAAAATAAATATGGGTTATAAGAAAATCATGTATGTGTTGGGGGGCGGGGTGTTCCTACAAAAATATATTTTTGCACAATGTTCGGCACCTGTTTGGTGCAAAAACACTGTTGGGAGAAATGCAAGAGTTTTTGTGCAAATTACTTTGACTTACACAGAAATTAGTCCCCTTTCAGTTTATTTGCATCCCATCATTTCACTTGCAGATATTGTTCTTGCCACAAGTATATACATTGTCAGAAACAATCTGTACCCTGACGTGGCCTGAATCCAGGAGGGAAAAGGTAAGATCATTTGGATGGCTTTTTGTTTAGCCAAGGTTATTTAAGAAGTAAAACTTTTATTTGGTTATTTAAAACTGGCCAATACAGAAAATTCAGTGGCAAATCAAAACTCAAAAATATCCCCTTTTTATATTTATGTAGGAACTAATTGTTGAAGATAGGATGTGAGAAATTGTTTTTAGGTGAAAAACATTTGCAGTATTTTTTTCCCATTGGAAAAACATTTACTCTGCTTTTACAGAAATTAAACCCACAAATGTGTAGGACTAACTCTGAGTTGAGACAATGCATTCAGTGGTGACATTTTGTTGTTATGAATCCTGCTTAAAAGAAGTTCCTTACCTGTTGGGTCTGACAGAAAAGTTCCATAACAAGCAGAACTGTGAGAATGCAATGTGGAAGTGCTGAAAAGCAGCTAATAAGAAAATTGTAGGGGCCCTGGCAACAGCAGCATAAAAAAAGGCAAAGCTTAATTTCTTCGGTTCAGTCTTCTGTTTTTGATGTTCAAACTATGAGTGTTTTTGTTGGAGAAGTAAAAATGGCACATGCAAAAGAGAGGGCCCAGCAGGCTTGTGGGATACTGAGACTTTAATCAAATACAAAAGAAAAAAATTATGGTGGAAATTAATTCTATTAATTTTACCCCCCACCCTAAAAAAGAGCCAAAAGAAGGACAAACTATGCACAATTCTTATCGGATCCTGTCATACTATCCCTGGAAAGTGGGTGCATTGCTAGTTACCACTTCCTCTTTAACATCTAAGAACCAATTATGTTTAAAGCTCAATGATGTTATCTTACCATTTCCCACCACAAAAGGCAGGTATGGAAGCTGGAAGCTTCAATGGAAAATTAGAGAAGGGAAATCCTTCTTTAAAGTCCATCTCTACTGGTCATTTTCCATGCTAAAAATTGTGTTGGTGTGGTGAGATTCGAAAACCACTTAGTTTTGTTTTACATGCAGCTCAGAAAAGATCCCTTTTAGATTATAACTCCTAGATCTTCCATACAGGCGGGGTAATTCTGAGAATTCAAGAAACACACACCAGAAGGTTTAACAACCCATTTCTTTCCAGACTTTCTCTGCAGTGCCATCATAAAAATGCAGGAGGAGAAAATGCTGAGAAACACCCCCATGTCCTGTATGTCCTCAAGCCAAGAGCTGTATGTGACTCTCCATGCAGCAATTTTGCAGAACTGTGTGGGAAGTGGAGAGCTGGTTTCACCATGTTTTGTTGGGCAGTGGGGTAGGGACCCATTGTTTTTACAATGCTACATAGTGCTCTGGGGAGGTGAGAGACGAACCAAGCAATGAGCTTGAACTATCAATTTGAACTCATTGGCTGTCTGGCCTGACTGGAGTTCCCAGATATAGTCTTTACTATGGGCATTGGGTCATTTAGAGGAAAGCCTTCTCATCTTGTACATACAGCCAGAATGATGTTACACTTTCCCATCCTGTAATCGGTGTGTTTTGTGTAGACAAGTAGTTGTGGTTAGTTCTCTGTCACAACTTTTAGAGATGATTGGGCATGGGTCTGAGAGGTATATCCCATGGCAAAATAGGGAAGGGTTAAATACTCCTCTACCAGGGACTTGGGGGTCTGGGGAAGAACAGAGCTTGCACAGTGTGGGTCTAAAGCTATTTCCACCATCCCCAATGGCAGTGCATTTATGTGGAGTGGCAACAGCTAGAGTAGTTCCTTTCCTGCCATTCCTGGGGGCTCCAATACTAGACTGGAGAATTAGATTCAATGATCAACAGGTGGGTTGGCTGATGTTCTGGTCCAGACCTATGCAGGCACCAACCCTATTTTTGCACTTGTAACCAATAAAATTGTGGCTAACTTTTTTTCAGCTCCTCATGCATAGTATGGTTTTCCACAGAGTGAACTCACATGTGTACCTGCAAGCTGCATAACCACAAAGATACAATGAGTTAGAATGGATTTTAAACAGAGGAAGAAGCCGCAGAGAGCAGGAAATTGTTATGCAAAACTAGTAAGCTGTTGTCAGAATTTTCCAAAGCAATCTCACCAGAAGTTCAAGATATTAATGGAGTTTTTGTGTTTCTTATTACACATACAAATAGATTTTGTACAGCTTTGGATACCAGAAGCTATTTTTCAGAGTGAGGGGGAGGAAGTAGTTGCCATAAAAGAGAGAAATAGTTTTGCGGAGAGACTATGTGTTGTTCTAAATTAAATTCTGCCTTCTTATTTTAACAGCTCTACAATAACAGTGGCAAAAAGGGATGCTTTCTCCCATCTTCTTTCTTTTCTTGCTCAGTCTTCCCTTTTGCTTGGTGCAGGAACAAAAATGTTGGGCTGTCTCAGCTTAATTTATATCAGCTGGTAATCAATTCCTTTCCCCTGCCACTAATGCAGATATAATTAACTTGCATTGTGTATAATTAACTTGCATAAGGAAATAAGGAATCAATTGACACTTACTAGTAGGTCGGTATGTTTTATACTATATTCTGACATCTGTTTTAGTTGCCTCTAGAAAGTGAGGCATTATATTAAAATATGCCTGTTATAGCAATTTAAGAGACATTCACAATGGAGAAGTAATGCAGTTTGGCACTATTTTGACTGCTATGGCTCAATGCTATGGAATTCTGTGGTTTCTAGTTTGCTGAAGCACCACTACTCTTTAGCAGAGAAGCTAAGGACCTTGCAAAATAACAACTCATGATTTTATAGCATTGATTCATGGCAGTTAAAGTGGTGTCAAACTGCTTTCATTCTAAAATGTAGATCCATCTCAAGTCTCTCTTGCTGTGTGTTTGAGACCTGTAACTGTAAAGTCAGTTTTAACATGACCTTCCAAGCTTACATTCTTGATGAAAAACTACATTTTTGGTCTTTTTTTTAACCTATAAAGTAAGAATCTTTGATTAGAGCATAGTAATGTCAAAAGGTTTGCATTGCTTCTGTAACATCTTTGCTTAACTGTAGCAAGCCAAAAATAAGAGGTTTAAAAAGACTTCTGCCTTCTTCTGTCTTAGCTTGTTGCATGCAATTCAAGTTTAATTCATTGTTCTTCCTTAATAAACCTCATTAGAGTACCGCAGGCAGTCAAGGATCACATATAAAAGACTGATGATCTTATTTTTTCACCCTGAAACAAAAGGTGATTATTTGTATGTGTATTCAGCTTGCTTGTCAGTGAATTCTGTGTGCCGAACTTGTAGAAAATATTGATTTTGAATTCAAATTAAAGTTGTCTCAAAACTAAGTGCCTGCATTGTCGTATTTCCACGAAAATTGATATATATGTGATAGGCATTGATTCATAAATTGACTCTTTCTAGCTTCTGTCTTACCTAGGGATGATTCCAATTCCACACAACTCCCTTGTTACAGCAGCTATACTGGACAGTATGTTTCTGGGCACAATCCAAGGGATGCATCTACATGAGAGGTGTCAAACTCATTTGCATGGAAGGCCATATCAACCTTATGGCTGCTTTCAAAGAGCTGTGGATACAGAGAGCCAACTACTTTTTTATATAGTTGTTGGTGCTGTTTAGTTTTTACCCAAATGGGTCCCCAGATGCTATTGAATGGATTCTCTGCAGTGCGGACTGGGGATAATGGGAATTGCAGCCCACCAGCATTTGTGGCTCTGAGCTTGGGAAAAGGGTTAAAGGACATAAACATCATGTCCACAAGCCTTGTATCTAAATTCAAACCCCATTTTCCTGGCTAAACAGAACAAACTATAGCCTTCCAGATAGTATACGTATTAGCTCTAGTCATAATGTCTAATGATGAGGAATACAGGACTTGTAGTCTAACATCTGCAGGACCACATAAAATGACATAGTGGACCAGATTCAGCCCATAGACCTTGTGTTTGACACATGTGATTGACACTGCAGAAATCATGCAGTTTGATGCCACTTTAATGTCATGGCTCAATGCTATGGGATACTGGGAGCTGTAGTCTGATGAAGCAGGGCTCTTGGAGAGCAAAGGCTAAAGACATAACAAAACTAAAACTCCCATGATTCCTGGTGTCAAACTGCATTAATTGTACAGTGTAGATATCTAAACAGTTTATATCCAGGGTGTGTGATAAATGTTTTCTCCATATATGAGGCTGTCATCATAGTTCTTACTTTATTCTTATCCTTATTTCCCTGAACTGGGACTCAAAGCAGCCTTATTATTGTATATATTCTGAGATGCTGGTTCAGAGTGGGTTACGCTGGATCAGTGCTATTTAAATCTGTACAACTAGATTCCAAGCCTGTCTGGGCACTGGTGGCTGTTTGCACTGTATGGCACCAAGCCAGAAAGGCAGCTCAGTAGTGTCCACACAGCCCAGCATCACCATAATCAGTTTGGCAATGATGGACTGCCACTCTTACCTTTCCCCTGCCTATCTGGCCTTAGTAATAGCCAGATGGTCATTGCTTGGAACCTGTAATATACATAGGTTCCAAGGTTCAATAGGTTCAAATAATTGAAATGAGTGGGAGGGGGGAAGAGGAGAATCATTCCCTACTTTATCCCTCCAGCCTCTAATTGCTTTGTTGCTCTGGCTAGCATCACTACAGACACTGAGTAATGACCACTGCCAGTTTCATGCTTGGTGGTCACCACTAAGACCAGATCAACTGGGGGAAAATCAGTGCCATTCCCTCTCCCTAAACTGCCAGAGCCCCAGGAAAGCAGGATGGCTGTGTGAACTGCTGAAGCCACTTCTGACTAGGATGCAACCCAACTGTTTGCACCATCACAAGCTCCAGAGCATCCCATGACTTTTTTAAAATGTGGGGTAAGGATACCATGGAGTCCATTCACCCCTGCACCAACTCATTTGGCCCATGAGGATGGGCTCTAAGATACTAGTCCCTGATTTAGTTCTTTCAAACCTGGAATTAGTGCTAAAAGGAGCTCACATCCCTGAAACTGAGAATACATTTAAGCAGATCCACATGGTTATCAGATGGAAGTAGAAAATTTGTGTTTTCTTGTTCATTATTATGGCTTGTTAAATCTGTGTCCCACCATACTTTGGGAATTCAAGGTAGTGGAGCTAGATGTTTCATGTAATCTTCCAACTCAGTACTGAAGAGTCCCGCTTCACTCCACTTCAACAGGCTTCTATATTTTGTGCCTTTGCTGCATGCTGAGAGACCAAGAATATATATCTAAAAGCATATGCTGCATCTTATTTGGAGCTAAAGCCAATCATGCCTGCAACTCTCTAATTTTACCTTCCATCTTGTGAATTGTGACAGGCATCAAGGTAGTTGCTGTGTTTAATGTTGTTAAATGATGAATTACTGATGCTGTGATACTATCAAGACACATTCTCTCACCTGTGAGAAAATGCTGCAAGCACAGACATACGAATTTATGGCATGGAATGTGTGTGAGTGTATTAGAAAGAGAGAGAAGTAATTCTCAGTAGTCATTTGTTGGAAGGGCCAAGAAAGACAAGCAACTGGACTTTATAACTGTGAAGGCAGGAAATTAGTACTAATGCAGCCCCACAGATCATAGTGTTCATCTGGCATGATTGCAATTGGGCAGAGTAATATATTTTTAGCCATGTTTGGCTGATAATTGTTTAATGTATCCTATTTCCTGAAAATATACAGAACCAAAACCAAAAAAGACCAATAACAGGAATGGTGTGCAGTAGGAAGCTGAAATAATAGCAAGCAAACTCATTTCCAACATGCTGAGGCGAAACCTGAGGATTTTAGAGCAAACAGTCTTGTTTCCTCTGGCAAGATCTGCAGGTGCCCAGAATGGATTATCCTTTTAAAATGCCAGTAGCTTAATTAGTTTCCCTTTTTCCACTTGTCAGTTGCAGAGATAAGAATTTCTACCTGGGCTGGAATACAGTTATAATTCCATATTCACAGTATATATTTAAATATTGCAAAATTAAATATTGCAAAATATAATACAGGTTGAGTATCCCTTATCCACAATGGGACTAGAAGTGTTTTAGATTTCAGATTACCTGCCCCCCTCCCCCAATTTTGGGATACCTGTATTTGCATGTATGCACATAATAAGATATCTTAGAGATTGAACACAAGTTTAAGCACAACATTAATTTATATTTCGTGTAGCCTTTCAAGACATAGACAAAGTTAATTTGACACAGAATATTTTTAATAATTTTGTGCATGAAACAAAGTTTGTATACACTGAATCACCAGAAAGCACAGATGTCACTATCTCAGCCACCCACATGGACAATCCTAAATTTTGGAGTATTTTGGATTTCTGAATTCCAGATAAGAGATGTTCAGCCTAAGGCCATCTCCTGGTGGTTGGAGAAGACAGAGGGATATGTGTGTTGATTTCTTAATTCTGTAGAGTGGATCAACTAGGTCAATTCTGCCTATTAGTACTTCGATTACTGTAACACGTTCTATTGGAAACTGTCTTTGAAAAATGTTTGGAAACTTCAGCTGGTACAAAGAGTTGCTGCTACTATGTAACAAGTTTTATCAGAGGCTGCCTTTGAAAACATTTGTAAACCTCGCCTGTTAACTAGGGCTGGTTGCAAGGACTGTACAACTCACTTGTTACCACAGCTCTATTTCCAATTTGTTTCCAAGCACAAATCCAAGCTCTGATTATGACCTATATGTGTCCTAAATCCAGGTAATATGACAGATTTATGTTTGTACGTGAGCCTGTCTAGGCCCTGAGAGTATCAGATGTCATTGAGTTTTATGCACTGGGTACCAAACATAGTTGCTTACAGAGTACAATTCAAACATACATACATACAAAAAGAGAAAGAGCATATCGGTATATTCCTGTTTAGAAATTGACAGAATTTTAGCTAAAGGGGTTCTTCCTAGATCTTCCTAGATCTAGATGAAAAGACAGTATTATTTATTCTCACTTACTTACAGACATAGAACAAGGAATATTTTATTTAGCCCTTTTGTTTCAAGCCAGGGGTTGGATGCAGAGCAGAGTGGGGAGTAAGTCCTGGCATCATAGTTTCTGAGAAGGAGTTAGGACACTAACTAAGTATATACATACATTAGAAACCCCATATACATGGGACAAGTACCCATATTTTCAATTACTTGTGTCTGTTGCACCCCCAGGCTACGTAGGCACCTCAAAACCACACCGGAGCCCCAGAATATAAGCAAGCAAGCTGTTTATTGAAGGTTATACCCTGTTTCCCCTAAAATAAGATATCCCCAGAAAATAAGACCTAGTAGAGGTTTTGCTGAATTGCTAAATATAAGGCCTCCCCGAAGTAAGACCTAGCAAAGTTTTTGTTTGGAAGCATGCCCGCCGAACAGAACACCAGAACATGCAGGATCAGTAAATGTACGTACCATAAAGTGTTGTACATGGAAATATTGGTAGTAACAAGAAATTCTTGATAGGATTCACAGTTTGTCTGGTTATGCTAGTTTATGATGACAACTACTTTACAGTATATAATAAATGTTCATTTTTTTGTTCAACAATAAATGTGAATTCTTCTTCATGGAAAAATAAGGCATCCCCTGAAAATAAGACCTAGAGCATCTTTGGGAGCAAAAATTAATATAAGACACTGTCTTATTTTTGGGGAAACATGGTATGCAAGCAATAGCAAGACAAAGTTCAGAGTCAGTAAAATAGGTTTAAGTCCACAAAAGCAAGGTACTTGAAAATCTTGAAGCAAGAGACTATAAAAGTCACTCAAAGAACATAGTCCAAAACCGGATATCAAAGGAAGTCCCAAGAAAGTTATCAAGAATAGTCCAAACAAGATTAATTCCAAGGCATGAGTCAAACGATAACCACAGGAAACAAGACTAGAAAGCAGGGTTACTCCAAGATAGTCCAAGGTATGAAGTCAATGCTGAAACACAAGGTGAGGGTCTTGACTAGAATAGAAATCAAACGGTAAAGTCACTGGAGTATCCAACTGGATTCACAGGCCAAACCAAGGCTGGAACTTGAAGCAAGATACATGGCTGCAGGAATACACAGGAACATGGAACAAAGATCTACCTCTCGTGAATCAGGAGTGTTACCACCTCTGGCTGTGTCAGGGAAAGCAACCCTTTTTAAGGGAAATCCAAGGTCTTTTTCCCATGAGAAGATTTCTCATTATTTTGCTTCAAAAGCAACCTTCTGCTCCTCCTCAAAAACTCCTTTCCCTCCTCTGGTGAGTTATCGCTGTCTTCCTGTCAAACTCATTATCTCCCTCCCATTATCTCCCACATTCAAACTAGAATGTCCATCTGGAACCTGGAGATCTGACCTTGACTGCTCTGAGGAATGTGATTCAAAATGCCTGCTTGCAACAATTCTCTCTCTGGTCCCAAAATCCACTGAGACAAACTCTGGCTGCATCTCAGGCCCAAACCCAGAGTCCTGTGGTAAGGCAGTTGCCTCTGGCAAAGCAGGTGCAGGGACAATAACTGGCCGAATGGGACCAGTCTCAGGCTGGGCTACAACAGTGTCTGACAAAAGATGTCATCTCTATGTATTTTCTAGGTCCTCCATTCTGCTTCTAGAGTATTCTTGGGCCAGAAGTCCTTCAGTTCAAATGGATTCACTATTATCTGTGGTTCCACATATTTTTGTGAAGCTCTCAAATATACCCCTTACAGATACAGTGGTTGTACTGTGCTATCTATCAGATATTGCTTCATGTAGCAGTAGTGAAAGTAGTGAAAATAACAGCTAAGAGAAGCTTGGTACTTGGCTGCCTTAAGGCTTCTGTTTTCATTATATCATTTCCATTATCTATCTTTCCAGCCAGAGAGGGGTCTAACTAATCCCTTTTAATGTAAACAAACATGTTCCTATTTAATTAGAAATAGGATTTCACTGGCCATCTATACAAGACCACTTACAATCCAATCATCTATGGGTGTCACTGGTCACCTTTATTGGGGCTACCTGTCTTCAGATAATTGCGCCATATATAACTTAATTGATCCAGCACTATGGGAACAATTACATTTGACTTCACCTTTTCTACTGTTTTCTTTCCTAGAGCCATCTCTTTCTTTATCCTATTACTGATAGTATTGCTGAATGTCCAGACTACATTACTCTTTTTCTTTTTCTTTAGAATGAACAAACACAAAACATTTCTTGACTGCTGAGAACCAGTATTGTAAAGTAGTTTGTGTGTTGGATTAGCACCCTGGAGACCAGGATTTGAATGCTGCTGGGCCATGGAATCCCACTGGGTGTCCTTGGGAAGGTACACACTCTGAAATTTTCTCTGAAGGAATTTTGCTAAGAATACTCCATGATAGACTTGCTTTATTCTGTTTTAATATTTGTATATTTGTAGATTTTAAATTGTATTGAAATTCTTTTAATGTAAGCCACTTTGAGTCTCCTTGTGGAAAGAAAAAGCAGTTTATATATACACATTATTATGGGTTGCTGTGAGTTTTCCAGGCTGTATGGCCATGTTCCAGAAGCATTCCCTTCTGACCTTTTTGCTCACATCTATGGCAGGCATTCTCAGAGGTTGTGAACTCACAAACTCTGAGGATACCTACCATAGATGTGGGTGAAACGTCAGGAGAGAATGCTTCTGGAACATGGCCATACAGCCTGGAAAACTCACAGCAACCCAGTGATTCTGGCTATGAAATCTTTGACAACACATTAAACATTATTATTATTATTATTATTAATTGTGTCAAAATCAACTTGAAGGTGCACAACACAAAATTAACAGAGCTTTATATTTGCGGATACATAGGACGATCTAGCATTCAGCCTGTAACAGCAAAGGTGGAAATCATGAACCTCTCCAAATATTATGGGACTACAACTCCCAGTATTCTACAAGATGGTCTATAGTGGGTATGACTGATAGCTCAGCAACATCTAGAAATCCCCATGACTTCCATCCCCATTGAAGAGGTTAAAGAAGTTGGATGAAGGGGTTTCAGGGTAAAGATGATTTCCCCCCTCCATCCTTAATACAAATTATGTTCTCTTTAGTGTTTTTTGCAAAAGAAAAGGACTGATCTGGACTTCGTGTACTGTATAATTTGCACTGATTTAGCATGTAAAGTTTTTGGGCCATTGATTCTCCTCAGCTCTTGATATAATTGAATTGGCTGGGCATGCTCACTTGGACAATAGTCTAAATCATGTCATTAAACAAAGGATTTGTCTAATTCAGTTGGATCTATACAGCTACTAAAGAGAACCAAGAAGGAGGGAGGGAAGGAGGGAGGAGAGTGGGGAGAGACATCAAATCTAGTGAGGAAAATCAATACATTACATTGTGCAGGAAAGAAAAGCAGGAGGGAAATAAGAAACCCCCAAAGGTAACTTAAAGTTCACATGTGTGAATCAAGGGGCATTGTGTACATTGCCTTGATGATATAGAAAATCTAATCTTTTGCTTCTGTTATGACCAAGAAATTACTGAGTTAAGGCTGGACAGGAGAGAACCAAGTTCAAGTTGTTGCCATTTGATCATCACCATAGGGATCATGTTTACTGAATGCAAGTTCTAACCTGATTCTGATGATCAACTAACTGGTTGTTTATGTTTAGGGATAATTATGAATGATCCCTAAACAATGTTGGCATCTCATGTTCTTCATACTCTTTGCTTCTGCTTCATGCATGAGAATGAACGGTTATGTTAAAACTGCATACTTCTCTAGACATTTCTGACTCATTCTCATATCTTTTTCCTGCTCATATGCACATATATATTTTAGGGATACAAAAATACAAGTTTTAGAAGTAAATATGATCAAGTGTGTATTTTAGGTAAATATACATACAGAATGTATATTATGCAGGGGTGCAGTTTTTCAGGGGTTTAAAACATCAGTAGAAAAGAGGATAAAAGGAATTTTTATGCAAAACTAACATAAACAAAATTGACACGGATTGCAGAAAGATTGATATCTTCTTCCCTAATTCCTATTGGACTTAATTGATTTTGGTGATGCCCTGAAGAGATCGAAAAACCTTATCTTTTGGATTACCACTCCCAGAATTGACTTGCATTTGTGGCTCTCTCTATCTCTCTCTCTTTTTAAAAAAACCTTCCAAGGTCTGATCTTTGGAACTTGCATTTTGAGTTGCACAGTCTTGATTGAAGGGGAGTTGAACATTTGCTGTTATTCCCATTTTATCTCACTACACCTGAATTATTTTGAATCACAAAGAATACCTGTTTGTCAGTTAGTACAAAGGCTTATAATGCATTTTAGAATGTCAGGCATTTCAAATTCTTGTAACATATTTTTATCCTCCTCCTTTTGTACAGCTATTTCTGTGCAGGTATAAGAACTATTGAAAATCCAAGAATACCTCTAAAACTTGTTGATAGATAAGTGGGTTAAACATCTGTATCACAGAGAAAGGAAACAACATAGCTAAATGAAACAACTGGCTTACAATCCCATGTGAAGGATTCCTCATAGACAACAAAGACTGAGGCCTCTTCCACACAGCTGTATAAAACTGAAAAGGATTATATGGCAGTGTGAACTCAGATAACCCAGTTCAAAGTAGATATTGTGGACTATCTAACGTGATATTTTAGGTCATATGGGTCATATGTAGAAGAGCCCTGAGATAGGAAACTGGAGTTCTATTTCACTCGGGATCTTGTCTATTCACTCTGTTTGCATATGAAGAAGTTGACTGGTGCAGACACTGCATGCAAACATTATAACACAAGAATTTCCTGGTGATGGTGGTGATAATTCCAGAACTCCAGATAACTTTAACCTTGAGCAAGTTACACTTTTTTAGCTTCAGAGGGAGCAAAGGCAAATCTTGCCAAGAAAACCCCATGATAATATTGTCTTTGGGTCTCCATAAGCTGGACTTGAAGGCATACAACATTAGCAAAAGTTACTTTATGTATACTTAGCTAAGTATCAGAGGCACTAAGAAACTCTTCTAGGGAATTATAATGATATGCACTGAGATAACAGCAAGAATGCCCAATACACATTGGTGCCATGTGAATTGGTTCATTGTGCAACATTCAACTTTGTTGACTGTTATGTAGTAATGACTAGTCTTGTGCATTTGTATGGAATCACTGCCTGTTTCTATTTGTACCATTTATATGGCCCTGTTTCTGTTTCTGTATGGGGCTTATGGAAATTGGTGCCTATACGAATGGGCTTTCCCATCCAAGGTCTGAAAAAAAACCCCAAAGATTTTTTGGGCCTTGAGTGGCCTGTCAACCAGAGCCTACAAGCCATCGAGCGCTCGATGGTTCATAGGCCCAGCTCACAGGGCCTGCAGCCGAGCACTCAATGCTCATAGCCCTGGCAGGCAGAACCTACAGCCAAGTGCTCAATGGCTCATAGGCCCGGCTCGCAGGGCCTACAGCTGAGCACTCGATGCTCAGAGCCCTGGAAGGCATTGAGCATTGAGCGATCAATTGTTCGTAGGCTTGGCTCGCAGGACCTACAGTTGAGCGTCGAGTGCTTGATGCTCCTATACCCTGTGAGCCGGGCCTATGAGTGTCGAGCACCTGGCGCTTGCTGTAGGGCCTGCCAACCAAATGCCAACCATTCCCCTCTTTCTTTTGTTTCACTGCTTTGTTCGTACTGGAGGGGGTTATACCATTCTATGCCATCCGAATGGACGGAATGGTACAAAATCATGAAAGAAACAGATGAAACTATTCAGTAATAGCAGCAGCCCACTACTGGAAATGGACATAACCGAACTGCTCAATTGTAATTCAGACTTACCTAAGTCCACTTATGAAGATGTAATTTCCATGCAGGATTTCAGCAATTAATAATAATGATATTCAATTATGGTGTGCCTCTCCTTTTCCCAGTAGTAGAACTGAAAGCAGTTTACAAATTGTTAAAATGAGTACAGATTAAAAACCTTAGTAAGGTAAAGGTTTCCCCTAACGTTAAGTCCAGTCATGTCTGACTCTGAGGGTTGGTGCTCATCTCCATTTCTAAGCCGAAGAGCCGGTGTTGCCCGTAGATACCTCCAAGGTCATGTGGCCAGCATGACTGCATGGAGCACTGTTACCTTCCCGCCGGAGCGGTACCTATTGATCTACTCACGTTGGCATGTTTTCGAACTGCTAGGTTGGCAGAAGCTGGAGCTAACAGTGGGCGCTCACTCCGCTCCCCGGATTTGAACCTGCGACCTTTCGGTCTGCAAGTTTATCAGCTCAGTGCTTTAACAAACTTCACCAGCGGGCTCCATTAAAAACCTTACACATGGATAAAAAAAGGAACATTTTATCCATTTTTGAAAATTGATATGTACGTAAAATGAACAAATGAGTTTTCCTATAATCAATTGCAAACTTTTCTACAAACTACCTTGAGCCTTAATTTTGGAGAAAGTTAATACTAATATATTACAGTCTCAGTGTAACTGCATCCAGTGAGTTTAAACCTCAGAAATTCCCATTTTTAATGTTTGATTGTCTTGAATGTCCATTTTTAGGCCTTATTTCTCTAATATATTGTCTTAGGATACATAGGGCTTCATTCAAATTACATATTTTTATTGCCTTTTAATCCTCTCAGGACTGTGGAAGTAAGAAAAATGCAAACAATGAATATACAAAATCAAATTGTTATTCCTTTGTTGTAGGAGATCCAGATGGCTTCCCCATGCCTCAAATTAGTACACCTGTTGTAGGGATAGCACATGTTCTCAGCACCCAGATGGCAAAATTTGGCCAGGAACACATTGTTCTTCCCAATACACTGCCAACCAGCTAAGCCATTTTTCACAATCCACCTAATCACAAAGCCATTGTGATAATAAGAATGTGAAATGTGCCTAAATCACCTACTGTATAATGTCATATGTAGTGACAGAAACCTTTTAAAATGGTATTTTGCATTTTTGACAAAATTCTTTATGGGCTGCAGTATCAGATTATTTCACAGAGAATTCAGATCAATGTGCATTCACTGAAGAACAGCTTTATTCTTTATACTTAACATTCCTTATATTATGGAACAGTCTACAAAAGTGTGGGTATAGTGCAATCTCGATACCTGTGGGGGTTTGGTTGAAGGACTTCCCATAGACCCCAACATCTGTAGGTGTCCAAATCCAATTATATATTGTGGTGCAGTAAAATTGTGTCCCTTATATAAAATGGTAATCCACTCAAATGAATGCCAGAGAGAGTCTGAGGATTGTAAAATAGTGGAAGATTACACAAGGTATGCCTACAACATTTAACAATAATTATGCTATGTAACAACTGGACTTCACTGTTATCATCACTTTCAATTATTTATGTCATCTCATAATATGTCTCAAGTACAATAACTTCAATGTAGTTATTTTGAGTTGTTGGAAGAATTTGAGTTTAGTTTACACTAATTCAAGTATTTGTTTAGAGGTCATTCATGGGACCCAAAGAACTGTTTTCCAGAATCACACTTTAAATAGGTTGAGTCCCTTCCTGCCCATTTTCTTCACTGTCCACCTTCAGAAACATATATAGAAACTGGAAATACTGTGGAGTGGATGATTCTGACTTTACTATGCCTTGAATATCCAGAGAGTCTTGGACTGCACAGATGCTTTGCAATATAACTTCCATAAGCTGTTACTATCAGCCAAGTTGTTTGGGTGTTTGGGGAATTGAATTTTTCAAATAGTCTAGTGGGCAAACAATTCATCAGTTTGGCTTTAGTGGAAGGTGCAATGAACAATTATCCATACAATGCCCATGATCTACCATACACCTTGATGGGCATTCATTTCTGTCAGTGCTGCCTTGTGAATAGAACAAGAATCTCCAGAAGCATAAATGGAGTCATAGTAAATGTTGCGGTGTGTTATGGGAAGGAAAAGTGAACTCTAATTCATATCTTGATTCATCAGACTAAGAAAATACTGATCAAAACAAGGTCAAGTTACCTTATGCAAGGTCATCTTACACCCTTGTTGTTACTCATCCACCATCTGCAACACTCTTCCCTTTCATATAAAATCCCCTTTCTCTAGGTAGCTGCAAGGTAACAATCTGGCAGACTGCTCATAATTCCTAATGGGATCTCAAAGGAGGCTGAGTTTTCATTGCCGCAGGGTTATTGCAGCTAATCTATAGGAGAAAGAAATAAGACTAGTTAATAAGTTGAAATATTCTTGCCCAGGATAAAATGCAGCCTAGAGCAACTTCACTGACAGAGACAAGCTTTTGGTTTCAAAATTTGAGTGGATCCTGTGGATGTGAATAACTTCTATGGAGTGAAGAAAGTAGTAAACAGTACTGAGCCATGATTCGCCGGAGAAACAAGTGGTTTTCAAGTAGTACAAACTGGAGACAATAACATAAAAATAAGAGACCTTCAGGTTATTTCAATAAAATGGGTTGAAAAAACCATCCCCAATGTGTGGTGAATTTTAAAGAGGAAAGTATCTCACAGTGAGAAGTCTAGTTAAATGGGGTCATGTCAAGAAAATAGCACATTTTGAAATGAAGAGCCAAAATGAGACTGGATTTCTAGTAGCTCATGGTTTTTTTGATAATTAATTCAGCAATTTCCATTAATCGCATCAACATGGTAATACATAGAAAAGTTCTATAGAAGAATGGCACTGAACAGACCAACCCAACAACATTGTCATTGTACTCTAGCAAAACCATTTACTGACTACACACTGTTGGTGGAATCCCCCAGCATGTTTTATGTTTCCAGTCTTATCAATGGACCTCATCACAATAGCCACCAAAATCATCATGGATTGTGGCAAATTTGGTGGCGCCCAGTAGGGAAGCTTCCCATGTTGCCACCTTGGCAGTGTATGCTAGTTCTTCTTCAGTTTTGCCACAGAGCTTCACTGGGAGTAGATGCATATTATGGGATGGGAGCCAACTGGATCCATGACAAAAGTGAAGAGGAACCAGCATATGCAGACAAATTTGGCCCATCTGATGAGATCAAAAGTCTAATAAAAAAAGAAACTATACATCAGAATGGCACCTTCAAGCCTCACGATACTTGTAGGTTATACCGAAAGGAGCACCGACAGCAGAAATAATTTGTGTTAGGGAAGTTGTGAAGGTGCTGCTCCAAATGACATCCATGTGTTGAGTTCTTTCCTTTTCTCTTGTACACGGTACGACTGCATACCTATTGTCATTCTAATATGATAAAAAAGCATATTTTCATTGACAGAGAAACAGACATTTTTACAATTTGTTGTGTTGTCAAAGGCTTTCATGGCTGTGAGTTTTCCGGGCTGTATGGCCATGTTCTAGAAGCATTCTTTCCAGACATTTCGCCCACATCTATGGCAGGCATCCTCAGAGATTTAAGTGGGGTTTATATATCTGTGGAATGTCCATGGTGGGAGAAAGAACTCTTGTCTGTTTGAGGCAAGTGTGAATGTTGCAATTGGCCACTGTGATTAGCACTGAATAGCCTTGCAACTTCAAAGCCTGGCTGCTTCCTGCCTCAGGGAATCCTTTTTTTGGGAGGTGTTAGCTGGCCCTGATTGTTTCGTGTCTGGAATTCCTCTATTATCTGAGTGTCATTATTTATTTGGATTATATGGATTTCAGTGGCTTCTCAGTGTAGTCTTACATGGTGGTTGTTAGAGTAGTTCAGCATTTCTGTGTTCTCAAATAATGTGTCCAGGTTGGTTCATCAAGTCCTCTACTGTAGCTGACCTCTCTGGTTTGAATTAGTCTGGAGTGCTTTTTATGTTCCTTGATTCGTGTTTGGGCGCTGTGTTTAGTAGTCCCTATGTAGACTTGTCCGCAGCTGCATGGTATACAGTTGCATGGTATACAGATTGCATGGAAGATGCATGCAATGCAGAGGCAGGCAGAAGAAGAAGGAGAAAGCAGAGATGTGTCAGATTGTTCTTTAGTTGTACTATCTTGATTTGCATTTTAATACAGGACTGAGAGTTTTAGGGATGCTTAGAAAACAGGGATATTTTCTTCTAACCAAAAAGGTGGAAAGCAAGGATCCCTTCATTGCCTCTTTGGTTAAAAACTTCTGTTTTCTTTCTATAACAATATATGTCAAACAATAAATAGTACTGTAATTTTCTTGTTTTGGCATGTCAAGCATCTCAGTCTCATTGCTTTCTGGGGTGAACTGTGCTTCTTCAGGATCTTGATTTGTTTTGGAAGACAGAATTATGGATCCTGTATGTTCATATTCTGCACACATTCATCATGGCATAATATGGAGCTAAAGATCATTGCATATTACTGGGGTGGGAGTGGGGGTGACCTTGGCATTGGGAAACCATTTTCAGTGGCATTTTTATATCTCCTGTGTCCCAATCCTATATCAAAATGTTGTAGTTTAGAAGTGCTCTGGTCAAGGGTCCACCATTCCATCCCACACTCCCTTTGGTTTCCCAGTCCCTCCCTCACTGCACCAGTTCGACTTTGTATAGCAACGGCACATCATCAGTCTTCATTTCATTTCGGGAAATATGTCTTTTTGATGGAGTTTTATCACATAGTTTTTGTACTTCAGCAAATGTTGGTCTATTTCTGAGCTGGTACTCCCTTTTTTGCATGGATGCTGGTATTTTGATACTTAAAGAAAGGGACTCAGAAATGTGATATCACAAAGTTATGTGTGTATGAGAGAGCAATATATAGAACCACATATCTGTAAGTCTTCCAATATAAATATAGATTCTGAAATGCTGCAGTACTTTCAGTACACTTCCCTTTTTGTTCTTCCTTTTAACATATATTATTTTTTGTGCTGATTGTATGCTCAGATTTCAACATTACATTGAGGTTGGTAACCTGATGGGGTATATTATAAGCATGGACTGAATCGATCTGCTTGAGTGTTTGCACTGAAATAATCTTGTGATTGCTTTTCTCACATGTCTAATTTGCAACATAACTTACTATTGCTGTAAGTAATAACTACCTAATTGTTCCCCTGCTTGCAAAGGCGTGCATCTCATCTAAGTGGACTGAGACCAGAGGACCACCACCCCCTTGTGGCTGAACCTATTTTCTCTAGATGACTTTTGTTCCGAGCTGTTGGAAGAGCAGCATATAAATATTTAAATCAGATCAAATGATAAGCTCTGGAAAGTGGGGTGAGTGATGGACAAGTTCAGCTTGGGTTTATTTCAGCCTCTTTTATGGAAAAGATTATTATTTCACCTTGCAATAAGCAAAACAAATCCAAGCCGACTAATGACGAAAATCAAAGCAATCAGTTAAAAAGAAACCATAAAACAATGAACACATTTACAATTACAATAAGAAAAAAGTTAATGTAATTCTGCCAGCTGCAAAGCAGAGTTGAGACTATCATGAGAGAACAATTTGCAAGTGGGAAGAAAGTGTAACCCATGATGGGAGTCATCCCACCACGTTTCAGTGATGCCTATGACATCATAAGTGTGGTGTTGTGCTAAAAGTTGGAGTTCGTCTTGTTTATTCCCCTGTGCATTAATGTAAAGACATGTAAGCCCCTGAGACCTTCCCCTGAGCTGTTCCTTTGGGATTATTGTGTTCTTAGTAATTGGTCCTTGTGTTTATGCAACCTCCATTTAGCCTTATGGCGATTCCCTGTGGTCATGGGTAAAATACTGTTCACAAGGTTATTGTCCCCTTCCCCGGTTGACTTAGTTTAAAGTGCGCCTGATGAAGTTTGCTAGTCTGTGAGCAAAAAGGTGTTTTCCTACTTGTGTAGGAAACAAGGCTTTCAAGAGAGCCTTGTTCACAAGAGAGCATAAAACAGGATCAAATGCACAAATACGTGTATTTCATGAAAATAATGTGGTAAAATTAATTATATTATGGAAAATAGCATACCAAAAGTATGTATTTTAGACAAATTTGTGTGCAAAATCAAATGTATTTGATTTCTCAAACAGATGTTTAAACTGGGATTTTGGGTTGTATCAAAAGGAATATAGTGTCTAGAATTCATGGTGCCCCTCTATTCCACTTTGGTCGGACCTCAGCTGGAATACGATGTGTCTAATTCTGGACACAACAATCCAAGAGGGATAGTGAGTGACAAGCTATAGCATGTCCAGAGGAGGGCAACTAAAATGACCCAATGTGTTGAAACCATGCCCTATGAGGAGTGACTTAAAGAGCTGTGTATGTTTAGCCTGCAGAAGAGAAGGTTGAGAGAAGACAAGATAGCCATGTTTAAATACATGGAAGGCTGTCACAAGGAAGAGGGAGCAGGCTTTTTTTTCTGCTGTCCTGGAAGCTAGGACTCAGAGCAATAGGTTCAAATTACAGGAAAGGAGAGCCCACCTGAACATTACTTCCTGACTATAAGAGCTGTTCAGCAGTGGAACTCTCTGCCTTGGAGAAGTTCCTTCCTTAGAGGCTTGTAAACAGAGACTGGATGGCCTTCTGTTGGGGATGCTTTTAACTGTAGCAGGGGGTTGGACTGGATAGTTTATACGGTCTCTTCCAACTCTATTATTCTATGATTTTATGATGCTGAAAAAAAATGCTCATGTGTAAATGAATTTTTCCAAAATTTCAAAATGCCAAAAATCTTTGGGTGACAATTTTTTTCAGTAGGCTATTTTGATGTGTTGATGTATTTTTTTTTCTTTTCAAGAATGAGAAAATATGCGAGTCTCCTATGCAAACTTCAACTCGGCAGCAGAGAAAGTTGGACATACAATTAACATTAATAGAAATTTTCCCTCTGTTCTCATTTCTAAATGACCAAATACTTCCCAATGATGCTAATAAAATAGATGGGCCAATAATTTCAGGTCTTCAGTACCAAAGATAACAAAAGCTTAAGCCAGTCTAGAGTTCTTATTTTGGTTACATGCTCTACACCTGTTTATTTGTTTGTCTTATAGTGGGACATAAAGAAGACTGTAGATTTTAGCAGATAATTTCTTGAGTGGGTTGAAGAAGTAGCCATTCCTCTTAATTTGTAGTATGGCAGCAGGGACTGAAAAAATATCCCAGGATAACACAATAACATTTACTGAAAGCTTCTTTCTTTGCAGATTTTCCCCTTCTTTCCCTGTGTATTCATCTCTGTATAACTCTAAATATAATCCTAGGGCGAGAGCCAAAGTACCCAAGTGATTGCCCACTGAGATGGGGTTAATCTGTAGTTGCATATCGGTTTTTCTGCTCAGTTAGGGCTGTCTTGTGGAGGTATAAATAGTATTACTAATTACAGTGATATTAATATCACTACTAGTGTTATGAGGTTTCATTACACAGGGAGTGGGAATTGGCAGAACTACAAAATGAGAAATCTGGCAGTGGAGAGAAATGGGAACAGATTCCCAGCAGGGCCCATGCCATATGTAGATTCACGTGTAAAGGCAAACATGCACATAGTTGCCTAAAGCAATTGCTCGGAAATATTCAGTCTACAGCAAGTGCTTTCAAAGTCTGTTTTGAATTGTCTTCTTACAAAGTGAAGATAGAGACCAGTCAGACACCAGACCAGTTCATCTTTCTCATTAGTGTCTTACTCCAAGTACGGACAACCCAGTGCCCTCCAGGTTTTCTGGGATGGGAGAAAGAATCAGGATAGAACTCTTCTCTAAGTTTCATCTTGAATGTTGTAATGAGTAATTTCAGCAATTTTCTTCCTGCTGCAAAAAAGTATTTGAAAACCTCACAGTTTTGGAAGGCAATTTGCAGTTAGAGACATATTCTGTCCAAACTTTACCCACGGTTGTTTTGAACTTCCTGTGTGAAAAATAATATTTCAGTGCATTCCTCACAAAAAATTCTCTTTTCTACACAAATCACCTACATATGTATACCACATTGGTTTTCAGGGAAAGAGAATATAATATCCATAATCATGGATGTGTCGTGATGGTTGAGACTTTAGTAGTAGCTGAAAACATCTGGAGGGCCCCCAAGATCCTAATGCAAATGTCGTTTTTTAGTGGCAAAGCTTCAATAGCCATCACGTTTTCCTTTTAATTGGAGATGTTGGAGACTGAACCCAGTCTCTGCTACATTTTTCCCCCTGTACATAATAAATAAATAATAAATGGAACAGGTCCTAATTGTTTTTATGCATATTTTCCTGGATTCAAAGGTTTTTTGGATTTTTAAAAAATATTCCATCTTTCTTCCATAGCATTTGACAGCATTCATGAATTTTTGAGGTCAAAACCTATTTAGGCATTCTCAGATTCAGATTTGCTTTGTTCAAGAAAAGTTGTGGACCTTTAAAATGGTAATAAAGTCATGCATCCTGTTCTGTTTGATTTGTCATGCTGTTTGAAAACCCCTAAAGAGCTTAAAATGGCATCTTAACTTTTCCTTTCTCTAATAATGTGAAAGAATATCACTGCTCCTGAGATCTTTTTTCTGAGATCAAACCAACTCAGCATGACAAGGATGCAACTGGCATTTGTCAGTCCTTTCATGAGATCTCAGTTCCAGCATGAGACTAAGATGCCAAGTTTCCCCTCTTCTGTCATATTCTCCATATCTTCCACAAATAATAACTTATATGATTAAACTCCTTGCGGTTGAAAACAAAAGCAGGCTGTTGTTGATGTCTTATGCAGTCATAGGTTCTCCTATGGAAGGTGTTGAATACTCTGGTTAGATTGTCCACATTCAGTTCACGATTAGAGAAATAGAGTTACACATTTTGTATCTTGGTTCAGTTCTACAAGTTGTGCCACATTTGTGTTGCCATTCAAGACAAATGTGGCACATTGATTCATAACTCCATATGTGATGATTTTATGCTACATGGGGCTAATGTAGGGGGTTAAGCAATGCTGGCATTTCTTTATAGCAGTGGTTCTCAACCTGTGGGTCCCCAGAAAGTTTGACCTTCAACTCCCAGAAATCCTAACAGCTGGTAAATTGGCTGAGATTTCTGGGAGTTGTAGGCCAAAACACCGGGGGACCCATAGGTTGAGAACTACTGCTTTATAGAATGGCCCCAATCTAATGCTAGCTAATTTTCACATACAGGAAAGCAACAGTTCTGGCAACTGTTTTGATATTGTACATTTTATAAAATACACAAAAACGACTCATGAAAAGCACAAAGTTTCACAGAGAAAAACGTCTCTTTTTTGGGTTCGGTGGGGGGGGGGGGGTAGCTGACGTTTCACAGTGTGGAGGATTATGTCCCATCCCTGTCTGACACAACTCTGCATGGTAGATTTGCCTGGAAGATACAGTGATTTGCCAAACATCATCACCTCATGAATTTCAGAGCTGTATGAAGTGACAACTTCACATCTAGTCCTATTCTTTTAAAAAGACCATCAATTATATTGAGTTAACATCCTTTGAACTATCTTTCAGTATTTGAATTCCTTAGAAACACAGTGGGTAATTCAGGTATAGCAAGAAAGTCAACAATCTTCCTTTATCTTTCAGATACTGCCGCACTGATATCCTTTTTGGGTAGAAATCATAGTAATTTGTGGTGGCCAAAAGAAAAGGCATAGAGATGTGGCTGAAGTGCTTGTTCTGATAGGCACGACAGTGAAAATATCTAAGGAAATAATGTACATCACAATAAACCTGAGTTCAAAAAGCCCGGACATTTGTGGGACAAAATCGACAACATTTTTGGTCCCATTCACAAAAAACAAACAAAACAGACACTCTCTGTGTTCTATTATTTGTGTTTCTAAACTGGAGTACCCTGGGAAGAGCAGTGTTAATCTAATGGTATTATAATACTTTTATTACTTTAAATGCATACCCAAATAGAATTTTACCCTTCAAAAAATCCATTAGTCCTTTAGCAAGATTCCTGGGATCACTACTTTGCTGTTTTATTGGATTTGGAAGTAATGAAGAAAGGAAAATGCTCCCCTCTTGTGGTCAGGAAATGAAATTCCTATGCAAAAACTCAAGCTCTCAAAAATGTGGAAGTTGTGGGAAGGATGCTGACAGATAATCACTGGAACATAGACCCAATAAATACAGGGTAGTGTGTAGCTAGGCAGGGAAGGAAGGCATAGTTCTCAAATTAACAATCTGGGTCCCAAATGATTTTTTCCTTCCCCAATTGATAGTATTTCAGTAACTTAAAACTTCAGTGGAAATTTTTGAAATATAGTGTAGGCATCTTAAGAAAAGAGGCAGACAAATTTATCCAGTAAATATGAACACAGGAAATACAAGAGTTCTAAGTGTGAAAGATCTTCAGTTTTTAACTTTGGAGAAGAAGTCCAATCTATGCTCGCTCTCTTGAAGGAAAATGGAAGGACTGCAGAGAAGGTCTGCAGCTTCCCACCAGCGATTATGTTTCTGAAGCTTGGCTATGATTATCATTATTTTATTTTATTTATACCTTACTGTATCTCCCCGAAGGGGACTCAAAGTGACTTGACATAAAAGCATCAGCATAGTCATTTAAAATATACAAATATACAAACATGAAAACAGGATTAAATATAAACAGTATTTAAAAATTCCCAATTAAAAACTATTAAAGCATATTCAAAGTTAAAACAACGCAGCCCCTGACTGGATCTTAAGAACTTTCATCTCTAAAAGCCTGTCTGAATAAAAAGGTTTTAACCTGCCTCCAGAAGGACAGCAGGGAGGGGACCATTTTGGCTTCCCTGGGCAGGGAGTTCCAGAGTTGAGGGGCAGCCACCCAGATGGAAGGAAGGCTCGCTCTTTCGTTCCCACCAACCGTGCTTGAGGTGGGACCCAAAAGAAAAACCTCTCCTGAAGGGGTTCTTAGGGCCTAGGCAGGTTTGTACAAGGGGATGCGGTCAGCCAAATAGCCTAGTCCTGAACCATCTAGGGCTTTAAAGGTCCTAACCAGCACTTTGAATTGTGTCTGGAAACAGACTGGCAGCCAATGGAGCTTCTGCAATATGGGGGTTGTCCATTCCCTGTAGCTGGAATTGCTCAATTTATATAAAAATAGAAATAAAAAATTAAGGAGCAATGGTAATGTAGATGTATGCAGAAGTATGATTACACAATTGAATGGAAGCATGATATTGAAGGTGATCAACCCAGCATGTATATCTACTATCAATGGTAATATGACTGTGAAATGCGATAAAATCCCGAGTCTCCACACTGCAGAAAAGAAGCAATCCTGGCAAGGGACCTGGAATATTGTATGGATATACATGGATAGCATTTCTTCCCTAATTTTTTAAAGTCAAAATATGGAGGTACAGTAGAGTCTCACTTATCCAACATAAACGGGCCAGCAGAACATTGGATAAGTGAATATGTTAGATAATAAGGAGAGATTAAGAAGAAGCCTATTAAACATCAAAATAGGTTATGATTTTACAAATTAAGCACCAAAACATCATGTTATACAACAAATTTGACAGAAAAAGTAGTTCATTACACATTAAAGCTATGTAGTAATTACTGTATTTACGAATTTAGCACCAAAATATCACAATGCATTGAAAACATTGACTACAAAAATGCGTTGGATAATTCAGAACGTTGGATAAGTGAGATTCTACTGTATTTGTAAAACTTAGTCATATCAATTGAAATTCCCTGTCCTTGGGCTACTCGCATGCAAATCAGGTCACTTGATTTAAGTAGAACGGATTCTTAGCTGTGTCATTTTCAGCAGCTGGACGATGAGCTGAAGCCCTTATCAGCTGAATAGCTTTAGCACCTTGGTTAGCTACTAGGCTTGATCGATCCATGAAAAATTTGATTCTAAACTCGTTTCAAAACTAGAGGGGGCAGTTTTTCGTTTTTGTTGCTAATAACAAATTTTGCCCCCCAAAAAATTCGAAATTAATGAAAATTCGTTATTTTCTAAATTAATTCGTTAATGGCGGACGCGCATGCGCGGTGGCCCAAAAACAGCCCGAAGGGGGGGGGGACTTAGGGGGCTCTCCCGCCCTCATTTTCTGAGTGATCTTCTTCAAACTTGGTACAGTGGTAGAACACATTTAACACTGATAGCTCACCAAAATGTGGAACGTTTCCCTTATCCTCTGATTTTTAGCAAATTTTCATAGCTTTTATAATAAACCATTTTTTAATAATTGCAGAAATCTGTTCCTGGTTTGAAAGTCTTATTTCCTGTTAAATTGGGTTGTCTTTACTGTGAAAGTCATTGTTCTACTTCAGAAACTTTGTTTTTGTGGCTGAAACTTTGTTAAATTGGTGTGTGTGTGATATATATTGTATATATATATATATATATATATATATATATATATATATATATATATATATAGTCCCTGCTTGTGTGTGTGTGTGTGTGTGTGTGTGTAGGTAAAGGTAAAGGTATCCCTTGACGTTAAGTTCAGTCATGTCTGACTCTGGGGGTTGGTGCTCATCTCCATTTCTAAGCCCAAGAGCCAGTGTTGTCCATAGACACCTCCAAGGTCATGTGGCCGGCATGACTACATGGAGTGCCATTACCTTCCCAGAAACACCCAGAAAATGGGAATTCCAGACAGGAAACAATCAGGGCCAGCTAATACCTCCCAACAAAGGATTCCCCCAGGTAGGAAGCAGCCAGGCTTTGAAGCTGCAAGGCTATTCAATGCTAATCAAGGTGACCAATTGCAACATTCACACTTGCCTCCCACAGACAAGAGTTCTTTCTCCCACCCTGGACCTTCCACAGATATATAAACCCCACTTGCCTAGCTTTGCACAGACGTCAAAACCTCTATGTCTGCCACAGATGTGGGTGAAACGTCAGGAGAGAATGCTTCTGGCACATGGCCATAGAGCCCGGAATACATACCACAACAGTGTGATCCCGGCCATGAAAGCTTTCGACAACACAACCACAGTATCCATTCAAGTTCATGTAGCGTGGTATGGACTGGAGACCTGTATTGGGGGGAGGGAGGGTGCGAATCTGGGCCCCTGGGAGCAGCCGAGGACGGGCCTGGCCCACACCCCCTCGCATCCCGGGCCTCTTCCTCCTCACCGCCGGGCCCCTCTCGGTCTCTCCAGGCCTGAGCTGAGGCGAGGCGGCGGCGACGGCCATTTCCCCCCTCCGTCTTCCTCCTCCTCCTCGGCCTCCTTCCCCCTCGCCCCCTCCCATTGGCTGAGCCTCCCATTGGCTGAGGGGCAAAAGGAAAGGAGTTTGGGTGATTTGCAAAAGCTTTTTTTTCTTAACGAAAAAACCGAAGAAATAAGAAAAAATGGCCTCTCGCGATTCGAAACCGCGATATCCAGACGTGTGGACAACCAAGGTTCTATATTGCTTCAAAACAAACGAAAATAACGAATTAATAACGGGTAACGGGAAAATCGAATTATTTGAGCAAGCCTATTAGCTACTTTAAAGAGCTAAACTCCAGAGAAGATTAATCAATTGCTTGTAAACCACTCACTGCTGCTGAATGGAATGAGCATGACAATATGAACATGCAAGCCTATTTTTACTAGAACTGTCTTTTTTATTATTACAGTGCCAGGTTCACTCCAGACACATGGTCATTTGGTCTCTATTTCAAAGCAAAGAAGAAAACTCTACTATGCTCCAGTGCAGGATATTTTACTGTCAAAGAGCTCTTATGATGTGGAAGTTCTTGTTAATATTCAAATGGAATCTCTTTTCCTCTAGTCTCTAGAGCAGCAGAAAACAAACCTGTGCCACTTTGAATATGATATCATTTCAGATATTTAAGCATGCCTATTTTTCATCCCTTAATCTTTTCTTCAAGTTAAACATACCCGACTCCCTAAAGCATCCCTTAAAGGCATGACTTCCAGACCTTTGGATATTTTGGTTACCCTTCTGTATAGTAAGAAAGATCTTTTGATTAGCAGCTGGGACGTCTTTTCAGTCAAAAAGCTGAATTTTTCAAACATTTTCAAGGACTACATTCTAGCTTATGTGAAATAGGAACAAAAGAGAAGGAAAGTATTACCAAACCTCCAATTAATCATCATCTGTACTCGTTGGCCTATTTTTTATCTATCAAAGGAATAGATGAATCTACAAAAGAATCTTGTAGCACCTTGGAGACTAAATGAGAGAACAAGGTTGGTAGCACAAACTTTCGTAGATTAAGTCTACTTCCTCAGATGTATGGTGTGAAGTGCCTAGGACGAGATTCTTATAGGGAGACTATATGTGTGAATAGAATACTGATAGTAATGCAAAACTTGTGGGCATGGTGATGAAAACTTGTGGGCATGGTGATGAAGAGCAGTTTTACAAAGGTGGGAATTCCCATTAATATGGTCTGACTTATATCCATTTATCTTCTGAGCAGAGTGGTCTGTTTGTCCAATGTAGTCCAACAAGGGCATTGTTGACGGAGAATGACATATATCACCTTAGATGATGAGCAAGTGAAAGTGCCCTTAATATCATGGGTGATGTGATTAAGTGCAATGACATTTTCGATTAGAAGTATGGGTAGAGTTGGCATCTATCAGAGTAAACTTGAAAGTCTCTTTATCATTTACTTCCCTTGACTGGGGAAGTAAGGTTCTTCTGATATCTTTGGTCCTGAGAAATCCATTACATATCTGCTTGCCATTTAGGAGCTCTCTTTTTAACCATGGAGACTGCTCAGTGACTCCGTAGGATCCTATCTGAACATTTATGTGCACTTGAAAAAGGCAGGATGAGTGGCATTTATTATATTCTCTGCTAGGATACTTTACTGCATTACCATGAACTACAATCCTCAATGTACTCAGAGAGCAGGGATTGGAAATCCAATTAGTTTATTTTGGAAATTGGAATTCAGAGGAATGGGACAAAAAGTTTATTACAAAATATTCTAAAAACTGTATTAAAATCCATATGTGGTTACTGGCTAATAAGCAAAGCAGATATTTGCATTTCAATCCAGTTTTTTTTTAAGTTTTAAGTTTTGAGACATCTTCTAAAATTTAAAAATCAAATATCTTTTGCTTTTTCGTATTACAGTTATTCTTATTACCTAAAGTAATTGCTTTATGCAATATAATGATTAGGGTTTGTTTCACTATAGGTAGTTTAATGCATGAATGACACATTTTTAAATGAGAGTTTTATTTGAAGGGGAAATGTTTTCATCCTAGTTTCTTTTGCATTTCAAATCCTTCTGTGGATACTTTGCAATGGAAATTTGAAGGTTTGTTAAAATTCATGCCTGGAACAGAATTTTTTTCTGACACCTATTTCATGTTTTGGAAAGACTGTGATTTTTAGCTCTTTGGGTGAGATACATGTTTAATAGAAAATAATACAAGAACATATTCCACTTTAACTATGCCTTCCTAAGCTTGGTTATATAAAAATGCAGTATAAAATCAGAGGCTTTGCTGTAAAACTACAGCATACATTGGATGATTGGAAAACTTATCAAAAAGAAGTAACAGGATAAAGTCAAAGAATTTCAGGTAATGTGTTGTCGAAGGCTTTCATGGCCAGGATCACAGGGTTGTTGTGTGTCTTTCGGGCTGTGTGGCCATGTTCCAGAAGCATTCTCTCCTGACGTTTCGCCCACATCTATGGCAGGCATCCTCAGAGGTTGTGAGGTATGGAGAAAACTAAGCAAAGAGGTAAATATATATCTGTGGAAAGTCTAGGGTGAGAGAGGTCAGTGTGAATGTGTAGTTAATCACTTTAATTAGCATTGAAAAGCTTATCTGCTGTCTTCTTCCTGCCTCTGGGGCATCCTTTGTTTAGAGTTGTTAAAAACTCCAACCATCACCCAAGTCAAAAAAGGAGCACAATCAAAGCCCTGACAGACCGTGCACAAAGAATCTGCGAACCTCACCTCCTCCAAGGTGAACTCAACCACCTAAACTGGGCTCTACAGGCCAATGGATACTCCACCACAGACATCAGAAGAGCTGCAAGGCCAAGAACAAGCCATGAGAGTCAAGACAAAGATCCACCCAGAGGAAAGGTGTTCTTACCATACATCAAGGGAACTACTGACCGCATAGGGAAGCTGATGAAGAAGCACAACCTACAAACTATCTACAGATCCACGAAGAAAATCCAACAAATGCTACGGTCAGCGAAGGACAAGAGGGATCCTCTCTCTTCTGCAGGAGTCTACCGGATACCATGCAGCTGTGGACAAGTCTACATAGGGACCACCAAACGCAGCGCCCAAACAAGAGTCAAAGAACATGAAAGGCACTGCAGACTAATTCAACCAGAGAAATCAGCCATAGCAGAGCATTTGATGAACCAGCCTGGACACAGAATACTATTTGAGAACACAAAAATGCTGGACCATTCTAACAACTATCATGTCAGACTACACAGAGAAGCCATTGAAATCCACAAGCATGTGGACAACTTCAACAGAAAGGAAGAAACCATGAAAATGAACAAAATCTGGCTACCAGTATTAAAAAACTCAAGAATCAGAACAGTAAATAAAAAGCAATACTCTGAAAACAGAGGATTTCCAGACATGAATCAACCTAGGGCAGTTAACAACTCTAAACAAAGGATGCCCCAGAGGCAGGAAGAAGACAGCAGATAAGCTTTTCAATGCTAATTAAAGTGATTAACTACACATTCACACTGACCTCTCTCACCCTAGACTTTCCACAGATATATATTTACCTCTTTGCTTAGTTTTCTCCATACCTCACAACCTCTGAGGATGCCTGCCATAGATGTGGGCGAAACGTCAGGAGAGAATGCTTCTGGAACATGGCCACACAGCCCGAAAGACACACAACAACCCAATTTCAGGTAAGTTCTTATTCTAGTGATGGCGAGGCCACAAGCAAAAGGATGTTATCAAGAGTACCAACATGGTTTAGTTTAACACTCCTACTGAGCATGACTGTTTTGTTGTTGTTGTTATTGTTGTTGTTGTTAATTGCCTTCAAGTTGACTTAGATTTATTAATGAGAGACCTCAACGTCACCCTGATCAGCTCAGGATTCTTGACTGAGTCTATCCATCTGGAATGCAGTCTTCCTCTATTGCCTTTTCCAGTGAGTCGTGTCTTCTCCTGATATGGCCAAAGTATGACAGCCTCAGTTCAGTCATCTTGGCTTCTAGAGAGAGTTCAGGCTCCATCTGCTCTAGGAGCCATTCATATATTTTTTCAGTAGTCCATGGTATCTTTAGAAACTCTTCTCTAGACCACACCTGGAGAAAGAGAATAGGGCCATCTAGAAAACCAAGCTAACCTGTTCTGACATCACCCAATGCCAGGGTGATGGATAGGTTCTCATATGGAAAGAGCTATTAGAGCTAATGTATGTGTTCATATTAAGTTGAAGCTTGCAGAAATGGAATTGCATAGGCTGTGTAATTGCTCACTGCAGATGCAAATGTGTTGCATATGCAGAGGCATATTGGGTATCAAACACTACTTACACACATGTGTAAGATGTGAAATGTGCATTGCAGTCATGCATTTCATGTATGGTTGAACATTCAGCTGCCCAATCTCTCCTATTACCTATTTGTGCAAGGTTATGGGTGGGTTGACTAAATGATGGTGTGAAAAATAGTACCTCATGTGTGTGGATTTGCCTTCAAGTCATTATTATTATTATGTTTAGTTATACCCCGCTTTTTCTCTCTACAAGGAGACTCAAAACTTAAAAGCATTTTCAAAACAATTTAAAATCTACAAATATACAAACATTAAAACAGAATTAAATATCATTGGTGTTAACAAATTCAGTAAAATCCATAAAAAATATCAGCTTCTGGTGACTCCATGCATTTCATCAAGTTTTCTAAACCAAGGAATAATCAGAGATGGTGTTGGCCAGTTCCTTCCTCTGAAATATAATGTACAGCACCTGTTATCCCATCCAAGTACTAAGCATGGCTGACATTCCCTAGTTTCCAAAATCATATGGGATCTGATGACTTTAGGATATTTAGGAGTTGGAAGCAGCACCTTAGCCATTGATTAGCATGGACACAATTTTTCATTAAGTGCCTTTTCAAAGGAAACAGCAAATTATTTTAACAATGTCCTTCATATTGTGAGACAATATTCGAAAGCCATACAGTTTGTGAAAGTGAGTCACAATTTTGGACACATTCTGTACAAAATTCTACATAGTTGTTTTACACAGAAAACAGCACTTCCTGTACAGAAAATACTCTATTATTTAAGTCAGCAATCTAGTTAGCATACTAGAAAAAAAACTTAGCATATCAATTCACCTTTTTCATAATTCTCAATCTGTATCTCAAAATTGTTGGCCAGTGAAAACTATAAGTGCTATTCTTTTAAAAGTGCTTAAATTATATGTATATTAAAATACATACATATATTATAATACATACTCTCAGCGGTTGCTGAGAGTTTTTCAGACTGTATGACCACGTTCCAGCAGTGTTTTCTCCTAACTTTTCACATGTATCTGTGGCTGGCAACTTCAGAGCTTCTGACAGCCACAGATGCAGGTGAAACGTTAGGAGCGCAAACCACTGGGAGACATACAAGGCCAAAATATGCCAGCAGCTCACACATATTTGCTGAGGAATTACAGATAATTTAATTTTTGAGAGTTATTTTCTAAAACTCACCTTTCCCTTGACCCCATTACAGTTTTTGTGGGCCACCAGCTCAAGTCCTATAAACTAGGTTTCATCTGAAAGGGTATGTTTTTAACTACAGTTAAAACATTCTGGGAAAGCATAATCCCTAACTGAGCTATTCATGTGCCTCTAAAAAAGAATAATCAAGTTGCAATACAAGAAAATTATAGTTATGATAGGAAGTGGCTCTTATTGCAGACAATGGTAATCAAATACTGTAAAATTGTTCTTACAGTGTTCCAGAAACATCAGTCTGAGGTTGCATTAAGCAAATAAAGCAACCGGATATATACACTGGATTTCCAAATAACTTTCAAAGCAGTGTTCTTTGTATTGCCACAAACAATTCCTTCTTCTAAGAATCATTCCCACAGTACTTTTCCATAATTGAAATATGGCAGATCTCCCAACTCTCTTAGGATTTTGGTGGAAGCCCTGTCTACCGCTTTGAAAGATATTTGGAAATCCACTTCTGCTGCTGCCGACCTTTAGGGACAGAAAAAGGGAAACAATTCAGACACTGATAAACTGGCTTGATTCATCTCAGAGAAGAAAGATATTGGAGTATAGGGTTGTTGTATGTCTTTCGGGCTATGTGGCCATGTTCCAGAAATATTCTCTCCTGACGTTTCGCCCACATCTATGGCAGGCATCCTCAGAGGCTGTGTGGCATGGATAAACTAGGCAAGGAAATGAATATATATATATATATATATATATATATATATATATATATATATCTGTGGAGAGTCCAGGGTGTGGCAAGAGTCCTTTGTCACTGGGAAGCCAGCATTAATGCTTCAGTTAATAACCCTAATTAGCATTGGAAAGGTTTTTTCTCATGCCTGGGGGCATCCTTTGTTCAGTCAAGAGTATACTCTCTTATCCCTTCTCCAAGCGACATCAGCTGACTTGTGTCCCTACTGTCTCTTCTTCTCATCAGCAAGCAGTGGCAGCAGTCTCTCCTGGGTTTGAGAACTGTAAGTGTAGAGTTTTGGATGTTGAGTGAAGGGCTACAAGAATAGCACTTTGCCCTCCATGCAAAAAGAGACACCTGCAGGGGCCAAATGGGCACACACGTTCAGTATATCACTAATAGGATTCTGGCTTCTGTGAGCCACAGAGTTTTACATACTCTCTGTTCTGGATCCCTGCAAAAATGGAAAAAACTATGAATTTGAAAACAATACTTTTTTACAATAGAAAACACCTCTCAAGGAATCAGTTTGGAAGTTCAACGTAGGGTTGTACTGGAGGACCTAGAGATTCCTAGAGTAGTGTTCTCTTTAGGAATCTAGAACCTCATCAGATAGCCTTTATAAAGCCGTGGGACATCAGGGAGGAAATTGTGGGGCAGCATAATGCTGTGTTCCCTACCCACTGTGGGTCACCTGGGGTTGTGATGTCCTTTCCCACTGTGTTTCCCCTCTTTCCCCCACTTCCTCTTCACTTCCTCCAGCTTTCTGGCTTCCATTCCTCTGTGCTGCTGGCGCAGAGCTGGCACAGAGCACTCCAGAACCCCTCCGTAAGTGGCCTTGCATCATATGATGGGCTCAGCAAGACTCCGTGCAGACAGTGTGCCGGTATCACTGAGAAGCAGGGACAAGACGTGTCTCGGTCTCAGTGTGATGAAATCCTTAGTCTGCTTCTGCCAGAAGTTGGATATTGAGTTTCACTAGTGGACCTAAAGGTTCGTAGAGAGACCATGTTTATCAGATCTACAAATAGTTGCATTCTTAACAATTAAATCCCCAAATATAGAGGGCTGGCTGTATTTAAATATGTCCCACCTTTCTGCTGAATAAGATGGAAGGCTATTCACACAGGACGTAGGCTGGGACAAGGATAGAAATTCTTATCCCCTGATTTACAAGGTGTATACAGGTTCCTAACAGTATTTATAACATGATGTGACAAAAATTGCTCATTTTTGCAGGAAAAACTCTTTGGGTGTATTTTTTTCTTTAAACACATTCCAGTAGCACAGTGATATAGCGCATCAGCTGGAAGACAAAGTTCAACCAGAAAGAGAGCTACCTGCTCAGTTTAACTTTAGTAAAGATTAAAATGTAACAATGAAGCCATTTTGATTCTGGACTCAGTAACTGTCTGATTGTCGTACAGCTCTATAAAAGCCTAGCACTAAGTTGGATGATTGAAAGGACAACATGGCACCTACATTTTTCTGCTTCTGGGGATGGGAGGGACCCAGGCATCTACTAATTTTTTATAATTTCCTACACAAACTAATGAAACTATTGGCATTTGTTACTGAGAAAGTCCAAGTTCTAAAGTCTTAGTGGTTCATTTATATCCATCTGCTGAGTTTGTGCTTCCCTTATTGTTGAGACTTCTGACCTGAATAATAATAATAATAATAATGATGATAATAATAATAATAATAATAATAATAATAATAATAATAATAATAATAACTTCAAAGACTCTGGCAGAAACCAGTACAGGTGGTCCCGGTGGTGATGGGCACATTGGGTACCGTGCCAAAAGATCTCAGCCAGCATTTGGAAACAATAGACAATAGAAATTACGATCCACCAACTGCAAAAGGCCGCCTTACTCGGATCTACGCACATCATCCAAAAATATATCACACAGTCCTAAACACTTGGGAAGTGTTCGACTTGTGATTTTGTGATACAAAATCCAGCATATCTATCTTGTTTGCTGTGTCATACAATGTTGTTGTGTCTATTATTATTATTATTATTATTATTATTATTATTATTATTATTGACACAATGACATTGTATGACAAAATCCAGCATATTTATCTTGTTTGCTCTGTCATACAATAAAATAATAATAATAATTTATTTGTAACCTGCCTTATTTCTCTGAGGGGACTCAGGATGGTTTCCATCAAAAGTGGCAAACATTCAATGCCATAATAAAACAGACAAACAATAAATCAACCAACACAATAAATAAAACATCAGTAGTAACTTATAATAACTAACCAATAATAAAAACTACAAATTTAAATAAGCATTATATATCACATTACACACATTTACACATTACATTACACACATTACACACATTACACACATTTGGGCTCAGGCTGTGGCACAGGCTGGAGAGCAGCTGCAATGAATCACTGCAATGAATCACTCTGACCAGGAGGTCATGAGTTCGAGGCCCGCTCAGAGCCTATGTTTGTCTTGTCTTTGTTCTATGTTAAAAGGCATTGAATGTTTGCCTATATGTGTAATGTGATCCACCCTGAGTCCCCTTCAGGGTGAGAAGGGCGGAATATAAATGCTGTAAATAAATAAATAAATAAATTTACCAACATAATAATAATAATAATAATAATAATAATAATAATAATAATAATAGGAACAGCTAAAATGCATTAAAACTATGGAGTGGTTTACTGTGACCAACGGGGCTGAGGTAGATTTCCAGTATCTAAATGAGAGTATATAATTCAGATGTATTAATCCTCCTGTGTGCTTCATCAGTTTTTCAACTGATGAAGCACATGGTTTGGAAGGGTTGGCTTCTGAAGGGGTTGCTCACTTGTGGGCATGTCCAAGTAATTACTAGTAACCAGATCCATAGCCGGGGAAACTCTGGCTTTATAATTATAACATAGACATATTGGAGTTTTGGCTAACCACAGATTATGATTTGGTGAGATCAGCTATGGGTGATGTCAGCATAGGCTGGATTGCTTCATCGAGCTTCTGTGCCTTTCCCAGGGCCATACTAGCTGTGGAATTCTGGGAGTGCTAGTTTAAAAGAAGTTACAAAGAGTGAATACTTGTGATCATTTTTATTTTAAAGAGAAAATATTCTGTGTTTGGACTTGATTACATTATTGAGGCACATTTCGTTTATTCATGATTGCTGACTCTGATAAAACTGTAAAAATGTTGTTCATTAGGTGATTTAGTTATTATTTATTTATTTACAGTATTTATATTCCGCCCTTCTCACCCCAAAGGGGACTCAGGGCGGATCACAATGTACACATACAAGGCAAACATTCAATGCCATCTGAACATAGAGACAGAGACAGACACAGAGGCAATTTAACCTTTTCCAGCTTCCTGAGGGTATGCTCAATTCCGGCCACAGGGGGAGCAGCTACTTCATCATCCATTGTAATGCCGACTTCCTCATTCCAAACATTGCTGGACAATTTTTATGGTGTCGTAAACTAGTTAAATTAGCCTCCCCACATAGTGGTACCTAAGTTTTCTACTTGATAGATGAAACGATCTTTCGGTTTGCTTAGGTCAACAACGAGCAGGGCTATTTTTTATTTAATGGTCGGGTGTTCACTCCGCCATGGGCTGGCCTTGAACTCATGACCTCTTGATCATAGTGATTTATTGCAGCTGGCTACTAACCAGCCTGCGCCACAGGCCTTTAAAGTCATCTAAGCTAACCCCAGTACTGAGTACAGAACTGAAGTAAGGAACAAATTGAAGACAAATATTCCATGGAAGAATCACATTAAAACTGAAGTTCAGAGTGTTCTTTATGGCACTGTAATTTGCATAGCGCTTATATATACCAAAAAACCAGACAGTCGTTCAAACAGAGCAATGAAGACAGCATGTCCATTGGTTATACCAGGCATAGGCAAACTTGGGTCCTCCAGATGTTTTGGACTTCAACTCCCACAATTCCTAATAGCCTGGGTTATACCATCCAGTGTCACCATATTAAAAAATCAACAATGAGATACTGTCTAAAAAAAGTGATTACTGGTGGAAATAAATTTTATTGAAACAATCATTTTAGTGGAAGTAACATGGGGTATTTTTGTTTTTGTTTTGTTTTTTTGCATCCCTCTATGATTGTTCAAGGAAAAAATGTACATCTTACCTTGAAGATTTGCACATTTACAAGGCTCACAGGAAGTTTCTAAGAAACTAATTGCACACAAAACCACACATACATTTTAAAATATGAATACCTAAAGTACACATTATTGGGAAGAACACACGCACAAACATTATTTTGCCACTCCAACTCTACCACACTACATTTCTCTCACTCCCTTTCTCTTATTCACTTATCTGTTCTATCTCAGCACTTTTTTGCCCTCCCTACTCACCACAAAATAGAAATTCTCCTCCACACATCTCCAACCTTATCTCCAGAAGAAATTAAGGGCACTTAACTCTGAATAATGTTTGTGTGTGAGAGATTTCCCTGTTTCTTGCAGGGGGTTGGACTGGATGGCCCGTGAGGTCTCTTCCAACTCTAAAATTCTATGATTCTATGAATCCTTTCATTTGTCTCCCAAAAGAGCAGACCCATTTCCCATTTGTTGAATGGTTCCTTTCTCAGAAATATATGCCTACTTAACCTTAACCTACTATTTGTTGGTAATCACCCAAACCAGGTACTGATCAGGGCTGATCTGGCTTAGCTTCCAAGTTCAGGCAAGATCTGCTACCTTTGGATATTTTGATCCCATTTGAGATCCATCTTATAACATGGTGTTTTTGGATGCTTTTTGATCACAGCTGTTGGGAAGCACAGACAGCATTCTTCTATCTTTCTTTTTAAAAGGTTGTTGGCTCTGAGGAGAAGGAGATAGTTTAAGCCAATGTTCTTTGCATCATTTTTTTATTTTTACTTTAAAACATGAAGCAGTTACTTTTTATAAAGAGAGCCAAGCTAGTGATACTTTATATTTACAAAAATGAAGCAGGAGGGGGGATCCATTTTGGCTTAGATTTCATGCTGAAGCCAAAGCATGACGTGGAACCATCTGACAGAAGAGATTTCAGCACTTGCTCTGAAAAATGTCTGGAAATGTGCACTCAATAAATATTCTAATAAAGTTGCCAAGTGAACTGGGAAAAACAACAACATGTTCTCGTGCCTTTAATGGTAGCTTGTGAAAAAAATACAGTAGGTAAAGCCTTTCACAGCATGGAGATAAACCTCATCACCATAAGCTTCTGTTCAAGGCACAGTTGCATAGGGTGTTGAAACCCTGCCAAGTCTTCATATGCAATGTTTCTGTTAAAAGAGGGGGGAAACAGAACGTGGAGGTTGCACAGTAGCCACAGCCAAATCAATCCCTCTGCACCAAGATTGTTTCATTCCCTTCTCTGCTGGATATGTAGTTGGATAGTTGCCCACAGCAGTTTGTAGTAAGTTGTTAAGCAGTTCTGTAATACAGGTCTTTGGAAAGTCATTATATGAGAATAATAATAACAGCAACAACAACAACGACAACAAATCTTTATTTATATGCTGCTTTTCTCCCACAATGGGGACTCAAAGCCGCTTCCAACATTTTAAAATACAGTACAAAATCAACCACTGTCAATGTATCAATAAACATTGTAAACTCTCGAAAAAGTAAAAGCACATTGTGTTGTCTAAGGATTTCATGGTTAGAATCACTGGGTTGCTGTGAGTTTTCCAGGCTGTATTGTTCTAGATGTTCTTGGTGCTTTGCATTTTCTCATAATTCCACCCTAAATTTATTCAATTGTCCCAATGAGAGTAGACCCATTGAACCAATGGTGCTTTGGAAAATGAACACTTAAGCACTTTCTGTTCATTTAATGGTTAGGAAGATTACAATTGACTTCTGGCAGAAGTGTTTCTTTGTGGGTTTTTTTGGTATTTTTGTATTGTTTGTATTCTTTCAGCTGCAGCTTGAAAAAGTTGCTTTTGCTATTTTAAATAACTGCAGCCGGGGTCAACCCTAGTTGGGAAATTCTAAAAAAATGTAATTTTCCCAAACTCCACAAGTCTAATCCACTGATATGCATAATACTAAGCCTGGCATGAGAGATTAGAATAGTTGGTGGTTGCATTGCCATTGCTTTTTAAACAAGATGGAAGACTCTTCTCCTTGAAAGATGCCTTAATAATATATTGAAACTGAGATTGAATTGTATCTCCTTCCTAAATAAGCAGTAAAGAAGGACAGAAATCAAGAGGATAAGTTGCTTTCCTTCCTTGCCCTGTTGGCTTGTCCACATCAATGGCACTCACCAGTTTGTTTGTTTTTTTGTTTGTGTCAGGAGCGACTTGAGAAACTACAAGCCACTTCCAGTGTGAGAGAATTGGCCATCAGCAAGAACATTGAATAGGGGACACCTGGATGTTTTTGATGTTTTTACCATCCTTGTGGGAGGCTTCTCTCATGTCCCCGCATGGAGCTGGAGCTGATAGAGGGAGTTCATCCGTGCTCTCCCCATGTTGGATTCAAACTGGCAACCTTCAAGTCAGTAACCTGCTGGCACTAGGGTTTAAATCACTGTGCTACCGGGAGCTCCACTAGTTGAAACTGTTCCAATGAAATCCTATTCACGCAGTTGCTAGACATCCTATTCTCAATTTCTGTTAAAATGACAGCATGTAGGTCAGCTCTTGAATTATGTGAATCTACCAACTGCATTACAAGGCAGTGTAGATGGGACCTTGGTCTCCTATGTGTGACAGGATTTTTCTGAGGAGCTAAACTAAATGTGCACATTTACACTGACCACTTAGTGAGAAGGGTTGACAAATCAGCTTCCTGACACCTAAATGACTCATGGACCTGATCCAGGTTAATGCAAGCCAAAACTGCTTTACACTGCCTTGAACCATGTTAAAGAAAGTCCCAGGTTGCTCTGCATTCACCCCTAGAATCCAGAACAAACCACTACATTGGGCCATGTATACAGCTGGGCCAATTCCAAGGTGGCAGCAATGTGTGTGCAACAAGTGCAAGGTGTATGTATGCGTGAGTGAGTGAGAACAACAGAGAAAGGAGAGCTGGGGAGAACTCATTGAAGAAGGCAATGGAAAAACATTACTGAATTCCTTTTATCCCCCTCCCCCAAGTCCCAATGAGGAGACAATCCAAAGAAGGGATAATAGGGGTAATGTGTGCTATAAAAGAGTTCTAAGTAAAATTGTAAGGACTGTTTTCATTACTTTTCAGAAACAGATACCACCTAGTGGACTGTGTGTATTAATTTCCACATCCCTTTGGAATACTGTTCTACAAGTAATATGCAACAGAAGGGAAAGCAATACTCTATCTGTTAACTGATGCCTAATCTTCGTTCCACTTGTGTTCAGATTTTATAGAATCCACTCGAATAATTCATTAAGCTGGATGTCATTTCTGGCTGCAATGTCTAATGAGTGCAGCTTCTGGTGCAGCTCAGGACTTCATGGCCGCCATGGCAACCATGGGGCTGTCCCAATTAGTATCTGGCCCTACCCACAGAGCAGGGCACACACTTGACTTGGTTTTCTGCCAGGGAGGGGAGGAAGGTGGCGGTGTGGAGGAGCTCACCATCGCTCCTTTGCCATGGACCGACCATTACTTGATCAGGTTTAGAATCACTGCGCCCCCCAACCTCCGCAGGGGTGGAGGACCCAAAATGGTCCGCCCCAGGAGGCTTATGGATCCGGACGGATTCCTGACGGCTCTTGGGGAGTTTCCCGCCACCTTGGCTGGTGATTCTGTCGATGCTCTGGTCACTCTCTGGAACAAGGAGGCGACTAGGGCAATAGACATGATCGCTCCGGAACGTCCCCTCTCGAGTACCCGAGCTAAACCATCTCCTTGGTTCACTGAGGAGCTGGCAGCGATGAAGCGAAAGAAGAGGGAACTAGAGGGCGTGTGGCGTTCGGAGCCGAACGGGCCAAACCGAACACGGCTGTGTTCCTATCTTAGGGCATACGCCACAGCAATAGATGCTGCAAAGAACGTTTTCTTTGCAGCTAATATTGCGTCTGCAAAGAACTGTCCGGCGGAGCTGTTCCGAGTTGTCAGAGGTTTGTTATATCCCGTCCCTCAAGACGGGATCCCTGATAACTCGGCAGCCCGCTGTGAAGTATTTGCTCGGTTCTTTGCGGACAAAGTCGCTTTGATCCGTTCTGGCTTTGACACCATATTAACGGCAGCTTCCGAGGATGTAACACGAGCACCTGCTTGTCCCATTTTGATGGATTCTTTTCAATTGGTTGAGCTCGAGGATGTGGACAAGGTGCTTGGAGAGGTGAGGGCTACCACATGCATCCTAGACCCCTGCCCATCCTGGCTGGTGAGAGAAGCCAGAGGGGGGTTGGCTGAGTGGGTGAAGGTGGTGGTGAATGCCTCCCTTCGGGAAGGCATTTTTCCAGTGAGCCTCAAACTGGCTGTGATCAAACCGCTGTTGAAGAAGCTATCACTGGACCCCACTCAATTGGAGAACCTTCAGCCTATTTCCAATCTCCCCTTTTTGGGCAAGGTCCTGGAACGTGTGGTGGCCGCACAACTCCAGGCATTCTTGGTTGACACTGATTTTCTAGATCCGGCGCAGTCTGGTTTCAGGTACTGAGACAGCCTTGGTCGCCTTAGTCGATGATCTACGCCAGGAACTGGACAGGGGGAGTGTGTCCCTGCTGGTTCTGCTGGACCTCTCAGCGGCCTTCGATACCATCGATCATGGTATCCTTCTGGGGCGCCTTGCTGGGATGGGGCTCGGAGGTACTGTTCTGCAGTGACTCCGGTCCTTCCTGGAGGGTCGTTCCCAGATGGTGTCATTGGGGGACACCTGCTCGACCCCACAACCATTGTCTTGTGGGGTCCCACAGGGGTCAGTACTGTCCCCCATGTTGTTCAACATCTACATGAAGCCGCTGGGAGAGATCATCCGGAGTTTCGGGGTTCGGTGTCATCTGTACGCAGATGATGTCCAGCTCTGTCACTCCTTCCCACCTGTCACTAAGGAGGCTGTTCAGGTCCTGAACCGGTGTCTGGCCGCTGTGTCGGACTGGATGAGGGCCAACAAATTGAAACTGAATCCAGACAAGACAGAGGTCCTCCTGGTCAGTCGTAAGGCTGAACAGGGAATAGGGTTACAGCCTGTGTTGGACGGGGTCGCACTCCCCCTGAAGACGCAGGTTCGCAGTCTGGGGGTCCTCCTGGACTCATTGCTGAGCCTGGAGCCCCAGGTCTCGGCGGTTGCCAGGGGAGCATTCGCGCAACTGAGACTTGTGCGCCAGCTGCGCCCATTCCTTGGGAGGTCTGACTTGGCCACGGTGGTCCACGCTCTGGTTACAGCTTGTTTGGACTACTGCAACGCTCTCTACGTGGGGTTGCCTTTGAAGACGGCCCGGAAGCTCCAACTAGTACAACGGGCGGCAGCCAGATTAATAACTGGGGCGGCATACAGGGAGCGTACCACCCCCCTGCTAAGCCAGCTCCACTGGCTGCCGATATGCTACCGAGCCCAATTCAAAGTGCTGGTCTATAAAGCCCTAAACGGTTCTGGCCCAATTTACTTATCCGAACGTATCTCCTCATATGAGCCAGCTAGATCCCTAAGATCATCTGGAGAGGCCCTGCTTTCGGTCCCACCTGCCTCGCAGGCGTGGCTGGTGGGAACGAGGGACAGGGCCTTCTCGGTGGTGGCTCCCTGGCTGTGGAACACCCTCCCCACAAATATCCGACAAGCCCCAACTCTTCTGGGTTTCAGAAAGGCTGTAAAAACATGGCTGTGTGCACAAGCTTTTAACGAGTAATATGATAACATCGACATGGTCCGATTGAAGGCTGAAGCATGCGGTTTTTAGACAAATGGATCTAATTACTTATGTTTTAATTTTTATAATGTATTTTAATGATGTATTTTTATAGTTTTAATTGATTATATGTACTGTTTTTTGTTTTATCATTATGTTCTTGGCATTAAATGTTGCCAACTGTGTAAGCCGCCCTGAGTCCCCCCGGGTGAGAAGGGCGGGGTATAAATTCTGGAAATAAATAAAATAAATAAATGAGGAAACTATCAGGAAATGAGCTCTTGCTTAGAAGCCTTTATGTTACTGCTGACTGTAGATCAAAGATAGCTTGGCAGCATTTACATGGTATGATAAGAGTGTGGGAAATAATGCATTTAGATCAGGCATGGGCAAATTTCGGCCCTCCAGTTGTTTTGGACTTCAACTTCCTCAATTCCTAACAGCCTCAGGCCCTTAATATATTATTAAGGCATAGACACTGCAGCACAAGGCAGGGTATTGAACTGAATGATGTATTTTCTCGCTGAATCTTTGTTAGCTACAATACTTTTTTTACTTTCAGATTAATTACATATCATACTGAGCTGCAGCAAAGCGTGGCCAGGTTTAGCTAATTCTGTATAAAACACAAATATATGGAAACTTGTTTAAGCAAAAGAAAGCAACATGTTACAAAAGGAACTGGAAGGAAGTTCAGATTGCTGACAAAAATGATAAACTTAAATGCACTATGAAGCAATTAAATTGTCAGTCAAATTGTCAAAACTAGAATTTCCTTTTAAAATGTCTTAAAATGTCCTTTTAAAATGTCACTGAATACTTCATTGCATTATATTATGTTCATATTTCATTGCATTTGCAGTGACCTGTGACTAATAGAAATAAATATAATGGTTTCATTTTTTTTTGTAGTTGGTGGCATGTGAATCAGTATATTATTTCCCTTGCCATTAAAGGAATATATAAAAGGGAGAGAGGGTTCCCATTGTCCCTAGTAATTGTCTATCCCATTTTGGGAGCCAGGGGGCTTGATGGATATGATGTGACATAGCTCTCGTGAAATATATGACATCTGGAAGAACTTATTGTTGGAGTTCTCATTGTTTTTATTCAAGAAGGGTATTCATTTCATGGTTCAGAGACATAGGGAATTTCTGGAATGTAACTCATCAGAGGATACCAGTCAATAGGAGGAATCATTGCAAGTCTTTGTTCCTGTTAGGGTCTTTCAATCGTGTTTTATGCTTTTCATGGGTGGTTTGCTTCTCATTGTGCCATTTGAACCATAAAGCTTCATTTGAAAATGCTACAAACTTCTGAATTAACGTAGCTTTGAACCAAAGTACTAGGTATAACAAAGCTGTTGTCTATATTGCTATCAAATCCAAGTTATTTGTCCATTATGATTTGATTACTTTTGTGTCAAGTCCAGATGGTTCAGATATGATTTTCTCACTGATGGAGGCCACATGATCTTGACAGTTAGGTAGATGTGTTTTTATAAACAATCCAGATACCCATCTAGTCTACATTTTTGAGTGGAGAAGTTGGTTGATTAAAGCTGTTTCTGCATCAATTTGCAATTAAAGACTCCCCCCCCCCCCAATTTGCTTTTTCCTCAATAATTTTTGGGTGAATTATGCATATTACTAATTCCCCATTCCAAATCTTCCCCTCTAAAAGCCTACAATTTTTTAAAAAATCCCACAAAGTCTGGAGATGCTCTGTTATATACATTTGAGTCTGACATGAAATTGGACACGAGATCATACTTCTAGATGAGAATAACAAACTCCAGTCGCAGTTTTTATGAGTCTCAATGAGTCTCTAATGAAGTCATTGGGATCATCTGTTGCAAATTCAAACGCCATCTGAAATTTGATGGGGAATTTTCTTCTTCTGTAGAAGACTCAAGCTCCCTTTCGAACTCTCTTTTGAAGGAGGTGCAATTTACCAGCTGTCTTAAATTCAAAGAATCCTGTTGAAAAATCAAAGCTGGTACTGCTAGGGGATCATCTGCTAGGATTATCTTGGGTGGTTTATCCTTCCTCAATTTGTCTTAGTATTCACTTCTTATTGTTATTGCAGTTTGCACCTAATATTAATTGTGGTGACCTTTTCCGAAAGCAATCTGGATCTCAAAGCTAGGGGAAAACATAAAAAGATAGTGATAAAACAATTTAGACACCTTTTGATTTTAGCACCAGGATAAAACTCTAATTTAATGTGTTGTTAGTTCTCCTTCTATCAAAAACTAAAGTCAGGATTAGATATTAATTATAGTTTATTTGCTATTGTTTCTATAGTGCAAGAACAACTAACTAATGGCTCTCTGGATGTTGTAGGATTCCAACATTAACCAACTTTATCAAGCATGATCAATTATCAGGAATGATTTGTGTTTTAATAGAAATGTTCTATACATTTCAAACTGGAAGATGTATGAAATTAATACATTGCTACAATTTCCAGAAGGGTGTTATGAGCAAACAGAATTCAATGCAAATGTAAGTAATTAATGGAACAACCAGACTCACTGAAAAGTTCCAGATTCTGTTCCATTTTATACTGAGTTAAAATACCATAAGCATACCTGGCAAACCCATATAAAAAAATCTCTGATTATACCAGGATCTAATAAAAATATTATGAGGTAAAAAATTATCATCATCACCATCATCATCATCATCATCATCATCATCATCATCATCATCATCATCATCATCATCATCATCATCATCACCATCATCATTTATACCGCACCTTTCTCCCTGTGGGGACTCAAGGACAAATCTTATTTTAAATATATTAATCAGTCTGGATACACCATAATTTAATAATCACACACTTTTTTGGGAACATGTTCAGTTTATAAATCATTTAACACCCTTCTGGAAATCTGGGGAACAGTGCTAGGAACAGTGTCTTTTGGACAGCAACTGAGTGAGGATGCTTCCAAAAAAACCTCAAAAATTATAAATAGGAAAAGGGTGACAGACACTTTTTGTAGAAGGGAAAAAGATGTACTTGGAAAACTTACCTGTTGAACTACATTCCCCAGTATCCCTAGCCTGCATCCCATTGGCCATGCTAGTTAGGAGGGATCCTGGGAGCTGTGTTCCTGAATAGAAATTTTTGTGAGCCCTGCTCTTCTGGTTATTTGTTTTTTTCTCTTGTGTGACTTGTGCACGGGTTTATCAAACTCTGGAATTTTAATAAATACTATATAATGGAAATCCAAATGCATTTAGTTGAGTTGTTCAGAAGGAAAGATGACAAAATGCTTAGTCAATGAAAGTTTGGATGTATTGGATGTTACATATATGTAGGGTGCACAGTGCACAGCTTTGCACAGTTCACCCACAATTTCCAATTATGATATGATGAGAAATAGTGTTCCCATTCATGGATATGCCTTCTAATGTGACTGCAGGACTGAAGTGAACATTTTGAAGGAAGAAATGGTCATGGCAGGGCACCAATTCCATGATGGACTCATCCTTGCTGGGACTAGGCATCCAGAACCATTGCATATGTTTAACCTGCTTTAGTTTAGAAAATTCTTCCCGTGTTAAAGATTAAGGCCAGAGTTTCCTGGTAAAAATCCAAGAGATCTGCAGAACTTTGAAATATTTGTTGAAACCAAAGGCATAATCTGTTTCAGGTTTAGCATTGAAGACTGTAACATTAAGTCTATTCTATTTAATGACTGAAAGCTGTTCAGCATAATACCTGGAATATTTATGATCACTTACCAGTAAAGTACAGTAAGGTTTGCAGAGTTCTTCAGCATTTTCTTACGTACACCACTATGCACTTTTCTGTGTCTGGCTATGAACCATTTTTTGGCCCCACATTGTTGTAATATTAACACAGATTAGAGAGTAATGTAATACAGCACCATTGCTCTAATGTTCTGGGTTTTAGAACAGTTCAGGATAAGGTATTTCAAAATGGACACCTATTCTTATTTTTTGGACATCCAGTGGAGAGAAAAAGTCATACAATTTAATCAATGAACCAAGAATACTAATTTAGTTTGGAATTTTGCCAATTCCTTCCTCTGAAATATAGCTACAGTATCTGGTATTCATTGGTAGTCTCCCATCCAAGTAATAACCAGAGCTAACCCTGCTTGGCTTCCAAGATCAGATGTGATCTGGTGCTTTTAGGGTAGGTAGGTTGATTGAATGAGAGCCAGTGTGTAGTGGTTTGATTATGGGATTATGACTCTGAAGATTAGGGTTAGAGTTCCCATTTGGCCATGGAAACCTACTGAATGACCTTGGGCAGGTCACTCTCTCAGTTTTAAAGGAAGGCAAGAACAAACCTCCTCTGAACAAATATTGTCAAGAAAGTTCCATGATAGGGTTGCCTCAGGGCTCTGTAAGTTTGAAACAATTTGATTGCACACAACAACAAAAAGACCAATAGAATGAGAAATTAGGCACCCAGTAACAATTTATTTTACAATTCCTTAGCTCAGAACATTGACACTTCTTCAGACATTCAGTGGATTTGTCTGGGACTTGGTGCTGAGATGCCCATGCTGTTGCCTTTCAGGGTGTGGAGACCAGTTTGCTAATTGGTCTGGATATGCCTTCAGTGTATTTCATGGAGTAAGGATTTCAACTGGGATCTTTCAATTCCCATCCCAATATGCTACCCACTACAACCAAATAGGATGTGGTTTATCCATGTGCATTTCTCTGTTTGGATGGTGTTATTCTCTAGCCCTTTGTGCCTTGACCAAAACCATCCTTGGTAGCCATAAAAGGGGCTGCTGCTGTTTTCCAATAGGGAAGGGAGGGAATGACTAACAATTTACAGAGTGAAGATGAAGGCTGATCAAGACTATAAAGGGAAAGGCAATCAGGTTACACTTCTGAGCACACTCTGGTTCCCACCAGTTGAGGCAAGCTGTTCTTCAGCATCTGAATTCCCTTCCCTCTCGTCTCTCCACAAGTAAGCAGGAAGGTTGGGCTTGAAGGTTACCTGGGTATGGGAAGGCATTGGTGGAGTGTTTTAGTCCACTGCTTACAGTAGGATCTAAGCCATTGTCTCTGAGGCCAGTAATCTTTTGGTTCCCAAAGCAGCAATTCACATTTAAGTGATTCTCTAGCCTTCTTGAAGAGTTCTGCTTGACTTCTCTGAATGGCTTAAGTGCTGTGGAGTTTACTGTAGCGTGTTTAAGTAGAGGAGAAGCCAGCTGAAGCAAATTCACTACAGCTCATTCACAAATTCTCTACTTTCCCATGGAAACTGTTTCTATAACAGTCAGGCACTAGGCAACAGAGAAGCATTTTTCTTTCCTTCCTACTCCTCCCCCACATCTATTCTTTCCAAGTAGAGATATTGCAACTCTTGTTGGCTTGGATGCATGCAAGCGTTCTTTGGGGTTTGGGTGACATTTCTGTGCACTGAGTCTTCCCAGCTGGACCAATCTCTCTGTCCGATCAAGCTGACTCATGTTTTTGCCATCACAATGAGTTTGTTGTTCATAAACAACATTGATTCTCCCACATAAGCCAGCAGAATGCATTGATTCAGAGGTTTCTGGGCAACTGCAAACTACAACATTTTGGGAGATTACAGAATCACAGTACTGGAAGAGTCTCCAAGGGCCACCCAGTCCAACCCCTTCCATGGAGGAATTAAAGCACTTCCAAAAGAAACCTCCAGAGAAGGAGACACTATCACACTCTGAGGCAACATATTCCACTGTTGAACAGCTCTTACTTTTCCCATATGTTTCCCCATATGTTTAGGAGAATCTCATTTTCTGTAATGTGAATCTACTGCTATTGGAGCTGCAGAAAACAAGCTTGTTCCTTCTTCAATGTGACATTCTTTAAAATAATTAATTGTGGCTATCAAGTCACATCTTAGGTTTTTTCTACATGTGGTTGTCAAGGTAATTCCCCCCAATTCTGCTTCAAGTAGCCCCAGCATTCTAGTCCCACAGGGGCCAGCCAGATATCACCGGTAAAAAGACTGCAAGCTGGACACAAATGCAATAGCACTCATGTTTCCAAACTGGTATTGTAAGGCTTAACACCTAGTTAGAAATTATAGGTGATATATAGCCATCATGACAAAGAGCCCTCATTGCTTTCCTCTTCCTGAACTGGTTAAGGAGAAATCCATAAACCCACGCGGTGCAAAAATAAATAATGGCAATAGCACTAGCAATGAGAGGGTGGAGACTTTGAACCAAACATCTCTGTTTATTAGGAACATCTCCAACTTGTTCCCTAAGGAATGCATCTGCTAATTTGGTTGTTTTGCGGAGTGCAAGGTGGGTGGGGGATCTACTGTTCATTGCTGCTCTCTGCCTGGAACTTTGCCAGATCCTGGTCTTTCTTCCTTTTTCTGACTCATTAGCTCCATGCACCGCTTGACATGAAATATGAATGCCTGTGTCATCAACAAAGCAGGAGCACTTTGCTCACAGTGTGTGGCATGTTAACATGAATTTCCCCATGGGGTATGAATGGGGGGGGGGATAAGGGGGGCTTTATACGAGCAGTTGTGGGTGCAGCTTTCCTCAAGGGGGCAGTGAAGAGCTATGCAGGAGTGGCTTCTCAGCTGGGTTGGAGATAGAAGGATTGCATAATATACTATTATTGTTTGTCAGCAATCTCTTAGGATGTGTACATTGGTTTGCTTAAGCTTAGTAATTGCTGTTGTCGAAGGTTTTCATGGCTGGGATCACAGGGTTATTGTATGTTTTCTGGGCTGTACGGCCATGTTCCAGAAGTATTCTCTCCTGATGTTTCACCCACATCTATGGCAGGCATCCTCTGGTGTTGCCATAGATGTGGGCGAAACATCAGGAGATAATACTTCTGGAACATGGCCGTACAGCCCGGAAAAACATACATCAACCCTTAGTAATTGCTGTTTATATGTAGATGTGTTGATTTTCTGATTTTTGCGGAGGAATAGTATGGGTGAATGAGACCTTGTACGGTGAGTGCTCAGTATCTATAGGAGTTTGGTTTCAGGATACACCAGAGATATATAGAATCAGACAATCATGCCCCATACCATTAAATAGTGAAGATGAGAATACGGATATTTCCGTGTGTCTATGCACATTTTACCACTATTTAGGATGTAACAAGCCATAGTTGCTAGAAATCACAAATTTAGCATTTTCATCTTGCACTAAGTTGACATGCAAACAACATCACATGCTCATGTTATCCTTTTTTATAAGGAGATTGGATAACTTTAAGGTCCTTAGGTTATGTTTCTTTACACAGGGCAAAATTATGGCAATTATCATTGATAACATTGGAAAACAAAATGCCCCTTTTGTGGAATTAAGCTTGAGTGTGTTAATAACATGACAACACAACAAGGTCTAAGGTGTTTTTCTGCAACGGACTGACATTGTTCACAAAGTTAGCAAAATTAGTGACTGAAAGCACCAAGGCCAAAATAAATCTCTGAGGATTTTAAAAGGGAAAGCAGTGAGATGACATGATTGTGCAGCATGACACTTTAGGAAGTAGATTTGACAGTTTGATGCATTGTCTGCAATAGCTTTATCAATGCATCTGTTTAGCAAATATTAATCCAAAGGGTGTCTTACTGGCTCTGGCTTCATACAGTAAGCATACAGTGTAATTGACTCAGTCTGACAACTAGTAATTAGATCCTTGAAAAACCTCAGTTGCAGCATTCTTATTGAGGCTTTTCATGAGCCCTTCACAAACGCCCTCTAATTGCACAAAAGTACAAGCACATGAGAAGACCACACATACAGTAGTTGTTGCCTTTTGATTTATTGCTAGACTATACTAGTACAAGCTGTATAAAAATATTTTACAAAAAATGAGATCACAAGTAAACTGAAGATTAAAATATTACGCTGGTAGAATATAACAGAGATACAACTCGCATTCTTTTGTTATTTTTTAAAAAATGTAATGACATTTTGAACATGGAATTTACTTCAAAAGATATGGAAATTAAAAGCTGATTTCTTGTTTCAGTAAATAAACATTGCTAGTTGCATATTTATGCTTGATATTTACCTTGGAGCACTGAAAACCATTTCCCCAATATGTATATTAATATTGATTTCCACGAGATCTAAAGAGTCTTTCTTCCTTTTTCTGAAGTGTCCTTCAGGGTATTTTCTTAAATGATACTAACTGTACACTTTAATGTTCAATTTCCTGCTCCCAAAAATGGTTGAAGACCAGCAGAAAGTCGAACAGAGCCATCTTTAAACTGAGTGTACAGTCTGATCAGTAGAGCTCTTTCATTTGGCTTACAGATGTGGGAAATCAAAATCTTTGGTGTCACTTAGGAATGGCCCTGCTGGATCAGAACAAAGGGCTATCTAGTCCAGAATCCAGTTTCCTCAGAGCGGCCAACCAGATGCTTTGAGAAAAACAGGATACGAAGGCAAAAGCTCTCCATCTTCGGTGTTCCCAGCAACCGATACTTAATTTGTGGCTCACAGCTGTTGATAGACATGCGTTCCAAGACAGGGTAGGTCTCAATGGCTCCACTTCTGGGAACATCCAGACAAAATCAATCATGGAGTATGTGACTACTGAACAAAAGCAGGATTGTTACACCTCATCTTTGGGTGCTAACTGTAGTTAATCTTCATTTTCAGAGGGTAATTACATGAAGTCCTCTGGCTTTGCTGGACCAGTTTAGGAACACGCTTACAATTTAGTGCAAATAAAATCAATTCAGTTCAAAAATGATAAAACAATTATCAGATGTAGCTTGAATCCCAGCACTTTCCCACCATCTGATGGCTGCTTCTATTAGGACTGCACAACATGCTCAATAATAATAATAATAATAATAATAATAATAATAATAATAAGAAGAAGAAGAAGAAGAAGAAGAAGAAGAAGAAGAAGTTCATCATGAGCTGGAAGGGCTAATTGATGCATATTATTCACTTGCAGAACATAATTTCCATATCATTTTCTTGAACATGAAATGTGCCAATGTACTGCTGGTAAATATAGTCAGCCTAATCCAGGGATAGTCAGGCACAGCAACATTTTAGGGTAAATGAAAGAATAAAAAATTGCAAGTCATTGTGCTTGATATTTCACAATATAATTCTGATAGTCTTTTTTCTTATCTCACACATAAACATGAAGAACCTGAGTTAACACTTGGAAAACCTTGAAAATGAATGGTCTTGTTCCCTTCTTCTGATCATTTTAGCACATTTATGGCCATTCATTTCTGTAACCAGGAGGACAAGAAATCAGTATTTAAAAACAAAAAGCTAGGACTATCAATATTCTCATTTTTTCCCCAAGGCCACACATCAGATGCATTTACATTACGCTTGTATACTCCTTCCTCTTTGGTCTATGGAAGATTGTGCAACTGCTATCAGCACTTTCAATTTACAGAAATACCAGAGATATTGGATTTTTCTAAATTATACATTATATGCAAGCAAGTAGAAATGAATAAACAAATCTTATAATTGGCTATGTGACATGATTATTGATTTGTCAATGAAGCAGATAACTGTCATTTGCAACTGTTATGCAGCAGTGAGGGGAAGGCAGGGCAATTTCAACTGACATATTAAACAGAGCAAATACATCTGTACATTGACCTTAAAATTTCAATATGAGCATCCAAAATAGCAGAATCTTTAATTGAGATGTATGGACAGATGACTCATATCAAACACCCACTAAGGTATTTATAAAAGATAATATACAAGCTAAGTCTTTGGGAGTAGCAATTGTAAGGTTGACACAATGGAAGAATATGAGTAAAGGGATGTAGCAAAGCTAAGAGGGACTTAAAGATCCCTGGGGAGATACTGTAGCCCTTGTTCTCCAAGATCACAAGAGTCCAGGTCTGCCCCCACTGATTTCAGCAATGCTTCCTTCTATGTAAGAGCACTTATTAAAGCTGCAGTTGAAGAAAATGCAAAACTAGCTATTTATAAATATTAACATAGAAGAATTGCATTATCTGTGGCAGTTAAAAAAACATAGAAGTCCATTTCTTTTAAAAGATCTTATAATACAATATACATATTTTTCAAAAATACACTGTGCTAGCTGTTTGATATTTTTATATATCAATATATAACCAAGATGCAGCTTTAAAAATATTGTAACATGGCGCTGTCTTTGAACACACCCTACATTTAAAACATAACAGATTGTTCCCAACGAAGATAGAAAAGATACATATTTACAAGGAGCACAATCCAACCAAAAAGAGACACTTTATAAGATTAGGACGGACGAATTAAACACATGCTTATCTCTCTCTTTCCTAATGGATTTATGTATTCTATATTACATACATATTGCATAAAGTTCCTATCTAGCAAGGTATAAAGCAAAAGTGCTTAATTTGCCTGGATTGTGTCCCAAAAGCAGTATTAACTGAGTGCAAACTGTAACTATTCGATATTCTTTTTACCAACAAAATCACATCCAACAGACGCTTCCACTATTGAAATTCAGTCAATCTAACATTTTGCTCAACCTCACGGATTAAAAGAGGGAGTGAGAAACAAAAAGAAAAATGAGATAATTTGTAAATGAAATGTGTCCATTTAAATTACAAATTATCTCCACACGGTTTCTCCTTTCTTATTCTTTACTTTCAAAATGCATTCAAAAAGGACAAAAGCCTCTTCCTCACATCTGTCCTCTCCTTAAACTCTCTCCAATTGCTTATATGTTAAGACGGATGGCTTCATTTTCTCCATATTGTCTATTTGATGCAAAGGTCTACAGGAGCTCATCCTGTAATTTGCAAGCAAAGTTGTGATAGAAGAATGGAAATTAGAAAAAGACACTAAAAATACGAGAGATGATCTTTTGCATTACAATATGTCATTTATACTTGAGCATAGTATAACATTAATGGAAAATGCATTAAAGCTGTTCACCTCACAGACAATGCCCTGGGAGAACTTTTGGTACAATGGCAGGAAGGCACAGCAGTGAAACTTTCAGATAACTAAGGAAAGACAGAATTTCCTAATATGTTGCTATGGCTATCTTCCAAATAAACTCACATGAAGCAATTAACTTGGCCTAGGTGAATCTGATTTAACTTTAGAATAGAGAGATACTTCCATCAATATTATAACATTAATACTGTAAAATGTCTGCAGAACCAAAAGAAATAATGTTTAATATGGAAGGATTCAGAATTCTCTATGCTACTTTAATGTATTCATTACGTATAAAGACAGAAATCTGTATAATTGCCTCTAAAGGGGTTCTCTTGTTTCAGAAATAAATATATACCTATTATTTAGAAACAGCTGCTTGCAAAATGTTCAAAAGTAAATACAGTAGGATAGCTTGTCTTCATATAGCCACCATATTTTTAAATATGTAGCCTATACTACACACACAATATATGAAACTACACCTAGCATATAAGGAAGGCACGGGACTGCAACTGTAGAATTCCTACTCATTTCTTTGGATGCAAAAAAACCCCAACAACAACAATGAACAAAGCAAGTGACCCATTCAATTAACATTCACTGTAGTTTTCTTCCTAGTTGACATGGGAGTGGGAACAAACAGCATAATTCTTGCTTTTCACATTTTTTTTTTACTTTTAAGATAAAATTTGTGAAGACAATCAAGGCATTGCATCAGCAAGTGCTGAAGCTCAGGACTAGCTTTGATGGGTGCTATCACCTGGAATGACTTTGGCACTGATAAAGTAAGAATTCAAACCCATCTTCAGACAAATGGGGCACCACGAATAGAAAGGTAAAAGTAGGCACTGAATGGGGAGCACCAGGTATACAATCCTGCATTAAGAAACAGCCTGTCCCATTATTTTAGCATATACAAAACACATGTTGCTTTGCTACTTCTTCAATGGGAATGTAAATTCAAGGCACCATTATCAACAAAAAAAAGTGCAAAATTGTCATTGCCTATGGTTTACCAGCCATAGGTAAGAATACATTAATGATGAGTAGCTCATGGCAGAAATTGGTTATCATGAGATCTTGGATACATTTCTAAGATGAATCATAATCCCTGAGCATATTTGGAAAAGGGACTTTCCAATCAACAAGCAACATGGAAATTAATTAGCTTTAAAAGGATGAATTGCAACATCGTGATTAGGTTTATTTCTGCTACATGCTGAGTATCCCTTATTCGAACTGTTTGAACTAGAAGTGTTCATAATGAGATATTGGAGATGGGACCCAGGTCTAAACATAGAATTTATTAATTGTTTCATATACACTATAGACACATAGCCCAAAGGGTATTTTATGCACAATGCCTGAAATAGCTCTGTGCAGGAAACAAACTTTGTGTACATTAAATAATCAGGAAGCAATCTTATTGCCCAGGAGGACAATATGGGAGTAATTTGCATTTCAGAATTCTGGATAAAGGATACTCAGCCTGCCTTGTCTTATTATTGATTGCAGAACAATCTCTTATTTGGGCATTTTAAAATATATTGGACAGGATAGGATCCAAAGGAATGCTTATCTAGTTTCATCTCATTCTGAAAAAGTTTGAAGCAGGTCTGTCTCAAGCAGCAATACTTCCTACCAGTAGAGACATTATCTAATAAGCTGCAAGATCTTTCAAAATGCGCCTTCTTGTCCCTTATTTGTAAGCCTGGTCACAAAATTACATACTGTGTTTAGCTTATTCAATATGAATGCTCAAAAAACACTATATGTCTGCTAAATATTTCCTTTATCTTGCTGGTTTTTTTTTTTTTTTTGGTGTTTAAACTCATTGCCAAATTACATCACTTCTTTACATTTTTTTGCTTTTCAGTGTTATGCTGGGTCATTCTTATTGAGCCAAAATAAACAAAAGTGTATTTTCTCCTTAGGAAGAACAGTGACAAGATGAGGAAGGATTTTCAAAATGTCAAAACAACTTTCTGTTTTGTCTGCTACTTAACCTGACACGACAATAACTCCAAGATGTGCTCTGAAATTCAGAGGCTATACAATTTGTTTCTGGAAGGTATTGTGAATTGCATGAGAGGGTAGGCTTTAAAAATCAATTTCATGTGAAACTGAAAATCCCTTTGCACGTACAACTGCTATTGTCCTTTTCTGTCCCTTCCTTTTCATATATGCCACCGCTTCCCTTGATCTTAGGGCAAGTCAAAGAAGGGACTGACAAGAAGACTAGGTTGGACCCTAGATGGCAGACTGGCTGTCCTTCCAAGTCAGCAAGAGACTGAAAGGGGAAATCTGTAAACTGCAATCTAGTTATTTTACCTAGGGGAGTCACCAAATCCTGTCTGATCTTTGCAACTAAGCTGGATCATTCCTGGCTAGTATTGAATGGGAATACCAGAGGAAGGATTGGGCAAAAACCACCTGAGTATTCCTTGCTTAAGAAAATCTTTTGCAATTTATGGGGTTGCACCACAAGTCAATGGGTAACTGGAAGGCAAATGGGCACACATGGCTATCCTGCCTCAATGTTTATCATACTAAGGACTTTGGAAATACTCAGAAGTATCCTCTCTCTCTATGAGAAAAGTTAATTTGGCGTACTCTGCTGTGTCTATGTAAACAGTGGCAATTGTCAGTGCCAATGGTATGGAGAGCCAGAAGCCCATACAACAACAGATCCACTGTCATAAAAAGGTTGAAGCAATTGAGGGTAGTAGCTCCTTCTCTTCTTCCTGTGTATTGCTTATAAATGGCCAGATGATACAGCATAGTGCTGCCTTGCTCTCTCAATCTATATGGCTGGTGTTAGCACAATAAGTTAGAACAATAAGATTAGTTACTTGCTATGAGCCTCAATACATATAGCATATTTGAGTCAATGTACATGTGATGCTAAATTACATGGCGTGCATTTTCTGGAATTGTAAAATATCAGATTTGAGGGGGGGGCATAAAGCTGGCTTGTCAGTTAGAAAACTACTGCATCACCTCTTTCTGTTGTGCTTTTTTTTGCATAAATACTAAAATACTCTGATGAAACATTCAAATATGAAATTATCCTAATACACCACAACTGCAGCCTAAGGTGATGTAATTCCAGAAATTCTGAATTCTGAACTTCATGTAGATGTATAGACTGATCCTCAGTTGCCACTTCTGCACTACACAAGCTGGCCGAGAAAATAAAATTGGCTATCCTTCTTGATACAATGTTTAAGAAAGCTCAAACATATTGTGGTTTCTTCTTGTAATGGAGCTCTTAGAGCAGTGGTTCTCAACCTGGAGTCCCCAGATGTTTTTGGCCTACAACTCCCACAAATCCTAGCCAGTTTACCAGCTGTTGGGATTTCTGGGAGCTGAAGGCCAAAAACATCTGGGGACCCTAGGTTGAGAACCACTGTCTTAGAGAATCAAGATCTCTACATTGACTATATGTCAATTATCTTTTGCAGGAAATCTAAACATTTTTCACTGGAGGAAAGAAAATCACCTTATTGCAACATAATGAAAAAAGGTCCCTGAGATATCTGGGTATTTGGCTAGCTGCTGGCATGAGCACCAAGACAGGAAAAATATTTAACCAGTTTAACTAGTTAAGCTACTCTGCATGTCACTTTTCCTATGAATGAAATCATGGCATCTTTTTAGGGTAGTTTGCTCTTGTAATTTGTACCACGAAGAAAAAATCATTGTTAAAGTATGGAAACAGTTTCCAGTTCATATTACTAAAAAGCAAACAAGTTCTGTTGTGAGAATATAAGACAAATACTTTTGCATTATCCATATATACCCCCACATCGGATATGAAAAATTCACTAAGAAGAAAATGGAAACACAATGTTACCGATTTTAAATTCCAGTGATTTCAGAGGGAGTTTTATGCACTGACTAATGCAAATATCTTCCAGTGAAATCCATGGGTTCTAAAACATTCAATTTTTCATTGTATTGTTGGTTGAGTTTATATATCTTCTAACTCAAAGCAAAACAAGTTTGGCTTCCATGTATCCTGAGATGAGAACAACAATACAGTAAAGCCCAATTCAGAGCACTGCATTATAGCTTGATAAGCAGATGTGTCCATACAGTGTGGCTTTCCTTCTTTTTCTCATTGCAGTAGCCTTCTTGCCCTAGATTCTTTGTTGCTGCTTATGAAGCTCCCATTGTGCCGAAAAGGTGGTCAAATCCCTATTTGCAAAAGAACAAAGGTAATTTTGCTCCCTTAAATTTTTCTGGCTCAGTGCCTATGCATTATTTTGTGAGTGGTCTTATCTTTTTATTTTTAAAAAATGGCCAACTTGATTACTTTGGAATCCAGACTATTTTCTGTTGAATGAGTAACTTTGCAATTCATCCGGTGTGGTTCACAGCACAAACATAATCCCACTTCAGCACAGGTTTCTGGACTGATGCCTTCTTTTTTCAGTTGCATAGCTCTTTCCATTCTGCAAATGTGTGTGTGCGCATTAGTAATCATAGTAATATATTGTGTCAAGCGCACGCCTTGTTACATGAGAACGACATGATCTTTGAACAAAAGGAAGAGTGTTCTTTTTGATGTTTACAGTGAGAGGTGCCGGACTGCTTAGTCAAAGCTGTCAGTTTGATGCCAGTGCATTGTTCCTGGTGTTGAACTGGTGCCTTGAGATGATCAGTTAAGGAAGCAGGAGGCTGATGGGGCAAGAGAGGAATCTAAGAGGTCAGGTACGGAAGCGTCCAATAAAAGTTGACTTGCAAATCTCTTCTATGTCTGACTTCTGGCAGGCAGTCCTGAAAATTCTTTCCTGATAATTTCGTTAACTGTGAAAAAAATAGAGGAAGGAGAAATGTATTAATCTGCCAGGGATTTAAAAAGACCTTAATATGAAATCATGAGGATAGTTTGTTGCTAAAAGCCATTCAGAGGGTTAGTGATGTTGTGGGAAGACATCTAGAACAGGACTACAAAGATTGGGATGAAAACAGCTATGAAACTCAGTGGGCAATTTTGTGTCACTATCTTTCATTCTGAGGGGTAGGGGAGACTGCCATGAACTCCTTAGAAGAAAGGATTTTTAAAAAAAATAAAATAAAAAGTAATATAAAAATGTATTCTCATTCATCTTTGGGTAAATGCTTTTCGATGTACTCCTATTCAATAGCCAGCAGAGTGTAGTGGTTTGTGAAGACCAGGGTTTGAATCCCTGCTTAGCTATGGAAACCCACTGGATGACCTTGGGTAAGTTCTCACATTCTCTCAACCTTAGAAGTCAAAGGCAAACCTCCTCTGAACAAATCTTGCCAAGAAAATCTTACAACAGGTTCACCTTAGTGTGAATAGCAACAGCAACAATAGAGCTCCTGTTTGATAGCCTAATTGTATTTACATGACATAAAACATATCATTAATTCTTATGTCGGTAACACTGTTTGAACCTAAGTCATAGGTTTTATAAGTCACAACCAGCACCTTGAATTGTGTTTGTAAAGAGACCAGAAGTCAATGGTGCTGTTAGAGTGTGGGGCAGTCGTATGATCCCTCTGTATATACGTGTGCATATTTGTATGTGTGTATTAGGAAGACGGACAGGAGAAATGATGCAAAAATACAAAACATTGTGATATTTTTATCCTATAATATTCATAAAGAGACATAGCGTTAGAAGAGACAACAAGGGCCATCTAGCCCAACTCTCTGCCATGCAAGATGCATAATCAAAACACTCCCGACAGATGACTATCGTATTTAGCATCGTCTTAAAAATCTCCAGAGAGGGAGAATCTATCACATTCTCAAGCAACATGTTCCATTGTCAAACCACTCGTACCATCAAGAAGTTCTTCCTAATGTTTAATACAATATCTTCTCGTAGATTCCATGCAAACACTAGGAAAAACTTCCTGATGGTAAGAGCAGTTCAACATGTTACCCAATGCCCTTCATGAACATCTGACTAAATAAAATGTGTCAAATTATTAATTATTGATTGGTTAATAATTCATCGATATACAAGCCAACACACTCTTGTAAAATCTCACTTCAGGTTATCTTTAATGTAAATGAAATAAGTCTGGCTTCATTTTTTGCAAAGATTGCCAAGGAACAGTTTGCATTTTTTTAAAAGAAACAGGCTTTGAGCTGTATTTGTTAGCAAACCTCTTGTCTTTCTGGTGAGCTGCAGTGCAAGGGATAAGCCAGTGGGAGGTGAAATTGATCTAATTTCACCACGGGCCAATTCAAAAGCTGGTGCTTTTTTTTTTTTCATTTTTTAAGCTTCCTGTTTTCTCTACCCAGGAAATGAGAAGAGCAGATCTTCAATGGAAATTTTTCGGTCTCTTGAGTGCTAAAAATAGCAGTTAGGTAAAAAAAAGGTGGGCACCAACACTAATGAGGGAGTGGAGGGTCATTTCCTTTCTGTAAACAAATTGACTGAAGCTACAGACTGCTTTATTTATCAACATATTTGTTCACATAGTTCAGATCACACACACAAAACACACACATACAAAACACAAACACATGCACTGTTTTGTAGGGACATTTCCTTTTATTTAATGAAATCAACCTGCTTGGAAATGTGACATTTTCTCTGTTACAGAGGTTTGTTGACTGCTGGAAGGGTTTAACATTTTAAAATCTGAGGAAAACCCTGGCTGGATTAAAGACCAAATTACATTAATTTTATTACAAATACCAATGCGAGGGCCCCTGGGAACAGATAAAGCACAATGCAGCCTCATAAATAAAGCCACAAATGCTACTAGTCTGCAAAACTAGCTTGGCAAAAGGCTGATCCCACACATTTTCAAGTCAGCTGTAGAGGAAAGGGTGCCCCTGGTTTGGTGGCTGGGTGGAATACAGCCTACCAACATTTAAGCAGGCCAGTTGTTTTTACTAAAATCCCTTTATCAAATAGGTCGGAGAAGAAAGTATTAAATCCAGTGCCTTACATCTACTAGTCATTGGTTTCTATGCTAGTTGCAGATGAAGACATTAAGAATGCTGCCTTGCTCCAAAGCGCACTCAGTTATCTCTCTGAACGCTGTGCACTCACCTGTGCAAAATTCCTGAGGGTCTCTTATATTATACAGTTAAAATACTATGATTCCATTTAACAGCCATGGATTCCTCCTGTTCCACTCTGGGATATGTAATGTTCTAATTTAGTAGGTACAGTTCTAATTAATCCTCTGTCATACCACTTTTCTAGCTGGTTTTACATATTAGCCCTCCTCTTCCTCCTCCTGCATACCTTCTACTTCAACTGTTGTAAACTAAGCCAAACTAAGAAAGTAATTTGCACTTATTTAACTGTGAGAGGAGAGGCAGAACCTTGCTTTTTTCAGTAGGTTCAGGCAACAGCAAACTGATGCAGTTTATGTCTTTCCTAATTTATATCTTTTTCCTCATTAATAATTGTTGTCATCTTGACCACACTCTAATGTCATTTTGCCACATATCTCAGTTTTCATCTGAGAAAAGTTGGATGATATACAGATTTTTTTTTGGGGGGGGGGATTCTCATCCAGAGAATGCTAGTGTCTCATCAAACTACAACTCCATGAATGCAGCCAGTTCATCAAAATAGGAACATAGGGCTTGTGGAGAAGTCATAGTTATTATGTTTAATTTTAACTGTTAGAGTATGTATTTGTGTTTAGTTGACACAGTAGCTGAAACAGAAGCCATCTTGTTTCAATCCACAGTAGTGCTGTTACCAAGGAGACGGAGCTGGCTAGCTCACCAGAGGGAGAAGTGGGCGGAGCCAAGAAAAGGAAAAAGTGGGAGTTAAAAAAAAAGAAGCCAGGGAGTGCGTGGCAGGAGGCTTTTCAGTCAAGAAGGGCTGAGGAGTCAGGCCTGGCCAAAATCTTTAGTCAAGGCAGACTAAAGGGAGCCTAGTCAAGATCTCTAGTTGGGAAGGACTAGTGATCAGGAATTTGATCGGTAGTAGATCAAATTAAAGGCTTTTGTTGTAGTTGGGACATTGTTCACTAAGGAGCTCAGCTGAGGTTAGAGTTCACTACAATTCATATCATCAGTAGGAGAGTGAGAGTGGAATTACACCAGAGACTACTGGTGTGGTGGTTATAAGAGTTATTAAACTACTTGTTTATCTAAAGTTCCATAAGTAAATCAATCAACCTGCAACCATAAGCTTTGTACGCAATAAACTTGTTGTTCTTTGCTAACAACTGACTCATTACATCTCATCTGCATCTGTGGAGCCAAATTTCATCGGTGATAATTCAAAAGCCTCACGTTGGTGGCAGTTACCTTAATAAATCACCAAATTGGGGAAGAGTAATAGTCACAGTTACCTCAGAAAGGGAACAACAACACAGAAATCCCTAACTACAGAGACAGAGGCTGGGATCTTGAAATAAAGATCACCCCCTGTAATCCTTCCCCTCATATAAAGGTGATATATATACAATCTAGAGGGGTTAAAAGATTCAAAAATCCCCTCAGCAGTGGAAACAGCATTTACAATTTGCTTTGACACCATTACAATTGGCTTGAGTCTTCCCAATTGGCTTTAGCATCAGCGCAATTGGTGGCAGCGTCGGGATTGAGTCTTCGTAATTAGATTAAACCATCCCAATTGAAGGAACATCAGCGCAGGGCTATAAGTGTCAGGTGTGAAAGGACACTAGCAGATCACCTCTAGATTTTAAATAAAATGATATATTCAATAATAGAGTAGGATTTCCTATTAAAGAATCACCCATAATTTTCTCTGGGTTGTATCCACAATAACTTATTGAGCCATTTGGAGAGGCGGGCAACAAATCAAATGTTGTTGTAGTAATAATAATCATTTCTGAATTATGGAATTCCTATGGCAAGCCTATCATAGGTTTTCCGTGTCTGCGAGTGTGTGACTCATCCAAGGTCACCTAGTGGATTTTCATGGCCAAGTGGGGAATTGAACATTGGTATCCAGAGTCAAAGTCAAACAGATATGCATTACTAACAGCTTTGTTGAATTGGCAGACTTGTTTCTGGCCTGCCCCATTTCAGGGAACAGATGGAAAACGGTATTATTGAATGCTTCTCTAACACAGAAGCAAAGAAAGCTTGTGTTTAATGGAAAACAATGTCTTGAAAAATTGAGGAAAATCCATGATTTATTTATGACAAAATCATTTTGATAATAAGCATAGCTTTTTTTGCAGAAAATGTGTGGGATTTTTTGTTGCAGAAAACAGCATATTCTGCACAAAAACCTTGTTTTTTTGGTGAGGAAAATAATGTGTCTTGATCCAAAATTGGTGTGTTTTTGTGGGGGGAAATTGTGGTTTTGTACAAAAGGTATTTCTCGTAAATGCATTAATTTTTACAAAAAAACAAAAACAAAAAAAACCTAAAAAAAACCCCTGAAGTCTGAAAATGCATAATCATACAGAATGGGGAGAAAATGTTTGCAATTATTGTATACAAGAATGAAATAAGCAAATATGTTCAAGCCTTATTCACTCAGCATAAAGAATTCCTCCCACAAGGACATGGAAATGGGGATGTGGATCAGGACCACAGTTGTTAGCCACATCTATAAGGAAAGGCGTTACAACAACTTCCGTCTTTCATGAATATAAATTACTCCATACTAAGCATTCTGACAATAAATGTGAAGGGTGTTATAGAGTAATAGGCTGTTAAATGATGAATTAATAAATCCAGAGTTCATGCTGTCTAGCATAATTGCTGGTGAAATTACTCATAGGGCCAGAGTTAATTCAGATGCCCATGATAGCAATGACGTGATACCATACCAATACCTCTATTTTCTTTGTTAAAAAATGCTGTGTAACTGAGGGTACAAGCCAACTAAACTAATCGAGATTATTCAACCAAAATCTGAGGTCAAAATTTACTTAACCGAACTGCAAAGTAAGTACAGATTAATTTTGAGCCCATTTTCATTTCTTACTATAGAAAAGGCAGGAGAAAACATATCTAGTGTTTAGTTGTATCAATCCATAAAATGCTTTGCTAATTAAATTGAAAGTTATCTTACACTTCTTTCATTGTATCAAATACAATATCCTTGTTAAATTTTTGGTACCATGTGGATTTTTTGTTAATCAGTTGATTCAAATGGTATAAAAGGTAGTTTATTAATTAACTAATCATTCTTTAATTGGTTGACATTTCCTGAGATGCAATGTTTCCTTTGGCCTTGTTCTATGTTTGAGAGTTCTGCTAAGCACATGCTTCACGCATGTCTTATATGAATCATCAATGGGGCTATCTTTGTGAGGTCTCTTTTGAAGTAATTTTAATGCATCCTGTAAATCAAATATCTGATCTGTGTATGTTTGTGCATGGGGGAGAAACATTATTTTTAAACCTGCTCATAGCAACCCCCTCACCAACTCTTTGCATCACAGGAAAGGGTAAACAACTGTTTCATATTCATTTTTTCCAATACTCTCATATTTTATGTACTTTTGATGATTGTGCAGAAGATATCTAGTTCTTATTATGACTCATTCTGCTTTGCAATGGAGGAGGGAAAGGGGGAGATGGTGGTAAAGAGTCCAAAAATTTCTGAGGCCTGGATACTGTGCTTTGATTCTTGTAAATATCCAATAAAAATGTGCCCTCATTGAGCCAAATAGCTGGGAAGGCATCCAAAAGATTAAGATAATCAGAGGTTTAGATAAAGGAGAGTGCTGTGTACATAGGATTATACTGTTGTGGACAACAGATTTAGAAGAAGGGTGTGCACTCAAGAACAGCCTACAGGCATATGCACATAGCCCAACTAGAATGTTGCACATGTGGAACTAGTTTGTTCGGGTAAACATTCATCATGTCTTTAAGAATTTGTTTATTTGCTTTATTACATGCCAATGCATCAGGCTAATCAACAATTGGTAAGCAATAGCATCAACCATCTTGACTACTCTTCCAATACGTTAGTAAATGCCAGCAGAGTTGCAGTTGCTAAGGGTGCCCTGTGAGTTCCTCAGCATATATCAAATGTTGCACAGATTCAGTCATAATACACTAACGTGCCTATGTCTAGAGCAATGGTTCTCAACCTGTGGTTCCCCAGATGTTTTGGCCTCCAACTCTCAGGAATTCTAACAACTGGTAAACTGGCTGGGATTTTTGGGATTTGTAGGCCAAAACACTTGGGGACCCACAGGTTGAGAACCACTTGTCTAGAGAGTTTTGCAAAGTTTAGACTGGGTGGTTAATTCACTCCCTTCCAGTTTGGTCATCAGTGCTCAGACTGAATATTTGAATATGAGACACCTACTAGATCAGACCAAGGATTCACCAGCAATGACCAAGCAGATACCCCCAGAGGTCTCACAGCTAAAGGGAATTAGCCTCTCCCTGCCTTTGCTGCCCCATACCAGTTGGTAGTCTACACTAAAAAGTGTGTCAGACCACAGGCACATTGGTGAATCTATGCACATCATATATTCCAGTTGGCTTCCTTCTCTAAAAGGGAAGCAAACTTTAGGAATAAGCACTTTCCCCGTCCCAGAGTAGCTTACTGTCTTGCCTTGCTGTTGTTAACCATGGTTTCATATGTCACACTCACTTAAACAAACCAAGGTTAACTCAAGTCATCACCCCTTCCAAATATGAGACTGAAAATAAACTAGACGTGGTAACAGCAGATATGGATTTAACAACATTTCTTCCTTACTCACACATAAAGCAAGTCAATATTTATAGCAGACTTGAATTGCTTGAATTACAATGGGCCTTGTTACCACTTCTGTCAGCCCGCTTAAATGCTGTTTTCAGAAGCCTGTGGGAAACAATGGTCTAAAAGTGGAATTAATCACAAGGAGATTTCATCGTAAGCCCCCATGCCCTTTTCTGATTCAAGTGCACTTCTTACCTCCTTTTGCTTTGCCACCTCAGGCATTTTGCTTCACAAAATGGCAAAATGCCTCACCTTCTCACAACAGTATTACCCCAAGACCCAGGCCTGGTCCAACATTGAAGCGGCTGAAGCCGCCGCTTGGGGCGCACGTCGAAGGGGGGCGCTGTCGAGGCCTCAACAGCGCCCCTGTGTAAATTTAGCACCGGTGTTTGTCCAGGTGCTGCCGCTGCTGGGGACCATCGCTCGCCAATCGGCTGAATGAGGAAGGCTCCAGGAAGGTCTAGCTCTTCTACAGAGACCTTGCGAGACTTCACGAGACCCCGCAAGGTCTCCCTAGAAGAGCTAGGCCTTCCTGGAGCCTGGGCTTCCTCATTCGGCCGTTTGGCGAGCAATGGTCCCCGCTGCCCCAGCTCTAAGGTATTGGTTTGTGTGGGGGGGGGGGTGTCCCAAATTCGGGGGGGGGGGGTCACAAAGATTTGGTTCGCCTACCCCCCAAAATTACCTTGGGCTGGCTCTGCCAAGACCCTGACATGTTATCACAATAATATGCAGCTAGCATTATTACAGCAGCACTCACAAATACCAGAAGGCCTTCAATCAAAATTGTGCAATCAAACTGATAAGGGCATGTGAGATTGTGCTTCACTTAAGAGAAGGTTTAGGAACATTGGCTCTAGTTATTGGCAAAGGATCTAAGGTTAATCAGTTTTACAAAATGAATTCTTTTCTCTTAGCTATACTGCATAATTGCAGATAAGAAGCCCTGCACAAGCAAAGCCTGTGCCAAACACAGGATCAAGGGCATATTTTTATACAAAATGAGTGCAGCCCAAATAGACCCAGTGCATAATACAGGTCAAATAACATATTAGGCAATGGGAGGAGAGGGCAGGAGTGTGGACAACAGTTATGTGTTCATTTTTGGAACAAACCTAGGTCTTTGAATTATCAGATCCTGTTGTTATCAATGCAAATAATGACTTGGCAATTTTCAGTGATTTCAAACATAGCATGCAACTCCCCCACGACACCCACAGTGCTTCCTCCCTAGCCTCCCCCCTCCCAAATATTAGGTTTCTGAAATTAGCCTTTCAACTGAGCAATAACCAAAATGACATTGACAGAAGTAACCCAAGTACATCAAACAAAATTTAAGAAAAGCTGTAGCTAGACAAAATTCAGGAAAATATAAATTACCTTGGACTTTGATTGCTCGGATCAAAAAAGCACAGTCATTCTGTTTCATATAATGTTTTGTATCCAGCTAAGGTGTGTATCTATCAGCTCTGAAAAAGATTTGCAAAACCGTTTTTGAGAAAAAAAGTGTAACCTTTGACCCTACTATAAGGTCAAATGTTACAATGCTTGGGTTTTTTGTTTCACATTACATACTAAAACATGAATGATTGCCCTACATATCCTTGGACTAACCAACCAGTATTTGGACACCTGAAGTAACTTTCTTGAGTTTTGTGTTTCAGGCATTCTGAGTAATGAAGATATGGATGACTTACATATTAGCTCACTGCTGAAGAAAAGCCATGTCTTTTACTTTGAAGATTACCAAATAACTGGTGGAATTTTTTTAATGATTTTGAAAAGATTTATTTGGTTTATAGATTAATATTTCAAAGCAAGTGATATGTGTGAACTGCAAATAACATGTAATTACTCTAAGGTACCAGATGTTGTCTAATCTTGGAAGGTAAGAAAGATCAGGACTTGATTGGGAATCTGCAAGTAATACCAGGTGTTGAAGGCTTTATTCAGAGGAAAGCAATGGAAAACCACCTTTGAGTATTCCATGCCTAAGAAAATAATAGGAAATTCATGGGGCTGCCATGTTGATAAGTGACTCGAAAGCACATACTTTCCTTCCTTTCCTGATCGACAGGAAACCAACCAACATAATGTCTTAAATGCCTTAAAGACTAGTCTCAATTTCTTAGCTGGGTGTTTGGTTTAAGCAGTGAACAACATGGCTTCAACACCAGCATTAATATAGTATTTATGCACCTCTAGTATAACATATGTGCAATGTATCCAAGGTGTCTTTCCTTCACCAGTGAGCAATTGCAACCTGTCCCAGAAGCAAAACATGGAACATTAGAGCTTCATTGGAAGGCAATTTACACAAGTCTGCACTTTCACATTTCTCTTTTTAATAATAAAGCCATTTCCCCATCTCTACTGGTAAGGTCAAGACATATACTCTCACAACTGATGAGAGATTGTTCACTTCATGTGTAAGAATAAAATGAGAAACATATGCATTTTTTTTCCTGTCAATGTCTCTGGAATTTGTATCAGGAAAAATCTGCACAAAACTGGACACTCCCCTTTACTAATACCGTAAAAACACACACATATAGAAAGCACAGAACGATATAATTATCAATTAAAATGACAACAGCAACTATGTTTTGTGTAAAAATTGGGCAAAAGATGCTCTCACAAAAATGCACTAACTTCAAAATGCATTAAGAAAATCACTATCTCACCAGTACATAATCTTTTGTTTAGAGTTTTCATCCTAGCTTGCATGAATGAGATCTGTGAGAATAATATCCCTATCCTCCACATTCTGAGTGTACAAATGTTTTTAAACTTTTCTCCTGCAGCAGCCCTACACACTGGTTAAGCCTATACTAAAACTCTGCACCTGGATGTACTCATTCTCACTCACTGTATATTTGGGTGGGCAAGCATACTGCATGCAGCCTCCAAGACCACCCTTTTTCTAGGGGAAAAAGTTGAAATGCCTCTCCTGGAAGTCTTCAGGAATGGTAATTCATGTTTTCAGTTGCAGCCCCCATTCCACTGGTTAATTTTTTTTCCATAACCAGAACTAGACTTTCATCCAATTCATTTTTCTGATTTGTTGTTATTTTTGTGCATCTCCTGCAGGATCCCAGAGCAGAAAAATCATCCCTATATCTTCTAAAGTGCCTTCAAGTCACATGACAATATTTGATGGTTTTCCCATGAGTTTCACAAGGTTTTCTAAGGCAAGGAATACAGGTGGTTATGCCAGTTCCTTCCTTTTTTTTGGCATTTTAAGCCATGAGAAGGAAGAAAAGAAAGAAAGACTGTAGAAAAAGTTCTGAAATACACCAGTCTTTGTCAATATTCTCAACACATGGCCTCATGTTCAATTGCGTTTCTCTCTTCCAGACAGACCTCATTAAAATTCCACTGTACTTATTTATACCAGAATTTGTGTTGACAGAAATGTTAAATGGAACTGTTTATAATTGCCCTCTTACATTGCTAATGTAATAATGCATTGCTGTACACAAAGACGTTTTGCTACTGCGGTTACAATATTTTTCAATTAACAATTTCCAGACATCCTTTAGTTTGTAATACATGAACATCTTTAAAATGGGGGTACTGGTCATTGCCCAGAAATTGTAAATGACTCTGGGAAAAAATTGTTCAAAGGTACACTAATTGATTCTTTTGCTCTAGGAATCTATTTGTGGTAGACACTATCTTCAGGCTCCATTATTCAACAAACTGCCTTTTAAAGGCAAGTTTACCACTACATATGTCAAAACTAGCGGAAAGTAAGGTAAAGGTAAAGGTTTTACCCTGACGTTAAGTCCAGTCATGTCTGACTCTGGGGGTTGGTGCTCATCTCCATTTCTAAGCTGAAGAGCCAGCGTTGTCTGTAGACACCTCCAAGGTCATGTGGCCGGCATGACTGTATGGAGCGCCGTTAACTTCCCGCCGGAGTGGTACCTATTGGTCTACTCACATTGGCATGTTTTTGAACTACTAGGTTCGCAGAAGCTGGGGCTAACAGCGGCTGCTCATGCCGCTCCAGAAAGTAACTGCACTCAAATTCTTCTTATGGGCTTTTTATTTATATTCTTTGGCCAGTAAAAATGCTGAACTAGACAGACTTTTAATCTGAATACCAGGATGCCCATCTTTTGAAATACTAGCATTATCAATATTATTTTCACAGGATGCTGTTTATCTGCAGTATTGTTTTTATTGTAAAGCTAGCTTGGTAGCTTAATGTGAAGGGCAGTATAGAAAGTCTTAAGCAAATAAAAATATAAATAACTTCAATGTTTCAAAAGCATGTGTTCCTAACAGAGGTTGTCCTGGAGTAGGGTGTGTGTGTTTGCATGACTTACATTCATATTTGTTTCCCCAGTGGGCATTCCAAAGATTGCAGCCCAATATCACTGATAGCCACCTCACTGATTTTATTTAGATGTGCTCTAGGAATGTGCTGAAAACTGAGGTGCAAGTCCCCCTTGCATGAAGTGGAATCAGAGCAAATGACAAAATTATGAGATTGCCACCAAAAATGGCAGCCACCTTTTAGTTCCTCTCTCTAGAAGATTCATTCAGCTCATCCTATATATAATGATGCTGATGGCTATGTCCCTCGCAACTACTGTGTTTCCTCGAAAATAAGACAGTGTCTTATATTAATTTTTGCTCCCAAAGTTGTGCTAGGTCTTATTTTCAAGGGATATCTTATTTTTTCCATGAAGAAGAATTTTCATTTATTGCTGAACAAAAAAATGAACATTTATCATATATTGTACAGTAGTTGTCATCACAAACCAGCATAACCAGACAAACTGTGAACCCTATCAAAATTTTTTTGTTACTCTCATTATTTCCATCTACAACAATCTATGGTAAGTACATTTACCGATCCCGCTTGCTCTGGTGTTCTGTTCTGCAGGCATGCTTCCAAACAAAAACTTTGCTAGGTCTTACTCTCGGGGGAGGCCTTATATTAAGCAATTCAGTAAAACCTCAACTAGGTCTTATTTTCAGGGGATGTCTTATTTTGGGGAAACAGGGTAGTCTATCCCATTCTGGCACAATATCTGAAATGTTACAAATTGCCACTCAAGCAGAATGAACAAACTTTTAAGGATTTGTGTTTGTATTTTGCAAACTTCTGTTTAGCTTGCATGACACACTGTGTTACTTTAAGTGCTTTTCTTAAAGTAGAAAGGCAAGACAAATGTTTTTAAACATAAAAAAACCATCTGTTCTCTGCCCTAAGGACATAGGGAATTGCTTTCCCACAAGCCAAGGGAATGCAGAGCTGAAACATGCAGCCCACTGATTTTTGCAAATTTCAGAATAGGATAAAATACTTCCAGAGGCTGGATTCGCTGTGTGTGGGGACCCATCTACACTGCCATATAATGCAGTTTCAAACTACAGTATATGGCCAATGTATACTTTTAATGCAGTTACTGCACTGAACGGCATAAGATCCCCCCACAGGTGTTTGTCTAATCTTCAGAAATGTTTTCCCCTTCTGACTTAGTTCTTAAAAAAAGACGGGATGGAGTAAGGAAGGAAGAGAAAATAAAGCCATTTAGTTTTTAAAAGCTGTCTTCAACTTTGCCCATGCTCAAAAGATTCATGATCAAATTTTGTGTGAAATAAAAGGCCATCAAACATATAGGGAGTTGATCGCCCAATCTTCCATTATGAGATTTGTGTATCTAGCCCAGGCATGGGCAATTTTTTTTTGCCTTGGGGCTACATTGTGGGCCCAGCTGGGAGGGCTAGGCCAGGAAAGAGTGCAGCTGGGCACACACTGGGTGGGATGGACCTGGACGGGGGAGGGCCTGGGAGAGGGTGGGGCCCAGGTCATCCTCAGGTGGTCCTCCTGGCATAAGGATGGGGCTGCTCACCCCATCCTTATGCCAGGAGGAAAACAAGACATGTGGTGGCTACACCGATCCCGATAAGCCTCCCATGATCTACAGGCTGCCCTCTCTGCATTATGTTGAGAGAAGGGTGAGGCAGGTGTCATCTGAGAGCACTCCCCCCTGTGCTCTCAACCACTGTGTGCCTTAATAATTTTTATAATAATTTTATTTTTATACCCCGCCCCATCTCCCCGAAGGGACTCGGAGCGCCTTACATGGGACCAAGCCTAGTCCACAATAAAAAACAAAGCAATAAAGACAAATAATAACAATAAAAACCAGTCATAAAATCACATTCAAGAACAAAAGGTAAAATCATAGAATAGTAGAGTTGGAAGAGACCTCATGGGCCATCCAGTCCAACCCCCTGCCAAGAAGCAGGAAATCGCATTCAAAGCACCCCCGACAGATGGCCATCCAGCCTCTGCTTAAAAGCCTCCAAGGAAGGAGCCTCCACCACAGCCCGGGGGAGAGAGTTCCACTGTCGAACAGCCCTCACAGTGAGGAAGTTCTTCCTGATGTTCAGGTGGAATCTCCTTTCCTGTAGTTTGAAGCCATTGTTCCGTGTCCTAGTCTGCAGGGCAGCAGAAAACAAGCTTGTTCCCTCCTCCCTATGACTTCCCTTCACGTATTTGTACATGGCTATCATGTCTCCTCTCAGCCTTCTCTTCTGCAGGCTAAACATGCCAAGCTCTTTAAGCCGCTCCTCATAGGGCTTGTTCTCCAGACCCTTAATCATTTTAGTCGCCCTCCTCTGGACGCTTTCCAGCTTGTCAACATCTCCCTTCAACTGTGGTGCCCAAAATTGGACACAGTATTCCAGTTGTGGTCTGACCAAGGCAGAATAGAGGGGGAGCAGGACTTCCCTGGATCTAGACGCTATTCCCCTATTGATGCAGGCCAGAATCCCGTTGGCTTTTTTAGCTGCTGCATCACATTGTTGGCTCATGTTTAACTTGTTGTCCACGAGGACTCCAAGGTCTTTTTCGCACACACTGCTGTCAAGCCAGGCATCCCCCATTCTGTATCTTTGATTTCCATTTTTTCTGCCGAAATGAAGTATCTTGCATTTGTCCCTGTTGAACTTCATTTTGTTAGTTTCGGCCCATCTCTCTAGTCTGTCAAGATCATTTTGAATTCTGCTCCTGTCTTCTGGAGTGTTAGCTATCCCTCCCAGTTTGGTGTCGTCTGCAAACTTGATGATCGTGCCTTCTAACCCTTCGTCTAAGTCGTTAATAAAGATGTTGAACAGAACCGGGCCCAGGACGGAGCCCTGCGGCACTCCACTTGTCACTTCTTTCCATGATGAAGATGACGCATTGGTGAAAAGAAGTGACAAGTGGAGTGCCGCAGGGCTCCGTCCTGGGCCCGGTTCTGTTCAACATCTTTATTAACGACTTAGACGAAGGGTTAGAAGGCACGATCATCAAGTTTGCAGACGACACCAAACTGGGAGGGATAGCTAACACTCCAGAAGACAGGAGCAGAATTCAAAATGATCTTGACAGACTAGAGAGATGGGCCGAAACTAACAAAATGAAGTTCAACAGGGACAAATGCAAGATACTTCATTTCGGCAGAAAAAATGGATAAAATCTTGGATAAAATCTAGAAAAAACCTGGGCCAAAGTGCTAGTTTGTCAAAATCATCAGGAGGGGAGAATTATCCAAATTGTCAACGCCTTCAGGGTGCTGGAAGAGGCGTAAATACGGGACTATTATTGGCGATGCAAGAGGTCAGACATACTGAATCAATTATCGAAGGCCTGCTGGAAGAGCCATGCTTTCAGGCTCTTTCTAAAGGAGAGGAGGGTAGGGGCCTGCCTGATCTCTCTGGGGAGCAGGTTCCAAAGCCGGGGGGCCACGACGGAGAAGGCCCTCTCCCTCGTCCCCACCAACCGCGACTGTGAGGGTGGTGGGAGCGAGAGGAGGGCCTCCCCCGATGAGTAAAGAGATCGTGCAAGCTCATAGGGGGAGATACGGTCGCGAAGGTAGGTAGGTCCCAAACCGTTTAGGGCTTTGTAGGTAATGACCTGCACCTTGAATTGGGCTCCTCAAGCTGTCCTCCCGGCATAAGAATAGGGCTCCTCACAGTGTCCTTATGCCGGGAAGAGAGAAAGACAAATGGTGGCTGAGAGTACTCCAGAGGTCTCTCAGCTGCTGTGTGCCTTCCTCTCCCATCCTTTTTGCATAAGGATGTGGCGGGCTGCTGCAACTTTATACCAAGAGGACAGGGAAAATGAGGGGGGCCCGAGGTAAGTTTGCCCATGCCTGAACTAGCCTATATTCTCATCCCTGAGTTTCAGTCATACAGGAGAGTCTCACTTATCCAACACTCACTTATCCAACGTCCTGGATTATCCAACACATTTTTGTAGTCAATGTTTTCAATATATCGTGATATTTTGGTGCTAAATTCGTAAATACAGTAATTACTACATAGCATTACTGCATATTGAACTACCTTTTCTGTCAAATTTGTTGTCTAACATGATGTTTTGGTGCTTAATTTGTAAAATCATAAACTAATTTAATGTTTAATAGGCTTTTCCTTAATGCATCCTTATTATCCAACATATTCGCTTATCCAACGTTCTGCTGGCCCGTTTATGTTGGACAAGTGAGATTCTACTGTAGTTGAAAGACACACAAACTGAAATTATATAATCTGATCTTTTCTGATCTTTTTAACTGGAGACACTGAGAATATGTGTTCTTGTCTTGTCCACTGTTCCTATGCAGTAGAAATAGAGACAGAAAAGCTTGCCTTCAGCAAAACGTCTGCTCCTTAATTCCTCAATGAAAGAGCACTGGTAGACTTTTTTCTCCTGAGCTACAATGTCTCACCTGATTTTTGTAGTTTGTTACACTATATGGCAAGAGCCCTGTCAATCATTAATGTCACACCTGAGCCTGTAAGTGATTAAGCCATTACATTTCAAATGGCCAGAGGACTTTCACACAGTTAATCAGTTAAAGACAATACTGTGTGCATGGAGACGGCTTCATGCTCTGGAAAGCAGGTTACAGGTACCTTACTGTAAAAATAAAATTGAAATATAAGACTAAGCAACAAGTGACAGAGGAGAAGTAATTGATATGCATATTGACTTGAAAAACGTTTCACTAAATAGGAGGTATTTCCAGATAATGTGTTTCAGATCAGAGTTCTGATAGTTGAGGGCTGTTAAGTATATGAATATAATCCAGTCTAAATTGTAATGTACAAACTCAGAATCTCAATTTATTTTTACAAATTGCATCATTCAACATGTCACAAGCAGAGCCTTTGCTACTTATGGACATCCTATTGGATAGTTAGCAGGTACACACAACCAACAACCAATAAAGAATGTAATCCAACATTCACAAACGATTATCATATCAAGATCTACTGTCCAAATCCACTTTCTCTCCACTATTATTACATTGAAATGCCGCACTCTCCCCTTTTTGTTGCATCCATTTTCTTTTGCCCATCTTCTACCAGTTTGGTCAATCATTTGGAGAATGGACTGCTACCTAGAAACACTAACATATGATTTCATCATCATAATCTATCAGTTAAAAATATTGCTCAGCATCTATCTGTCCTCAAGTTTTCAGACAACTTATAATGAACCCATGAATTTCATAGAGTTTTCTGAGACAAGGTACACCCAAAGGTGGTTTTCGCAATACCTTCCTTTGAAATATAACCTACAGCACCTGGAATTCATTGGCAATCTCCCATCCAAGGACCAACCTGAGCTGAATACTAGGTGGTAGAAATACTGTGGATTGATTTCCCATTGTGAAACCTGTTTTAGGAGCAAGCCGAATTGCAAGGAATGATAGCCTTAGCCTCTTACATTTTAAAATTAGAGGAGCCTTAAATAGAGAGTTCTGTGTTGATTTCTAGTGTTGGGTTAGACAACATGTTTAAAAATATGTCATAAAAAGGATGTAAAGTTAGAATAGGCTATATGAGATAATGAGAGATTTTGTGCAATTTTCAGTGACTGTTCACATTTTAGACAGGGCATTGCTAGAACTAACAGGATTTTGTTACAGAAGGGTAGATAGCAGTTGAATATCAGGAGAAAGTACTTAATAGAAAGAATAGCTACACAATGAAATTAAATACTGAGGACAACAACAACAACAACAACAACGCTTTATTTATATCCTGCCTTATCTCTCCAATGGGACAGGGCGGTTAACAACAAATATTGGCAAACATTCAATACTGTAAACACTAGACCAGTGGTCCCCAACCCATGGGCCGGGGTCCACTGGTGGGCCACGAGGCCTAAAATAAGGTTTGTGAGACATGCTGGGAACATCAGCTCTAGATTATTAAATATGGTTTTCTGTGGGTGAGCAGATGGTGCCTACTAGATGGCATATGTTCTCTATCAGAAACTAGAGTTGATGTGGTCTATCCAATGCAATTTTCTGAATCAGCACTCCAAATAACCAAATCAAATCTAAAGTTGTCCAAAAATTTATTCATAATCCTTTTGGAACTAATGCTGGAGAGTGGTTTCTTTTTAAGGTGGGTCCTATTCAAGTGGGCCCTGGTCAAAGTGGTTCAAAGTGGGCCCTGGTCAAGTGGACGCTGGTCAAAAAAAGTTTGGGAACCACTGCACTAGACCAAGACAAATAACCCAACCCTCCCAGATCCAAAAAATCTAGACAGTTAGATTTAGGGGTTAGATAAATTCTCGCTCTACATTTTCTGTATGAATCTTCAACTCTGTGACTGTACGTTTGTATCTTTTAATAAGATAGCTGCACAACTTCAGACTTGGATTGTGAAGGTGATTTACCATATAAGTGTCAGTGGCAGCATTTTGTTAGTAAATAACATTTGAGTATATCCCATGGTGGCCCCATTCACTTAACATGGGACATGGGTGCTTTGTTTGGAGAAATGCAAACCTGGAAGCAAGTTCCATATATGGTATATATTTGTTTATAAAATAACCTCATGTATAAGTTGAGGGTAGGTTTTGGATTTGGATATTACTACCTATGGATAAATCACAGGTAATTCCATGGAGATGGGACAGGCCAATGCTGCCTCAAGGTGCCAGCCTCTCTCTATCACCAGTCTCCCACCCAAGCATTCAAAAAGGCAAGAAGCGGAATTGTGGTATTACAGTGAGACATCTTAAATCACAGATTGGCTAGAGAAGGATGCACACGTACTTCTACAAACAAAAAGAATAATATAGTTGAAGCATGGACTAACCCCACAACGGGAAAGCAATAAAAAGATTCAAAACACAAGAAAATGAATGAAACTGGACATCTTCAGAACACAAGAGAAGTTCTGGATTGACTCAAAAGTTTACCACCAGCTAGATCAATAATATAAGATCTAAAATAGGTACCATCTGAATCAGTATAAATGCATTTTAATCAAAAAAGGAGTCTTTATGGAGGCTGGAGAAAAAAAAAGGGGCATTGACTGCTTTGGCATTCTCCCATGTGGTACATTTTATTTATTTAGCTTTCAGTAATAACATCTTTATAAAATATAATTTGCTTTCTTCACATTTTATGATATAAAATTTAATATTTTATTTTTATGTTTTGCAAATGCTCACAGATGGTTTGGGTTGATGCTGGGGAAAGGAAGACCATGTGTGTCTGAGTCAAGTATTTGGCTCTCCCAGGTTGATAGCTAGTAAATTAGAGAGAAAATATTAAATGTGTGTTTAATATTAGATTACATATGCTTGAAATCAAGTGAAATATTTTAAAGGAAGGCATTTATTCATTCATTTGCTGTTTCATGGGGAGTGGACATAAACTTTCTAAACTGGAGGCTTTGGCTAATCTTTGACTTGATTAAATTATTACCATGTTAGTTCTCATTCAGGAGGTTCAACCAGGTTTGGAGGCCATTCATATGGTCCAAACCTTGACAGGGGTTCAGAAGAAAGGTAAAAGAGAAATGGTTTTGTTAATTATGATGTTCGGGTGATGGAATGGCTTATGGATATGCTTGGCACGCCTGTTGCCTGCTTTTAAATGGGCACTGAAGAGAGCAGCTTTTGTTCTGTTCTGTTTTATTTGTTGTTGTTTTATTGCTTCTGTCTGGTTTGTATTGTTTTAATAACTGCTGCTTTATTTCAGTTTAATTACATTTTACTGTTATATTGGTAAGGGGCTTTTTAGAATTTATCTGCCTAATCATTTATTAATACATAATACACACAATGGAGCTTTACGGAGCAACAATAAACAAAAGGGCATGACCCCTGCTGTGCACAGCAAACAATAAAATGTCAAAAGTAGGGTAGAGAAAAATGAGCGGAAAAGAAAGGAGAAAATAGAGGGGCAAGTGTAATGGATGAATGTGCATATAGTCTCAATTCCATAGGAATATAAAAAGAGGAAGCACGTTGTTGATTAAGAAGTAACACAAGAAGGATGGAATATAAAGCTTCAAAATTAGAAACTTCAAGCAGTTTATAACAACTCCAGTAGTTACAATACAAAACTCACTACCACAAAATGTTTTGCTGCCATTTCAGATTTAGTTGGCATATTAGTGATGGATGTGGCTAAGGCTATCCATGTCAACAGAACAGCTGATTTTCAGTTAAATGAAATTGCTGGAAAACAATTATTGACAAATTAGTACTTGTTACCAAGTACTTTCTGATTGTTGAATCTTCTCGTATCCTCATTGAATGTAGTGTGATTGAAAAGGGCCATCTCAGAGATACAGCTAAACCCTGATACTAAACACTCTACTGAAAAAGACACAAGGCACAAAACTTGCAAATTTGTCTTTGCAAATCACAAAATGTGTTCCTGAGCTCCAAGAACTCCTTGCCACATCCTCTAGTGTAAGTACACCAGATTCAGCTTCTGCCTCTAATCGAGTCTTCATAATACAGTTTTCACTAAAAATGGACACAGCTGTTCTGGTTTATAACTCAAAGGGTTGTCTAAAGGCTCCTACCGCTTGGTAAAGAATGATAGAGGGGCTTGATGCATTCATTCTCATCTCCCTTTCTAAAAGGAGAGAAAGTGTAGGTTTGTCATGCAGGGCTTTTCCTTCTACCTTTCTCACCTGCTTTGTTAGACACGGTGAAAAACAGGAAAGATTAGCTTTAGATTGGTAGTTCCTAACCTCTGATCGTTCAAGGCGCTTGGGACCTTAACTCCCTGAAGTCCCAACAGCTTAGCCAACTCTAGGGAATTCTGGGAGCTGAAATCCAAAACACTTGGAAGACCAAAGGTTTGGAACACTTCTCTAGATGCTTAAACCTCTCTAAGTAATTTCAAGCAGTATGGAAAGTTCTTAGAGGGTCTAAAAACAAAGTGGTAGGTTCTGAAGCTTAAATCCAATGACTAGTCCTAACTAGAATGGACTTGCAGAATCATTGATTTTTACCCAAGTGTTCACTTACTATTTGGCAATCGATTCAATTAGTCTTTTCTAGTTTGGGAAAAGTCATTGGATTTGGGCCTTGATAATCAAAGACTTGACAGGGTTGTTGTATGTCTTTCGGGCTGTGTGGCCATGTTCCAGAAGCATTCTCTCCTGACGTTTCACCCACATCTATGGCAGGCATCCTCAGAGGTCTGAGGATGCCTGCCATAGATGTGGGCGAAACGTCAGGAGAGAATGCTTCTGGAACATGGCCACACAGCCCGAAAGACATACAACAACCCTGTGATCCCGGCCATGAAAGCCTTCGACAACACAAAGACTTGACAGTTGATGAAAAATAAACACAATGCAATCCTTCTTGAAAATCTTTAAAGGAGAGTCCTCAAAAGGTTGTCTGATAAATTTTCCTGGCACTGAAAAGTAGTATGCCACTGTTCAAGTGACCAAGAGCAATGGGGAGACTGCTCTCCATCCTCTAGAAAGAACTTCATGACAAATGGAGTTACGCTCCATTTGAAAGCCACAGAAGGAACAACTAGTAGGAACTCACTGTTTCTCCAAAGTAGACTTTCGTAACTACAAACTATTGTCTGACTTTGCTTCTTCCCTCCTTCCTCCCAAGTGTCCTCTTTTATATCAAAGCAACTGGGGGGAAATGTTGCTGCTGTTAAAACCAATGTAAATGTGGAGAGCCAAGGCCAATTTATTTTGAGAATCAAAGCTCTAGCCATGCCAAAAGCAGTGAAGTCATTGAATTGCCATGTACAAATGTTCCCACTACCTTCCAGTAACTGCTTAGATAGCTATTTACCACAGGTACCTTTTAGTACAGCAGTGATAGGGGGAGGGCATCCATCCCCCAACCACATTGATTCACACATAATTTTGTGGTTTCCTTACAGAATTCAAAATGCCTGCCTGCATGGAGATGACATCACTCATTGGAAGGAAAAGTATAACACTTTCTGATGCAAACAGGCCAATAGCTAATCACCATATGGTCATGATTAACGGAAAGAGTCATCTAAGGAGCCTCCACAAAGTGCTGCAGGAATGTTTCTGACATCAGGAAGAGGTCTTATTAGTAAGGACTAATTACTCAGGTTTGCTCTATAATTTTCTTTCTATACTCCGGTATAGTATTCAGTATACTAGAGAGCTCTATCTAATTAACGTATCATTTTCTGAAAAAGAAATTGTCCATTATTTCTGCATAATATTGCTTTTGAAGGAAAGTACATTTGTGGGTTTAACTTTTTCAGATTTGTGTATTCATAAATCTGATTAAAATGTTTTCTCCAGGAGTCTCTAGGTTCACACTGCAGGTCTCTGTCTCTGTCTCTGTCTCTGTCTCTGTCTCTGTCTCTCTCTCTCTCTCTTTTTCTCTGGAGGCAACAGTGTCAAAAGAACGGACTTCTTCTCCTTCCCATCACCTTGTCTCCTAGTTGTTGCCACTTCCAGAGAGAGAAACAGAGAGGCTTCCACTCTCCCAGCGGCTGCTGCTCCCAATTCTCTTAATTCAAGACAAGCTTGGCAACACTAAGGTGATGGTGGCAGCACAAAAGGTGCAGGGTTGGAGAAGTTTTCCAGGGGCTGGTCAGAACAGCTAAGCAGCAAGACAAACAAGTTGGGGTGAGGACTTTTTCTTCAAAAATTGAGGTTTAAAGAAAAGGGGTGTTTCCTAGAATCAAAAATACTTCTCGTCAAAATTGGACCTCAAAAATTGGCCTGCATCTTACAATTGATGGCTTTTTAAAATCAATGAAATACAGTATTTTTTTAAACTACAAAATAAAAGAAATTAAAAATTACAAGCTGTTAAAGCTATATATTGTAAAGGTTTTCTCCTAACATTAAGTCTAGTCATGTCTGACTCTGGGGGTTGGTGCTCATCTCCATTTTTTAGCTGAAGATGCCGGCATTGTCCGTAGACAACTCCAAGGTCATGTGGCTGGCATAACTGCATGGACCACCATTATCTTTCCACCCAGAGTGGTACCTATTGATCTACTCACATTTGCATGTTTTCAAACTGCTAGGTTGGCAGAAGCTAGGGCTAACAGTGGGAGCTCACTCTTCTCCCCGGATTCAAACCGCCGATCTTTCAGTCAGCAAGTTCAGCAGCTCAGCAGTTTAACCCACTGCACCACTGGAGTCCCCCCCCCCCACCTCTCTCTCTATATATATATATATAGTAAGATATATATAGAGAGAGTAGATACAGTAGATACTGTAAGTATCCATATATCTTCATTCATAAAGCAAAGAGAACGGGTTATGTATGGTCTGAAGAAGAAATAGCCATTAGGTACCCCATCTTTACTACCTTTTTCAAACCAAAATTTGCTGGCTCAAAGAAATCTGATGAGAGAAAAGATATACTGGCTGAGTGGATATTCAGTTTGGTCTTTGGATCAATAACCTCTCTCGTATTCAAACCAGGCCTCAGAAACATCACTGTGTTCCAAAACTGAAACATTAAAACTATTTCCATTGACAAAGCTTAATCTTGTCAATTTAAGCTCTTTTTGATGCTGTAAAGCATGCACACAGCAGAATTCTCTGGGGCTAGAGTTTTCAGGTATAGTTTTCAGGCTACTATAAAATAAAATACTAAAGTAGAGAGAAGGTAAGACAACATCAATATGAAGCTCTTATCAGAACCGCTTAGGTTCTACTCCAGTTGCAAGACAGATACTGCAAACCCCTTCACTCCTTTGTAAATAAGATCCACATCATGTTGCAAAGAAGCACGCTGAGATTATAAGAAAAAAAAGAAGAAAGCTCACAGGCAGTTTCAGAATGACTAAGTGACACTAACGGTAATGCTCTAACTATGGAGGAGAAAAGAGTGTGATTAAGGAAGGCAACTTCACACACTTTTGATTGTAGGGTGGGTTACTGTAAAAGGCCCACCATTTTGTAAGAATTACAGACTATAACATATATCATTTTAAAAACCAAAGTGTATGTTACAAAAATAAATGGATTTTGAGACTCCAGTCTAAGGCCATCTAACAGTGCTTCCCAAAGAAAAAAATGGTTCTCTTGTACCGTATTTAATTTCCTTTCCTCAAATGTCTTGACATTCAGTGCCTTTACTTTAGAAAGAACCATCTGCTTATCATTTATACTTGCTCCTTCTATCCCAAAGTCCTAGGAAAATTTCTGATTTCACCACAGAGATCCTATTGTCTGAAAGATGTGGTTATTTCTTTCAGGAGCACTGAGGTAGCGAGATCATTATACCTGGATAATGATCTTGCATGTTTGTCTTCCTCTGGGATGGAAAGAGTGTGACTTACCCAAGGTCACCCAGTTGGTTTCCATGGCTGAGTAAGGATTCAAACTCTGACCTCCAAAGTCATACACCAATACTTAAAACACTACACCACATTGACTCTTATTTATATAAACACTTAGTAACTTAAGATAACACTTCACAAAAATGATAATGTAGATTCTGGTCCATGAAATGTTACACTGTTATTAATTTGTCCCTGTTTAAAAAGCTGCAAAATGACAGGCAGTCTCTGAGTTACAAACATTTGACTTACAAACAATTCATAGTTAAGAACTGGGGTGAAACAACAGGAAGTGAGACAAATCAACTCCTTGGAAGGGAAATTCACTCTTGAAAGAGTTATCATGGGAAAAAGGTGTCTCCACTGAAGTTTTATCACCAATCTTTGTTTCTATGACAGGCCAATTTTTCCAAAATCCAATTGTCACAGGGACAGAAAGTGGGGTGATATCTTCTGAACAGAGGCACAGAGAGTAAAACGAATGTAAGAAGAAACCTACAGAACCTATCTTGCTCATAACTTGCGGACTGCCTGTATTTCTTAAAGTATGATGCTCTCAATCGTAACTACAGGAGATGTGTACAGTATATTGGAAGGCTAGAATAATAGAATAGTAGAGTTGGAAGAGACCTCATGGGCCATCCAGTCCAACCCCCTGCCAAGAAGCAGGAAATCACATTCAAAGCACCCCCGACAGATGGCCATCCAGCCTCCAGGCTATAGTTAATTTAAAGCAGGACTTGCTGAGTTGTAACGATACAGGAATGGGGTCTTATTAAACCTGATTCCTTAGAGAAGATCAAGGATGAACTTAAATTGCCAAATAGAGACACAGGTCTTGATGGCATGAATACCCAACCTAACTTTGCCCTGAAACTAAACTGTTTTTATTTTTTGATTTGGGGTTATTCCCATAGCATTTTTGTATTGTTTCCATGCAACATGGAAGAGCATGACAAGAGCAACTCAATTTTTATTTTAAAAATATGTGAGTGCATTGTAGGAAGCAATGCCTCCAAGCACTTTTCAGTGCACTGAAAAAGTATTACCTCACTTAACAGATCAGCCACTTGAAACACCTTTATTATCTTTTATAAGTCTTTGAAGATTTATGGTCACTGTCATAATTTGCATCTTTCTGTAGCCTACTACATTCTGTTCCACTCCTACAACTGTGTAATTGTGCTTAAAAATCTGTAACTATAATTATTAGAGCACCTGATTAATGGATTCATACCCACAAAAGCTTGTGCTAAAATGAATCAGTTTGTCTTAAGGGTGCTGCTATATTTTCTCTCTCCAATTGTTGTTTCTGCAGTAGCACAATGGGTTAAACCAGGGGTCCCCAAACTAAGGCCCGGGGGCCGGATGTGGCCCTCCAAGGTCATTTACCTGGCCCCCGCCCTCAGTTTTATAATATAATATTTTTGTATTAGTTTTAATAATATAATATATTGTATATACATATAATATTGATAATAATATTATGTTATACAATATAATATTAATAATAATACCATATAATAATATTAATTATATGTTATATATTACATAACATATAATAGTATAGTGGTATAGTTCAATATAGAATTATATAATGCTAATATTGTGCTATGCTAATAATATAATATACTGTATGTACATATAGCTGCTCTGAGTCCCCTTCGGGGTGAGAAGGGTGGAATATAAATGTAGTAAATAAATGCAGTAAATAAATAATTAATTTTAGACTTAGGCACGGCCAAAGTCTGAAATGACTTGAAGGCACACAACAACAACAATCCTAATTAACTTGACTATCTCATTGGCCAGTAGCAGGACCACACTTTGCATTGAAAGCCTGATAGGTTTATGTTGGTTAAAATTGTTTTCATTTTTAAATATTGTATTGTTCTTTCATTGTTGTTGTTGTTGTTTCACTACAAATAAGACATGTGCAGTATGCATAGGAATTTTTTTTTTAATGATAATTCAGCCCCACAACAGTCTGAAGGATTGTGGACTGGCCCTCTGCTTCAAAAGTTTGAGCACCCCTGGGTTAAACCCTTGTGCTGCTAAACTACTGATCTGGAGGTTGGCAGTTTAAATCCACAGGACTGGGTGAGCTTCCGCTGTTAGCCCTAGCTACTGCCAACGTAGCAATTCGAAAACATGCAAATGTGAGTAGATAAATAGGTACCGCTTTGGTGGGAAAGGCATGAAGACACTCCAAGCAATCATGCCGGCCACACGACTAGGAGGTGACTCCTCAGCTTGAAAATGGAAAAGAGTTCCTCCCATAGAGCCAGAGATGAGCACCGCCTTCAAAGTCGGAAATGAACAGAGAAGCCTTTGCCTTTATCTTTTTATGTTTCATTGTATTGTACTAAAGGATTGTAACAAAGCATTGAATGTTTGCCTGTATTTTTTTACATTGTAATCAGCTCTGAGTCCCCACAGGGAGTAGGGTGGAATATAAATAAATGTTGTTGTTGTTGTTGTTACTATCTTTTTGAGCTAAAACAGACTAATATGATTATCTCCTTGAAAACTACTGTCTCAGAGTGCATTTACACTGTAGAATTTAATACAGCTTGACACCACTTTAACTGTCAAGGCTCAAAGCTGTGGAATCCTAGGAGTTATAGTTTAGTGAGACACCAGCATTCTTTGGAAGAAAAGGTTAAAGACATTATGAAACTACAGCTCCTATCATTACATGCATTGAGCTATGATAGTTAATGTGGTGTCAAACTGCATTGATTCTAAACTGCAGGTTGTACATCAAAGTTCTGGTTGTCTGTGCTTTTTCTTTCTCTCCTCATTTCTCGTTCTCCTGAAATTATGACATCCAAAACCATGTGAGGTGTGGAATTGGATATAAAAAATCAAAGTGAGAAGGAATCCACTGGAAACAGGCTTGAAAATGTGCCCATTCTTAAAATGTTGCTACCAAGATGATCTGTGGAGGGCTAAGATGGAGAAGTGTGGGTTTAAGTGCAATTTCTGGTGGGAATAGCCTCCAAAGCAGCTGCAAATCCAAAATAACATTCCCATTATTCACATTACTGCACAGTTTTGGCTGCAGAATTTTGTACATACTAGGAATGTGTGAACAGCTGGATGCAGACTGAGATGATACTTCTCGGTGCAATGTGCTCTCCAGTCACCTATTTGCTGCCAATACAAGTTAACTATCTTCCAGACTTGGAACTACTAAAAACTAAAACTTTAAAACAGAGTTAAAATGCTATGTAATGCGAGTCCATTTGGGTAGATGGACAGAAACTCTTCTTAGTGAGATATAGATGGGGATTTTACATACCCTATACACTCATATAAAATCTAGAAATATTAGCCAAAATTATAATTTAGTCTGCTTCTGCAGTGGTCAGTAAGAAACACTATACCTTTACCATCCTCTGAAATTCCTGCAAGCAGATCCTTCCCAAAAACCAGTGTGGTGTTTTGGTTTCTGACTCTCAAGAAAAGAGTTTAAATCCCCGCTCAGTCACCAAAATCTACTGTCTGACTTTAGTGAGGTCACACTTTCTCAACCTCAGAAGAAGGCAAATTCAAACCCCTTCTGAACATTGCTGGTCCCAAGGAATTTGGATAAGGTGTACTCAATCTATAGAACAGTTCTTGATTTTTCTTTTCTGAACCATACATTTGTTTAAGGGGAAAACAACTTTCCAGAAGAACAGGGCTAAACATTATGAGTCTTTCCCCTCCCTCCTTTCTTTCAGTTTTTAAAAGTGGCATCTGCAACCAGCTGTTGAGAATTTGGAGACTTTAAGGGCTTTGTTTGCTTCCTGTGGTTCTGAATTGTGATGGCTGCTCCCATTCCTAGGTAGACCAAACAGCCAGCACAAAGTAAAAATATCCAGGAAACTAACTTTGGTGCTCCTTTAATGTACACATCCAGCTGGGAACATCTGTCAAAAGCTGTTTCACAATGTATACAACACAAGTCAGTGTCCAAGACTCACAAGCAGGGAAGGCAAATGCTTAGAGGCTTTGTGTAACTAGAATACTCCGGCAATGTAAATCTTTGCTTAGTTTATTCTTACATGCAAGAATGACAACTAGAAGTTTACACTCTGTTGAATGAGATGAGAGTTTTGCATATTCTTCACTGATTTATCACTGTCTGGGGAAAAAAATTTGGTCAACATTTCAGAAAGTTTTTTTCTTGCCAAAATGTTTACATTGTCCAAAAATGATGCACTGGTCCTTTGGGAGATATTTTTTCAACCAGCAAGGAATAGACTGGGAATTGTCACCCAGAGGATCTTTTCTTTAGCCACTCTACTGTGGAATGGCCTGAATTTTAAAAAGGATTAAACACTTCTCTCTTCCAGCAGGCCAATTCAGTCAACTTTAAACTTGAGTTATAATTTGATATTTTATAGTTATGTATGATTTTACTGTGTGTGTTAATCTTACGTTTATGTATTTTAAGCTATGTGTTTTAAATTGTTATATGCTTTTAATTTTTTGCACTGTAATTCTATTTTGTTCCCAGTGTGAAGACTTGGGCAGAGACAAGTGAGAAATAAATTGTTGTTGTTGTTGAATTCTTACTATACCCTGTCCCTAATTCCACTCCTGGCTGATAAAAAGATGAGTTTAGCAAGACTTCAGACTTTTCTACTATCAGAAGTGTTTCTTCTTCTGTTTCTGTATTTCTATATAACATTTCTCAAAAAATAGACATCAAAATACTGTAAAATAGTTTTTTTAGAACTGTGCAACATTATGAATAAGCTTTGAGTGGGTGCAAAATTTTAAGGAAATCGTTGAAAAATTATTTTTTTTAGGTATGCTGTAAGTGGCTAATGACGAAGGTGGAAACTTTTTTTCCCCTTTCATGTAGAAATATATATAATGTAAAGACTACTCCTGATGCTTTAAAAAAACAAAACAAAACGGAAGCTCCTATGAAAACAGAACAGGGTAAAACAAAATATATGCCACACTGATTTCATGCTATTTTCCATGTGCAGAAACAGGGCTTTGCAATGTGCCTTTCAGCACAGCTTGAACTTCAGGCAAGCCTATCAGGGAGGCGGAGGAGTGGGAGGGCTCTGAAATGTGTAGTCCAGTCCAGAAGATGAAAACACTACTGCTGTTTATAGAGGGAAACCCAAGCCGTCAGTCCAAATGAATTCCTGCACTAATCCATGCAGACTTCATGTTTTCCACCCGGCCTGGCCGCTATAAAGACTATCTTTAGGAGGCGGCACACACTGCACTTGGAAAGCTGCCCCTGGAAAAGAGGAGGGTGTTGATGCCAGTTTGGCAGGACTTCACTTTGGGTATGGAAAAAGAGGAATGCTCTCTCCTAGGTTTCCCCCCACAGAGTTCAAGGATCTCGAGCCAGATGAAAACAATGCCAAAACATCAACAACACAAGGCTTTCCCCAATTCTCCTGAGCCAGCCTGCACAATGGTTTCCATAGAATTTGTTTTGCCATCATAACAAAGTTTACTCGAGCCAACCACTACAGTGCACTTCACATTTTCAAAGCAAGAACATTAATTTCCTGAACTGTAGGATGCTATTATTATTTTATTATGTTCCCTTAAGGTGCATGCCTGCTTCTGTATTGGGACCTTTTAACACTACTGAATACTACTGTGCTCCATTCTCAACTTGTAGTGGAATTAAAACAGTGATCTCGCATGGCAAGACATATGAGAGTGTCTTCATAGTACCATTTCCTACATATATGCAATAAGTCCCAACATCTGGCCTTCTTTTTTTTCAAACAACAGATTATAGTCAGTCAAACCCAGTATTACAGCTGTTTAGTCTGCAAGCCTGATATCCAGTATGTTCAATCATGCCCTTATTGCTCTAACTCAAAGAATAAGGACTTCATCACATTAGAAAATTTCAGTGCCTGAGGATGCTTCCAGGTTGCTGGGAGGACAGAGCCTGCTGGAGCCCATCAGACAACGTAGGGCTACTTCTAGTGGGGCTCTGTGCTGCCAGAGCACTGCCAACATCCTAGGATGCTGGCCAAGGAACATGGGACGCTTCCTATGTTCTCATTTACAAGAACGGGGCAAAATGGGTGGTGATGCTTCCCCCATGGGATGGGGAAGAGGGTGATGCAGGGTGCAAGGCCCACTGCCCACCAAATTTGCCACACTGCCTGGTGAATCCCCCTGCTATCACCTACTCTTTGGTCCTCAGTGCGATGAGGTCCTAAGTGTGTAACATGTTAGGGAAACAATTGGGCTTTGCCATTCTGTTCTTCATGTTTAAGGCCCGGGCTGTGACGCAGGCGGGAGAGCAAGCCAGTGCAATTAACTGCAATGAATCACTCTGACCAGGAGGTCATGAGTTCAAGCCCCGCTCGGAGCCTATGTTTGTTTGTCTTTGTTCTATGTTAAAAGGCAATAAATGTTTGCCTATATGTGTAATGTGATCCGCTCTGAGTCCCCTTCGGGGTGAGAAGGGCGGAATATAAATGCTGTAAATAATAATAATAATTAATAATTAATAATAATAATAATAATAATAATAATAATAATAATAATAATGTGTAAGACATTTTGTTTGCTGGGGAGAATTCAAACACACACTTCTGCCCTTAAAACCTGAACATATACAGTCCAAGAAACAACATACTGCATTCAGTCCTCCACCTTCACTGGGGTTAGGGGTGCAGGGCATCCAAAGGTTCACAACTATCTCACCCCCCAACACAGATATTCTGGAGTTAAGCCTGGGCTGTATCTGCCAGGGTCAAGGGATTAGGGTCACAGGGAACACCTATATAGGAAACTCTAGGTCTGGAGGAAATTGATCATACAGTTGCTCTGGATGACCTAGCAATTCCTACAGAGGCCATATTAATCAAATCTACAAAAGTCAAACCTTTAAGTGTAAAGGAACAATTATACATGTGTGTTGTTGGACTGCTAAGATAAGTAACTCATTTATGTTTCTTTCACCATACATGGCTAACATGCAGTTTTGCATCTTGCTACAGCCTAGCAGTTATCAAGCCCCAGCATGGACCCTTGCTGCTGTTGCTTTCTAGCCAGAAAAGCAGAGAGCAGGGAAACAATTCATAATCGACTCAAAACATCATCAGACGAGGGTGAATTCAGCATCCTAGGACACTTTCACCCGGTCTAGAGGATGGAGCCCCTTGTTGGATATCACATAACATTGTGTGAGTTCTGGTGGTCCCACTCCTAATCAAGATGAAAGTGTCGCTAGATGCTTCCCCCCCAACATGGGAGGCTTCCCATGTTGTGCTGGCTCCAATGGAGACAGCATGGGGCCTCTCTGCAAGGATGACACTTTCTCCAAGTGTCGCAGAGAGGGAGCTGCGTGTAGGGTGACATATTCATCCTGTTGCTCCCTCTTTCCTCCTGGATGCCAGGCAAAGCAGGACGTTTTACTTGGCCTTTATGATGAGGTTGTCAGATCAGTCAGAAAAGAAGGGAAGGGAAGAAATGAGAGTGCACCCTGAGATGAAGTGTGCCTACTTTTTCCTAAACCACAAGTCCAGAGTAGCAGGATCCTCCTGGAATGAATGATACCCCGTGTCCTCCTCTTTCCTCTAATAAGGATTGGCATCATCCCTTTCTAATGCAAATTTTTTTTGAGTGTGAGAGATTTTTGGATGAAGTGGAGGGGTAAGAGAACAGTTCATTGCACCTCATCCAAAGAGGGATTTACACATAGATAAGTCACTAACAGATTAACAGCCAATGAACAGATTAACAGCCATTAGTTCTGTGCTGCCAACATCTGCCCATGCATTAAAAAACAAACAAATCCAACATTGAGACCAAAAGGATGGGTCTTCTTTCTTCTTAAGACTTGTCTCCCTCTTGCTTTTGCCTCCTATCATTCTAATTTAAACTGCTTTAGGTTTGTGTGTAGAGTATTTATGTGTGGCAGCACAAGTTTCCTGCCATAAACTAGACGTGCACTGCATGTATCGTTCACTGCATACAAAAGAGGAAATGAACGTTTTGATCTGTTCACCACAATATTGTTGAAATGCTAGTAAATATTATGGTCTAGTGGTGATTCAAGGCTAGAGTCATTTGCTCTGCTGGGTTTGGGGGGGGGGTTTGCTTTGCTAAAGAGGGTTTTGGGGCTAAGGCATTGTTTTAAAAACCTGCAAACTGGTCTGAGTAACAAATACTATGGGGCAAAAGAGGTGTAGGTATTTGGCTATCAGGAGAAGGCCTGAGTAACAAATACATTTTGCATAATTTTCCCTCCCTATCTCTCTTTTCCTTATCCTTTCCATTGGAACCTCTAAGAGAGGGGAACTGCAAATAGGAAGTCTTACATAAATGCACCTGGGTGAAACATGTTTGGGAATATGCTCATTCTTAAGAAGGTTGAAAAATCCTGCAAATCTCTTGGGAAGACAGGCGGACAAATGCCAGCGTGCTGGAAGAAGCAAAGACCACCAGCATTGAAGCGATGCTCCTACGCCATCAACTCCGCTGGACTGGCCGAATGCCCAACCACCGTCTCCCAAAGCAGTTACTCTACTCCCAACTCAAGAACGGGAAACGTAATGTTGGTGGGCAGTAAAAGAGATTTAAAGATGGGCTTGAAGCCAACCTTAAAAACTGTGGCATAGACACTGAGAACTGAGAAGCCCTGGCCCTTGAGTGCTCTAACTGGAGGTCAGATGTGAACAGCAGTGCTGCAGAGTTCGAAGAGTCATGAATTGAGAGCTTAAGGGAGAAACGTGCCAAGAGGAAGGAGCATCAAGCCAACCCTGATCGGGACCACCTTCCACCTGGAAACCAATGTCCTCATTGCGGGAGAACATGCGGGTCAAGAATAGATCTCTTCAGCCACCTATGGACACACCCCCAAGACCCCACAACTGGAAGACCATCATCCTCGACCTATGAGGGATCGCCTAAGAAGAAGGTTGAAAACGAAATGATTGATGGAGTATTAGCAGAATACAGTGGGTGGGAAAAGGGAGGATCTAATGCAGTCCACGAGGGTAAAGTAAAGGCGAAGACTATATGTGGATGTGGCTGACAGGGTAGACTGGGGCTTTGCTATAATGCTTTTTAGCCAACTTTATGTTTTGTTGTTTTTGTGTGTGTGAAACTTGCACAGGGAACACTACTTCTGGTTGGGTTTTGTGCTATGTTAATTTCTGAGAAGCTTGAGTGCCATTTGAAAGAGGAGAAGGAATAGAAAAATTACCTTAGCAGTCAAAATGTGTTGGACTGACTGACCATTCATTTGCAGTAAATACCATGACATTTGCTTACAACTTCTGGCTTCAAAGTATACCTCTGTCTCCTGGATTTCCTTTCCCAGGGAAAAGGCCAATGACTGGCACAAGAGAGGAACACTGAATATAAGAAGAGTCAAGAGATGGCAAAACCAAAACTCAACCTAATTCTGTGCCCTCTTCCTCACAAGAGTCAACAGATCTTTACAAGCAACCTTATAAGTAATGCTTGACTTCTCTCATTATTTGTCTTTGAGGAGATATATTGGTTTGATACCTGGAACCTGCATTTGGCAATTCTGGCTGAAACATACTCAAGACTTAATATCTATGAATGTGCGAACACACATTATCACTACCACCACACCAGTCGTCATCATTATTACATCTTATAATAGTGAGCTAAACTGCTTCAGATTCTGCATCTATGGATCCATCCATTCACAGCTTGAAAATACACACACACATACACATATATTCTCAAAAACAATTTTTGATTTTGTCATTTTATATAATTGGCACAATTTTATTAGGGTATTACATTTAATGAGACTTGGGCATCCGTAGATTTTGCTATTCACATGGTCCTGGAACCAAATATCAGCAGATACCGAGGACCATACATGAATATTACATGATGTAAATATATATATATGATTTTTTCCTATCAGTCACAGTCTCAGCTTCATCCTTCATCTATTTTGGGGGGTCAAAAATCAGAGATTACCTGAATATTCAATACAATACATGCATATGGAAACCCACAGTTAAAATTATGTGATTTAACATAGAAAACTGGAGTTGGTAGGGTTAAGCATCCCCTCTCCACAAGATCTTCATCTGCTTAAATTCTCAGCCTCCTGGGATGTGTTTGGTCAGTTTTTTTTAAGTCAGAGGAAAGATACACACAGTGGCATGCCACAACTAGCCTTACGTTATCCTCAACATTTCCATCAAAGTTTAAACCATCCAAATAAACCAGCAACAACTGAGACATTGCAAATGTCAGAGGAGTCATTCATGCTTTTCTCTCTTCTTGGTCTTGTATTTGACTTGATTCATTCATAGGTGATGAAGTCATTTCATATTTTAAAAAAATACACATATACCAAAACCAACTTATTTAACTAGTCTCTTTTTGACTTACAGAGAAAACTGAGAAAGTTTTCATCATATTCAATTGCGTACTTGAGTTCAACTTTTTGGTGTTATTGCTGCATGAAAAGTTAAGCGGTCTCCATGTAAATCTAGGATTACCTTATTTTAATGAATGTCTTACATGTGTGAGTTCAAAGAGCTGTCCCGTATTCTAGAACATCACAGTCCCAGAGAAGATCGAAAAATACATCTTCAATCAGAACATTATGGCACCATTGAGGCTAGATTTATTTTCTTTAAATAATTTTGTTCTGGGATTTATTATGCCAGTCAGAGAAAAAGACTCCCCACTGTATGTGGACTGAAAACACAAGCTCTGTTGGGATGCTAATACTCGTTCTCAAGAGGGTATAATTTGCTTATTTTATTTATAAAGCAAACCTTTGATGACCGTGCACCCTGTTCTACTTCTGATGCTTAATTAGGTGGTTGAATACTAAGGGGTACCAATTCAGGCCACTGGTGGAAAGATGGTATACAATTTTGAAATTTCTCCCAATTATGAACTTCCTATTGGCAGTTAATTGCAAAAGCAACACTTAGTAAAATTCTGCATTGTTATGAATATTAAAAGCCTGGGATGCCCTTCAAAGACTAAGCACCTCATCAGATGGGCAGGGGGAAAGAAGGGGGAAACAGAGGGAACCATCCTCCATCATTCCCTACCATCTTCCTCTGTCTTCTGGGATAGCCTGCTATCCCATGTGGTTTCCTTTCCTTTCCTTGCTTCCTCTTCATGTTATTCAATGAGGAGTCAGGTGTTACCAAAGCCACCCTGGGCTCCGTTACTTCATACTGCCGAAACACAGCCCCACAGAGCCCCGCCGAAAGTTGCCCTTCTTCATGTGATGAGCTCTGTGGGATTCCATTTCGGCAACATGGAAAAACGAGGAGAGGACACAGATAATATTATGTCTAGCCATCAACAGATTATCAATAGCTATGATTAGGAGCATACATATTGAACAGAACTTTTAGTTCTCCAGCTGCTGCTGGGCTTCAGTTCCCATCAACTCTAGCCATGACCAAAGATCAGAGTCAACGGAACTGTAGCTCAATATCATCTATACACAAAATCAGTAATAATTTTATCCTAGGCTAAAAGATTTTCCCTCCTAACCTGGACAAATCAGGACCTGGTTTCCACCATAATTTCCACTGTCCAGGTTTAAAGAGAGTTTTTTAAGATCAAATATTTAAGCTAACTATATATTTCTTATATGTAGCTGCTACAAAAGAACATAAATATAAAGTGAAGTTCATCATTGTTTCTGGAGATGACTCAGACCTCTGGGTAAGTTTCTAGACATGCTGTTGGCATGTCTTCTCATTTGTTCTTCTCTTCAATTACAGATGGAAAAAAATTCTGGATCCATCTAGTACATTTAATCATAGAATAGTAGAGTTGGAAGAGACCTCATGGGCCATCCAGTCCAACCCCCTGCTAAGAAGCAGGAAATCGCATTCAAAGCACTCCCGACAGATGGCCATCCAGCCTCTGCTTAAAAGCCTCCAAAGAAGGAGCTTCCACCACGGCCCGGGGGAGAGAGTTCCACTGTCGAACAGCTCTCACAGTGAGGAAGTTTTTCCTGATGTTCAGGTGGAATCTCCTTTCCTGTAGTTTGAAGTCATTGTTCCGTGTCCTAGTCTGCAGGGCAGCAGAAAACAAGCTTGCTCCCTCCTCCCTATGACTTCCCTTCACGTATTTGTATATGCTATCATGTCTCCTCTCAGCCTTCTCTTCTGCAGGCTAAACATGCCCAGCTCTTTAAGCCGCTCCTCATAGGGCTTGTTCTCCAGACCCTTAATTATTTTAGTCGCCCTCCTCTGGACGCTTTCCAGCTTGTCAACATCTCCCTTCAACTGCGGCGCCCAAAATTGGACACAGTATTCCAGGTGTGGTCTGACCAAGGCAGAATAGAGGGGGAGCATGACTTCCCTGGATCTAGACGCTATACCCCTATTGATGCAGGCCAGAATCCCGTTGGCTTTTTTAGCTGCCGCATCACATTGTTGGCTCATGTTTAACTTGTTGTCCACGAGGACTCCAAGGTCTTTTTCGCACACACTGCTATCAAGCCAGGCGTCCCCCATTCTGTATCTTTGCATTCCATTTTTTCCGCCGAAGTGAAGTATCTTGCATTTGTCCCTGTTGAACTTCATTTTGTTAGTTTCGGCCCATCTCTCTAGTCTGTCAAGATCATTTTGAATTCTGCTCCTGTCTTCTGGAGTGTTAGCTATCCCTCCCAGTTTTGTGTCGTCTGCAAACTTGATGATCGTGCCTTCTAACCCTTCGTCTAAGTCGTTAATAAAGTTGTTGAACAGAACCGGGCCCAGGACGGAGCCCTGCGGCACTCCGCTTGTCACTTCTTTCCATGATGAAGATGACGCATTGGTGAGCACCCTTTGGGTTCGTTCGCTTAGCCAATTACAGATCCACCTAACCGTAGTTTTGTCTAGCCCACATTTTACTAGTTTGTTTGCCAGAAGGTCGTGGGGGACTTTGTCAAAGGCCTTACTGAAATCCAGGTAGGCTACATCCACGGCATTCCCTGTATCGACCCAACTCGTAACTCTATCGAAAAAAGAGATCAGATTAGTCTGGCATGACTTGTTTTTGGTAAATCCGTGTTGACTATTAGCAATGACCGCATTTGTTTCTAAGTGTTTGCAGACCACTTCCTTAATGATCTTTTCCAGAATCTTGCCTGGTATCGATGTGAGGCTGACCGGACGGTAATTGTTTGGGTCGTTTTTTTTTCCCTTCTTGAAGATAGGGACCACATTCGCCCTCCTCCAATCTGCTGGGACTTCTCCCGTTCTCCAAGAACTCTCGAAGATAATTGCCAGTGGTTCTGAAATAACTTCCGCTAGTTTCTTCAGTACTCTTGGATGTAGTTGATCTGGCCCTGGCGACCTGAATTCGTTTAGAGCGGCCAGGTGTTCCTGGACAACTTGTTTCCCTATTTGGGGTTGGATTTCCCCCAATCCTTCGTCCATTCCATGTTGCTGAGGTTGAAGATGGCTTTCTTTTTGTGAGAAGACCGAGGCAAAGTAGGTGTTAAGCAGTTCTGCCTTTTCCCTGTCCCCTGTCGCCATCACCCCATCTTCTCCTTGCAGTGGCCTTATCGCCTCCTTTTTCTTCCTTTTTCTACCAACGTAAGCAAAAAAGCCTTTTTTGTTGTTTTTTATGTCCCTGGCAAGCCTGAGCTCATTTTGCGCTTTAGCCTTGCGAACCTTTTCCCTACAGGTGTTGGCTATACGTTTGAATTCTTCTTTGGTGATTTCTCCCCTTTTCCACTTCTTGTGCATGTCACTTTTGAGTTTTAGCTCAGTTAGAAGTTCTTTGGACATCCATTCTGGCATCTTTGTACTTGTCTTATTTTTCTTCTTTGTTGGCACTGTTTGCATTTGCGCCTTGAGTATTTCACTTTTGAAAAACTCCCATCCATCCTTAACTCCCTTGTTTTTTAATATTGGCGTCCATGGAATGCCGCTCAGTAATTCCTTCATTTTTTGGAAGTCAGCTCTCTTAAAGTCCAGAATGCGTGTTTGACTTGTCTTAGTTTCAGCATTCCTTTGTATTGCAAACTGCAGGAGCACATGGTCACTTGCCCCTAAGGATCCGACGACTTCAACTGTATTGATCAGGTCTTCCACATTTGTTAAGATTAGATCAAGAGTTGCTGATCCCCTTGTTGCCTCTTCTACCTTCTGGACCATAAAATTGTCTGCAAGGCAAGTGAGGAATTTGTTGGACTTTGTACTCTTGGCTGAGTTTGTTTTCCAGCAGATATCGGGATAATTGAAATCGCCCATGACTACTATATCTCTTCTTTGTGCCTGTTTGGTCAGCTGTTGACAGAAGGCTTCATCAAGTCCTTCATCCTGACTCGGAGGTCTGTAGTAGACACCCACAACGAGATCTTTTTGAGTCCCGGTTCCCTTGATTCTTATCCAGATGCTTTCAAGCTGGTTTCCCGGATTACAGTCTTGCATTTCTTCTGCAATGTAACTGTTTTTGACATATAAAGCTACTCCCCCTCCTCTCCCCTTTGTTCTATTTCTGTGAAAGAGGTTATAGCCCTCAATGGTTAAATTCCAGTGATGGAAGTCATCCCACCAGGTTTCAGTGATGCCTATGACATCGTATGTGTGGTGCTGTGCTAAGAGTTGGAGTTCGTCTTGCTTATTTCCCATGCTCTGAGCATTAGTGTAAAGACATGTAAGCTCCTGTGACCTCCCCTCGAGCTGTTTATTTGGGCTTATTGTGCTCTCTGTACTTGGTCCTTGCTGTGTTTGTGCAGCCCTCCGTTTAGCCTTTTGGCGGTTCCCTGTGGTCGTAGGTAATATAGTGTTCACCAGGCTGTTGTTCCCCTCCCCCAGTGGATCTAGTTTAAAGTGCGCCTGATGAGGTTTGTGAGTCTGTGTGCAAAAAGATGTTTTCCTACTTGTGTGAGATGCACCCCATCACTTTTGCCCGCCCAAATTCAGGAAGCTCCCAAAAATGGGTCAGGGGAGCTACTGAAATCCGGACATCAAAAATAACCTGTGGTTTAACCGAGTTGCATTTCCCTAGAGATATTACTACAGTTTTGATGCCAGTATTTTCCTTTTTATTGCTTTTATTGTCTTAAGTTGTATTTTATTCTTGTATTTGTTTTATAAACTGTCCCTATTCACTTATGAAAACAGAAACACAAGGGTTTAAGATAGCAAAGGTTATAATTAAGTAAAAACACATGAGCTAAAAGAGAAGGCAACACTTTGCTTTTGTCTGAGCCAATGGTTCCTAATCTTTGGGTCTCCATGTGTTTGCGACTTTAACTCCCAGAAATTCCAGCCAGCTTACCAGCTGTTAGGAAGTGTGGGAGCTGAAGTACAAAACACCTGAAGGCCCAAAGATTGGGAACCACTAGTCTAAGCCTATAGGGAAGGGAAAGATTCCATAGCCCTTGCTGTCCTCTTGCCCCCATCCTGTGCATTCTGAAATCAATTTGCAGCAATTGATGTAAGCTGAAAACAAAGGGAAGAGAAACTGGGACATTTAAAAGCAGCTGAAAAGAGACATACAACTTGATCTAGCCACAAGTATGTTGACCTTTAGTAAAACATATATAATTTGGGAGGTGGATAGAAGAAGGTGATATCCTATTTTATCAAATTGTCTTGGTATTTCTTTGAAGAGAATGAGTAATGTCTGATTATTTACATGACCTACTAAAGCATTCAGTGATTATGCAGTGAGTACTTGGCACGTTAGGGAATAAACTTCATTGTGGTTGAGTTTCCAGCCACATTCCTCTTTTGGGTAACTCTTACTGTATTTTAGAATAATCATTGAAAGTGTGTCATCTAGAAACTGATTTAGAAACGTAATCCTGGTAATTCTTGGCAGCTTTAGAGCAAGTGTGGTTCAACGGCAAAAGAGCTGGAATGTACTCTTGATAGAAAAGGGTTCACAAATTCATAGTGTCACTGTATGGAATCAGAAAAGTCACGCACCCTGCCTTGTATAAACTTGGAATGACAGCAATCTATCACACAAAATTTTGGGGATGGCAAACATCCACAGCACTATACAACAGATTCTAAATGCTCTAAAATCACCAGATCCAGACTGATATGATATTGTATATTATCAGATTGGTATACGGGGGGGTGTAAGGGGGATGAGGACATCTGAGGTATATACCTAAGATTAAGGTACATTCGGTTATAAGTTGGCCACTCCCACTCTCTTTATTTGCATATTTATAATTTTGCTCAGCCTAGATGTATACTGTATGTTGTGTTTATATTGTCTGTTTTGATAAGGCCAATTGTCTGATCAGTAAAATCATTTCTAGATATTGGAAGCTAAGAAGAGTCAGCCCTAGTTAGTACTTGGTTGGGAGACCAATAAATCCCAGGTGTTGTAGCTATATTTCAGAGGAAAGAACTGGAAAAACTATCTCTAAGTATTCCTTTCCTAAGAAAACACTATGAAATTCATTGGGTCACTATAAGTCGACAGGAAATTTGAAAGTATGTACGCACATAAAGAAAAGACAAGCAAGTGGTTACAAGATGTTGACTGTGTGTGTGTGTGTGTGTGTGTGTGTGTGTGTGTATGTGTGTGTACATACATACATATATGAGAGAGAGACTATATGCAGTCAGATACAGTGTTTCTGTCAGGATACATAGAATTTAACCTGATATACCTCTCCTCTCCTCTACTCAGTCTATTGCCTATATACTCATGTTGAAATGTTAGTACATCTAAAGTTTCTATAAGTATTTCAGTGTATTAAAGATCACCTAAAATGGCAAAGTTCAACATCCAGATGAGATCAGAACTATTGCCCAAGAAACATTGCCCATAATTATGTTAACTTTAGGCTTTAAAAACTGAACATCACACAGAGACATATATTAGCAGAAACCACAGCTTCGGCTTCAGCCATGTCATATTTCATCTGCTGTAATACCCTTCGGTACTTAACTCCTAATGAAACAAGGGCTCTATTGTGTGGCATTTTGATTAGCATACTGATTAAATGTGGAATAGTATAATGTGACATGGATTCATAATTGATTGGAAAACCCATGTTCAAAGAATCATCATCTTTGAATGATATATACAAGTTAAAGCAGGTTCAGATAAATGCAATGAGAATTGTAAGAGGTAAAGGTAAAGGTAAAGGTTTTCCCCTGACATTAAGTCTAGTCGTGTCAGACTTTGTGGGTTGGTGCTCATCTCAATTTCTAAGCCAAAGAGTTCTCCGTAGACATCTCCAAAGTCATGTAGCCGGCATGACTGCATGGAGTGCCATTACTTTCCCGCCAGAGTGGTACCTATTGATCTACTCACATTTGCATGTTTTCGAACTGCTAGGCTGGCAGAAGCTGGGGCTAACAGTGGGAGCTCACCCTGCTCCCCAGATTCGAACCGCTGACCTTTCTGTCAGCAAATTCAGCAGCTCAGTGGTTTAACTCGTTGCACCACTGGAAGCTCACCTTATAAGGTACAGAGTGTTAAACATATGAGGACAGGTTGAAGGGCCTGGGTGGGTTCAGCTTGGTGGAGAGAAGATTGAGATATGACACACTTTTAAAGTATCTCAAAGGCTGCTACAAAGAGAAGGGTGCAGGCTTGTTTGCTGGTGCCTCAGAGGTCTGCCTAGGTCCAACAGTGCTGGGATATTAGAAGCAACAGATTGATGGTTAGAGAGGTTCAAGCAAGTGAATCAATTGCTTAGAGAGGTGATGGGATCTCCCTCTCTAGGTGTCTTCAAAAAGAGGTTGGACAGTTACCTGTTTGAAAAGCTCTAACTGGAGTTTCTGCTTTGACTAGAATATTGGATTCAGTGGCCTACGAGACCCTTCCAACTGTTTGATGTTCTATCTTGAAGATCCCGTGTTGGGATGGTACTGTAGACCTGGTAATAGTTGTGCACACTTGGTCCAGTACATGAGGCAGACTTTTTATGGTGAGAAATATCCTCTAATCCAGTTCAATCCAATCTGTCTGTTTGCACCAGGAAGCTGGAAATCCAGTGAAGGATATTGATATATTATGCTTTTTATTTAGCTGGACATTACTTTGATTTCTATTCTAGCAATGTCATGGCCCAGGCCCAGAGGATGGCAAAGTTTGCCTGGATTCCAAAATGGATAAATTGTTCTCTATTCTAGCAGTGCTTCAGTTCTTACTTTCCATAAAGCAAGCAAATAGGTCACAGGCAAGAAAGGAGGGTATGCAAAGGGATCTTGGAGCACCTTTTGTTCAGTGTAGAATAAATGCATTTTTCCCAAGGAGATACACACACTGCAAATCCTACAAAGAGTGCTGCAATTTGATTTAACAATATTCCTTTTTCCAAATAAATGGGGAATTTTTCATCTTGGCTTTATTGTTGCCGGAGAGACCGTGTGCGTGAGGGGTGCGAGCACAAATTGTGAATGTGTACTCTGAGAAAGGCCGCTGAGTTCCGTTCTGTGGTGATCTTGCTCTCTTAATAGATTTTGTATGTTCTTCTGAACAGGAAACGCTTTATAGAAAAACTTGCCCGTGGGCATTGTACTGTACCAATTAAAGGATTCCTGAATTCAAGAACAAAGAAGTGCCAGTAGAACAACTTCGTTCTTTTTTTAAAAAAAATCACCCAATGTCTTTTCCTCCTTCCTCTAGTGCTGAGTCTGGATTTATCATTTTTATTTTCACTTGCATTTTGTAAGATGATTGGGCAAGGTCACTTGGAAACAGTGCAGGTAGATTTGTTTTATGAAGAACTTAGGTCTACTTTAAAAACAGTTCTTAAGCATATCTGGCATTTGGCACCTTTTAGCTAAGGCTCTTTATGTGTTTTGAAAAACATTAATTATGCCTCTATGCAATTTTGTGAAGCAACAGTTATGGAAATTCATAGAGCGCCTTGCAAATATAAATACGCATTGTTGTAAGAAAAGGAGTAAGATCCTGCCAGAGAAGCTGAGAAAGAAAATGTACCTTACTTGATTACTAGTTGATAAAGCACATAGCCAGTAGAAACACACAGGCTCATACAGGCAGAACTATCCTAGCCAAAGGGAAAAAGAATATCATGACTGCAGAAAATGTAGGAGAAGATCTGCATCGTAAATTTCTGTCTACTCCAGAAATGTGGCAGATGCAGTAGCCTGACACACGTTTCATCCTTAAGACCCCACATTTGGTCCCCAAATATCTAAATATCTCATAACTGGACAGAGTCTTTATGAGAAAGAAAGATCAGATAATACTGGGTTGGTGTATGTGAAGAGGGTAGCTGGCAAGCCTGGCTCAAGGCAACCAACCATGGCTCAGAGATTGCTGGAAGTGGGACTGTGGGGGGATGCAATGTAACAAAAACTGAAGACTATCTCTGTAAGGGACAGATAGGATTTGGATTTGAGAGAGACTGGGAAGAGCTGGAATAGAAACAGGACAGTCAGTGAGAAGAAACAGATGAGTATAGTTTGAGGGAGTTGTGTTTGACCCAGAGTTCAAGGGTTAATATAGTGATTATGTCTTAATAAACATCCACTTTTTTCTTTGTTTTGCCACTTTCTCTGTCTGTTTATATTAGGTTTGGTGGAAATTGCCATGCTAACCACAGCAAAGCCACCAAATCAACACAGCCACAGGAGCCCCCGATGGTGCAATGGGTTAATTTATTTACAGCATTTATATTCCGCCCTTCTCACCCCGAAGGGGACTCAGGGCGGATCACACTACACATATAGGCAAACATTCAATGCCTTTTAACATATAACAAAGACAAGACAAACATAGGCTCCGAGCGGGCCTCGAACTCATGACCTCTTGGTCAGAGTGATTCATCGCAGTGATTCATTGCAACTGCTCTCCAGCCTGCGCCACAGCCCGAGCCCTTGTGTTGGCAGGACTGATGACCTGAAGGTTGGGTTGCTGACCTGAAGGTTGCTGGTTCAAATCCGGGGAAAGCATGGATGAGCTCCCTTTATCAGCTCCAGCTTTCCATGCAGGGACATGACAGAAGCCTCCCACAAGGATGGTAAACATCAAAACATCCGGGCATCCTCTGGGCAACGTCCTTGCAGACAGCCAATTCTCTCAAACCAGAAGCAACTTAAAGTTTCTCAAGTCACTCCTGACACACACACATACACACACAACACAACCACAAATCCATATAATAAAAGGCTCACCCTGAGTCCCAAGTACACAATCCAGGAAGGGATTAAGAAGTCAACAAAGACAGGATGAGCAGCAAAATTACAAGAGTTGGAACTATGGAGCCCACATAGAAAGTACAAACAACAAAGAGTGCTACAACAAAGACTAAGAAATAGATAATTGTAGTACTTTTTCTCATCATGGCATGAGTTTCTATGAACTATGATCCATTGCATTAGATACTGGAAGTATTACACATAATTTCAGCTATCTATTCAGGCTATATGTGTATGTACATGCAAAACTTTATAATGTTAATTCCAGTTTGTCTGGTGTTTGAAGAAGCAATAGAGCAAAACCAAATCAACAAAAACGTTTTTCAACCATTTTCAGTCATCAAGGTGATTTCATTTCAGTTGTACTTTAGGGGTAAGATTATAGGAAAAAACAGTAGTAGCTGCCATATTATTTTATCTAAAAAGGAATGCTCTTAGTTACTTTTGGAATCTGGGCAGAGTAAAAACAGCTGCCACCATCTAAAGAAACTTTTGCAGAGTTGATAGATCATTCCTCCACGACTCATTCTTTTTAAGAGATATAATGTTAAATATCACTCAAAAAGCGACAGCTATTGAATCAGGCTTGTTTAAAATATATAATCACAGCATTCAAGCCTTTTAAAACATTGGAAACGAATAAGTATTTGGTTTTTTTTTAAAAAAAAATCTGGATCTTTTTTTAAAAAGTTTTGCAACATATTCTAAAACCTGTTTGAGATGAAGAAAAGAATGAGAGGGCACCAATGCAGTCCCATTTGTGTGTCTTTTCTGGAGGAGATTATAAACTTCAACTGGGTCTACTTATGAGTAAGTCTACTAAGTCAATGAAATTATTCAATGAAATAAAGGTGGGAAAGAAGGACATTCAAGAAAATTTCTCTTCAAATTACTGGCTCAGTTTTACAAATAGTGAACTACTAGGCCATTTTTCCCTCCTAACACTAAGCCGTACAAGCACACATGGTTGTATGGAGGAGAGCAGAAACCTCAACAAAGAGAATCAGTGTACTGATATTTAATCACGAACAGAACTGAAAACATTCAGATTAGCGTCACCTCTGCACTCCAGGGTGATTGCAAAAATGGCCATGCCTGCTTCAAAAAGCTGTTCTAATTATAACTTATCATTTCTCTAATCAAACTACAGGCTTTAAAAAACATACAAACTTATTCACCCTGAAAGTTCAAGGGAAAGCATAAGGAAAACTTCACATTTCCTGTCCTATCATCAAAGTGCAATGCTTGCCGTGCAGAAAGAATAAATATAGTAAAATACTGCATTGAAGTATGAGTGAATATGTTCTGGGCAGTGGAAAATTAGAAGATGCAAGAGGCTATCTCATCTCTTTAGCTACAGGATTTCCTATCTCGCAGCAGAATCATGGTGCAGTTGATGTTGGAGGCTAAAGAAAAATGAAATGGTTTATGTCTCCAGAGGGATGCAGGCGGACTGAAAAAAACCCCCACATGTTTTAACCACAAGAGACACTTTCCACTCAGAAACAGTTCATATATCATAACCAAGTTTCCCATGCTACACAACTAGCTGAGTTTTACCCAGAATCATCTAGCGATCACCTATACCATCAGCTGACTCAGATTTTATGCTTTTATTCTGCTAAAAAAGCAACCAAGTTCCTAGCCCATGGAGGAGCCAAGATACAAAGCAAAAGATCTGCTTTGATTAAACCTCACCTGGAATACTATGTCCAATTCTGGGCACCACAGTTCAAAAGCGATATTGACAAGCTGTAAGGTGTCCAGAGGAGGGAGACTAAAATGATCAAAGGACTGGAGAACATGCCCTATGAGGAGTGTCTCAAAGAACTGGGTATGTTTAGCCTGCAGAAGAGAAGGCTGAGAGGAGACATGATAGCCATGTATAAATATATGAAAGGATATCATAAGGAAGAGGAGGTGGGCTTGTTTTCTGCTGCCCTGGAAACGAGGACTCAGTGCAATAGGTTCAAATTACAGGAAAGGAGATTCCACTTGAACCTTTAAGAAGAACGGTAAGAGCTCTTCAACAGTGGAACTCTCTGCCTCGGACTGTGGTAGAAGCTCCTTCCTTGGAAACTTTAAAACAGGGGTTGGATGGCCATCTCTGTATGGCAGGGGGTAGGGCTAAATGGCCTGTGAGGTCTCTTCCAACTCTATGATTCTATACAGTCACTATTTTGAAATCTATTTTCTGTGAAACAAGCCTGCTGCTCCCCTTCAATTTTTTAAGCAACAAGTGAAATCTCACACTTTTGACTTACATTTTGGGAGATTTAGAAATGTTGAATGACTCTTCCTCTTTTAAATTACTCTGGAAAATGATAAAATTTGGACAAAAAGTCTAACTTTTGGGGAAAGCCTAGCTAAAGTCTAATTTGTAGTACACAGAAAACAAAATACCCATAGGAAAGTAAGGTCTACCAAAACAATGCAAAGTAACTCTGTAAAATAAGATACAATGTTCATTCTTAACCATCTTTTGCAGACAGCAATCCACTTCCTTAGATGTATAGATATTGCATTGGAAGCTACATTGGGTTTGGGATTTGTGCGTAATTAGTGTGGTAAAAGAAAAATACAACCATGAGTCTTAACCAACAGTAGGGGTAGTAAAGACATTCCAGCATAGATCAGCTGAATAATACATACTATGGTGAAAAGTTAGAATAGATAAAAGAATGTTTAAAAAATAGCTTCTGGTAATATATATCAATATTTATATACTGAAGAAAATCACATATTGTTTCTACCTTGATTTCCTCTATATTTCTCCCTGTGAATCTTTTTTTTTTGGGGGGGGGATTCCTGTGGTATTCTTATGGATCTGCATGGGGGTTTCCAGGAGCTCGAATGGATGGCCCTTGTGGTCTGTTCCAATTCTTCTATAGTTCCATGATTCTATGATAATTTGTATCAGAACAATAATGTATATTGTCACTAATCCCCCCCCCCCCAAAAAAAATGCTACCAAAGCTGAAACATAGTTGTAGTAAAAAGAATGTAAGAATTAAAGCACTTTAATGCAGCCCTGTGTGAAAAATGTATTTTGGCTGAGGACTGAATTCAAATTTAGGGAAATTGTCAGTGGAGCACATGAAGTGATGGACCAAATCAAAAACTGTAGTGCCAAAAAGCACCCGTATAATTTTGCTTAGTCTTATTGCAAGTAAGTAAGCCTTAGGGAAGCTGTCTAATTCTCTATGATCTTGCCTAGAGGAGATCCATTGAATTAATTGGATTTACCTACACAATGATTTGTCACTCCACTCAAATTTAAATCCTTCCTCAAAATTAGAGCTTAATAGTTGAATGGGCCTACTCTAACTGTGACTAACCAAGACTCCAGCCTATACAAAAGTTGGAAAGTAACTAACTGATGGTATGATGGATAAAAGCACACGAGGAACCACAAGAAGGATGCAATGGGAATCCATTATGAGCTCAGCAGACATTCTTTTCCTCTATGGATTCCTTCTTTTTTTGTGGTTTTCATAAATCATAGTGTGCTTATAAAGACATACTCATGACAATACAAAAACATAATTAGAAACCATACCACCCTTTTATTAGACATATTATTTAGATATTAAGGGTATGTTTTTGTGTCTTATGCTGCCAGAAAACTGAATGTAGAACATAGAAGATAAAGGGTTATACTAAAGAGAGGAGCAAAGTAAACACAGAACTGTCACTTGGAGCACTCATTTTTCCTCAGAACGATGAGGAAGAACAGTGATCAGTATTTTACTCCCTACCCGGAATCACTGGAATGTATTATAGTTAGTTCTTGCATTATTTTCTTCTAGGAGCAAAACCATGTCACAATAATATTATTCAGACACTCCCAAAACTCATCAATTGGTTTTTTCTCATGACAATTTAGATTATGCACCAATTGACCAATGCATCTGCTTTGGAAGTTATTTTCATAGCACATCATGGTCCATCTATTTTCATGATTGGTCAACGATCATGAAGACACCAAATCAAGACCCCAAAATCATTATGAAGCTATCATCCCACCCACAGTGAAATGCCCATTGGTTTCCATATGGTAGCACTATGACGCTCGTCCATACTTAAAGCTCATTCAAGAAAGGAAATTAAACAACAGCACTTTCAATGTCTCTTTTAAAAATGAAAGTTCAAGCCTGCAGAGGGTGTGCATTTTTAAAACTGGGAAGGTCTTGAATCAATTTTGTAATTTATATGAATGAATGAAGAAGTTTAGAAAGATAGGAAACACGGGGCATGCTTGTCATTGCTTGTTGTGTCTAATTGATTCACCTGACATTCAGTTTTACAGAACAAAGTAAAGGTTTACATTAGAGAATACTCCAATGTGTGTCCTCACATTGAACAATGAACCCCAGTGAGGTGTCCCAACTATAATCACAGTCATTTCAGCAGTATATGACATCATCAAGAACTTGGTTCTAGTTAACAAGTTATAATTATCACTCCCAGGAGAACTGAATTGAGATCAAATTCTTAGTGGGTTTCTCCACACCAACCACATATTTTATTAAAAGAAAAGATATCGCTTGAACTAATTAGCCTAATCTGCTTATGGAGTAAAAAAATATAAATGTGCTTAGAGCAAGAGTCACTACATTTTTTCTATATGTTCTAGAAGTGAAAATATCTGGAATTACAAGGAAATTGTGCTTTTGTACACATGTATAGACATACACATGCATACAGTGGCTGTGTTCTTCAAGTTTTGGAAATTCCTTGCTTTTTGTGCATGAGGAAGTGTACTGGTGATGCCCAATGACAGCCGTGTAATTCCTCCCGCCAACAGAAGCTGCTTCATAACTACATACCCTTCAGGAGGAAAAAGCTTGTCCTCTGAACTCAAGCTTCTGAGCCAATATTAGAATTGCTGCCGAGTGTTTGCCACGCTGAGTCCCTCAGTAAGGGAGAGAGGGCAGGATATAGAACAAAGTAAATAAATAAATAAAATAAGGTTAGGGTCTGAATTTGGCTTATGATTCTTGGCTTGCATTGGAGTGAGAAGGTATGCTTAGGGTCCTGATGCAATGCTAATTTCTATCATGTTGGTGCATTCCAATTATTTATTAAAAATTTTAAACCCTCTTTTTTCAAGAACTGGTCCTTTTCCCAAAATCCACCAGAACAAAAACGTCTTTGCCTTTCATTGGAAGGAAATATATCATAGGCTAATTTAGGTTCTCTCTGGTGGGTGTTCCATGGCTTGGGAGTAGCCTACAAAAATTGCTCCCATTAGCAAGAATTGTCGAAATTGGATCTGTTGGTCACCATGCATCAGAACAGTCACTTCTGAATTATTGATATGCCAAGATTCTCCTTATTGTTTTGCGTAAACAGGCCATTGTGTTTTCCAAACCTTATGGATATAGATGCTACATCACTTTCTTACAAAGGTAAAGCATGAGTAGGTAGGAACTTTTAAAAGTACTGCTGCTTACCATCATCCAAGTAGGCTTGGTCAAGATTCTGTTCCTGTTTAACGGTGACTCCTGTTGATGTGGTTTCTTTCTGGTCGCTTACTGGCGGTCCATTTTTGACTGGTCTCTGCTGCTGAATCACGGTAGGGTATGAACTTGGGCTTAACCTTTGTGCTTGGCTGACCTGAGGCTGGCTGGGTCTCACTCCACTGGATGTGAAGTTTTCGCTACACATAATATGTTGAAATTCCTGATGGCTTTCACACCTCAAGTGTTGGTTGGTCGAAGGAGAGCAGTGAATCACAGGAGGAGACTGCTGATTGGCTGGAGAATGATGAAGCCCTGCTGAACTTTGGCTGGGAGATCCTGTGTGCACCAACACTGACCTGTGAACATCTGGAATGGAAACTTGTGCAGCCATTAAGCTGGACTGCTGATAGCCCAAGTGGCTAGGACTGAGACTTTTGCTTCTTTGATATATTACAGCTCCTGGGTTTTGCTGAGGATACTGAGATTCAGGAGAAGACAAGCTTGAGCGCAACTGCTGGCAGGAAGCCATTGTGGCCACAAGACAGGAAGGAGACTCGGAGACCATTGTATGGTGTGAATAATAAGGCTGTGTTACTGTTCTTAGACCACTGTGTACTGTATTGCAGATTAAAGCTGGATCATAATCATCAATGGGCTCTGTTTTGATGGAAGGCACTGGAACAAAGTACATATAAAGGACATGATTCTTAGCTATCAAACAGTTAAGCAGAGGAAGCAGGATGGGCACAAACAATAAACACATTGTATATTTCCCCTCAATCATAGATAGAGGCAGATGCTGGCTTCTATTGGGCAGTGAGTCTAGTTTACATTTTAATCCGAATTTTAGAGAACCTATCCAAGGTCCTGAAACTTAGCTTTAAAATAGGTTCAGAACACTGGAGAACCTCTTTAAAGTCATAGGTAAAGGTAAAGGTTTCCCCTGACGTTAAGTCCAGTCGTGATCGACTCTGGGGGTTGGTGCTCATCTCCATTTCTAAGCCGAAGAGCTGGCGTTGTCCATAGACATCTCCAGGTCATGTGGCCGGCATGACTGCATGGAGTGCCGTTACCTTCCTGCCGGAGCGATACCTATTAATCTACTCACATTTGCATGTTTTTGAATTGCTAGGTTGGCAGGAGCTGGGACTAACAGCGGGCACTCATTCTGCTCCCAGGATTTGAACCTGACACCTTTCGGTCCGCAAGTTTAAAGTCATAATTTAGTACTAAAGTGGATCAATTGTCTCATTGAGAAAGGAGCCACCATTAGAAGTACAGTAGAGTCTCACTTATCCAAGCCTCTCTTATCCAAGCCTCTGGATAATCCAAGCCATTTTTGTAGTCAACGTTTTCAATATATTGTTATATTTTTGTGCTAAATTTGTAAATACAGTAATTACAACATAACATTACTGTGTATTGAACTACTTTTTCTGTCAAATTTGTTGTATAACATGAAGTTTTGGTGCTTAATTTGTAAAATCATAACCTAATTTGATGTTTAATAGGCTTTTCCTTAATCCTTCCTTATAATCCAAGATATTCGCTTATCCAAGCTTCTGCCGGCCCGTTTAGCTTGGATAAGTGAGACTCTACTGTATGCAAACACATATTAATTATTGGTCTAGTGCAGGCATGTGCAAACCAAAACCAGGGGCCAGATGTGGCCCCCTGCATAATTATTTCAGGCCCTCCTCATTTTCCTTGTCCTCCTGGCATAAGGACATGGTTGCCCGCCACATTCTTATACCAAAAAGACAAGGGAGGGAGGCATGCAGCAGCTGAGACCCCTCCAGAGCACTCTCAGCCACACCTGACTCGCCCTCCCAGCATAATGCCGAGACAACTGCCTGAGAATCGAGAAGGAGGATCGAGAGGGAGGATTGGGGCAGTTGCTGTGTGTCTTGCCTTTCTCCCAGTATAAGGATAGGGTGTGCTGCCCTGTCCTTATGCTGGGAGGACAATCTGAGGATGGCCCAGGCCCGGCCCTGCCCCCTCCTGGCCCTCCCCTCTCCTGGGTCCACACCACACCACAATGCATTTGCCAGGCCCCTCTCCCTCCTGGCCCAACCTAGAATGCAGCCCCAAGGCAAAAAAGTTTGTCCATGCTTGGTCTAGTGCAACACTAAGCAATGGCCTTAATGTGTGAAAGAGTCATAATAAGGCAGGAAGAATATTCATGTCTTCTCTTGTCATCTGAAATTCCATGCTTTGTATGGATTGACTCTGAAACATGAAGGCACTGCAGGTGTGTGTTAACACACCTTCTACATGTAGATATCATAGAATTATCTCTTAGATTTATGGAGCCTAGGCTGTGCCCAGTCAGATATGAACTTATGAGAGGAGTCTTGTGTAATTCAACATTTTAATGCCAGTTTTCTGTGTATAAAATTAAAACTGCCAGCATGGTATAGCTATTGGAGCACTGGACTATAACTCAGGGACCAGGGTTAGAATCTTCGCTCAGCCATGAAACCTACTGGTGACTTTGAGCAAGTCATACTCTTTCAGCCTTAGTGAAGGCAAAGGCCAATCTCTCCTGAACAAATTATGCCAAGAAACCCCAGTTAAATTAGGGTACCATAGGTCAGAAATGATTTGAAGACACACAACAACAAAACAAGCGGTTTTCCATTTCATACCAAGGTAATCTAAATCTCAAGTCCACAAAAAGCTGAATTCTTAAATACCTACGAAGGAAGACTTTATTGCTAATTCTTGCCAGTTAAGAAAACAATAAAATTTACAAACAAAAACAGAATTACCTTACTCTTGTGTACACATATATCTGTGATTATGAAATTCTGTTTCCAAAGTAAAGAACAAATATGTACCCTTTAAAACAAATATGTACTGGCTATGAAAAAAAAATCTCTGTTCTAAAGGCATAAATGCAAAAGCAATTAAGATATGGAGAATTAAGGCAGGGAGTTATAAACCTTCATTGATATTGTTAGGGTTTATTATTTTCAAATGAGTTTTTTCTCGTTTTTGCTGTAGTAAAGGATTGAAGTGCTCACTTCATTTGAGCTGAATTAAAAATAAAAATAAAACAGTTACACAGATTTTTTTTTTAATAAAACAGCTCTTAAAGAACAGTCCCCAATAAATTTCAACAATATTTTGCTTTAAGCCCTGCTCTATAAAGATTTACCTGGATGGTAGGTGAAATGTTGTGGTTGGCTTTTTTTCCTTTTTCCATTTATCACATAGAAATTCACCTTGACGGGAGTACGGATGTGCTTGTTCCGATATTCTGGAATCTCTACAAAAAGCATATTCTGAAAATAACCAGAAGTGGGTTCAGGGAAGAGAAAAAAATGACATTAGAGCATTCACTGGCTAGTAGGCATCCCAATACTATGGGATGCCTACTAGGAGTAATTGTATTCTCCACGGCTAGAATGTAGCAAATCTTAAGTAGGAGAAATAAACTTTCTTGTTTACTATATTAGTAGCTCTAGATAATCTTTTTCTTTAAAACTATTTATGCAACAGAAAAGAGAAGATAAGGGATATTATCATGATTTACTACCTGTTGTGTGTGGGGCAAGCTAGCATTGTTTTGCATCTAGTTTGCACCTGTCTTTGTCTGGGTACATAATAATCTTAACCTGGGATTATTCTGTTTTTTTCAGAAACTACAAACCAATAGAATACATAATAGTATCAATGCAAAATGGAAAATATAGGGTTGTTAATACTAGTTAGCTCTTTTTAATATAAGGAGGACTTTTCGGTAAATAAAAATAATTTCTGATCAATTATTTTTAAAATGCAGCCATTTGTGGATTGCAGCTATTGTATTTACAAGGCTTTTCTCACTGCCACTAAATTAAATGATGTCTAAAAAAGAAGGGGAAGAGGATATGCTGATACAACTTACAGGCTGGCTCTTATCTTTATCCACTGTGGCTTCCATCTCCCATATCTGTTGGCCATCTGGGGAAAGAAATTAAGTCCTGCGTAACAACTGTTTTCTAGAATATATAGAATACACATGTAGTTAAAAGGTTAAATCACACTATAGCTCTATTAAATATTTAAAATATTATGTATACAGGTATTTGTATATCTATCTTAGAAGTTATTCTTCTCCATACTGCAAATAGCAAGTTAAGGCTGAAAGTATAGCGGGACCACTGGAAGATTTCTAGCCAGAAGTGAGATACAGATTGGAGCCTTCCAAAATCAGATTGGAATCCCTTCTCATTCAATATTTCACCTTTCCTTATGGGAAACATGCATGTGATTATTCGATATGTTGTCAAATCATCAACATATAAAATCATCAACATGGCAGACTCCACGTCAACTGGAGTGTACATTTGGTTTCTGAAAAATGTTAACGAAGTGTTTTAAAATTATTTTTAAGACTTACACAGAATGGTTTGTTTTGATAATGCATTAATATTAATATCTGGAATCTAAAATATAAAAATTATGTCTTCTGGATCTTCACTGTTTATTTTCCTGAGATTGCAAATACTTTCAGACTGCTTCCCAAGGTGGATCTGCTAACCAAGTCATAGCCTTTCCTAGCTGTACAGAAGACCACTCTTTCTTAAACTGTGGGTTCTGACCCCAAATGGGGTCCCCTTAGCTCAATGTTGGGGTCACGAAAAAAATGGCAACAGTAAGAGGTTACACAAATCATTCAGTGTTTGCAGTGGACTCTGCAGAAAATGCTTCACCTGTATTCCATAAAAAGAAAAATCAGCCTGTTTAGCAACCCTTGCAAATGCTGATTTATTTTCAGGAAATGTCTTATTTTTATACCTATTTTATATACCTATATACCCAAGGTCACATAAAAATTTCTCAGGTAAAAAGGGATGATGAGAAGAAAAAATTAAGAAGCCTTGTTTAAGACCATTATGTCTTGATCACTTTTCAGCTAACAATTGATAGCATACTCCAAGCAGATTTTAAATGATTTTTTTTTTAAAAAAATGATATTCCCAGCCTTTTCTGTGAACTAAAATTTTCCTAGTTCCTTCAGGCCTTCCTTGCTGCTCTTAAGGCCATACAAGTTTCTTTCCTTCCTCTCTACTTTGTCAGCATATTACAGGCAACATGCAAATGGAGATGGCCATTTTATTGGCACTTAAAGAATGCTTCGGCTTCCTTGGATCACTCCCAAATATGATCAAGTGAAGTTGGCTTACTGCTGAATGGAATGGGAAAATAGCCTTTTCTATATTATGTTATACCAGTGCTCCCAAGAAAACAGGTTTTTTTAAAGTCATTCTCATATTTAAGGTGTAGATCATCCAAAGCCTTTTCTCCTCCTCCGTAACTGCTATCACCTGAGTGCTAACACTTTGTACTTCTGCTTCTGTAATTATTATTCTGTGGGATGATGAAATAAGAGTGCAACTTCTCCTGTCCCCAGTAGAATGATTAGGAATCAAGCCATACATGAAATATGTCACAAAAATATTTATGGCACTTGGGATCCTCTTTAAGTCAAACCAAAGAGTCTTCTTAAGAGCTGGCTCTGAGTAACTTGAAATAAAACGTAGCTATTTTCTAGAGCACGGTAAGGAAGAGACATTTTTATGAGCCAGAACAACTAGTACAAAGCAAGGAGCTTGCTTGTCAGTATTGTTAGAAGCTTGCCATAAAATCACCGTCCCTTGGGGCGGTAGGGGAAGGGGGAGGCAGAGGAAGAGGGATGACTCAGATGTGTCTGAGTCAGAAAGACCTCTGGGACTGCCCCTGGGGTGGTTGCAGTTTACACCCCGGCCCTCTCTCAAGGGGGTTTCCTACATGCACACAGTACTCCATTGTCTTTGTAGCCAGCTAGTGTGTAAGGTTTCCAGATTTTCGGTGTGTGTTGGTGTGTCGTTCCCAAACCATCCTGGGCAAGCACATCTCAAGTGAATACCCAGCTTTCTAAACAGGTTAATTATGGCCCTGTCACACACAATCAGCCAAGTCAAGGTGACCTAGACTGCAACGCAACAGACTAAACACTGGACAGACAGCTTAAGTTCAGGTATACACTGTGCTTTTAACAATACTGGTAGTAATAAATAGATAAATACTAACACACAAGCACAGCCAAGGCGACCCAACGCTGAATCAACGTCTCAGTTCAGCAGCTCGAATGCCAAGTTCTGCAACTTCTGTGCAAGGTTAGCAAGTCTGCAGAATTTATTCTGCTTCTATTATTTTTGAGCAAGGACAAGGGGTAAAGCAGGACCAGAGCGCTCAACCTTTCCCCCATCCATTTAAAATCATTTTAAATGAGCAACACAGAGCTTGAACTCAAAAAATTGTGGATCAAATGTTGGCTTCTGGCATAAATATTACCATGGGCTAGATGCTAAAATTATTGCCCATTTTAGTAACTGACTCTGGAAGGCCATTCTGGTGATCTGAATGGCTAAGACTCACTGGACTACTACTTTCTCTCTCTGTCTGGTCAAGTCTTTGCAGGGCAAAGTTGCTGTGGTTCCTAACATCTCTCGATACTCCCTGACTACTAGCCTACCCATTTTGCTTCAGTGTAGATATGAAATGAGTAGAACCTGAGAACAGAACCAAGTTGTTCATCCTCCCTTGCTTTTTCTTGCAGACTACAGCATAGGAGACAAGAAAACTAGTCTGTTTTACTGAGATGTTATAGTGAATATAGTTAGACAAAGAATTTATTATGTGTTCAGCTTTTGAAATTGCTTTACAAATTGCTACATCTTGATAATATTTATTTAATCCTCGCTTTCCTCCCTCTTCTCCAAGGTTTCATCATGTATCACTTCAAGTGCATGTTCATATTCTTGACAGTTTTGTTTTTAAATCCACAACCATGACTCTCAAAAACATTCCAAAGACTGCACCCAAAGCCAAGCCTTACTCTCATGGCACACCTAAAAATGTGAAAATAGCCTTGCTGAATCTGTCCAAGGTATTAAGCTTCCTTTAATATAAGCTGCAGAGGTGAGGGCATAGTAATACAGAACAACTGCACCTCCAGGTATCAGATGGCAATTCCCATCATCTCACTCCAGTGGCTGATGTGAACTACATTCCAACGATATCTGGATAGCCACAAGTCTTCACCCCTACTCAGATATTTTGGAGTTAATCCTGTACTATATATATCAGGGATAGGGAGTTAATCTGGTGTGATGTGTGGACAGGAATATTTCTTGCTAGGCCCTCTCTAGGTCCTCAGGCACAATTCTATGAGATTTCTAGAGAGACTATTGTAATGAAATCCACAAAATTCAAAACCGCAAATTTTGGGGGCTGACAGTATAGTCTAAAGATATACATTCTACCACATAGGGACTCTACCATTCGCATCCCACCTTAGTATACTACATGTGGGGATTCAATATTACAAGTACAGCCACAAACATAAACTAGGCACAGCCTTCAGAATCAGACAGTCCTCCAGAGACCAGTGAATCATGCTAAAGCCACAGAAACATTTGATTTCATTTAGTGACCAAACCACTGGGATGGCACTAATAAAAGCCTATGAATCTTAAAATGCTAAACATAACCAGATGATGTCTTAGAATTTAGATATACCCCAAAGTCTAAAAGAGGTCTCAACAGGGGATAAAGATAAGCAAAACTAATGAAACTCTGCCTCAAATGGACAAGCTTTACATTTTTATGATACAATTTTGAGACAAATACCAACATATAATATTTCACATGTATATAGCCATGTGCCCAATAGGCAAATGTTTCCCTTGCAAATCTGTTACCCAGAACAAACAATTAGCCCTCTTGTACCCTTGTATTAAAAAGACTTCTCTATGGTTGGTCTGAGGTGTGAACCTAGAAACCTGAATATACTAAAGATACTAGGTCCTATATGATCTTGGAAGCTAAATAGAGTCAGCATTGGTAGGAAACTGCTAATACTACATGGTGCCTTGCCTAAGAAAATTCTATGAAATTCATAGGGTTATAATAAGTCAATAGACCACTTGAAGGCACATACACACATGAAGTTGATCACACTGGCTGCTGTCCACAGGGCTCAGTTTTGGACCTTGAGGTTGCAGGGTCTGGGACAGCCCTGACAACTCTATATGGATCTCCTTCTTTGAGGTGGCACATACCTACAGAACATTATTAATTAGAGGGGAGAAGAAAAGACATTAGGTTCCCCCTGTTGTTACAGTACAGTGTTGTAATTTATCTCCTAGCTATTACTGCACTGTTGCTTGGAAGAAAACAGAGGAATTTTATAACAGTTTTATGGACAGTTTTAAATTTTGGCATTACTGACAGCCAGCTGCCTGTTTTAGATTATTCTGATTATTATATTTTGTTGTGAGCCACTTAGCAACCTGTAATGAAGGTAGTTCATTAAATTTCTAGAAGAACAAGGGGTGAGGGTACAAGTCAACACTAATCTGTGTTGTAATCTCGGTCTCACTAACCTATAGTGTCAGATATCTACATAGGATTTTACTTGCCATTTCTTTTTATATAAAACTATCAGTACAAGGAACAATTCCAAGAACGGAAGATAGATGCTACCACCCCCACCATCAGTCATCAGGCCTAAATAAAAAATGCAGCAGAAGCAGAATTGCATCTCCATCAACTATGGTTCTGAGAGGTGTATTTATATAGAGAATACAGATTCTCCCAACACATTCTCTCTCCTATCCATGTGGATCCTTTTTTATGGAGCATACTATGCATTACTAAATAATTAACTCATATATTCCTGAAAACCGTTGTGTGGATCAAGTTGTTTAGGTGCATGGGGACCAGCTATGATCTATTGCAACAACATGAGGAATTAGATGTGTTGTCAGAGCAGTCCTTTGGGATAGAAATCTGGGACAGCTACTTAGAATGAAGAGGAGCACCCTGACACATATTTCAATATCATATCAAATGGTTGCAGTCCATTTGAGATACATAATGCATATTTCCATTTAAAAACTCTACCCCATCTGATTATTAAATGTAGCATCTAAAATTATCTGACTGAATAAGTAATAACCAGCTAGAAATAGATGTCCATGGGAAAGCCCCCTAGACTTTTTGTGCCTTGCACCTGTCCTTTCCTCATCCTCAGACTATGAATATTATAAGTATGCACCACATTTCTACACATACATGCTCTAATCATTTGAAGCTTTAAGAAGTGAATAAATAAGGATGGGGAATGACCAACACCATCTTAATCTTTGTTTTGTGGGGGAAGAGTAAAATTAATGGAGTTGATTAGGGGCAAAATCTATCAAATCTAGCATGGATGTATATGTTTTATGTAGGTGGCAGGCAGGAACCCCAGTGGCGAAGTGTGTTAAAGCACTGAGCTGCTGAACTTGCAGACCAAAAGGTCCCAGGTTCAAATCCCGGGAGCGGAGTGAGCGCCCGCTGTTGCTCCAACTTCTGCCAACCTAGCAGTTTGAAAGCATGCCAATGTGAGTAGATCAATAGGTACCGCTCTGTCGGGAAGGTAACGGCGCTCCATGCAGCCATGCTGACCACATGACCTTGGAGGTGTCTACGGACAATGTTGGCTCTTCGGCTTAGAAATGGAGATGAGCACCAACCCCCAGAGTCAGACATGACTGGACTTAACATTAGGGGAAACCTTTACCTTTACTTAGGTGGCAGACAGGTGTCTTTATCGCTGTGACTTGCCCAAAGTTGGTTTGCACAACTGGAGGAGGTCCTGTTCTAGCATTGAACACTTAAACCACTACACCATGCTATCTCACCATGTGTTTATGTGTACTGGAAATCATATCAGATGTTTGTATGTATTCGTAGACAACCTTAGAATTTGACTTAGGCCAAGGCTGGAAATCATACTTCAGATGTTGGTCTATAAACAGTTTCATCCTAGGCATGGTAAATAATGCTAAGGATTGAAGTCCAACAAATTTGCTGAGATGCATGATTTCCTCCTCTGATTTAGGCCAGCTTCTTCATACCCTGGGCTAGAAGATTGTAGTGTTCTGGAATGAAAGGATTGATGCTACAAAATGGCTATACGCACATAGGGAGAAAGCAGTCCAGGTGCAAAATCACATGATGAATTATGTGGTAGCATAAAGGTCTCTTTATCTGTAATCTTCAGTAATATTTTTGGTTTTTTAATAGTCAGCATCCATATCATATAGCTATTCATCTTTCCATTGCAGTCCCCCTGTTCATCTGCAGTTCCTGACTTTTGGTGGGGAATGAACTACAACATTAATTATCCTCCCCACGGCCACTTCCCTGTAACCATGTTGCATTATATATGTTTTAAGTGTAAGTCAATTGGGGAGCCAATTTCAGCTGAAAAGTGGGATACAAAGCAACAGTGAAAATATAATAAATCTATGAACAGAACTTGTGCAAGAGAGAAAAAGAAAGTTACTGTGTCCCTTTGCAACCCTAACTATATGGCCTGAATTATACTTTGGGGAAATTATGGGCAACTGAGAACAGATGGGAGATGCTGGAGGGGAACAGAAGGAAAAAAGCCATGCCGCACAAGCAGACCTCCATTTGCATGGCATTAGATTCTGCTCATGGTAAATGAACAAGAACACTAGTATAAGTTCACAGTATATATAAAGCCATGAAAAGCCATGCATTTTTTTATATGTGTGGTCCCTGCATTTGCCAATTAGACGCACATTACTGGAATATGTACTTGGAACGTAGGAACAGATTTGGCAATATGGTGAGCAAACACCATCCATGCCTGACTCCCCACCACCACCAAATATTGTGCATAGTAAGCACACATCAACCTGTCCTTCCTTGGGCAATACTTGGGCAACATCATAGTACAATGGCATATTTTGTCTTATTTTGGCACTGGGAAACTTAATATGGAATTACGCTCTAGCATTGGATCTGACAGTGTCAGCAGTTTTCTACAGAAATAAATGAGTTTTTAAAAGGAAAAGTGTAATTTTATGCTGTCTAGCCTAAACTGTGATCGGACCACAAATTTTGTGCCAAACTCGAGGGAAATCAAGATGTCAGCCTGTATTAGGTAAATCCTGCTTGATCTGCTACAGCACCCTCGGTGTTGTTTGGCTTAATTAGCCAATTAAAGGGTCTGTCAAGCATGTACACATTACTCACAATCCCTTACTCATTACTATGGGTTTACAAAATGGCAGAAAAAATGTACTTTCTGCCGCAACTTGGCTGAGCTGGCATAAGAGATGAACTGAAAGGTCTGGGAAATTCTCTTAGCATTTCTCATAAGCTTACTCTGAGGTTTTCACAGCAGAAACTTGACAGACTGTCAAAGAAAATGTCCAAAAAAAGTAAAATTTACCAAAGCCATTGCAGAAAAAGGGGGTTCTGGAGCTTCCAATTGGATATCTGATCCAACCAGTACAAACCTTATGCAATCTGAGAGACTAATATAGTTCCAGTTCCCACCTTTGCTGTGGATTTGATTTATAATCCTGAACTACATACAATGTGCACTGGCATGAATTTGAACTAATGCATATTTAAATAAAACCACAAAGCATTCTACCACTCGCCTTTAATTTTTCATATGTAGCATCTGAATAATAGTGATCTGTCTCACATAGCTGTTGTATAAGTAACCATAACAAAGACTGCAAAGCATTTTTCAAGAAAAGGCAATTTTACATTGGAACAGAGATGATGTAGTTCAATGAAAGACCAGCTGCTTCAACACCAAGATTTCAGGGCTGAGCTAAAAAAAAAAAATACTATCTACAGCTACCTAGCTATCTCTCTCCAGCTTTCTATCCAGAGAGAGTCAGTCTTCTGTACCCACAAAATCACCTATCCCATTTTGAAGATATTAAAAACAAATCCAAAACATTTACTTTGGCCTTGCTGAATCAGTCAATCCAAATCTTTGGTTCTGAAGCACAAGCATGCACCTGATTGCATTAACTGTGTGGGACCTCTGAATCAAAGTTATAATATCATATCGGAAAATATGAGCAAAATCAATCAAGTCCGAGTGAGAGATTACATTAGCAGATGATGAAATCTCTTTGATTCACATTAAGGAACATTCTTCTAATTTGCAGCATCAGGACAAGAACAGTATTTTACCAACATCTTGTGATCTTTGATTTAGCACAAAACAGATTTCTTAGGAGATTTATGTGGATTTAAGCTCATATGCACATAGCCAATTCTGATGGCAATGCACATCTGCACCCTGCCTTCATGATAACAATTTTCCATACCCTTCTAAAAAGATTGGGTGACACTCTGAAGCATACCTGCCATACCAACCCCATCCCTGCTGCTCCCATGCAAAGCCACCAATTATTATGCATGAAAAAAAATGTCTGCAAGTAAAGCTAGACTTGACAAGTCAATGTCCCATTATGGTAAACTTTTCAGATTCCCAAGAACATTTGTGCAGATGCTGTGAAGGGCAGAGCTCTGAAATGCAAATACAGTAGAGTCTCACTTATCCAACACTCGCTTATCCAATGTTCTGGATTATCCAATACATTTTTGTAGTCAGTTTTCAATACATTGTGATATTTTGGTGCTAAATTCGTAAATACAGTAATTACTACATAGCATTGCTGCCTATTGAACTACCTTTTCTGTCAAATTTGTTGTATAGCATGATGTTTTGGTGCTTCATTTGTAAAATCATAATGTAATGTGATGTTTAATAGGCTTTTCCTTAATCCCTTCCTTATTATCCAACGTATTTGCTTATCCAACATTCTGCTGGCCCGTTTATGTTGGATAAGTGAGACTCTACTGTAATGATTTTCTGAAAAAAACCAAACCAATTCTTATATTCTTATCCATCATGCTGTCTTTCTTGGGAATAATCACAATGAGATTTTAGAAAACCTACTGTTTTCTGGGGGGATGTAAGGGACAACTAAGCTAGCAGTCTCCTTTGCTTGCTGATTCTACCAAACTGGGAAGACTGCCAGTTGCTGTGCTGATCAGTAATGCTGCATAGTTACCTGGTTGCAGCAGCCAGGAGTGGGGCAACATTGATATTAAAGCTGAATTAGAAGATATAACCAGCAGCCTGCACAGGAAGTAAAGGCGTTTCCAGGGAGAAGGTTGGAGAAAATCTCTCCAGCAGGATCTCCTGAAGGGTTTGGCTTCTAGCCTGATGAGCCTCAGCTTGCCTATATCTTTCACCCTCCAAAACAGATCTAAAGAGCTGAAAAAGCCTCTGATTTGAACTAGAACGGTACTGCTCGTCATATTATTTGCACTGAGATTGTTCCTTGGTGTGCTTCAGCCATTGAGTGGGAGATGCCAACAAATTTATTTTAGCTGCAGCAAAAAACGATGTCCGGGGTTTAAGAATCACAAAGCAGAAATCTGGCAATCTCAGGCCACCTCTTCCTTTTTGTCTTGATACAACTTCAACCTTACACGTGGCTTCTTTTACTTGGAAAGCCTCTGCAGCCCAGACCCCCCCCCCCCCCCCCGCCCCCTTAGGCTACATCAGCTTCAGTAAGTAGTTCTCTGGAACCCGATTTTGTACAGACTTACTTCCTCCACAGGCTTGACTACCTGGAGACTAGAAAATAGAGGTGATGCTAATTCTGCCCTGAATTACCTTTCTCATGGAAGCTAATCCTGACATGGCCTAAAGAAAGGTAGTTCTGCAGAGGAATGTTTTGTCACTACCCTCCTGATGTATGAAGAGGGAGGATGTCTGGGCTTTCAGATCTGTGTAATGTAAGTATTTGGAATGAACTATGTGTGTGGAATTGAATTTTTGGCTGTGCTTCATTGATATACCATGGAGACTAGAAGATCTGGTGCATCACACCCCATAAAAGGGACAGAATATACAAGATGTGGTTTGAAAGATTGTGACACTTGCATATCAAGAGGACATTTTCTTCAGTGGGACTGAACTCTGTGTTGAGCTTGACAGATTCATGTGTGTCAAGAGACTGTTCATTTTAGCCAGTTCAACTGGGCCAGTGTTGTTGTGGCCAAAATTTTAATTGCACTGAGAAAGAACTCAAGGATGATTCACCAAGGCCAAAGATACACATCAAGGTCTGGCTGGGAATGGTCCAGGAGAATTAGTCATCTGGCTTGTAGGCCAACCCCAAAATTGACATTTGTACCAAGAGAACAAGTTCAGAGGCACTCTCCCCAAATCAATTGTTTTAAAAATGCGACCCTAATCACAACAAAACACAACAACAGTAGCAGAATATTGAAACAACAGGGGCCAATGTACATCCAAATCTATTTCAACAGATGTCTTGTGCCAATTCATGGAAATACAGTTAGCAAAAAAACATTACAGAAAAACACACACAAACATTTTATGAAACAAAGACTTCACTCAAAATAAAACCACTGGGAACCTCCGTGTAATAAAATGAGTCACACCAGGATGGGATGACTAAGTGGGAGAATAGGGAATTCCATTCCTTCTGCCAGTTTTTTAATGCGATCAATTAGCTTTCGACAGGTGTCAGAAGAATCTCCCTTTTTGCCTTCTGCCTTTTGTTCTTTCCAAGACAAATGCATTAAAAAGCAATCACCTTCTTTAAACAAATAGGATGGAAAGCTGAATAATCAGAGGCAGGTTTGTTTCTAGGCACCCTGTAGTAGAAAGCAAGCCAGAGAATCTAGGCCAGTAGTAGTTGCCTTTGTTAATGAGATCTTACCAGCTGCAAAATTCCAAAACCATATGTCATGCAGGGAGACTTTCCAAAACACTGGATTCCACCCGTCTCAGTGATTCTCTTTCAGCCATGGCAACTCAGTTTCCACAGCCACTCTTTCTTCTTCCCCACAAGAGCTATGCTTATGTGTTTGTCTTCATCTACCCCCCACCTGCCTCCACTCCAATGTTTTTCTGGGATTCCCCTATTTCCTTCAGACATTTGCTGGCTGCATTACAAAAATGGTCTTGCTTGTCGCCAAGTACACAAGAGGCTACAACAAAAAGATAATGCTTTCACCAAACATCACAGCTATGCCTATATAGCATTCTTTACATGAGACTAGAAGGTCTCCAGAAGGTCCTTGGCTTGCATTCACCTACTCTTTCTCTAGCGCTCTATAATTCTGCTGTAACATAGATTATATATAATCTCTAGAAACAGATCCTGAGAATCACAAATATAATCATGAGAACAAATGCTATTTCTGTACATATGATCATTGCAATGCAAACAGGCAGAGTGTTTCATTCCCATTACCAGTGTTTCGTTGGAACAAACTGGTAATGGGAATGAGTACAGACTACATGTGGCTACTTGGATATCTTTAACCATTACTGAAGAAAAGATGTCACTGCTTTGTGGTACATGAAGTTCCAAACAATGCCTCCCATGTGGCAGACCACCCATGTGGAAAATATCTTACATATATTGCAGCACATTGAGTTTAACGTGGACTACGGTTGCTCATTAATGCACGAGATTGAAAAGATGGCTTTTGTCCATGTGCAGCATGGGATGTCTTGAGTAAAGTAAGCTCTTTTTCCCTGAAATTATACTGGACAAGACAGACAAGCTTTAGATGTAGAAATGCTATCCCTTGCATGGAGAGTATTTGGATTTGTGGTACATGAAGTAAACAGAGTAAATAACTGCTGTATTCAAATGTTGAGAGGAGGATGGACAGGGACAGGGACAGAGTAGTATATTTTACTCCAGAAAATAAAACAGGCCACGTGTTTAAGTAAATGTGCAATTCCACATTTTTAACAACCATAACCGTTAGCCATGGTTTGGAGGAAGGAGGACAGCACTACCAAAGTTGGTTTATTTATGGCCACCAATTTGGATGGCTTTAAAAGGGGATTAGAGGAACAGCTGTTAATGATTGTTAATCATAATAACATTTATATATTATGCTCAGTATCAGAGGCAAAATGTGTTTCAATATCAGTAGCTGGAGAGAACTATTGCTGTTGTTGTACTCTTGCCTTGCTTATGGGTTTCCCATTGGTTTCTGTATGAACAAGTTCAAGCCCAGTGGTTCTTAACCTGTGGGTCTCCAGATGTTTTGGCCTACAACTTCCAGAAATCCCAGACAGTTTACCAGCTGTTAGGATTTCTGGGAGTTGAAGGCCAAAACATCTGGGGATCCAAAGGTTGAGAACCACTGTTCTAGTCTAATCTAGCACAGGTCCTCCTATGTTCTCTGAGCATATAAGATCATGACTAATTCATACAGATCCAAAAGATGTTTTGATAATATATCTTGGCCAATGCAGAACCAGAGTCATTAGGAGAACCATGAAAGTGCCAACACATACTAGAGACCACTGCATTTGAACCATAGTTGATATGAAAATAACACATGTGAGTTAGAATAGGGCAGAGTACAATATAAATATTGCTTCTATAAATCTGTGCTCACAACATATTGCTTAAATAAGTTGATGAAAGCTAAACTTCCTACTCCTCTGGGGACTAGAATACAAACCAATGGATTCAAAGAAAAGAGACCTCACCTAGACATTAAAAAGAACCTTTTGTTTTAAGAGCTGTTTGACAGAGGAATAGACTTCCTCAGAACATGGTGGACTCTCTATTTTTGAGGTTCTCAAGCAGGGGTTGGATGGGCATTTTTCAGGAGTGCTCTAGTTGTGCCTCCTGTATGGCAAGGAGCTGGATGAGATGGCACTTGAGGCCCCTTCCAACTCAATGATATTATTATACTGTACACATATGTATAACATAAATATAATTAAATAGTGAAAAATATGGATCAGTATCTTAAATATATTTGTCCTTTAAAGCATAAAAACCCTCATTTCGCTATACCTCTATTTTTATAGAAACATTTCTATTTCTCTTGCATTCTTTTTTAATTCTCATGAAGTCACCATGCTCATTCAGCTTGTCTGCCAAACCAGAGTTAGAAGGGGTTCTATAGCCCAACCCTCTGTAAATTCTACAATGAGTGCTAAGTTATGCACTGTCATTTGCCCTTAAAGTTCTCTCTTTTTCCATACAGAAGTGTATAGTTACTATTGACTTCGGCAGGAGTCCACCTTGGACACCACTGATGTGAAGGCAATTCCTGCTTTGGCAACCAAAGCCAATAAAAATGAAATCTGCTGCTGCTTCCACATGTCTTCCTTGATCACCCAGAACTGTGATGGTATGTTGGAATCTGGTTTCTATATACATAGACATAGTTGTTAAATAAAGGATAGTTGGCGTGTGAAAATCCTACATGATTTTATGCACCTCTCCAAACCACACAGTCTTAGTGATCTTATGTAGTATCTTAGGAATCCAGACATGACCAAAAAAGGTTACTTACCCAGAAAAAAAAAATGTTACTCCCCACTGCTCCTATCACTTGGGAGAGTGGGTGTGTGGCTAAACCATTGCAAGGTTCATTTAAGAGTGTGATATGCACGCAGATGGTGTAAGTAAACATACTACATGTGCAGTGCACACCACTGGGCTCTTAAACACAATTGCTTTATTCAGCTGCTGCAAGAGCACTAATTTGCAAACTCCCAGTCCTCCAGAGTTCACTTCCTTCCACCATTTCCTGTGCCAGGCTTAGAATGACTGTGTCTTTATAAACTGCTGGCTGATCTCATTAATATGTAGTGTAGTTAAGTCAACGTAGCAAGGGCCAGTTATTTTCATGGCATAGGCTTGATATATTGCAGCTTTGCACCTATAGTCCTTTTAGTTTCCAGGTCTAGCTAATGTGGAAGTATGGCTGAACTTTCTAGTTATCTTCCTCTTTATTTCTCATCTACTAACCATTTTGAACTCAACAACACCACTGTCCACACTCAGTTTAAAAATACAGTATAATCCTGACATCTCTGACTTTGCATGGATATGCAAAACTGCAGATAATAGCAATTCTCATTAAAATAATCCCATTGAGTTGTGTTGGAGGACCTAGAAAATGCCTAGAGTGCATATTTTGTCAGATGTGGATAAATGAAACCACTTTCTTGTGGATTCAGGGGCTGTACTGTAATCCAATACAAAGGTTTCCCTAGACTAAACTATGAAGACACAGATATCCAGTCCTGGGTTTTAAAGACATGCAGAATTTCTTTTCAGAGTCCAGATTTGGCCATTCATATTTGTCTACACTTCTAGCTTTGTTAAAAACTCTGCACAAACTATGGTGTCACAAATACCACAGCTGATGCTGGCCTGAGGCTTACAAATGCACATAAACACATATGAAAGTAGATATATGTGTGTGCAAAGCTATCCCTAAGAAAACTGGCCCCAATGAAACACTGAGGTTTGTATATAAAGGCATTCAGTGGCTTTATTTCAGTCCATTATTCCATCTTGTCTGAAAGCATTCATCATTGTTTTGGTACCAAAGAAATTCCCTACTGGTAATCTTCAGGACTAGACCAGTGGCATTCACTTCCATCATAATGAAGTGCCTTGAAAAACCGATCTGTAGGCATATCATTTCTTGCCTTTCACATACATTGGACAAACATCACTTTGCATATACAGACAACAGATCGACAGAAGATGCCATAGCTATCATGCTCCACACTTCTCTGACTCACCTGGAACAATGGGGAAACTATGCGAGGATGCATTTTGCAGACTTTAGTTCTGCATTCAACACAATCCTCCCACATAGACTGGTTTCTAAACTGATGGATCTTAGACTGTCATGTTCAATCTGTTCCTGGATTATGGACTTCTCGTTTGGACATTCCCAGAGCGTTAGATTAGGTAATCATATCTCTTCAGCTCTTACTTTGAACACAGGGCTGTGTGTTGAGTCCTCTGCTTTACACTTTGTACACATATGATTGTATCCCCGTTCACCATTACTAAATTTGTGGATGATAAAACCGTGGTGGGCTTATCTCTGAAAGGGATGAATCTGCCTATTGGGATGAGGTGGATTGGCTGCTCTCATGGTGCAGGGACAATAATCTGGTTCTTAACATCAATAAGACCAAGGAGCTTATAGTGGAATATAGGACGAACAGACCAGAAATCCAGCACTTAGTCATAAATGAGACCAAGTGGAGTGGGTGACCAGTTTTAAGTTCCTGGGTATCATTGTTAAGGAGGATCTGACCTGGGGCACCCATACAGCAGCATTGACTGTACTAGCTAAGACCTTTAAGTAACCAACAACTGAATAAAAACTGCTGGCGACTTTGTACCACTGCTATAGAGAGTGTCCTAACTACTGCATCCATGTGTGGTTTGGTAACTGCACAGTGGCAGATAGGAAGATGCTCCAAAGGGTCACCATTTCTGCAGAGAATTATTGTTTGTTGTCTCCCCTCTTTGGAAGAACTTTTTAGGTCCCAGAGCCTTAAGAAAGCTCAGAGCATTCTTGGGATCCATCTCAGCCAATATATTCTTTTTTTTAATTATTACCATCTGGTAGACGGTACAGGATGCCAAAGGCAAGGACAAAGAGACTGAGAGACAGCTTTTATCCTAGAGCTGTAATGATATTGAACTCCATGGCTTCACATTGATGTGGCATTGGGGGCTGTGAAGTGGTGGTGGGAGTATAAAGGGATGTGTGCTGGGGAAAGCATTTCATTTTGTTGTACAATGTACGATGACAATAAAGTTATTATATCTGTCAGCAACACAAGAAAGACTAAGGAGGTCTGTATGCTCAAACCACTACACCATGCTGGCTCTGTATATAAAGTATAGCCCACCCTTTGTTTTTGTCAAAATGCGGACAGGCATCACAGACACCACAAGACGCCTTGAATCCCTCTCGGGGTAGGGAAAGGCAGGATATAAATATTGTGAATAAATAAATAAATAAATAGTAGAGCAATTGAAACAAATAGTATAATAATTTGCCAAATCATCACCTACATTTATAGGTTTATCCATACAGATATTTTGCAGATCGATGTCCTATTTTCCATTTCCATATGCATCCTCCTTGCTTTTTACTAATAAAGTAAACAGTTGCTGTTAACTTCTCTAAGGGGAAATCAAGACCAGCACTTGACTACTCAGCTGTAAATGAAGTCAAATTGTACCCTTTGGTAATGATCTATCAGGCAGCAACTGCTAGACTACACTGACTCTGTAAATGGTGTATGAGTTTCATTGCATTCTGGACTATGGCAGTCAAAGTGTTCTTAAAACATAGCATGAAAAAGACAGGAAGATGGCAGTAGGGAAATCCCTATTAAATGAACTCAATCAAAGAAGCCAGTGCTCTGAATTTCCAAGAGCAGAGCAGGGCTGTTGATAACAGGATAACTTGGAGATCTCTCATCCATGTGATAGCCGTAAATTGGAGCTGATTTGATGCATGTTCATGACAAAAGAAAGAGGCCCAGATCCTGGTGAGAGCATTCCAAAAGTTGGATTCCAGCATGACTGCTGAAAGAAGGTAATGCACATGATGCAGTAAGACTTGCACAATCTCCTCTGAAATGCACTAAACTCCTAGAATCTTTGCACTACACAAGATCAACACCAACTTCATCATGCTGACTGTCTCCTTACTCAGACAACACTGCTAGGGTGATCTTGGGTGATAAGTGAAAGTTCAATAAGATGTTGCATGTCCTCATGAGTCATCAAAGTGAAATGAAGAAATAAGAAAGTGCCTCCAATGTGCTGCTGTGCTCCCCCACTCCTTTTCTTCTTTCATAAAACTGCAAGCTTTTGCTTACTCTTAAGACATCTGAAAAAGGAAATTAACCATGGCATGTCACCAAGAAGGATGCACAAGCCACCCACAGTGGGTTTACTGTGGCTTTATTTAACTCTTAGCTACTTATCAGCATCTTAGCAGGAAACTGAATTCAGTTGTGCAAACTGAATTAGTTGCTGTGGACGTTTCTATATTTGCCTGCATGGCATGAGTATACATGTGCACCATTCACATAGTAAGCACTAGTGCCAGCACACCACATGCCTGTTGTAAGTCTTAAGGGAAGCTCTGCAGTAAGGGACTATCTCCTGCAATCTTTGTTCAGACTTCACTGCATCTCACTACATGTTACCAGATTGGAAAAGGGACATCTTGTGAATGATGCTGAGGACACATTTTAAAGTACATAATATAACCTTTATAAAAAATATACAGAATTCCATAAAGCAGGAGTGGGGAGTGGGGTGGGGGGTATAAAATCCTCCAGTTATAAGAGTGATTTGTTTGTGTTTTGCAACAGCCTTAGTCAACATACTCAACTTGCATTTAGATTAATGTAATCTACTTCACATGAGGCTACTTTCCTGCTTGGTTTGGAAAATATGGCATCTAGGGAGATGAGTGAAATACCTGGCTACATATTACAGTGGTGAGGAAGAAACTATTTATTAGCTACTTGACCTGATTTGAGCTCTTGTTGCTGACATCCAAGTCCAAAACTTGCAACAACAGAATCTGGCATACAGTTTTCCCTCACTTATTGTGGGGGTTACGTTCCAGGACCACTCGCAATAAGTGAAAATCCGCCAAGCAGGGGCACTATATTTATTTCAATATTTACACATTATATTAGTAGTTAGGTGGCCTTTCTCCCCTTCACAAGCCTTCTTCCTCCACTTCTTCCTCCACTTCTTCCTCCACTTCTTGCACATGCGCCTCCCTCTCTTCGGCATCCAGAGTAGCCCAGCTGGACACCGACGAGAGGGAGGGCGCATGCGCAAAAGGGAAACTGACACCTTCTGCGCATACGCCACCGCTCAGAAAAAAACCATGAAGCAGCGAGGGAGCAAAAAGTGAACCACAAAGTAGGGAGGGAACACTGTATCTCCTTCCATGATATAGATGTGTACAATCATCAAGCTATCACAGAAGCCCTGGCCTGCTGGCTCTACTGCAGTGGTTCTCAACCTGTGGGTCCTCAGGTGTTTTGGCCTACAACTCTCAGAAATCCCAGCCAGTTTACCAGTGTTAGGATTTCTGGGAGTTGAAGGCCAAAACATCTGGGGACAAATAGGTTGAGATCCACTGCTCTACTGCATCATATACATTGCTTCCTGTCAGGAGCCTGGAAGCAGGCCTTTTCCATAGTGGCAAACATTTTTTGGAATGTGCCCCCCATCAAGATGCATGATTCCTGGTCCCCTGGGTCCAAAAAGAAATATGAAATTGGACCTGGTTCTCCTTTCCTCCTACAAATGGCTTGGATGTGGACAAACATTATAATGTTTTGTGAGTTAATGGCATATTCTAAACATTTGCAAAACTACTATAAGAAAATACTAATAAAGGACTTCTTAATTCATAAACAGAAAAAAAAATTGGGTCTACCCAGTTCATATCCAACCAGCAGCACCATAATACATGCACATCTAGGCATATATATAAGTTCACACAGATACAGCCAGATTAATTTTTTTAAAATAAAATAAACAGCATTAAAGGCTGCTTCTTGCACATTTCAGAAGATGCTTCTAATGTGGCTTCTTTGGGGGAGATGTGGTGGGGTGAGGCTAAAAAACCCAGTGCAAATGGGCAAACTGTGGTGAATCTCTGAATGGGAGCCAATCTTTGAGAAATTTCAAATCACAAAACAGAGTGGCAGCTATTACTAAGTACAGTAGAGTCTCACTAATCCAAGCCTCGCTTATCCAAGCCTCTGGATAATCCAAGCCATTTTTGTAGTCAATGTTTCCAATATATCGTGATATTTTGGTGCTAAATTCATAAATACAGTAATTACAACATAACATTACTGCGCATTGAACTACTTTTTCTGTCAAATTTGCTGTATAACATGAAGTTTTGGTGCTTAATTTGTAAAATCATAACCTGATTTGATGTTTAATAGGCTTTTCCTTGATCAGTCCTTATAATCCAAGATATTCGCTTATCCAAGCTTCTGCCGGCCCGTTTAGCTTGGATTAGTGAGACTCTACTGTACTAGGCTCCGAATGAATCAGAGCTTTAGAGGTTAGTTTTAACTGCTCTATAATTGTATGTGAATGAAGAGTGCTGCATTCTTATTAGTCATCTCCATTGTTTGAACTTGTGTGCTACATACCTACTGAAAACAATGAGTCCATGCTGAAGGTTTTTTTTAAGGTCAAGTATGATTCAGGTCAGAAATCAAAGGATCCCTGTGGCTATTCATAGCAGGCTACACAGAATGCCAGGAAGAGAATAGTCAGTGTGACTTTGAGGAGACATATCTGTGGTCATTCAGCATTGGTAGCCCATGGAACAAATTTGGCTCTCTAGTCAAGTCAGCAGCAGTAAAAAGTGGGAAAAGGAACAGCACTGTAATGGAAGTAGCAGGGTTGTCATCTTGTGCAGAAACAAAGTCTTTCTCAAAAGTGAAACAACGTGCTAGAAGGACTTCATACTTTTCATGTTTCATTACCTGACATCGTAATCATTAAATTCTCTCTAATGACCCATATACCCTTATGTCATTGGAAGACAGTACATTGCATCTCTATTAGGAAAAACTTAACTTTGCATTGTATTTTTGTCCTTTTCAATACATTACAAATAGGTGAATTCTGTTTCTCTGCCTACCTCCTTTAAAAATAAAATAAAAACATCTGTAGGTCTCTACAATACAGTGATAATAATAATAAACAAATACTTTATTTGTATTTTGACCTATCTCCCCAAGAGGACTCAGGGCAGATTCCCACAACAAAAAGGCAAACATTCAATAGGTCTCAATGTCTCAATTTAGTAACTCTAAATTGCATGGTTTTTTTTTTTACTGAGGTGTGGATTGTTTAAATACTTTAAATAGTTTAGTCTATTGAAATATTCTCTTTTTGTGTTTTTTTAAATTATATTGTTCTTTTAAATTATAAGGAACTTTGAGTCCCAAATATGGGGCTGAAAGCAGGATGTTAAACAGATAAAGCCCCTTTTCTGGTTGACTTCACCTAATAGAAGAGTTTTCCTACTTTCCAGTGAAGGGTTTGTATTGTTTTAATAATCAATAAAATCTTTTGTTTTGTTTTTTACCTTTATTTCTGGTCATCCTGGGCTTGTCTGAACAACCATTTTTAAAGTTCCAGACCTATAAACCATTGACTTCTTTGTTCAGACCCATTACACAAATAATGCAAAGAATAGCATACCTGGTGTTTTCTCTGTGAATATAACCTTAGATTCAGCAGTGAAATTCTGGCCACTTAGGATCATCTGTTGCCCACCGTAAACAAGACAGCTGTCAACATCTTGCCTCTCAACCATCGGAAGTTCATGAGCAGAGCGTTGGGCTGTGGACAAAATACAGGCAAGAATGTAATCAAATCTGTTGGGTTTTTTCAACTTGGAAATTTCAGAAATACCCACAGAATCTATTTTGTCACTATTGCCATCCCCTTGCCGCCAAAGGAACTTCTCTGTGAGGCTAAATTTAGGACTGAAAAAGGAGGAGTAGGAAAAATAAACTTATACTCAAAGCATTTTTATTTGGAAATAGTCAAGGGCTGGCTCCAATGTTTCAGCTGTGCTGGCCTTACTCCCTGTCCCTGACAAAGGAGAATTCGACTGAATGAGCTGGAGTCAGCCCATGTCTGTTTCCAAGTCAATAGCCAAATATTCAAGTACCAATACACTACAATCCTGGAACCTTAAATATGCCACCTGCAGTGTGGATAACGCTAAATTCCTCTAAATAAAACCAAAATAGAATTCATTCCAAGTTGAAATATAAAAACCTTTGAAACAGTTGGGGTGAATGGAGACTTTCACTATGCATGAATTTGCCTTCTACATTGTGTGTATTTTATGTGTACATACATGCATGCATTATCTGTACTATAATACATGCCAGTAAGATTCCACCTGAAGTTCAGCCAGAAGTTAACTATAGAATCAAGCTGGAGTCCTGAAGAGAACATTTATCTAGGCATGCGGAGGTCCTCTAGCATGATTCTATGGTATTTTCAACCAGTAGTTCAAGACATTTCAGGTAAGAAAATAGGGTTCCAAATTACAGGTGAAAATTGTATTATATGAAGGGTCTTGGAAGTACCCTTCATGTATTACACAGACCTAATGTATGTGGTAGCACTCAAACTTTTTATTCAAATCATGGATGAAATCACAAGCATCAGTCCAGGAAATGCTGGAAAAAAATTCCTAGTTCTCTCTAATACCGAATAGAGTGATCTTCTCCACTATCTTTGTTGAAGTAACCCAATGGATTCATTATTCCCAGAGGAACAACAAGGCAGGCAGAAGAACATGCCCATCCAAATTTTCTTCACCTTTCTATCCTTCAAATTCATGTACTTTAGGATAATGCATGCATGTTACACCTTCAGTCTAACTCCCAAAATTATCTTTCTCTCTGAACTATTGCTTGGCTTCCTCTTCTGCATACGTTCCCATTTCCTTTAACTATTGACTATCTTAAGAATGAAGAGCGCCAGGCCAACCAGTGGGTAGAAAGGAAAAAAGATGCACTCCAGAGTATGTGAGTATATATGTGTGCTCTTTCTCAGAGGTAGAAATAGAGGTCACTGTCCTTGGAGAAAGAAAAGGAGTGTGTGTAATCTTGTGCCTTGCCATTAATTTATTAGGGAGCGTTTTCTTGTGGAAAGGATACTCAGAAGTGGTTTTGCCAGTTATATTCTCTGAAACATAAAACCTACAGCACCTGGTATTCACTGGCTGCCACCCATTCAAGTACTAACCAGACTTAACCCTGCTTAGCTTCCAAGGTGAGTCAGGGTCTCTCAAGGTATCTTTAAACTGCTGCTCATTCAGAACATACATCAAGAAGATATTCTACTGACTAGAAGCTGTCCTATTTCAATACTACATACCTTTAAAAAATGATAAAGGGCAGAAATAACAGTGCACATACATATTTTGTTGTGGGTGCCACTTGTCCAGCTATATAATCTCATAAAGCTCTGTGGCAAACCTCTGTCAATAGAACTAGCTGAACTAGTTCATAGAATGCTGAAAACCAATTCAATTTTTAAAAAACTGGTTAGACTGGGAATAACATCATCATTGAGAGTTTAGAAACATAATAGATACAACATATGGAAAAATTTATGATAAGGGCAGATTTATATTAAGGAATGGTAAATTTGAATTAGGAGGTATATGTATGTGCATCCATATACAGGCACATGCTATATGAACCATACCAGCTTGAGAAAATGGAAAGTTGTGCGGAATACACACAAAAATAATTCATTGAACAATCCTATCAACAAATTATTATTATTATTATTTCATCTGGCCTTTTCAAGAAAACCTAGTTCTGAAGGACTGCAAGAGTATGCAAGAAATGGTCATTAAATTTCACAAATGCATTCAAAATGCTATACCAAATCTTAAAAAGCAAATTCTTAGCTTCACATAGGAATGTAATGAATACCCTCAGAGTTCTCATCCTTGATAAGAAAGAGTGTTTTAATGCATTGCAACATTTCATAAAGAAAACAGTCAATCACCACAAGGTCTTTAATACTTCAGAATTTCTTTGATGAAACACGTGTTTGCTCAAAAACTGTTTTTTAAAATTTGGGCTCAGTAAAAATACCACAAGGTTTGTTGACACTGGGTTTTTTCAATGAATATTTTGCAACGAAAAATAAAGGTAGGGGGAAAATCAGCAAGAGCTCTCATAATCTCACTGAGTGGGTCAAAAACACTGAAATCCTTAATTTTATACGTGAGATTGGAAAACAATACAAAAAATCACAGCTGTCTTTCATAGAAGTGAAAAGGCAAGTAAAGAAGTAAAAGAGTGATTAACGACTTGTGTTATCTAAATTAGTATTTTGCCATAAGACACAATGTTTTGCAAGCAATGTTCTCTTCTATACTGAATAGACTCCTCTTGGGACCTCATCACATGGATGTTGAGAAGCCAGGGACAGCAGCAGAAACCCTTGGGCAGCATATCGCTTGGTCCCCTTACCATGGTTGGGTTCCCATCCCACAATGTTTCCGTGCTGTCCCTGGCTTCCTCCCGCTTCCTCCCTGACTTCTTCTATGAGGAGTCGGGTAGTCACTCAACTCTTCTGGATTCTGACTCTCTGCACTGCCAGCACACAGTCAGCATGGAGCCCAAAAGATCACTGCCAGAAGTAGCCTTGTGTATTTTGATGGGCTCCAGTGGACTCCATGCCAGCAGTCTGCCAGCAGCATACAGAGACAAAGAAAAACACCCATGTAGTGAGGACATTGTTCTTCTCACTTTGTATCAGAAGCAGTATAAGTTATGAGATCTGAAATTTGAAGAAAGCCCAAAAATCAGCCATAGCAGTAACAGCTGGAAAAGATAAACTCCTTTTCTTTTACTGCTCTAGATGTGTCTCAAGGGCAACTGCTTAAGAGTTTTGGCATTCAGGACCTGAATTCAAACTCCTCCACGCTCATCCCATCCCTGTAGTGAAGATCTCCAGAGAACTCTCTTCAGCAGCTCAAACATCTTTTTCTGCTAACCCATGTGCTTTTGGGGGAAGAGAGAGGAGATTTATCTGAAAGGGTGGTGAACCTTTCAACAGTGAACCAATTTGTACAGGTGCTCTGCTTACAACTCGGTGCTTCCTTTTGCTTCTACTTGGATTGAAAAATGATCCCAATACATGGATTCTGCCATGACAGAATGCTTTTTGAACACAGAGACTCACAGATTCAGAATGGCACTTTAAAATGTGACTAACAACTGTAAAGATGTGAATGTGAAGGTTCAATTGTACAGGAAGTGTACAATAGATTATGAACACAGTGGATACACTAACAGAGATTAATTTGATTTCAGTGGCTATTAGAACCTTGTTTAGTCCACACATCAATCCAACCTGAATGCTTGAATGTTTTCTCTCTCTCTCTCTAATCTAATATAGAGATTTCAGCCCAATATTTACTTACAGCAATGATGATAGAAGCTAAAATGCTATCCAATTAAAATAATTTTCACCTTTTTGTACTATTATGGATATTATTGAGAAATTTAATATTTACTGTCTTACTTAATATGTGTTAATTCTATTGTGCAATTGATATATTTTAGTTCAATGCCATATTTCACAGGAGATGTGTATATATCTAATTCAGGGGAAATTTGTACAAGAGACCAATCTTGAGGGAAATGCAAACAATGTAAATGCAAGCATGAAAAAATAACAGAAAGCAGGTTTGAACAGAGAAATTAATGAACACCTATGAAACTGGCACACATTAAAAAATAATCTGATCGGTCTTTCCTATTAGCAAAATAAATGCTATGCATTTTGAAAGTTAACTTCAACCACTTGAGCTAGCCATGCTTAAATATCAGAAAGGATGTCATAAGGAAGAGGGAGCAAGCTTGTTTCCAGCAGCCTCGGAGACTAGTATGTGAAACAATGGGCTCAAATTACAGGAAGGAGATTCCACCTGAACATTAAGAAGAACTTCCCGACCATAAGAGCTGTTCAATTGTGGAACTCACTGCTTTGGAGTGTGGTGGAAGCTCCTTCTTTGGAGGCTTTTAACAGAGACTGGACCAGCCCTTGGGGGTGCTTTGATTGTGGTTTTCCTGCGTGGCAGAGGACTGGCCTGGATGGCCCATGTGATCTATTCCAACTCTATGATTATACGATTCTATGCTGAAATCAAATATTCAGAAGGATTACTTATATGGAAACAGTGACAGTCCATGGAAATTAACACAGTCTCCTTCAAAAAGAGTTGCCATTTCACAAATCTGTGCAATGTCTCTTTTCTGCATTTCATCACTTGAAAGTCTTGTAATACAGAGACAAGCAAAGTGTGGTAACTATCAGCCTCATAAGGCCTTCTGGCAGTTTCTATAACCCCTCAAAATTGTTTTCAGAAATGTTCTCCTTCAATTTCAGCAAATGTTGATTAATATTTGATTTCAGCAAAAGCAATTTTGCTCTGAAATTGTCAAAAATGATCTCTGTGGACTGTGGAGGGCATTTTCACATGTTTGGAGTCCCCCTGAACCCGCCCCTTCACAAGACATCAAAATAAAATTTTGCAAAAAAAAAAATCATTAAATTTGCCCTGAAATGCCATCTAGGTGGTCAGAAAGCTGAGTTGGCTCTGCCAGAACAATAGCAATATCTTTGCTTGAATCTAAAAAAGGGCTTCCAAAAGTTAGATTCTGGTGGGTTTTTTAAAGCACCTGAACACCAAATACATATGTCTGGGCTTCAGAAAACTTGTTCACTGTCTATTTTTTCCCAGTTGCTGCTTTCCAAGAGTCATTCATTTTGTGTGTGTGTGTGTGTGTGTGTGTGTGTGTGTGTGTGTAAAAACACACACACAAATACACAAGTACTTTTAAATAAGTACTTTCCAGTTCAGTGCTTATCACAATTAATCACTTGGACGATTTTAATACTTCTTTTTAAATTTAGAGCACTCATCTTTTATTATTCTCACAGCTGAGCCACAAGGCTGCCAATAGAATATATTAAGATTACTTTCACAGAAGTTGCTTATTTCTTCCACATGGTTTATGATTAATCATTCTTTGCAAACAGACAGGGCCCTGATGAGTTCACAATTGGACTTACCACTAGCAGGAGATTTATATTTCTGAAAACTCTAGAGTAAATAATAGCTAGCAAAAATAAATAAATGATCTACAGCATTAAAGAGAAAATAAGCTTAATACTGTCTTTGAATATTTAAAGTTTATTTTCTTTCTGCTGAGATGAATTCTGAGACTGGACATTTCTGATGGGAATTTCAGTGCACTTTGATGAATGCATCTGGATAGATACATTACATTATAAGGAGTTTAGTTTAGCTCAGGGTGGACAACTGCCCAAGCTTGGAACTGCATTGACACTCCATACATCTCCTTTTGGGGCCAGGACTATAAAAGGGACAGCATTTTCTTGCCACAAGAGTCTTAGAAACAAAATACAGTAGAGTCTCACTTATCCAACATTCGCTTATCCAACATTCTGGATTATCCAACACATTTTTGTAGTCAATGTTTTCAATATATCGTAATTTTTGGGTGCTAAATTCATAAATACAGTAATTACTATGTAGCATTGCTGCATATTGAACTACTTTTTCTGTCAAATTTGTTGTATAACATGATGTTTTGGTGCTTAATTTGTAAAATCATAACCTAATTTGATGTTTAATAGGCTTCTCCTGCATCTCTCCTTATTATCCAACATATTCGCTTATCCAACATTCTGCCAGCCCGTTTATGTTGGATAATTGAGACTCTATTGTATATACATCTGAATAAGTGGCAAAGAAACATTCAGTTGGGGGAGTCAGGGATTTTTGTTCTGCACCCTTGCTGGTTGTGGATTTTGAAGGTCTTTTGGATGTAACCTGATTTTTTTTATTACTCTGCAACTTCTTAAACTCATACCTGGAATGGCACTCCAAGTTGTAGGGAAAGAAGGGAACAGGCTCTGGATGTTGGAAATGGGCAAAATAGACCCCCTGGCAATATCCACCCTTCTTGCCAATTTGATGTGCCCAGAATCAGAGAAAGGAGAAGGTGGAAATTACTGAGGAATGACTCAAGGTGAGGATCCTGGCTTTCATGCAAGGGTGGGTACAGGGAGTAGATCCTCTACATAGAGGAGTCCTGAGTGAATGCAAGAAATGAAAGGTCAAAGGCTGTCTCAAACATCAGTCTTCTGACTCAGCCCCTGCTGCCACATTGCTCTTATGCACCAACTATTCATTAAATAAAAATTAAATATACAATCCCAATGTGCAAGATGAAAGTCATGTCTGGTTTGATTGGCACTTTATCAGAGTTACTGACTGTTCTCCTTCATTTTCAGCTGATACTGGAAAACAACAGCAGTTTCATGTAAAAGAAAATGGCAAGAACCTCCTCTATAGCTTTACTGCTGCATGGACAAGAGGGTTTTTTTTGGGGGGGGGCAGTTGTAGTGTTTATTTTTATACTTCACAACCTACTGATTTCACCAGCAAGGTTCTTTAAATGACCCCTCCATCTGGGTATAATTAGTTATATTTAACAAAGGGAAGTCTGTCCGAAAATGCATTTTTTTTAAAAAGTAACAATAAAATCTCAGCCCAGCATCAACCGGTTTCCAGATTGCTCACTGCAATTAAAAGTCATCCAAAGCTTAATAGTTTGGATTTTCTTTTCCAAAGAGGGAAGGGCTGTAACCCAGTGGGAAGCCACACACAGTAGGAAAGACAATTCTCTAAAATTCTGATGACCTTGTTGTCAGTTGATGTGGACCATATTGAGCTGGACCGAGAAATTGATTGACTCAGGACCTCATCACATTGAAGTTCCTAATGCTGGCAATAGTGGGAGAATTCCCTGGACAGTGGGGGAAACTATCTTCCAGCAGTACACATCATCGCCTTCTCCATTCCATGGAGAAAAGTGTCACTGTCCAGCTTCCCCCCATGCTGCCCCCATTGTAGGCTATGAGAAAATGGGTAGCTAACCATGTTCTCAGGTCTCCATCCTAGGACACCTCCAGAATGGAACCAAGATGGAGTCCTGCCAGAAGTAGCCCTTTGTTGCGTGAAGGGCTTCAGCTGGCTCTGTCCAGCCTCCATTCTGGCTCTGTCCTGGAACCATCCTAGGATGGAGACAGATGTCCATGTGATGAGATCTTGAGTGTGATGTCTATTTAATTAATATCACTGCCACATCTCCCAGTGCTATTCAACTTTGATTCCAATGGAATGTCAAAAAAAGGGAACTTCCAGAAAGGAGACATTATAAAGTTTTTCTTTGCACCCTAATAAAAAGATGCTCAGGAGCTAAGGCTCAGGTGCTTTCAGATAATTTAAGATTCAGAGAAGGCCATTTCTAAAGGCATTCCTATGTGAATGTGTCAAAAGAGCAGATAGTGAATAGGAAGTCCTCTTGGCAATCTACAATCCGCTCACTACATTCACTGGGGCTAATGGGCACAGGCCTCATGAAAGTGAAAAACTACAGATAAAGGAATTGCTACTTCTGTACCAAAATGAATTTCTAGTTCCTTCAGCATGGATCTATGATCAGCTTCTACTGAAATCTGATCATAAAATCCCACTAGTGAACCTAAAGATTCCCAGAGAGGTGTTTTCTTTAGGAATCGCTAGTTCCTTCAGCATGACTGGAGAAGGTTGCACTAAAAGAACTAGAGATTCCTAGAGAGAACCTATAAATCAAATCAGTGGAGAATCAAATCCTCAAAAGTTAAACCCATAAATGTGGAAAGTCAACCGTACACATCTCATAATATATGGCTATCATGATCACCTTCACATTAGTATAAAGGGGATTACGCTGCACTAAACAATGTTATTTTTTCCCTGCCAGATGTTCCCAGAAAGCTTAAGGATCAGTTGGAGTGAATGGAGAAGTTGCTCCCTTTGTTTGTGGCTCTAGCATTCAAATGGCCTTTGAATTTAGAAGTTTCTTTTTCAGTTATTCTGACCTACTTTTATTAATCTATCTGGGCATACTTTTTAATGCTAGGAGGTATCAGCACAGGGATAGACATGAGTTAGTTATGTGTCGTGCAGTAACAGTTTTATCCTCTCCCTTTCATGGTCATAAGTTGTTTCACTAGGTGAATCCTACTGTTATGAAGGATGAAGGTAATGGAAATTTCAGTGAAAACCATTCACACAGCTAATCAAGTCCACAAGTGTCTGTACATAGGTTCTATGTATTTCAGGGAATGCTTATTCTGTAGTTGTTGTTTTTATTAGTGATCTACAAGAACTAGGGCATTTTTCTCCCGTGATCTACCATGTTGTTCAACATATAACTTTCTTAGACAAACTCTGGAAGATTTGGCATAATTTCTATATGAGATTCCTTACTCAGAAGAGGCAGTGAAAATGTGCTCCTTTCTTATTGGTTGGAATGCATATGATTTTAAAGAAAGCTCTTTTTGTAAGGATGGCACAAAAGTATAGAAGTAAATTTGTTGTAAAAATGTGGTTAGGCATTAAAGGCCAATTCATTGTCACCCATGATTTTCTTATTAGTTTGTTGTACATGTTGTAAACTTTTATGGACGATTTCATATTTTAGCTTGTATAAGAGGCATTGTTTGCTGAATTGCAAACCTCAGATTTGTTTCTGTGTTTAGCAAAGACCGATGATCTCCAAGCACATGAATAAGTGCAATGGCTTCAGAGGAAAAAAAATTGTTTCAAAGGCCCACTGCACGTGAGACATACTTGGAGGACTAAAATGTGACTTGCACCCAGGGCGGGCCCTAGGTAATTTTTAAGTGTAAGCGAACAGAATTGTGGCATTCCCCCCCCCCCCCCCCAAGCAATCACTGAAAAATAAAAGCGTTGGATAAGCGAAAATGTTGGATAATAAGGAGGGATTAAGGAAAAGCCTATTAAACATCAAATTACATTATGATTTTACAAATTAAGTACCAAAACATCATGTTTTACGATGAATCAACAGAAAAAGCAGTTCAATGCATGGTAATGTTATGTAGAAATTACTATATTTGCGAATTTAGCACCAAACATTGAACTGGGATATAGGGCAGTGTGGACTCAGATAACCCAGTTCAAAGCAGATATTGCAGGTTATTCTGCTTTGATATTCTGGGTTATATGGCTGTGTGGAAGAGCACTGAGGGTCCTTCCACAGAGCCATATAACCCAGAATATCAAGGCAGATAAACCACAATTAAAAGGCCGCCGAAAAGGAATCTGGCCCCTGGTATTAAAAAACTCTAAAATCAAGACAGTAAATAAAGAACACCATGCAGAAAACAGAGGAATTCCAGACAGGAAACAATCAGGGCCAGCTAACACCTCCCAACAATGGAGTTGCAACCTTCAAAGTGGGGGGAAATTATTCCCAACAGTCACCACTTCTGGAATACATAGTCTATATTGTGCCTACTTTGGCCCTAACATAATGGGTGATCAAATGAAAAAAAATAGACCAATGCTGACAAATACTTTTCTTTCATGACTGTATTTTATAGCCTTCTCTATCTAGGCACCAACAATAAAAACAGTAATAAACATTTTCAAAGATATATATTTTAAACTATAATTCCATTTATTACCTGAAAACTATAAGAGAAGTCTATTACCGGTCTAATTTATTATGTTCTTGTTTTGTTTGACACTAGCATTTGCAAACTAATAAAACAATTTGTTGTATTCCCTCCCAATCTCATCTGTTACTGTTCTAGTGAAATTATAGACTTCTGTGTCTTGATATTTAATTACCTTTTGTTTTATACCTTTTATTTGGAAATGTTGCCATCCACTCTGATTGTTTCTTTTTAAATATCATATTTCAGGTTCATAAGAGCTGGATGGATACTAAGAAATACAAGGAAATTGGGTCTGCTGATATGCCAGCCAAGTCAGCATCCTCATATACAAATGGGAGTCACGTGGAATAGATAATGTTGGTATGGTCAGATTAACTTTATTTTATTTTGCATGCTGTATTAAATCCCAGAATATTCACTGCCTCTAAAGCTCAGGATAGGTGAACGGTAAGCCTATAATTTTGCACTATTCCTTCTCTTCCCCTCAGGGGCTGGCACTCCATAAAGCAGACCTACAGCTACTGTAGTTTATGAGCTCTGTATAAACATAACAGTGTTGACTTATCCAGTCCGGGTGTTTACTTTCAATAGCAACAGCCACTGACATAATGCAGGAAGGCAACTGCTAACGAAACATTCACTTTTGCCTTGAAACAGCATTTTAGGTCTGTTAATGGCATACGGGTTGGGTGGGGATTTTCTTTATTTTATTTGACTGCCTGCAAATCAAGATGTTATGGATCCTCCATGCCAAAAACTACATTACACCCAGCTTTGGAAGAGAAACAAAGGGGGGAAAGTGGGGAGGGGATTGATGCTATTGAGGCACCACTGTGTTTGCTTCCAGACCCCTGCAAAAGAACGGGGTGGGGGGCAAAGAATTTGGCTTATACACAGAAAACCAAGAAGCCCACTACTCTAAGGCCAGGAGATACCTAATGTTGGTTCAAATGCAAACAAACCAACACCTCATTGGAAATAATATGTGTTTCAGGGTCAAGGATTACAGCACCAGATCAAGAAGGTTCAAAATTCTGTACTGGGGTAAACTACATCAAGAAATACTGAATTATGGTCCCTTAATAAATTATGAAATTTTAACATAATTTGTAAAGTATTCACAGTGTACTACTAGCAACAAAGGGGTAATGAATCCCACAGTAGTCTGCAGAAAAGGATGATGGGACAGGAGGTTGACTACTTTTTATCTAGCTTTTCGCCTATTGTTGACAATCTATCAGCGAGCTTTTTTGGTTTCAAAAAACCCATAGAGAACTTGCCAATATGAATGCACTTTTAAACTGTTTCTTTCCACTGAGCTTACAACAGTGATGCATGTTCTAAATCCAGAATATCTAATTTTATTGGGAAAATTGAGTTGGAGGAGGAGAAAAGAAATAAAAAAGAGGAAACTTTCAAGGAAGTTTACTAAAATGATTTTTTTTAAAAAAAAATTACTCAAATTTATTGGCATGGAACAAGTTTGCGAACAATAGGGAAATGTCAGAAATAATCAAACAGATTCTTTTTGGGAAGGAATATGTTTTATCAATATTTATAATTAAAGAATTGCAAGGAATGTTATTTAGCATCCCATGAAGGAAGAGAAAAAGTGTTTTATCCTTGGAAAGCTAACTTCAACAAGCTGAGACAAGACAAATATCAGTTTCTTCAAATGTCCTCAATGGTTATTTTCATAATAATAATAATAATAATAATAATAATAACTACCACAAATACCATCTGCCTGCGACAAAGAACTGGTGGGATCACAAGCCAGAAAAAGTAACACAGAATGAACATGTCAAGCTACTCTGGGACTTCCGAATTCAGACAGACAGAGTGTGGGATCACAATACTCCTGACCTCACGATCGTGTTAAAAAACAAAGTATGGATTGTCGATGTTGCAATCCCAGGTGACAGCAGGATTGAAGAGAAACAACTAGAAAAGCTGGCACGATATGAGGATTTAAAGATCGAATTGCAAAGACTGTGGCACAAGCCAGTCAAGGTGGTCCCAGTAGTGATCGGCACACTGTGTGCAGTGCCTAAAGACCTTGGCCTGCACTTGAACATAATCGGCGCTGACAAAATTACCATCTGCCAGCTGCAGAAGGCCACCTTACTGGGATCTGCACACATTATTCACAAATACATCACACAGCCCTAGACACTTGGGAAGTGTTCAGCGTGTGATCCAGTACAACAGTCAGCAGAGTGTCTGCTGTGGACTCAACTTGTTGTGTTTCATATAAATAATAAAACTTTATTTGTATTTTGCCCTATCTCCCCAAGGGGACTCAGGGCAGATTCCAGCATACAATGGCAAACATTTAATGCCTCCGTAAACAAACAAATACTGACATAAAATCCCAGAGAAACCCCGCATATAAAAATAACATTAAAACCTAACATCAAATTAAAGCCTAACATCAGTGAATTAAACCTAACATCAATAAATTAAATCAAACAAAATTATATAATAACATAAAATCCAAACAAACATCCACATTAATTTATAGCAGCCAACTAGAGTTCACAGCGTAGGTTGGTTATATGGTCAAAAGATGACCACTGGGCTGCCATGGACTAGGAAGGTCCAAATATGATATAGTTCTCAGCCAGAGGCCCAGTAATGAACTCTCTTTATCTAATCCTCCTCCTCTCCGTATGCTAGTGTGCATTAATAGGTTTTCAGTTGTTTTTTGAAGGAGAGAAGGGAGGGGGCCAGCTTTATTTCTTTAGGGAGGGAGTTCCAGAGGTGGGGGGATGACCACGGAGAAGGCCTTCTCTCTCGTTCCCACCAGCCGTACTTGAGATGGGGTGGGACCAAGAGCAGGGCCTCCTCCGCTGACCACAGTGCCCAGGCTGGTTTGTAAGAGGAGATGCATTCAGTCAAATAGCGTGGACCCAAGCCATTTAGGGCTTTAAATTTAGGGCTTTGTAATTAGCCCGGAAGTAGACTGGCAGCCAGTGGAGATGCCGCAACATGGGAGTGGATCACTCCTCATTCGGGGCTCCTGTTAGTAATCTGGCTGCCGATCTCTGAACCAGTTGAAGCTTCCAAACTATCTTCAAAGGCAGCCCCACGTAGAGAGCATTACAGTAGTCCAAACAGGATGTGACTAAGGCATGGACTACCATGGCCAGATCTGGCGTCTCAAGGTATGGGCGCAGCTGTTGCACAACTTTTAATTGTGCAAAGGTGCTCCTGGCTATCACTGACACCTGGGGTTCCAGGATCAGCGATGTGTCCCGGAGCACCCCCAGGCTGCACACTTGTGTCTTCAGGGGGAGTGTGACCCCATCCAACACGAGCTGTAACCCCACACCTTGATTCACCTTCCAACTGACCAGGAGTACCTCTGTCTTGTCTGGATTTAGTTTCAACTTATTAGTCCTCATCTAGTCCATCACTGCTGACAGGCACTGGTTCTCATTTTTCCTTCCACAAAATGGAAAACAAATGGCAGGTAAACAGTTAAACATTACCTCCCACCTCCTGATCTGCCCCTGAAAAGTCTGCCTCTGCATTTAATTAGCAGCTAGTTAATTTTCTAGTTAAGTTGGCAGCCATTCATTTAAGAAACATGTTTGTGACTACATATTTGGTGACATGAAGACACTCTCAGAGGCAAAGACCGGAATTGCTATATATGATTATTGAACTTACTTTTCTTTTACTGAACATAGTAATCAATTTCACATGTACAACCAGGCACAATATGTCTTTGGAGACATAACTGGTTACTCAGTACTTCCCACACACCCAGGTTTTTTTAGGATGCTATGCCAAACTCTTGTAATCACTCTTTGAACTCCTGAGGACCACATCCCACAAAACACACACAGTGGAATATGACCTCTCTGCTCATGTCAATTCTCACTTCATTGCAGCTGTTGATCTTCTCCTTACTGAAGGGAGCTCTCAGGTGTACTGTTGCTAGCAAGTAGCATCTCAAGGGAACACCAACAGCTAACTCAAACTTGACTATTTCATGATGTAGTCCCTAAAGGATGTTATAAATTACTGCTTCTTTAGATGGATCCTGCAGGCAGATTTATCCTCAACAAGAGTCACTGCTTGCAAAAACAAGCAAGAAAGAACTCATAAATATTGATAGCAGGACTTGGAGAAGGGGACCTCTCCTTTCCATTTCCAGAGCTAGTACAAGTCTCCAGGCTTTATGGTTCTACCCATATGACTCAAAATACACCCCCTGCAACAATTCATCCATTAAAAAGAATTATCCCTCTGAGAAGTATTTCAATAGGGGGTTATGGTTCAATAGTGCTGGCTAGTGTGCTTTATTTTAAAGCTGCCATTTCTTCTCACAGAAGCAGACAGGGCTGCAGGGCTGCAGCTAGGAAACATATTCAATAAATGTATGTGAAGAAGGAAATTGGGAAAAAATGTACAATAACAATTAATGTTCAAAAAGGAAACAGATAACTAAATCCAGCCTCCTATTTCATTAATGAAGTGTGACCATCTTCCAATGTAAACTTTTGTAATGAGTCAAACACTTAACTTGATGATAGAGATAGCGTGTTGTTTCATTGTTTTATGGTGCTGATGTTCTCTTTGTTTTCAGGTATCAAGGAGATTAGAGAACGTGATAAACAGTGAATGTAATTTTATCTTAGATTACTAGGAACAATAGACAAACTACTGGGACTATTCTCCAGAATGGTCACTGGGCTATGTTGTTGTTGTTGTTGTTGTTATTATTATTATTATTATTATTATTATTGACACAACGACATTGTATGACACAGCAAACAAGATAGATATGCTGGATTTCATATCACAGAATCACAATCAAACACTTCCCAAGAGTTTAGGACTGTGTGATGTATTTTTGGATGATGTGCACAGATCCCAGTAGGGTGGCCTTTTGCAGTTGGCAGGTTGTAATTTTGTCAATGTCTATTGTTTCCAAATGCCAGCTGAGATCTTTTAGCATGACACCCAATGTGCTGATCACCACCGGGACCACCTGTACTGGTTTCTGCCATTATTATTATTATTATTATTATTATTATTATTATTATTATTATTATTATTATTATTAATAATAATAATAATAATAATAATAATAATATCCCGCTTTTTCTCTGCATATGGAGACTCAAGGCGGCTCACAACTAAAAGCATTGCAATACAACTTAAAATATACAACTTCACAAATATTAAAAGCAGTATTAAACATCATTAAAAGCATATAAAATCACAGCAGCCCCTGACGATCTTAAAAACCTTCTTCTTTAAAAGCCTGACCGAATAAAGAAGTTTTAACCTGCCACCTGAAGGACATCAGGGAAGGGGCTATTCTGGCTTCCCTGGGCAGGAAGTTCCAGAGTCGAGGGGCAGCCACCGAGAGAGAAGACCTGCTCTCTTGTTCCCACCAACCATGCTTGAGATGGAGGTGGGACCAAAAGAAGGGCCTCTCCTAAAGATCTCAGGGCCCGGGCAGGTTCGTACAAGGGGGTGCGGTCAGCCAAATAGCTTCGACCTGACCATCTAGGACTTTAAAGGTCATAACCAGCACTTTGAATTGTGCCCAATAACAGACTGGCAGCCAGTGGAGCTGATGCTACAGGGAGGTGTCCACTCCCTATAGCCAGCCCCAGTGAGCCACCTTGCTGCAGCTCTTTGGATCAGAGGAAGTTTCCGAGCACTCTTCAGAGGCAGCCCCATGTAGAGTGTGTTATAGTAATCTAGAAGGGATTCAACTAAGGCATGGACCACCATGGTTAGATCTGGCTTATCAAGATATGGGTGCAGTTGGTGCACAAGTTTTAATTGTGCAAAAGCCCTCCTGGCCATCACAGATACCTGGGCCTCCAGGTTTAGTGCCGAGTACAGGACGACCCCCAAACTGCCGACTTGTGTCTTTGGGGAGAACGTGATCTCATTCAACACAGGCTGGATCTCTATTCTCTGGTCTGCCTTCTGACTGACCTGGAGTACCTCTGTCTTGTCTGGATTAAGTTTCAATTTGTTTGCCCTCATTCAGTCCATTACTAATGACAGACAGCTAGGGTCGGGACAGCTTCCTTGGCCTTAGGTGGAAAGGAGTAGTAGAGTTGGGTGTCATCTGCATATAGGTGGCATCAAACTCCAAAACTCTGGGTGACCTCACCAAGCAGTTTCATGTATATGTTAAACAGAATGAGAGACAGCACATGCATTCTTCTTGGATTCCTCTAAAACTGTTCAAAATGCCAGATGAAGATGTATTAACAATACATGGGGAAGAATGAAATAAGACATATATATTGGAATACATTGCTTCATGAAGAGTGTAATTAAATTTACAGAAGTAACTATCCAAAATTTAGCCACAGTTATTGGAATAGATGGTTGCTCGTTTCTTTTTAATTAAGAACTAGATTTGTCTTCCATAAGTTTGAGTGGCAGCGAAATCCATAGACAGAGGTATACAATTTGTTTATACAGGTGAAGGCAGCAAACAATAATACACAACTATCCTGCTGTTCTACTTCTATGTGGCAGAATGCTGGAGTAGAACTTCAGATTAGATTGATCTAAAAAGATCCATTAGGTAAGATGGATATAAAAAGGCACACCCCGCCAACTAATGTCATTTCTTCAGATATTTGCTTTGCAATTTAAATGTTTGTAGCATTGCTACAATACAGTCAGAAGCCACAGTAGTGCTCATAACCATCTGAACAACTTTTCTCAGGCTGCTTATTGTTACAGCAGGGTTTTGTACATTAATATGAGTCATGCAATAAAAGAAGTGAAAATGGTTCGTTATGATTCTGTAAAATCCCCAAACCACTGAGAAAGGTCGGGTTACTAACAAAAAGCATCACAGGATGAGCAACAAGACTCATAAGTGCAAACACTCTGAAGATGACTAAGACTCCCTGCATGTGCCAGAATGGAGGCCCTTATACAGGTCCAATCCTGTGAAATGAGAAGAGCTCATGTTGGGAGTTAATCCTCCTACACCAAAAAGGATGATAGCTAGAAATGGGAAATCTAAGAAAGTGAACATACACTAGTGGGCCCCAGTCCGAGAACATTTGCTGAAAGTGAGGGCTAGTGGGTTAGTACAGGCCACATTCTGTGATCATTAGATATGTTAAGTGGAAATCCCCTCTTCTTCAACATGGGGATTAATTAAGTGTACAAAAGGGAAACTCCCACACCCCCACAATTTTATTGCTTGCTTGATTGGTCTTGTTCTCTTGGAGTACTGCCTGGAAGTAGTCTGCTACAATGCACTCAGGGTGAAACTTGTAAAAATATCTCATTTTCAGACTTTCAGATAATCAGGCAGTCTTCCACAACATCTACATCAAATCTCAGCCTTCTATCTGTCCTGAAAGTACACCAGTAATTCCAGTTGATTCAATGAGATCACAACATTTCACTATTCATTATGAGCAGCTTTCTGTGAAAAAAACCCCACTCAAATGTAAGCTTTGGGTCTTCAGTGAGACTTACTCCATTAAGTGCATATGCCACTGCAGTCTTGAGTATACATTTAAAGTTCACACGTGGATATTTGCCCCTGGAGCATAGCCATCTTGACGCAGGAGATTGGATTGACTACCTTGCAAGATTATTTCAATCTTGTTATACTTATAGGTTTTATGTTATGAAAATAATCGAATTAAAGCAAAAATGTGACTTACAGCATTCAATGGGATTGGATGCTACTTGCAGAGATACTATTCTGCCACTGGATTCTGGAATGTGTACACGGAAAACCAGCCTCACGCGAGTGTTCTTCCGACCAATATCGGTCTCCCCTTTCCGTAGTTCAATGTCTGCATTTCTTAGCTTGAGGATGCCTGCACAGTCAATACTGTAAAAAAAGAAGAAATATCAATTATTCTCAAACCGAAGGGATCAATAACTTAATAACCAAGTACATTTGCAAGGCAAGAAAAACAATGCTTATACACCTGATTATAACCAGGGATTCAAAAAGAACTTTCTCGCAGTTCATTTTTAAATGAAGATTCATATCTAAGCATACATTTTGAGATGTACAGGCCTCCATTTAAAGCATCTCAGGCCCTGAAGAGGTTTGAGTGTGATGCAGCATGGGCTATCCTGGCTGTGGCTAATAAGAGTTGTGGGCCAAAAGGAAAAAGAAAAGGGAAGAACAGAGTTGCCACACGATTTAACACTAAAGAAACAATATTGTACAGTGGTTAACGCAGGACTAGGCTTGTAATCCAGAAAAAGCCATAATATTAATATGAATATTTAATGTTGCTTTAAACCAGTGGTTCTCAACTTGTGGGTCCCCAGGTGTTTTGGCCTTCAACTGCCAAAAATCCCAGTCAGTTTACCAGCTGTTAGGATTTCTGGGAGTTGAAGGCCAAAACATCTGGGGACTCATAGGTTGAGAACCACTGCTTTAAACTGATTTGGCATTGATTCATCTGCCTTGCTGGCATTGCCAGCTCTAACTGACATTGCCTTCCCAAATTCTCTCCTACAACGTGCTACATAACCATTTTAACTAGAGATATGAATGACTGAACCAGGAGCATTTTACAAGCAAACAATTTGCTCAGTTACTAAGCTATGACTGCATGGTCAAATCAAACACTACATTCAAGCCTGAACTTAAATCTTTTGCATGTGATACTTTTCGTTTCAAATTAAATACAGGTTTCTTGTTGCATGTACATTACGTTTTGCTCTATAAATATCTTGTACGAAGACACTTTCTCTGATAGCACCCTTACGTTGCTTTCATGTTGTTTTTTGGCTCCAGGGGAATTTCCAGCACTTTGGTGTTGCCAATGATTTTCTCATAACTTGTTGTGGTGACTGTTTTCCCCGTAATGCGATGAACTTGGTAGAAAGCATGTGGTTTAAGAATCCGCTCATCTGCTGTTCCAATGAAGATCTGAAGGCCCAGGGGCTTATTGTCCATGTAACCATGAAGCTGGCAAGAGACCAAATCAGTTACATCAGTATCATCTCATCAACAAATAGAGAAGACAAATCAAAATATAAGTACAGTAGTGTCAGACCGAGAATATAACAGGCTATAAATAGTTGCTGGTCGGATCACCTATAGTGACAACAACTAGACAGAGGTTTTTTGTAACTAAAAGAGTTTTGATTCTTTTAATTTCCATGACCAATAGGCTGTTAAGTGGGGAAAGCACAACAGTCTATTAACTGTTGCGGTTTTACTTTGCAAGGCCAGAACAAATTCAGGTACAGAATGTTGATCTTGTTTAGTAATGGCAGTTATTCTGATGAAATGATGAATTTTTTTAGAAATTATGTTCTCTCCCCCCTTGTGTATATATGACTCTTCTAATATATAAGACATCAGTATAATATAGTATAATACAGACAAATCTTTTTTGCACAAATCTTGCCAAGAAAATTCCATGATAGGAATTATCCATAGGATTGCCACAATTTGGAATCTACTTGAAAATATACAACAATGATGCAGACATTAGGTATGTTGTGTCTAGTGATCTACATTTCTACTTTTCCCTCAGATACAAAGTTAAATATACAGGCAGTCCTTGATTTTATTAAGACTGCTGAAATTTATGTAATTTATAGAAAACAAACACTGACCTCTTATAAATAAAATCTGGGTATTAATTAGGGAGCCAGCCACATTTTTCTACCTGAGATAAGCAATAAGAGGGCAGGCCATTTCACACTACATAATTATAGCATTCTGGTTCCATTTGAATCACCTGGATTGCATCCTATAGAATTCTGGGATTTAGGAAGGGCAAGCCAGCATGGTGTGGTAGTTTGAGCATTGGACTATGACTCTGGAGACTAGAGTTTGAATCCTACTTGGTCAAGAAATCCACAATATTTTAGCTCAGAGGAAGGCAATAGGACACTTCTTCTGAACAAATCTTGCTAAGAAAACCCTGGGGTTACCATAGGTCAGAAACATCTTGAAGGCATATACAACACAGATTTCAAATTCTCACAGGCTGAATGCTCCAGTACTTCACCAAACAACAAACCCCAGGATTCCACAGGATATACCCAAGACAGTTAAAGTGGAATCATCCTGCTATAATTTTCTAGTACAAAAGGATCCAGGGTCTCACACAGAATTTGATTTATATAAGTTGGCCTGATCGGCATCATAGCTGAACACTATACTTTTGGACAGCATGCTCTTAGAGGATGCAAGACTCATATCACACACATTTAACTCCTCCAACATCTTGTCACCAGTCCCTGAATGCCAGCACCCCATGTCTCAGGAGGATACCTCATTTTGCCTAATAGTTGACTCAAGGTTGTTTTCTGAAGAAATGAAATCTGGGTAAAGCTACATTAGAAATGTTTTGAGTAATAGGACATCCTAATCAAAATGTCTTTTGCCTCTTCCTCCACGGCAAAGCAACAAGAAAACACCAACAAGACAGGATGTTCAAGATCTTCCTTATATAAAGTGCAAGGATAAACTTCAAAGCTAAACCTAAAGGCTACATTTCAATAGGTGAGGCATCAATCAAATGTTTAGCCAAACTCTTTGTCAGTTTACATTGTCAGCTCACAAAGCATTTCCTGTTTCTGAATAGCTGGAAATAATCTAGCAGCAGAAGAAATAATCTGCAGTCATGATCATTCCAAATCTAAGGAAGTGTGTGTGTGCGTGTGTTCACATGTACAATAAAAAAGAGAATATATAGTGTTCTTGCCTAGAGGCTAACCTATAGAACTCAACTAAGTAATTAAATCCAGTTCATATACATAAACAGTGGATGATGAGAAATAGCAGAGATAGATAAAACGGAAACCACAATGATTCTATCACCCTGGTTGAAAGAGCATCTCCCTGAAGGCATCTCTCTCAACTGGAAGCTATTCCAGCAGGACATGATGGAAAGCACCACAAAGGAAGGAGAATCATTTCAACAGACCTACTGAAAGATAACTTCTTTTTCCACTCTTTCCTCTCACCCAGCATTCCTCACCATTGGATTGCTGACACTTGAAGTCTTAACAATGTTTGGAAGGCTATCCATTCCCATTTTAGTTTTAGACCTGCAGGTAGCTATAAATAGGACATAAACTGCTCCAGGAACGCACATACACATACCTTCTTGTTTTTTGTTTTTGTTTTGACTGAGGAGTATGATAAAGATGATGCAATTTAAACAGTGGTAGAGTAGCACCATGTAAAGCTAGTAGAATTCCAACTGTAAGAGGCAGACACACAAAACCAAATGAGTCCTCTCAGTTTGCATCACTCACCAGGAGTTCAATATACCTCCAAATATTGTCACCTGCAAGAAGGCGTACCTGGCAAGCCATCAGATATGCCTCATGGCTGCACTTAGCTAAGAAAGGGATTTTAAAGACCTAATAAACTCCAGTTTGGCTAATGCTGTGATACTGTCTTTGCAAACATTAACAGTACATACATTTTAAATAATGCAAATGCAACTACATGCAACAAAGTGCAGCCGATTGCAGCACAGATTCACAAACAGTATTGTAATGTCTAGCAGACCTGTGGTGAGCAACAATTTTGCATAAATGACTTGTCCTATGAAATAATAGAATTGGTGTCAGTATTCAACACCTTTAGAGGACTGCCACAGCCTAAGAAACTTGGCAGACTCCACCACCAAGCCTTCTTTGAGCCCCACGCCACCATGGAGAAGTTCATTTGGGGAACTGCTATTTTTCATTTTCTCACTAAATCCTTAATGTAATGTTGTTCTAAAGTACTCTGTGGACATCAAAATGGCACTTCTCAGAATCAGCTTCTCCTAGTAGGTCAGAGTTGCCAATGACTATAATTCCACACTGCTGCAAAGGTACAGAAATGGGAGGAACTAAAGCAACCAAATGAAAAAAAATGTTCTGTGTATACATTGAAACTAAACTGTAAAAACTGACACAAAAACCTGGGTTGACTTACCCATAGGTTGATATAAATATTGTACCATAATTCTAATTAAAAAAGAATAACCTTTGAGTAGAGTTGGCAAAAAGCAAGAACTTACGCCATCACAGAAGAACCTAAAAGAAACACCAGCCTTCTCTATTATCTCTGCTACAGGCCACTTCTGATGTTTTTGGGTGGGAAAACTGTGGTGGGGATAATGCTGTCACTTCCCCTCTCTGAGGAATAACCTTCGGCATATCTGCAGGTCACATCAAAATCCATAATTGTGGCCCCAAGACCTGCCCTTGAATAATACATGAAATCAACTTATACACAAGTATATACCGTCCTTTTTAAAAAGAGTTTAGGAGCAATACATTATAGGTGGCATTATTATCTGTGAGTAGTTTCTCTTTGGGATAATGAAGTTAAAACAAAAGTGAAAAGTATCTATGGTAGCTAGGGAATTCTGGGAGTTTGCTATTCCCTTGTTGAAACAGCTCCATTGGCTTCTGGTCCACTTCTGAACCTAATTCAAAGTGCTGGTTTTGACCTATAAAACCTTGTGCAGTTTAGGTTATTTGAAGGACTGCATTTCCCTCCAGACTATTAGACCCTTTACTGACACTTTCCCTACTCTCAATTTGCAAACTTTTCTATTCTGACAGGCCTTTACGGACTGAATGTTCAAAGCTCATCCTGGCTAAACAATTTGCTGGATTTTCTGGGTTTTTCGTCCTGCTGTTGTTGATAACTTTTTCAATAAAAATGGCAAATGCTATTTTTTAAACTTTATTTAACTTTAACTTTTGTGTTTTGTGAATTTTAACTATGTTTTTTATCTGTTGTAAGCTGCCCTGAGTCCCAAACCAGGGAAAAGACAAAATACAAATAAATAGCAAATAAAGAGGAGAAGGAGTTGTTCAATAAAGTAGCATGTCTAATGTCCACATCTGAGGGTCATTTGCCAAGATTGATTTCCAATCTGAAGTCATTCCTCCACAACAGTATTTCAAAATAGTGTATTGCTTTATGCCTGAGGGAATATTACAATACATCAACGGTGTCATGGAGTGACATTTTGAACATTCCACAGAGACCATGTTGAAAGGATGCATAAGGGACTAGAACTTCCTCTTCTTTTCCTCTTCCAGGTCTTGGGAAAAGACAGGATATCCTCATACCACTCCTTTGCACGAGACTTGGGAGCAGTGGACAAGAAAGCACAAGTCATTCTCTAAGAAATATATGCCACAGCAGTCCCAAATGCTCTTCAACAGCAACTTTGTTGAAATGTGATCCGCCACACCAGATCTCTAACGGTAGGTAATGTCATGTGGGTGGATTAGCAAGGGCTATGCAATCCCACCTGGAAAAAGGCAAATATCTGGATATGGACTCATACATATGAAGTCACCTTTGTAGTTGAGATGGTTTGCAAAACCCACAACCTACAAAATCCTACAGCAGTAAATCAAATCAATCAAAACAGAAGGTTTCCAGTTAGGAAATAGCTTAATAGTTACATAATCTGAAGTGTAAAACTGGAGTTATGAAAATATGAGACTGCTTTACACCAACCTTTGGGCCACCTAGCTTAGTATATTCTGGAGCAATGTTTCCCGAAGTCTGGCTTTCCTGATGTTTTGGACTTCTGCTCCCAGAATCCCTGATCATTGACCAAGGCAGCTGAGGCATCTGGGAGTTGAAGTCCTATTTTAGAATAATAGGTAGCTACACTCAGGTTTCCTAACCTCATCTGAAAAACATATTGTAACCTTCTTCATATAGAACATCTGCTCTAACAATGAGCTCCAGCTTTATAGACATTTCCTTGCCCTTTGTCTAAAATAGATTTCCAGGTACTGTATAAACACTTTTTTTTTCTTTTTTTTTTTAAAAAAAAATTCCCTATTTTTAAGGAACATGATCTTACACATGGTTCCCCCTTCCTTCATTATCATAGCCTAAAGGCATTTCTATTTTTCAAATATTTTTTTCATAGCTCCTCAAAACCAATTTTCCACTAATTTCTGGACACTACAACCAAGTGTACTGAAGCTGTAAAGACAATAGTGGGGTTCAGGTCAGGAAAGTCCAGCCCACAAAATCTGGGAGTACAGAAGCTGTGTAGAAACACAAATTTAACCAAACATAGACTTAGGACCTCATTCCAGAAGGTGGGGAAATAAGCGGGGTGGGGATCATCTTCTAATAGTTTCTATTCACTTTACAGTCGGAGTCCCACAAAGTCCATCAACCAACACGGGCTTCCAGTGGATTTCCTCTTTAAAGCATATAGAAATGGGAGGATTGTGAAGTCAGGTAGGAAATTACTCCATTGCGCCCCTTGAGCATATAAAAGGTTAAAACCGGGTGTTTTAGGGTGGGATGGGAACAGTTGGATTTTAAAGTGGGGTAGGAATTATTATGAAATTCTCAATTTCATTTGAAAATGGAAGGCCAATGAATGCCTCAATTAGAAGATAATTCCCTTTGTCCCCTCTCCTTTTGTGGGATGAAGTCCTCTGTTGAACTGAAGGGAGCATTGCTTAATTTACTCTCCTTACTAAATTCTGAAAATCCTTCACTATGAAGAATCAGTGACAGCAGTCATACAAATCCAATGATGATGCCATGGACTACTGCAGTGATTCCAAACTCTTGTCTTCAGGTGTTTTGGACTTCAGCTCCTAGAAGCCTTAGCTACTTGGGAAGATCGATTGGAATACAAATAAAGTACGTATTCTGGGAGCTGAAGTCCTAAAATAGAGTTTGGAAACATTGGCCTTGGAGGAGGACTTGTAGTAAGTATACTCAGAAATTGGCAACACACCAAGTTGTCCAGCTGAGGAATTCCAGGGATTACCTAACTCTCTTGCTCCATTGGGTTATGTGTCAATTTGCCTGGAACCCTAATTTTGGAGGATTTTTTAACACAACTGTCGAAGTAAAAACATTCTTTTGATTTTCATGTGATTTGATAGGATGGTGATTCTTTATCAAGCATGCATCTTTCAAAATGAAAAAAAGAAAAACAAATGAAACTAAAGCACAGTGCAACATAAAAGATATGTCTCTGTTATAAGTGGGATTTAATGTCTTGAGTATATGTCTCTGTTATAAGTGGGATTTAATGTCTTGAGTCCCTTATATAAAGCTGTGGTGAAAGAAGTCAGAAGTTACCTTCAAAAACTAAATTTATCTGCATATAGAAAAGTAGGCCTCAAAATTCTTATAGGAATTTTAGCCCGAGCAAATACTTAAATATCCTGCATGAAGCACATGTTTTGAGGAAACAAAATGGGCACTTGGTTAAAATAATAGTTGAGCAGACATTTTTTCTGTAAAGAATAACAGCAGGGTTTTGAATTGGAGTTTGTTACGTGAAGCGTAACGGAGCCAGAATTCCTATGTAGGCTGAAAACCAAAGATTTTCTCTTTCATTATTAACATTCACAATTACAAATCAAGCCATTCTACATTTCTCACATCAGTGGAAATTGAAAGCAGAAGAGTCTACCGCATAGCGAGCCATCTAGCTGAAAGGGAACTTGATGGTCTGAGACATGGTAAATTTGTTTTCAATTACTTGGACCACTTTTTTTTTAAAATGCCTTGATTAAGCTGTACAAAGCAAACAGAACAGGAAGATCAGAGAACAGAAACATTAAGCTAATAGCATTTCTGGTCAAAAGAGCCTCTTTTTCTTTGTTCTCCACTTCAACAGTCAGCAGGAGGTATCTTTGCATAGAAGAACTAATCCACCACCATCAGCACCCCCAGAAAGAGGCCACATGCAACATCTATGCATTGCTGGCAGCCTTCCATGATGCTATAAATGAAGAGGAGCCAGGAGACATGCAGACTTCAGATTCATCTTGCTTCGACCCATATAGGACTACATGTATCAAGGCATGGAGAAATCTCTGTAGAAGTTTGGGCCACTCAGCAAGGATCATGGAACTTTAGTTAAAACATCTGGAGGTAGGGTTCTCACCCTGGACTGAATGAAAGAGCAGAGATTGCCCTTTATTCTTTAAATGTCTGGAAAAAGGGGGAGACTTGAAATGTTCATTTATAGGATTAAATCTATGAATTTAATATATGATGTTTTTCTTTAATCTGATGAAACAGACTCTAGTCCACCAAAAGCTTAAACCACAATGAATCTGCTGGCGTTAAAAGTGCCAGGAGACTCTTTGTTATTTCCAGTTCATAGTTATGTTTCTCTTTCTTGAATGAAACAGATGATTTTTATCCATTTCAAGCATACTTATAGGGTCAGAGGCAGATTTTCCACTTTGGTGAACAATCCTCATCTAGAACTGGATAGGGGAGCATGCTCTTGTTGGTCTTTTCTGTGGTTTTTGAAAGCATTGACAATGTTATTCTTCTTGCTGGGAAGCACTATTGCTCCATTCTTTCCTACAGTGTGAACATGGAAGGTGCTGCTGTGGGATTTTATATTATCCCTTAGGCTGTGGAATCCCTCAGGGCTGTTTCTTGTCCACTATGTCATTTTACACACACACACACACACACACACAAGATGATGACACCCAACTCTTATTCTTCCTTTCCATCAAGCTCCATGGAAGCTGTTTCAGGAACCTGTGTCAGGCATTAGACTGGAAAAAATGGAACTTAATTCAAACAAGAGAGAAGTGCAACTAACAATTTGGAAAAAGCAGATCAGGAAATAGGATTATTGATTTTAATTTGTACGCTAATTTGAGCCCTGGATTTGGTCAAAAAGGTGAGATATTAACAACAATATCTGCATGTGGGTTCCTGACCCAAAATGAGCCCCATTCTACTGCATGGATAGATTTGGTCCCACCAGTGTGTCACGACATCCACCAAAATCTTCACTGCGTTCCCAAGATATCTGAGAATGTTATTCTTAAAAAACATTCTCAAACTGTCATCAAAGAGTCCCATTAGACTTGGGGAGGATATCATGTATTGGGTAGGTTTTCACACTTAGATCAGGTCTAGACATAACCACTTTGTTAAAGTGTCAATGTATGCACATGGTTAGGAATTACAATTATTGTGAAAGGCCAAGCCCTTGCCTTTAAAGTTTCAATACCATTGCTTTCAATGACAGAGAAAATGGGAATTAAGATTTGGAGAGCTCCAATGAAATAAGGAAGAAAATAAGTAAAAGAAATAGGATATTATTTCCCATATTATAAGGCAAGCAACTCACCATCAGCCTTCCCTCAAAAAGTGTAAATATAGAGTGAACTGGAGAAAAATCAATTCATTTGAGTCACTTTTACCAAAAAGGGAAAGAGAAGCCAGACATGATGTGTACCTTTCCATATTCTATTTTGGTTTTTTTCTTTCTCTCTCTCTTTTGGTAGAAATTGACTGGTTTTTTAAAAAAACTTTTTTTCATAAGAGTTATAATATTAACATGGCTAGACTTGGTCTGAGACCCAGCATTCTGTGCTAGGCATTCGGGCAAATAAACAAATAACATCATCCAGAAAACAAGGAAACTTTTCTTAGTTGGTTTTATTGCAGGGATTGGTTTTTCACTCTCCCTACAAAAATGCACAATTAAATTTACCCATGTCCCTCATCATAAATAAGTTTTATTCCCTCATTTGTTCTTCAGGATGTGCAAAAATGAGGCATGTGCTTCCTTTTGCAGAACTGTAGTTAAGCTGATAAAAAGTATCTATAAACAAAAATGTTTACTCAATACACATGGCGTAACTATGCATGTAGTTAAAGCTACACAGCACATACTCACTAACTCTGTTTATACCTTTTTGGAAGTCTGAATCATAGCGGTGACTCAGAATGGACAGACTCTTAGACCCTGTAGAAAGTGACTTAAAATTCAAGCGTGGCTAGAGATAGATTTGCACAAACACAAAAATGTTCAAATCAGAAACATCTCTACTTGGCATTTCAAAGATACACATTGCAAGCTAAGCTTTTGGTGGAGAAGAGACCACATCATCAGTATAAATAAAAGACATATTAAATTCATAACTTAATATATAGCATTAGCTAGATGTTACAGGGTTTTCTTCCTTCCTTCCTTCCTTCCAATCATGCAAAATATGGGTCACTCTTATATCTTTCATATAGTTGGTATGAGAGAAAATTCTAGTCACATTTTCTCCATGTGCATTGTATAAATGGCTCCACTGACAGGTAAGCTGGGTCATGGGGGAAAAGGATGTAGCATCTTCTTCATGTACCCATTTGATGCCCACAACACAAATAATGGCATCCATCTGAAAACTCCTGTGCAAATTTTGTTTTAATATTAGAATATGTAATCCTGGCAGAGTGCTGTCTACAATCTGAACTACATTATTTATCTTTCCCATGTTCATTAAAAAGATTCAGGTAAACTCATCTACTTCACTCTTCCATCTATAATACTAGTTATGTTGAATATAGATTTTCTCAAGTACAATGCTGGGTTAACCAGGTTTTTCATCTGACTTTTTTTTTCGTGTCAGGAGCAACCGGAGTTGCTTCTGGAGTGAGAGAATTGGCCGTCTGCAAGGACGTTGCCCAGGGGACGCCCGGATGTTTTTGATGTTTTACCATCCTTGTGGGAGGCTTCTCTCATGTCCCCGCATGGAGCTGGAGCTGATAGAGGGAGCTCATCTGCGGTCTCCCCGGGTGGGATTCGAACCTGGCAGCCTTCAGGTCAGCAACCCAACCTTCAAGTCACGAGGCTCATTCATCTGACTTAGAATTAGTCTATTTCTGCTCATATGATGGCATCATACATGTCACAGGAATCTCCACAGATCGTGGTGAATCTGGTGTTGCCCGACGTAAGATGTGGGGAACCCGTTGCCCCACACCCCACATCGCCTGGCTTCACCCCACCTCATCCTATGGGGGGAAACATCCACCACCTGACATCCCCTTGTCAATCCAAGTGCAACATGGAAAGCCTCTGCAGTTTTACAACAGAGTCCCCCCAGAAGTAGCTTTATGTCATGGGATGGGAGCCAGTGGGCTCCATTGCAAATGTGCAGAGGAATCAGTGATAAGGTCACTAGTCTTACCAAAAAAAAAAAAGGATCTCAAATGTTTTGAACTCTCAAGGGTCATATAAATGGGTTGTTGTATGTCTTTCGGGCTGTGTGGCCATGTTCCAGAAGCATTCTCTCCTGACGTTTCGCCCACATCTATGGCAGGCATCCTCAGAGGTTGTGAGGTATGGAGAAAACTAAGCAAAGAGGTTAATATATATCTGTGGAAAGTCTAGGGTGAGAGAGGTCAGTGTGAATGTTGTGCAGTTAATCACTTTAATTAGCATTGAAAAGCTTATCTGCTGTCTTCTTCCTGCCTCTGGGGCATCCTTTGTTTAGAGTCGTTAACTGCCCTAGGTTGATTCATGTCTGGAAATCCTCTGTTTTCAGAGTATTGCTTTTTATTTACTGTTCTGATTTTTGAGTTTTTTAATACTGGTAGCCAGATTTTGTTCATTTTCATGGTTTCTTCCTTTCTGTTGAAGTTGTCCACATGCTTGTGGATTTCAATGGCTTCTCTGTGTAGTCTGACATGATAGTTGTTAGAATGGTCCAGCATTTTTGTGTTCTCAAATAGTATTCTGTGTCCAGGCTGGTTCATCAAATGCTCTGCTATGGCTGATTTCTCTGGTTGAATTAGTCTGCAGTGCCTTTCATGTTCTTTGACTCTTGTTTGGGCGCTGCGTTTGGTGGTCCCTATGTAGACTTGTCCACAGCTGCATGGTATCCGGTAGACTCCTGCAGAAGAGAGAGGATCCCTCTTGTCCTTCGCTGACCGTAGCATTTGTTGGATTTTCTTCGTGGGTCTGTAGATAGTTTGTAGGTTGTGCTTCTTCATCAGCTTCCCTATGCGGTCAGTAGTTCCCTTGATGTATGGTAAGAACACCCAAACGCCCAAACAAGAGTCAAAGAACATGAAAGGCACTGCAGACTAATTCAACCAGAGAAATCAGCCATAGCAGAGCATTTGATGAACCAGCCTGGACACAGAATACTATTTGAGAACACAAAAATGCTGGACCATTCTAACAACTATCATGTCAGACTACACAGAGAAGCCATTGAAATCCACAAGCATGTGGACAACTTCAACAGAAAGGAAGAAACCATGAAAATGAACAAAATCTGGCTACCAGTATTAAAAAACTCAAAAATCAGAACAGTAAATAAAAAGCAATACTCTGAAAACAGAGGATTTCCAGACATGAATCAACCTAGGGCAGTTAACGACTCTAAACAAAGGATGCCCCAGAGGCAGGAAGAAGACAGCAGATAAGCTTTTCAATGCTAATTAAAGTGATTAACTACACAACATTCACACTGACCTCTCTCACCCTAGACTTTCCACAGATATATATTAACCTCTTTGCTTAGTTTTCTCCATACCTCACAACCTCTGAGGATGCCTGCCATAGATGTGGGCGAAACGTCAGGAGAGAATGCTTCTGGAACATGGCCACACAGCCCGAAAGACATACAACAACCCTGTGATCCTGGCCATGAAAGCCTTCGACAACACATTGGTCATATAAATGATCATTACTACTGTAAAAGTAATTGCTTTTCCAATCATTTCTAGGAAATTTTGGTGTATAATGGGGCTTTAACTAGAATCACATTTTCTGAAAACAAAGAAGTGGGTTGTAAAGTAGAGTAGACTCTAGCAAATAATAATCTCTTTTTCATTTCTTCTTCCAGAGATTTTGCTTCCTGGGAGTGGTGAATTTTTCTCCACGAATCAGATCTTTAGAGAAGATCAACACCCATCAGTCTGTCTAGACAACTGGAATCACTCTTCCAGAAGGAAAATTTAATATATATGAATGCATTCCCAGTACTAGCTGATGCATTACAGTGGATTATAGACTGAGTCAATATTACCATGTTTTTGGTAAGCAACACACCAAATGCATGTCTGTGTCAGCAGACAAATGCATATCTAATGTTTCAATTTTAAACATACCCACTCAAAATAAGTCACATTGAAATTAATGGGACTTACATCTGTGTAACATTAATTTAAATTGTGTCAATGGTCAACTTTCTGGACCTCTCCATTGTGCAGATATTACTCATGTCTAAGATAAGTATTAAACTGACCTCATGTAAATGTCAAGGGCAGGCTTTTAGGTCCAAAATATAGACTAGATATGACCTGTGGATAAATTGAAGATCGTTCCACTGAGAGGAAAAGTAACAATGCTGCTTCAGGAAGCCAGCCAGCCCTTGCTGTTAATACCATTTCCCCATCCAGGTATTCAGAAAGGCCAGAACTGGTGCCATGTTGGAGAGAGTAAAGGGGGATGCTGGTTCTTTTAGGTTGTTCCAGGACAAACTAAGATACTGCCTTTACAGCTCTATTCATAGAAGAGGATGGTTCCTTTTTTAGTAGGTACAGTACTGACTTTGACCCATGCATAAGCTGACCCAGGGTTTCCAAGTTGACTTTTTTGACTAAAATTTGTAGATATATATATAAAAATATAGTGTAAGCCTTATATGAAAACAAGTTGTTAATGAGCAAACAACAAGGAAACTTAAATATGAATAAGAAAGAGAGATAGGAATGGACACCCTGTTATAGGGACCGTCATACATTTAACCAGTTGACAAATAAACTCATTGAATATGCTTTATGCTAGCTAATAGACAAATATTGAAAAGATTATTGTAAATTAATGAATGAATAAAAAAAATCAGGATTCTTTTTGTCATTGAAGAAGCCGTTTGTGTCTGTGTAGACAGCCCTTGACAAAGTGATAACATATCACAGTGAGCATATAATGATTTAATTATGAATTAGTCATTTATATTGCCTCATTCCATGTGCTCTGGTTTCAATTCAAAACTTTATTTAAGTTGTGATGTTATATAGGTGAATGGTGGCCACCATATCAGATAATCTGGGGGCAGTAACAGAAGATATTATTTGTAAAGATGATGCCCCAAGCTTGGGCTCAGGCTGTGGCGCAGGCTGGAGAGCAGCTGCAATGAATCACTCTGACCAGGAGGTCATGAGTTCGAGGCCCGCTCGGAGCTTATGTTTGTCTGTCTTTGTTCTATGTTAAAAGGCATTGAATGTTTGCCTATATGTGTAATGTAATGTGATCCGCCCTGAGTCCCCTTCGGAGTGAGAAGGGCGGAATATAAATGCTGTAAATAAATAAATAAATAAATCTTCGGAAAGGATGACTGTAAGTGGCATGGTGGGGATAAGTCCTCTCTCTTTCACAGAGCTCTCTCCTTTCAATTAGGATGGGCATTATCCACTAAATGTATATAGTAATTGTGTATGTTTATAATTCCCTACAAATTTTGCCAAGAAAATGCATGATACATCTTAGGTCACCATAAGTCAGAAACTACTTGAAGGCACATAAGCAATGAGAGAGAAAAAAATCAGCTCTTGGCATGATAATAGGCAAAGGATTTACCAGATTTATGATGGTAAATTACTGCTTTGTTAAATAGTCAAATTTAGTCAGTTGCTATGCTCTTATAGGGCCTACACTGTCACTTTCATTTACTTGACCTTTGACCGATGGAATATTTTTTGATGGAAGTTCATTTTAGCTTCGCTCCCAAGGATGTGTGTGTGTGTGGGGGGGGGGGGGGGGTATAGCCTTTTCACTACTACAGTTGTGGTTCAGGAACCCATTCACTAGCCTTTGGTTAAAAATAATAAGAAGGAAATAGAAAGCTGCTGCCTAGAGTTAATTAAGGCAAATACAAAGCTGAGAAATCACTTCCTACTATCTCTTCCTTTTTCTTGCTGCTAACAAGCAAAACCACTGAGCTGCTAAACTTGCTGACTGAAAGGTTGGCGGTTCAAATCCGGGGAGTAGGGTGAGCTCCTGCTGTTAGCCCAGCTTCTGCCAACCTAGCAGTTTTAAAACATGCAAATGTGAGTAGATCAATAGGTACCGTTCCAGCAGGAAGGTAACAGCGCTCTATGCAGTCATGCTGGTCATATAACCTTGGAGGTGTCTATGGACAACGCCGGCTCTTTGGTTTAGAAATGGAAATGAGTACCAACCCCCAGAGTTGGACACGAGTAGACTTAATATCAGGGGGAAACCTTTACCTAACAAGACGATAAAGATTTGAAATCAGCACAGCTGCATACATGCTTCCCCATCCAAAAAGTCTACATCACTTGCTACATCAGAAATGGTTCCTGCAGTAAATATAACTTATCTTTCTAAAAACTACATGACATAAAAAGAGTTTAACTTTACAACTAATGGGGAAAATGTCCTTTGCAGCAAAAGTGTTTAATGAAAGTACAGTTTCTGGACTCTAAATAATGCAAATGAAATACATAACTCTACATTTATTTCACAATTTGTTCTCCACCCAAGAAAATATTGATTTGAGGAAAGAAGAACTTTGAATAATTGGAAATACAATGATGGAGAGAGCCATACTACAAATTTAATTTCTAAAGAAATAAAATGAAGTAGATCAAGATGCTATATTCTGCTATATTTCTTGCACAGAGAAAACTGGCATGTGAAATTCACAAATTCCAGAATGTATGATAACATTTTTGTAAGTATTTGCATAAGCAGTTGTAATCAACTGCTATAATTTACTGAGCGGTAAGCAGCACCTGCACTTTCAAGACAAATGCAATATATTAAACATAGTCTACAATGGTAAAACATAAATTCACTGACTTGGAATCAGTGCTGAGCAACCAGCCAGTGCCTCCTTTCTCAGTGGAGAGAAAAGCAAAAACATTTGCGTGTTTATTGACCAAACTAGCTACGAACAAATTATTGAGATCAGTCGAACCCATGTCTGTATAAACACAGAGCAACAAGTGACGAAGTGTTACTATTAAGCAAGAGTTGAGACATTGAGGAGGCAAGGCATAATTTGGTGTGAAAAAAATTGATTTTTCTTATTGTCACCTCCTCCTGTTCTTTTAATTCACAAACTCCAGAGCATATCATTCTGAACCCAACTGCTGGGTGTTGTGTGGACAATATGTCTGTTCCATATTAAGGAGGTGGGTTAAGAACCTTGGGCAAGTTACGCTTTCTCAGCCTCAGAGGAAGATAAAGACAAACCCCTTCCAAACAGATCTTGCCAACACCACGGCAAATCTTGCCTTAGGGATGCCAAGAGTTGGAAACAACTTGAAGGCACACAACATTTTGTAAAAGATCTAGAGTTTACATGCAAATATGACACCTACAACGCCTCCGTTTTTGTTACTGGAGGACAAAAATAATTTTGGAAGATATTTCTGTGATAAGAAATGCATAACCCTTTTCTCATCAGCTATTTTTCCACTGCAGTTCTTCCACACTGCTTTCCTCTACCAACAAAGTCCCATGTGCACACTTGTAGGGTCAAAATTGCTGTTAGCTTCCCTCAAGACAGCTCTCTTGGGTGAACCCTATCCTATGGTTTTATGGGGAAGATATATTCAGAGGATTTTTGTCATTGCCTTCCTCTAAAGATAAGAGAGCATAATTTCAAACTCTCCAGAACTTCACAGATTAAAATCTGAACACATGTGAGCAAGCAACATCAGAGTCTAATCAAGATGTCCAAAGATAATTAATGCAGGGAAAACACACAAGTTAAAAGAGTCTGCAACAATTTGTTTTGTATAAGCCTCCTGGGAAGGGCAAGATTGTGCCCCTTCCTTTCTTTCCTTTTGACTCAGTTACATGCAAACAAGTTTTGTACTTTGAGCTCAGTTTGCACCAAGGACAAAAGGGAGGAAATGGGAGAAAGTGAGAAGAAATGGGATATTTTAAAAGCAAGTGAAAATAATTGGGATTGTCTCTGCCAAATCAAAATATTTGGAAGGTATATGACTTGTCCAAAGTCACCAAGGGCATTTCCATGAATGAGTGAGGATTTGGATCATTGTCTAATAAATTCCTAGTTCAACATTCAGACCACTGCACTAAATTGGCTCAGACACATGTAAGGACACCTCCAGCTAAAATCCCTGTAGTTAGATTGATAAGGGCAGGAGATTATTGGCTGGAATAGCAGTCAACATTTAACCGATCATAAAAAAGGATGACTAGCTACCTGTTGGCACAGTGTGTTAAACCGCTGAGCTGCTGAACTTGCGGACCAAAAGGTCCCAGGTTCAAATCCCGGGAGCGGAATGAACGCCCGCTGTTATCCCCAGCTCCTGCCAACCTAGCAGTTCGAAAACATGCAAATGTGAGTAGATCAATAGGTACCGCTCCGGCAGGAAGGTAACGGCACTCCATGCAGTCATGCCGGCCACATGACCTTGGAGGTGTCTATGGACAACGCCGATTCTTTGGCTTAGAAATGGAGATGAGCACCAACCCCCAGAGTCATTCACGACTGGACTTAACGTCAGGGGAAACCTTTACCTATTAGCTACCTATTTGCTTCACAGAACCATTCAAAGCACTGTCGGTGATACAGTAGAGTCTCACTTATCCAAGCCTTGCTTATCCAAGTTTTTGCAGTCAATGTTTTCAATATATCATGATATCTTGGTGCTAAATTCCTAAATACAGTAATTACAACATAACATTACTGCGTATTGAACTACTTTTTTGTCAAATTTGTTGTATAACATGATGTTTTAGTGCTTAATTTGTAAAATCATAACCTAATCTGATGTTTAATAGGCTTTTCCTTAATCTCTCCTTATTATCCAAGATATTCACTTATCCAAGCTTCTGCCAGCCTGTTTAGCTTGGATAAGTGAGACTCTACTGTATTTAAAGGCAATGCAGCTTTAAGGTGTTGAACTTTTATGTCATCCACTGAGCCTTGCCCTCAAATCTTGTCTATCAAGGAAGGTTTATATCAGTTAGGGAGATGAGCTTTTCAAGCATGGCATCTAAATTTTGGAATGCCTTGCCCAGGCTTTTAAAAGCCAGGTAAAATATTTTGGTCTTTCCAGCCATTTAAAGCATTTTTGTTTAAATATTGCTTTATAATTCCACTGTCCTTTGCAAAGAATATATCCACACAACTACAATATTTAAAAAAGACCTTTAAGAGTGTGGACCTCTTTTGCTGCTGAGTAATCATAGTTCACTTCCCTATTTCTAAACTCTTTAGAGTCCCATCCCTCTTTGCAAACTTAAAAAAAAACCCCCTCAGCTGGTAGTTTTGGACAAAAGTTTACTGAGAGGCGCAGGATGCATGTGCCACATCCTCTCCAAACTGGGTGATTGTGCCAACCTGGTGGGGGGGAAAAGCTTCATGTCAACACCAGCCTTTGTCCTCAATACAGAGGCAGTTGTTGCTATTCTCAGCCCTTGAACAAGATGTTAAACACACAAAAGCCATGTCCTTGCTGAATGCCTCTTGTCCTGCCAGAGGCTGTGACTTTAACAGATAGACAATTGTTCTGGTGTTCTGCAAGTACTCGGCGAGTGCACGCTCCTCGGTGGCGTGTGCCAAACTCCTGAGCCCAAGCATGCAAAGAGGAGGAAGTCGCATCAGAGAGCAAAACCACAAGATAAAACTGGGGAGGATGTGAGACCCACTGCTGTGCAGCTTCCCTTCCCTCACCAAAGCCAGCTCCCATGCAATGGGAGGGGCAGGTTTTAAAAAGTTAGAAACAGTCATATTTCATAAAGTAATTCAATACAGTGAGCACTTCTTACCTAAAACCTTTTCTTGAATAATGTCATTCATGCATAGGAGAGGCCATATTTCAAAACCGATGCATTCTGAACCAGAATGTTTTCACAGGTTTTATTTTATTATTAAGGACTCACCAGAGACAAACGTTCTTTCTCTAACTACAGGTGTTTAATAAGCACAGCAAACCTAGAGAAATCACCTGAGAGTCCAATGCTTCACCATGTTCATTCCTTGCTTATTCTTCCTTTCTTGTATGTCCTTGCATACAGGGCTATTCTAGGTAGAAGAAGCACCAGGATCATGCTCTTGAATCTGCTTCCTCTAGATTCATATATACAGTTAGGATGTCTACAAAGGATCACGTAAGGAACTGAAACTATAGGTATTACAGGTCTATACAATCAGGGATTCTAAGGAAGTTCCAGTCCCTTATAAAGTCTATACATCTGCCTCCTCTATATCCATATTTACTAAATACCATGTACTCATGAAGCTGCTCTTTAGCATACACAAAGGGGATGAAGCCAGCAAAAGTACAGGCATACTCCAATTATCAAAGCCTCTGGCTAAGGGTGCATCTACACTATAAAATTAATGTAGTTTGACAACAGCAATGCAGCTGTAGTTCTGCAAACTTTCTGTTCCAAATGGAATGAGGTTCTAAGTCCTATAATGCTGAACTCATGAGAATGGCAACAGCAGTTGATGACCTCAACTAGGGTAGGACACTATATTTTGTTAACACAAATAGTCTTTTGGTGGTTTGGCCTATTAAAATATCACACAAGTGTTGCATACATTTTGTTATTATGATTTCCAAAGCCATCTCATGATTTTGAGACTAAGGACCTCACCATACACAGGCTTCTAAACACTTAAAAATATTTGAAAGATGTGGTCCCATGCAGCTCGTTAAATGATGCAAGAATATTTTTGTCATTTGCTTGTGGGACTTCATTTCTAAAGGGTGTAGAAACTAAGGTTTTTGGAGTCAGGGAGCAATTGACTCCAGAGCTTCCCATATGCGTAGAAATAACAAAAGGTGCTAATTTTAAGTTGGGGATGGGAATTGTCGGATTTAACCATTTTAGGTATCATTTTAGAGATTGGAAAGTGTGGGCTTTCTTGTGAGTGGTCTTGAAATGTGCCTTGATGCTGCTTTCATTGCCATAAATTGTCTTTCATGCAACATTTTCAGTAATTTTTTTAAAAACCCAAATCTTCAGAAAATGCGCAATTTTCTCTAATTCACTATAGCTATATTTCTGTAGACCTGGGGTTTCTCAATTTGAACATAGCATGTTACTGCTGCTTTTTTTACTTTTTATTTAAAAACTTGGAAATAATGGGAGTGGTCTTTTTTAAAGTCCTTGAAGCACTAACATCTTTCCAGTACCTCAAGATTTAGGACTTCTGCAATAGCAGTCCCCCTTTTTTAATAAAAAAGAAGAAAAGAAAGTGGCATGGGTGGAGATGACACTTCCCTGTGTGATAGTTCAGTAAGTGGAGGATTTGTCTAGAAATGGACGGAGTCCATCATGTGTGACAGAGGTTGAATAAATTATCCTTTTTTCTTTAAACTGGAAAGACACAAAACACTATGGTAAGAATATGATTTCCCATACTTTCTGTTCCAAATGGGATGAGGTTCTAAGTCCTATAATGCTGAACTCATGAGAATGGCAACAGCAGTTGGTGAGCTCAACTGAGTAACAGAGTCAGTAAACAAGAGCAGAGTTTTATCATTTCTCTCAATATGCCAAGAACTATTTCCTGGAAAGCCGGTGCCACACAAGGCATAAAGCAAAGTCAAAGGCTTTTGGGAAAAGTGTAAGCAGAAGTTGCAAGAATCTGCACGCATGCATGCATGCATGAGGAGGTACATTTTAGACAGTGCCTAAGCAAAACAAGCATGTAATAAATAATACAGATTATTTCTTACCCTGGGATTGGGATGCATTTTAGTTATAGCAACTAATTATGTTATACATGCTATATAAATATATAAACAGGTAATGTTGGACAAGTTACTTTTTGACTATATCTCCCAGAATCTCTCAACTGGCTGCCCTATAAATAGACTACACATAAGAAAGGAAGCATAATGTACACAGGAGGATATATCTTCCTTGATATGGGGGAAAATATCCATTATTTGGCTGGTAACTGCTCATTTAGATTTAACTCTAATAAGATATAAAATTCTACTTCTGCTATTGCTTTTGAGGAGTTTTTTTTCCAGTAACTTTAGGACTTCAGGATACTGCCTGATGGGCCTAATTTGATAGTCTGCAGCCCCTTTCCGCCAAAAACTTTGTAAAAAGGCAACCTTTTGGATTTGTGGTCTTGCAAGCTTGCATCTTTTTGCTTTATTTACTAAAGGTACTACCACAGTGTGGACTTTGGAATTTGTGTTATAATCAACACAACTACCCATACATTTGTAGAAGGAAGAATTACACTTTGGGAGCCCTGACTTTACAAATCAGCTTACAGATGAGTAAAAGAATCAACATTATTTCCAAAGAAACCTTTCATCTAGTGACAAAACATGCATCACAATATGTTCATTTCCACCAAATGCATCACAATATATTCATTTCCACCACCAAAGCACTGCAGTCCTCAAGATTTTCTGCAGAGAACAAACAATCATTAAGGTGGCTTGTGTCTCTGGTATAGATATGCATAATGACTTGAAGATCTGGAGACAGAAAGCATGGAAAAATTCAACATTTATACCAGCCCATACTCCAATACAAAGATGAATCCCAATGTTCTGAGGTCCATCACTGGTTCACACATGCACCAGCATACAGCAGAATGTAGGAAACATCTGACCACAACAGCCAAGATCCAGTATGAGGTCCTAAGTTTGGTAGGTGACTCATAGGTAAAATGGCCTTTTCCAGGGTTATAGCCTTTGCTACAACTTGTGTGCTTAACATTACAGCTTACAAATAAAGAGCTACATAGATGTGTAGAGTAGGTCATTGGGGGATCCTGGGGTTTGGTTCCAGCCCCCCTCCCACGGATTTTCAAGTTCCATTATAGTACAACCCCCTTATCGAGATTAGATATCCATGTTTTGTAGCATCGTTTGAGAGCCAGTCTTAAAGCCAGACTAAAATTTAAGTACAATTAATTCAGCTCTAGTTGGACTATAGTTGAGGAACAGGACATATGAATATTCACTCAACAAATCCTATCTCCACCCAGAAAAGGAGGCTGCTATAGAAATTAAAAATTGGGCCTGCATTACATGTATCAGCCAGAATCCAAAGAAACACAGGTGGGCATGACTAGGACAAAAGTACCATAGAGCAAAGCGAGAATATTACTTGCACTTTTTGTCTGAGATGCTTTCCAATGCTAAAGAGTTAGACTGCAATCTTGTCTGCAACACTGCAAACTACTGTGGCAAAAACAGCAATCAAAACTGCACTACAGCTCTCTTCCTGTATGCTCAAGCTCCTTTTTGTGGGATTCCAAACAAAATACATATTCAGTTCTGAGGCATCAATATTTTGATTCTAACACACCTAAGGAGAGAGCTAATCTGGGATCCTCCCGTGAATATTTGCCTGAATTTGTAGTGAAAAATACAGGTTCACCTAACCCTTCAAGACCATAATGCAGGAATGGAGAACCTCAAATCCTTCAGAAATTAAATGTGACTACTGACATTATTGTTTATACTTGTTGGAGGTTGAAAGGAGATGGAGGCTCAGAACTTCACTACCCCTCCTGAAAAGATACCCTACTGCTTCCATGAACTCACATCAACTTTCAAAAAAACCATTCCTGTTTCAAACTCATTCACCTTTCCCTGGTGGATTCATGAACCCAATTAACCTGTGCCTCTATCTCTTTACAACTTTGTAAACTTTACAATGGGCCATCGAGTGCCTCATTGAAGTAGGTGCCAACTCTATGAAGTATTTCATTGACCTCCTGCTTTCCTCTTATCACACTCTAACCTTGCCAATGAAAAGATCGGCTATTAGCCTCATATACACAAATGCAAAGATATTGCTAAAGGAGGAGTCATTGTGAGTAAAAAGCCAGCCAGGCAACAACTTGATTTATAACACAATGCCTCACAAAAGGAAATCAATATGCAGGTTGCTTTTGCCAAAATCTCTCCAATGAAATTCTTATATACCACACAAAGTTCTAAAATGAAAAACAGGAGAATTTCAGGATGAATCTACATTGTAGAATTAATGCAGTGTGAAACTACTTTGACTACCGTAGCTGAATGCAAGGGGATTGTGGATGTTGTAGTTAGGTGAGGCACCAGCTCTCTTTGGCAAAAAAAAAAACCCAAAATGCTAAAGACCTTGTAAAACTATGACTCCCATGATTCCTTAACATTGAGCCATGGCAATTAAAATGGTGTCAAACTGTAGATGCTCCCTCTAAATAATTTATATACCAACATTAACATGAAAATATTGTTCTGTACAAACATAACATTCCACTGAATTTCAAAACAGTTCAAATTTCCTTTCAAGAGACAGGATCTACTTTAAGATGGTGAAGAAAAAGAAGGAAGAAGAACAGGAAGAGAAAGAAAAGCCTGTCAAGTCTTATTAATTAAAGCTGTGATTATTGATTTCCATCTGGCAAATTAAGAACTTCTACACCTTGTAGTTTTCTGTGACCAAAAAAAGATATCCCATTATTTCCCCAACACAACTTCTTTTCATTTAAGGGGGCTATTAAAGTACTCTAATTATGCTGGAATCAGGAATTTAAGTGACACGAGCAACTAGAGCACATTTATTTTAAAACAAGAGTCATGTGCCCCTGGTGCAGAGGCCTGAATGTATGACACAAATGTTATGGTATTATTATTCTACTACCATTTACTCCATATGTTGATGTTATGGAGCAGGGATGTGGCGTTGATGTTATGGGCCGGGCTGTGGCGCAGCTGGCTAGTAACCAGCTGCTATAAATCACTACTGACCGAGAGGTCATGAGTTCGAAGCCCGGGTCGGGTTAAGCCTCCGACCATTAATAGCCCCAGCTTGCTGTTGACCTATGCAGCCCCGAAAGACAGTTACACCTGTCAATTAGGGAAATTTAGGGACACTTTATGCGGGAGGCTAATTTACAACACCATAAAACTGCCAGCAAAACACGAGGAAAGGAATGAGGAAGTACAGCCACTACTGGACGGTGAAGCAACAGCTCCCCCTGTGGTCGGAATCGTGAAGCTGGAAAAATGTTAAAAATGCCTCTGAGTCTGTCTAATGTATGTTGTTTGTCTGTTGGCATTGAATGTTTGCCATACATGTGTTCATTGTAATCCGCCCTGAGTCCCCTTTGGGGTGAGAAGGGCGGAATATAAATACTGTAAATAAATAAAATGTTATAATTAATCATTTGGGTATTCTTCTTTCATACGTATATGCTCTATATAATCTATAAGAGGAAGGAAGTGAAATGTGTATACTCCTTTCTTCACCTCTTCTCTGTGGCCTCCCCATATTTGCATAAAAGAGTTCCCTGTATCCATAGAGGCTATGGAAACAGGGATATCAAAATCTCAAGGACAGTTTTTTTTTGTCAGAAAATTCTCTCCAAATGTACAGGACATCAATAATAGGGGAAAAAAAGGTGAACTTGAATGCTAGTCTTATTTTTTTTCTTATGATTCAAACTTACATATGAGTAGAATTCCCAGACAATCCTCCAAAATTCATCTCTACCAAGACATTATCTTACCTGGACCACTGGGTGCCCCCCTGTTGGTGCTTTGACTGCCCCTCGACTCCCTTCTGTTTCGTAATGGGCACGATGGTGGGGTTTCGGCTGGACTTCAACGCTCAGTTCATAAGAGCCAGAATGGCTGGAGAGTGGCCACTCAAGTGGTGGAAGGGATTGTACAGGAATGCTGGGCAGAAGGAATAAGAAATGATTTGAACATGCACTGTGAAAGCCCACTGGCTATAATATAAAAACAAAATTTAGTAACAGGAGGGTGTACAGTCTCCTTGAAACAACTGGAGAAGCATTTTATTCCTTTCTCAGACTATTTAAAACAAAATAAAACACATACTATGAGCTACGACATGCCACTGATTGTAGGGAATAGTAAGGAAAGAAGAGACCTCAAGGTGCTGACAAATTCTTTTATAGTTGCATCCCGCCACAGTAAGATTATCATTATCACTGTAGATACTACAGAAAATTAGAAATTTCCTTTCTCAGCTTGAAAAATAATTTGGAGAACAGTCCAAAGGCTTGAATTTAAACAAGACTGCCACAAAGGCTCTCACAGTCAGAACCAACAATGGGCTGCAGAGGGCTTCCTCAAATCTAAATCCCAAAAGCAAGCTCTCTAGTCCAAGCTCCTTGAAATCAATGGCTGTCGTTGGAAATGTGGCTTCAATAGGCTGGAGCAGAGGCTGGGTGACCCATTGTCAGTGATGCTTCAAAAAGGATTTCTAGCATCAAGAGGTTCAATTAAGTGACCTTTAGGGTCCCTATCAAATCTAGGGTTTAAAGATTGACCACATGTGGATAGTCCACCAGATTGCTAATATATCATCCAACCAACCCTTAGATGTTATACAGTGTCACCTTTTTCCCTGCTATAAATAAAGCATGCAATGGGACCAGAATCACAGCCCAGAGCTTACTCAAACAGCTCTCTTTTTGGAACAGCAGATATTTTTTATTTGAAAATTGAGATTTATTGCATGTTATCCTGCCCCTTCTTCTTCCAAGAGTTCTTAATAGCACACATCTCTCCTCTTTTATTCCCACAATAAGTCTATGAAATAGTTAGGCCAGCAATTAGGTCAGTTCTGTATTGCGACTGCTCATCCATGGCCAACTATGCAGAAAGGAGACTTGGATCCATTATGTCTCCCAAAATAATACAAAAAAATCCCCTGCTCCAGAGCATTCCCTGACTCAATCAGCTGTGGTAAAAAAGCAGGTATTCCCACTCACAGTAGGAAACCTTTAACACTCCACAACAATGTTCACATTGCTAACCCCAAAAGTGCAGCCAGAGGTCGGAGGCAAGGTAGAACAGGGAGTGAAGCTGAAATGAGGCTTGGCAAATCTAGAGATGGGATCATTAGTAAAAAATAAAACCTATAACCTTGTTCAGAGATTTTATTTCTTTTTGCTCCCAGCATATCAGAATATGTTCCTATATAATGTACTAAACAGCAACTTTAAGGTAACCCAAACAACAACTCCCACCACAAGGCAAACAGAAAACTTTATAAGATTCCCTTTGGTATTCTGATTGCTGTTTAGAAACAATGTTAAAAATACAGACATAATCCCACACACATGCATAATGAGTTTTTTTAACCAAAGACAACGTCTTTATTGTTACACCACAGACATCCCACTTACCTGCAGATAGGTATTGCAGGCATTAGTTGCTTTGGCCAAGATGGTGGCACTAATAAGATGGATTCTGGTGGTGGGTTTCTTCGGTCATCCTGATCACAAGTCCCAATGTATTCAATAGGCTGAAGCACATGACACGACATGCTGGCTTTGTGGGAATGCATTGAAGAAGGATCTGGGCTGGTTCTCCATATTTTTGTGGGAACTCCACAAGAAGGATCTGTGCTGAGGTTGCTCATTGCATCCATGAGAGTAGAAGAAGTGGACAACTGGGTGTACGTGACTGAAGATCCGTCTTCTCTCAAGGAAATCTGAGGAGAGGCCTGTGGAGAGGGGGTCCTCGATTGCCGTGGAGAAGCGGAGGGATGCTGACTTCCGTAGAACTCAGTGCAAGAGTACCTCCTCTTTGCGCCCGGTGATGACGATCTTGAGTTGGGACGTGGTGATGGTGAACGCGGCCCCAGGCAGGTATCCTCCACGGTGGTTGTTTGTGGGGACATTATTGGAGAGGTTCTGGGGGAATAATGAGCATGGGTGTTTTGAAACTGTGGACAAAGGTCATCACTAGGGCCATTATTTGGTGAAACACATGGTGAGGTGTAAGGAGAGAAATTAGTCTCTGAAATGAAGCTTGCAGACGAGCCACTGCTAGGAGGGCTCAGGCAGAGCGGTTCTCGATAGCTTTCAAAGCCAGGGACAGGCAGGGTAAACCTTGGGCTAGTGGCAGCTGAGCTGGACTGATGCTCTACCAATAGATCTGTGTCTCTGCTGCCGAAAGGACCCCCCGAGTGAATCAGTTCATAAGATGGTGTTATCTCAATCCTAGGGCTCAAAGTAGGGGGGCCGGCAGCCTTGACAGGGTCCAAGTAGCATTTTGACCCTAAGCTATCTGGCTGTCCATACCGACCCATGTGATCTGCTGAAAGACTAGGCAAAACGAAGGGGTATGGCTTCAGGCCATAATCCGAGACATCGTCATGAGGGTAAGTTACTCCAGAGGGTGGGCTGATGATTTTATGTGAAGGTGTCGGTTCTTCTGGAAAAAGAAGGGTTGCTTTTAAGACTAAACATACCACTGCAGAAGCTGAGCAATCATGGGTTAACAAGAAGGCATTAGCGATAGTGCATTAAGGAAAAGATGGCAGCATCTTTACAATACTGATATTGGCTTAATGTAGAAGGCATGCATCAACATCTTTCATGTTCAAAATAAAGGAGAACAATAAAAAGCTAAACCAGCTGAGTACTGCATATATTTGCTTCACTGGATTCCAAAATATCCTGGATTTATCCTACCTCATAAGATAAGGATGGATTGTCCTGTAAATGCCATGAATTGCAAATCTCAGCAGCTCTAGTCAATCTGGTCAATGGTTCAGAATACTGGAAGTTTCAGTCCCACAACATTTAAAAAGTGACATGATTCCAATCCCCGCTATACAGTATAAGTATGTATGTATGAGTATGTGCTTTCAACTGAATCATTGGGATCTTAGTGCATTAACAGATATGTAAATTCCATTGATTCAGTACTTTTTTCTGGTTCATACTAACATTTGCACTGGTGTCTTTATTCTATGTTCTACACAGGACAGTTCTCTGTCTTAGCCATATCTATCTCTTCTCATGTTACCATAGTTTCATTCAATAGTTAAACTGGACTGAGGGACAAACAGGAAAATGACTGTATATGTAATGACTGGTCCAAGATACTTTTTTAAACGCAATAACCTACACCTTCTTGGACTTCCTACTCATCTGCCAAACACAACATTAGTCCATCTTCCAACAATGTTTCTGCCTGTAGCCTTTGTTCTTGTTTATCTGATCTCCAATTTACAATGGCCATATCTTCTACCTCTGCCCCCATAAACATATGTTTACCTTGCTACTATTAAAGCTTACCTGAAGCCTCTGACAAAATCAGGACCCAGACTGAGGTACCCACTGATGAATGGTTGTCAGTTTCCTCTATTCAAGGCTTGAAATTGACCTGAAATTTTATTTCTCTAATTTTTGGTAACCAGATTGATTGCTTTCATACATCAATGCTAAATATTGTATCACCCTATGCAGCCCTTTGAAAATTTAGGGCAAATATGATTTGTACCCTTCTGGATCCTATTACATTCCATCTTACTCCTACTCCTAGGGATGGAGATATGTCAACCAGTTCTGGACAGGGTTACACTCTCCCTGAAAGACTGTGTTCATAGCTTGGGAGTGCTTCTGGATTCATCTCTCCAATTGTCAGCCCAGGTAGATATGACTGTCAGGAGCGTTTGCTACCAGCATTGGTTTGCCTCCTCTTAGAATTGGAGGACTTAAAGATACACTAGTAACCTCAAGGCTGAACTTTTGCAATGCAATGAACTGTACACTGGGTTACCTCTGTACCAAGTTCAGAAAGTCAAATTAGTTAAAAAAAACATGGCAGCCAGATTGGTTACAGGAATATCCAGGAGTGAGCATATTACACACATATAAAAGTCACTTGACTGGTTGCTAGTTCATTTTTGGGCAAAGTAAAAAGTGTTGGTTTTGACCTTAAAGCCCTACATCAGTGGTTCCCAACCAGTGGTCCATAAGAACTAAAATATGGTCCACAGCCTCACCGTTACTACACCGTTGCAATGAGAGCAACTGGTTTCACAAAACCCTCTTATAGTGCTGAGGCAACGGGGATGTCGGGAGGGGAGAGGCTGATTACTCATGAAAGGCATGACAACAAGCCTCCTGACTGTTGCTTTTCCTGCTCCTCCCTCCCGCTGAGCGTGTCTTCGTTTTTTAGGCCTGTTCCTGGGGTTGTTTGAGGTGTCGATTCAGAAAATTGCATTGGATAGACCACATCAGCTCTAGATTATTAAATATGGTTTTCTGTGGGTGAGCAGATAGCGACTACTGGATGGCATATGTTCTGTATCAGAAACTAGAGCTGATGTGGTCTATCCAATGCAATTTTCTGAATCAGCAACCCAGATAACCAAACCAAATCTAAAATTGACCAAAAACTGACTCATAAGCTTTTTGGTACTAATGTTGGAGAGTGGTCCCTTGTCAAGTGGTCCTGGTCAAAAAAGTTGGGAACCACTGCCCTACATGGTTTGGGTTCAGGTTACATACAGGATTGTCTTTTCCTGTACAGTCTGCCTTTTAGGACACACAGGTCACCTAGAGGACCTTTTCATCAGCCACCCCAAGAAAACTGTGGAATGACCTGCTGGAAGAGATCTGACAGCTAAACAAACTGTTGAAATTTAAAACATGATTGAAGTCCCATCTCTTCCAGAAACTTCAATAATGAGTTTTGATTTACATTCTATTACTATATGTCAATTCTGGATCTGTTTTTCTATTTTGTGTTTTTATCTATGTAATTTATTGTATATATTTTATGTGCAATTGACTTTGTTGTACCATGCCTGAAGCTATCAGGAGAGGGAGGTAATAATAATAATAATAATAATAATAATAATAATAATAATAATAATAATAATAATAATAAATTTTATTCATTACAACTGTGCTGAGCATTTTATATCATTGTACTGCATCTGAACAAGGATTTATATCCACAAAATCTCATGCAAAAAAATAATAATAATCAGTTTTTCTTAAGACATAGCTACATTCTTTTTCCCCAGCATAACTGGAAATGACCTTTTATTACTTATTATTATATTAATTATACATTTCATATATAATTATGTACTGTGGGCTGTTTTAAATTTGATCCATTTAAACAATCGATTAAAATTAATATTATGGAAATAGCCTAGCACCCGGAAATTTGATAAATACATGGTTTTATCTTTTATAAATCAAAAAAGTCATGTGTAGTAGATTTTCCAATCAGAAAATTAAAAATCCAGAAAATTGTGTTTTAATTTGTACCCCCTAAAAGGATTATTTTTAAGAATAGGGATAAAACATGCCCCATTTTCACAGATTCAGAAATGCTCTAGTTAACAAAATCTTGGGAGAGGCATAGCAACAGAAATAGTGTGTGGTAATAAACACAAAAATATTGCAAGGTCTCATATTTAGGCTTAAATAATGGTTCATTTCATTCTAGTAGTTTATGGGAGAAAGTTTATCTAGGCAAACACTGGCAATGTATCCTTGGAACATTTATAATTTTATTGAAAGTTGAAAATATTGCACAAGGTTTGAATCACAAGGCTCCTTCATTTGATAGAGGAATACAAATTCCTTACTTGTTTCATGTGGACAAGTCTGACGTAAGAAACTTAAATCATGTCTAAATATTCCCTTCAATTTCACAGGAATACAGATTTGGGTAAAGCAAACTATGAGACAGATAGGAACCAACTCCCTTGGCACTCGCCATTCAACTTAAAATGAATATTTCCAACACAAGGTATGATTGTGTAGACACTTGATTGTGTGCATTTTGAACATATAAAGCAATTATCTATCTGTAGTTTTAAAAGACTTTTTTTTTTTTGCAAAATAACTTCATTCCTGGAACTGGCAAATATTACATATTTTGCTATTCCTGCAAACAACTGTGATAGGTTTCTTTATGCTTGTATTAAAACAATGCAATATACACCATGCAAAAGTTTGGATGGCAACTCTTTTGAGAGTCATGTCTATCACATTTATCAGGCAAGCAACACAAAGTGGAATTTTAGAACCCAAGAATCCTTTCAACGTGGGCTCCAGATGTTAAGGGTTTCTGCTGCCTAACAGCTCTAACATTCCTCTTAATCTTATTTGTTTGTGTGCTTATTGCACTCACATCCAACTTTTCTCTCAAAATGGAAAAAGCCTCCATTAAAAGTAATCAAAATACTGTTATTAGGACAAATTTAACTTTTAGAGCTTTAAAACTACTGTCAGCCTATGTTCTAATATAAAGTTGTCTCTTTTTGGTGGGAGGAAGGGACAGATTCAGGATAATGCACTTACATGGTGGGGGATAGCTGACCTAATCCAAACTTACATTTCCTGCCTCCATTTTTGCCTTGATATGGCACCAGTTGTCTTACTGCAGTTGTTCTTGTTCACTATAAAAAGGTAAAAGTTTTCTCCTGACATTAAGTCAGTCATGTCTGACTCTGGAGGTTGGTGTTCATCTCCATTTCTAAGCCGAAGAGCCGGCCTTGTTCATAGACGTCTCCAAGGTCATGTGGCCAGTATGACTGCATGGAGCGCCCTTACCTTCCCACCAGAGCAGTAGCTATTGATCTACTCACATTTGCATGTTTTCAAACTTCTAGGTTGGCAGAAGCTGGGGCTAACGGCAGGAACACATCCTGCTCCCTGGATTTGAACTGCCAGTCTTTTGGTCAGCAAGTTCAGCAGTTCAGCAGTTTAAGCCGCTGTGTCACCGAGGTATCCCTGGTTCATTATAAGATGTCACATATTTTCCAACTATCCAATTTTGGCAAGGCTGGTCTGTGTTAACCCATTGTCACCCACTTTTTCAGCTGCTTTACAAATGTACAATTCTCTTCTTTTCCCACCTTTCTGCTATGTCCTCAGCTCATTTCAAGTGCTGCAAAAAAGAGTGCAAAGGGGAAGGGAGTTTATCCTGTACATAAACTCATAGGCTTCCCTGATTTGAAAAGTAGTTTTTGTGTTCTCCACCATTTTATTACTTTTGTCCCTTTATTGCCTGGTCACATCCTTTTCAATACAATCTGATGTTCCTTGGCCACATATGTCCTTGTTTTCATCTGTGAAATATTGGATATAGAGGCAATTATTATATTTACAGTACAGTACGATGCTATAATTAGCTAGCAGCTAACTTGTGAATTATTCAGTCTGAAGTGTATGTTCCTTATGTTCCTCTGAAGCAATTAACCACATTCCAATTTTGGAGTCAGAAGCCTCTACGCAAAGCTCACCAATAGGAGGGGAGTTGTCTTGCACCCACACACAAATGCATAGCACACCCTGAGAACTAATTCTAGATGATTAGAAATACATTTGGAGCAGATTTCCAGTGCTGCAAAGGACTTTAGCAGTAAGCAGTCAGAAATAAACTATGATTTGGTAAGGTTTATTCCCAAACTACAAGGTTATTTCTCTTGAATACTCCAAGCTCATTAGACTTTGAGGCTAATCCAAATATCTTGGGAACAAGCTGTGCAAATTTGCAACACATTCACTTCAATACGTTTACCATAATTAGTTCATGTGTATACAATCCTATGATCAACAGGTATAGTATGTGTGTAAGCATACATTTACTCACAGATCTCTGGAATTTTTGCTAAATTCTATCAATAATATTAGTCACTACTGGGTCTGGGATTGGTATCCCAAACTGCTATTATGCTTTGTTCTCCTACTAGATCTCCCTCCCTCCTGTCTATGAAGAAGGAAGTGCTAGTTCTGGACAGCATGTCAAATATGGTAGCACAAAACAGTCACACAGTGTAGCACAAATCATTAACTCGAAGTCCTAATTTTAACTGTACAAACACACACCCTCTCTGTTTTAAAGAAAGGCCTGGGCCAATTACTCACTCTTCAGAATGGTGCTTGCTCTGAACTGATGCAGCAAACACCACACTATTTTGATAACAGACACAAAGATACACCAAAATAAATTCTTAAAATATCATAATCTTTATTTTAATCTAAATTTTTTCAATGTGATAATGGGGTTGCAAGCACTGGTAAAATGTTCATTTCTTTTTTCCCTCTTCAAGATTTACATGTATACTACTATGCAAATTGAAATCCTCTATTTGAAAGCATCTCTGCTTCAAAAGAGGAATGTGTGACCCTCCTGATGTTGGCCTACAACTTGCAGTTGTCCAAGCCAGCAGAGCCTGTGGTAAGGGCGTTATGGAAGTTCCAGTCCCGTAATATATACAGAGACACATATTCCCTGTCCCAGCTCTTTTTGAAAGATTGTCTGGTAAATCTTCAGTTAATTAATTGAAAAAGAAAGGAAGTAGGAATCTTCAATCTGTCCTGTCACAACAATTGCCTCTAGATAGCAAACTAAGCAGGTATACAAGTCTAGTCACAAGCTTCCTCAATTAATATGGCTAATATATATTTCAATTTTTATTTATTTACTGTATCTATATACCGCTTTTCTCAAGCCTGGAGAGACTCAAAGCAGTTTACAACATAATAATGGCAAAATTCAACGCCTAACATACATGTAAACCAAATCAAACATATAAACAAAAAACATATAACTATGCATTAAAATCAATAAAACTATTAAACATAAGATCTAAACAATATTTTGACACAAAAACATAGAATTAAAACACCTAATATGAACATTAAAATCACATGATCAAAATCGTAGACTGGGGCCATTCCAATTGTCAATTGACATATTCACTACTTGTTTCTTGCACTGTATTACTTTACTGGCCAAATGCTTGGTCCCACAACCATGTCTGTTTTCTTTCTGAAGGCCAAAAGGGAGGGTGCTGATCTAATCTCACTGAGGAGAGAGTTCCAGATCCGAGGAGCCACCGCTGAGAAGGCCCTGTCTCTCCTCCCCACAAACCGTGCTTGTGAAGTAGATGGGACCGAGAGTAGAGCCTCCCCAGAAGATCTTAACCTTCGTGATGGTTCACAGAGGGAGATACATTTGGACAGGTAAGCTTGATAGCCATCTATTGGGATTGCTTTGATTGAGTGCTCCTGCACTGCAGAATTAGGTTGAACTGGATGGCTCTTCCAACTCCATGATTCTAAGTTATAATGCCTGTTTCTAAATTTTCCTATATAGAAAAACGCCCATATATTCTACAAATTGATGCCTTTCCCCCATTTTTGCAATAATGCAGAAGGAACTATACTACATATGTTCACTATTCATAAAATCATTTTGTTAATAATTAATAAACCACATTACAAGCTAACACTGACAATCGAAATCTTCCTCTTAGCTTAGAGAAAGGAGTCCCACTGATTTAAATGCTTAAGAATAGGCTTGTAAAAATAATAAAAGAAAGCACTGAAGAAGTTGCCAGTCTATTTTTTTTAAAAAAAAACAGCCTAGAAGTCAGTACATATTTTTAATTGTTTGTGGTAGGCTGATGTCCTGAATGAAAAAGAAAGAAATCTACCCCAGTTAACAATAGATTTAATTAATGAGTGAGTAGTCAGAAATGACTCTTACTCATGACAGACAGACAGATGTAAGCAGCCTGGTTAGCAAGCCTAATTAAGACTTGCTGAAGCTCAGTGGGAACAAGCCATTGCTCAGTGGTAGGGCACACTTTTGCATGTCCAGGATCCCAAGTTCATTCCCCGACATCTCCACTTGGAAAAAAGATGGAAGGTAATAGCAATTGGAAAGACTTCTGATCATCTCAGGAGAACCACAGTCAAATTACCATACTGGGCTAACAGGACCACTGGTTTAAACCAGTATATGGCTGTTTTGTTTAATTTCTTTATATGTTAAATAGTTAGGGGTTTAAGGATTACAAATTAAACCGTATCAGAAAATCTCACTGTCTCCGCTTTGAGTCTGTTAGGAGAGAAAAGGTGGCATATAAATATAACAATAGCCTCCTGTTGTTCCTAGCTTGTGATGTACTCCTAGGATAAACATTGTACCCATAAGAAATTTCTGCACTAGCAAGAAGAGAAATGCACCTTCAGTCTATCCTTGTGTTCAAACAATCACCACAATGGTGGAAATGTACATATATTTCAAAGAGTACATTTTTCACGACATGGCTCATCTAGGTCACTGCTACTCCAAGTGGGGTCTATGAACCAGTGGCAATCTGTGAACTTTTGGCTGTTGTTCCACACAGAGGTTCCAGGAAAGAAAATGTTGAAGGCAATAGGCCCATTAGCAGGGAAATGCCAATGCCCCACCAGATACAGCATGAGCAGAACTGCTTGAAATGATCACAAGCAAGTAGTGAATGCCTCCTATTAACATCCTGCATGAAGAATGAAGTGGCTGCCAGTGAAATAACAACTCTGGTTCCACCCATCTATACTAGTCCAGTTTTGCCTCCGAAAAGGTGCTCCATGTTGACTCATAGCATACTTTCTTGCAATGTTTGGGTTTGCCTTTCCTTTGCTTCAGTTTCAAAAACTGGTTGGTGTGGGAACAGTGCATATGTTTGTGACATCATAGTCTGTAGCCATGGGAACAGTTGTGATGATACAAATTCAGCATTGTGACTTCACGATAGAGTGGGAAGAGAAGGAAGCTGATGCAACACGGCAGTGCCTGCTTTTAAGGTTAAATTCTCTAATTTGGCTCCAGTTTAAATCAAATAATCCAAACTTCAATGGTACCAAGACTGGGCATGTAATTAGCAAACAGCTGCCAATCATGCTACCCTGACTTGGCTCAATGGGACAATTGCTGGTTTTTTGGAAAGCATCCCTGAATAGAGAAGGACTAGCAAGCATCCCTACTTATTCAACACAGAAGGTAGCTGTTTTTTGTTTTTCTGAAAGGGTGGATAACTTCTGAAAGAAGATTCTACTATGTGTAGTCTTGCCAGTTAGCATGAAACAATTTTGCAAGGGACTGAAGATACCGTATTCCCATGATGGATCTTCATAGTCTATAAACTGAACTATTAAGAACAAAGGTAACTAAAACAAAATAAAGTTGTTGATATTACACTGCACTTACAGCAAGCCAGTATTCTTCATTTTAGCTAATGCCATGTTAGGCACATCCTGTTTCTATTAAAATTAATGGCTTAAATTGCAAGAAACGATCCAAGATCTAAAATCATTATGACCTGGAATAAGAAAAAGGGTGACCTTGGATGGTGGATGTATGTACAAATAGCTTTAACTCACTCCATTTACCTGTAAATGCCTATATTATATATAATGTTTAGCTGTGCTTAATAATCTACTTTGAGGCCCAACATTTCTTAGGTAGCAAGTCCCATTATTCCTCACCATTGATTACGCTGGCTATGGTATTGTAAAACATAAACTTGGCTTTTAGTTACCTAAACATAAAACTGACCAAAACAGGGCAAACGTCTGTATGCAAAGCAGAGACTCTTCAGATGTCCAGGATAAAACCTAAAAATTGTTAAGTGTTGGCATTAGATGCTTATTTTTAGCTGTAGTAGCAAAACAGAACTTCATCATAAAACAATACAACTTTTAGCACTAACTATTGTTGCCAGTAACACAAGCTAGATCTTAATTCAATTAATATGCTTTGTGTCTCTCTTTGAAGCCTGAAAATCCTTGGGTGGCATTGTTTGTTTACATTTCCCATTCACAAAATTGTCTAGTACAACATTTATTTATTTATTTATATTTAAACTTATATGCCGCCACTCCCCTAGGGCTCAGGGCGGCTTACAAGAAAGGCTAAAATCTAACAATTTAAAAACATCTTTAAAATATCTTTTTTAAAAAATCTTAAAAACACTCCCCCAAGGCTCAGAGTGGCTTACAAAAACAAGCTAAAATCTAAGCAATTTAAAAACAGCAACATAAGACCTGCATCAATTTTGTGGGCCACTCAGTTGGGCCAATGTGATAATCCAGAAAATATATCCATGTTGAGGAACGATCATTTCAGAAACAGGAACAATTTCAGTTGTAAAAGAAAAGGAAATTTGTGGAACCCATGGGATGAATCCACTGGAAGGGGGCCAATCAAGGAGAAATGAATCAAGAAATAAATATATATTCCATTATTAACAAGAATACGCTTTTTAAGGTTAATATGAATGGTTGCCAGGTCAAGACTATTTGAAACAGGAGATCTAGGAAGTACTCCTTGCTATATCAAAGGGGTAGGCTCTAGCAGTTGGATTCTGCATGATACATTAAGTATCAGTTACAATCAAAAAGGGCATGACATTCATTTAAAAAAAAAATACCCAGTGTAACAAAGGAACACACAAACACACTTACATAACATTTTCAAGACAATGCTTTCAGTTGGAGATTCTTCCCCTTGTCTGAGGACTGGAGAAAAGTGTTCTGGCCTTGTAATTCAGGGCCGAGTCCTGAGATTTGCAACCATTACTACTAGAGGAATGATCTGCCGCTATCAAGCTGCATTCCACACATCCCGTACAAGATACGGTGTAGAAACATATCTAAGAGAAAACATCAAAGAGTTTTGTGGCACCTTAAAGACCAATACATTCTTTTTGACATATACTTTGGTGGACATGTCATCCATGTCATTAGATGTATGAAAGTTTATGCCAAATAAACTAGTTAAAACTTTTATGCTGCATACTGTTCTTGTTGTTGCACACCTTCAAGTTATTTCTATGGCCACCCTAAAATAAATCAATAATGAGAGTGTTATTGCCCAAGGCCACTCACTGGGCTTTCATGGGTGAGCAGGATTTTGAACCCTGTTCTCCCAGTCCATATTCAAGACTCAAACCATTGTACCAGGTTGATTGGTCTTGTTATGACAGGCTAATACAACTTACTCCCTCCATCCCTATTCTGAAAGCTGCCTCCAGTAATATTTTCTGTGTAGAAATTTTGGCCTAATGTCTTTAGCTGTCATATCTTTTCAGATTACAACAGTTGGTTGTATGAGATGTCTGGCACAGATCAGTTACTATGGACAAGATTTTATTATTGTGCTTATTAACTTAGCTGAAGGAAACTTATCTCACATCCAGTCGCAAGTGGGGCTTAATTAAACTGAATGTTTCAGCAGACAGCATCCCCTTCCCAATATATAACAAGATGCTATGGCTATATTTCACTACCACCTTTGCCTTATCCTTCTACTTAGAAAGGGTTTATTTTATCCATTTGGTGTGGAGGAATATTTAGTCATTCAAGCCTCCCTTTTGAAGTGGTATTGCTCAGCTTCAACTTGAGCCCTCTGTGAGAAGTAGGCTTAGAAAAATTGCAGTCACATCCTATGGCTTGAAATGATTCCTATTCCTTTAGGCCGCAGGATGAAACTTTTTAGATCAAGAGCCAGAGCTCTGCATAAGGACATTAATAGAGTCATGGTGGGCCAGACCAAAAGCTTATCTGGCTTAGCTTTCTTTTCCCACAGTGGTCAAACAGACTCTTACATGAAGCCCACAAAAAGGACATGAGTGCAATATCAACTTCCTGATGTCAAATACAAACTACTGTCTCTAATACTATTAGTAATATATAGCTATGGTGACTAGTATCTATCTATGGGTAGTTTTATCTCTCATGAACTTTCCTCACTCTCTCTTTAAACTGTCCCAGCAGGCAGATTTCACTGTATCTTAAGATAGTAAACTCCACAGTTCAACTATATGCTGTGCACAAAAAGGACTCCTTTTTGTCTGTCCCGAATCTTTCATCATTCAAATCCATAGGATTACAATGACACTTACTTAATAAAATAATAAGAGATGTATGACCATAAGAATTGACCTATATATTCAGATACGGCATTTGGCCCAGCATTTGGCTTCTAGCAGTAGCTAGTCAGACACTCTGGTTACTGACAAACAGCCTATGAAACTTATAGTCTTCCGTTGTTTATTCCTAGCATCTGCTCCTCCTGAAAATGCAAAAAGATCATACAATAGAAGGCAGGGATGCAATTGCTAGGAGAAAATGTCCTTGCTCAACTCTTTTTTGGAATTCCATCTTCAGTGCATGTCCTGAGTGCTATTGCCTCCTAGACTTGCAAATCATATATGTTACATGCAGATTATTCTTCTGTATAATGGCTTGTATACAATGAAGTACATTGCACAAGGATGCTCAGCAAGTGAGTTCGCCATTCCAAGAGAGGTTTTCAATGCATCTGAAAGTCAATCTTTAATACAGAAGAAGGGACATGGCATTCCCCTTACATAATTATTCTGGCAATAGCTCAATATGCTGAATATAATTCAGTTTGTTTTAGCTCATACTGTATGCCCCCCCCCCCAAAAAAAATCTGCAGGACTGTTATTCACAATTTCATTATTAAAATCTGATAAAATACATCCTCTCTAAGCATTTTCTAGGTCCTTCAGTACAGCAGCTCTAGGGGATTCTTGGATCAAAAGCCTTTCATTTCAATAAGGTTGGCTACAATCTGAGGTTTGTGTATCCATGCAAAGCCAGGGAACATATCCTCCAGATACGGGGGAGTTGTACTATAGGAAACTTCCAGGAATTTCTCTCTGTCCCCTCACCATAACAGGCCTTCTTAGTGGCTGTTCCCATCTACTAGAATGCCCTTCAATGAAAAGCTAGGCTGGCCTCTTCCCTTTCTCCTTTTTATTGGTAATTTGATTCCCCTCTCAGCTGTGAAAACCCACAAGGTGGCCTTGGGCAACTTACACTTTCCCAATCTCAGGGGAAAGTAATGACAAGCGCCTTCTGAAAAAAAATCATGCCAAAAAAATTGCATGACAGAGTCGTCTTAGGGTCACCATAAGTCAGAAATGACTTGAAGGCATACAACAGCAAATGCTTTCTAATTACTTTATATACTGTTTTATTGTGATTATTTTTAATTGTTATTTTAAAAAAGACATTGCTAGGGGTTTAATTAGTTATTTTGTGAACCATATTGGGTCTCACTCAGGGAGAAAGGCATCATACAAGTGAACTAATGCATTAAATGAGTAGTATCATCTTAGTGCCTTTCCTTTCACTCTCATGTCCTTGATGTCTCTGTATTGCCAGACTGGCACCTGAATATGTGAACTGACTTCCTATGAAAGCAGAGTATCTAATCCAATAAACAATACGGAAAGCCTATTCAGAAGTCTATTGGATGGTTGCCTTATCAAATCCATTGATGAACAATATGTGTGTGTGGGTGGGTGTGTGGGTGTAGAAATCCTAGAAAAATTATTCTACTCTAGTTGTGACTAACAGTAAAATACAGACCTTTGTCTGCAGTGATAGGCCAGTAGTGGCCCATACATATAAGTAACTTTGTGCTCTTTCAGACTTCAATATACACATGTGAAACAGCCGTAAAACTATATGCAAAAAGGCACAAATGATTCTACTTCACTCCTTCCATTTGGAAAACTTCTTTAAGGTAGAAACTGTGAACTTAGGGGGAAAAAACAAAGAAAGCCTGGGGTCCTCAGCCCTCTTATGGTTACATTTCTGGTCAGCATCCAGCATCTAAAACCTAGTAAATTTTACCAGCTTCAGATCAGATGTGACTAACATCATTTTAAAAATAGTCATCTTCAACACTTGCCAACATGTGGACTGAAGCTCTTTAAAAAAAAACAATCTCTTTGTAAACATGCTTTAATCTTTGTGCATTAAAAATTGCTGCTGTACAAAGGATTGCTTGCAGACTCATAATGGTGTCTTTTGAAAGACAAGGAATGTCCTCCAGATTATATGTTCCATTGTGATCTCTTCTACACTAATTACTTCCATCTTGAAAATGCACAACATTAATAATTGTCATGGTATCCAAGCATTTAGTACAATGAAAACTATCTCTGGACCATCCTTCCAATTCATGTTCTACTTAGCATTACTGCTGGGTTAAAATGTTTCACAGAAATGACATAAAATAAATATGATGTAAATACATCAGCTTTGTAGCAGTTTTGCAGTATTCCATTCTTCCTCCTGAAAACTCTGGGTAACATGGATAGCTCTTCATGTTTTGAATTTACAACAGTCCTGAAGTCTGTGGATACAGCTACACTGTAGAATTATTGCAGTTTGATTCCACTTGAATTGTCATGGTTCAATACTATGGAATCTTAGAAGTTGTAGTTTTACAAGGTCTTTAGCTTTCTCTGTCAAATACAGCTGATGCCTACAACTCCCATGACTCCATAGCATTGAGACTTAATGGTTAAAGTGGTGTCAAACTGCATTAATTCTACAGTGTAGATGTACCCTGAGAGACTGAATGGCCCAAGGTCACCTAATAAGCTTTTGTGACTAAAGTAGGGATTTGAATGCAAGTCACAAAGTCCAATGTCCTTTCTGTCATGCCACAACAATTTCACTTCCTACTTTACACACACATACATTTTACACAACTGCTAACCCAAAGAGCAAACTACTGCTTGGAAATGTAGTTAGTTCAATACTACTGTCAGTGAAATCCTATCCACGTAAACTCTATTTGTGCACTTTTGGAGTGTTTTCTTCAAAGTGCACAAAATTGCAGCCAGAGAGACATACAGCTCGAGAAAGGAGGCTTCAAGGTGAGTTATTGAAAGAGGAGAGATTTGAACACAGGACTGTTCAATTCATGTCAGTTTCTCACCCACTAACTTGAACTTAGTCCTTTTGTAAACTTAATATTAATTTTAATTTAACTAGATCTGCCTTAGTAACTCATTTTCTTACCATCTTACAACCTATATTCGTTACACATTAAGAGTCTCCCACTTGGGCATAATTTCCATGTAGCATGGGATATAGAAGTAATGTCATATGTAGTTTTAATTTTATTGATATGGAAGTGCCATCTCCTGTAAAAAAAAAAAACATATACGAGAGAGCTCTTACACCAAAAAGGCTTTTCATCTTTCCCACTGAATTCTGTTTTACAAAAGAAGTTTCTTTAAAATAAGGCTGGTTACTAAGATGTGCTGGGAAACTCTTGAACTATAGGCCTTTCCCCATTTTGAAGATGCATTAAACTATCAAGTGTTCAAAAATCTTACTTGATTTTGACATGAAGCACTTCAAATGCTTCATCTGAGGTTGTCAAGAGCACCACGAGTCTTAACTGTCCCTTTGCTTCCATATCATGTATTGTTTTAAAAGGGTGATACAATTGTTGCTTCCATGTCGTACATTGTTTTAAAGGGATGATACAATTGTTGTCATTTATTGAATTTGATGGATGTTGGGGAAAGAAAAATACATATTGTTCTCTTTACTTCATCTCAGAACCTGTCCAGGTAGTTAATTTAAGCTGAGATGTTGCGACAAATTCGATTCTTTTCATTCTCACTAAAATTCAACAACATAAGATAAATTAACCTTATTTCTCATCCAAAAAAAATACTGAATCAGGCTAGTAAACAGGATTTGAAAGAAAATTATTGCGTGTCTACTCTAAAGGAAGTGGCATTGAGTTTAACAAGGCTTAAGATCACAGCCCTGGTTTTGCTTTGAAAGGGAACACATTTTTACTTTGAAACTCAAGGATGTTTTGTGAGGAAATAAACTTTGGTATCTCCCAATTGTACTATATGTGGAATCAAGCATAAACATTTAATTTTTCAGGTGCCAGTTAGCCCTAGACCAGGTTTATTGTTTATGAATCTTTGTATTACTAATGCAAAAATATTATATGTACCAACTTTCCTAAGACTATAATTGAAAATGCAAATTAGCAACTACAATTATTATTATTTTTTTGGCATGATTCTGGTACAGTAAGGATATCACATTTTAGATAATATTGGGCGATTGGTATCTGCTAGTGTTTGGTTCCAGGACCTTTGTGGATACCAAAATCCATTAATCATCAAGTGCCATTATATACAATACTAAAATATTTTCAAGTCACGGATAGCTGAATCTGCAGATATATAATCCATGGATATGGAGGACCAACTGTACTCATAAGTATGCTTTTGTTTTCATTCACTCATCATTGCAGTATTCTTATCAACAGTATGGTATGTTTAAAATCTATTACGCATCCATAATAATAATAATAATAATAATAATAATAATAATAATAATAATAATAATAATAATAATAGAAAGAAGAAAGATTTAAATCAGAGTTTAAGTACAACAAAACACAGTTATATTTTCTCTTGCCTACACTCAGAAGAAAACAGCAAATATTTAACATTTACTGGAGTTGACACATGCATTTCAAATATTTTCTTATTCATTGCAAAAATAATGCCACAATCTACCCTTAGCTGTGTCATTTAATAAAGACCACTCTACAACAACATCAGTTTCTACTATCATCCAAATGTATTTAAACCTTCCATCATACAGATAGATCTAGATAGCTACAACTAAATGCTTTAAAATGCTATCACAAAACACTATACCAAACATTAATGCCACACATTGCCTAGGAAGAGTTTAGTTCGGGTATAGGACAGGAGCCTTCAAACCTTTTAAATTCACAGTCTCAGAGTTTTGGGGGAAGATAATAATTCCTTATTTCTCTGTTTTGTTCTCGGGAGAGTATCCATTCCTGTTTCTTGGAATGCCTGATTTTCCACATTTCTATCACTTTGGGAGGTATGCATAATAATAGCGTAGATATGTCAAGAAGACCCAATACGAGGTTCAATGTGACCTAAGATGGGTCGCATTAGCTATGGCAATGGTGCAAAGTATTTAAAATGTTAAGCAGTATGTTTCTAAAATATTCAAAATTACAGATTTAGGGCTCAAGGAGCAAACTTTCTTTGCAATTCTGTCTCAAGAAAATAATAACTTTTTTTTTATTCAGCTGAGCTTTTGGCAACTGACTAGTTGTTGATAAAAATGCTTTTCATGGGGCTGAGGGATTCTACAGTCTATAGATTTGCACTAAATTTGGTTGTGTTTTAATAGGAAAATATAATTATGGTAATCTTTCATAACATCCCATATCTGTACAGGATGCTTTCCTGGACTTTATGTATGGATACACAAAACTGCAGATGACAGCAAAGCCAAGAATGTCACAGAGTTTCACTGAAGGGCCCTAGATAGCGCCTAGGAAGGATACATTTTGTCAGAGGTGGATTAACTGAACTCTGGATGCTAACTTGCCATTGAAATGTGGTCACACTGTATGGTTTATTGTGTTTTTATCTGTAAAACCTCTTTAAAATAATCCTGGTGTAAGCTGCCTTGGAGAGCCCACAATGGTGCAGTGAGTTAAACCACTAAGTTGCTGAACTTGCTGACCGACAGGTTGGAAGTTCAAATCTGGGGAGCAGGGTGAGCTTCCACTGTTAGCCCCAGCTTCTGCCAACCTAGCAGTTCAAAAACATGCAAATGTGAGTAGATCAATAGGTACCGCTCCGGCAGGAAGGTAACAGCACTCCATGCAGTCATGCCAGCCACATGACCTTGGAAGTGTCTGCGGACAGCTCTGGCTCTTTGGCTTAGAAATGGAGATGAACACTAACCCCCAGAGTCAGACATGACTAGACTTTTACTTTTAAGCTGCCTCTTAAGTAACAGTTTTGAGAGAAAGTACATATGTAAAATAATGCACAGCTCATACCTTGGAAACAAACTAGGGCATTGAACTCAGTTGGACTTTGTTTGAATAGGCATGAACAGAGTAGCATTTCGTTTATTAGGTATCTGATGGGATAATGGCTGCTATAACTAAGAAATTGACGTTTAGGCTGCTGCTATTTGTATATAAATATAGTACAGAATTTAGTACATTCATGACCTACTATATTTGCAGGGGTATTTTCCTCAATTTACTATGGAAATAAGCTATCATGGATAATAACAAACCCTGTTGAAATGAATGACTTCTGCTGGAAGACCTAGAAAATTTCCTGGAGATCTATCTTCTCTAAGAGTTTGCTGTCCTCCAATGTGATGCTATGGTAACGTCTAGTCACATGGAAGCATACTATAGAATCACTTGTGGACCTAGAAAATTCCTTGAAAAGACATATTTTGTTGGATGTGAGTAGGTGAAGCCTCCATGGGTACGGCAGTTGTACTGTACAGACCAAAGAAAAACCTGTGTATACTACAGAATATTAACATCACTGATGTATAAGTATGGCCAAGCTTCTCTGCGGAGGCCCTGTTATATGACTTACCACCCTGTAATGTTATGCTAGTGGGTACACATACTAGGGTTTTCTTTATAGCAGCATCCTGGCTGTGAAAGAGGATGGCCTAATTTGATCTCTTCTGAGTTTCCAGCAGTCAATGAAAACTGTGCTATTTTACTTGGCCTTTGGTTCTTAAATTGGATTTGACTTCTCTGGTTATTTTTAATGGTTGTTAATTGTTTCAGGTTTCTAAGACTATTCATTTGTTTTTAATTTTCTTTAGTTGTGTCATTTGAATGTTTTCATTCATCGCACATCTGGAACCTTGGGGACTTGAGTGTCAATGAGCTGATGCTATAAATACATACATAAATAAAGTAACTAGTGATCATTCTGATAAAGCCAAACTAATTGGTAGCCATTCACTTCAAAAGACCCACTGCTGTATTCCAAAACAGCTCCAGCCTTCCAACACACCTTAAACCTCAACACTATTTCATCTGCAGCATACCCACTAAGGAAATTTCTGGGGATCTGCAATTTGCATGTACTGGGTTGATGAACCCTGCTATTGGGGTATTTTTGTCATATCCAAGCAAACCAATGTTTGCAGAACATGTGTGAGACATCCCCAAAGAGGAGAATATCATAGTAGCCAAATATTCTGTAACAATTTACAGGCCAAACAAATAGCAGTCATGTCCACTGAGCCAAATCAGGCCTGTACATTGGACAGCTGTTATGATTACAGCAACCTATATTTAGCAGATGGCACCCATGATCCAATCATTATTTCCACACTATTACCATCTCTACAGATACCAGATTCAATGGAGCTGCACTTTGTATTGTTAAGTCAAATAGCTATCATGTAAGAGATGGTTGCTGTCAGCTTATAATATTAAATAAAGGTTATATTTGTACTTGTATCATTTTATTAAGCAAATACAGTTAACCCTCTGAATCTATTGGGGTTTGGCTGGTGGGGACGAGGGAGTGGGCCTTCTCGGTGGTGGCCCCCCAATTTTGGAACCCTCTCCCCAGGGAGATTAGGCAAGCCCCCGCCCCACTGTCCTCCTTTCATAGGGATTTGCAAACCAGGATGTTCCAGCAGGCATCCAATATTGATTAGTACCTCGTTATATATGCCAAATCCCTAGTTTGCCAGAAAGTACTATTTTGCACTTCATCCACTTCCCCGGCCTTTGATATGCCATTTGTGCTATCCCTTGCCAGCCTTTTTATACCTTGATCATGCCCATTTTAGAATTTTGGTCTTTGTTTATTGTACAGCCTGGTTTGTATTACTCTATAATGTTTTATTTGTTTTATTTTGGTTGCTGTATTTTATGATACTCCTTTTTAATGCATTTGTTTTTATTGATTGTGTTTACTTTTATGTCTTGTGGACATTTGTCCCATTTGTAAGCTGCACTGAGTCCCTTCAGGGAGATGGTGGTGGGGTATAAGAATAAAGTTATTATCATTAACTTTATTCTTATTATTACTACTACCTGGACCTTCTGTGGATACCAAAATCAGTGGATACTCAAGTCCCATTATATATAGTGGCATAGCAAAATGGTGTAAAGGTTTCCCCTGACGTTAAGTCCAGTCGTGTCTGACTCTGGGAGTTGGTGCTCATCTCCATTTCTAAGCCGAAGGGCCAGCATTGTCCGTAGACACCTCCAAGGTCATGTGGCCGGCATGACTGCATGGAATGCCGTTACCTTCCTGCTGGAGCGGTACCTATTAATCTACTCACATTTGCATGTTTTCGAACTGCTAGGTTGGCAGAAGCTGGAGCTAACAGCGGGCGCTCACTCCGCTCCCCGGGTTTAAACCTGGGACCTTTCGGTCTGCAAGTTCAGCAGCTCAGCGCTTTAACACACTGAGCCACCGGAGGCTCCGTTGTTTATATAAAAAAGGCAAAATCAAGGTTTGCACTTTGTGTTTATTTATATATCTATATCTATATATCTCAAGTGGTGAATGGTGGAATCTGTGGATACAGAACCTGTGGGTACAAAGAGTCATATGTAGTTGCAATAACCAAAAAAGCCAAAGAAGAGTATTTTGCTTTGCTACAACACCCATAATATGTTTCACCTCTTGTTTTTCTGAGCAACGTAAATCCCTGTTACTCACTTCATCCTATTCATCCAATAAGAACTTTTGATCATGCATCCATCACAGCCACAAGCGATTCCCAACTAATATTGCAATGCTTCCCTACTGCCCTCTTTAGGGTTAACAGCAAAAAAACAGTATTTTTTTCCTACAGTCCAGTCCAACCTGCCTCTTACTCTGACACAGCTTTCTGGCCAAGCCCTAAAGAACCATCATTTCATATCAGGCATTAAATGTTATACCTGCCAACACAGAACAGAGCAATAACAATAATATCATTATCACTACTGCTAGTACTACTACTACTCCTCCAGGCTAAAGAGAGCACTGCTCCTACATTCTGAATCCATCCACACAACCTTTCGATGCCTCAAGAAGATCCTGGCCAAAAAAAACTTCCGCCCAATACAGAGGAATCCAAGAGGCGCAAAATCCACAAACCTGCGATAGAGTTGTCATAGTCATAATCGAATAAAATGGAGAAGTCTAGCTCTTCTTGAGGACTGATATTAGAAGTCTGATCCGGGTCTCCCGGCTGGGAGTTTGGATCCGAATCGTTGGGGCTGGAAGCCATTCTCTGCGCCGCTTTGGTCGGTGGGGAAGGAGGGGAAGGGGGAGGAATGGATGCCCTCTGCGTCCTGCACACCTTTCCGCAAATGAAAAGACTAGGGGGAGATGGTGGTGGTGCTGGTGCTGGTGGGAGAAGCTTCCTTAAACTTCGGAGACTTTCACCCCTTCGCCTTGTAAGTTCCAAGCCCGGAGTGTCTCCCGCCTGCAAGGCTCAGTCAATGCACCTGCAAGGCGCGCCTGGAAGAGAAAGATGAAGCCCGTGCGGGCAGGCTCGGCTCTTTCGCCTCCGGGCTGCGCTCCAAACACCAGCAAGAAGAGAGCAATTAGCCACACGCACAGTAGCAACTTCCTGCTTCTTGCCGCCGCCACCTGCGGAGGGGAGGCGGGGGCTATTTCAAGGGGGGGGGGGGAGAGAAACAGCAGCAACAGCGGCTACCTTCAGCAAAGGACAAGAGGGATCCTCTCACCTCTGCAGGAGTCTACCGTATCCCATGCAGCTGTGGGCAAGTCTACATAGGGACCACCAAATGCAGCATTGCCCAGACACGAATCAAACATGAAAGGCACTGCAGACTAAGTCAACCAGAGAAGTCAGCCATAGCAGAGCACTTCATGAACCAACCTGGACACAGCATATTATTGGAGAACAAAGAAATGTTGGACCACTCTAACAGTCACTATGTCAGGCTACACAGAGAAGCCATTGAGATCCACAAGCAGGTGGACAATTTCAACAGAAAGGAGGAAATCATGAAAATGAACAAAATCTGATTACCAGTATTTAAAAAACTCAAATCAGGACAGTAAATAAAAAACAACACTCAGAAGCCAGAGAAATTCCAGACAAGGGCCAGTTAACACCTCCAAACAAAGGATTCTCCCAGGCAGAAAACAGCCAGGCCTTGAAGCTGCCAGACTATTCAATACTAATCAAGCTGGCCAATTGCAACATTTAAATTTGCATCAGGCAAACAAAAGTTCTTTCTCCCACCCTGGATATTCCACAAATCTATAAACCCCACTTGCCTGCTTCTCAACACCTCACAAACTCTGAAGATGCCTGCCACAGATGTGGATGAAACATCAAGAGAGAATGCTTCGGGTCATACTTCCTGGAAAACACGGCCATACTGCCTGGGAAACTCACAGCAACCCAACAGCAGCTGTGCCCACAGCCACACATCTCCCCTCCCCGCAGCTTTCTCCCCAGAGGGAAAAGAGCAGGAGCATAACTCAGAGTGCATATGCACTGTAAAACCAATGCTGCTTGACACCACTAACTCCCATGAAATCATGGGAGCTGCAGTTGGACATGGTCTTACCTGGCGAAAAGTACTAGTGCCTCACTAAACTAAAAGTCCCATGATCCCCTAACATGGAACCAGGGCAGCTGAAGTGGTGTCAAAATGCACGTTTTCAGTGTAGAAAACTCACCACCATGTTTCTTGTGCCATGACCTTGTCTCAAGATTCCAGTTTCCTGCCACCTGTAGCAGCTGAGAAGGTGGCAATTGCGACTTTGACTCCCACATCATCCACATTCCCATCCACTGGTGCCCCGTGATCCCTAGATCTTTCCACCTCTGTGTGCTGAAAAGTGTTAACTGTACTTCTGTCTTTCTCTGAGTCCCTCTACACCACAATGCAACTTTGCCCCAATTTAACTGCAATGGCTCAATACCTTGTCAAACCACAACTCCCATCATTGCATATCATTGAGCAAGTTAAAGTGGTGCCAAACTGCATTCATTCTACAGTGCAGATGCAGTCTCAGGCTCTTCAAAGCCTCCAGATCTGGGAACCCCCACGGTTAGAGAGGGTGGGGATGATTGTGTGTTAATGCAAGTTGAGTACAGCCAGCCCTCCGCATCAATTTTTTAAAAATACATGGATGGCACCATCCACAGATGGAAAGTATTTTTAAAAATCCAAAAGCAAACCTTGATTTTTGCCATTTTATATCAGGGACACAATTTCATAAGCATATAATGGAACTTTATCATCCACAGATTTTTGTATCTGCAGAAAGTCATGGAAACAACCCCCAGTAGTTACCAAGGGTCCACTATATCCCTTGTCCGAAATGCTTGGGATCAGAAGTGTTTTGTATGTCAGCTTTTTCCTCCCTGGATTTTGGAATATATGGGATATCTTAGAAATGGGACCCAAGTTTAAATATATATTTTATTGATGTTTCATATACACCTTATATGCACAGCCTGAAGGGAATTTTATCCACAGTATGTTTTAGTCGTTCTATGCATTAAAATTGGAGCACACTGAAACACCAGGAAAAAAAGGTGCCACTATCTCAATCAGTTATGCGGACAATTTTGGAGTATTTTGAAATTCTGGATATGGGATGCTCAATCTGTATTATATTTATTCATATCACACTTTCCCCCACAAAACTGGAACTCACAAAAAACAAATATTAATCTGGAATCTGTATAAGCACACACATCCTCAATAAAAGTGACAGTGTGATATATTCTCCATACAATAATCTTATAAATGTTTGGCTATTGCTAGCAAAGAGCAGGTTCACTGAGTTTACTTGTTAGCTGTTTAAACAGAGAACGATCCAGATAACAGGATGTTCATTCCAAGCTCTCTTGCATCTGTATTCGTATTGAAATTCTATAGCTTGCCCATTAACTTCTTTCACATGAGGCTTAATATATCCACAAAGGAGAGTTCCTGAGTGTCTAATGACTACTGGCCCAGTTTAAAATATTGTTACTTAGATGTAAGACCCATTAACTTAATTATTCCATATGCTCCAACTGTTCTGTTTTGGCAGTGATAGTCCCACATAATACCGGCTTCCCTCTTTTTCAACCACTTTTAGACTTTCTCTCCTCTCCTACTTTTTCCCTTTGTTCACTGTTGACTGCAAACTGAGCAAAAATAATTTGCAGAAGTGTTTTGGATTTCAGCTCCCACAATTTCTAACAGCCAGTAGGCTGTTAGAAATTGTGGGAGTTGAAGTCCAAAACACCCGAAGGGCCAAAGTTTGCCCATGCCAGGTCTACAGGGAAGACAGACAACTTCACAAAAAAGGAATCCTTATGAAAATATATGTTTTGACTGGTGAAAAGATTAAATGACATATCGGAGCTTTAAGAGGACTGAAAGAATGTTTGGTGGAAGTGACAGAAGGAATGTGCTAATGAAAGCAAATATCTGAGTCTTACTTAAGTATCCCACCTATTCCTTTTCACTGCCAAGTTCTACCTTTCAAGAGACTCCTCTGAAGTTTTGACTCATCCTGGCATGTTTATTTCTCAGATTCTGAAAGTTAGAAATCTCCAAAGTTAATAGCATTATAGTCCTTTCAGTTTCACTTGCTTTTCATATCTTTGCATATATGCCCCTTACATGAAGAACATAGCACTATGCTGGCATGCATATTTTATTATTTCTTTTACCCTCAAAACATCCCTGTGAGCTAGGACTAGCTTAAATTCATCCTTAATGAGTGGGGTTTGAACTTGAGTCACCTCTCTAGTCTGACTCAAGATGCTAAGAATTACATAACATACTAGCTCAGCATGAACTTTTAAAATTAGAGCAAGTTATTAGCCTGATTGCAAATTTTGCACTGCTGAAACTGAATCTCCCATAACCTGTTCTTTTCTACCTCCAACAAAGGTGAAATGTTTTCATTGGGCTATTGGATTTCTGAGGTTTTCTTCCCTTGTTTTTTTTTTTAAGCATTACTTGTTATTTTGGTAGAATTACTTACTGTTTTCAACTTCTTTGCATCTGCTTTTTGTCTCTTGCCCAGATACTTTTTCTTTAGCTCTGATGTCAGGCATTCTACAAGCACATATATATCATCATATCCAAATTAACACAGTACAAATGACACATTGTATTTCCCTCTGTATGATGAGTACAAAACTTACTATCTACAAGAGTCATATGGTACAACCTCTGTATTTGCAGAGGATACATTCCAAGACATACACACACATGGATACCTGAATCATGGATTATAGCAAACTCTATGTACTGACTGTGCCTGGGCTGGAAAAATACCATAGAATTGCACTGGAGCACCAAGAGAGGGCACAAACAGTTCCAGTGCATTGTATATTCTTTTTATGATGGGTAAGTGAAACCATGGGTATCAAATCCACAAATAAAGGAGTTCATACTGCATCACTTATTTTACACATGAATATGTTTAATCATCTTTCCTGGGCATTCTTCATTTCAGACCCTCAGTGAGCAATAATCAAGCCCTGTTATTTGTATTAGATTTGCAAATGACTTCTCATACATCAGCATCATAGAAACACAACAGAACAAAGTACAACTGCCTGAACCAGTATCATATGACTGGTTTGATGCACGTCTACCATGAACAAGCATACATGTCTCATTAGCAAAACAGACATGCAAAATCTCTTAATCCAGTTGTCTCTTGTTCATTTTATGCTTCACATTCTTTATTGCTCTGCTCTTTATTAAAACCACTCATCTCTGAGCTAATCTCCCTCTACTAGCGTTTAGAATGTAAACACTTAGTGAAAAGGACCTACCTTTTTTTCTCTCTGCAAAAGGCTAAGTACCTTAGATCTAAATAAAAATCGCAAACATCTTGAAATGGCAGATTGCAGCCTTATACATATGTGTTGTCTAAAATCAGAACAGTAAATAAGGAACAACACTCTGAAAACAGAGGAATTCCAAACATAAATCAATCAGGGGCAGCTAACACCTCTGAACAAAAGATTCCCCCAGGCAGGAAGAAGCCAGGAGATGAATTTGGCAAGGCCATTAATGCTAATCAAGGTGATGAATTAAAACATTCACACTGGCCTCCAACAGACAAGAGTTTCTTCTCCCACCCCGGACCTTCCACAGATATATAAACCTTCCTTGCTTACTTTTTTCCAATATACCTCACAACCTCTGAGGATGCCTGCCATAGATGTGGGTGAAACGTCAGGAGAGAATACTTCTGGAACATGGCCATACAGCCCGGAAAACACACAACAACCCAACCTTACGCATACTTTACATGGGAGCAAGCCCTTTTGGTTTAAATGGCACTTACTTCTGAGCAGACTTGGCTGTAGATGCAATATAAGCCTTTTTTCGCTGACTGTATGCACAAGATCCACTTAAATATTCCATATCTGTATGAGGATGAATCATATTGATTTTAATGCGTATGCATATTTGAATATGTTTCCACTTTAGCAAAACCACACTCACCGCTGTGGGAGAGGCTATCCCCTGGACTAGATGAGCTCAAAGGATTTCCTATTCTAAATACAGTCAGCCCTCCACAATCACTGAGGTTCAGGACGCAGGCTAAACACAAAAGTGGGGAAATGCTAGTTTATTTACTTAGGAGAACACCTCTCTAGAAATCTCTAGGTCCTCCAGTGTGACTCTTAGGTCAATTTTTGCCAGAAATTGACCATGGAAGCTCAATGGAAGACCTTCAAATGCCTGGACAAATATTCTCTCTAGGAAACTCTATGTTTTTCTGTATAATTCTATGGCCAACTTCTGGCAGAAGTTGACCATAAAACTGCACTGGAGGAACTAGAGATTCCTAGAGATATTATTTTAAATCAAATCTGCAGAAGTTAAACCTGCAAATGTGGAGGGCTAACTGTATATAACTGATAGCTAATAAACATTTATAGATGTTCTCCTGAAAAGCTCAAATAAGAACAGCCATTCAAATATTTTTAAAGACTGTTCTTACATTAATTCCTAAATTAACCTAATATACAGCTTTAAATATCTACAATACTATCTACATTTTTGTATAAATATCTAAAAAAACATGGAAAGCAGCTTGCAAATGGAGATACAGTCCTGTACCAGTTACCAAAGGGAAATATATCTGTTTAACAGGAGAGTCTTTCCATAACTAAGAGATAATTATGTTTTGTATACACCTATAGTAGCACTTTCATTGTTTGCAAAGTCAGTGAGTCATAATTGCTCTTGGCTTTCTTCCATTGTTGTACACTAAAAATAATTCAGGATTAGCTGCAAAGCATTAGGAGCATTGTTTGAGAAGCCGCATGTTGTGGTATATAGGTGAGAGTCACAAAACCTTTCAGCTGCTATTGGACTGCAAGTTCCAGCAGACCTATCAGGTATAATTAAAATTCAAGATTGCTGGGAGCTGCAGTCTCACAACATCTGAAGGGCTATATGGTTCTCCTCCATGGTATGATGCTTAGAGTAGCCTTTCCCAATCTACCACCCAGGACTTGGACTGTGTTTCTCATCATCCCCAGCCAATAGAGGAAAAACACACCATACCCTATCTAAACCTTTTTTCTTGGACACTTGATCCCAAATCCAGTGGCTAATCAGAAAGGGAGGAGAATTAGCAAGATTTACATTGAGTGTTGGCTTGTTTGTGTGTATGTGCTTTCAGGTCAGCTGTCGATTTATAGTGACCCCATGAATTTAATATGGTTTTTCTTAGACAAAGAATAATCAGAGGAGGTTTTGCCAGTTCCTTCCCCTAATAGAAATGGTGGTTGGACTGGGTAGCCCTTGTAGTCTCTTCCAACTCTATAATATACTAGTAATATACAGCACCTAGTATTTGTTGGTAGTCTCCCATCCAAATGCTAACCAAGGCTGACCCTGCTTAGTGTCCAAGATCAGATGAGATCAGGTGCCTTTGGGGTAATTAGGCAATAAATGTTGGCTGACCATCCTGTGATCTAATACTTGGTCTACTTTGATTGGAATTGGTAATTAGAATTAGGCCTTAGACTCCTTAGAAGATGCCTTGATAAAAAAATGTTGATTCACACTCAGAATCATACATTCAATTATGAATGATGTTTACAGTACTTTACTTTGTGACTATATAAAGTCAACGTGATTGATGACTGTGAGTATTCTTTTGTTTAAATGTGCCCTCGAGTGGAGAATGTTGGTATTTACGTAACCTGGGCAAACCTAAAGTTTCAAGAGTTTGTTTGAAATGGTAAACACCTGAGAAAAATCAAGTAAAATATTTATGGCATATAACTGTTGAGTCAACATTGTTGCATCAAAAGCAATCCATTAACAAAACCTAGCAGCCATATTAAAGGTTACAGTGAAGTTTATTAGTATTGGTTAGTGATTCCATGAAGCTTTTGACTTCCACTGTGGTTTGGCTCACTTGCCTGAGTTGCCCAGAGATCTTCTGCCTTGCAGGAACTGTGCTGTAAAACATTTTGCATTTCCTATCTATATATGCAACATTATGATCTGAACTAATGTTGTAAGAAGCTTGAGATATGGAAATATAATGTTTTGCTGTAATGAAATCCTGGCATTTGTAGTTTGATGAGGCAACAGCACTCTTTGGCAGAAAAGTTATAAAACTACAATTCCTATGATTCCATATAATTGAGCCATGGCAGTTAAAGTGGTGTCAAACAGTGTTAATTCTACAGTGTAGATCAGTGATTCCCAACATTTGGGCCTCCAGAAATCCCAGCCAGCTTACCAGCTGTTAGGACCTGTGGGAGCTGAAGGCCAAAACACCTGGAGGCCCAAAGGTTGGGAACCACTGGTGTAGATGAACTCTTAGTTGTCTTCTGTTTCAGAGACAATGGCATAGAAAGTGATAGACTCTAGGAAAAAGTATTCACACACTGATCTGATCTGAATTCAATTTGCATAAAGGTGGAGTGCTAGAAAAGTGAGAAGAACTATCATTTGAGAGCATATTGCATCTTACTGCTCAGAGTTAGACCCATGAAAAATAAATACAGCTCAAAACAAGCAGATGGAAGACCCACCCACTCACCAACCCACCCCTTGCACAAGGATGTCATTTCAGGTCAGTTTTTCAAAAAGTCAGTTTTGGGGTCAGTTTGAGTCAGAGATATTTCTCCCAATCTGAAGTACAGTGTGGTTTGGGTAGGAAAAGCCAATGGAAAAATTGCTCATAATCTCCATGTTCCCATTAAAAATGCTGAAGGCAGCCTTGAAAACCAATGGAATGTACATATCGTAATAAAAATATATATCTATTAAGCCAAATAGTGGAAAAGGCTTCATAAGATATTATTATCCCAGGCCTGTTCTCTAAAGAGGTGGATGATGAAATTATTTTACTTGAGCAAAAGGGTTTGTTCAATTCAGCTCCCATCCATTCTACCTTGAATATGAATCTTCTTAGGCAATGAATTGGGAGTCAAAGACATCGAGCATCTGGAATTTAGGGATACAATTCTTCTAAGAATGTAATCTCAAAAGTAAATCCTATTGAGATGGTTTATGACATTTTATTCGTCTAAATTTATTTATCTTTTTAAAAACAACAACAAAATGTACACTTGTTCAAATATTTTGAAACAGAGAAAAAAAACAAGCTTGTTTTATTGTGACTAGATGTGGACTAAGACCCCTTCTACACAGCCAGATAAAATCTAGAATATATGCTTTGAACTGGATTATATGGCAGTATAAAAAAGGTAAAGGTTTCCCCTGACATTAAGTCCAGTCATGTCTGACTCTGGGGGTTGGTGCTCATCTCCATTTCTAAGCCGAAGAGCCGGCGTTGTCCGTAGACACCTCCAAGGTCATGTGGTCGGCATGACTGCATGGAACACTGTTACCTTCCCGCCAGAGCGGTACCTATTGATCCACTCACATTGGCATGTTTTCGAACTGCTAGGTTGGCAGAAACTGGAGTCCAAAACACCTTATTTCTCTCACCGTTAGCAGCAACTTCTAACACAGTGGTTCTCAGCGTGTGGGTCCCCAGATGTTTTGGCCTTCAACTCCCAGAAATTCTAACAGCTGGTAAACTGGCTGAGATTTCTGGGAGTTGTAGATCAAAACAACTGGGGATCCACAGGTTGAGAACCCCTGGCCTAACGTGTGTTTGACACATTATTTGCATCCCTAGCCTAAATCATATAGTCCAAGCACAACCATATACTTTTTAAAATTGACATATAGAGTAGTCATCTTTCACTATGCTTTTGTTCTGGAACTGAGTGTAAGTTCCAAGTCTCCCAAAAGGTTTATTTAGTGTCAAACACTGCTATCATTGCTGCTATAGGTTTTATTGCTGACTAAAAATGGAGCAGATGGTATGCAGCAAGCAATTCCTTCCCTTTCATTGAGATGATCCAGCATGTGCTCATAACTAATGATAAAACTGGGCCCCTAAAAACTAATTCTACCCAAACAATTCATGCCAACTGATCAAGTTCCCAATTGCCTGTCAAATGGGGTCCTGAATCAGATATGCAATGTCAATAGATTCCTGGGGATTATATGAGAGTAGACACACAATCATACAATACACGTGCAAACCATCTCCCACCCCTCCAAGCTATGAGAGCTGCACAAGCGAGCGAGCAACAGTGAAAATTTCCCTCCTCCGGTCCACTCCCTGCCTTCATATATTTTTTCAGCCTCAATCTACCAAACTAATAGAAAAAAATATATCAAAATCACTAATACCAATTGACTCTGTAGCACAGGACAACTGTCAATGTTTAGCCATGACACAACACACAGAGTCCATTCACTGTAATGAGAGAGAAGGCTGTTTACATTGCCATCTAAATTTTCCAGGGATTAAATAACGCAAAGACAGGGGATTGCACCTACCTCACCCCATTCTTTTGATCTTTGCTCTAAACTGGTTTTGGTGATGCTGGACTGTGTTGATGCTATCCAGCCACTGGGTTGTCTCAAGTACTTAAAATATGAGCACCTGCCAACCCCCAAGTAGGTCCACTAGCTGATCCCCAAGTGGGCTCAGTGGCTGCTCAGTTGAGTTGTTGCTTCTAAAACTATATCCAATGTACAAAACTCAATAAGTTTTAGACTCCCACTCCCAGAAGTCCCAGTCAGTTTTGCCACCAGTCAGGAATCCTGGAAGCTAAAATATCTTGAATTTGAAAAAACATTGAGCTAGAGCAGGGGTTCTCAACCAGAGGTCCACGGCTTTCAAAGGGTCCATGAGCCTGAACTGAAAAAAATCTACTTGGTATCTTTATTTTCTCTGATCCCAAACTGAAATCTAACATTTCCTTCTCTTACGAATGTATGCAATAAATTACAGTAGTATTCATTTCTGATCACATTACAGCTGTTGCATATAGTGTGGGATATAGTATTAATTAGATCTATTTTAAATAATAACTCTCAAGGAACCAGAAAGTACACTTATCTGGCATCTACCAATCCCCATGGATTAACTGAAGTCCCTTCTACACTGCCATATAAAATCCAGATTATCTGCTTTGAACTAGATTATATGGCAGTGTAGACTCATATAATCCTGTTCAAAGCAGATAGTCTGGATTATATAGCAGTGTAGAAGAAGCCTGAGAGTCTACTGTACTTTCATTACCCCAAAGAGAATTGGTAGTTCATGGGTTAAATCGCTAGCTGCAGAAAAAGTTGCTGACTGGAGGGTTGGCAGTTCGAAGCCGCGAGTTGGGGTGAGCTCTCGACTGTTAGCTGTAGCTTCTGCCTACCTAGCAGTTCGAAAGCATCTAACGTGAGTAGATCAATAGATACAGCCTCAGCGGGTGGTAAAAGGGTGCCCCATGCAGACATGCCAGAGACATAATAAGAGATGTCTTCAAACAACAGGCTCTTCCACAAGGAAAAATGGAACAAGAGCACCTCCCCATGGCCAAGCTGAACATCGCCTCCAGATGCCGGAGATGAAAAAGGGAAGGCCTTTACCTTGTCTATGTATTGCATGTCGTTGTTTGCTCATTGTGTAAAAAGGCATTGGATGTTTGCCTTCTATGTGTATTGTAATCCGCTCTGAGTCTCTCCAGGGAGATAAAGAAGAATATAAATAAAGTACATTATTATTTTTATTAGTTACAGATAATGATGGTACCTATAATATATTACAGTAGAGTCTTACTTATCCAAGCTAAACGGGCTGGCAGAACCTTGGATAAGCAAATTTATTGGATAATAAGGAGGGATTAAGGAAAAGTCATTTAAACAAATTAGGTTATGATTTTACAAATTAAACACCAAAACATCATGTTATACAACAAATTTGACAGAAAAAGTAGTTCAATACGCAGTAATGTTATGTTGTAATTACTGTATTTACAAATTTAACACCAAAATATCACGATATATTGAAAACATTGAATACAAAAATGCATTGGATAATCCAGAACCTTGGATAAGTGAGTCTTGGATAAGTGAAACTCTACTGTACTTCTAAGATCAGTTCTTAACAGAGTCTGCTCGGGGTGTGTGTATACCCTAACATATACAGTAGAGTCTCACTTATCCAACATTCTGGGTTATCCAACACATTTTTGTAGTCAATGTTTTCAATACATCGTGATATTTTGGTAATTCGTAAATACAGTAATTACTACATAGCATTACTACGTATTGAACTACTTTTTCTGTCAAATTTGTTGTCTAACATGATGTTTTGGTGCTTCATTTGTAAAATCATAATCTAACTTGATGTTTAATAGGCTTTTCCTTAATACCTTCTTATTATCCAGCATATTCGCTTATCCAACATTCTGCCGGCCCGTTTATGTTGGATAAGTGAGACTCTACTGTATATGTTATTTTGATACCGGAATAGTTTTGTAAAAAATGTAATTAATATTTTGTAAATAAAGGTGCATTTAGTTACAATTCCTTCATTGTCTCTGTGTATGGCGACTTTTGGGGCACCCTGTATATGTGTATACACACATTCAGACACACACATATATCGGATAGAATTTTAAAAGAATGAAAACCCTACTCTGAACACATACGCAAACAGATAGATCACAATGACCGGTGAGAGCCCATTTCCTCCTGTGGCCTCTTGCTCTGGCCAGCCCTGTCGCCTGCCTGCCTTCCTCCTCCTCTGATCTCCTTTCCTTGGTGGCCACGCAGCGCCAAAAGCCTTCCCTGTGGCTAGACGGGGCTCCGCCAGTCTCAGTCCGGCTGGTGGGAAAGGGAGAGCCCGCCCCTCCGAGTCACGCCACGCCACGCCGGGCTCCTTGGCCAGCCCCTGGCCACTAGCCATCCCTGGGGAGAGAGAGACTCGCCCGCGGAGAGAGAGGCAGGGAACGATGGAGGACCCGACTTGCGCCCTGTATCTTTTCCCGCTGCCTTAAAGTGGCCTAAAGTGTCACTGAACCAATGGCTGAAGACATCTCTCCCAGTTCGACTTCAGTCTATAGCTGGCATGGGCAAACTTCGGCCCTCCAGGTGTTTTGGACTTCAACTCCTGCAATTCCTAACAGCCGGTAGGCTGTTAGGAATTGTAGGAGTTGAAATCCAAAACACCTGGAGGGCCGAAGTTTGCCCATGCCTGGCCTATAAGGTGCATCACTGTAGAAGGAATACAGTTAAAGCTACAGCTTCCATGATTCCATAGCATTGTGTTGCTGCAGTTCAAGAGATGTCAGGCTGCATTGCGGTAGATAGATGCAACCCTATGACAATGTAATTAAAAGGCATTCTGCTTGAGACTCCAAACTGGTAATGGGCAGCTAATTAACATAATGAACAGACTGATAAGAGACATTTGTGTCTTAAAATCCTTAGGGACTGGGTGGCGTGCACACTGGAGAAATAAACAATATATTGCAAAATAAATGTGGACGTCTCAAGAGACCAGAGGGAAAGCCTAATATCATAGTCTTCTATGAGGCCCCATTTACACAGTCTTATAAAATCTAGATTATCTGCTTTGAACTATATTATATGGCAGTGTAAACTCATATAATCCAGATTTTTCCATATCAGGAGTGACTTGACAAACTGCAAGTCGCTTCTGGTGTGAGAGAATTGGCCATCTGCAAGGACGTTGTCCAGGAGATGCTTGGATGTTTTGGTGTTTTACCATCGTTGTAGGAAGCCTCTCTCGTGTCCCTGCATAGAGCTGCAGTTGACAAAGGGAGCTCATTCGCGCTCTCCCCGGGTTGGATTCAAACCAGCAACCTTCAGGTCAGCAAACCAACCTTCAGGTCAGCAGTCCTGCCAGCACAAGGGTTTAACCCATTGTGTCACCGGGGGTCTCCTATATAATCCAGATCAAAGCAGATAATCCGGATTATATGGCAGTGTAGATCCGGCCTGAACAACAGCATTTATCAGCACGAATAAAATATACAAAAACATAGCGCACATCTTGAGACCAGAACTACTAGGCCCTAACAGGACACCTTGGTCCACATATGTTCACCAAACATTTCCTACCATTATCTTACAGGACATAACTGCGGGCAGATAAGGAATAAAATACTATATTATTGGATCTGAGACTAAACGTTGTGGAACAAATCCACAGGCACTTTGCTGTTGGTTTAAGATGAAATGAACATTATGAAGTGCAAAGTGAAGTCACTATGCAACATGAAAGAAAAGTGAGCAAAAAAAGTCTGCCAAGTTCAATTTGATAAAGTATTTTAAACTAATTTTTTATTTTAAGATTGGATAAGTCACTGTGACGTCCATCCCAGGAGAAAGACAAGGTATACATGTAATAAATAAATATCCAGTTTGAGCTTTGTTTCAAAATCATTGTGTGGCAATGCAGGTGGCAATGAAAGCCATTTATGAAAAGCGCAAGCATTCGTATTAAAAAATAATGCTAATAAAGGATTCTGCTGAAGCAGAAGAACAGGGATTCACTAGCACTACTCAGTATGTTTGGAAAGACTGGCTTGATATCTCATTTCTAAATACCTGCCAATATAAATAGTGCATGAGAAGAAATTTTACTATTTCACTTTTTAAACTAAATGTGAAAAACCCTGAGAACTTCAAATTAATATTAGTGTACAGTACTAATACTACAATCAACCTTCCATATTCATTGGAGCCAGAGCCGGCCCTAGGTATTTTTCAAGTGTAGGCGAACAGAATTTTGGCACCCCCCCCCCCCAAACCAATCACTGAAAAATAAAAGCGTTGGTTAAGCAAAAATGTTGGATAATAAGGAAGTATAAAGGAAAAGCCTATAAAACATCAAATTACATTATGATTTTAAAAATTAAGCACCAAAACATCATGTTTTACAACAAATCAATAGAAAAAGCAGTTCAATACATGGTAATGTTATGTAGGGATTACTATATTTGCAAATTTAGCACTAAAGATTGAACAGGGATATAGGGCAGTGTGGACTTAGATAACCCAGATAGCCCTCAGTATTAAAAAAAAAACCCTCTAAAATCAGGACAATAAATAAAGAACAACACTCTGAAAACAGAAGAAATCCAGACAGTAAACAATCAGGGACAGCTAACTCCTCCCAAAAAAAGATTCTCCCAGGCAAGAAGAAGCCAGGCCTTGAAGCCACAGGGCCATTAAATGCTAATCAAGGTGATTAATTACAACATTCACACCTGCTTCAAAGAAAAGTTCTTTCTCCCACCCTGGACCTTCTACAGATATATAAACCCCACATACCTAGCTTCCAAGTTCCTACAGACCTCACAATCTCTGAAGGCCCCAAAGGTGGGCTTGCGTGGTGCGAAGGTGGGTCTGCGCTGGCCAGAAGGCCCAGCGCGGCCGCTGGAAGGCCCGAAAGAGAAGGAAGGAGGTGGAGAGTGGTGCCCTCCTCCCAGGACGATGGTGCCCCCGGGACGATGGCGCCACAGGCAAATGCCTATTTCGCCTTATGGTTGGACCGCCTCTAATTGGAGCTAGGAACACAGGAACACTGTATTATATTAAAAACACACAAATGATATGATTGCTATTTTTTAACCTGAGAAAACACCTCTCTAGAAATATCTAGCATGATCCTATGGTCAACTTCCACCCAATTGTAATGAAGGAGGATTTGCCTTTTGCCTTCCCCCAATGTCATCGAGTGGGAGTCCATGGCTGAGCAGGGATTCAAACTCTGGTCTTCAAAGTCATAGTCCAGTGCTCAAACCACCATGTCACGCTGGCTCCGCAACTATCTTAATTTGGCTTGTTGATACAATAGAAATGAAAACATCCCTTTTTGAATTCATCATCAATCTGGTTGCCCACAACACATTTAACAGTGCTTTATGGGCTTTATTACCAAATATTTAAATTATATTCTCAAAGTTATTTCCCTTTACCAGCTTTCCTGGGCTTTGAAATCTATGGAGGAGGCCTTCCTTTCCAACCTCTATGTCTTCACATTGCCTGTCGACTTATGGAGACCCCATGAATTTTGTCGGGTTTACAACCCTTAAAGAAACATGGGTGAGGATGTAAGAGAGGGCCTTCTCAGTGGTTGTTTCCATAATGTGGAACTCTCTTCTAAGGGGATTTATTTATTTTACTCTATTTTCATTTCACCTTTCTCCCAAAATAGGTGGGTATTCAAGGCAGCTCCCTTCGGTGGCTGGCAATGCCTTTGAGGATTTTCAGCATCTCACTGACTGCCGAGACTAGAGTGAACACAATATTTGTTATTGGATCCTAGTCCGAGCCAGTTATGTCCCAAACCTCCTTAAAATGCATAGTTGTTGCATTGCAAAAATGTTAGTAATGAGTCATGTACTTTAGTTCAAGATCATTTCTATGCTGTTTTCCATGGTATAAATACATAATTCTATTTTACTTTATGTTGTAAATTATCTGTAAAGTTTCTAGCAGACAGACATTAAAAATGCAATCTGTCCACATTGACAGGTTTGACTTTTGCAGATTTGATTAATATGTTCTCTCTAGAAATCTAAGCCCTGTCCCCACCACTAAATATGATTTGCCTTATGGTTTCCATAAGTTAGAAAATAATGTTACTACTACTACTACATGACATAGTTTAGTAATATAAGATTTAGTTTATTTTTCATCTGTGAATAGTTTTATTATTGATAAGTATATTAACAATCCTGTTCTGGTAATTAGTTATGTTTTATTTTCAATCGTTGTTATATGCCTTCAAGTCATTTCCAATTTAACCATAAGGTGAACCTATCATGGGGTTTTTCTAAGATTAAGCATGTGATTCACACAAGCAGATCCTAAATGGATTGTTGAGAATTTTATTAATTTCAACAGGATTTATTGCCATGTTAAGCCAAAGAATATATAAAGCAGTATTCATCACCATCTAAAGGCAATAATGAAATTGTGATATAACTTTCCTTAAACAGATGCACTTCAGATGTATCGGGACTACATTTCTTATGATGATGATGATGATGATGATGATGATGATGATGATGATGATGATAACAACAACAATAACAACAAATACTACTTCTATTCTTACAGGTTAATCATCTCTTATCTGAAAATCCAAAATTCAATATTGTCCCCATGGATGACTAAGAAAGTGACACCTTTACTTTCTCTTGATTCAGACACATTTTGTTTCATGGACAAACTGATTATAATTATTGTGTATCTCCAGGCTATGTTTTGAAGATGTATATGCATCATAAATTAATTTTGTATTTTGGTTTAGCTCCCATCTATAAGATATCTCAAATGCAAATATATTCCAAAATAAAAAAATTCCAGAATCCAAAATAATTTTGGTCCCACGCATTTTGAATAAGAAATACTAGACCTGTAACTGTTGCCTTTCCATGGCTATGGATTCTGAATCCATAGATTAAACTATTTAGATCCTCTGTGTGTGCATGTGTATGTGTGTATTTCCAAACAGGAAATCGGCGTTTTGCCATTTTATATGAGAAACACCATTATTCTACTCTCTTGTATACAATGGAAGTTGAGCATCCATGTATTTCGGTATCTCCAGAAATCCTAAAACCAAACCCAGCAAATACCAAGGGTCTGCTGTACTACTATTCCCAGCTCTCATTCATATTGGCTAAAGAGAAAGGGAATTTTAGTCATCCCATTTGGAGAAGGCTGGTGTATAGCTGAGCGTGAGCTACAAGCTTGTAAGACCTCAGTTTTATCTCAGCTCAGCTCTAAAATCGGCACTCTGTCTTGGGCAATGCATATCTTTTTCGATTTCAGTGCCTCACTTGCAAAACAGGAATCATACTAACTACTAGTAAACTGCTGTCGTAGGATTTGTCACAACATGTGTCCATAACATGCCTTTCACACCCAGAAACACAGATGCTAGATTTTATACTGTAAATTAAGGCTAAGTATTATTTTTGTAAGCAAAGGGATCTTGTAGCACCTTCGAGAAAGAAGTTAGTAGCATGTGTTTCTGTAGACTATTTCCTCAGATGCATTTTTGTATTACTCAATTGCACTTTGGTAGAATAACAGAAGTGTGAGACGGCGTCTAGCCATTCTTTCAACACTTGCTTCTGGATAAAAGTGAGCATTTTTTTCCAATTTAATTAACAAAGAGTGGACAAATTGTGCAAGCAGCCTTCCTTACTTAAGGATTGTTTCTGTCAATCTTCTTTGAAATACTCAGGCCCATTCATCCACTGCCCACCCCAGCTACATTGTGCCTACTTGTGTGAACAACACCATAGGTTATCTCTTCTTGAGAAGGAAAGGGGGAATAAATATTTGGAAAGGTGAATCCATTTTTGCACTTTAGGGGGGCAGAACAGCGTGCATAGAGCCACTGCCTTGTGTTTTTACCAGAGGTCAGAGAAGTTTTTTGAACTACAACTCCTAAGAATCCTTCAATCAGTAAGACCAGCAAATTCTGGGAGTTGTAGTGCCCAGAAGTACATTGATCCAAGCTGTGGTTTTTTAGAAGGACCGGGTTCAGCTTTCTATTTTGGGTCTCTTTGCCATTGCCTTCCACTGAGGTTGAGAGAGTGTGATCTACTAAAGACTTGGTTTCCATGGCTGAGCAGGGATTCAAACCCTTGTTTTCCAGAGTCCTTGTCCAATATGTAGATCTTATGAAAAAGTTTAACGGGAACTTGAGGAACAAAACCACATCATGCACACATTATCACACCCATTCCACCCAACAACACACATTCAGTTTTGTTGAAGGCTTTCATGGCTGGAATCACTAGGTTGCTGTGAGTATTCTGGGCTGTATGGCCATGTTCCAGAAGCATTCTCTCCTAATGTTTTGCCCACATTTATGGCAGACATCCTCAGAGGTTGTGAGAGATCTCACAAGCTCTGAGGATGCCTGCCATACCTCACAACCTCTGAGGATGCCTGCCATAGTGAAACCTCACATACCTCACAACCTCTGAGGATGTCTGCCATAGATGTGAGTGAAACGCAAGGAGAGAATGCTTCTGGAACATGGCCATACAGCCCGAAAAACTCACATCAACCCATACATTCAGTTTGGTTCATGTACATAGAAGCCAGCATGATTTAGTAGTTTCGACTGGGACCCTGAGGACTTGGGTTTGAATCTCTACTGGATGAGCTTGAGCAAGTCACACTTTCTCCGCCCCAGAGGAAGGCAAGAGCAAAACCCTTTGACAAATTCTGCCAAGAAAACCGCATTATAGGTTTGCCTTCACAGAGTCAGAAATATCTTGAAGGCATATAATAACAACATATTAAATCAATCTTTAGCTGCCCTTCCAGCCTTGGGTCTACTTTAATGCCATTGCCATGTCTAAACACAAAATCCATTTGTGTTTCATATTATACATATAGCCTGAAGGTAATTGTGTACAATTTAGAAAAATAATTTTATGCATGAAACAAAGTTTCAAATGCTTCGGATCCAACCTATCTTCAAGACCTCTTTCTATGAATCTGCACGGGCGTTAAGATCTACCGGGGGAGGCCCTCCTCTCAGTCCCATCTCCATCTTAAGTACAGTTGGTGGGGATGCGAGAGGGGCCTTCTCGATGGTGGCTCCCCCGCTTTGGAATGCCCTCCGAAGGGAGAGCAGGTTAGTCCCCACCTTCCAAGCCAGGGGTCCCCAAACTATTTAAGCAGGGGGCCAGTTCACGATCCTTTGGACCATTGGAAGGCCAGACTATAGTTGGCCACCGAGCAATAAATAATAATAATAATAATAATAATAATAATAATAATAATAATAATAATAAAGAGGGTTGGAAGAGACCCCTTGGGCCATTTAGTCCAACCCGCTTCTGCCTCTGTGCACTAAAAGCACAAGCAAAGCATCCCTGACAGATGGCCAACCAGCCTCAATGTTAATAAATAATAATAATAATAAGGGTTATAAGGGAAGAAGAGCCCCCTTGGGTCATTTAGCCCAACCCCCTTCTGGCCTTGTGCCGTGGGGGCCAGATAAATGGCTTCGATGGGCCGCATCTGGCCCCCGGGCCTTAGTTTGGGGACCTCTGTTCCAAGCCTTCCACGCACGATTGAAAACATGGCTTTTCCTACAAGCCTTTGACCATATTTAGATTCTTGATGAACATATATGAGGACCTTCTGATTCTTTATCAAGCACTTTACTATAGAATGAGATTGATTACTGTTGTTGCTACCAGCAGCAACCACTGCATTTTACTGTTTTTAATCAGGGGTTGCACAGTGGGTTACATTGCTGAGCTGCTGAACTTGCTGACCAAAAGGTCAGCAGTTTGAATCCGGGGAGAGGGGTGAGCTCCTGCTGTCAGCCCCAGCTTCTGCCAACTTAGCAGTTCAAAAACATGCAAACGTGAGTAGATCAATAGGTACCGCTCCGACGGGAAGGTAATGGCACTCCATGCAGTCATGTTGGCCACATGACCTTGGAGGTGTCTACCAATAACGCCGGCTCTTTGGCTTAGAAATGGAGATGAGCACCAACCCCCAGAGTCAGACACAACTAGACTTAATATCAGGGGAAAACCTTTACCTTTACCTAATCGGGGCACTGTGAAGTTGTAATGTTTATGCTGGCTGCTTTTATGTTATTGTTTTGCACTTTTTGTATTTTGCATGTTGCACCTTGAGTTCTTTGTGAGTCCCTCTGGGAGATGGTGGCGGGGTATAAAAACATTTATTATTGTTGTTGTTATTATTATTATTATTACGCCGATCCACTGGAAGAAAAGGTATCATTATTTCTGTCACCCACGTGGACAATATTTTGGATTTTTTGAGTGTGTAAAGGTAAAGGTTTTCCCCTGATATTCAGTCTAGTCGTGTCTGACTCTGGGGGTTGGTGCTCAGCTGAATTGAAGAGCCAGCGTTGTCCATAGACGCCTCCAAGATCATGTGGCTGGCACGACTGCATGGAGCGCCGTTACCTCCGCACCGGAGCAGTACCTATTGATCTACTCACATTTGCATGTTTTCGAACTGCTAGGTTGGCAGAAACTGGGGCTAACAGCGGGAGCTCACCCCGCTCCCCGGATTCGAACCACCGACCTTTCGGTCAGCAAGTTGAGCAGCTCAGCGGTTTAAGGTATAGTGTGTAGTGGACTATTTATCTCAGGAGGACCCATCTAGATTGATCTCTTAATGCAGTTCAAAGCTAGCTTCAAACTCTGTCAGCCAAGCAACAAACTCCCACAAACGTGTGCGAAAGAAAGGCCTTAATGTGCACCAGGGTTTTTATGGTTTGTGTGATCTTCAGAGAGGAGAGGAAGGGAGAGGAAGGGAGGAGGCATCCCACGGCGCTGCCCGGCTCCCACGGTTCGGACTGCAACCCGAAATCGGGTTGCAGTCCGAACCGTGGGAGCCGGGCAGCGCCGTGGGATGCCTCTAGCTTTCCTCCTTTCTCGCGTGACCCTTTCAGGCTCCGCCCAATGCGATCCCTTTAACTCTTCCTTCTCCCACTGAAGCCAGGGAAGCGATACAGGCAAACCTCAAAAGCGGATCTTATATATCTTTTTTTTTTGTCGGGGAGAGATGATCCGACTCATTATTGTTACGCGGATGTGAAGTGAAGCCTTAGCTATTGAATGTCAGGGTGATTAGACTATTTTTTTCTGGACCACCCTTTGCCCAATCCAAAAGATGGGTGCCAACTTGCCACGTGAAAGTATCGGGCTGCGTTTTCACCTTCGGATCAATCCCGTGCTCCCCCTGCTATGGCATCCCGGGAGTTGTAGTTTGCTGAGGCCCCCAGCCTTCTTGTGAAACTATAAATCCCAGGATTCCCTAACATTGAGCCCTGGCATCAAAAGGGGTTAAATAGGGACGCCTACAGGGACGCCTACAGACCGAGTTGGGACTGGAGTCTGGACACGGGTTATTACACGTGGGAATGAGCACCGCTGTTATCACTGGAATGAAGGGGGTTCATTCCCTATTAGATCTGACGGTAGAAAGAACACTATAGTTTCCGCGGTTCGATGAAATCGAATCCTACGAGTTGTAGTTTTCTCTGCCAAAGAATGCTGGTATTATTATTATTATTTATTTACTTACTGTATTTATATACAAAGCGGTTTACAACATAATAATGGTACCTCACCAAACTACAACCCCCAGGATTCCATAGCATGGAGCCATGGGCAGTTAAAGCGGTTTCAAGCTGCCTTCATTCTACAGTGCAGAGCGATGCGTCTGGAGAAGTTGCGCTTCTCTGTGCGTTGTCTTCGGGAGTCAATGCAGACAGGCTCGGGGCCGCCGGCCAAGAACTTGGCACTCTTTGGGGCAACGCCTGGCTGGGAGGAGGAGAGCCCTGGAGAGGAGGATCTGGATTCACCCATCCTAATATATATATATATATACACACAAATGTGCACAGACAGAGACAGACAGGTCTCAGGAACAGTGGATCTTTCGCAACGGTTGCCACTCGACCACCCAAGAAATGGTCGCGGGTGATTTCCCAGATGGTTCAGATATATGTTGTCAAAGGCTTCCATGGGTTGCTGTGAGTTTTCCGGGCTGTACGGCCATGTTCCAGGAGCATTCTCTCCTGACGTTTCGCCCACATCTATGGCAGGCATCCTCCGAGTTTGTGAGGTTTGTTGGAAACTCAGCAACCACCACTCTAACAACCACCATGTCAGACTACACAGAGAATCCACTGGAATCCACAAGCATTTCAACAGAAAGGAGGAAACCATGAACATGAACAATATCTGGCTCCCAGTATTTAAAAAAACTCTAAAATCAGACAGTAAATAAAGAACAACACTCAAAAAAAACAGGAGCATCCCAGACACGAATCAATCAGGGCCAGCTAACACCTCCCAATAAAGGATTCCCCCAAGCAGGAAGCAGCCAGACCTTGAAGCTGTATTCAATGCTAATCAAGGTGGCCAACTGCAACATCCACACATGCCTCAAACAGACTAGAGTTCTTTCTCCCACCCAGGACATGCCACAGGTATATAAACCCCACTTGACTAGTTTCCAGCAAACCTTATAATCTCTGAGGATGCTGGGCATAGATGTGGGTAAAACGCCAGAAGAGAATGCTTCTGGAACAAGGCCATACAGCCAGGAAAATTCACAGCAACCCAAATGAATGTATGGGTTGCTGTGAGTTTTTCGGGCTGTATGGCCATGTTCCAGAAGCATTCTCTCCTGGCGTTTCGCTCACATCTATGGCAGGCATCCTCAGAGGTTGTGAGGTACGTGAGGTTTCACCTATAGCTATGGCAGGCATCCTCAGAGTTTGTGAGATCACAACCTCTGAGTATGCCTGCCATAGATGTGGGCGAAACGTCAGGAGAGAATGCTTCTGGAACAAGGCCATACAGCCCAGAAAATTCACAGCGACCCAGGTCCAGATATAAATCCCCCTTCCTCGATCTTTGAAATCTGGCTCCTTTTTTGGAGGCTCACCAAGAGTTAAACTTAAACCTCCCGAGCTACTTGGTTAATGATTGGGAAGAGGAAACTCTCTGGATGGAGCAATGTTATTTCTCCAGTTAAGGGTAACAAGACAGAGGGAAGTTCTTTCAGGTATATTTTGAGGTGGGGGGAGACACTGCATCCCAGCCTCCCCATGCCATTCATTTAGCGCCTCTCGCCTGGCAGTGGGTCTTTTTTCTCTCTCCAAAAAGGACAAGGGTGCGCCTGTCTCCCAGGGAATCCCTGCTTTCCGACTTTCTTCTTCGTCATCCCTCTCAATGGAGAAAACGCTTCATAAGGGATGCCCTTGTTGGGAGGGAAAACCTAGTCTATTGACTCGGAAGGAAGAGAAAGAAGGAGAGAAAGGCTGGCAGCTCCTGTTCGCATGGCTTTGGTGAAATTGCGGGCACGAGGAAATTGCGGGCAGCCTTTCCCGAAGAAGAAAAAGCACCCACGGCGAGAGAGAAGCGGCAGGAGAGAGCGAGAAAGAAAGAGAGAAAGCGCGAGATGAGGGGAGTCCTGGCAGAGAGAGCAAAGTTGCCTCCATGCCAGGCTGGTGGGCATCGGGAAGACGTGGGCTTGGGGACAGGGACACATCAAGACATACGCCAAGGAATAAAAAATAAATTGCAAGGACTCTACCTTGATCCACAGATCTCATGATGTGGTGATAGTGTACCAGCCGGCACGCGGTTTCTCTCTGCATTTGGGTAATTATATATAATATATTTAATAAAAAATAATATTGTTAACTATAAACAAAGCTGTTATGGTCAAGAGGGGGGAAAGGCCTTCCCTCTCTATCTACAGAGGCGTCTTCTTTCGAGCATCGTCGCCCCTTCCTTCCTATTTTCCTTCTTTCCTTCCTTCTTTCCTTCCTTCTTTCCTTCCTTCTTTCCACCCGCGGTCTCCTTCTCGCGTGGGGCTCCTGCTTTCTTTCTTTCTGTCTGTCTGTCTTCCCTCTGCTCCGCCGCGCTCCGAGTTCCCCGAGAGGGAAAGGCCACTTCCTTCCCGGCGCGGAGTGTTTATAGTCGTTGAATGCTGTAAAATAACGGGATTCCCTCACTGTTTCCTCCTGTTTATGCCCGGCGCCATGGAAACCCTTGGACCGGCTCCATCGCCTCAACGGAGGGCTTTCCTGCAAACTTCCACACGCAGGAATCCATGACGTCGCCCGCCACGGAGCCAAGAGGCGGCCCTGCGGCTTCCCTCGCTCTCTCCCTCTCTCTCAATTTCTCAATTTCTCTCTCTCCTCTGAAACACAAGCGCCCGATTGTTGAGCAGTGCCAAAGAGGGGAAGGAGAGGAGAGAACACACCAGGGCAGGAATGGTTCTTTCTTTCCTTCCTTCTTTCTCTCTTTCTTTCTCCCAGGGACCCAGTCCAGTGCAAGTTGAACGCTTGTTTCCCCTTGGCCTGAAACTTCTTGCCCTTTGGCTCCTTCAGGTCGTTTCTCACTGGGTTTTCTAAGCTGGCCTGGTTCAGGAGAGGTTTGCCATTGCCTTTATCTGAGACCAAGAGAGTGCCACTTGCCCAAAGTTGTTGTTTATTCCTTCAGTCTCTTCCGACTCTTCCTGACCTCATGGACCGGCCAGCCCCTTCAAGGTCAAGACAGTCACTTCAAGGATATCATCCATCCACCTTGCCCTTGGTCAGCCCCTCTTCCTTTTTCCTTCCATTTTCCCCAGCATCATTATTTCTTCAAGCTTTCCTATCTTCTTTATTTTAGCCTCTAATATCCTTCCCTCCAGTGAGCACCCAGGCATTATTTCTTGGAGTATGGACTGGTATGATCTCCTCATGGTCTTCTTACTATGGGGAATAACATTGATTAACTGGCCTTCATTGCCAGTTTGATGTCTCTACTCTTCACTATTTTATCGAGATTGGTCATTGCTCTCCTCCCAAAAAGTAAATGTCTTCTGATTTCCTGGCTGCAGTTTGCGTCTGCAGTAATCTTTGCACCCAAAGTCTACACTGCCTCCACATTTTCTCCCTCTATTTGCCAGTTATCAATCAGTGTGGTTGCCATAATCTTAGTTTTGTTACGTTTAACTTCAAGCCAGCTTTTGCACTTTCTTCTTTCACCTTGGTTATAAGGCTCCTTGACTCCTTCTCACTTTCAGCCATCAGAATCTGCATATCTAAGGTTGTTAATGTTTCTTCCAGCAATTTTAACTCCAGCCTTGGATTCATCAAGCCCCGCATGTCGCATGATGTGTTCTGCTGTCCAAAGTTACCCAGTGGGTTTTCATAGCTGAGTAGGGATTCAGACCCTGCTCTCCAGAGTCATATTTTCTCCCTCCCTTCCTTTCTTTTTAGGCTTTAATTGAAGAGAAAGCTTTCAAAATGTACCTTTCTCCAACACAAATGGAGCATTTGTTTTCCCTCTGCATGAAACTTCTTGTCTTTGTGTGCCTTCAAGTCTTTTCTGATCCATGGTGACCATCATGCAAGATGTGTTCAGGAGAGGTTTGCCATCACCTTTCTCTGAGTCGGAGAGAGTGGCACTTGTCCAGGGTCACCCAGTGAGTTTCCAGAATTGACACAAACCACGGCCTCCAGAGTCATTGTTCGATACCCAGACTACACTATGCTGGTTCCCTTGTCCTGAAACGCATACATGGTGTTTATCACATTATTTGTGTCATTGTCATAACTACCTCTATCAAGCTATGTGTGGCATATTTAATCTAAAAGGGTTAGATCAAATAAACCACACACACAAAAACTATTTCTATTTGTCATTACCGCCAAGGAATTCAAGGCTGTGAGGATGTTTGAGACTTCTCTCTCCATTTTAACAATCTTACAAAATCAGTTAGCCTCTGGGTATCTCCACATGGCACAGTTATACCAGATTCATACCTCTATACCTGCCATGGCTTATTCCATGGGGTCCTGAAATCTGTAGTTTGATGAGGCACCAGCACTCTTTGGCAGAGAAGGCTAAAGACTTTTTAACATTAAAACTCCAATGATTCCATATTATTGAACCATGTTAGATAGGTGCCAAACTGCATCAATTTTACAGTGAAAATGCACTCTTAAGACTGCTCTGATAGAGAGGTCTAGCACATAATTCAGGCAGAAGTCTCAGCTGTCACTCAACAAACCACAAATCCAAGCATTTCCAGAGGATGCAGCAGTAACAGTTAAAACAAGAGAGTGCTGGAAATGTGCAATGTGGCTATGCCTTATGAGGAGAGAATGACTGGTTTCAGGGTGATATTTGTGGTTGAAGGGGGACTTGAAGTTGAGTCTCTAGTCCTAAACTAACACTGGTCATTACGTTGTACTGTTCTCTATGACTCAAGATCTTTTGGCAAGTCTTTACTTTTATGGCCTAAGCTTAAACAAGAATCCCATGTTTAGTTGGCAGTAAGACCCACTGCATTCAATGGGATTTGCTTTCACAGGAGCATAGACCACTGGGCTCACAGTTTTAAATGTACAGGGAAATTAAACCCTGGTTAACCATTTTAAGTGGGACTTAAAATGTGCTGCTGCATTTTTCCCCAGCAGCAATCGAGCTGCTATTACTATATTTCCTTTCTGTTCTAATGTAGTGCTTGTGTCAAGTGAACTAGTTTTCTAGATTGAAGAAGAATTAACTCTTGGGATGAACACCGAGGAGGGGGAAAAGAGAGATTTAAGGAATGTTTCCTTACTGGATATGCTTTTAAGGACAGGAGGATATCAATATCTCTCTCACCATCATTGTATGTGTGTTTTTAAATCGTGTCAGAAGTGACTTGAGAACATACTGCAAGTCGCTTTTGTTGTCAGAGAATTGGCAGTCTACAGAGACGTTGCCTAGGGGATGCCCAGATGTATTGTCAACCTACTGGGAGGTTTCTTTCATATCCCCACAAGCTAGAGCTGACAGATGGGATCTCATCCCATCTCACAGATTTGAACTGGCAGCAGTCCAACCGGCACAAGGTTTTAACCATAGTGCCACCACAGCTTCTATTGTACATGGTGATTTACAAGTAAAGAACAACAAAACAGTTATTTTAAGCACTTATTTTAAGTGTTTTAGAGCATTAAAATTCGATTATCTAAGTCAGGGGTCCCCAAACTAAGGCCCGGGGGCCGGATGCGGCCCTCCAAGGTCATTTACCTGGCCCCCGCCCTCATTTATAATATAATATTTTTATATCAGTTTTAATAATATAGTATATTATATATACATATGATATTGATAATATTATCATGTTATACAATGTAATACTAATAATAATACCATATAAGAATATTAATTACATGTTATATATTACATATAATATTACAGTATAGTGGTATAGTTCAATATGGTAATATGTAATGCCAATATTGTGCTATGCTAATCATATAATATATTGTATGTACATGCAGCTGCTCTGAGTTCCCTTCAGGGTGAGAAGGGTGGGATTTAAATGTAGTAAATTAAAAAATAAATAATTTTAGACTTAGGCTCGCCCACTTGACTTGAAGGCACACAACAACAACAACAACAACAACCCTTATTAACTTGACTATCTCATTGGCCTGATAGGTTTATGTTGGTTAAAATTGTTTTCATTTTAAAATATTTTATTGTTCTTTCATTGTTGTTGTTGTTTTGCACTACAAATAAGACATGTGCAGTGTGCATAGGGATTTGTTCGTATTTCGTTTTCAAATGATAATTTGGCCCCTCAATAGTCTGAAGGATTGTGGACCGGCCCCCTGCTTAAAAAGTTTGAGGACCCCTGATCTAAGTGATCTTGGGAAACCACATTCAAGATCACTTCATGATCCTTAGGGCTTGTACCAGCATATTCCACTCAAACGTAGAGTGTGTAACAGGTAGTTTAAAGGTATATTTTGTGGAAAGGAATCACAGTTCGATGGCAGAACTTGTGATTTGCCTGCAGAATCTTTCAGACTCAATTCTTGGCATTTCCCATCAAAAAGGGTCAAGCAGTGGGTATTTTCCAGTAGCTGCTTGTTATTATGGAGAATAGTTCTTAAAAAAATAGTTTGACCTGATGTGTTTTCATTACTTGATTTAGCATGAATTCTGGACTTGTGTTAGTATCAAAAATTAGCCACACAAAATCAGGTTTTGGCATGCATCCCAAGTGGAGCCAGCATTATGCTATTTGAGCATTGGAATATGACACTGGAGAGTAGAGTTCAAATCCCCACTTCATTATTGTCACCGGGTGAGCATGGACATGCCACACTCTCTCAGCCATAGTCAAAGGCAAACTCCCTCTGAACACAATCTGTCAAGAAAACCCTGTAAGTTCACCTTAGTGTCACTATAAGTCAAAATGACTTAAAGACACACAGCAGCAATATGTCTCCCAAGGCTTTAATATAGATCAAGGGAATTGCTCATGTATATGTAGCATCATAATAACTTTAAAATTATTTAAATAAAATACACATATTAATGGGAGTTTGTATTTGATTATAAATACAGATGTCGAGCCACTCCCTTCCCAATTTCTTTTGGGAAAAATATATTATGATCATGGCCATTTCACAACCATTAATATAAGGTTTAGAGGAAATGTCTTGCATTAATCAAATTGAATTGAAGTGGCTGCCTTAAATGGATATTCTGCAGAGATTATAAAAGCATATAATACACAAAACATACAATTAGCACTCCAGATTTACAGATTTTGCTTATTTGTGCTTTGATTAAAATGTTTTCTCTAGGAATCTCCAGGTTCTCCAGTGCAACTCTATGGCCAACTTTTGGCAGATAGAGAGTTGCATTGATGGATATTGGAGAATATTAGTGATTGCACTGGAGAACCAAGAGATTCTTAAAGAGGTGTTATCTCAGTTAAAACAGCTTTGTTGTCTTTGCAGTTTTTCCACTTTTGTAAGGGTCCTGCACCCCTCACTCCAGTGAAAATGGAGGGCTGATTGTATTGTACAACACTGAGTTGTGCAGAGCAGCTGTTTAATGAGATGGGTGAGATGGCTCTGGTGCAAAAATCCCAGCTCTGCTTTCAGGTTCCCTGGATGGCTTTGGACCACCCAATCTAACTTACTTCATAGGGCAGTTGCAAGAGTACACCGCACTCATTCCTTGAAGGAAGTAGAGGATAGAAATGCAGTGTCTGTGTGCATATGCCTTCAATTCGCCTGTTGACTTATGGTAACCTCATGAATTTTATAGGGTTTTCTTAGGCAAGGAACACTCAGAGACTTTTTTCCCATTTCCTTCCTCTGAAATATAGCCTACAACACCTAGTATTCATTGGTGATCTCCCATTCAAGTCCTAACCAGGGCTGACCCTACTTAGCTTCCAAGATCAGATGGGATCAGGTGTCTTTAGAGGCACTCCTAAAGCTGTCATTCAGCTTGCAAATGGTTGTCAGGGTCAAGGGTGGTCGTGGGAAGGAGCAGAGGATGAGTCATGTACTTTTGCAGAGGAACTTGGATTCCAGCTGCACAAACTGCTGGCTCGCTGGCTGGCTGGCACCAAACAAGACCTTTCCGTCCATCCTCTGCACAGTGCCCAAATCTCATTTTTGGAGTTTTTGCTTCTGGGTTTTGTTGCGGTGGGGTTTGTGTAGTAGCAACTAGGAGCGAGGCAGGGGAAACATGCTGCCCCCTCCTCAGTGGTGTCATTTTTGGACATGGTTAAGTGGAAATGCCCGGGTGCCCAGTGGAGCCGAGTTATGTAACTTAGCCTCTGCTGAACTCTTAAAAAGCTGCACAAGGCATGCAGCATGCGCGAAATTGGGGAGGAAAAGGGAGACCTGGAACGTTGTGAACAAGGATGATGAAAAGGAGGGAAAGAAACATTCCTTTCCAAAATTGGGAGTGGGGGGTTTCAACCCTCTTCCAAACTGTCAGTCATAGTCTCCAAGCTTTTCCAACAGCTTCATAAAGAATGCATAAAATGGATCACTTGGTTATACCTTTACATGTTATAAACATCTTCATATATTTCTTCTGCATAGTTCAACGTGAATCATAGAATAAAGTAAAAGAAGTAAAGGGATCGATTCCCAGCCACATTTTAAATGTTATCTCAAGTTGGAATAGAGTGATACCTTTATTTAAGATGATCTAAAATACCATGGATGGGTTTCAAGACAAGAAAGCCAGTGTGGCGTAGTAATTTGAGTGTTGGACCCTGACTCTAGAGCAGTGTTTCTCAAACTGTGCTCCTTCAGGTGTTTTGGACTTTAGCTCCCAGAAATCCTAACCAACCTATCAACTGTTAGGAATTGTGGGAGCTGAAGTCCAAAACATCTGGGGAAGCACAGTTTGAGAAACACTGCTTTAGAGACCTGAGTTTAAATCCCTGCTTGGCTATGAAACCCATTGGGTTACCCTGAGCATATAACAACAACAACAACAACAACAGTGCCATACAATAGTATTTGAGTTTAAGAATATTTCTTGTGGGTGAGTGTTGAATATAAGGAATTTCCTAACAACAAAATTTTTTATTGCTTAACATGGCCTGCATAAATAGAAGTTTAGTGTCTAGATCTAAGGAAGTCATGCTACTCCTCTATTCTGCCTTGGTCAGACCACATACTGTGTCCAATTCTGGGTACCACAACTTAAGGGAGATGTTGACAAGCTGGAATGCGTCCAGAGGAGGGCAACTCAAATGATCAAGGGTCTGGAGAATAAGTCCTATGAAGAGCAGCTTAAAGAACTGGGCATGTTTAGCCTGCAGAAGAGAAGGCTGAGAGGAGACATGATAGCCATGTATAAATATGTGAAGGGAAGTCATAGAGAAGAGGGAGCAAGCTTGTTTTTTTGCTGCCCTAGAGACTAGGACGTGGAACAATGGCTTTAAACTACAGGAAAGGAGATTCCACCTGAACATTAGGAAGAACTTCTTCACTGTGAGAGCTGTTCAGCAGTGGAACTCTCTGCCTCAGAGTGTGGTGGAGGCTCCGTCTTTGGAAGCTTTTAAGCAGAGGCTAGATGGCCGTCTGTCAGGGGTGTTTTGAATGTGATTGCCCTGCTTCTTGGCAGGGGGTTGGACTGGACGGCCCATGAGGTCTCTTCCAACTCTATTATTCTATGAAGGTACTGGACATCAAGAAAAATCGTGAGAAAATGGTGGCAAAGAGAACTGAATAGGATACTTAATAGGATACTGAAAAGACTGTGTTTCCTAAAGAAGTTTTGCATGCCTTATCTCAATTTTAGATAAAGAAAATATTTTGCTGTGAAAGGCAAGTTGCCCCCATGCTCCTATTTAAATGCACTGACCTTCTTCAAAGTAAACCTGAATTTATCTTGAATTTGTGCCATTTGTGAATATTGCTTATGTGGCTGAGTAAAACTGAATGCACATTCTAGCAAAAAGTTGGTTCACATCATAGAGCCTGATTTTAGATCTCACAACTCTAAGTCACTCACAGTTGAAAAGACCATTGTTTTGAATTTAGCTGTGTAGAAATAAATCAGTCAACAGGTGCCTCTAGAAACAATGGGTGCAATCTAGCCAAAAGTTAAGGAATTTTTAAGTCTCAGGTTTAACTTTCGGCCATGAAATCACTAGATTTCTCTTATTTTCTTTCAAAAATATATTTACTGCCTCTCTGCTGTCACTGTCCTCCAAGTCAGTTATCAAAATATCAACACATCATAAACAGCAGATAAAAAATGCATTAGAGAGAACACAGTAGAATCTCTCTCTCTCTCTCTTTTAAAAAAAGACATTTACATGAGGTTTCCAGAATACCTGTTCGCATCCCTTCATTTATATTGACTATATTGTTGTTGTTTTTATTTTTCCCATGAGGTAGCCTGGTTAGAAATCAAAATGGGGAAAGTGAGAAAGAAATGGATGTAGACAAATGTAGACTGCAATCTCAATTTCACTGAGATGAATGGGACAGCACATTTAAATATACGATCAAAACCTATTGATTTTAATGAGAGGAGAATAATTTCACACACAGAGTAGCACTTTTATTTCTATGGATGAAGAAAGCATATCAGCCAATACGTAATGCTGCATGAAAAACAATCTACCATGATATAGACACTTTGGGAAGCCACAACTGGAAATTCTGCACATTTATTGGTATGTGGCTTGAAATATAGGAGAGCCTGCTGCATGTGACACGATTAAGAGAGGATTTTCCACAAGTGTTTAAAAATGCTCCAAAGGCAATTTGGACATGTATGAACAATCCCTTGTAAAAGTCCTGAAACGGATTTCTATGAAAATGCAGACAATTGTTGTTGTATGTCTCGAAGTCATTTCTGATATATGGTAACCCTTAGGTAATCATATCATAGGATTTTCTGCATTTGAGAGTGTGTGATTCACCCAAGGTCACCCAGTGGAGTTCTACTTCACTGACTACAACTGGGCAGTTGAACTATAAAAGTGACATCACATATGGTTGTCTTGCAATGTCTTTGCTAAAGCATGTCCATCTGGAGGAGGGAATAGTGGGCTAGACTCCTCTCACATTCTTTTCTTCTCTCACATAGTAGTCATATCTCTGTCTCTGTCTCCATTTTTCTCACGCACACACACATGCACATTTCGGAACTATAGAGTATGTTGTTGTACAATGGTAATTGGTAACATCCATGTGGAACAGTGAAGCTGCTCTAGGCTTTAATTTTAATGGAGCTGTCCAAATTGCTGAACTCTATTCAGCAAATTTGTTCAGCTCAATTAAACAGCTCCTTTAAAATTCAGATAAAAATATAGAATTCTCTGCTCTACTGACAAGGAAGTTATGTGCAACCTCTACAAAGGCATCAAATCCTATCAGATCTTGGAAGACCTGGTTGCTACAGTGACACAATGGCTTAAACCCTTGTGCCAGCTGAACTGCTGCCCTGAAGGTCAGCAGTTCGAATCTGCAAGATGGGGTGAGCTCCCATTTGTCAGCCTCAGCTTTCCATGTGGGGATCTGAGAGAAGCCTCCCACAGGATAAGACATCAGCACATCCCCTAGGCAACATCTTTGTAAATGGCCTGATCTCTCACACCAGAAGCAACTTGCAATATGTTCACAATTCGCTTCTGACACAATAAAAAAAGCCCTGTTTAGTTTGGAGACCCCTCATGAATATTAGGCTATATTTCGGAGAAAGGGACTGGCAAAACCGCCTCTGAATATTTCTTTCCTTAGAATCCCCATTGAAATTAATGGAGACACCATAAGGTGACTTGAAGGCACATATACAGTACTCACTCAAGTGATTGCGTGTTACTTGTTTGAACTCTAAGGTTACACTTTTAAAAATAATTACTTCGTTCCAATACTATACTAGAAAGAAGTAGAAAGTTCACTGTGTTCTGGGGCCATTTTTTAAATGGCCAACAATCAATTTCCCCCCACCCCTCAAATTGAAATACACACAGAGTGGTATTCCTCAAAGGAAGAGCAATTATATTTAGTCAGAGGTTTTAAAAAATTTTACATGGATAAGAACAATGTGTTTATAGAACTGCTGAGTTGCCTTTGAACATTAAAAAAAAATCAGTAAACGTTTTTGAAACTTAAATGTTTCATTAATTTAAGAAAATAATTCAAACAGGAAGAAAGAGACAGTGCAGATCCCATTTGATTCCTTCTGACATGTGTGAGAAATTGCTACTAAGGACTGAGTTATAAAAGTGGCATTTCTATAAGATAAGGGGTAACGAGCAGGTGGTATACATATCCTGTGTGTGTGGTGGCAGGTGTGATATTGGCCAGTGATAGAGTGATATTGACCAGAAAGGAAAGTTTAGGACTAGTATAGCAACTACTGGCAATGGTCAGGGACAGGGGGGTCTTATAAACTAACATGTTTCCCATAGTGAATGGAGATTTTGGACTGTCCAGGTGGAAAGTTCTGCCCACACATTCCTTCATTTCAACTGGGAGAATCCCTTTTCTGTGGTTAGGACACTCAATTTGGCTTCACTTAGCCAGGACAGGTTTAAAAATAAATTGTCTTTCCTTAAATAGCTCAAAATCCATCTGCTTCTGAGGGTTCACTTGAGAGAATTTTCCTAAAATATCCCTTTTCCACCAGTGTCTTCTCTCTCTCTTTCTCTCTTTTTCCAAACTGAAAAATGCTGAATCCTGCTACTCAAATCCAACTCCAAAAGGGAAGGCTGGCAAGAGAATGCTGACTTTGTAAGGCTTGTAGCATTCCCCAACCAAGGCTGAACCTGAAAGCTTTCCAAGAGCTCCTGGAGAAGGCCAGCAAGAGAAATGCCTGTCCTCCGCCGGCTCCCGCTCTGCTGCTGAGTTAAACTTTCCTGGTGGAACTTTTTTCTGTTGCTGGCTTCACTACAGGAGACCTGAGAGTGACCATGAATTGGGAAGGAACAAGTTCAGATGTTACATAACCTTCAAGAACTCCAAAGGAGGAGGGGAAGGTGTTTCCCTAGAAACCAGAAGAGTTTTCTATATAGTTATGTATTTCAATTTCTTCTTAATGGAAGGCCAGATACCTCCCTCGCTTTTTTCCTTTCTTTTTTTAGTAACACAAAAATGGATTTTATTTTTGTAGGAGAGAGAAAATAAACCTGGCTATTTATTCCTCCTTCTTTCAAATGTTCCCCTGTCACCAGTTCTCCCAGATGTTGAATTAGCAGATTTCCATCTGCATTGGGTCTCTTGTCCCTGTGGCAGAGGAGGCATGGGTCAATGCAGGACAGAAGGGTCCTGGCTCTTTCGACAAGTATTCCTTCATGGGGCCGGGTCTCTTGTGAGTTGCCCACTGAGGAAGAGACCCTCCTCATTGAACTTTGTGCCACAGTTATAAGAGATGGGGAAAATAACACAATCTTGCAAGAAATTATTCTGTCCAAACTCCACAGAAGTGAGTAGGAGGTACTCAATCAGATTTCATTCAAGCAAATCATTCCAATAGGACAGAGTAATTTTCTCGGCTGAGTGGCTTCCTTTGCTTGGTGCCGGCTGCTACTCGTATGGATTTGATTTGTGATTGGTTGTTAGCAGCTTACAAAGGCAGCATCTAAACCAGGGAATCATGTAGCCATCCAGATTTTGTTGGACTACAATCCCAGCACTTGATGTTACGACCATTCTGGAAAACCCCAGCATTCAATGACATGACAATTGCTAAGGTATGTAGTCCAACAAACTTGAGAGAGGCCACACCTGGCATAAATTAAGCCAGGCTAGGATGCTGGAGCATCTATCCTATTCCACCAGCACACTCAAATAACTACACAATCAAAGTTGCAGGACGTCACAAGCAGAATGTAGATTTCCACTCTGGTGTTAAGAATAGAGAATACATAGCATGAGATTCTGCTTGAAAAATGTCAAGCTAGAACAGGCAGTTTGAAATGGGAGGTGAGGATAAGAAGGGTCCCCAGGCATAGGGGAAAATATTTTCCTTACTCCAAACTGATGATACTGTACACAGCATAAAACCAATCTGTTATGGATGCTTCGTGACTTTAGCTTTTCTGTGATGGCCACATTAAGCTATTAAGGTAAGATGGAGAAAGAAGAAATGCCTTAGAAATTGAATTGTCCTTGAAGCTTTGCCTATCTTCCATTAATCAGACCTGTTTCATATCCCCTTCTCTCTGGTCATCATTTAAAAAACAGATAGGAACACAAATGAACAATGTATCTGTGTGTAACCTCTGGGAATGATTGGTTTGGCCCAAGAGATGGGGATACTTTAAGGAAGGGGATGTACTTACTAGTTGAGTTCAGAAGGAAGGGGAGAGTTGAAGCTTGAGAGGAGTAGCAGTTGATGGGGCTAACCGGCCAACCCTTTTCACTACAAATAAAAAGGACTTGCCTACAATAGCTAGTTTAGCTTATGATAAATATGCCCTATAGCAGTCCCGGATTCAGGGCATTGGCTGTAGGACACATCTGCTCCATTGAGACAGTGCACATCTCACTTCTTTCATGTCACTGCCATCTATATTCCTAGCCATCCACAAAGATCCATGCAAGCTCATGGCAATTGCAAGTGCCTCTGCTGACACTGGAGTGGGATGCCTGCAAAACCAGCATGAAGGAGAGGGGACCCCCCCCCACCACCAACACCCCTGGTTGTATGGGGCTCTGCCAATGTCAGAATGAGATACCCATGCATCCAGGAAGAAGGAGGAGGGATCATTTCTCTTCCTCCATGCTGTTATGTGACACCCTTTTTGTCTGCAGAGGTGCTCACAATGTACAGTGAACTTACATGGAACTCTGTGGCTAGTTAGGATCAATTGTGGTAATGGCATGACCATAATCCAAAGGTAACAGCACTGGTGTCCAGTTTGAGCAAGGCAGATCTGATCTAGTTGTCCATACTTTTCTGAAGCTGCAGGGCACTCCAGAGTTTCTAGCAAACTCCAGAGAATTCCTGGCTTTGCCTGAAATGAAGCAAATTTGATTTAAATTATTAATAATAAAAAACCCTAAAATACTCACTGGAAGTAACTGTGCATCATAAAGACATATAGCCTTCCACTTAAGGTGAGTCTGGGTTTTTTTTTACTAGTGTAGACAGGCCCATAATGGTATTTTCAGTTATGTATTTAGAAGGGAGTAAAAGAGTATTTTTGTGTTGGAATTCTATGTTGCACTTGCATTCATTTTGTATTTTTTTATTTATAGCTTTAAGGTTGCATCTCAATGTTGCAGTTCTGGTGTACAACATAGGAAGAAGAGCCCTGGAATCAAGTCCTGTGCTGTCTTTTCATTGGATGCATGGAACCTCTGTGGCAGGGTATATACATGAATTTCTATGTATAATTTTGTTCTATTGTTGCTTAGAATATACTGGGACTTTAACTGATTAAATTTGCAATATCTAATAATAATAATAATAATAATAATAATAACAACAACAACAACAACAACAACAACAACAACAACAACTTTATTTTTATACCCTGCCTCCATCTCCCTGCAGGGACTCAGGGCGGCTAACATGGGGCCAAGCCCAAATTCCACAATGAACAAAGTAAAAATACATTCACAGTAAGACAGACATCATCAACATTTAACACTACACATATTAAACTAACATTTTAACAACAATATAATGGTAAATAAAACCACCAAATAAGAATAATACTGCAAGTTAAAATATAAGGCTGGGCAGTGGTCCAAAGAATACATGATTAAAATCTGTTGAAGTGGTTAAAAGTACTGTAATAAATGGGGAAATTTGAAGTGGGATAAATGAGGATAGGTAAGGGCAGCAAAAAAATGCATCAGGCCTGGTAATATCAGTGCTAGGGAATTTATTCTTATAGTCAGTTATTGAAAGCACACTGGAAGAGCCATGTTTTCCGATCTTTCTTAAAGGCTGCCTATAATATTCAATTATAGTTGATTCCTGAAAGTTGTTCATGAGCCAGGATGCTGGTTTCTTGCTACTGAGCAGGTGACCCTTGCCTTCATATTGAAATTCGATAGCAGGCTTGAGAACCCTTGCCTTTCTTTGACGATTTTGACAGCTTTCAGCTCCCTTGACGACATTCTGAGAAAGTAGTGAATTGTTTTGGTTATGATCATGTACTTGTTTTTCTTCCATAGTGCTTTTTCTTATGCTGGTACTCTGTGTCTTATTGTCAATGCCATTTCCTTTTACTGGACTACACGTGGAGAAAATGTTATTGTTGTTGTAAGCCTTCAGGTCCTTTCAGACTTATGCCAGCTTCTTGGAAAGCTTTGTCCAAAGAGGGTTTGCTTTTGCCTCCCTCTGGGGCTGAAAGTGTGCAGCTTGGTCACCCAGTGGGTTTCCATAAGATCAAGTGGGATTCAAATCTTGGTCTCAGGAGTCAGTAAATGCTCAAACCACTACACCATGCTGCTTCTTGTGAGAGTGTACCTTCAACCAAAAAGACATCGGCTAGGATGAATGTTTTGAGCAGTCACTCATTTATATGAAAACTTCCTGCAGACAGACACTGAACCAACACCCACATTCTTTGTGCATAGTTTCAGAAGTCCATCCCTAATTCATGAACCAGAATCATGTTTTAATACATTTTTTAAAAAAAAGGAAAGACAAGGACACAGATTTAGGCCACCCTTGAACACCTTTGTTAATTTATAATGATGCAAACAGAATCTAGATGATCTCAAGAGAAAGCAGTCACTTGGATGGTGCCTCTTCAAGTTCAAAGCTAAAAGCATTTAAAGCTTATTCTTAAGATCACAGTAGCCAGTCTGAAAGAAAATGCTACCTTTTGTGATATTTAGCATTATTAAGTAAGCAGAAGCTCCTTTGTTCTGTATGAACAAGCCCTATTAAGTTTCCAGAAAAGACGTGAAATGCTGTTTATTATTGAATGTTTTTCCTCCGTCTCTTCTGCCAAAAGGCTTCCCATAGTGGCTTACAAAGATCAGTAATAAAACAGTCTCTGCCTGTAGGCTTGCAACCTAAAAGACATTGTACAAAAAGGGAAGCATTTGATAGGATAAAGGTGGGGGGTGGGTGGGTGGGTGGGAAGAAAGCATAGTTTAAACTCAAAATACAGACAAACAAAAGGTAAAAGCTTTTCCGATTTTATGGTAGACACATTCTATGTACAGATTATTACAGGTTGAGGATCCCTTATCTGGAATTCTGGAATTCAAAATACTGTACTCCAAAATCATCCACATGAATGGCTGAGATAGTAACACCATTGCTTTCTGAAGGTTCGATGTACACAAATGTTTTTTTCATGCACAAAACACGTGATGTATAAAATTATCTTCAGGCTATGTGTATAAGGTATATATGAAACATAAATGAACTTTGTGTTTAGACTTACATCCCCTCTCCAAGATTTCTCATTGTATATATGCAAGTATTTCAAAATCTGAAAAAATCTGAAAAATTCTCAGCATCTGGTGGGAAAACTCAAGGTAGGACCAGCCCTGTGTTGATGGCTCTATAAGAATGCATCATTGCACTGGAATATCAAGCAGTTTCCTCAACTCAGTTTGGTTCACGCTGCCTTTCAGAAGTAGCATCAAGTAACATCCCGTTTTGAGAACTAAGAGACAATCTGTAATTAATTCAAATCAACCCTTTCCGTTTACAAATGTTGTAGAGTTGGAAAGCCTTCTGGTACCAAGCATTCTGGATAAGGGGCACTCAACCTGTATTTATCATTATTGCTGTCTTATGTTAGAGATGAGAAAATCAGTAAGTTGCTGATTTTCTTTTTGTTACTCTGAGTGGTTTAAAAATTATCCTGCATTTTATATAATTTAGGAATGAGTGATTTCTGTAAATCCCTGGAATCATTTTTGTCTCCAAGCAGATGATGATTTTATTGTGCCAACACTGTGGTCTTTTCAGAACTAAACTTTTTATGGTTTTTATTCTTTCTGCCTTAAAATGTGTTTTTAGATTCTTGCAGTGTCTACCATCTGCTGTTAAGATTTCTCTGTGACTTCATTTTGTGGCTGATTTAATTTGCATTAGATTTTCAATCATGTTCAATGCAGTGGTGCATTTTATGATCTTAACTTTATTTTGGAACTGTTCAGAGAGCTTCAGCTATTGAGCATTATAGAAACACCATAAACAAACAGCAAACAAGCAGGCTCTTCTCAAGCAGAAGTCATTCCCTTAATCTACCACCTATTGTTTTAGATGGGGATGCCATCAAAGCGGTGAAGTGGTTTGAGTGTTTGATTAGGATTCTGGCAACCAGGATTTGAATCTCTGCTGGGCCATGGAAACCGACCAATGACCTTGGGCATGCCGCACAATCTCAGGCTCAGAGAAAGGCTGTGGCAAACCCCCTCCGAATAAATCTTGACAAGAAAACCCCATGATAGGTTCGCCTTAAGGTCACCATACATCAGAAACAACTTGAAGGCACATAACAACAAACCACAGAGCTATGGCTTCTTTTTGATGCAGAACACATAAAATTACTTCAAGAGTTGGAATTAGCTTATAGGCATTGGTTAGCCATCTCTGCCTTAATTCATTCAGTGGGAAAGTCTCTGCGGCAGGATGCAAAAAAAGTGTTTAGGAAATCAAAGCAAAGACTTTAAATTGCCACCTTTCTTTTTCTCAGGCTCTTGAAAAGTTCAGGATTCAAGGTTTCCTGAGGATGTGCTCCCAAACCTTGGTGGCAGCTTTTTAGGGCTTATCATAACAGTCAACTGTTTTTCATTTGCAACAGCATTCCAGTTTCACAGCAACAATATGTCGTTTTGACAAAAGATACTTGTCCTTCCAAAATAAATAACCACTCAAATTCTGCTTTTGTAAGCTACTGAGAACAGGTTGTAAAATAAGTCAATTTGCACAGAGAATGCCAAGCAATGTGTGTATGTGTGTGCATGCATGCACAGATATTTTAGGAAATGTCCATATCCAACACATTTTCAACCCTCTGTTCCATAGCTAGATTTTTACGTGAAGTAATTTCATTTGGATTTCATGATGTCTGTGTGCTTTTCTGCAGATGTGGAACTTCTTGTTTGGATTTGGAAAGCCATTCTGAAAAAAAAAAGTCAGACAACTTGCCCAAAGAGTAACCATAGTGAGCCAGCTCATAAACAGATTCAGCCATCATGACATAGACCCAGATCAGTTTCATGTTTCCAACCACACAGGGCTATGGGAACTATATCACTATGGTCCAGTCCTACACCAGTCCTGTAGCATACATAGATGCGGTAAGGAATATGTAACAGAATTGCTGTGGAATGGAAAATTAAAATTCCAAGGAAAAACTGTCTATATTCTAGAGGCAGGTGGGAAGAAGAGAGTAGGAGAGAATTTGTTAAGATGCCAGTGTTGCTGGGGTTATAGGCTGTGAGATATTGTAGTGGTTACAACATTTGCAAACAATTGCCTTTCAGCAAAGAATTTGGTGTCATCGTAAAAACCAAGAAGCATATGTTGGCACACACTTTTTTGGACTGCAATTTATTATATCACATGCGTCCCACAAAAGCTTATGCTAAACAAACCAGTTAGAGTTTAAAGGACACTAGCCTGCTTGTCTGTTGTTTCATAGTGGAACTCAATTATCCGATACTGGAAGAGAACTAAGGAAAGACTTCCAACTGCAATAAGATGGAAAAGGGAAACAATTCCAAAATCCTAAACTGAATCTGGTGACAATAGGCAGAGGAAGCAGATAGTGGACATCTTTAAAGAATGGGGAGCACACATTGAATTTATTCAAGAGATGTGGTGGAACATAGGAAGAGCCAGAATACCTCTGTTGTAGATAAAGTAAAGCTGGTCTGAATTAACCAACTGTGCATCCTTTTTCAGTGTGTTCTCAGAAGCCCTATCTATACTGACCATTCAATGCTGATTTCAAACTGATTCCTTACCACAGAATCCTGGGATTTGCCATTTAAAGAATGGTTAATCTCCTAAATGCATTAAATTCCATTTGATTTGGGAAGCTAAGCAGGGTTAGCCCTGATTAGTACTTGAATGGGAGACCATCAGTGAATAGCAGTGGGGTATCTTTCATAGGAAAGAACTGGCAAAACTCCTCTGAGGATGCTTTTACACTGCCATATAATCCAGATTATCAAAAGCAGATAATCCACATTATCTGTGTTGAACTGAAAGATGATGATGATAATGATGATGCTAATGATTTTTTTTTTTGTGTGTGGTTCAGGAGCTTTCAAGTCACTTTTGGTGTGAAATAATTGGCTTTCTGCAAGGCCGTTGGCCAGGGGATGCCCGGATGTTTTGGTGCTTTACCATCCTTGTGGCAAGCTACTCTCATGTCCCCACATGAGCTAGAGCTGACAGGCTGGAGCTCACCCGCTCCCCAAATTCGAACTGCCAGCCTTTCAGTCAGCAGTCCTGCCGGCACAAGTGTTTAACTCATTGTGCCACTACCTTTCTCCCTATGGGGACTACACTGCTATATAAGCCAGTGCAAAGCAGATAATCTGGATTTTATATGACAGTATAGATGGGGCCTGAGTGTTTCTTGTCTAAGAAAATTCTATGATATTCCTCAGATTGACATAAATTGGCAAGCGACTTGAAGGCATACACAAAAACCATTATCAGCCAAAAAGTTCTAGTTCATTGCCAAATTACAAATTCTAGGAGTCCATTGGACAGTGCGATGGAGTTAGTTAAAGTAGAATCATGTAGTGTGAAAGGGCTTTTAGTATTGTTCCCATGAGCTATTCTTCTCAGGAATGCTGCTCCATTGCTGCAGGGAGCCAAGGTGTTGCTTAAAGTAGCAACTAAAGAAAAGGGAAGGAGAGAGAATCCCACAGCCACTGTGTATCTTTCTGAGGTAAGATACTCTCTGTCTTAGTTCCCCAAGTTACCAAACATCTTTTTGCCTTTTGCAAGTTTAAATTATTGGCAGCCGGTGTGATGTCAGAAAGCAACATTATCAGCCGGCGTTAATATTGGAAACAATATTATCGACAAAGTCCCCCACGACCTTCTGGCAAACAAACTAGTAAAATGTGGGCTAGACAAAACTACGGTTAGGTGGATCTGTAATTGGCTAAGCAAACGAACCCAAAGGGTGCTCACCAATGCGTCGTCTTCATCATGGAAAGAAGTGACAAGTGGAGTGCCGCAGGGCTCCGTCCTGGGCCCGGTTCTGTTCAACATCTTTATTAACGACTTAGACGAAGGGTTAGAAGGCACGATCATCAAGTTTGCAGACGACACAAAACTGGGAGGGATAGCTAACACTCCAGAAGACAGGAGCAGAATTCAAAACGATCTTGACAGACTAGAGAGATGGGCCAAAACTAACAAAATGAAGTTCAACAGGGACAAATGCAAGATACTTCACTTCGGCAGAAAAAATGGAAATCAAAGATACAGAATGGGGGATGCCTGGCTTGACAGCAGTGTGTGCGAAAAAGACCTTGGAGTACTCGTGGACAACAAGTTAAACATGAGCCTACAATGTGATGCGGCTGCTAAAAAAGCCAATGGGATTCTGGCCTGCATCAATAGGGGAATAGCGTCTAGATCCAGGGAAGTTATGCTCCCCCTCTATTCTGCCTTGGTCAGACCACACCTGGAATACTGTGTCCAATTTTGGGCACCACAGTTGAAGGGAGATGTTGACAAGCTGGAAAGCGTCCAGAGGAGGGCGACTAAAATAATTAAGGGTCTGGAGAACAAGCCCTATGAGGAGCGGCTTAAAGAGCTGGGCATGTTTAGCCTGCAGAAGAGAAGGCTGAGAGGAGACATGATAGCCATGTACAAATACGTGAGGGGAAGTCATAGGGAGGAGGGAGCAAGCTTGTTTTCTGCTGCCCTGCAGACTAGGACACGGAACAATGGCTTCAAACTACAGGAAAGGAGATTCCACCTGAACATCAGGAAGAACTTCCTCACTGTGAGAGCTGTTCGACAGTGGAACTCTCTCCCCGGGGCCGTGGTGGAGGCTCCTTCTTTGGAGGCTTTTAAGCAGAGGCTGGATGGCCATCTGTCGGGGGTGCTTTGAATGCGATTTCCTGCTTCTTAGCAGGGGGTTGGACTGGATGGCCCATGTGGTCTCTTCCAACTCTACTATTCTATGATTCTATGATTCTATGTTATTCACTGGAATGCAGGTAAAGTGACTAATTTTATAGGATCACAGTCTTAAACATTATCCTCCTGCAATCAGAGTAAAATGTCTTAGTTGTTTCTCTTCTGCCATGTAACACTTTGTGAATAACAATAATAAACTTTATTTATATCCCATCCATCTCTTGAAGGGACTTGGGGCAGCTCACAACATAAATAATACAATTAAATACAATCAAATTAATAACACAACCAATCAATATAGAGCAGCGAGATACAATACTACTAGTTCTTTGCTGCCTTTCATCAAATTGCATCACCACCTGATTGCATCAGCCAGGACCCCATTAATGCCATACTACTAAGCATGCAATCCCTTGGATACATGGTGTCAGTTCACTGTTTATGTCTCTCTTTCAGGCTTATTATTTTGTTTTTGATACAGTGGTTCTATGCCTAGAGTGAGAAACAGTGTATGCTTTTAGTATTACACACATTCCATATTACAAAAAGTTTTATCCTTTTTCAAGTATTATTTATTTAAACTCTTTGGGAAATCACTGCTAACCAGAAATAACTCATGCATACTTACATCATGTAATGTGAGAATAGTTTGGTGAGGCACTAGAACTCTCCAGCTGAGAATTCTAAATAGCTCTCCTTAAACATCACATTCCAGGATTCCATAAGATGGAACTTTGGCAGTTAAAGTGAAATCATAGCACTATAAATGTAATATGAAAGGAATCCTAGCTGTGTAGTCCAGCATGGTTTGGAAACAGGGGATGGTAAAATGTAGTTTTAGAAAGTTCTCAGTTTCCAATATATAGCTCAATTTGTGTTCTATTTAATCTTTTCAAAAGATCTAATGCATGGATGGTATAGCCAAGAAGGCAATTTGACGAAACCTAAGAGCTGACAAAACATAAAGTAGGGAATTCACTTTTAAAGTGTGCAATGTATTAAGGGCTTTATTGATCAAAATAAGCAACTTAGACACTGGACATTTATCACATGTGGTATTGCATGAACCTTTGGTGACAGCAAATATCATATGACACTGTGTGCACCTGCTATTGATTTGCCTCCCCACTGTTGTGATTCTACCATTAGTAGCTCCCCATCTCACTACACTCCCACTTAGTGTGATGAGTCCCTTCCACTTCTACACCAGCATGCCGGCAGTCATGTAATGTCAGTGACAGCATTCTCTTTCTATCCCTCCTCTGCCTTGCTTTTCCCAAGGTGGTTGTTTTGCTTTAAAAAATGTATATCTTTGCCAATCTTTTTTTTAATGCTTAAATTGCACAATTGTGCTACAAATAATGTATATATATGTTTAAAATTCAATCAATCAATCAATCAGTCTTTAATTATATCCTGCCCCATCTCCCCGTGTGGACTCAGGGCAGTTTACAACATGAAAAAAAAATAAACAAAGCAAATAGATAATAAACATTCAGTCATAAAATAAATCATCATGAAAGTCAATAAAACACATTACACAAACAACAATAAAACAATAAAATTGGGTTAAAAGCCATATCCAAAGTTAAAAGCCATGGCTCATTAAAATTAATGAACCACAAGGCACATTTGATAGGTGATAGGTCAGAAAGGTGGGATTACAGAGTGGGTGCAGAAGACTGATCATGGGACCACAAATTAATGAACTTGTACAGTTGCACTAATGAAGTTATTGTAGTGTTGGAGGTCCTCAATTTGGTATATATCCATTATTTATGCTAACAGAACTGTTGAATCACAGTGTGTTGGTTTGATAAAGTCCTCAGGCCAGATATTCCAGGAAACGGCTGTGTATATTTATATGTACCTAATGAATTTGGGGCCATGCCACACCATGCATCCAGCTGGGTTGACACCGCATTGGACCCACTAGTCTTTGTTCTCATGTTGCTATTTCTTCCATCATGGTGGCCAAGGAGCATCTTGAGAGAACCTGGCCATCACAATCACAATCGTGTGTGCTGAGATGATAATGGAACACCAAACAACCAACACAACGAGCGGGGGGGGGGGGGGGGGGTGTAGAGAAACCTGGTTTTTGATCTCATGATTGGGTGTCTTTTTCTGACCTCTGCAGACATGAGTGCAATGGCTTTGCTTTTGTAGCAAGTTCCTCGGCCTAAGAAGCAGCAGTTCAGGGGAAGTGTGATGGCAATGGCGTGTGTGTGTGGGTGCATGAAAACATTTTAAAGTTGGTGGAAAAAGTGATGGCATTCTTAATAGATCTATTTCTTACCTTTCAGCCTACCATTTACATTTCTAGGGTATAAAGGAAATTAAATCTGAATCAGGTCTTGATTCAGATAAACCAGATCTGAACACTAGTCTGTGTGTATATATGTATATATGTATATATGTATGTGTATTGGACATGTTTGTCCCTATCAGTTTACTCTGGAGCAGGCATTGGAGAAGTCCAATTATGAGTAAAACTGTACCAATAATTGGATTGTAATAATCAATAATTCAGAAAAAGAATTAAAAAGTAGAGTACTTTGAAACAGAGGTCTCCAAGTACTATAACAATGGATAAGAAAAAGTGATGGAAACATATAGGAGGTTTACAAAGCAATATTATCTGAAGTCCCCACTCCAAACAAACAAACAAACAAACAAACAAACAAACAAACAAACAAATATCAGGAAATGAGGAAGTGCAACTGTATTATCAAACCATCTTTTGGAAGCACCACAGCAATTTGCAGGCAGGGCAAGTAACTACGTGTTTAATGTATAACTGCATACTTTTATGGGACATTGGTAAGATGTCATTCATCTTAGTTTCCTGATATTCTTTCTATATTTTTGACTGTTAAAAAAGCTAACATTTTAAATAAAATGGAAGAAAATGCTCTCTTTCTGTTTTAATTTAAATGTTGAAGCTGTCATTTTTTAAAAAAAAATTTGGCAAGAAGAGAAAGCTTCTAACCTTCCCTCTGAGCACAATTTGCCATTCATTACTGTGGCCAACAGCCACACCCTCCAGCTAACGTAGAATTTCACACATTTAATGAACTCCTTATTTGAAAAAACAAACAAACATGTGATCTGTAAAATCTGATTTACACTGTTAAAATATCTGGTATTATGAAAGAAAACATTTGAAAGTATGTATTTACGCAAAGAGTATTAAAAAGAAAGAAATATATATCCAACACCCTTAATTGGGCTGAAAATATCACCCCTCCCAGTCAATGAAAACATTCTTTCTAGTGCTGTATTTCTTTCAGCACTTCAGATTTAGTTGCTCTGTGCATTAGTGGCCAAACATGCAAAGTTATTTAAGGACGGGAAAGCCTTCACAATGTAATTGTCGATACTTGGGATGTTAAGTTAACCTGACAAGTCAGTTCATGATGCAGTCCAGGTTCTATAATTAGTACGTTTCTCGCAAAGGTAATAAAAACCCTCGGCATTAGGTCAGTTCATGTCTGGACTATTTAAGAGGTACCTTGCAGTGTGCTTTGATTCAGGCATGTTCAGCTTTTATTAGATGTTAACACCTGATATTTCCTCCAGGCTTTGAGTTTACTGAATGCTTTGTTCTATATTATTATTATTATTATTATTATTATTATTATTATTATTATTATTATTATTATCATCATCATCATCATCATCATCATCATAATCATCACTGCCAGATCATCAACAGGAGCTGCCTTGAAATCAATGAGATCTGGGATGACAAAAAATCAAAAAATCAACAGCACAAAGGGTGAATAGAGCTGTAGCCATCACACCGCCTGACAGCAACAATTCCAATTGATTGACTAGAAAAATGTCCATCACTATGAAGGAAATTCTGGTATATGAAGGGAGAGAGCCAATGTACCATATATTGAGATTTCAGCCATAGCCCTCTGTTAATTTATTATGCATATAGAATCTCTTTGCATCCTGCGACCACTAGTCCCAGATCAGTCAGAGTCAGGGATGCAGGGTGAGTTTGTCCCCAGTGCTACAGTGCCTTGAAGTGAAGCACCCTGTTCATGGGTAAGAATGGTAAACATTATTCCATGTGCAAAGAAAGTAATGTATCTTTTTACAAATGAGAATATCTGCGTAATATAATAGTAAATGGAGGCTCTCTTTTCTGTCCCTAACTTATGGGACAGTGATGAAGAATAATCCTTCATGTCTAGGGTGTCTTAAAAAAAGTCAATCCCACAGTCAGTTTAGCTGAGTTTTCACTATTCATATTGTTCACTGTTACATAGTGTTTAAGTCAGGGCTTTGTCTCTAGTGGTATTTCAGCTTGTTCCTGAACTAAGCAAAGTCTGGGAATATGCTGGAGTTTACAAGAAACTCTGGTGTATCTTTAGGCTTCACCGGTATCTGATAGCTGAATCAGGTCCCTTTTGGCCCGTCCACTGTCCACATCACCCCCATCATCCTTTCTCTGTGCTGATCAGCACAGGGGAGAGGAAGTGTAATTTCTGTGTCGCTGATTCTGCTCCCTGCCTGCCACAAAACTCCTTGCAAGCACCCAGCTATCACTGTCACATCCACTGAAGTCAGAATGGGGTACCAGCAGGACCAGCAAGAAGTTGTTCTACCTCTCCTTGCTGGTCACATGGGCACCCATTTATGATGTCAGCAGAAATGACTTGTGTCAACAGTTGCTATTAGGGTATTCTGTGGCTGTGGAAGTTGTGATATGCAGGCAAGGGACAACCAAGTGAGATGACGCAATCTCAGCCCAGCTGGACCATCTGAATGGCAACACAGTGAAGCAGAAAATTTGGCCGGGTATGTGTGGCCACCATCACAGTCACTCATGAGTGGCCCTTGAATAAGCAGAATTTCTTGACATAAGCACAGGGGAGCCATGGAAGCTTAGTTCACATGTTTGGCTAATCCAGTAATGAATATAAAATCTGCCAGCAGGATGAAAGTGTGATTGTACATCTATCATGCATACTCTAGCAACTGATGGAGTTGCTGAGGCAGAATATCTGATATCTGAGGAGTTGCATATCCAGTTCTGATCAGTAACCATTCATGGTCCTAACCACTATGAATATATCGAATCCTCCATTAAATTTACTGTAGTTGGCCGTCATGGCTGCATCTCCTGATATAAATCCCACAGTTTAACTATGAACAGGTATGCACTTGTCTAGAGGTTATGCATCTGGACAATCAGATGCTGTTTGTGGCAAATTCATTTCTTTAAGAGTGGACTTTCATGACCTACACAATTTTCTTCTGAAATTGTTGCATGTATTCCATTATCCAACATGCATTTGCAATATGATCCTTAGTGCCTTATCACTTTCTGAACAGATTCAGATGTCTGGCGTGTCTTGCTCTACATATGATCAAAGTCTTTGCTTTAAAATCTTGGCCATGGCTTTGATGGGCCATCAGAGCAAGAGTCCAATGGTTACTACAATTCCAAGTGTATCCTTTCTTTCAGATCAAAATTTATATCATACAACACTAGTCTATGAACCATTGTTTAGTTTCCATGTTTTTGGCAGTTTTTAAAACTTGGATGGATTTTGTTTCTATACCTTATGACAGCTTTATTGACAAACCACCTATTCTTCCCCTTGTGATTTATTTCTTCCAATTCCCTGACAACCTCTTCTTCTTCAGTTTCTAAAATTGTGGTTTCATTGTCAAAAGTTTCTTTCTTGAAGGAGTTGTTATCCATTCACTTATTTTATATAGTTCCTTTGTGTATTCCTTCTTTTTATTTATTAAATCTTTTTATTTTGTCCAGATTATATAATGTGTCCCTTGTTGGTCATACAACATCCTTGTGCTTAGTTTCTTTTAATTTTCCAGATTTTGTGGAAGAAGTCTCTAAGGCTGGTTCTACAGTGTCAAATAATGCAGTTTGAACTGCATTATATTGTCAGTGTAGAACCACATGATGCAGTTCAATATAGTTCAAACTGCATTACATGGTTCTCCACTGACTATATAATACAGTTCAAACTGCATTATTTGGCACTGTAGAACCAGGCTTAGATTACCTTTTTGTTGTTTTCTATTTGTTTGTATTGACTATTTTAATACTTCCCTTTGTCTTTATGCATAATTTTATGACGAATTGTTATCAAGGTTCTGGCTCTGTTTCTGTCACAGTTTGCTTTTTCTTCTGATATGTCCTTAACCATTTACAATCTTTTATCAGCGTATGGACTTTATCATAGAAGGAAAACAAACTGGCATTGAAGCATCCCATTGCTAGTCTGCCTCTTTCCCTAGATGAACCAGTTCCTCGATATTGATGGGCAAAACCTATTAATAGCTGCCAATCCCTCAATTCTCCCAACATCTATTTGGTGTGATGGGGCCATTCCACATGCTAATACTGAAATGGTGTCAGGGCATGGGATTCTCCCTTTATCCTGTTCTCCCTTCTCTCTCTTGCTATTTTAGAATTTTTTTTTTACTTTACAGTAGTTTTTCATTAACCTCTGCTGGAAGTGTGTAATTGCTTTAAAACATATGTTTAAAAATGGAGTGGTGGAGGTGTGGGAAGGTGGGGTTATGAGGGTATGTGGAAGTGTGACTGCAGAATCATGGACTGATGAATTCACATTTTTGCAGAAATGGAGAGAAGTACAATAATGAGAGTCCTTGTGCTGGTATGAATCTGCTATCCCTGCTCATGCAGCTGCCATGGATTTGTTTGTGCAATTGAGTCTTATGAGGCAAATTATATTGTTAACCTGTTCTCAGTAATGACTGTTTCCCAGTAGATGCTAGTCATAAAGGCTCTGTGGAAACTTCTGGTCCAGAGAACAATAGTGATTGAAGGTTGTTGGATTCATGACCTACTTATGGGATTCCCAGAAGCATCTGTGCTGGTTGCTGCAGGAAGCAGGACTCAGAGCAAAAATGGCTTTCCTTACATTCTGAACTGTCCAAGTTCCATTTGTTGGTTGTGCTACAGTATGAGTCTCCAAGCTAGTGAAATCTAGACATTTTTGAAATGAATACGAAGGGAAATCTGAGGGTATGCTGCTTGTCATTATTTGGTTTTATTAATACTGTAATTAATTAAGAAACATCATATGAGTTGACATAAAGTTGCCATAAGTGAGATAACAGCAGCGACAATAACAATGACAGCAGCAACAGCAACAAATAAGGATAGGAAGATATTTCTACATGCATAGCATGTATATCTCTTAGCCAAGAATAAGGTTATTGCTGGCTATTGATTCTGAAATCCCACCTCAAGGGACTTAAATATCCAAAAGGCACAACTCATCTGATCTTCGAAGCTAAGCAGAATCAGACTTGGTTAGTATTTGGAGAGGAGACTAGAAATGAATACTAGGTCGTCAGAGGGGGTTTTGCCAGTTCCTTCTTCATACTACACTTACTATTCAGTGGTGGTCTCCTAACCAAGTACTAACCAGGCTGGATTCTGCTTAGTTTCCAAGATCAGACAGGATCTGGTGCTTTCTAGGATATTTACTTGGGATTATTTTATCTGTTCTTTTATCTGTCAACAGCTTGAATTTTGTGTGTCCTGTGCATGCATGAATTCCACAGACATTTTTGTACAATGTGGGCTCTCTGCATTCAAACTGGGGGTGTCATTGCATATTATTCATGTGAATGCACATTTCACATTTTGTTGCACATTCAGTTGCAATTCACTGATGAGCGGGATTGCACAATCATAGCATAACTATGATCATATGATTGTGCTGTGTCTCCTTAAGGTAGGATGGCTTCCCTTGTGTTCAGTGAACATCAAGATTATACTCACGGTTTGGAAATGGGAGAAGAATACAAAAAAAAATGCTGAACCCTAACTTCACATACAGAGAGAAAACTATGGAAGAGAAGAAGCAGAGTGACAAAGGTAAGGATAGGTAGCCCTTGTGGTCTCATCCAGCTCTATGATTCTATGAAGATCAGAAAAAATTGGGCATCTTGGCAGATTCACTTTCTTGCATAAGAGCCAGAACAGCTACATTGGTCGAGATTTCTTTTACACACACACACACACACACACACCTACTAAATATATGGGAATGAGCATAGCTTAACATTGGACTAGGACACCAGAAGACTAGGATTCGAATCCCTTGTTTGACATGGAAACCCATATTGTGATCTGGGTAAGTCACATTCTCTCAGCCACAGAGAAAGACCATGGCAAACTTCCTCTGAGTGAACCTTGCCAAGAAAACCCCATGATAGGTTCTCCTTAGGGTTGACATAAGTCTGAAATGACTTGAAGGCACAACAACATACAACACTAAAGGTACAGGATTCTTGTTCTCTTTTGACTTAAACCTAGCCTCTTGCTTAATTTTATGGCAGAGTTACAACCAAATATTAATGACTCCTTGGTGATCCTTTAGAGTTTTAAAATTAAAATCAAACAGAGGCTAGCTGATTCATGTTCGCTGTGTCAAGAATTCCATGGATGTCCCTGTTTGTAGATAGATCCAAGAGTGTTAGTCATGTACCAACAGCAGTTGCAGAATGCAGCAATTCTTTAGACTCTACTCCATCAGAAAGGAAGCGTTGTTAAAGAGAACAGTGACCCTTATAACTGTGGCCTTTTCATCCGAAAACTTAATTTCGAGTTTACAGATGATGTCAAGAAATGTGCTGCTCTGTGCACGAAGTACTTTGCTTTGTAAAGCACCAAACATTAGATGACAGCATTTCAGTGACATCATTCATTTTAAGAAAAGGTGAAATGCTTTTGGAATGACATCGATATTTGAAATACCAATTACATAGGCACAATTTGCTTCAATCTTTGGAATTTAGGCAATATCTCCCAGTCTTGTCTACAGAATCATAGAATCATAGAACAATAGAGTTGGAAGAGACCACATGGGCCATCTAGTCCAACTGCCTGCCATGCAGGAAAAGCACAAAGTACCCCTGCCAGATGGCCATCCAGCCTGTTTAAACACTTTCAAGGAAGGCTTTTAATAAGTTTGATTATTGTATACTCTCACTTTATTCAAATAAAATTGCATTAAATGTATAATTTTAACATATATTGGCATCAAAAGGCAGTTAGATGTATAGCTTGGGCATGGACACCGTCTTGAGACATCTCAGCCTATGGTTTGGAGCCTCCGGTGGCCTAGGGGATAAAAGCCTTGTGACTTGAAGGTTGGGTTGCTGACCTGAAGGCTGCCAGGTTCGAATCCCACCTGGGGAGAGCGTGGATGAGCTCCCTCTATCAGCTCCAGCTCCATGCGGGGACATGAGAGAAGCCTCCCACAAGGATGGTAAAACATCAAAACATCCGGGCGTCCCCTGGGCAACGTCCTTGCAGACGGCCAATTCTCTCACTCCAGAAGCAACTCCGGTTGCTCCTGACATGAAAAAAAAGAAGCCTACGGTTTAATTCTGTGCCATCCTCATGTTATCAGTGGCAGAGACAAAGGGCATTTATTATAATGCCAAGTTTTAACTTAATTTGTGTTTCTAAATACATGATAACTGTACCCTCAATTTGCTTCTGGCACGATTAAAAAAAGTGACAGAGAATTGGAAGAGTGGCAGTCCTGATCATGTATAACTTGCCCACAGACTGTAACATAGCAGCACTTTTGTTGCTATTTGTTGTCAACTCAACTTTGACTTACAGAAACATTCTAAATGAAAGATATCCAAGAACTTTAGTCAGCAAAAGCCTTGCTGTGGAACTGTAGTTACTTTTTTGCATCACTCCATCTGTAATATAGTCTTTTTCTTTATCTACTTCCTTCCACTTTACTGAGCAGTTTTTCCAGTGTCCCATGCTGTATTGCAAAGTGTCCAGTGTATGATATCCTCAGTTTAGATATTTTGGCTTTGAGTGAGATAACTTTCTTTAAAATAACACTTTAGTCTAGTCTCCCAAAACTAGCATCCTACTAACCAGCATGATCAATAGCTATTTTGGCTGAGAGATGATGGAAGTTATAGTTAGTACATGCAGAGGATGTTCATTTGGGAAAGATAAAGCTGAGTCCTGTGATAGGTGGTTTGACCTCTACTTCCTTCTACTCTATATATGTGCCATTCACACATAGAAAAAAGAGGGAGTTTGAGAATTTAGGAGTGATAAATAGATTAATGGGTGAATGATGGAGCTGGTTATGTAGGCAAGTAGTATGAATGAACAGATGATGAATAGGAGAAAGAGAGAAGGGGAGGGAGGGAGAGAGAGGGGGGGGAGGATTGCTGGCCAATTTAGTCTCTTCCCATTGTTAATATGAGTCCCCTAACCATTTTCGCACAAAGAAACATGACTCCCAATTTTTACTCTCAGACTAAATAATGCAGTGGGGATTTGCCTTTGTTGTCCTCTGAGACAGAGAGTATGTGACTTGCCAAATGTCACTCAGTGAGTTTTGTGGCCAAGCTGGGAACTGAACTCTGGTCTCCAGAGTCATGGTCTAATACTCAAACAACTACAACATGCAGGCTCACTATGTAACATTTATATTCAACCAAAAAGAAAATACAGACTAAAACAAGGGACCCATTTACATATTCAGTTGTTTTTGGATTGAAACCTAGAATGTTTTATTTATTTGCACATCCAAGGTGTAAAATAAGATTCAGGTGAGGTAAGAAGGTCTTGATAATTTTTTGCAAGAGTGCATAAGATGACCTCATCTATAAAACTGAGGGCAGTTTTGAGGCCATAATTATGGATTTTGGTATGACCCATGGATAACTCAAGAGTCATTCCATAGAAAGGAGAAATAACAGTGCCACCTCAGGACCATCGCCATTTCCCTACCCAGGCATTCAAAAGGCCAGAAGCTACACCACAGCATTAAGAATAAAGAGGGTCAATACTTCTTTTAGGATATCCCAGGACAGATTAAGCTCTTAGTGTCACTCTACTCCAAGAAGGGGTATTCTCAGTGACTTGTGGATAAGTCAACCCAGTTTTTTGGGGTTGATTTTTTGACGAAAATGTCTTGACTTATACAGAAGTATATAGGAAAAATTACTTTTGTACTTAGGCTTGGTAATGACCCAAGATTGCAAAGCTTAGCTGAATTATCCAAGAAGGCTTTTGATCATAGTAGATCAATTTTGTTAGTATCATCAGGTAAAGTATTATTAGTAACATGAGATAAAGGATCTTGGATTGTCCAAAGAACTATCCGTGACAGTGGCAAGCATTTGATTTTAATGCAACACTGTTTGCAGATAGGTGATGATCTCTAGGGCCCCCAAAGTGACTCTATGATTGACCACATAATTGCCCTAGATTAGAGTTTCCTAGAGAGAACATATTAATTAAATATATGAATGATCAAATCTTCATGTTTCAAACCTCCAGATGTGGAGAGCCAAGTGTAGAATAGTTGAGGTTTGAAACAAATAATCTCAATGGTACTTATACAGAATGCTAGGAGTATATCCAGTTGAATAAGCAGGACATATGTGATATGAGTGAATATTTTTGATATAAGATATAGTTCTGTATGTGGGTCATCATATTGATGATCTAACTCACATTTCTGTAAGGACTGAGTGAAATATTCTGGTGCAGTCATCTAATCTTTCACCTCCCTCTAATTTATTTTGTAGATCATTCTATTTTCCTCACAGCAAAACAATTTTCTGGATAAAGTGCAGCTTACTTCAAACACATACTTAAACTAAAAATCTGTTTCACATAGAAGGACAAGTAAAAATGGCTATTATCATTGTCTTCAATACATTGAATTCTTTTGCACAGATTGTTCTTGTTATTACTGCTTTGAAAGGATCTGCATCTTCTTCTTTATGTTCCTATGTGCCGTAAGCAAAGGAACACCCCCCCCCCCACTCCCAAAAAAAAAGTGCGTGGGAGAATCTGGGAAAATAGACACATGTAATTCATTCTAAGATTTTTCTTGCTCCTCATCTTCATCTTTGTCTGCAGACATATGGAGTTGCCATTTCCATTGATGCTTTGAGGATATGGGAGTACTCTGTGATCTGGATCAATTCCTTAAAAATCCATTGTCCCCCAACTCACTCTGTTAAGAAGAGCATGGATTTAGCTCATAGATTAACTCAATCAGTGATAGATTCACTAGTGATTTCACGTAACATTTTAGATTCCCTAGTTACTGTTGAAATGAAAAATCTCTATTGTTTGTGGGTTTTTTAAAAAAACCACTTAGAAGTAAATCTTCTAAGTCTTAATTTCAGATAATTGACACAGGATGTTATCACATTTACCCACTATCCACTGCAGTCATGCTATCACTGATAGTGGGTCAATATCACACCTTCAATATCACACTCTCTTCATGTTTTCAATTCAGCAATTCATGGTCCTGCAGTCATAATTCTTCATACCTTCATAATCCTGCTTTCCCAAACTTCTGCTGTTCCATTTTTTTTGTTTTAGAGCAATTTCACATTTTTAGCTTTGACAAGAAAAGGCAAACACAACTGTAAAATATAAAATAAACAGAAAACGCTTTGGAAATAGTGAGAGAGAGGTGTAGAGAAGGACGAGAATCCCACCCGATGTTATTTTATTGCTGGCTTGCTGGCACCTAAGTGGAATAAACCCATCACATCAAGGCAGGTGATGGCAACATTGTGAGATGGTGAGCTATCCATGAGCTTTGCCTGTAAATAGCAAGGCATGAGGAAATCATGGGGAGGAGGCAGACAGGCAGGAGGATGCACATGGTGTTGTGTGATTACTTCAATGCTCTATTCAATTCTAATAAACCATTTTTTCTTTAGTTACTTTTCTCACTTCTCACTTCAACTAATCCTATTTTTAGAGTCAGGATTCATTCATTCAAAATGAATGAATACCAATATAAAATTAATTTGTTTGCAATAGTGTCATTCGGGTTTGTCTCATCCTCTTGCAGAAACCCTTGATGTCATCCCAGACAGACAGCAACCTTGAGAGAAAGATTCAGTCCATCTCCAGAGCAAAGATAGAGTTGGAGCGGGTCTGGACTGGGATGCTTGAAGATCCCCTTGACCCCACAGAAATGGGGAAGGAAGGGTGCAGAAGAGGAAGAGAAGGATGCTAAGTCTGCCACCACTTGCAGGAACTCCATCCAGTCTGATGCCCTAATTTCAGTTTTTGGTATCTGCAATAGTGGATTAATTTTCCAATTTCTTTCGACCAGTCTTTGATGTGGGCAACATAGCTTTACCAGATAAGGGGATGATTTCTGCAATATTCGTGTTGCTTGAAATGTTGAAGGCATGTAAATCAATTAGAAAGTGGGTGGACTGCCTCAGCATCAAAATAATCCCCATGTTCTGCTGAATAGAGGAGAAATATTAAAGGGCACTTTGTAGAGCAAAGAGTAGTAGATACATTCTTTGGTAAAGCTGTGTGAGCTTTTAAACTGTGTCAGATCCAGCAGAGTTGAAAACATCTTGTACAACCCACAGTCACATGAAGAATGATATGAAACCCAATCTGCAACATTTTTAGCATTATGCAATATTTATATGGAAAAGTATTGCAGAAATTCCCCATGTCTCTGCAAAACTATTTCTAGCTTTTTAATTACATTCTACTATTAATTCAGGACAGCTTTTTCTAATGGAGACTCGCTACATGAAACTTACGTAACCCATTTAAAAATGGAAAATTGGGAACAGTTGGAGTATTTTATTTATTTGTAATCATATAGTCTGCTTTTCTCAGAGGATTCAAACATCCAGTAACCTGCTTAGTCAAGATTTGAAAGAATCACGGGTATCACGGTGAGATGTGAATATTGAATATACTGTAAATAAATAAATGTGGAAAACAGAGGGAATAAAAATGCATACTGTCAGTGTTGCTATCCTTAAAAAGCTGGTGAAAATGTAAGATTCTCAATTACTTTCTTAAAACTTGGTAGTACAATGAAGAGAGTGCATGAGTTAAGGAATCATGTTTAAACTATGACATTTAAGGATTTCAGTCTGTGCAGTTCAAAAAAAGGCCCGAGATCTCACTGATTTGCTGCAAAGAACAAATAGTGCAGAACTAGACAAGCCTGTGGTCTGACACATCAGTTTTAAGAACTCTCTGAAGGGTTTTGCATTCTCATATCTCATTTTCTGCAAAATGAATGCCATGAAAAATTAACATGGTTATGGGTAGGTTTTTTTGATCATTCAATTTCCCACTCTGTAGTTGTGTAGGCTGTAGTGTCTCTTTGTAGCTGTCTTGAGAAGCCATTTTATTTTCCAGGGATTTTCTGTATCTATAGGTGTGATAGGCATCATTTTAGTGTTAACGGTTGCCATTCCTGCCAAACCAAACCTGACAATTATGGAGTATACAGTCAGCCCTCCACATTTGCTGGGGATAGGGGTGAAGGATCCCCACAGAAGAGGGAAAAATACAATTAAGCAAAACACTATTTATTTTACCCAAGAGAACACCTTTCTGAGAATATTTAGGTTCACCAATGGTTCTCGACAGCCAATATCTGCCTGAATCTGTTGATAGAATACCACTACGGGACATCCAAATGCTGAGAGAAGTGCTCTTTCTCCAACATGACTTCTGGTGAAAGTGGTCCATAGAGAAGCACTGGAGAACATGCCAAGGAATGACTACTGAGATGGACTACCTATACACTTCTTAACTTTAGGAGGGATATATTCCTTTAATCAGATTACACCCACTAACAATGCATGGTGATGGCATTACAGCTTTAAATAAAGTCTTATCTGGCTTCATCAGTGATACGTATCTAGGCAAATGTCTTCTTGCCAGTTTATTTTCCTACTCTTTCAGATCTTCCACAATCTTTTATCAAGTCAGTTGCTCTTGCTGCCATGCAGAAAGAAATGCTTCGCCTAGCAAACTGTGCCAGATGGGTCCTTGGCTCTCTTAAAATAAGTTTCAAAGACTAGCTTATTTTCACACTAGCTTCAATACACTGAAGTTTATTGGAAATAAACACAGTTGTCCTTCCCTCACTCTACACCCTCTCTTTATTTTTCCATCATCTCTACTTTTTCCTTACCACAGAAAATCCATTAGGGAGAGAGAGAGAAAATGCCTTCTAATTGCGAGCATGAGGAACCCTCCATCTGGAAACATCCTGGTATTTATTTGGAATGGTTCACAGTCTAATAAATTATAGCCATAAACTCATTAGATATCTATCTCTTTGTTGCTCTGTCTATGTTACTCACCTTCCACTCAGAGATGACACCACCCACTCAATCTGAATGAACGAGTAAAGTAGCTAAGATTGAGTCTTAAATGATACATAAATACTAAGTCATAGTATTATGGGAAAGCCAAACAAGTAACGAGTATCAAAACATATTAATTTTTTTCCATTTACATCTCATTTGAGTACAAGGAACTGAGGATACTATACATAGGCTCTCAATCCTTTCATGCTCACATGAAACCTGTAAAATAGGGTACAGTGAGGAATAGTGACAGGCCCAATGGATTTTGGGACAGAGGAGGGGAAATGAACATCTGTCTTTGTTAAGCCTCACCTAATCATGTAGCTGAACAACTACAAAATACTTATATTGGTTCTACTACCCATATTTACTCAAATCTAATGTGCAATCGAATCTAATGAGCACCTCAGTTTTCAAAATCCTGAAACCAAAAAAGCTGAATGTAATGTTCAGTAGTAAAAAGTGCACTCTTTGTAATTTAGAACACCAAAACTTTCAGCAATAGAAAAGAAAACCTTGGGCTGCATCTATGCTGTAGAATGAATCCACTTTAATTGCTTTGGTTCAATGCTGTGGTATCATGAGGGATGTAGTTTTACAAAAACTTGAGCCTTCCCTGCCAAAGAATGCTGATGTCTCACCAAACTACACATCCCAGGATTGCACAGTATTGAGCCATGGCAATTAAATGAAAAATTATGTCCCACAAATAAGAGCTCCAGGTACTCCTAAAGCAGCTTCTTCTTTGGCTTTGGCTCATCACTAAGATTACCATATTACGTGAATCTAATGTGCACCCTAATTTTGGAGAGGTAATTTAGCCAAAAAAGTGAGCATTAGATATGAGTAAATAGAGTAATTGTATTTACTCTCCTTTCTCAAATGAATTCAAAACCCTTCTTTTCCAAGTACCCCCTGTTCTTATTGAAATGTAAATAAAGTTGGCCCTATGTATCCAATGGATCCAGCTTCCATGAATTCAACCAACTATAACTTGAAAGTATTAAAAAAAAATAGCAAAAGCAAACCCTGACTTTGCTTTATGCCAAATACTGTGGTACTGTGTAGGCATATAGGCATACCATACTGTACCTTCTTGCCATTTCACAGATTCTCATTTGTTCGAGTTTTAGTTGTTCACCATTGTATATAATGACACTTGAACATCTACTACATCACAGTGGCTCCCAAATGGTTTTGATATCATATCTTTAATTGTTGTATTCTTTTTTATTATGACTCTGGAGATCAAGGTTTGATTTCCTGTTCAGCCATGGAAACCCCTTGGGTGATCTTGGGTGAGTCACCCAGAAAATCCATGATAGTTTGGCTTTATGATCACCATAATTTGGAAATGACTTGAAGGTACACAACAACATTTTGAATCACTTCTGGAAATGTATTTTTGAAAAACAGGAGATAAATCCTTCAAACAATTCATGCAAAGCCATGTGCAATTACTTTTAAAAAAGCACCCACCCTGGCTTTCTTCAAAAAGCTGCTTAAAACCTGGCTCTTCCACTGCGCCTTTGGATAACCGAGCCCATAGCTATAGTAGTTGCACAGGCCATCTCTTTGACTTGAAACATTGCACTATATTCCTCTGCCCCAAAGCATCTTAGAATATAACATTGTATTTTAGTTCTAGTGGTCCCTCCAGGCCATCCTCTCCTCCATCCCAGTGGTCTTTTTTCTTTTCAGATTCATATGTTATTTGAGTGATTATATTCCTTTTGTTTATGTGATTGTTTTAGTCAATTGTTATGTTTTGTTTTTGTTTTTAATTCTTATAGCATTTTATAGTGTTTTCAGTGTTTTATTGTACAATGTTTTATGCTGATTTTATATTGGAAACCGCCCTGAGTCCCTTTCAGGAGAGAGGACAGTATACAAATAAACTTTTACTTACTTACTACTTACTTACTCCTGAATGACATTGATTCAGCATTATCTGGCCCAGAATTGTTCTCATCCTTAGTTGGATCAAAATGGTTTCCGCCCTTTTATACACCGATTATAAGATTTTAATTTCACTTACTTGCACAGGTCTGAAAAGGCTTATTTGGTTCTACTGAAACTGAACATTCATTATTCTAAAACAAAGGTGATGGTATTTTGAAAAAGAACCCTCATTTTCAATGAATCATTAATTTAAATACATTTTACAGATAACCTTTCCTAGAATTCTTATATAGAAGTGACTAGAGCAGTCGTCATGAGATCTATGGGAGCTATCCTTAGATTTTACAATATTGTGGGAGTTTACATTGTTCCAGCCCTGAAAATACTCCAGAGCAAAGTCATGTTCAGAGTCTGTATGATGTCTGTAAATGGGATGATTCTCAGATGACTAAATTGGAGATTTTTCAGAATACAATTCTTAAGAAACTTTGAATTTTGCCACCTGGCACTTCTGCAGCTTTGTTTCTGGTAGAAGTTGGTTTTCCTTTTATTAGATCTCACATCATTCTATTTTATTTTATTACAGGATAATTTTTTAAAAACCTAAGTCAGTGTTTTTCCCCAGTTAGGTTTTGAACAGTTATTGAATTACACAGTTTGAAGTTCAAGATATCACACGTTGCTACACCATCTTGAATTCAAAATAGAAGCTCTGTAAATACATTTTGCCTATTCACCTGGACAGATTCTAATTTCTGAAAATAGTATGAACGCTATAAAGTGGACCAACAAAGGGATGTTTACGTGGCAAAGCGTACATTTCCAAAATGTAAACAAGCTTTTACAATCCTTTGCTTTTAAACCATGCCCACAGCTATGATTCATGGCTGATAATCTAATATTCCCCTTTTTGAGAATTTGCCATATCTTTTTTGTTCTTTATACATAGAACCAAGAACAAAAATTTGGGGAATCTATTTTACCTCATTTACTCTCTATTACAGAAGAGGTTTTTTTTTTACTCTCTCTTTTTTGCCCTGGCAGCAATGAAAATTCAGGGAAGATTTATCACCAATGATTGATTGCTTTAGGGCAGTGGTTCTTAACCTGTGGGTCCCCAGATGTTTTGGCCTTCAACTCTCAGAGATCTAACAGCTGGTAAACAGGCTGGGATTTCTGGGAGTTGTAGGCAAAACACCTGGGGACCCACAGGTTGAGAACCACTGTTCTAGGGTTATTTTTCTCTTATCATAGCATTTTATTTATATTTCAAGTGTTTTAATCCTACTGAATTTTTAAAAAAGTATTTTGCAGTACTTTTGAACTACACTCACTCACTCATTTTGTATGTGAATGGTCCAACCATTAAATGACTGAACTACTACAGTAAACCAAATGAACCATAGGAAACACCTCATTCCTCAGTACAAATATGTTTTTGTGCAGCAGATGAAGATTAGCCAGAAATATTACAAACAAAGAAACAGGGCACGTGGCCCACTGCAGTTAATTCTTAGGAAAAACAGGACAGTGTGGCTTGTAAATACGGCCTAATGTCCTAATGATCTGAAGTGTCATAATCTGTCAAGTCAGATCAATGCTTTATGCAGCCCAGTCCAGGCTTCTGACTGGCAACAGTCCTTCTGCTTCTCAAGCGGAACAATTTCTAGCTCTGTACCCAAGACCCTTTACTGAACCTGAGACCCTGTACAGTAAAAATATGTGGTCTATCACATTACTTATAGCAGTTCTGAAAGCAAATATAGGTGCCTTTTTATTTTCTATCAACTATATGCAACTTTTGGACAGTTGGGTACTCTGGGACTAACTGGTTCTAGAAAACACATGTGGAGAAAGTGTCTGGTGATACTCAAGCTCCACCTAGTGGGCAAAATATGCAGGATCCACTTGCATGACAACATTCTTTAGCAACTTAGTTAATTATTAATAAAAAGAACAAATACATATGTAAAACAATATTCTTCACAGAATTAGTTTCAAACTCAGTTATATACACACACATAGAACAAAGGTAGATGAGACTCTGTCAGGCAACGATCACTGGGTGGCACAAGAAGACTCAGCACATTGTGTGTGAGCAATACCTGCTGGGAGTTGATGCTATTTAAATTTTATGTACCAGAAAAACTTGGATTTGACACCAAATGTAGCCAGACAGTAGTTAACCTAGCACTTGGAAATATTTGATGAAGCATGTGTGGGAAATATCATCAACCTTTGTCCAGGAAATCAAATGACATTGTTCAAATTCTAAGTCACGGATTTAAAAATAGGTGGTTCACATTGCTATTCTTTGTTTGAACCACAAGTATTGATATAGTTGATGACAGAATGTTAGCATGTGTATGAAGTGCCAGGTGTCTATCTCTTGCATCTATTCTTTTTCTTTTTGACCAAGTTCATCTATTGCATTATTCTGATTCCCCTATTCCTGACTTTTTTGTCTCCTGCTGTGCCTCTATCCATGGCAGGAAAAGTATTTCCTTCACTGCAATCAAGCCATTTCCTGTACCTCTTAAGGGCAATTCCATACTAGGTGTGTTTTTAGACAGTTTTTATTGTACAATTACCTTGTTGCATTCTCAGAATGTTTGGAAGGAAAGAGGAAGAATTCAGAAAATGCCTTCCTATGTTTTACCCATGTCCCTTCTACCATTTTCCCAACCTTAGAAATCTAGTCATATGCTGCTACTGAAAAAATTGAACATCAATGCAATAGCCACTGGTACTGATAAGTCTTCGCATTCTACTTCTTCTTCAAATGTGCTTGTTGTTAATCTAATGAAGGTTTACACCTCATAAATATGACAGCATTCAACACTTTGTTCATGTTCAACCCATATTTAAACAGTAAGAGGTTTAAAAAGTCCTATTTGACCAAACTGACAACAACTCACACCTGTCAAGTCAAGAAGGAGGTATGAAGTAGCATAAAATTTGTTTATTTTACCTATTATATCATTCCCTTTTTAAAAGTTCTTACACATCTGAAACACACAACTGCACATGACAATTCATTAATTTGTATAATATTCCTCTTGCATCAAGAATATGCACATATGAATTAACAGGAGGACAAGTATAAAACATCAGCATCACAAATAGTTTGACAAGAGAATCTATTTCCCCTAACACAAGAGGGAAAAGTCTTTGTTCTTCTGTTCCGACATCTGAAGGCATAGAAATACACACATTATTCAACCAACTTGATCACAGTTGACAAAAGATTTTTAATATCAGAATGCCAGTTCAAATATTAAGGACAAGTGTGGCACAGTCTTCTTAGGACTGTTCCATTAAGAGTGTCCAGGAGTGGAGATTTCCCTTGGTGAAAACCTAGCACCAGATGTAGTGGCATCCCTTTGAACTCAGTACCTTTCCTGGGTAAAAGACAGGAGATGTTTTACTTTGGGAAGGTGCATGACACTCTTGATACTATGACACGATAGTTCTAGGCTGAATATAAAAATGAAGAACCAAAGACCAGCATGAGATGGTTCTTCAAAAAGAAAAAGCCTTACTGAAATTTTCAAACAGAAAATTCTGTAAAAAGATATGCTCAGTCATCAATGAAAATTGGAGAAGGACTTAAATTTTTACCATCATAGCATAGAGCTATTTTCCAGGCAAGTGATGTAAAATCGTTTATCATACCTAAAGTTTCAAGGATGACAATTCCCTAAACTCAAACTTCAAGAATGTGTTGCTGAGAAAATATAGTTTGCCTCTCTTCCTGGATATCACATCTAATATGACTTTAAATGCAGTGTGAAATGCAGCTTGATAAGTGTCATAGCACCTAAACTGTACAGCTTCTCTGCACTAAACCTGAAACAATTAGTAAAGAGGGAAAAAATTAAGACACTGGCTACTAAAGGATGGATGTAATAATATTTGTTCATTACAAATTAACTAATTGGCAAGTTGTGTGCTTTCCCTTTCAATAACAGATTTATCTTGAGTATATGTGTATGATGAGAGAGAAAGAGGAGAGAGAGATTTTGTACCAAAGCTATCAGTCCCATACTCTAATGTTATTTAGAGAAGGGACATGGTAGATATATCTCCAAATTGTTCGATGTTGCCAGTACAACGCTAACAGAAATGTAGCCTTTCCAGCCCATTTTTATGCATGCTTACTGTAGTATATGATCCATTAAGCTCAATAGCACTTGCACATCCAACTGCACACTTATTCTGTTGTTTGTAGAAAAGTATAGGAAATGTGTGAAACATATGATTCTGAAGTGGGAGAGGACAAAGAATACCCAAACATGGACCAGAAACTTAAGATACTGCATCTATTTTATGAAATAGCCACATGAAAAGAGGATCATTGTATCAGTGCAAAAACAAACTGTTTTAAACTGCAAATTTAGCATTTATCAGAAATCTTCACAAAGCAAAAGATAACTGTAAGTGTTTCTCCATTTCAGGCTGAGCTGCCAAGCTGTCCTGTATCTCACAATATGTGCAGTACAATCCATTGGGAATTTTGCCAGGGCAATCCCAGTTAAAATAAACAAGTTCATTCTGAGTTATACCTTCAAGAAACTTCTAGTTTAGATGGTTAGGATTGTGAGGGGTCCCCATATATAAGAACTGCCAGATCTCACAAAATGGAAGTCATTTACAAAAGGGCATTTTCTCAGTTTTTTCTTCAGTAGAACCCACCTATATGTACAGTCTTCTCCCCAAACAAGACCATTTTTGCAGCCACCCAAACATGCTATGATAATAGTACGAGTAATCATAATTTTAAACATGAACTCGTGCCACCAGCTTGTACAAATAGCTGTTTTGAACATTTTTTCTTTTCTTTTCTTTTCTTTTTTTTAAAAACCCCACCTACAAACACTTACGAAATTAAATAGCCTATTCTGAGAGAAAAGATACTTCACGGATTACAACCATGTGCAAGACAGGTACAAAAGAGCAATAGATCATAGAGGTTCCATAGTATGTCTTACACAAAGAATATTTAACAGTTAACTGTCACTAAATAAAAGATCCATAATCATTAGTCCAATAAATATTACTGAACATAATTCCAAGTAATTCCCTTTCTTTTTGGATTTGTTAATATGACAACTCATGGCATTGTGATCATTCAGTGTAAACAGTATTGATTTAAAAACAACTAGTGAAATCCATCATTTATATTAACATGATCCTGTTCAGCTCCCAATAGTATTAACAGTACTTGTGCAGGAAAAGGACATCCTTAAACATCCTCCAGCTTTCTTCCTTATACCCTTTATGCTGAGAAGTAAAATATTTGATTTGTTTGGAACAGGGGAGGAAAATTCAACAGTGACTCTCCAACTGCAGTTTGAAATGGTATAGTTCCATGATCTCTGCACAGCTTGGCTTTAACAGGAAACATTGTCTAAATATGTTATGGTAAATAGCAAGAATCCCATGACCTTTCCCTTTCGAATCCAGTGATTCATAATGCATCTGTCGCTGTGGAATAACATTTCAGACCCTTTTTTTTAAAAAAAGGACAATTAGCATCAGATTTCTTCTTAAATGCTGAAGAAAGTTGACATCTTTTTTGTTGTTGTCATATGTCAGTGGTATTAATATTGTCAGCCAGCTAAGCCTGGCCATCTGATGATCCTACAGCAATCATCTCTCCTCTATATATGTTATACTTTAACATAATGTATTTCCCAGTCCTAGTTCTCCAGTCACCTGTTTGTGTAGAGCCAGCAAGCAACTCAAAGAATAAGTCAAGGTGGAGGTGGAAGGAAACTAGGATATTGGTCTGAGATACTGAATGAACCCTCCTCAATCTGCATATTGTAATGAAATACCCTAATCAGGCTAAAGCAACCTTCATATTGGAATGGAATATACATTATCAAAGCAAATATGTACATATCTATAAATGGTAAAGTGGAGTGGGATTTTTGCAGGAAAAAGCAGCAGAAAATAGGGAGGGGATGGTATTTTTTTTCTTCCATTTCCCATTTATTCCTCCATATTTGTAGCCAGATGTATTTTTAATCTTAGAGTAAGTGGAGAGCAAATCAGGACAATATGTAGCAGGGGACAAGTTTTATGTAGAATGGTATCTGTTTTATATGAATTGTTGTTTTGTAGATTGTTTTATATGAATTGTTGTTTTTAGGCAATGAATTTTTGCCTATTTATTATAATCCGCTTTGAGTCCCCTCAGGGAGAAAGGCGGGGTAAAAGTGATGTAAATAAATAAATAAATACACACACCAAAACAATCTGGATTTGGTAAGTCAATGCTTGTGTGAATTCCTTGGATTCAATAGGTCTACTCCACATGGAATTAACAATTGGTTTAGGCTAAAAGGTAAACACATTCTCTGCTTTCCCCCTGAAAACAGAGTGTTGTTCTCACATTAGGATCCCCATGCTAGCTTTCTGCCTGGGTCACCCCTACCTTCAGGAACTGGGTCACAATATGCAGCTGGTCTGAAGACCACAAAATTCTCCCCAGAAAGCACTTCCACTGAATAAAACAGATTCCCTCCCCCTTTGTCCATGACATCAATTCCCTTTTTAAAATAATTGGGCAATATCACAGCAGGGAAGACTCACTGTGGGTTGTTGTTTTCTTTAAAGGAATCAAAGAAAACCCTAACTAGTTGAAATGTGCAACTTTGGTTTATGTTGGAACCCATCAAAAGGGAGCTGCATGGCACAGCTGTCTGTTATGTCACCAATTTGAAAGTATTTGCCAAGACAACAACAAAATAAACTGTAATATAAAACAACATACGGATATTTAAAAAAGGAAAAAGAGGAAAAATTCATTTGATTTTTTTTGTCACATCAATAGATTAACTCAGCAGTTTCTAGAGAAGCTGGCTGCTCACCAGAAGATAGCTTCTCTTTCCAGTTACATGCATTTGTCCTCAGTTTAATAAATATAAAGTGACAAATCTATCTCACCTATGTTATGTTCTACCAGCTTACTTGACTGCTGACTTTCTGCTCAACCACCTGTTTTTCAGTTTTTCAGAAGCATTCCCCAGTCAATGTATGATCCTTGTGCCTCTACTGGATGAAGCTGATTCCATGATGAATACACATTGGTTTTGTCTATGAGTATTGTGCAAAAAACAAAGAAAAGTCTCTGTTCCATTGATGGAATCACCTATGAAGTGAGTTTTGAATAGCTTGGGGGAGAAAACCTTCGCCTCAGATACTTTAGGACGTAGAGTGGAAGGCAGCTGACCAAAGTGATTACTGTCACCTTCCACAAGAACGACAAGGTTGCAATGAAGTAAACATCTGCAAGAGATGAGAAAATGTCTCAAAGAGCAGGCAAACTAGGATTAGGGGATGCAAAGTACCTTGAGGAGAACAAAGCAGCAAGGAAATGTTCCATAATTAAAAATTACTGTTACTCAAGTACATCATGTCACTTTCCAAATAAAGAAAAAAAAATGAGTGAAGACCCCCTTGCACATTTTAGGATAATAGCAATGCTTTATAAGGGATGTTTATAGGTGGTTACCTACTTTGGCAGTAATTACCATAAGTCCGCGAGCTATAATTCAGAAACTTTACAGGAAAACCATTAAGAATGACTCAGTACACTCCAAATATTATCACAGACATAGCATTGCCTCACTGTCATTTATGAGCTGGTTAGAAATCTTAGTGTACTATTTCTAACCAGCTCATAAAGGACAGTGAAGCAATGCTATGTCTTTGTGGTAGAGTAACAAATCTGGCAAGCTTAGTGCAGCCAGAGGGAGAGGGGGCATTTTGGGGGGGGGGGGGGGTGGTATAGTTGGGGAAGAGAGTTTTGGATTCCATGAGACTATGACTTCTTGTGATATATCTCTGCAACATCCCATTTTTGCTCCACTACTGGTGGGAAACCACCATAAACACATGACCAGTTGTGGAGTTTTCCACTGAACTGAAAAGCAGCACTCTTTCCACATTCATCAGCCCCTCAGCCCTCCTTTCAAGGAGAAAAGGTTTGTCCTCTCTTTTTAAGGCACAGATCCCATATGATCATGGAAGTCCTAGTTAGTACTTAGGTAGGAGATTAAAAATGAATACCAGGTCCTATAGGATGTAATGTCAGGAAGCATTTGGCAAAAACACCTCTGAATGTTCCTTGCCTAAGAAAACTCTATGTAATGCATGTGGTCACCATAAATCAATAGGCAACTTTAAGGCATATGCACACATCTCTTTATTTAACTAATCAGATCAGATATGCATTGCGGGGTGGGGTGAAATCTGCTGAGTGCAATATGATCAAATAAATTATTTCTGAGATGTGTAGATATTTAAACAATAATTTAGTATACCATAAGTGGTGCATTTATGGTTTTGGCATGGTGTTAAAGAAGATCAGGGATTTATGCCATTACTTTTTGAATGATTCTCATTGTTAATATATGATTAAGTGCAAGCGGGGGGGGGGGGGGGGAGGGGGAGGAAACACTTTCAGCCTAAATGCAGAGCTGGCTTTGAGCAAGTACCCTGCATAACAATCAGAGCCAAACAATTATCCCTGTTTCCCTTGCTCTGCAATGAATGTGTGTGTGTGTATGTGTGTGAAATCTCTTAATCCCCAAAAGCTGGGGGAAGAGGTTTTACCTAAGTGCGTGCAAAGGTCCCTCACGAGCCACATTATATCCATTAACCAGAGATTCCCCATACTTGATAAATGCTGTAGTTTGCTAAATGCAGTGTTAGATTAAATGCAATCATTTGAACTAAAATGTTTTTAAAAAATATAAATTTAATGATTTAATTTGAAAAAAAATGAAGTTAGGAAACTATTTATATTTTTCTGTCTTATCTCTTTAAAAACAGGTATTTCCCTATACCTGAACATTGCATTTAAAATGTAGAATAGAATTGCAGGTGGCTGTAAAATGTGGAACTGCTCAAAATAACAATGAAATGACATTAAAACAAAAAAAACACTCTCCATATTTAGATTTTTTTAATTAAAGAAAAGTATCAAGTTTTGAATTTGAAAATACAGGCCTGAATACTATTAATAGAGATCTAAATATGAAATCTGATTATCAACTAGCAAGTTGTCATTGCTGGACATAGTATGTAGACAATGACCTTCAAAGTGAATTTGCAAAAACATTGCATCAAGATATGTGAAGTAGGGAAATATAGCTATAAAAGTAAGGAAAAAATAAATTTCAAAAGTGGGAAGGTTCCATCCTTACAGATGGGCTTCAGTAATAGATAGATAGATAGATAGATAGATAGATGGATGGATGGATGTTAATAAAGGAAGAAATGTTTGAAAACCTAGCCTTTAAAGTAAGCAATGGCATCTGCAGATGTGGGAATGGAGCAATTTAAAGCAGCTTTGCAAAAGAGCAGTTGGGTAACTTATGTTTTCCTTGATCTTTCAGCCATTTTATTACTTCATTTGTTCCATTTCCACAAGATTGCACTAATCCTTTATAGAGATCTTTGCTATATTTGCTACACTGCACATTGCCCCAGAACTACAGATTATTTCTTCTTCACTTGACAGAATAAGTTTATTTATTCATTTGAAAACATGAGAGAACCATCCTAGGTAAAAAGATGGAAGACTCTAAATATCAAGAGATTCTCTCCATAGCCTTGTCATACTACTGCCAGAAGGTTGGAAGTAATGAAGGAACCTGGGGTGATGTACAGGAGTTATTATCCCTTGCCATATCTTTTTCTTTTGAAAGATTAAAAATGTCCTCTCACGCCAAGCAAAGGAACAGAATTTATTTTGCTCAATTTCCTCCAAGACTGGTCTAAACGCTTTCCCATATTCGAGTCATTGCTCAGAGCTGGGAAGACTTGTATTTCCAAGGGATCATTCTCTTCTTTATTCCCATCCATATACCATCTTTTTATTTCCATCTTTTCTGAAGTCATAGTTTTATCTCATAGAAATAGGGTGGGTGGCCGCCCAACCACTCCATTGGATTACATGGTCACATGTAACCCATTTTCTTACTATTATAATTTATCATATCTGTATTCTGGTTTAATCTATGTTGTAAACCACCTTAATCCCATATGGGGAGAAAAGAAGGATATAAATCAAAGTAATTAATTTTGCAGACTGCCAGTATTCCTCTGAATTTTGTTGTAACTGACATTCCGGTTTGTCACTGAAATTCAATCGAAATCCATGAAATGGACTATAACCAATGGGAAAATGAACTAAATGCCATATACTTAATGGAAAAATCAATTCCAAAGGCAATATCATAAACAATTTAGTTCTCAATTGCTGTCATAATAAATAAAAGCAGTTTGAGTACATTTAATTCACTTACACAGAATTGATTTTGGCTATATTCTTTTTAATTTATGTTGTCAGCTGCCTTAATCCCATTTCTGAAGAAACAGTGGAATATAAATTAAACCAACCAGTGAATCAATCAATCAATTTTGTTGGCTTCCAGTGCTCCCCCAAATTTTTCTTTCACTGGCATTGTGGTTTGCCAGTGAAATTCAGCAGTAACTCACTAAATACAAAAAATAGGAAAATGAACTCATTCTTTCTACTAAGTTAATGGAGTGATTAGTTTCATAAGTAATATCATAAAGTTTAATTCCTTTTCCGATTAAACTATAGCAGTATTTTGTACATTAAAGCCAATTTAAGTACTTTTTATTAATTTACATATACATATAAAGTTGGTTCCCAAAGATCAATGCGAGGCTGTTCTTTTTGCTGAAATGATCAAGGAGAAATTTAAGGAATTTGTGACTTTTTGATGAATATTTAATTATTTAATGAAGAATTTAAAAAAATAATTGCAATGATTTAAAATTTATGTTACGTTTTGTGCTTCTTTCAAGTTGTATATTTGACTTATGGTGATCCTATACATTTCACAGGATTTTCTTAGGCAAGGCATACTCAGAGGTGGCTTTGTTGGTTCCTTTCTCTGAAATGTAGCCTACAGAAACTGGTATTCATTAACAGCCCCCATCCAAGTACTAGCCAGGACCGACCTGCTCAGCTCAGCTGGGATCTCATGCCCTTATGGTATTTCAATTCCTCTGTTTAATACATAGTGACAAAATCAAATAAAAAATAAATTAAGGGAAAACCTTGACTACTTGACCATCCCCAAAAAGTGACCCACTTCAGCTGTCCACACTCCATCACAGAAGTCACCATGGAAACATTCAATGACACAGCTGTGAAACAGGAATGAAACCGCTGGCTGGTATTGTCCTTGTTTGAGCTCCATCTTCAGCACTGGAGGGTGGATTCTACTATTTTCTGGTACCCTGAGATACCACTGATAAAATATAATTTTATGACCTATCAGTATTAACCAAAGTCCATTTCATGAAGTGCCTTGTTAAGCATCAAAGTAAAGTAGTCCCTCCACTTTCAATGAGGTAAGGGTGCTGGACCTCCATGTGGATTTTAAAAAATCTCATTTGTTAAAAAGGCTATTCCTTTTTTATCTTTTATACTTTCATTGAAATCTCTAGGTTATAATTGTATAGGCAAAAGAAGTTGACCATAAAGTGACACTAGAGTACTTAAGAGAATCCTAAAAAGACCATATTAATCACATCTGTAAATATTCAAATCCACAAAAGTTAAACCCACAAATATGGAGGATCAACTGTAGAACTGGCCCTAGGCTTGCAAATCCTTTCAACTGTAAAATTTTGACACATACAAAATAATGCTTCTTACCAATGAACTCATGTAAGAAGACCAACGAGGCAATGTAGCAGGAAAGGCTGAGTAATTCTGCCACTATCATGAGCCAGTGCCAGGTCTGGATTGTCAATGCCACCATCAACAGCTCAGTGAGGATCAAGGATGTGAAGGAAATCGCCACAATGTGAACAAACTCTGATTCAAACAGCAGAAGTGCCCCATACATGATAATGCTCCCTGTTACATGGAAAGGAAAAGGATATGTGGTTACAGTCCTCACAAGCAGAAAGTACATAAAACAATTAGAATCCATATTATTTAAAATATTCTAGTTGTTTGAATTATCCCGGTTGTCTGAATTCAAATATCATTATCAACAGCATGGCAGCTTCTACTCATTTCAAACAGAGACATGGGAAGTCTAATTTAGCATATTTATTTATTCCTTGCGGGTACCTGTTTCCTGCCCATACTCCATTAAGTGCAGGAGAATTTGACTTCTGAATGTACTAAATGCTGAGTGCAGTTCATTATATGCCTCATCCTCATAATGGATGAAGTAACTTAAGCTCCCTTCTTTCTGTTTGGTACATAAGCTTTGTATGTAACTACTGTATCTGAAATGTACCGAGTACTTTACACATATCATTAAATCTTCACAGCATTATAAGAAAAAACTCTGTTGCTTCATACAAAAGGCTCAGATGGTCCATCATTGTGTCCCACAATGGCTAAACAGATATCTCTGTACAGAGGCCCATAAACAGAACATGATGCTATTAACAACATTTCATTCCTGATCCCGAGCAACAATAACTGAAAAGCGCACCATATCTGGTACAGAAGGTATCATTTTCCTCTATTAATTTATCTAATCATGTGCTAAAATCTATCATGGTTTCCTGCAGAATCCCACAGTTTAATTGTCTACTTCCTTTTAGCTTCACCAGATGCCCTTGGTTCTAAAATTATTACATACATAATTATCTGCATAATAATGTTATACCAACTCTGTACGTTAGAACATTGTTCTTACATAGTGCAGATGGGATTCAGTTTAGCCCTAGATCTTGGAAAAATACTTTTTTGGTCACGCTGGCTGGGAGATTTTGGGAGTTGTAGTTCAGAAAGAAACTTTTCAAGATTCAAGTACCCTATTAGGCTAAGACAAGGATTTGCTCAAGCAAGTTCTTGACTGGAGTTGGACAGGAGCCTTTTCACAGCTATCTTCTTAAGCTTAATTACTGAACTGAGCAGTATTTACATTCAGGAAAACACTGAAAACTTGTATTAAGAGACAGAAAGGGAGTGAGACTGAAAATCACTTTGCATCCTGCATCTGGATGATCTGAGAATAGCTACATGCCCTTCCAGATACTCAGCTGCAGACATAACTCATGTCATTAGGATGAGTAATCTGCACTGATGAGTAATCCTGTTTGAAGAACAATTCTAACAGTGACTCAAGATTAAGCCGTAAAACACAAACCCAGGGAGTAACCTTTCCACCATCTGCCTCATTTTGGGCTATCCCTGATCTTGGACCATAGCTCCTAGCCAAACTGCATGGCGTGATCCATCAAGAGGTGAAGTCATCTGACCCACAGAATGTAACAGGAGAAGGCACTTGGCTGAAACCTCTTTCCCACGATGTCTCACTCTTTCTGACTGTCCAGAAACTGTATTCCCTGTAGGAAGGTCTTGATACAGTTCTAGTAAATGATTCAACTCTTGAAAAAACCAATTTTTTTTGTAACATTTTCTCCTGTGGCTCCGTTACCCTCTTAATGTCACTTACGTTCCGTATCTTTCTTTAATACAGGAGGAGGAGGAGGAGGTGGTGGTGGTTATAGTTTAAGTAGGAGAACCGAGCCCCTGTGAATTTGAAGCTGAACTAGGAAACAGATTGACATGGGTTGCAGTCATTGGCTTGGTTTGCAAGTGTACAACAAGGGCACTATAGCTATGGCTTTCCCCAGCAAGAGCCTTCCCCAACTGGGGCATCATTGCACATCAAGCACATCCAAAGCATTCACACCAGGACAAAGCCTGGTGTGCTTAAGTTGAACATATGTCTTCTCAGGTTCTATGCCACTGAACTCTGTTGTATAGTCTCCTTCTCTGGAGGTTTTTAAGCAAAGGCTGGAGGCCATCTGTTGAGACTGCTTTGATTCCTGTATGGGAGGGGTTTGGACTAGATGGTCCTTGTGATTTCTTTGAACTCTATGATTACTCTCTATTACTCAAAGTCATGAGAGGTGTCCAAGGGATGTGTGAAAGGGCTATAATTGATCTTCTGTAAAACATCAGCATCTTGAATTTGAGACTGTAGCAGCAGAAGCAAATCCCTCAGTCTGCTACTATGACAATTTGCTGGTGGCCTTCTGTGATCCAACACAATCACAAGTGGCCAGATGGCAGTATTGCAGCTATCTATTAAACCAGGATCAGGTGACATAAAGGACTAACAAGGTTTCATTCAGTTCTGGGCAGCTGCTAATCCTGGCTTTGTTTCTTGATTGGAACAACCCACTAATAATAGGGATGTGAAATACTGTTTTTCCTTTGAGCAGATTATCTCTGGCTTTTCTCCAGTTAGTCATCTTGTTTCCCCAACATCCATTCCACATGCTTCTCCTTGTAAATGGAAGTACAAAGATTGAAACCATGAACTGTGTAAATTCAAGTAGACAGAATGAAAGTAAGCAGGACTTTCAGTGGTCAGGGAGGAATAATGAGTGTATATGCACATTCAAGAGTTTGGAAGACTAACAAAATCAGAACTTATTAAATAGAGTCAGAAATAAGCTTATAAGCATATTTGGTTTGGGCTCCTAAGTCTTCCTTCTTTGAATTTGGGTTAATTTGCTGCAGACATCTGGGGCATATTCATTAGCATATACACATCATTTATAAAAACTGAGAATTGATCAATTTATGTCAATGCTATCCAATCAAACAAATGAAGATGCTTACCTTGGTATATACTGATCAAAACCCATATCAAAAATGTCTTGTATGATAATGGCCTTCCCTAAAAACACGTGGACAAAAATATGAAAATTAGTCTGATTTATAAAATGTTAAACTCATATGAAGAAACATGTAGAAATAAAGTAGAAGACATGTCAAACCTTTAAAAGATCCTTGTAAAGCTCTGGGTACAGCATGGCAACTTCTGATTTGACATCTTTGTCCAGTACAAGAGAAAACACTGGAAACATTGTATAGAGAGTAGAGTACCTAAAAGCAACAACAGAAGAAGTCCTCAGTGAGTCTTACAATATCCAATAAAATCTTTCAAGTGTTTCATACTCATGGTTTGTTCTGTGATAGCTTCCATCTTCCGTTTTCTGTATACTGCACAAAAGTATTGGAAATTATAAAAACTTGGTGGTAGAAGTGGCAATGAATTCTTCTACCATCTAGTTTTTTTTAAAAACTACTGCTATTATTGTTCCACAACTCTAAACAATCAAATATTAGGGATGGAAAACACACACTTCAGGAGTTTTTATTTGTTTTGAAATTTGTATTCTGCTTTTGTCTTCCACAAGGGAACTCCAGATTGCATTACATCATTACTGCCTGCTTTAACACCTGTCCCTAATCAAATCCATGATCTTATCACAACGGCTTGATTCAAGTGGCTTTGTAAAGGAGAGCCTTCAAATTCTCATTCTGATAACAGTAGCTATTCACAGGAAGAAAAACAGTTGACATTCATAGATAGTGCCACTCATTGCTATAAATGCTTCCAAAAAGATGCTTTTAAACATATCTCTTTTCATTTTCAAGTTTTTATTTAAATACCGGGGAGAAGTTCTTGGTTCTTACCCAATGATGAGGAAGCCCTGGTAGAGAGGGACTGAAGCAAAGTAAAACACCGAAGAGAAGACAGCCTAGGGAATAAAAGGAGAATTCTTCTTAGGCTTCCAAGCAAAGAACATCTGCTGATATGAATTCATCTGGATGGTTTTTATATGGGAAGTGCTGGCCTATTACTTGAATGTTTAGACAACACTGGAACTTGAAGATCATAGGCAGTTACAGACAGCAGGTATTTCCTTTACATCAAAACATATGCTCTGTATACCCATCCCCTTTCAGATTCTAAGAAAACAACGGATTACATGCTCTTTGAGAACAATTTCATTGCCCTTAAGACCAACTGTATGTATCCATACATGGAATCTCTACTCTAGCCAATTCTACCATAGCAGGCAAGGTAAACAGCAGTTCCTCCAGAATTCTTTCCTGAACATGCATAAACAAGAAAAGAGAAAGAAAGGGAGGATGAGAATACCTCACCAACATTAAAAATAAAGCATAGATTTTTCCATCAAGTATACATCTTAAGAAACATAGAGGTCAGTGAATGAAAGAAAAAGTAATCCCTGGGTGCATTGGAAATAAACTTTCAAGTGGTCTCTAGAAGGTTCAAAACATTTTTGTTAATGTATACAAGGCTTTCCTGACCTGATAGTTTTATTTCAGATGTGTGTGTAGTTTAATTTGAATAAATGTTTCCTGAAACATGCTGAATTACCTTTGTTTTATGTGATGCAGGAACCAAATCCCTACCCTTTTCATGTTGTTGCTGCCTATGGTGCCAAAGAACCAGGAATGCACCTACTTTATACATCACTAGCTGAGGTATGCCTATGTTGATAATTCTGAGTGGGTTTACCTTACCATAGATGTAATTAATAATTGGTTTTATCTCAGTTAGCGATTTAAATGAATAAAAGCTTGGTGTGCCAAGAAAAATGATAGAGAATTCACATTTTGACAGAAGCAAAATATTTCTTCAACTATTATTTATAGAAAGATAGATTGTTTTTGCTATATATCACTGATAAATACTATTTTTCACATTTGTACCTTCATCCATCTCTTTTACCTGGAATTCCCAAGAACATAAACAAAGGTAGCACTGCTCACCTGCATTGTACTGATGCACAGGCTTCTATGGATCACAAATTGGCTGAGAGCTGCAGATCTTTTATAGCTGTTCCTCCCATGCACCATCAGTAACCGGCCCAAATGCTTAAATTGAGTGATGGAGAAGTCTGCTGCAAGGGAAGCTTGCTTTCCTTCCTAGGGAGATGATTAAATGATTTAAAAACCTGCACTATAAGAAGCAACAATTCTCCTGCCAGGGGTTAATAGATATGATTCAAGTTCAGTTCCATTTACTATCTTTATATCAGCCTACCTATCAATTGTGACCATATGATTCAAGCCCTGCTCCATGTGTCCTCATTGGGAGGAATTAGTACTGTGATAGAAAGTAGAGGATAGTGCCTCCCTCAGAACAGGGATCCCAGTACAGATCAGAAACCTACATTTTTATTTCAATGCATAAAGGAAAGTATAGTTTTACTCAAGGGTGGATAGCCACAGTTGAATTTTCTGTTCTTGAGTTTGCAATTGAGCCACTCTTGCAAAAATGTGGGAAAACAAGGCAAAAACTGGAGATTTACTTCTGGCTTGGAAAAGAAATGTGTGTACATGCAAATGGATGATGCTTTGAAAAGAGGGAATATATCATTTTCTTCTTGGTCAGAAAAATGGCAGTCTGGGGAGATTAAGAGCAGAAAAACAACCTTGAAGCACCATAGCCCCAAGGTTGTACTTTGCCCATCCAGGAACAGCTAACTGCTAATTATTCGGTGTAGTGCATCAACTCTAAGCCTATCTTTTTAAGTAAAGCAAGTTACATTTGGGTTAACTTTGGAGTTAAAAAGTAATAATAATGTTCCAAAGAAGGCATGGGCATACTGTAGCTTTCTGATCTCATTAAGCCACTAAACTGCTCATTTGCGACACCATCTACCAGTCTCATAAAACTTCCCAAGATTTCCCTTTAGCCCCCTAACATTTTCCTTTAAATCTCCCCAATACAACAGAAAACATTTCAAGATGTTTCCACCCCACCCTCACAAGCACCCCCAGAAACCCTTTACCTTCAAATACCTATGATGAGCCTCTCAAAATGTCAACATGAAGGGAAATCAATTCTGGTCCCCATTTTGAGAGGCAATGCAGAAGTAAATAGAGGTATTTGAGTTTGCTGTGAAAGGGCATAGCCTACAAGAGGGGTGGGGGGTGGCCTGTGGTTCGCCATGCATTTGTGCCCCAAGACTTACCCTTCCTTCCACCCCAACTCCGCAGTCAGCCTCCTGAATCATACTGACATCATTGCCACCATCACCTGCAAGAAATAACATACAGATTTCAATGGAGAATCTTGGTGTTAATTCAACCCAGAAGGCATATACAGTGGCCAAGATCCCATGTGGTTATAGCATTCAAGCAATGGACCTTAGGGTGAACCATTTTGCTTTTTTGCTGGATCTCAGTGCACAAGCATAAATGTAATGTTGCAAACCTGATATAGATATACAGATAGATATAAATAGCGTACAGCTTTTTCTCTTTCCTCCATTTTCAGCTCTGGGTCATTGCATTTATGCAGGGTATTCCAAATATCACTTGTTTATAAACATTTATCTGGGCCAACCATTAGAGAGCAAATGGGTCACTATCTCAGTCACCCATGTGGACAATTCTAGAATTCTGGACAAGGGATACTCAACCTGTATATGACTATTAATGGATACCTGCACATTTAACTGGCCTTGGTGCTCAACGTCCATTTTCAAGGATAAAATCATCTTTTTTAACAACTAAGACATTGTCTCTTTTCCACAGGTCACCAAAGTGTTTCTAATCTGAGAGGGAATCAGGAAGATTTCAGTCTCTCACATCAACCTGGGCTCGGGCTGTGGCGCAGGCTGGAGAGCAGCTGCAATGAATCACTGCAATGAATCACTCTGACCAGGAGGTCATGAGTTCGAGGCGCACTCAGAGCCTATGTTTGTCTGTCTCTGTTCTATGTTAAAAGGCATTGAATGTTTGCCTATATGTGTAATGTGATCCGCCCTGAGTCCCCTTCGGGGTGAGAAGGGCGGAATATAAATGCTGTAAATAAATAAATAATAAATAAACCTGAAGCTTAGAGACCCAGTATTGCTGTACCAGGCTCCAGAGAGGTGCCTTACCTACTGCGCAAGTCAACTTCCCAGTTCTCTCCTGCAGCAAGCGTACAATCTGAGCCTTCTGTGTTGGGGCACACCTGCAGCAGACTACTGCTGGACACTGACACGCTAATTCCATAAATTCATACTCGTAGTATTTCAAACACACCTATTACAAGAAACAGATAAACAAGGGCTATGTGATATACACATTCTTTCTTTCAACAACCCATTTCTTGTTTAATATGACTGCTAAGATAAGTCAGTTCTCACCTCCAAAGAATCACCCGAAATCACCAGGGCACAGTCATGTTTGCGTCGGAAAGCATTAAGCTCCAAGTGAGCTTCTCCACGGTTAGTCACCTGCAAAAGCAAAGAAAGGTAAAGCCTAAATATACAAAATATTGCATTAGGGAATTATGATTTTTTTAAATAAAAAGAGGCAATACGAAATTGTGTGACTCAAAAGCAAACAGGATTATTAGCCCTGAGTTAAACACAAACAGAACCAAGTTTTTAAAATGGATTAATCTGAACAAGATTAAGACTTCATAAACTCATAAAGCTGGAAAAGATCACAAGGACCATCCAATTCAACTCCCTGCCATGCTAAGCAGGATAACAAAAACTACACCAAGTGTAGGATATCAGGTCCTTGCTAAGGTCTGCATTCCTTCTTCTGAAACCGGTGATGTTCCAAAGGACAATTGTTTGGCCTCAGCAAACAAAGAACATAATTATGGATGTGATTCTTAACACTGTCAAGTATACAAAAAGGAAAAGACATTTTTATCTGGGCATTACTTTATCTTAACTTGTAAAAGGTTCCCTCCATTCCCTTTGCAGCAGAGGAACAGAACAAGAAAGATTAAATAATATAGGTAATTTGATCTGAGGTTGGTGTATGTTTGAATCATAGAATCATAGAATAGTAGAGTTGGAAGAGACCTCATGGGCCATCCAGTCCAACCCCCTGCTAAGAAGCAGGAAATCGCATTCAAAGTACCCCCGACATATAGCCATCCAGCCTCTGTTTAAAAGCCTCCAAAGAAGGAGCCTCCACCACAGTCCGGGGGAGAGAGTTCCACTGCCGAACAGCTCTCACAGTGAGGAAGTTCTTCCTGATGTTCAGGTGGAATCTCCTTTCCTGTAGTTTGAAGCCATTGTTCCGCGTCCTAGTCTGCAGGGCAGCAGAAAACAAGCTTGCTCCCTCCTCCCTATGACTTCCCCTCACATATTTGTACATGGCTATCATGTCTCCTCTTAGCCTTCTCTTCTGCAGGCTAAACATGCCCAGTTCTTTAAGCCGCTCCTCATAGGGCTTGTTCTCCAGACTTTTGATCATTTTAATTGCCCTCCTCTGGATACATTCCAGCTTGTCAACATCTCCCTTCAACTGCGGTGCCCAGAATTGGACACAGTATTCCAGGTGTGGTCTGACCAAGGCAGAATAGAGAGGTAGCATGACTTCCCTGGATCTAGATGTTATACCCCTATTGATGCAGGCCAAAATTCCATTGGCTTTCTGAGATAAAGACATCTGTATGGAATCTAGACATTTGGGCTCACAATACTGTATATTTGCTTTTAACCCAAAGGCTGGAAATTCCTCAGCCCTACAAAGTTTTAGGTTATTCTAAGCATCAAACTATCCTGGAAACTGTAGTTTAGTATGTTGTTACTGTTGTTGTGTGTCTTAAGTCATTTCTGATCTCTGTGATTCCAAAGCAAACCTATCATAAAGCTTCTTAGTTAGTTTTGTTTAGAAAATGTTTGTGCCTTTGCCACCCTCTGTAACTGAAACACAGTGTGGCTTGCCCTAGGTCACTAGAGCTTTCAATGGTTGAGTGGGATTCAAACTATGGCTTCCAAAGTCATAGTCCCACAGTCAGACCACTGCACCATGATGGCTCTCTGTAGTTGGGTGAAGTGACAATTATTCAAATTGAGATTCCTAGCCATTCCTCTCAAAATGGTCAAAGCTCAGTGGGGAATGAGGATAGCTGTAAAAGTAGTTAATGATGGTGGCACAAATATGGCATATAACATTTTATATGGTTGAGAAATTGTAAGAATAATGGCCCAGCAGCAACTTTAGTCGCTGACACCACAAGTTAAAAGAATCAAGAAGTAATCTGCTTGGGAAAATGCCTCAAACTGCTGCATTCCCCAGTTACAGGAAAGTATGGTAATAATTACTGGCTTTTCCAAAATAATCTTGGAACCTGACAGTTTGTCCAGCTTCCCCAGAAAAATACTGGCAATGAAATGTCTGGTTTTCTTACAGAATTTCTAGTTTCCTTACAAAAAAAACTAATGAATAACAATTTTGTAGGGGAAGAAGCTATGAGAATTAGAAGTTTATATGCATGGGTTTAGAAAGTTAAGTTAGAGTCTTCCATGTAAAAACTGTATCAAAGCAAAAGCTGTTATAGCAGGAATATATATTATATATGTTATATATATAAAAGACACACATCAGTTATTAGCATAAAAGTTATTCCATATTTTGCATTCTTTTGCATTTTATACATTGTCATCGGAGTAGTCTAAACACACCAGGTCAATTGCTTCTAACAAAAAATACTTTGTTCTTAGAACATTCTTCCCACTACAAGCATCCAACTTCATCAGATGCTTCTAGGTGTTGTGTAAATGCAACGATGATTGGAAAAAGATTAGGTTTGCATACTACTTTGTATCTTAATTGCACATTGGGGCTGGTGTCAGTTATGCCACTCAATTCATAATGTAGTTCTCTGGACAAGTGCTAAGTAAGCTAGTTTCATTCATATTACTCACCAGTCTAAATATATGAATGTCCTGAGTCCTGGTTACCAGATGTGCATTTTTAGCTGTACACGTGGCTGTTTCCAGTTTATCCCCTGTGAGCATCCATACCTAGAATTAAACAAATATTCAATATTATGAAATCCATAATAAATTAAAATACAAAAGCAAATGACAGAATGCTTCCCTTATGGCAAGCTTTTAACAAATACCATGTTTTAAAGATGCCTTTCACAAGAATTTTGGAGAGTAGAAGAAACACCAAATCAATCTAAGAACACTGTCCCATAAAAATGTGTATGCTAATCAGATCCAATAGCTGAGTTGCACATTATACAAAAACATGTGAAACCTGGGAACTGTAACACTTTAGACCACAACGATTTTAGTGTGATGTTCTAAAATGCTGTTCCACATGATTATGTCTATAAACAGAAATAACAACGAAGGAGTCAGAATGCACTATGTTCAAGATCTCTTCATACATGTCTCTTTCCCACACATTCATAGCAAGTATACCATAAGACCATTCTACCCATCTCCAGTCTAAAGAGACACAGTCCAGGTTCTCCATCTTTGGTTCTCCAGATGTTTTGGATGTGAAGCCCTCAGAATCACTAAAACTGACCATAGTGGTGGAAGCGTCTGGAAGTTAAAGTCCAAAACATCTGGAGAACAAAAAGTGTTGAACCATTGCACTAGAATCTTCCATTAATACTTTTGTGATAAGTAGATAAACATTTAAAGCCATTTCATGTGTAATTGCAAAGTAATGGATGCTTATCCATGTTTGTTCCATTATAACTGAGTGCCATTAGATGTCTGAAAACAGCTGATATACATGAAGGTTTAACATCTGGCTCCCAGGGGTTTGTGCTTTGAACTTATTTTCAGACATAACAGAAAAATTCAGATGCCATGTTACAGAAACTAGGAAGCAATTTTTGAAAATGGCACATTTTCAATGACCTGTTTATCAGCTCTATGAACTCTGGGGGAAAAAGCATAATTAATCTCTATTACCCCTCTTTAAATCCAAAATTGTGCCTATCATACTGAGAATCAAAAGATGACATTCCAATACTATTTGGGTAGCAAGAGATTGCTTTGCTGTTCATTTCACCAAACCATTGGATATATGGACATTTCAAAAGCTTCCAAGATCTTAATCCTTATTAATGAAACTGACAAGTGGTTTCTAGTGAGCATGATACTGACAAAACTAGATGACATTTTTTTCCAAAGGTTTCTGACAAAATAAAAAGGAATATATTGGAATTTGAGAAGGGTTTTAAATATAAAATCAAGAGACCTTTTTTTTTTGTAAAATCAAGAGACTACCAGTGGCATTTTTGAAAATAGGTGCTCAAATTTATAGTTAATGCAGTTTGTGCCAGTGATGTGATACTAGTTGTTTTATAAAGGGATTTTAAATTGGTCCATGTGGCAATTGTCTCTATATAGCAGGCTGTCTGTGTGTAGAAAACCCATCAAGAAAGGTTTGTGTTTGTGTGGTGGCAATTTTGGTATCCACAAAGTGAGTCACTGTACATCATAAGGTGACAGCTGCCAAATGTAGCAGTTTAAATAGGCCTTTGCAGGGTAGACAGTATATGTGCACAAGACCTCTAGTTCAGGGCTTCTGAAACATTTCCACTCATGACCCCTTTTGGCCCAAGAAATCTTTATCTTGTGCATCAATCCTCGGAAGTTTCAGAAAGATTCACACAAAGATTTTATATACCATTCACCTGGGGTCACGCAAAGATTCACACATCTATGGACTTTTGGGGATTTTAAAAAAAATTATAAACAAAAACATTTATTCCCCCAAAAAGCCACAACAGCAAATCCCTTGAATGTCTGTCTGTCTATAGTCACACAATTAACCACATAACTTTAATTTAGCACAGATTTATACTAGTACTTGCTTACTTTAGTCCTCTTTGCAGATTCAATAATTTTATTTATTATAAGACTAACTCTAAACGGCTGGCTGCTGCTCTTTGGACCTTTCCGATGTGGAGTATTGCATTCTGGGAAATGTAATTTAGGGCAGAGCCTTTTGAATTCTCTGCCACAGGGGGCCTCGCCTTCCTAAACTACATTTCCCAGAATGTGGCATTCTCAGTCTCCTGCCCAACTCTGCATAAGCAACTTCCTTATGGCAACCGGCAAAAGTGTCTTAATTTAAACACTACCAATGGCATTTTGGCCAAAGTTGCTTAATGTTTATACTGAATATTAAACTGACTTTGGGAGGCATCCAAATGTTAATGAAAATGATTGGTGAGTGTTTCGATCCTCCCCCCCCCCCGTTTCCTACATGTTTCTAATATCGATTCGCATGCACTAATATAACAAATTTGACATGACCTACGAGGAGTAACAATATTTTTGCACACCACTAGTATGCACATGACAAATATATATTATTGCTAATGTAAAGGTTCTAAAAAGACAACAGGTTTTTAACTTCCACTTTCTTATTCTTTGTGGATATCAAATCCATTTGAATTCAATGTTCTTTAACGTCTCAAGGTTGTGTTTACTTCTATGGAGAGCTACAAAATAAGCACAAATTTCAACACATAATGCCATCCTAGTATACTCCCTCTGCTGGCTATTCCAAGACAGGCACCCAAAATCTCATAGTTACAGATGCAATTTCATTTCTCAAATGGCACTGTTTGCATTTCACAGGTGTATGGGAGGTTGGATTAGGTGGTCAGGTTTGCTAACAATGCAAATGGGAATGTTATCATTCAAGCAATCATATAGAGTCAGTGTGCAGGTTATTCAGAAGAAGGACTCTAATTTGTAAAGCTCTCCAAGGAGGGGGACCCTAATAATCCTCAAAATCTCCAATACATGTAGCAAACTGTCATGTAAGAATATTTATCATAACCCTTTTCCAGCTGTGCTAGTTTTCTAAATGCAAGTACATATTTTTATAAAAGAGAGCAACATTCAAATTATGTCTTTTTAACATTCTCCCTGTGTTTTAAGTATTTTTGAAGATGTGTTGTACTCCTGGGGAATTGGCTTCACCCATCCTGCATCCTCTCTAAAACGATGCATGTGCGAGACTCACCCCCCATTTTTTTACTGCTCAGTACTGTACTGTCTGATCAGGAAAATGCCAACAACATTATACTTTTAGCTTAATTATATATATTGTGTTTAATGCTTCTAGTTTGACCATACCTTAATACCAGCATTTCTCAGAGTTTCCAGAGTTGGCCTGACATCTGCCTGAAGTTGATCTTCCACTCCAGTTAGACAAAGCAGCTCCATCTCCATCTCCAGGCTTTCTATCACAGTGGCAACCTTCAACGAACGGTCATGAACACTCAACTTTGCTTGGATGTAGCGAGCCTATTAGAAACACAACCAATGAATACTCATTATGCACTAGGCTAGCACCAGGTGTGGACAAACTGTGGTCACATGCACTTACAAGGTTGCTTTTGCATTCACATCAGTTATGGCCAAAGATTGCCCAACCATACATCCCACCTCTAAATGTAACAACTTGGGGAGCAAGGAGCATGTGTCCAGAGGCTTCTAGAGAATAATAATACCATGCCTCTGCTGTCTCCAAGGTCTGGAGGGCAGGGGAGAGGGTCAGGCCAGATATTGCTGACCCTGATTCATGATGTAAACTACATGGAGAAGGAGTCTGAACTATCTTAAGGATATTAGCCATCCACAGGATGAACAAGACAATTCAAAAGGGGAAACAAACAGGGAGCCAAATTAATCCCCTTTCTCTGAAGTATGCACTTGTCACTGCCAACATAGGTGGCTGAAACCTCCCAGCTAGAATGCTAACAGGCCCAGGAGCAAAAGGAACATTGCAGGAAACATATGGTGAGGGCAGCCCATGTGTTTTTAGCTGCTTTCCCTCCCTCCTGAAGCCAGATGTGAAGAAAAAAGACTAAGCTTGTGTTATAAGAGTCTTTATCTACTGGAAGAATATGGGGAAATTGTGAGCCAATTGGCTATCATCCATAGGCTTGATGTGGGTCATGAGCTGCCAGCTGGCTGCCACTATTGGAGACTAAGAGCACATCCAGACCAGCATAGTAATCATAACTCATTTTTATTTCAGCTCTGTCCTTCACTGCCCTGAAATAGGTTACACAGCACCATCAACACAGGTTCAGCTTTTAACATTTTGCTGCCTGAGGCAAAGCATAATCTGCCACTCCCTTCTTCTTCCAGGCAGAGAAGTCAGTGAGACTATTAGCTGAAACTTGCTTCTGCAATAGTGATGGAGTAACATCCGTTGTGGTATCTGAGGAAACCAGGTAATTTAGTTCTCTTTTGCAAGCACTGTCAGAAGCAGCAGAGGATATTATAGTAATCCAAATTGGAAGATATAACAGATTAATTATTCTCCAAGAAAGGAAGGACAAAGTGAAATAGTCCCCCTTGAATCCTACGTAATCTATATTGCTTACCTCAAAATCTTGATACTGCTCCTCAGTTAGGGATTTCTTTGCTACAACAAGGACCCTTAATCCTTCCCTTGCCATATTACCACACTGTAAAGTAGAAAAGAATTGCAATTATGGCTAGTTAAATTTTATTACATTAGAGTGAAGACAGAGACTGAGTATTATCCAAAGGAGGAGGAGGAGGAGGAGGGGGGGGGGGGGAGAAGAAGAAGAAGAAGAAGAAGAAGAAGAAGAAGAAGGAGAAGGAGAAGAAGAAGAGAAACTTAATTGTTCCCTTTTGATTCTATCAATTACGAGGGAGAGATTTACATTTCATAAACTGTTTTAATGTTGTAATATTGTTAGTATAACTAGTGCAGAAGTAACCTGTTGTTTACGAAATTGATCTTATCATTAAATTGTAACCATAGTTGTCACCTCCTTTGGCAATAATTATGAAGATTTATGTCACAGATGAGAACTGTGTGGCTTGAACAGAAGAATCTGTCAATTTTGATTTCTCTCCCAAACAATTTTTTCCAAATAATTATTTGCTTCTTAAATATTTAAGAAAGGAATAAAATGGAGTACATTATTGTCACAAATAAGCTAAATTCTCATTCATCTTACAGCATTCCCTGGACTAAGACCATTTGGCTGTCAACTTCTCATGCTTAAAAGAAAAATCAGAGATGACATGGACCATGTTACTTGCTCCATACCTCTTCCTCAAGCCAGTCATTGTACTGAACAATACCAGCCATCACGACATCAGCTCCTTTCATGTAGAATGTTATTTCCCCTGTAGATTCATCCTAAAAGAGGAGGGGAAGCAGAAAAAATGTTTTAGCTTTATATTCAAGGAGTGTCAATGAAGTAGTTGTGCTCCTAACAGAAAATGTGATACTATAGGCAGGAAAAAAAACATGGAAGGAACAGAAATAGTGACTTATAAAAAAGTCACAAAAAAGAAAGAACTGTCTGACTTACTAAAGCAAACTTTTAATCCAAAACTATCTGCAGATGAAACATTGTTGTAACTACTTAGAGCCTTGGGGGAGGGAGGTAAGAAATAGAATTATCATAATTATCATCACTACATAATAATAATAATAATAATAATAATAATAATAATAATAATAATAATAACCTCATTTTGTTGTTAATTGCGCTCAAGTAGGGTACAATTTATGATGACTCTATTGCTGTCTTGACGCAGCATATCCATCTGTAATGTGGTATTCCTATTTATCTACTATCCTCTACTTTGTAAAGCATTATCATCTTTCTAATGAGTCATGTCATCTCATATGTTCAAAGTACAATAGTCTCTGTTCAGTTAACTCTCAATTAGTTAGGTACTCTTGATATTTTCATTCCATTTATGAAAGCAATTAAGAGGTTCTATCACCTCAGGATCACAGGCACTGGAATATTAATTGGTAGGATCTGGAATTAATAACTGAATCTGGACAGTAATTACATTTCAAAGGCAGAAACATTACTAAGCCAAGAAACTCAAATTTTAGATAATTTTATCTTTCATTTCCTTAATGAGCAGATCAAAGTTAAGTAGAACAATTTGGTTTAATTTTGTTTGGTATTTGTACTCCCAAGTACTTAATTGATGATTTAGAGATGGCTATTTCTGCGGGTTCCACAATTTTCTTCTTCTTAGCACTTGGCATCATATTCAAACAAAGAAGTTTTAATTTAGTTTCATTTATTTTCTTTCTAGAAATCCTTCCAAAACTCAAAATAAATTCATTACTTTTGGGATTCCCTTCAAAGGTTCAGCAGAAGTGATTGCAAAATCACCAAGGAAAAGGTTCAGCAAATACTTGTCTTTCTTAATTTGAACCCCCAAAATCTCACTATTCTGCCAGAATGTGTAATCTTGAATGCACACAAGTTCATTGGACAAAAAAATTCCAGTGGCTTCTGTAGGGGATCTTACATATGTGTACAACAGTGAAAGGATTCCAGCTCATAAGTGGGCATCCAGCCACTTCAACACTTGGTGTGGTTCACTTGGGTTTCAGTGGTGAAAACTAAGCTCTTGGCTGTGCTAAAGTTGCTCACTGAACCATTGGAGTGTAGTGTTTTGAATGGTCTATCCTGCTCAGCTATGGAAACCCACTGAGTGATCTTGGAAAAACCATACTACCCCAGCCGTAGAGGAAAACAATGCCAAACTTACTCTGAATAATAAATCTTGCCAAGAAAATCCAATGAGTCTCCATTATGCTGCAGCCAAATTCAAAGCATATGTCAACAGCCTCACATTTAGATCTTATGCAACAATCACTTTCCCCTGTACTCTACTGTACATCCTACACTATAATAAACTAGGCTTGTGCATTTGTATGGAATTACTTACTGTTTCTCTTTGTTCCATTCATATGGCCCCAGTTCCGTTTCTATCTGCAGCTTACAGAAACGGGTTGCCTATACGAGTGGGCTTTTCTGTCCAAGGTCCCAAAAAAACCAAACATTTTTTTCAGGCCTTGGGCGGCAAAGCACCAGGCCCTGCGAGCCAGGCCTACAGCTGAGCACTTGACGGTAGGCCCGGCAGCCAAGGCCTATGAGCTTCGAGCACTTGATGCTCATAGGCCCAACTCGCAGGGCCTACGAGACATTGAGTGCTCAATGGCTCATAGGCCTAGTTTGCAGGGCCTACAATTGAACATTTGGTGTTCAACTGTAGGGCCTGGTTTGCAGGGCCTATGAGATATTGAGCACTCGATGCTCGTAGGCCCAGCAGGCAAGGCCTATGAGCATCAAGCGCCCAGCGCTTAGCTGAAGGCCCTGCAAGCCATGGCCTACAGCCAAGCACTGAAAATCAGCTGACCAAATGGCTACCGTTCCCCTCTGCCTTTCATTTCATTATTTCTTTTGTTCCCGTGGGGTTGTACCATTCTGTGCAATCAAAATGGATGAAACAGTACAAAACCATGAAAGTAACAGATGAAACAGGATTCAGGCCCTATCCTATAATGACTACAACAAAACCTCCAAAACTATGAAGAGGTGATTATATTGAAGATTGAGGAAATCTGTTCTCAAAGCTTCTAGATTCCCAACTTCAATGCAGCTGCTCATTCCTGTGCTAGAAAGTAGAGCTTGAAGAACCAACAACTTTGTATAAGAAAAGGAGGTTCAGATTAAACATTTGGGTGTACTTTCCCATGATATAAGCTCTTCAACAGTGGAACTGAATGACTTTGAAGATAATAGGCTCCACTTCGTTAATTATTTTGAAGGATAGGTGTGATGTTCAACTATCAGGGATGCCATGGTAGCCTGGATTAATTCATCTTTGTTGGCACTATCAAGGTTGGCACTATCAAGGATCACGTGTTATCACTTCAGAATGTAGCTAGGTGGTGAAATGATGGTGTCATTTTCTAAACAATAAAATAAATCAAGTGCATGCTAAAAATGGGCATACAATGCCAAGAATTCATTTTTATGGGAGAATACTCAACCTACAGTGTGAAACAGACCTGGGGAAAAGTTAGTTTTTACTTGCAGCTCCTAGAAGTAGGTTGAAGCACCAACCTACTTCTCACAAACAGAAGTTGAAATGAGAAGGTCAAGATTTCATTGTTTCCACACAACAACACAGAGTATGGAAAAATTACAATTGAGATGAGTTGCCCATCTCATCTTCTGTTTATAAGAAACAAGTTTATATTATAACAGGTGATACTGGATGAAGTCCCAGGCTTGTGTAAGATTCCCACCATTCTGCTCAGAAAAGGGACACTACTTTTTTCTCATTACAATCATTTTATTGCCTAATAGAAAACAACACCTAACATTTTTTGCTTTTAAACACACATGCACAGACACACACCATTAGTACTTCCTTCGCACTGACTCAGCTGGGAGTAATCTTCATTGAACTTAATGGAAACTGACATTTTAATAGATATATTGCAAACTGTACTGTAAAAGAATAATATGGTCCTACATTCAGATCAGATCAGAATGGACCATTTTAGATCAAAATGGGAAAACTTGAGTTTTTGTCTTACCAAGTTAATCCCCCCCCCCCCCCAAATCATTTGAGATTTCTAAAGAACCTTTATTACATAGCCATATATAGATATAGGGGTGTGTGTGTGTGCACAAACATCAAAAACTGACCAGCAGTTTGATAGTATAGTAACTGATTCACAGCCTAGTGCAGTCTAGTCCAGTTCATTCTCCATATTCCCTGGGATCAGGGATGCAGGACCACTGCAAAGGTGGGAACACCACACATTTTGACACCTCCTCCCCAGTTTTTAACCTGCGAGGATAACTCTCTAATAATCTCCTAAATTGATGAATACTAACTGAGGATTATTCATTAGGAAACACCCAAGAAGGCTACTTGGTAATACCCAAGACTTTGCTTAAATACCCGTATAACACTTGTGCAAAAAGCAGAGATGAAGTCTTGGGACTTTGCATCTCCCCTTTACAGCAGATTCATTGGATGTTATCTGTCTCTTCTATTTAAAGATAGAAGTCTCCCTAGATAGCAAATCTACTGCAAAGCTTACCAATATGCTGAATAATGGGGGCGGGGGGAGCTATGGCATGATGGCAGCTAGGCCCTATTGCATGATAGTGTAAGCTGATCACAAATGAAGAAAAATTATTTCATCAGCAATCTGGTCCCAATAATGCTTACATATGAAGAGGCCATTCAATATATAGACTTCAGGAACCCCAATTACAAAGGAGATCTTAGGGAGGGGCAGTTGTGACCTTTTATGCATTGCTGGACTCAAACTCGCATCCGCCCCAGCAAAATGACAAATAGTCAAATATAGGAAATCTCATCTAACACCATCTGGAAGGCACAGATTCCCTGCTGCTATTGTGAATCCCATAAGTTATATATAACCTACAATGGTGTAAAGTATGGTGATTCCAAAAAAGCCTTTGAGCACGATCTACATTCCAGCAATAAAGTGAGAGGGCTTCAAAATGTTCCTTTGGGGGGCTGAAACCACCCATGCTGGATTGTAGCCATGCTGGATGGAGCCCTGTAGAAATTACAGTACCCAAACTTTGATGTGCGGGCTCTTCTATCTCTTCAGTATCATTACTGAGTAGGACCTAGTGCTTAATCTTTTATTTGAGCTATGGCAGGTTTCTTCCTTGACTTGGGAAAGATCATATTAGAAAGTTTTTTAAGAATACTCTTCTTCTATAGTTTTAAATATTTATCCTTCTGACCAGGTGGCTTGCAAAGGATGTTACAATTTGCAAGGGAGTGTTAAGAAAAAAGGCTTTATAGCAGTGGTTCTCTACCTGTGGGTCCACAGGTGTTTTGGCCTACAACTCCCAGAAATCCCATCCAGTTTACCAGCTGTTCAGATTTTTGGGAGTTGAAGGCTAAAACATTTGGGGACCCACAGGTTGAGAACCACTGCTTTATAGTCCATCAATTCGACGTTCTGTATTGAGGTGAGCACAATCTAGTCTGCAAGGCATCTCAGTTCATTGCTGTGTCCTCAGTTGCCCTTTCTCCCACTGTTCCACAGATTTCTAATATATACAAATATCTTCACAGGCACCAACCTAAAATCAAGCACTGAGTGTATCTCAATTCAAGGAAAGAGAAAACAACCTGAACTGGACACATTCTTAATCAAAGTCTGCCAACCTTAGACCAATCAAGAATCAATTTGGATTTGAACTCCTCAATTTTTCCTTTTTAAAAACTATCTTCTTATTTTTTTAATCTGGTCTGAAATTAATTTAAGAACTTGTGTATAGCTATGACAGTCTTCAAACCACAGGCCAATGTAGAATTAAGTATGTCTAGTTCATACTTGCTTTACATCTTATTAGATTGTGGTCCAAGTTTTTATGGATGTGCTGAATGATACATTACAGTTCATCTGTGTGCTTTGCTCTATTTTGGTATCAGGTCAATTGTCCATATTGTTAATGTGAACCTTTAATGTCAAATGACAGATTAGCAACAGAAGCCAGGAAACAAAACCTTTAAAAGATACCTGGCATCAGTTGAGATAAATGTTTGTGCACTAAATGGTTTAAACTGTTAAGAAACGTTTTAACAACTTTTTGGTAGGAAGCTGAACAGAGACTCCGCTTCCTGTGGTATAGAACTAGCTTAAAGATAGTTTAGATCTTTTGTCCAATATAAATACTATATCAACTATCTCCTTGCATTAGTCATTTCCTCTCACCAAGTTCAGTAGGAGGTTAGCACGTTCCCATGTTATGGCACGATTACAACTATAAATCTGCAGAAAGATTTGCCAGTTGTATTGTTCTCAACCACAGCTTTTTCCATCATGGTCTGATTTTGGCCAAGGTTCAAAGGCCTCCTTCTTCCCACTTGATACACAACAATAGCACTCTGCGAGCTGCAGAGAAAACATATTCCATTCCAATTGCTCAGAAAGAGAAAGAGAGAGTGGAAAGTTTTTGTGGTTCAACAAACAACTACCTCCTTACCAACAAGAAACAATATTGACAGAAGTGCCTGACTGCTTCATCATAACAATTACCCATGGAGCACACACTTTAAGAGGTGAATATCTTATACTTTCATCTCTTAAGTAGCGAAGCATTACTCAAAACCAAAAAGGAGACAATGACTGCTATTTTTTCTGATGACCCTCAAGCATGTTTAAGAAGGCAGTCAGAAGAACTGGCAGTGGCTACCAAGAGATGATTTGCATAGGAGCCTGTACAATTGATTCTGGATATGACAGGAAGAAGATCAAATGCTCCTCATTCTGCTGTTATTCCTCCAAAAGTGTACAAAGTAGATTTTCAAAAATCTTTCTGTACCTTTACCCTAAGAGACAGATATTCAAATTGGGAGTTTGGATATCTTCATAAAGGAAACAGACTAAAATTATAGCTTAGATCACTGATTCTTAAACTGTGGGTCCTGACCCCAAATGGGGTCCTCTTTGCACAGTGTTGGGGTGATTAAAAATTTGGGAACAGTAAAAGCTGTAGACTCTGCAGAAGATTCTTCAGCTGTACGCCACAAAAAGAAAAAGTCTGTTTAGCAAGTCTTGCAAATGCTGGTTTTTATGCCTATTTTATATACCTATACACCCAGAGTTGTGCAAAACATTCTCAAGTGAAAAGGGGGCTTAAAAAATTTCTTAGGCAGAAAGGAGTTACAAGTGTCAAAATCCTAGGTGTTGTTGGTTATATTTCAGAGGAAGAAAATGGCAAACAACCTTGGGATATTCCTTGTTCAAGAAATTCCTCTGAAATTCATGGGGTGGCCATAAGTCAACAATACACCTGAAGACCGATACATGCACACAACGCAGTGCTATGAGAGAAACTGAGTCTAAGAAAAAAAATCTTTTAAAATGATTTTTATTCAAAATTTTCACAGTGATACAAAGTAAAAGGAGAAAAATAGAGAATTTTGAGATGGGGTAAGGAAAGGTGTGGAAGGGGGTGTGTAGGAAAAATTCTTATTCTTTCTTTCTTTCTTTCATACATGTTTTTGTTCTCTCTCTCAAACACACAGTGCAGCTTCCACTTCAGCCCTGGAGATAATTTTACACACTTTCCTAGGGCCCTTCCAAACAGGCCCCATATCCCAGGATCTGATCCCAGGCTTTCTGCATTAAACTGGATTATATGAGTCCCCACTGCCAGATGATCTGGGATAAACAGAAAACTTGGGATCAGATCCTGGGATACAGGACCTGTCTGGAAGGGCCTCTAGCCTATTGCAGTGACTTTGATCAGTCTAAACCACTAATCAAAATTAATATATTGTCGTTATTTCCTCCTTTCCCCCAAGGAGATGAAGGCAACCTATATGATCCTTTCTTCCCCCTATTTTATCATCACAAGAACCCTCTAACGTAGATGAGGATGTAAGAGAATATGATATGTCAACTAAAGATCTCCATGTTTCACTGAGGATTTGAGTCTCCATCCAAAACTCTAGTGTCTACACATTTAATTCTTTCAGAAGCTATGACCATATTATGCTTAAAACAAGGCCATTTATCAGTACCTTCTAAAATTAAATGAAGCACTGTACACATGCACAAAGAGAGACTCCATATGAATAGTTTCATTCACTAAGTGCAGAGGTACCTTTTTACATGTAGATGACTTAATTTCCATATCAATATAAGAGACCCATCAAGTCATCAACTTTCCACACAAGAAAAAAAAAAAGAATAGTCACAATGAAGCCATCCCGAGTTTGGCTCCCCACACTGCATATGTTGGACTACAACTCCCATCACTGTCTGTCAACATGTCTGACTGTATTATATCAACTGGCTACATACAATTAGCAGGATCTATGGAAACAATGTCAACACAGACTCCCCAGGCCGATTGTTAGCTGACCTTGCACTGTGTTGTAATGTAAAGTGCTTGACCTTTGCAAAACATTGAATTAAAAAGGAAACATAGCTGCCAATTTAGTCTTGTAGTTATGTGGATAACAAATTGGCACCTTGAAAAACTTTCCAGCTGTTTAAGAGTGTATTGTCAAAGGCTTTTATAGCCAGAATCACTGGGTTGTTGTGAGTTGCTGTGAGTCTGTATTTAAGAGTGTTTGCATGTATGTATCTTCAAATCTTTCTCAATGCTGAGTACGCCTGTCCTGTCTGGCAAAAGTCTGCCCATGCGAAGCAAGTGGACATAGCACTGAATGAAACATGCAGAATCGTCACAGGATGCCTTAAACCTACACCTGTTGATAAACTCTACAAGCTAGCTGGCATTGCCCCTCCTGACGTGTGACGGGAAGTTGCTGCTAACTGCGAGAGAAATAAGGTTGAACATTGTGAAAGCCACCCACTGCATGACTATCAGCCTCCTCCAGTAGACTCAAATCAAGGAAGGGCTTCATGAGAACCACCACTCCTCTTGATGTTCCTCCAGCAACAGCAAGGGTGTCCCTCTGGGCAAACCAAGAATGGGCAACTTGGAAGTCCCTGAACAGACTCAGAAGTGGAGTGGGAAGATCTAAAGACAACTTGGCAAGGTGGCACTACCTGGAGGAATCCTCCACCTTGTGTGACTGCGGAGCAGAACAAACAACCCCGCATATGTATGCTTGCCCACAATGTCCTGCCTCATGCACGGAGGAGGAGTTGTTTAAAGCTACGGACAATGCGGTTGCTGTTGCCCGTTTCTGGTCTAAAACTATTTAGTTGTTTGGGATTTCCTCTATTTTTTTCATCATTTTTAAATGTATTTGTTATGCAATGCTTTTGACACAAAATAAATAAATAAATCTTCAAATCACTTATGGTGACTCCATGAATTTCATAGGGTTTTTTTAGGCAAGAAACTCTAAGAAACTCTTAGGCAAGAAACTCAGAGATGGTTTTGCCAGTTCTTTCCATTGGACCATACCCTGCAATATATGTTATTTGTTCATGGTCTCCTATCCAAGGATCTACCAGAGCTGAGGCATTGCTTAGCTTCTAAGATCATATATGGTATAGAATTTAGAAGCTTAACAATAATCACAAAGAAATGACTTCCCATTCCTTTCCATACGAATATTGTAATGAGTAATGTTTTGAGGAGGGATTGAAAGTATACAGGAATGAGCTCAGGACTGGTTCCTAATCTCAGAATTAATCCTAATAATATATATTTTGCATGAGGCTCCAGTTGGTGGGTCTCAATTGTATTAATTATATAATTTTACATACAAAATCAATTATCTATATTGTGCAAAAATGAAGCACCCTTCCTGAAAAAAACAGGTATCTTCACGATAGCCTGTGCACTTTGTTGCTGTTTATGTTTTATTTTAGTAGACCCTTGTCATGTATTACTAATTTATTATGCAGACAGTTTTAGTTTGCTGTTTGTAATTTGTGACACATTTGTAGTTTGTGATATTTGTAATTTGTGGCTTTAAATCTCTCTTTTTAAAGGGGCAACTGCCCTGATCTCCTATAAGAAAGAGCAGGACATAAAACAAATAAAGAAGTGAACAAATGAGATCATGAATTGGTGTTGTGCAGTTTAGTACAACTTACCCGAACAATGATTCCCATCCGTTTACTTTCGTAGGTGAATGGAAAGATCTGGAGAATGGTGTAATTTAGGATGTGGCCACCAGGGGTCCTCAGCTGTACAGAAGACTGGTCCCGGCCAACCAATGTTAAGCCTACGCTTTCGGTCCACTGTACCAGGGCCACCTAAACACAAGAAAGGTCAGAGGTCAGATAGACTGCTGAGATCAGCGGTTCAGAGGTCATGCAAATGGAACAGCACAAGGAAGGGGGAAGGGAAGTGCGGGAAGCAAAGAACAAAATTACTCAAGTTGTTAACAGCACATTTCCTCCACTGGAGTCATTCCTCTAAATGTTATTACGCCATGATAATGCCTGTGTGTCTTTCAGTGGCACAGTGGGGCTGATCCTGGATGTATTTATTTACAAGCAACTAAATTTAAGATTTAAAATATCTTACTTGAAATATAAATACACTGTGATAGAACAAAACACTTAGTGAACTAGGAGTGGAGAGATCCGTTCAAGCAGAAAGGCTGGGTTAATTTTCAAAGGAGGAGGTCTTCCCTTCAAGTATAAAATGGATCATGAGTGTGTTTCTCTTTTTCTTTCACCTCTTTTTGCAGCAGCCAGATTGGCATCAGATATTTATTTTAGAGAACAGATAACACCAGTCCTGCAGGAACATTGGCTTCCAAATTTGTTTCCAAGTTCAGTTGAAGGTACTGGTGCTAACCTTATAACCCCCCAAACAGCTTGGGGATATAATACCCGAAAGTCCACCTTATTAAAAATTTGAGATACTCAGGGAAGACCCTGGAGATTCCACCTGAACATCAGGAAGAACTTCCTCACTGTGAGAGCTGTTCGGCAGTGGAACTCTCTGCCCCGGACTGTGGTGGAGGCTCCTTCTTTGGAGATTTTTAAGCAGAGGTTGGATGGCCATCTGTCGGGGGTGCTTTTTCCTGCTTCTTGCAGGGGGTTGGACTGGATGGCCCATGAGGTCTCTTCCAACTCTACGATTCTATGATTCTATGCTCCTTTCTGTGTGTAGAAGTTGTGTTGGTGGGTACACTTCACAGGGCCTTTTCTGTAGGAATGACTCATGTGGAACTCCCTTCCCAAGGAAGTTAGGCTGGAGCCATCTCTTTTAAGTTTCCAATACGCAGCCAAAACACTGCTGTTTCATATGACATTCATTGCTTGAAACTGCTTTTTTAATTACTTGAAAACTGGATTCAAGAATTGTTTTAGATCACTTTTATGAGATTTTAAAAGGTAGTATTAATGTGTTTTTAAAACTTCTCTATCTTCGTATTGTTTTGTTTTTTGTTTGTTCATCACCTTAGGAGCCCTTGTGATCTTTTGATGTTTTAAATGTTAAAAAAAATTAAATTGGCTTTCATTTTATGCCATTCAGAGGTTCTTTGATATATGGCAGGATTTATTTTAAAAAGAACAGAACAAAACAAAATACACAAGGATCCATTTGGAGAGTGAGTTTGCTACTTCTTACATGGCCTTGAACATGGCCGGGTGATTAAAAGGGTGATTTATAGAGCTTTTTATTTATTTGAGAAAGGCGGGAACTTGCTACCTATATATTTGCCTTTACATTTAGGAGCTGTATCTGTTATACAAACTTTCTCTGGAAACTTTATTGCTCGGAGTCCCCTCTGGGGTTGAGATGGAACAGAGTAAAAAAGCAGTATTAATTTCTTTATTCCTGGCAAAGGCAATGACAGCTACAAAATAGTGATTATAAAAATAAGGTGTATACCAAAAAGTGGATTTCTTCAAATCTGTATATTTGAATGGCCTTTGGCATGCTCATGCCACCCAATTTACTCAGATTTGGCAGGGACAGTCCTAATTAATGCTTCCTCATCCCACTTTTACAGCTGCTTTCAAAATGACCCAGTTTCTTATGTTCTTTCCACTTCCCCCTTGTCCTCATCTTACCCCAATTCCTGTAAATTCAGTTCAAAGTGCAAAAGCGGTTTGAACTTAGTTCAATTCAACAAGGGGAAAGAGGAGATGAGGGAATCTAGTTCGAGCTTGTGTGCTCTTCCTCATTAATTACTTTTGCTGTTTTAATTGCACTCTGATATTGCTTGGCCAAACATGTCCTTTTTTTCATCTCTGAAATGCAAAAGGATACGCAGGCTATCTTCTCTAAGTTCCCAAATAGAAATACAGGTATAATACTCCTTATGATTATAGAATATACAGAGGGCCAATGTATGGAAATTGCAAAATGTTCAAGCCACTCCAAAGTACAGTAGAGTCTCGCTTATCCAAGCCTCGCTTATCCAAGTTTCTGGGTTATCAAAGCCATTTTTGTAGTCAATGTTTTCAATATATCGTGGTATTTTGGTACTAAATTCATAAATACAGTAATTACAACATAACATTACTGCGTATTGAACTGCTTTTTCTGTCAAATTTGTTGTAAAACATGATGTTTTGGTGCTTAATTTGTAAAATCATAACCTAATTTGATGTTTTATAGGCTTTTCCTTAATCCCTCCTTATTATCCAAGATATTCGCTTATCCAAGCCCGTTTAGCTTGGATAAGTGAGACTCTACTAAGCTACCATTTCTAATTAAGGATGTTGCATTCAATTATCTAAATGAGAACAAACAAATGTTTTGGATTCTAATCAGAAAAAAAAGATCAAACATAACTTTTGAATGCATTTGGTATGGAATGGTAAAAAGTAGTTGTAGTTGAAAAATTAGTTGAAAAATGATACTGGTTTGGGATCAAACACTTCCAAGCAGTGATACATACAACATATATATTTGTAAACAGACGACATCTTCTTAAAAGAAATATCTACACAAGACAAATGGTTGCAGCATTCCTCACATTTCAACAAATGCTTCAGCAACTTCCTAGCTCGTCTATTTGAACATTTGCCTCTTCTGCCCATTAAACAGCATCGAGCTTTGTGGTGAGGAGGGGGAGGGCTGTGGATTAACACTACTTCAGGGAGCGGCAGAAAGATGATCTGTGCTTGTTATCAACCTGACACTCCAATACCTCAGTTGGGTCACATGGCCAATGTGGACACTGCTAGCAACACATTTGATGAGTACATCCTTTCACATCCTGGGAAGCCGTGAAGTGTCATCAGGGTGAAAGGCCAATTTTCCAAAGAATCCTCCAGGGCAAGTTATCTCTGATCAGATTCTACCTATTACATTTCCCCTCTGTTACTGTATGGCCTCAACCTGACGGGCTCTCAGAGCCCCAGAGGCGGTAACTGATCTCTCAATAAAGATGCTTTCAGGAGCTTGTGCCCAGGAATGCACACAGGAAACAAATCTAGGAAATCCTGCTTTGTGTTTCAGGAAATGAACCCTGTGCCAACTGGTAGAAATTACCACTACTCTTCAGGAGTGAAGAATTAAGGAGAAGGAGGGGGAAGGAATACCTCTGAAGTTTTGGGGCTGATTTCAGCATAAACTGACCTTCCTGACTTAACAATATTTTATTGCTATAGAATTTCAAAGACGGAGGATGGAGGTTTAAGGGGGAGGCTTTTCATAGAGGCCCTGCAGGGAACAGTTGCTAAATAGCTTCTCTTCCACTTGAATCAGTGAGCATCTAGCTTCTTGTTGCAAAGATTGGACAATGGATGGATTCAAACTTCAGGAATAGAGATTATGAAGAATATAATGATGGCAGGAACAGTGGAATATACTGCCTTGGAGTGCGGTGGAGTCTCATTTGAAGGTTTTTAAACAGAGACTGGAAGGCCATCTGTCAGGAATGCTTTGACTGTGTATTCCTGCATGGGAGAAGGTTGGACTGGATGGTCTTCTCCAACTTTTATATGATTCTATCATTCTGTGAATACATTTCATTGTTAAGAGTCAAAACCAGCATATTGTAGTGGTTTAAGCAATGAAATACAACTCTGGAGATTGGAGTTCGAATCCCTGCTCGGTGATGGAACCCACTGGATGGCTTTGGGCAAGTCATGCTTTCAGTCTCAGGGGAAAGCAATGGCAAACTTCTGAAAAATGTTGCCAAGTAAATCCCATGACTACATTAAGTTGGCAAAAGTTGGAAATGACTTGAAAACAAGCAACAATAATAAATATATTCTGAGAATCAAGCAGACTCTTACCATCTGGGACACAGGTCTTTAATGAATCAAGATTCATATTTTATCAATTTTTTAATTGACATTGGTGATTTTTCTTTTAATTTAGAGGTAATTTGACCCTCTCAAATGGTTTGAGCATTGTACTATGAATATGAAGACCAGTATTCAACTGCCCACTTAGCCATGAATCTCACTGGGTGCCTTTGGGTAAATCACACTCTCTCAGCCAAAAAGGAAGGCCAAGGAAAACTACTTCTGAACCAATCTTGGCAAGAACACCCTGTGATATGGTTGGCACAAGTAGACAACTACTTGAAGGCACATTAGAATAACAATAGCAACAACAGCATGATGGTACAATCTAAAGGTTTTATCTTAACACACAAGACAATGGTATTTAAAGAAGCTAACTGTAGTTTTTGAACAAATTTCCTAGAACTGCTGCAAGTGAAACTTAACAAACAGGTATACATACTTCACCACCTAAATTATCAATACGATGTTTGTATTGGGGGGGGGGGGACAATAAAAGAAAACCTGTTTTTTTCAGGGCACTTTTTACCTCATCGGGACTAGCTGCTTGATATACCCTGCAAGAATCTTCATAGTGCCTCTCGGCTTCGGCTTGATCTGTCACACCGTTTGATTCATAGACAGGAGTCACGTTGTGGCAGAGGGCAATTGCTTTCACAGCTTCATGGACACGGCTGCTCAGGGTCTTACGAACTTTGGTAGCCAGAGTTGGGCCTTTTAGAGCAGGTGGTTCATGGGACTGCTAAAAAAAGAGAGCGTTAAAAAAGAAAATTAACCATGTTAATTAGGAAACCCTTGCTTCCATTAATATCCCTTATTTGCAACTGTAAATGGTTATTTTTTTACAAGTTATGGCAATTAAAAAAATGAAGCTTAGTGGCAAAGTATGCTACAGAAATTTAAAATTAGCCCAATGTTCACCACAGCTTCTGGAACCTTCAACTAACCTGCTCTCTCTTATGCAAACTTCTGAAAGTTTATAATATTATCAAGCACAACCTTAGGAGGAATTACTGTAGAACATAAGGCGCAATCCATCAAACTACATGGTGCTGCTAAATCCTTCTGACAGAAAGTTCAGTTCTCCCACTGAAGTCATTAAGATTTCAGAGTGCTTTATCAAGTTTGGAATATGATTTAATATTTGAATAAAATTTTCTGGGTTTTGAAAGAGTTTAAATAGTTCAAATTCATGGAATAAATACACAGATGAGTTGGACTGCAACTCCCTGGGGCAAAGGGGATATTAATTCAGGTCTCTATACAAACCCAGTGCAGTTTTGTCTAGACTACACTGGTTTTTACTAGAAGCCTGTGGTTCACTTGTGCCTTCCAGATATTGCTGGACTGGATTTTCCAAAATCATTGTCCAAGGCTTTCATGGCTGGAATCAAAGGGTTGTTGTATGTTTTCTGGGATGTATGGCCATGTTCTAGAAGTATTCTCTCCTGATGTTTCACCCACATCCACGTCACAACCTCTGAAGATGCCTGCCATAGATGTGGGCAAAACGTCATGAGAGAATACTTCTGGAACATGGCCATACAGCCCGGAAAACACACAACTCTTCTCCAAAATCCCTATTATTTGCAATGGCTGATGGGAGTTGCAATCCAACATAATCACCACAAGTTTCATATCCTAGTTTAGAACAATAAAGGGTCAAAGCCAGGCAAACGATTCTTAAATATTTACTATCAGATTAACTCCAGCAGTTCCTCTTCCTAAAGAGCTGTAAGATGTTTTACACTGAAATTATTTATCTCCAAAAGAGGTTTATAATTTGGAATGAACTGTCTTTTATGCTCAGAAACACATGATCAGTGAAAAAGAAGAAACAGATGGGCTGACATGGAGGTAGAAAACTGATCGTTTAATTTTTAATACTATTTTTAGACCCAGCATCTACCCTTTCAGGTAATGTTGCAATTACTAAATTATGGTGGTCACAGGGGGAACATATAGCCAACCAGTTTCCTGTTCTGTTAACCTCTTGAGTCAAGAGGACAAAAGTTTCACTTCCAGGTCAAAGGGCATAGCATGGTAACAGTAATTAGAGCAATGAATCAGAACTACAGTTTAAATGAATCATGGTCAGCAAATGCTTCCAATTACCAAAGAATCTAACCTTTTAATTATATTTAAACCTATACACACTGAGAAGCTCTCTTTACCAATGCTAAACATGACTTTTCCATTATTGAATAAAAGTTGGGTTTTGATGGAGGCTTGTGTTCTGCTAAATGAAAACTCCAGAAGTATTGACAAGTAATGAGAAACTGACATACAATCCTACTTTCCATGCTTCCAGGTAACGAGTGTTAGTTCACTTGTTTGTGAACTGAAAATGGGCAAATACAGGTTCCAGCCCACACTAAGCCAGCAAACCTATTGGGTGGCCTTGGACCAGACACTTTCTTTTAGCCTGTGATATCTCACAGGGTTGTCGAGGAGGAGAGCTGTGTATGCTACTTTGAGCTTCATATGAAAAAGGTGGAATATAAGTGTATCAAACACATAAATAAAGGTGTGTGACTCATGACTGGAGAGCCTATCTAATCAAGAGACCCTGATCATGTACACAGAGTTTGTGCACATTTGGTTTGCATAGGCACAGGCTCCTTCCAAGGTTAGGCTGAATGCATGAAGCAATCAAGAAAGTAAGACAAGACCAGAAGGTATGGTTTTCTTTCTCTTCAATGCACATGTATTGCTGAACTATGAAGACCTCTATAATCTCCTTCACAGTTAAAAATCCTACTAACGTTTGCATCCCTTTCATCTTATCCTGACATATAGAATGGACATGTAAATAATAATCTGGTGTTTAGTGTATGTTCTTTATACTCCCAAATGTCCTTTTATGATTTTATACAGATGCCTGAAGAAGGTTTTATGGGTCATTCTTTTATTATTCTATACAATTCCCTGAAGAAAACTTTAACAGTGCCTGTAATAGGTCAAGTGTTTCCCCTAAAAAAACCCACACATCTTTTGAGTATCTTGAATTTTTTGTTTATTCTGTGGATTATATCAGAAGTACTCACTTTTTATTTCTTTAATAGATTGTTAGTAGCTAAATTTTCTATAGGTAGAAAATTAAAATGACTTCCGTCTTTCTTGGAGTAGTGGATGAAGAAAGTGGGATGTGATTATTCATAAATTTACTCAATCTCTTCTTGTTACAGTACTTAATTTGTTTCTACCCAGTCTGAATTTGAATGCATTGGACTGCTCTTTGATCAAACCACACACACAAACCGGGCTGGAGTTACACTTAAAAATATTCCTGTTCCAATTTACATCCAAATAAAACTTAAGAACACAAACCTACAGAACCTATCTTATTCATAACTTGGAAGCTGCCTGTATATTGCTCAAGATCCTTTCATGGCAGATGCTGGAGATTAAACCTGGAACTACAGTAAGAATTAGAACATAATTCCTCCAGTCTAGAAATGAGCAAACAGTGGTAAAACAGCTTAAAGGAGTGCTTTCATTGGGGCAATTACACAGGCAGGGGAAGTTAAACCTTCCATCTATGATTTTCCTGATTCATTTGTAGCCATTGTGTCACCCATGGCTACTTTATATTGAGAATAAGAAAGTTGTTATTAAGCACAGTTCTGGTAAAACAAACAACTTAAAACCAAAGTGAAAGAAAACATGATGCAAAATCAACTAGGACATTTTCCATCCTCATCCTTTCATTTCCTTATCCCCATAAAAATACAAACCACTTCAGAAACTCCTTTTGGTTTCAAAAAGTATGTATTGTATGGCATATAATCCAATATCTGAGAAAATGCAATCCTCAAGAGATCCGTGTTCCACCATTATTTGGATTCCAATCACAACATACAATAATGAATTTACCTGAGTATATATACTAAATATATGGCTCTGAACTTCATCCATGGAGTCTATTCCATAGGACACTGTTCCAAGATGAAGACGTTTGAAAACCATTTCATTCTGTGTTAGGGTTCCTAGAAGGTACAAGTCATTATCAAAACAGAGGAAAAGTTTTTTTCAAAAAAAAATTGACTCATGACCAAGAAAAGAGGCATATGAGACCTAAAGGGTGTTTTTCATCATCATAAAGGATGTGTTTGTTTATTTCTAATGAAGTCATAACAGAGAGCATCAGCATACAAACTGATTAACACTGAATGCATTGGACTGCATCTCTGCTCAGAAGAAAGCCTCTTTGAATTCCATGGAATTTATTCCTAGACAAAATAGAATCCTACACTAACTAGATTTAACTATAGAAAGAGCTAATCAATAACAATTAATACAGTGACATCACTTTGCAAAAATATATATCAAATTTCAATTTCCAGGTTACCTGGAAGTATTAACACTGTACTTTGATAATTTTTATTTTCTCCATTTAGAAATACAGTATATATATACACACACACCCAATTTAAAATGAGAGACACAAAAATATTACACAAAAAAAACTAAGATAACTAACATCACCACTAGTCACCACCACCATCATACCTGTTTTATCTGTAAGTAAATAGGATATTCTTCCTAGTTGTTCTGGGATTGTGCTGGATCGAACTACAGTGCCAGGAATTTTTGAATCCCTCCGGATCATCCAGCTGTAGACTATTTTCCCCATGTCAAGATTTACACGTAAACTGTGAGGAGACATCAGAGGAATCATTCAGAAACAATATCTAATGAATTTGCACAATCCTTTAAAGAAACTGTTTTGTGAATTCATAGGAAAACACAGGGTTAACAGTGCAATTGCAAGATCTGGAACAAAGAAAGGATTCTGCCACTTTTGGGTTGGAAGATACATGAGCAGCCTATCAACTCTTTGTTGGCGAGGTCCTCCCTCCATTTGAAGTGGTATTGTTCTAGCATCTGAGGAATTGAAAAACAGCATGAAACAACTCCATGCTACTTTGATGCCAATGGCTGGTAAGAAGCCCTCCCTCCAGACTGATTGCCATTGCTCTGATAGGATTGATAAAATGAAAACCATAAGCTGGTATACCTTTTAAATATTGTGTAGAAGAGGTGATTTCAAGAAGGTGTTGCTTATTACCTGGGTGTGTGACAAGCAACACCTGCTGAAATTACTTTTTCTCTATAATAAAGGTATAGGATAATAATTAAAGGTATAGTGTCTGGCAACTCTACTGAGGAAGAAGAAGAGCAGCCAGGCACACCACCAGCATGCTTTGGCCCAGTGGCTAGCGGGAAGCTCTCCCTTCACAAACACTGAAAATAAAGATATGCAGTAGTGGTTTTTGTGTTGGACAAGAAATCTGGGGAGCAGGGCTGGAATTCTCACTCTACTAGGTGATCTTGAGCAAGTCACACTCTCAGTCACAAAGAAAGGCAAAAACAAATCCCCTCTGAACAAATCTTGCCAAGATAATCCCATGACAGGTTCACATTATTTCTGCCATAGATCAGAAACGAAGTTAGAACATATAACAACAAAGTTGCACTCACATAAAGGCTGAGTTAAACCAAAGCCACTGCAGAACATTCCAAAATGTAACATTGAAAAACCAATAGTTGGGTGGCAAAGTGAAATAGTGTCCTACCTAATTGGAATTATATTTGAGAAAAGAAGAAGAAATCTGATGATCTGAAGGTACCAGCGGCCAGCAAAGTGTTGGAGAGCAACCATGACAAGAGAGACTACCACCAAGGCTCCAAAGAGAATCTTAGTGAGGCAATTCACTTCCAAGTCAAAGAGGCCAATCTGAGAAGAAGAAGAAAGAAAAGATTGCTTGCATCATGTAGCAAGTATGAGTTATCTCCCATTGTCCCAGCCCTATGCATTAAGTAGTTTAAAGCAGAACTTCTTGAACTTTTCCACTTGCAACCCCCTTTGGCCTGATAAATTTGTACATGACTCCAGATATAGAGGCATATAAAATAGGTAAAAAACATCAAACATTTACTGATAACAATTTGCCATTTGTGAGGCTTGCTAAACATTCCGATTTTCCTTTTTATGAAGTACAGCTGAAGCATCTTTTGCAGAGTCCACTGTAAACACTCTACAACAGATTTGCGTTAATGTCTAAACACCCACTAGGTGACATTCAGAAAACTTTTCTTGTTGCCAAATTTTTGGAACTCCAACATTGAGCTAAGGAGAGCTCATGTGGGTCACCATAAGTCGGAAATAACTTGAAGCCATTTAACAAGTAGAAAGCATCCAAATTGTGTCATGTTATCTTCACATAACAGGATTCATAATATGGTTTTGTATGGGCAAAAGCTCTCTAGAGCTTTCCTTTAAATTTTGCTACAGTCAGAAATGCTGACTGTAGCCAGAAATATTTATACCATGAAATATTTTATGGTATAAAATCACAGTTTTTCCATTTAATAGACTTCTTTAGCTGCATAAGAAAATATGGATATAATTTGAATGGAAGAAACAGGGAAACTTTTTTTAAAATTTCTTCCTAATGTTTAGCCTACCAGTTTTAAAGTTCTTCTCCCCCTCCCCCATATATTTTTAAGTTAATTGCTGGTGTTTTCTTCTTGTTTCCATCCCTTCCTGCAGCTCTTCTGAGATGATACCATGCATCCTAAATGCTTTGCTTGATAATGTGTATGTATACTTGGCTCTCCCCATCTCCATTGATCTAATCCCTTTTGCCTCAGGCTTTTTGCAAGTTGTAGTCTTTTATTTTAATGAATAAAGATGTCAATTTTTTCTATTTGCCAAATTATCATTAAAAGCATTGTAAACAATACGTTTGGTAGTACTACTACTTTTATAGTACCAGCACCATCCAGGTTGTTATTTATTTTAAAAAAATATCTGACAAATTAATTGCTGGAGGTAAATTTAGATGCTGAAACTAGATTTTTTTTGAAAGAATTACTTCTAGGTATTTAAGTAATTTGTGAAATTTGTGGATATCTATAAAGTTTAGAATTTTATGCTGAACTTCAAGTCCAATGTGTACATACATTACTCCACATTTTTAAAAAAATGAATGTGTAATCCTGCTACTACTAGAATGTCATACCTAAGGAATCTCTCTTTAATTATGACAAGGCTCCTTTGGTATTTTTAGGATAAAGAGAGTGTGAATGGAGGAATCCAGCATTATCTTTCATGCTTGGTTTATTTTAACACAAACTTTTGTGGATTTAAGTTAACTTCTTCAAATAGCAATGGACTGAATTACACAAATCTCATGCTAAAATACATCAGATAAAATAAATCAGTCAGACGTGTTACTCGATTCCTTCCTTCCTCATTCCCTTCCTTTTTATGCTGCCACAGACTAACATGGTTATCATTTTGAATACCACTACAATAATTATTATTGGTACATCATCATACTGGCCTTTGTATTTCACCATCTATTTTGAATGTATTTTTAAATGTTCTGTTTCTAACATAGAGATCTTGTATTTTTGACTATCTAGTGTCACTCTTATATATTGCTAGAGATTTTAAAGAGAACATTAAAAACAAGGAAAGTCTGCTTGTTTCCCTTCCCTTCCATATATTCAATCTGTTAATTCTCAATAGCTTTTGATTTGTGGTAAAATGAGTGTACTACTTTCATGAAATATTGTTCAGTATTAAATTTCTCCAGGAATTACCTGACATTGTTGCAACCTTGTCTTTCTTGATCTTGTTTTGGAAAATACAGCTTTTCCCAAACATATCATTGTATACACATCTCGCTGGTCATGTGACAAACATACATACCATATATATAATGTGCATTTATGAAGCAGTCAGCCATGACTATCTTAGCTTCTTTCCAAGAGTGCATCTACACTGTAGAATTAATTATGGGAGTTGTAGTTTTAGAAGGTCTTTAGTCTTCTCTGCCAAAGAATGCTGTACTTCTATAGAACTGAGCTATGGCAGTTAAAGTGGCATCAAATTGCATTAATACTACAGTGTAGATGTACCCCAAGTGGCTATTAAGAAGCAAACTTGTTTTCACCTTAATGTGGTTTTTTTAAAAGTTATCTCTTAAACTACCTTATTCCGTGGATTTGATGTATTCATAACACTGCGCAGTTCCCGACCTGTGTACAGAACAACTCCCACAATGGTTCCTGTGGATACAAAAGCTCTTAAGAGTCAGGATTGGGGAAAATGATAAAGAAAAGAGGTGTTTTTACAAGAAAAACAAGCAAACATGCAGACATTGATCCTAATTGTCTATCTGATAGCCCCAAGGAGAAACATGACTCAGTAGAGGCAATTGTTATGCATATAAATGTGAGTCATTTTAAGAAACAGGAATAGATACTTATCTCCACTTCCTACAGCTAAGCCTGTTTTCTGTGGATACAATCTATGCCCATATTACTTACACAGCTTAATTTGTGTTAATTGTATGCCACCTTTCTGCCAACAGAACATCTAACCAGTGACATTTATTTAAAAAATCAGCATTACCACTCCCCAAGGTGGTTTTTAATACTATTAAAACACACAGGATAAAATCACAAGATAAAAATGTCAAGAACGCACTTGGATAAGGAAAGCAGTGAAAACAGAGAAGCAGTCAAATTAAGAACCAATCCTATTCTATTCTTCATTTGTCTTTCTCAGAAACTGGGATAATTAAATGCAGTGTTTTAAAAATCTGGATAAATGGCTTGTGTGTGTGTGAGGAGCGACTTGGGAAACTGCAAGTCCCTTCTGGTGTAAGAGAATTGGCCTTTTGCAAGGACGCTGCCCAGGGGACACCCAGATGTTTTTATGTTTTTACCATCCTTGTGGAAGGCTTCTCTCATGTCCCCCCATGGAGCTGGAGATGATAGAGGGAGCTCATCCACGCTCCTCCTGGGTTGGATTTGAACCTGCAACCTTCAGGTCGGCAATCCAATCTTCAAGTCATCAGTCCTGCCAGCACAAGGGTTTAACCCACTAAACCATCAGGGGCTCCTAGTTTATGGAGATAATACTGAAGGTATTGTTTCCGTTAGTTTTTGGTGTCTGCCTAAAAGAATTTGTGAGAGAAAGCCAAGTAATAGCCACAGTAAGTGTGGCTTTGGTGGATGGCTTTCCCCAGCAAAAATAAAAGCCTGAAAATGTGAAAATATTTCTGTGTTTTATCAAAACTTCCCCCCTTCCCTCCCATCTAGTTTTGTTACCAAACATCACTGTCTCTATCACCTGTGGCACTTATGTTACTTGTAATTTTGCCATATGCAAAGAAATTATAGATCGATTAAGTCTATCAAACTAAATTGCTAGTTATGCTTAATATCTATGTATGCTTCCACTAGAACCATCTCAGACAAGTACTTCAGACTCCATGACAACTATATACAACAGACTATCAGGGAAAGAAGAGTTAATTAAAAAGAATGGGTAGCAAACCAAAATGCTTAACTGTACACTCATTTTTAGGATGATGCTTGAAAGGGCTAGAAGTCTGCTTCCCTGTGTAGTAATTTCCATGAAGGAAGGGAAGAAAAGAGAGTGAAGATGAACAGGAAAATAATTACAGAAGTAATCTGTTATTAAATCTATGTGTTATGACACCACCTAAGGTTCTCCTGAGCCATTACTTCGTTACAACATGCAATACTGCAAAATTGTTCTCCTGGAACTTACTGAAATAAGCTTTAAATAGATAAAGAAAATCTAGAAATTAGTTCTCTAATGCACAATGTTAGTTCAATCAAACTCCCTCAGTAAACAACACAATAGGCTATTCGTAGATTGCATGTTGCTCATACTTTTCCCATGTGACATATGCTGCCTAAGCTCTAGTATGACCGTGAATTCAATGTTTGTCAGACAACGCCCCTGTATATATAAGGGTTTCCAGTCTATTTGGGACCCTTGACATGTAGTTTTATACCTGTTCTTGTGTTCCTCATATACAGCCAATTCATTCCTGATAAGTAGTGCTAGATCACACCAGAAAGTACTGATTGAAAAGCTCATGAAGCCTCTGCATGGTTCACCCTTTAAATCCATGGGGCACCAGCAGGCTTCAGCCTGGTCTCATGTGGTCTGCATCCTAATTTGAAAAGCCCTATGTAAGACATTGGTTTAGCCCTTTGCAAGATCTATCTATCCATCTTTTCCCCAGAAACCCATTATATGGAGATAAAGAAGAATTGAGGGAGACAAAAAGGTGGTAGAGAGAAGGGGGGAGGGTAAGAAGTAGAGAGGAGAGAGACAGAAAAAAAGATTTGTATATAGAAAGGGGAAAATACATTAACTGCCCATCTGGGGGGAAAGCAAAACAGTAATCTCTGTTTTGGCAAAAAAAAAAGGGAGCTTATCAGAGAGTTCTTTGATTCCTTGCTACTTCTGGATGATACATCTGGTCCTGCTTTTACAAGATGCTCCCCTATGGAGCTACAAACACGGGGTGCGAATGGGTGTGTTTACATGGAGATCTTTTATCCTTGCTTCCATTTATAATGCCTCTGACACCCTTTCTGTTACAGATTTTAAATGTCAATACTGAGTGTAATTAAGTGCTATTCTAGCAGTGGATGATTTGCCCAAAGGTTATTGGAATTCCAACAGCCTTCTCATCTATAAATGTCCAAGGGGTAATTAAATGTTAGAACAAACTTGGTGGTGGTGTTGGGACAAGTGGGAAATTTCATTCCAAAGACTAATTTTCAATGACAAGAGATGATTATTTCAATTACAAAGAAGCTTTGTTTAAAAAATTGCTAACATGCTCCATTATAAATTCACATGCTGAATTGTCCTTACCTGAAGCAATGACTGTGCTTGCCCATAGCGTATTTTCGATACTTAAGCTTTCATTCACAGGTGGGTCACTGTCCTCCTGAAAGAGTTATCCAACCCACACACAAATAAGAATTCTTAAGAGCTGTTTTGAACATATTTTTCTAAGAACAAGGATTACATTATTTTTGATCTTTGTGAATTGTCATGAATGTGTTGATTCTGCAGCACTTTTGCCACCTAAAAAGGGTTAAGGCCACTTGCACCTTTCCCATTTCTGGAACATAGTATCCAGAAATATTTTTTTTCTTTTTTATGCTTCTATACAGAAGTTAGATGGCATGCTTTAGTTGTGTATTCCTGCATGGCAGTAGTTGGACTGAATGGATGTTGTGGTCCCTACAAAATTTAAGATTATATGACTCTATATAGAAAGGAAATCATTATGGACTACCTGCTTTCTACCTGTCATAGAAATGCTGCAAGAGTTGTAAATTCCTTTTAGAAAATAATACAGACCTATACAAATGACACAGAAACTCCAGACATCCTAAAAATGCAGATATTCAATGGCAAGTCTGCCACCCTCATGTCATGAGCCATGTGCCATACCCACCATTTCTTAAAGAATGTCAAAATTGTCTCCAAGCCTGAGAGCTTTATAAAGTTGCAGACATAATTTTAAATTTATTTCCTTCAACAACAAAGCAACCACTTACCCGAGTGAATGTCCCAACAAAGTTGTGGATGTCAATGTTTGGTTCCTCTGCATACACATACGAGCGGATCTGAAGAAGGTCCTACAGAAAGGTTGTAAGAAGTATTAAAATCCTCAAAACTTCATATTTTTTTAAAAAATCCTACTTTATAAAGAAGCAATTAAATTTTGGGGGGCTGAAGTGGACAACCTCACCATACATGGACTAACTGTATGCAGGTAGATCGAGACAATATGGAGGGATGGAGAATACAAGGGCAGGAAAGAGAAAAAAACCTGAAAAGATAGTGATGGAAGGAGTCGTGGGTTGGTAAGTTTTATGCTAGCAAGCTTTTAGCAAAAGTTATTTGTACCTCATCTCAGAGATGGAAAGAATATTTGTTGTTATTTGTTTCTTCACCAAAAGTGATATACAGAAACCCAGTTAGGATATAGCAGTGATAATTTTACATCGTTTTCATCCAATAGTCACACAAAAAGAAGGGAAACAGAAAAATAGGAAGTGTGTTTGTGTATGATGGGGGACAGTATATTTATACATGGGCATTCATAGTTAGCTCCATCTTCCACTTACTACCAAGAAACACTTTTGATAGATTATCCTTTAGGATCTCACAGAGTCCCTGGTATGAGATCTGTACAGATGCAAACTGACACTACTTTTTATTCATACATTGCATTAGTGAATCTTATACTGCCATCTAAGCCAGGGGAAGATATCCTATGACATTCTATATTTTATTCACCAGAAATCCCAGAAATCTTAGCTTGTTTAGGAAATGGTAAAGAATATTAGGAGATACAGTCCAGCAATAACTGAAGGGACTATTCATTTGCCACTCCTGATCTAAACAATTTCAGAAAGTTATTTATAGAAGCTGTGGAAAGACTCATTTCTACTTTCCATTCATTTCAAGGCAGCTAATACTGTGAAGAGATGCCCAAATGAGCCTAGCTTTGGTTTTTAGTTATTTTTTCAAAGATTTAAAACAACCACCAGCTGCAAGTTAGAAATCTGTACGTACTGAAGCCGTGGGTAACCTCTGAGTGCAGCTAACTGGCAGGCGTAATTTCCAGTCCGTTTCACCATCCAGCTGATCAGTTCGGAGAAAACAGGAACCTATAAATATTTAATCTGTGTTACTGGGATGGGATGTTGTTGTTCTTCATATGGCATCTTATAAACTACAAATCTGACAGTGATTCTGAAGTTTGTCTTTGTCTTGATAAATCCATGTGTTCGTTCCTACCAGCTACACAGGACACCAAGGGAAGCAAATAACTAAACACATTCATTTCCACTCATATTCCCAGAAGAATGCTGCAACCATAAGATTTGCAATTAACTCATTCTTTCAAGTGTGTGTATGTATTTTTCAGTGGTTTAAATGTCACAATCCAATTGCTTCAGTGTCAGAGACAGTTCCATGCATGCCTCCTTGGTGCACTTTTGATCTGGGTCATTGTTTTTATATGACCCACAAACAATTTGACTGTGGCCACCAGGACAGTAATATGGCTGCACTTGAGTAAACAGTGCCACAGGCAGCTGTTCACTTGATAAATATTATCACACATAGGCTTTAAATCATGTCATTTTCAAAATCATGTTTTCCTTTCCTTAAAGTTCTATTTGAAATTAAGTCAATAAATACACAAAGAAACCACAGAATCGCTCGTTCCATACATTTAGACCTTTTACAAGGTGGACTTTTCATGCTATCCAAATAACAAGTGATGTATGTTAAAAGTCAAGCTAAGCAAAGCCAAAGTGAGTGATAGCAGTCAGCATTAATCTCTCTTTTCTGCACATTGGTTGACCCTATAAAACAGGACACCCTCCAGGGTAAAGAGTCTTGATGCTTTAAACGATCAGGAACTATAAAGCAAGAAAGATACTTGAACTATCAAAAAAGGACTTGTTTGACTCAGGGAGACATGTTGAGTCTAAAATTATATATACTCAGGTTACATTTTCAAAAAGATTATTTTGTCCCAAATAACCGGTAAAAGGTTAGTGGCTATTTTCATAATTGGTTCCAGATGTTTACCATTCTTTTCTGATGTTCTTAGGAAGATCATGTCGGCAGGGACACGCTGATTCTGTTACAAAAAAGAAAAGAAAGACAGTTATCAAATGTTCAGGACACAATCTAAATTGAAGACATGCCCTAGCTATGAGGATTTTAAAAAAGAATATTCTTTACAACACAAGATTATTGTTGTTTTGAAGATGATGACACCCAGTATTATAAAAGCATTTGGAAATGTATAGAATATTGGCAAATTCAGGCATACCTTTTCCACAATGATAAGGTCCCCCACTTGAATACTGGAGCTTTTCACTTTCATTGTCCCTATTGGGAAAAAACAGAGATGTATTAATTCATCTCCTGTACAGCTTGCTTCAAAAACATTGTTTAGAATTATATTATTCTGAATTAATATTCGGACTGAGGCTGGAACATTAAATTGGTTCAAGTGGAAGAACATTAAGAAGTATATACAATTACATAAAATAACTCTTTTGGTTGAAAGAAGCAAAGCTGAAGACACACACACACACATCATAAGGTGATAGAAAAAATAGAGAACAACATTTTCCTTTCTCTTTCACATGAAGGGGGAAGCATTTAACCAGGGAGGGGAAAACAAGATCCCTAGTTTACATGAGCGCCCTGCCCCCATTTTTTGTAGTCTGCAGACCATGGATATTAGTTATTTGATTTAAATAAATAAAATTTTAGTTTTTCCTGTTCCATAAACATCAGTATCATAGCCAAATGGGGTGCAGGGACCAGCCCTCTCAACTCGCCCCCCAAAAAGGGGAGGGAGAAGAGACTACTATATAATCTGGGGGCCAAAAAGTGGCCCCGAACTGTTGGATATTGCCCATATGGGCTCTAACCCAATGTCCGCAACATCCCTATGTACTGCCTCAGAAGAAAGAAACTACTCCCTTCAAAATTTGTTTTTACTCATGCACAAATTGAACCAGGAAATTAAACTAACTGAAAACTAAGCAACAAGAGGAGCCTTTCTGGATAAGGTGCCCTACTCTAGGACTTCCTATTAGGGCCTCTTGTTGTCCACTAAGGGAAACAGTGGCCAACAAGATGCCCTAATAGGATGTCCTAGAGTAGGGCACCTGATCCAGAAAGAAATGATTTAGTTTGTATATCCAAGGCACCAGTCCTCTAGATATCAGGGAATGCATCCCACCATCCACTCTCGGCCAGCATGACCAACGACCTGCTTACTGGGGACAAAGGATGTTGGAAGATGCTTGGTCAAGGATGGCTGTCTTAAGGATACAGCATATCACAAAGTTGAGCCATGGGACAAATGATGTGAAATGTATTAAGCTTTCAGAATATGATGAGCTTCAGTGTCCCTTCTTCAAAAAGAATAATGGAAGTTTCTTCTAAAATTGTAGATGGTAAATGTTGCACTCTTATCAAAGCACTTTATCACTCCTGCTAATAGAAGCTCAAGATTTCTTCCAATTCCGTGCTTTTTGCTACAAATTGTATGGTAAACTGTCATTAAAGAAAGAAAAATCTACATCAGTGTTAGTTCATTTATGTAAACCCTTATCTAATCTGCCTGGCACACATCAAGTCTTTCTGCAAATGCATGAGGCTGTTTTACACACCACACACACACACACACACACACACACACACAGAGAGAGAGAGAGAGAGAGAGAGAGAGAGAGAGAGAGAGAGAGAGAGAGAGAGAGAGAAGTGGCATCCTTGATTTGTATCAAAGGAAAACTTTTGAAAGCCGAAATTGCACTGGGCAACACAGCGCTGAAGATTGAGGCCAATACATTCAATTGTTTTAAATGTATTAGGTTGAGGTTTGAGCATATCTCCCAAGAACCTCAATTCAGGGGTGCTACAAACCAAAGCATGCAACACACAAGAAAAAAGCAAGACTCCAGTATCAAATTTGGGAAAAAAATATATACAAAAGAGTAGTGATTTACTCACAACAAGCCAGTTGAAGGAAACAAAAAAAATCAAGTAAAAAGTCACCCAAATCCAATTGTTAGCCCTGACTTTAAAACATGGTCTCCTTCTTGAATTCTTCTGGTAATGTCTGAGTAAGCTCACTGAATTTATACTATTTACTTTGTGTAAATACTAATTACCTTGTGTTCACTTACTAGGCAACAATTGATCCAATGATTCTAAGAAAGCTACTGAGTGTTGAAGATAACCCCAGAGTACATTTACTTCCTTTACAACCACATGGATAGATATCCAGCTGCATGTTGATGACCCAAATCTACCATGAATTGGATTGACTGTTTCTGCAACTTCAGAGAAAGGTGCTTGAACTGGTGGTGTCACAGCCACAAGTGCCCCAAACTAGATTTTTCATATATTAACTAATAGAAGTACAGTACCTCCTTCACAGTTACAGATAGTGAGGAATGTGTCTAAATACTGCAACAAGAACAGGACTATTCCATTTGACTATTCCCTTTGTTATTAACAATATGCTGATAGGATAGAAAAGACAGCAATGTTTGTTTTTATTAAACCTTTGGCTGTTAAAAGGTGGCCTTACTCTCCCGGACTTGTGAAACGGAGCACAAAAGGTTTGGGAAAACACTTTTTATATACAGCTGGTAAATGCTAATGATCTGTATCAAAGAAGCACTCTCTTGGCAGGTGGTCTTTTTGCATTTCATAGGGTTTTTGAAATGTAAGTCTCACTTACCCTACTCAATAATCTTGAAAGCTGGGGATGGGGGAGCAAGAAAAGAAAAACAACCCTGGAATTTTAAAGCAACAACCTCCAAAAGACAATCAAAACAGAAATTCAGCCTGCAAATTTAGTAGCAAAGTTTGGTTAAAGAATGAATGAGGTGGAACGTTAAATCTGATTTATACAGCTTACTTAATATTTCTTTCATCACTTTCTTTTGTGGTTTCCCCCCCCCCTCCCCAAGGTAACACCAAAGATGAGCCCAAAAGACAGCAACCTTTAAAGCTTTGATGGAATCCCAGGCACACTGCTTATGGAATGAGCCAATTTCAAAATATCTTTTATATAGTTAACCTTAATAACAATTAGGTTTCTAAAATAGCAGTCAATGTGGTTAACGCTTAAACAAAATCAGATTTTTAAAAATTCCTTGAAGTCATGCTGGAGGAAGATAGGAGATGAATGTGTTAGTCCAATGGTCATAATGCTAAACCATGGTTTATTGTTACATGCAGATTAGGTGCCATTTCTTCCCACTTATTTGCATCCCTCAGTATATGGTATGAGAAAACCATTTAAAATAATGTTATAGATGCTGAATATTCTATTTTGTGAGAAAGGATAACAGTCATATTTACATTTGTGCTCCACTCTCTCAAGAAATTATCATCTTATCCTGTAAAGAGACTCTATAGCTCCACTTGGAGTACAAACAACAGACAGGGTTGCTATACCACGTGCCTCCCAGCTTGACAACACTTGCCCCCAGCCAGTCTTTCCCTCCCTCTCTTCCAGAAGTCCTGCTTTTCTAATTGTCAGCAACGTTTGATTGAGTTGCAACTCCTGCTGTTCTGGCTGTCTGCTAAGGGATGCAGTGAGCAGATGTGAAAAGCTGGAGCCAAACAGCTGACCTCTTGCTGTGAGTTTGCTGTAGATCTGGGAGTTCACTTCCTTGTCACGCATGCAGCATCGGATCTCTTCCACAGCCTCACGGATGATAGTAACAGCAAGCACAAAACCCTAAAGAGACCAAGAGCGAAGGGGGTCATTGAGGCAGGGCAGATGAAGCCCAGCTTATTCCACTCGCTACTGATTGTAGGAAATACTGGGGGACATGAGGGAAGCCTCCCTACAGGACTGCAATACATCCAGGCATCCTCTGAACAATGTCTTTGTAGACGGCTGATTCTCTCACACCAGAAGCGACTTGCAGCATGCAACCAACCAAACACCCTCGGTTTCACTTCTGATACGATAAATACATAAATAAATAGGAAAAACTTGATCTTTCAAGATCTACTACAGAGCTTTCCAAACTGTGTATCATGACACGTTAGTGTGTCAGCTGCAGTATGTAGGTGCAAACATAATAAGAAATGACAAAAATCCTGAAATTGTATGTTATTATCTTGTAAATCACATATTTTAAAGTATATAAATGAAATATTTCCATTATGTATGTTGTGTCCCCATTCATTTTGTTATTACAATTTATGTATATATGTATCTCTTATAAGGGGTTGGTTTAACCTCCAGTTTGCCAGTAAAATGGAATTACTGTGTCACAAAGTGATGCATGTCTAAAAAGTGTGTTGCCAACATGAAATGTTTGGAAAGCTCTAGTCTAGCAGAAAAAATGTGACAGTGCTGCTACTTGTTAATTTTTGTTTTTTAAAAATTATTTATGTCCCATTCTGTATCATAAAAATCTCAGAGCACTATAAAGACAGAAAGTCAATTTAAAATAATTTAGAAGAGATAACATTTTATAACAGTTTGGAATAATATATACAAACTAAATGTGCATTAAACTATTAATATTGTTTCAAACCATATTACCATACATATCTGGGTCAAATCATTACACTACAAATGTTTGATAAAAATGCTATGTTTTGACTGACTGATGGGAAAAGCCCAGTTTAAACCTGCACTAGGAGAGAGCATTTTTCAACCCAACTGGAACATTATAGAAGATACATTCTCATGTCCCCATACTCTTTGGATAACTCCTACCAGGAAAACAAGGGAAAATAATGTGCTCTTCATTAAATTGTCACATCCTTCACAGAGCAGAACTAAAAGGGGAATTTCAAGTATTCAGAGAGCTCATGTAGGCTGCACGGTATAGGAAAAGTACACAGTTTACCATTCAAGGCTTCATTCATTAGAAAAGGAAAACTTCTAGCTCTCATTAATGCAAAGAAATGTGTTTATTAATTAAATAGATTTTATTTTATTTTCCTCCAAGCATGGCATGTGCCATTTCCCACACTTTATTCTTTACAACAACCCTGGTAAAACAGTTTAGACTGAAGGGTAATGAGTCCAACTGACTGACAATTTGAACCCAATATCCCTAGTCAAAGTTCAATACTATTTTCCAGGGATATACCATATGTTGTATGGCAAAGGTAGATAGGCCCAAAACAAAGAAAGGTTGGGACTTTCATACATCCCAAAATATGCATATTCAAACCCATCTGCTTCACTATGTTCCAATACTCCAACAAGGGTAAGCAGACAGGGTTTGCACTATTTTAGAGACAGCTCCTACCGTGTTTCCCTGAAAATAAGACAGTGTCTTATATTAATTTTTGCTCCCAAAGATGCTCTAGGTCTTATTTTCAGGGGATGTCTTATTTTTCCATGAAGAAGAATTCACATTTATTGTTGAACAAAAAATGAACATTATATACTGTACAGTACAGTAGTTGTCATCATAAACCAGCATAACCAGACAAACTGTGAATCCTATCAAGAATTTCTTGTTACTACCAATATTTCCATGTACAACACTTTATGCTTCCAAACAAAAACTCTGCTAGGTCTTACTTTCGGGAGAGGCCTTATATTTAGCAATTCAGCAAAACCTCTACCAGGTCTTAGTTTCTGGGGATGTCTTATTTTAGGGGAAACAGGGTAGATGGAGTGGAGGCAATTCATGAGCCATCCAAGGATTAGGACTCCCACTACAGTAGTTCTAAGGGAATGTGGCCAATGCCTGGAAATCATGGGCATCATAGTCCAAAACATTGGAAAGTGCCAGTGTGCTTACCAGTGATGTATCCTATCAAATATAACCATTCTGAATTTCTTTATGACAGGACAAAACACTTGTATTGCATGATCTATCTACCTCAAATTGCAATTCAAGTACAGTAGAGTCTCACTTATCCAAGCCTCGCTTATTCAAGGCTCTGGATAATCCAAGCCATTTTTGTAGTCAATGTTTTCAATATATCGTGATATTTTGGTGCTAAATTCGTAAATACAGTAATTACAACATAACATTACTGTGTATTGAAGTACTTTTTCTGTCAAATTTGTTGTATAATATGAAATTTTGGTGCTTAATTTGTAAAATCATAACCTAATTTGATGTTTAATAGGCTTTTCCTTAATCCCTCCTTATTATCCAAGTTATTCGCTTATCCAAGCTTCTGCCGGCCTGTTTAGCTTAGATAAGTGAGACTCTACTGTACATTAAAATACACTTCTCTATATTCTGAAGTGTGCCCATAATTTGAGTTAAAATAGTCTCAACTTCTTTTTTTTAAAAAAAAAGAACTTGAGCCCTGTTGAAAATTGTGATGTGCTATTGTTCACTTTATATTGCTTCAGGTCCATCTCTCACTATGGACAAACTTTCCCCGAAATTTGGCAGGTTTCTAACTTTTTTCTTTTACATATTGGTAGAAACAGGTAGCCTAAATACCTTAAAGACACTATATCCCATCTGATCATGGAAGCTAAGCAAGGTCAGCCCTGGTTAGTACATGAATGGGAGACCACCAGTGCCTACCAGGTGCAGTAGGCTATATTTCCAAGGAAGGAACTAGAAAAACTACCTCCGAGGATTCTTGCCTTAAAAATTCTAAGAAATTTCTGGGGTCACCATAAGTTGATAGATGTCAACACACACACACACTGCAGTCACACCCTATAGTAGTTATAAATTATCAGAATCTCATTGTTCATTAATACAACAGGCACAACATTCAATATTTTGTTATTTTCCCACTGCTTTTAACAGATTTCATCTTTTTGAAAACCAAGCAGAGTTGATTTTTAAATCTCTTCATAAAAATCAAATAACATGTAGATAAAGATAGGGATATATTTCATGTAACTGAAAAGTAAGTTTAATTAAATTAGTGGAGGTTACTTGTACTTAAGTGGGGTTAGGATTATGGCCCTACTCAAGTTATATTTTTTACTTTGTTTTAAAAAATGAAAACCAGTTGCCACCAAAGAAAATTCTCAGTACATACACGGGTTGTATCTTGTTTCTTAATACTGTTTTTTTTCCTACATGTAACACAAAGGATAAAGAGTTTGTTTCTTAAATCCAATTAAGGTCCCAGGAGGAAATCAGTCTGTTCTACTAATTTCAAGGCGTCTTCCACCCCCTTGCATATTGTATATGAACATTAATTCAAAAATTAATGCATGCCCTCAAGGCTTGGAATAGCTTTACAAAGAGATGCAAATACTGCAGAGGGAAAACTTCCAACTGCAGAAGTTTGGAAGTCATTAGTAAGCAGAATAAAGCAAGTCCAGAGGGATCTGGAGTCATTATTCTCATCTGGGGACACCAATATATTATTTGATTAAATGAAAAATGCCCTTTCACCTTGCTCAAAGATGGAAACTTCTTCTGATATTTCAGTGTTACAGTCTTACACATCCTTTTGTTATATGCCTTTAGCTGAACTCTGACTTAGGCTGATCCTATCACAGTGGCTTTTCTTGGCAATATTTATTCAGAAGGCATTTGGCATTACCTTCTTCTTTGACCTCCCTTGATCAGCCAGAGGGTTTTCCTGAGCAACGATTCAAACTCTGGTCTCTCAAAATCCTTGTCCAGTACTCAAACCCAATAATAAACTTCCTCTATATGCATCTCTACTTTGAAACAAGCCTCAAAGAACTCAACAAAATACAAAATCAATAAAACAGTGATATCTTTATTGGCCAGCCAAAATGCACAAGATGCATCATGAAAAATTGTCAAAGTTTCATCGACTACTTCATCAAGCAAAGATATTAAAAGCTTTTTTCTGGATTATGCATTTTGCTGCATGGCCAACATGTCTACCCTAAATATGTTTGACAAAGAACTCAGTGGGACTTACTTTTGAATAAACACGTAAGAGTGTATGTTAAATTATAGGACTTTCAACTGGTGCTGAAAATACTATTATTACTTGTTGTTCTGAACGAGCATCTAAAATTTAGTTTGTTCTCTCTATACAAGGCTTATGCAAATACAAATAACAATCTTGATGCATTTGAGTATTAGGATATCAAATAATCATTTCAAATAGGTTCCCTCATATTCGCCTCACTGACTTATCTCAAGTTGTCATTCTATGTCAAAACGGTTGTATTTGCAGCCTACAATGAACAAAAGGCTTTTATATAGAACTCCGGCAGCTCACATGCTGAATTCTAATGGTTCACATGACGTGGGCAATCACAATGGTATTACAGATTTAGAGAAACCCTGCAAAAATTACAAATAGTCTCCAACATTTTCTCTATTTCTCAGTAGTAAAATTTGAACCTTCTTTAAAAGTGACTTCTCAGATTCTGTATAATCTTTATCTCCTTCTCAACTGCACTGTCCTTTTTTGAATTGATGAATCAAACATATTTGTAATTGAATATTTAAATAGACTTTCCTTACAAATTTGATGCAAAATCTAAGAACTTTACACTGCTCTACCATTACACATATTTGTGAATACAATTAAATGTCTCAGGTTCTGGGCTATATTATCTAATTGGCTATGAAGTGCTTCTATTTAAAAGACAAACCTAGACTAATTTATTTTTTGCAGAGATGTCTTTTTACTTTAACTTGGTGAGAACTGTTTTCTTTGAACTGAGCTTTTAGGTGATGCAACAAACTCAATTTCATCCTGAGTCTGAAAATTCCCTCACTAAATTGTTTGGGAAAACATTTAAACATTAAATCTTGATGCCACAGAAAATCCAAATGAATGTTTACCATTTCTATTTTTTTTTTTTTTTGTCTTTTAGTTGGACAATAGAAATCAAAACAACATTGTGGCCAACAGGCATTTTTAACAATGCCAGTTTTGTTAAAACTTTTTACCATTTCTTAAAAATAATACATCATGGCTGCATTTCCTCAGACCTGCATAAGGAAAGGTTATCCAAATTTCTAAATATTTTCTTGGAGTATTCCTTTCACAAACTACACATAACTTCATGATTTCATTTTTATCACTAAGACTCAAATCCCATCCATTCTGTCCTCCTAAAATGTATCTTACAACCTGTAATCTGGCTGAATTGTGATAATAATACATTTAAGACCTCCTCCACCTCTTCTCCCTCCCTCTTTCCCCTCTTCCCTTCTTCTTCTCTTCAAAGCCAAATGCAACCACAAGTAGGACCAAATGCCAGTGTCACTGAATTTAAGTATCTCTGAATCCTTGTTTGCATTATATAGAGCATTTTTCAGCCTTTGTGGCTGGTGAAATATGATTCAAAGGGTGAAACCAGTCTACTGGGATCCCAAAAGTCACAGTGAATAAGTATTTTCACCTTTCAGTGGTCAGAGGATAGAAAGGTTATGGAATCCGATATTTCGGGGTAGCCATGTTGGCCATGCAAAAATATATTTTATTCAGCATGTGTTCGACTGAAAAAGCTATCACTATTTCTGGATTTTGTATTTTAGGGTACCCTACATGGTTTCCTTTCCCCTGATAACTAGCAAACACAGAGTTTAGTAATGAAGTAAAATTGGATAAAATTAGAAATTTTATACAAATTAGGTCTCCAATGTATCCATTTCATAGAAGACAGCTTCTTCAAAAATCACTTGGGCGTTGAATTTTTTAGCATAGGATCCCAATCCAAGCTTGGCAGTCAATGAAAACAAGTTACATACAATAAAAGTATCTGGCTTTAGTAGATATAGCCTTACATAATTAACACGGGATATAGTATTTGTTTCATTTGCTAAAACATTATGATTCTACACCTCATTCAGAAATCAAGTTATAATTTTTTTGTCCTCATGTTTCTGACAAGACAACTAAAAGGAGAGGCAGGCAATTGCTCAGGAGATAGGGACATTTACTTTTGATATCCATTTGACGGACCACCATAATGCTATTTTACATGCTCAAAGTGATGTGATGTCATTTCTGGACAACATTTTGCCTGATTTTCAGTTAAGTTTGTTTTGTTTAGGGGTTTTGGTGGTCTTTGGTGATAGAAGGAAGTGGCCATACCTTCAAAAAAGTCTTGACAACTTTGAGCAGTTTTCAAACAAACAAACAAATAAATAAATAAAACCATGCACACACACAAAAACACCTCACACAAATTTAAAATTTTAGGGTCTGGGGGATTTAGGGCCTTTCTGGGGTGATGTTCAGCAGTTGGAAGGGATGCATCTGGTCCACAGATGGCTTTGCTTTGTACTGAAGAGAACCAGTGTGATGTTGTGGCTTGAGTACTGAATTAGGACTGGTTAGAAGAGCTATCCAGGGTGCTAGATCTGATTCAAGGGTAGGATTCAGTGACATTTCTAAAGACCAGACTAAAATGTAGAACTGATTCACCACCTCACTGGCACGAAAACCACTAATTAATGGTAAGGTAACACATTCCTTCCAATCTTTGCTCCCATTACTGGCTGCCAGATTCTCATAACTAGAGGGGAAATGGATTAAACCTGGGCATCTTTAACATGGAAGCGACATGCTTCATCACCAAACTATGGTCTCTTTACATTCATAAAATAAATGAAGAAGCAGCTTTGTGCTCTTAACTCTGCATAAAGCTTTGAAACACAAAGCCACTTAAATGTCCAGTCCTAGTGGTGTGGCTCATCATGCTCTGACTAGATGTCCACCTGACATTTAAAGGCTCCAAATTCATTCTGCCCCACTAATATGGTCAATGATCTAGATCAGTGTTTCTCAAACTGTGCTCCTCCAAGGGTTTTGGACTTCAGCTCCCAGAAATCCCAGCCAGCTTACCAGCTGTTAGGAATTGTGGGAGCCAAAATCCAAAACATCTGGAGGAGCACAATTTGAGAAACTCTTATCTAGATTACGGGAGTTGTAGTCCAATGGCATCTAAAAGATCAGAAGCCCACCTGAACTTCAGTGTGTTTTACAATCCAATTAAAACTGTGAGGCAAGCAGGTTTCTAGCCATATATCAATCTCATGATGGCCAACATGTCTTAAAGAGTAGGTTTCTGAAAAATATTGGAAGTCAACTCAATTGTCTCCCATCTGTTCTGGAGGCCCTTCCACACAGCTCTATATCCCAGAATATCAAGGCAGAAAATCCCACAATATCTGCTTAGAACTGGGCTATCTGAGTCCACACTCAGATAATGTGGGATTTTCTGCCTTGATATTCTGGAATATAGGGCTGTGTGGAAGGGCCCTGGGACTTCATCATTGTCCTGCTTCCTCATCCCTTTCATTTCCACCTATTAGTTCAATCTGAACAGTCTGGAAGTACACAATGCTTCTTAGTATGACTTTATTGAATTGGGATATATTAATAGTGGCAAAACTTAACAGGAGCCTCCTTTTTAAAAAAAAGCTTAAAGCAAGCCAAAATCTGGCTGGAAAAGCAGTATCAACTCTTTCTCCATTCTGCCTCTCCAGATTTGTCAGTCATGCTTCTCAAGGTTGATCAGACTCTAACATGCAAAGAAATATATAATAGCAGCTTTAACAAAAAAAGATATAGCTGAGATTGGAAAAATGAATATATTAGAGTGACAATCTAATTTGGAGCTTCCCTCCTGGCTTTAAAGTAAAGCAACAGAAATATAAAGAAATGAAATATGTAACTATCTTCTCCAAGTGGGAGATATCTTGGACTATAGTTTCCATTTTCCCTATCCAAGGTTATGCTGCCTGGGAATGATGAAATCATAATCCATCACTTCAAGAGAGCTTCAGATTGAGAAAGACTATTTCATAAAGACCTGAAACCAGATTTCAGCAAAAATTTCTATCTGCCACATTGCACTGGAAGAATATATTAATTGCTTTCACAGACATAAATGCTGTAATGTTCCCATGATAGTCTTTTTTCCTGAAGTTAACCTGAGGGACTCTTCCTTTGGTCTAGTCTTAGAATGGCTGAGTTATGGGAGAAATTACACTTTGGATCAAATGTCTCCTCATGCTTTCACCAGCCCCCACTCATTACTCAGGGTTTTGTTTCTGAATGGCAAACATTTATTAAATCAGTTTTAAAAGTCTGATGGTGCATCTACAATTCCCAAACATATAAAGAGCTGGCTTCATAAAAATAAGCTAACAAAAACCATTTTAAATTATACCATTACAAGGATTGTCGAGATAATGTTAACAAAGGACATCTTGTATTTAAACAGTGAAACTTTTCTTGAATAAATAAACTTGATATTACATACCAGTGGAACCCAATATGTGTAAAGTGCACCAAGCCTCATTTCAGGAACAAATTGAGAACAGGCCAGAAATAAGAAATAAAGGTTGAAGAAGTACTTGAATTGATTGAACAGTACCTACGGGGGGAAAAAAATAGGTATGCAGAATGATTGACAAGGAAAACATTTGTAAGACCTCATCTACAAGTTATGTTTTCTGCAAAAGATAAAAAGATGTATTAGAAAAACATATTGCTTTTAATGAAATGGAATTATATTTAAGTTATGTTGCAGCAAAAGAGTAAAATATTCTTTAGATGCAAAAATGACACATATTCTTGAGAAAGCACAATAGAAAAGAATAACTTATTGACTGAATGAATGTATATCCCACTTTTCTTTTAAGGAGAGATGCAAAGACATTTGGATCAATACTTTTGAATCTACTTCATTTATATGCCATAGCAAATTAAGTTGATAGATAAATTAATGTCAGAGAGTATGTATTCATGGGGGGAAAGAAAGAAAACTCCCTTTTAAAAAGTAATATACCTACCCCTGGTAAAAAAGTGAAGAAGTTGTATTTCTGGTTGTTGATGACATTGCGGGGGTATCTCTGGTCTCTTTTTTCTGGGTGGCCAAGCCAAACCGTTCGAGGCCTTGGGTCTCTTCTTCCACAACATCTTAAGCACTCGCAACATCTGTTGAAAGAAAACATTTTGCTATTTTGAGAAATGTTAACTTTTAGCCTCAGATAACTTGAAATATTATTTGGAAATGAGTAGGTGAGATTTAAACCCTTCTAACAATAGTAACAGCTATTCAGAATCCCACTGCTTCTAAACGTATATGAAGGTTTAGAAGTCACCACTGAAGTCACCAAATCCTGGGTCACAAAAAAAACCCATAAATATGTGACTACGTGAAAGGAGACTTTTTCTCCTTTGCTCAAAATTAAATACCTATACCTATATTTGGTGATCTGAGTTCTGAATGAGTTTGGAAAAAGGAAGTACAGTAGAGTCTCACTTATCCAACATAAACGGGCTGGCAGAACGTTGGATAAGCGAATATGTTGGATAATAAGGAGAGATTAAGGAGAAGCCTATTAAACATCAAATTAGGTTATGATTTTACAAATTAAGCACCAAAACATCATGTTATACAACAAATTTGCCAGAAAAAGTGGTTCAATATGCAGTAATGTTATGTTGTAATTACTGTATTTACAAATTTAGCACCAAAATATCACGATGTATTGAAAACATTGACTACAAAAATGTGTTGGATAATCCAGAATGTTGGATAAGTGAGACTCTACTGTATAAAAGTTCCTTCCATAAAGTTAATTTGAGTTTTACTGCCGTGAAAAAGATATACATTTTTTAAAAATTCCCCATTCTCCAATTGCTCACTTCTTGAGTATGTGAACATAACAATTTCAGAAAAAGCACAGCACATGTAATACACAATATCATCAACAAACTACAGTGACATATTGCATTCTAAGGGCTACATTTCAACACTAATAATAGTGCCAAATAGAAACTTTTGGCAAATACAACTTCTTTCACCTTGTCAGCACTATGACATTACAATCTGCACCTGCTCAAATTCTGTTTTAGATGTGCCTTTTAATGCAAGGATGAACAACCTTCAGCTTTGAGAGTGATCAAACTGAAAAGAGTAGTATATCTTTTCTGTAGTAAGCTGTTTGGTGAAGAGGAAAGGGTAGACAGAGTAGGGGGGAAACAAAAAAGGCAGAGAAGTGTTCCACAATACACTTTTTTATTGTAGCAAATGTGTGACACCATTCTTCTAGCACATCACTAGGATCTAGTCCCTATGACATCACAGGAAATTATCGCATTCGACTGCAGCCAGTCAGCCTTTACATTTCCGGTGGATAGGGGTGAACAAACCCCTGCAAACATGGACAATCCTTGAATCTTTGGGGGTGCTTTGAATGAGATTTTCCTGCTTCTTGCAGGGGGTTCGACTGGGTGGCCCGTGAGGTCTCTTCCAACTCTATGATTCTATGACTATCTTTAGGAACCTCTCAGGGACAGCGAGGGGCCAACACACTGGGTCAATCTACACTGTCGAATTAATGCAGTTTGATAGCAAATTAAATGCTATGGCTCAATGCTATGGAATCATGGGAGTTGTCATTTGGTGAGGCACCAGAACTACTTAATAGAGAAGACTAAACACCTTGTAAAACTACAACTGCTGTGATTCCATCGTAGTTACAGTGGTGTCAAATTGCATTAATTCTTCACTGTAGATGCACACATAGAAACATCTTTAGGACAACTTTTCAGTTTTTCACTCATCACATCAACAGAAAGGGATAGAAAAGCAACACTCATACACCACAAAAATACGCATCTGAGAGAACCTTCTCAAGGATATTTCATTGGGGACACCTTAAAACTCAAGGACTAGAAACCCATTCTTAAAATAACAACTGGAAAACCGTAATTTCAATTTTATCTCTGAGAAAAATATATACTATTACAGTCTGGTATTTAACAACATGTTATTGGATAGGCTGGTATTTAACAAAAGGAGTCTGGCATGCTGCAACTGAAATATATTCGCATAATTTTTAAAATACTGCACCTCCCTAAATCACATATGCAGGCTGCATAAAAATAGCCCTTTATCTCTCCCTCACAGATTCCAGCAAAATAATCCCTATTAGTATATAACCACAAATTCACCTGACTTTTATCCTAATTCTTCTCATTCCACCAAGTCTGGACATTCATGCATTTGCCAGGGGAGAGGCCTGAGTTGCTGATAAATATGTACATTCCTCTCCAAAACTGAACTCACTTGTTTTGCTCCCAGTTACAGTCTACTTTCCCTGCAATTTGTCAGGTTTCAGAAAAAGCCAACAGGTATCTCATCATTCTTTGAGTGTAGGCTGTTTAGTAGGAACTTGAGATGTCATCATATCTGAATCCTCCCCCTTTTTTGTGATGCTAATTCAACATTTTTTTTCCTAAGGGCCAAAGTTCATTTGGGTTATGTGCAACACCCAAAGTTGAAAAAACGTATTTTGGAGTAAAAAATCTTTCATGAACACTTTATGTCCTTTATGCTATGAGTGGGGAAGTACAGTTTCCCAAATGTTTTCTGAAGCCTACTGTGTCCCACAAAAAAGTCAAATATGTTTTTTAAAAAAATGCCTACTACCCCCAGGAGATGTGAGGTAGTGTCACATTTTGTTCACATACAGCCCCTTTATAAAAAAAACACAAAGAATAGGTCAATCTAGGAAGTGGGGAGGGGGTGGCAGGAATTTTGGGCCAAAGCATTGTTTATTTAAACATTTATTTTATTTATTTATCTTGTCAGAGGCAAATTGAGAATGCAATTATAAAATTTATTTTAAAATGAAATAAGTAAATAAAGATTAAGTAATACCAACTTTTCATTTGCAATTCTTTTAACTGCAGATATGTGTAAATGTTTAATTGCAGACTGTAACTTTAACTGCAGACATTAATCAATTTTCATGTCATAAAAATCTCTCTCACTGATAATTGACAAATAGGAGCTGAGCAAAAATTCATCCTTCTAAATGTTGCTGCATTGCAACTCATTTCTGCCCTGAAAAAGCATAGCTAATTGCAAAGAGTTGACGTATATGCAATCCAACAATATCTGGAGGGTTGCATTTCACCTATAGCCAGCTGGTAACAGTACAAAATCTGGGAAGATTATTTCCCTGCCCCCAGAGATCCTCTGGTAACCCTAGTTTCTATTTGTGTGAGAGAACCACTGACCTTTGCTTGTGTTATTCTCATCGGCTAGTGACTGTTCCTAGCCACGTCTTTCCTCTTGTTGATTGTCAGAAATTGAGCCCTTATTCTGAATTGTTATTAATTTTGTTGGGCTCAAATGTGAATCCCTGCAGACCCACAGCTCTGAACATTTATAGGTTTGTAAGGTATATCTTCTTAACATCCAACCTGACCCCGCTATTCACTGTATCTTATTTTCTTCAGAGAGATTACAAAGCTGTGTTTAAATGTAAATAAGGTCTGAAATTATACATGTTATGTACATTTTAGCTCATTAGAATGTACAGATGTAATTAAAAGTGACAAAAGTACAAAAAGACCAAGTGGGTCTCTCACAAACATGTTACTTGGAAGTTCTCTCTCAAAGAAGAATTCTTTATCACTCAAAAGCCTACAGTCTGTATAACATACATAGATTAGCCCTAAAGCTGCAATCCTAAACAGATTTGCCTGGGAATAAACCTACTGAAGATAATGGATCATACTTCTGAGTAGTCATGCCTAAAATTATTTTCCATCTAAATTTTGTTCAGCTACATCAGTACTACACAGACACAATTGTTCAGATACTTTTGGGGTATAAGATGCTTTCAAGCACTTTGGAAAATATGCACTGTGAAACAGAAAGATGTTGTATTGCAACTTCTGACCATATTCACTATGAATTTGATTTCATGTTTAAATACAAAGGAATTCAAAGAGTACTGCCAAGTTGTACTTTGTCACTGGGTTGCTTGCTACTGATAAGACAATGGAGCAAAGCTCTAGCACTGCCTTCTGTCAACAGAACAATGTACACAGCAGTAACCATAACAGTGTATATTGTTTAATGACTGAAGAAAAACCTATCTATAATGGGCAGATTTTGCACTAGATAGTATGCTAAGACCCAGAAAGGGATATATTCCAGCACCTTCTCATAATTGGAAAGTCCTAATCTCCTGTCATCTTAGCATATCAATCATACCAAAAATAAAAAGTAAAATTAGAGCTAAGAGTTGCAAGCCCCATGCACACAGACAGAAATATAAAATCTTATATAAAAGATATGCTTTAGTAAATATATATTTGTTTGGATTGGAAGGTTCTATACACTTATTTGTGAGTAAATAGAACTGATTTAACTTCAAATTAAAAGTGCTATAATTGTGTGAAAGTATCCCATGAAGTGGCCTGCATACTGAAAAACATTATGAGAATAAATCCAGCAACTTTTAAGATACCACAAGGGGCCTTTTCATACAGGGTAATTATAGCCTGCCAATTTCACTTTACCTGCTATAGTTCCAGCCAATGAAATCCCAGATTTGCAATTTGAAAAAGATATGCAGAATTTCCAGAGTTCTAGTCTTGTATCAAACTACTAATCCCAGGATTCCATAGGAGGCAACCATACCAGCTAAATTAGAATCAAAGCATTATAATACTGTAGTGTGAAAAAGAACAAGACTACTGTTTTTCCTTTCCATAGAATCCTAGAATCTTAGGACATCATCACACTGAGGTCCAAATGGTGGGTGCTAGCAGGGGATTCGCCATGCAGCATGGTGAATCCAGTGTGCAGTGTGGGAATACATCATTTCACATTGCCCCCTTAGCCATCCCACAGGGAAAAGCTTCACTGCCCAGCTCCCCCCTGCATTCGCCCTGTTCTTCTCAATGAGAACACAAGACCTTTTTAGCATCCTAGGATGCTTGCAGGACACTGGAAGCAGGGAACCCCACCAAAAGTAGTCCTATGTAGTTTGATGGACTCTGGTACTTCCAGAGTCCTGAAAGCATCCTAGAATGCTTAAAATTGTTCATGTGATGAGGTCATTCTTAGCCTGGTTCTACACTGCCAAATAACGTAGCTTGAGCTGCACTGAATTTCATTATATGGTTCTATACTAACCATATAATGCAGCTCAAACTGCACCTCTGAATCAACCTTATTGCTGAAAGGCACCGCAAGGGCCATCTAGTCCAACTACCCTGCCATGCAAGAATACAGAACTAAAACACTCTTGAAAGATGTCAATTTAACCCCTGTTTAAAGACCTCCAAAGGAGAGTTCATCACCTTCCAATGCAGCTTATTCCACTGTTGAACAATTCTCACAATAAAGTTGTTCTTCCTAATCTTTAGATGGAATCTCTTCTGCTAAACCTCTCTTAGAATCCACACCTCAGTTTTAATTGGGTTCCCAAAACTAAGACAGTAAAGTGCTTTTTAACAAGTTTAAGAAGATTAAAGGGGAAGAAAAGTTGAGGCAAAGATCATTAAGCTGAGACACACAAAGGTTAATATCACAGGCACGTTTGCCATACAGTAAAGCTAGAGAAGGCCAGCTTATACAGTGGTTCACTCAACCAGTTTACTTTGAGTAATAGTTCTTGCCTATTCAGCTTATTTGGACAGGTAAATAACTTAACAATGAGGAGCAAACTCATTTCTGTTTAAATAACAGGTGAGTGGCAGACCCGTCCCGGATTTGCACACTGCAAAGCAGGAAACAGTTTCTGGAACAGCAAAGCTAGTTTTGTTTTGTTTTTGAAATAAAGTATCACATTTCTTGCTTTCTACATCACTGCCTGCAAACAAGTATCACAGGAATCTTATCTACTAAGGAAATTCTTTTAGAAGAAAACCTGCACCTTCCCAAAAGAGTAATCATTAGAAAATCCAGTTAGGTACATGTAATATGCTTGGAGAATGCATACATTGTATGCTACATGCGACTTTCATATATTCTGCAAAAGAAACCAAAACAGTACACCAACATTGCTCCACCAAAATTTGGAAAACCGGAAAAATTTCTGCCAAGCGGTCTATGCATTCCGCAAGATCCAGAAGCCCTGGCTGACCACAAATGTCATAATCACATTAGGCATGAAGAGAGAATGCTGAATGCAGAATTACACACTTCCTGTCCAACTGGTTTTTGAAAAAGTGATACATGTAATAATACCAGGCGAAAGCCTGTGAATAACAATAACCACCTTGGCATTTAGTTGCCAACCAACTGCCAAAAATACTTAAGTCCTCAGTAACCTTTTGCAATTTTTGCAATTGCATCTTCAAACAGAAAAGTGCACGTGAGCATATATGATAATTTTATGTGTTATACCAATCATATGTACTTCAGAGAAAAGTGCACATATGAAGGTGATTTTATGTGTTATTCCAATTACAGTATATGTACTTCAGATTTAATCAAGAAGATGTGCATTCACTTCAACACTGGATATTCAATATTCTTTGCAGATGAAGAGTTGTCGTTATCCTTAGAACATAGTAAGTTTGTGATTCATTGGGATTTTGTCTGTTCTTCTCTCCCCCCCCCCCCCCCCCACAAGTCCCTCATATTCAGATTACAAAAATACTCATGTTGCATGGAGATCATATCATGAATCTAAGATATCCGGTGAACACACATATTACACATGTGTATGTCTATTAATAAGTCTATCTTATATTAGGTGGTGCAGTCATTTGAATGCTGGACTAAGCTTCTGGAAGACCAGGGTTCAAATCCCCGTTCAGCCTCAGGAAGCCATTGGGTGTCCTTAAGCCAGTCACACTAACTCATCCTAAGAGGAATGCAGCAACAAACCTCTTCTGGGGTTTCTTGGCAATAAATCTTGCCAAGAAAAGTCTATGTAGGATTTATATGTTGTACCCGACCTGAAAGCTCATCATAATAACAACAAATGATATTATAGGATAAGGACATATTAATACGTTATCTGTAGCTCATTACTCAGATTTAGAGTACCACTGCTGTTATGTGCCTTCAGGTTGATTCTGTATTATAAGGACTTGGCAAGATTTATTCAAAGGCTTGCTATGGGTTTTTTTCCCCTAAGGCTGAGATAATATGACATGCCCAAGTGGTTTCCTGGAATTTGAGAGTCCTAGCTAAAAAATGTGACCACTACACCAAATTCTGCAAGTTACATGTGTATGGAGAAAATTCCTGTAATATATGGAGTACTCTTGTGAAACTCTCATTCATTTGCAGTCAATCATATGAAGTATTTCCTGGTGATTGTTGTTTTCACACTCTTGCATTCTTTGGCATCTTTTTACTCCAGAGTTAGAAAGAAGGAGGACACTGGTGAAAGGCAATCTAAACACTGTTGGTATTGTGAAACCAGTGAGGGAATATTTCAGTCTCCTAGAACACTCTTCTGCTGACCTCGGAGTCATCACACTCCAAGAGAAAGGCTTCAAAGGAAGGCTCCAGGACAAAATTGCTGACCTAGAATTTATCACTGAATATGATTCTAATCAATCTGGACAATCAGAACAGTGGGTTCCTTTCCTACCAGAGGAATGTAATTACCATACTATGTTTGGCACAGAATTGCTTGAAAAGGGTCTTATCACTGTTCTTATCAGTTATCCTAAATCTATCTAAGTTCTCTTCAGAAATGTTAGTCCCACTGCGATTTCTCAGAAGTAATGGTTTTCTGCACTGCTGCCCAGAACTCTCCCCTCCACACACCAGCACAACTTTCAAGAATGCATCTACACTGTAGAATTAATCCAGTTTATCTTCCATGGCTCAGTGTTATGTGATTCCATGAGATGTGGTTTGGTGGGACACCAAGCACTTTGGCAAAGAAGGCTAAAGATCTTGTAAAACTATAGCTCCCATGATTCCACAACATTGAACCATGACAGTTAAAGTGTGTCAGTATGCATTAATTCTACAGTGTAGGTGCACCTCAAGATGCAGTGAAGTGGTTGGGGCACTAGACTACAGCTCTGGAGACTAGGACTTTAATCCCACTCAGCCATGGAAACCCATCAAGTATGGCATCACACCAGGGCTTTAAAGAGGGCAGCCCCACATTTCTGCCACCTGCAGAATTCTGGGAAATGTAGTTTGGGAAGGTGAGGATCTCTGTAGCTGAGAATTCAAAAGGCCTCACCCTAAACGACTTTCCAGAATTCTGCAGGCAGCAGAAACATGGGTTTTCCCACTTTAAAGCCCTGGTGTGATAACATGGTAGGTGGCATTGGGCAAGTCACACTTTTTCAGCCTCAGAGAAAGGTAAAAGCAACCCCCCTCAGAATAAAAACAAATTATGATAGGCTCACCTTGTGCTTTTGAGTCATTTCCAATTTATGGTAATCCTAAATCAGGCCTGTCACAGAGATTTCTGCAGCTGAGAGTTGCCTAAGTTTCCCCAGTAGACCTTCATGGTTGAACAGGGATTTGAACCCTGGTCTCTAGAATTGTAGTCCAACATTAAAATCATCATGCCACAGTGGCTCTTAGGTACACCTTAAAGTCATCGTAAGTCTATACAATACATCTAAAAACAGTTGGGTAACAATTTGTATAACAGATCTGACAACAGTTGGCTGCAGTAAATCTTTACTCCTAGCAAAGTGTACCCACAGCCATCTGCTGTATTTGTATTACATTAATAGGTGTAAATTTTTTGAAAAGCATATCTATAAGTAATTCCTAAGCTCCATTACTCCAAGCGTCCTGGGCTTCAAACCCCAGAAGCCTTAGCTGCCTTGACCAATGATAAAGGATTTTGAGAGCTGAAGTAAAAAAAAAAGATCAGATCAGAATTTGGAAAACACTGATTTGGATACACACCCCCCTAAGCATAGACTATATCATGGATCATATAAATTCTGCCAGATGGAACACCATTCCATTTCCTTTCTCTCTGCATGCAGGGCTCTCTGTTTTCCTGCATGCTATTGCCTGATATAGCAATTTGGTGGCTAGAGAGGAGAAAGGCAGCTGAGAAACATTTGGCTATATTTCAATAACCAAATGCATACTGAAAATGTATTTGATGAGTAAATGACAAAGTTGACATGGACTGATTTAAGGATGAAGAATGAGGATCTCGGACGAATGGAATTAATTATATATACGTTTTAAAGGTTTTATAATGTGTTTTAACGATGTTATTAATATATCTGTTACTGTTTTGTTTTTATGATTGTATTCAGGGCATTAAATTTTGCCAATTTTTGTAATCCGCCCTGAGTCCCTTCGGGTGAGAAGGGTGGGATATAAATGTTGTAAATAAATAAATAAATAAATAAATAATATTACAGGACTTTCCAGGTGTCCTCCAAGTGTCTTGCAGGAGGTTGTTATGCATCCAGCTGTTGCACCACAGCCTGAAATTTCTTGGCCACCTCTGCCCTCCTCTGGATCACTAATTGGTCATGATGGGACGGAAGATGGAAGGAGAATTTTGACCCTGATGGAAACCTCCCAAAGCAATGACCACACGAAGACATACACAGGCATAAATTGCATTCATGCCTGCATCACCAACAGAATGCCAACCATACTGCGTCAATTGATTTTCTGTCCACAGTGCTAAGTATACTTGGAAATAAATTCCATAGAATTAAGAAAACTTACTTTCAGGGACAGAGAACTAGCTCTGAAATCCAAAGCAAGTTTGTTCAATGTAAAGTACTGGGAGTTTTTGTAAATATGCTTAGGAATGCAGTCTAGAGTTACAAAACCTGTTTTCCTGCTGCTATATAAAATGACAATGCAGTGAATATTTACTTTCAAGCAGGAAGCTAAAATTTAGAAGCCACTCAGTTTCTCTTTGTGGATACAGTATGTCCAACCACTTCACTAAATTAGTTCAAACACTTGTAAAATTTCTGAAATATTACAGAACTTTCCTTGGGAAGATATAGTCACCACAAGCCACTCTGAAAATGGATGTATGTTTTCATGCTGTTCACGCAGGAAGGATAACACTCACCCAATGTAAACAGCAACAAACTCTTGTTTTTTAAGCACTAATACACCAAATCCTCTACATTCGTGGGTCTAGCTTTTGCAGATTTGATTACGCTATGAAACATGGTTTTTGTTCCTGGGTTATAAATGTCATTTTGTAGCCCTTCTAAAATTACAACTCACATGAATCCATAGCTTTGAGACATGGTAGTTTTAAGTGGTGTCAAAACTGCATTAATTCTACAGTGTAAATGCACCCCATTATGCTTGCTCTCATAACAATCTGTTAACTGAATTGTACTTTCCTTTGTGACTCTCTTGCCAAGGTTTGTTTCAGGAGATCAAACCCAAGTTTTGTAAAACAGAATATTCATGAGCATTAACATCAAAGGCAGAGAAGCAAACTAAAAAGCTGCTAACTGTAGTTTCCTACAATTTGAAACTGGATTCTACATTTTTGGTTTTGAATCCATTTTGGAAACCATTAAGCAAATGCTAACCCAGAGGTTCCTATCCTATGTGAAGGCACACACAATTTGTGTTCATCTTGGTTTATTATTACAATTTAATAAACCATATACAGTAGAGTCTCACTTATCCAAGCTAAACGGGCCGGCAGAAGCTTGGATAAGCGAATATCTTGGATAATGAGGGATTAAGGAAAAGTCTATTAAACATCAAATTAGGTTATGATTACAAATTAAGCGCCAAAACATCATGTTATACAACAAAATTGACAGAAAAAGTAGTTCAATACGCAGTAATGTTATGTTGTAATTACTGTATTTACGAATTTAGCACCAAAATATCACGATATATTGAAAACATTGACTCCAAAAATGGCTTGGATAATCCAGAAGCTTGGATAAGCGAGGCTTGGATAAGTGAGACTCTACAGTATCACCACTGCCTTCACCTTCCCAAGCTGAAAAGGTTGTTTCCTAAACAACCCCAAGTGATTCAATGTAGCAGAGAGGCAGGTGGATTACAGCCCCAAACTTTCATAGGTTTAAAGATATTTAACAGTTATGAAATAAATCTGAAAGAAATGCTTAATGGGATAGAAATGACACACCTATAAATATGTTTAAGCGTTTCTCTCTTCCTCAGGGCAAGATTTTTCTTACAAGCATGGTTTATATTGTCTGCAGACAGGGTGTGTATATTTAACAGCTCTGACTTTTCTAGCAACAGGACTAAAGACTGGTGAACTGTTTATTTTCTATATTAGTGGATACAGTGTTCCCTCACTTATCACGGGGTTAGGTTCCAGGACCACCCGCAATAAGTGAAAATCCGCGAAGTAGGGACACTATATTTATTTTAATATTTATACATTATTTTAGTAGTTATACACTATTTTAAGTCTTTATCAACCAATCGTGCATTGATAAATTTCCTCCTCCTCCTCCTCCCGCTACCGCTTGGGCTCCTTTTCTCTCCCTTCAGCTTCTCCTTCCTCCCTTCCTCAGGCTGTAAATTGTAATTTTTTATGATTTATATTAGTCTTTTAGAGTTTATTGAAAAAGCGCGAAACAGCAAATCCGCAAAAACTGAACCGCGAAGTAGTGAGGGAACACTGTATACATTTTTTCCTGAACTGTTAAATATATTATGGTTACTATTCATACATATACTAGAGTTGCCATTGATTTTGCTCTGATGTCTTTAGCAACAGCAAGACTTTCAGATAGTTAGCAGACAAAACATTAAAAAAATTAAAATAGCCACAACTACAGCACTGTGATTGCACTTTAACTGGCATGGCATTGCTCCATTGAATTCCAGGGTTTGCAATCTGGTGGTCACTAGAGCCATCTGGCAGAGAATTCTGTATATTCCTTCTTACACTGCAAATCCAAGGATGCTGCCATCACAGTTAAAGTAAAATCATAGTGTTGCAGTAGTGCAGAGTGAAAGAGTTCTAGATTCCAATCCACATCGAGTCTTGAAAATTCAATGGGTGACTTTGGACTAGTTGCTCTTTTTCGAATATATGGTGGACGAAATTTGAAAAAGTAACTAAGTAAGAAAAATAACTGATGTGATAGGAAACATCAAATTTCTTATTTAATATAACAGGATGTAAGCCACTTCTGAAAACCACTTTGATGTAGTCAAATGCATGTTGTACTATGCCCTCTAGAAGTTCAGGGTTCAAATGCCAACTTGGCCATGGAATCCCATTGAGTAGCCAAAGGCAAATCATACTCTTTCAGCTTCAGAGAAAAGCAAGAGCAAACCCACTCTGAACAAATCTTATAAAAGAAAAGCCATGATAGAGTTGTCTAAGGTCACCACAAATCAGAATTGATTTGGAGACACACCAATAGGCAACGTCTAAGCATTGTGGACTTGCCCCCCAACTCATCAAGGAGCAAACACACCTCAAAACTGTCCACCCATCACTGCTGATATCACAAAAAATGAAGCACACACACATGCAACATGTTTACTTTTAATAACAGTTCCTGCCCCCTCTTTAAAACAAGAAAGCTTGTGAAAGCTTGTTTACAAGACAGGAAGGTGTAAGCATCCCAACATCAAGGGGAGAAATAGATCTTCAGGGTAAATAAAACATTTACTACTTTTTTCATGATAGCTGTAATGACGGTGCACCCCTGAGGGCCACAAAAACAGAGGATGGGTCACAAATCACAGCTTTACCATCTTGGCACCAAACTGCAGTGATAAACAGAATTGAAAAACAAAAGCTCTCCATGGATCACTTATATCTGCCAAATGTTTTACCTCTGCAACCAGATCTTACCACCTACCTACCCTGCCTGCTGCCAATACAGATTTTCAATCTTCGCTATTTGTTTTGAAGAGGTTATACTGGGGTTTTTTTCTGGTCCACTTTGCTCTAAAAATCTACAATAATTTTTTGCTCTTTGATGAAGTGTTACTTTCAAAACTTAAATACTGCACAAAGCTTAGATTTTCCTAAAGAAAATTCTTCTGCAAACCGAAGTGAGCTTCACAACATATCGTAATAAGTTCACAAAGCAAAGGATTGTAAGAGCCTTATTGATGGAACCTTATAGTTTTGTCTTTGTTTTAAAAATCAGTTCTCAGAAGTTTCTGCCTACAAGACCAGTAGTTAGGGGCAATGTACTCCAAGAAGAGCCCAGAGAGCAATACATTCCCCAATCCTATGTTAGTCCAAACTAGTTTGCTGACCAAATAAAAAGCCTCAACATGACATTAAATTGTTATCAATCAAAAGAAGATATTCTGCCAATGGCTGCACAAAGATTGGTGCCACAACACACAGCCACAGGGCCAAAAATAGACCAGAAGTCTCCATCCCAAGATATGGCTGATAATGTCAAAGTAAAGGTAAAGGTTTCCCCTGACGTTAAGTCCAGTTGTGACCGACTCTGGGGGTTGGTGCGCATCTCCATTTCTAAGCTGAAGAGCCGGCGTTGTCCATAGACACCTAGAATCATAGAATAGTAGAGTTGGAAGAGACCTCATGGGCCATCCAGTCCACCCCCCCCCCCCGCTAAGAAGCAGGAAATCGCATTCAAAGCACCCCCGACAGATGGCCATCCAGCCTCTGGTTAAAAGCTTCCAAAGATGGAGCCTCCACCACAGCCCGGGGAGAGTTCCACTGTCAAACAGCTCTCACAGTGAGGAAGTTCTTCTAGATGTTCAGGTGGAATCTCCTTTCCTGTGAGTTTGAAGCCATTGTTCTGTGTCCTAGTCTGCAGGGCAGCAGAAAACAAGCTTGCTCCCTCCTCCCTATGACTTTCCCCCACATATTTGTACATGGCTATCATGTCTCCTCTCAGCCTTCTCTTTTGCAGGCTAAACATGCCCAGCTCTTTAAGCCGCTCCTCATAGGGCTTGTTCTCCAGACCCTTAATCATTTTATTCGCCCTCCTCTGGACGCTTTCCAGCTTGTCAACATCTCCCTTCAACTGCGGTGCCCAAAATTGGACACAGTATTCCAGGTGTGGTCTGACCAAGGCAGAATAGAGGGGGAGCATGACTTCCCTGGATCTAGACGCTATACCCCTATTTATGCAGGCCAGAATCCCAGACCTCCAAGGTAATGTGGCTGGGATGACTGCATGGAGCGCCGTTATCTTCCCACCGGAGCGGTACCTATTGATCTATTCACATTTGCATGTTTCCAAACTGCTAGGTTGGCAGAAGCAGGAGCTAACAGTGGGCACTCACTCTGCTCCCTGGATTTGAACCTGCAACCTTTCAGTCTGCAAGTTCAGCAGCTCAGTACTTTAATACGCTGTGCCACCAGGGGCTCCTTGATAATGTCAAACAAACATGTAAAAATCCATTTCCAACTTAGTGACTTCTAGATGTTTTTGACAACATTCTCCTCATCTCTGTCAGCTGCAGTGATCCAAAATATTTAAAGGCATTAGGTTGGGAAAAGCTGGTGGAAGTTTAACCAAGGAGTAGGCAACTGTGTCCCTCTAGTTACTTTGGATCTACAATTCCCATAAACTCTGAACAATTAGCAAGTGGAAAAAGATTATCAGAACTGTAATTCTAAACATTTGCAGCACCCACAGTCACTGACCTCTCCAGCATCTGTATCCTCTTTTCTGAGCATTCTTCTTTCCAGTTCTCCTTTCTATTTCAGATTTATTCTACTTCTTTCATATTTCTAGAATCTGTAATTGTTCTCAGCCAATAATATACCAGAGCTTTATCACCATAAAATCCCTTACTGAAGTGCAGTATATATCTTCTAGTCACAATTCGTTTTTCTTTAAACACTTGTGCTACTCATCTCCAAGGAACATCATATGTGCAGCATGTCTTCTAGTTTAAAACAGCATTTTGAAATTTCTTATAACTTTTCCGAATTTACATTCAGCTGAGTTTACGACTCATGAATCATATCTCAGTTTCTGACCATCTTTTTATAATTAAAAGCCTTATTACTCTAGAAGAGTGTCTAGTTCAACAATGCTGCTTTCATCCACTTTCAATCACTCCAGCCTACCTGCGCTTTTAATTATTCTTATGTTTCAAAGTGCAACACCAAAATTTATTATGAATTTCCTTGAAACAGTCACCTCGTGAATTTAGCATAATTATCTTAGTACTTTAGTGTATCTTGAGAGTTGCATATGTATTGTGCATCACAATAACTTAAGGCATTCTTCCATATCCTGTGTTGGCCTACAACATCAATCTTCATTGGCCAGCATGGTTATGGAGGTACAGTACTTAAAATCCAACACTTATGGAAGTTGCCACATTGTGGAAGGCTGATTAATTCATGCATATTCAAAGACAAGGCTTCTTCTTTGTTATTTTAGCAAATTATCCAGGTGCTTTTAGTATCTGTTAAGTTCTTGATTCACGGTTTTTTATATTTCTTCACATGCCCCATTGTTGAGACTGAATACAGAGACTACTCCATTCTACCCACCTTACACTCTTAACACAGAGAGGTTACAAACCTAACAGATGGATAAGAGTATAGCTTAAGCAGAGAGGTACACCTGCATGAACCTGAAATGGATGACTACTAGAATGTGGATCTATATGAAGCTATCTCAATCAATTTCCCAAGAAATTCTTCTACTTGAAACACAGGATAAAATGATGTATGCCTGCATAGCAACTGGATTGGTGGTTGAAACTAACTTCAGTACTGAGGTTGCCAAGTCAGGATTAGATCAATACCTGAGATTTCAGCACCAGATTCAAAGGCTGAGGGATGATCATTGTCATATATTAAGCTTTGCATGTAAAAAAACCCAAATCTAACATAACACACATACACACACTTTAAACTGTCCCTATTTCTTTGAGATCCCCTCACCCTTTTTTCCCTATTGAGGACCCACACCCTTAGATCTGGCAACCTTATTCAACACTGACATGCTTGAGGTCACCAAACCAATTTAGGAAGTGCAGGACAGCTCAGGAGAGACAGCTGAAGAGATCTCACTGCCCAGCATCCACCAGTGGTGGTCTTTTCATTTTGACTAACAACTGGACTGGTTCTGGATCTGTTTTTTCCTGGTGCCTCCAACCACCAGGAAGTAACTATGCTACAATTTTATCACATCAAACATCCTGCCCTTCCTTTATGGACTTCACATTGGCTTATATTAGGTCATCTTATTTTATTGCAGGTTAGGACAGGTGTGGTGAGACGGGTTAGCTTTGGTGTGGTGAGCATACTTCTTGCTACCAAAGCAGTAGTTGTCTAGCTGTCAAATATTATCAGGGCCGGCCGGAGATATTTTTGGATGTGAAGCGGGGGTGCTGAAAAGCGCCCCCGCCACCGGCCCCGCCTCCCGTGCCCTGGCCCCGCCCAGCGTGCCCTGGCCCCGCCTCCCATGCTGCGTGGGAGGCGGGGCCAGGGCGAATAGTGAGGGAGGCGGGGCCAGAGTTGGCCCCGCCCCCCGCCCAGCGTGCCCTGGCCCCGCCTCCCATGCAGCATGGGAGGCGGGGCCAGGGCACGCTGGGCGGGGGGGGCGGCGCCAGAGTTGGCCCCGCCTCCCACGCTACTCCCGCTCGCCCGTCTGGCCTTTTCTAACTGGTCAGAATGCAGCGGAGGTCCCTCCAGGCCGCGATCGCGGCCTGGAGGGACCTCCGCTGCAGTCTGGCCAGCTAGAAAAGGCCAGACGGGCGAGCGGGAGTAGCATGGGAGGTGGGGCCAGCTCTGCCCCCCCCCCTGCCCAGCGTGCCCTGGCCCTGCCTCCCACGCAGCGTGGGAGGCGGGGCCAGGGCACGCTGGGCAGGGGGCGTGGCCAGAGTTGGCCCCGCCTCCCGCGCTACTCCCGCTCGCCCGTCTGGCCTTTTCTAGCTGGCCAGACTGCAGCAGAGGTCCCTGCAGGCCGCGATTGCGGCCTGGAGGGACCTCCGCTGCAGTCTGGCCAGCTAGAAAAGGCCAGACGGGCCAGGGCGCACTGGGCGGGAGACGGGGCACCGTCAGGGCGGTGCCCCGCCTCCCGCCCAGCCTGACGGCGCCCCCCCCGGGCCTGCGCCCGAGGCGGCGGCGTCAGGTGCCTCTATAGTGGGGCCGGCCCTGAATATTATTACACAGCTCCAAATCGGAATAGAAGGGTTATTTAAGCTTTGTATAATTAGACATCAATCTTTATTATGCCAGAGCAATTGAATTGATGAAAACATGAGGTCATCAGTTTTCCTATGAGAATCAACGAGGTCATCTACTCTTATGAGAATTCACAAGGTCCCCTGGCCCTTTGGCCTAAATGCGGAAAAAACAGTTGTCTGGCTTAGGCTTGTCAGAGGTTTGAGAAGGAAGAGAAGTTTACTTCTGTGGAGCAGTATTTCCCCTCTTGAGGCCTTTGTTGTGTAAGCTTTGTGTTTAAAACCACACCACTGTTCTTACCCTACCGTAGGAGAAAATGCATGTGCCAATTTAGCAAATTGTGTTAACTCTTGGAATAATGTTGGAGATGCACATCACTGGCTGCAAAGGGATTGTGGCTGCCTGTACTAAGGGACATAGGAAGCTGCCCTATATGACGTAACACACAGGTCCATAAAATGTAGTATTGTCAACAATGGCTCATAGCAACTCTCCAGAGTTTCTGGCAAGATATCTTTCTACCATTGAATAACAGCCTCAAGTTGCTTATCTGCTTCCAGTTCACTTTTGCTAATTAATAAACAATTCATCATTTACATGCCAGGGCATGCCTGTATGAAACTGCTGAGCAAACCCAGCATTGTTGAGATCCTTATTCCTGTTTAGCAATTAATTATTTATTCATTCTATGATGAAGCAGGTCTTCAGATCTGCTCTTTGTGGATGTACACTGGCATTCTTTAGGTTTTCTTGAAAAGTTCCTTCTCTTCTTTAACTATGTAAATAATGCGGAGTTTGGTAAGAAATAAGGAGCTGTTATTCTAAGCATGACTTTAAATATTTCTGGAAAAAAAATCTTTGCAATGAATGTCCACTATATTATACTTGAAAACTAGAACTGTAAGATCTTCAGGAGAGGCTCTACTAATATTACAAGCTCATTTGATGGAAACAAGAGAAAAGGCCTTCTCAGTGGCTGCTCCCAGACTTTGGAACTCTGTGCTTTGGGAGGCTGGGATGATTCCCTTCTTGCACTCCTCCCACTGGCAAGTAAAATATTCTTGTTTCATCAGGTTTTTAGAAATTATGTATGAAGGACCTGTAGTGATATAGTATGTTGTTTTGTTGGTTTTTGTGTGAACTTTTAATGTTTTCTAACTTCAAATTATTTATTATTGTTTTTTTAAAATTATGTTTATATGTTTTATTGGTACATACTATCCATGAGGTAAATGTTTTGATACAGAAGACAATTGGACTCCCATAGATTTATGTGTTGTTTCTTCCCAATGTTGGAAAGTTGCTGTTATTGTCTGGTTTTTTTTTTAAAAAACCTACAATTTCCACAATTCTAAAACCCTGACTGTGGGATTCTAGGATTTATAGCCAAGAATTTAGGATTTATAGCCAAATTTTTTCATTGTTAAAAGCTCTGGTTCTATCCCCCACCCCACCACCGGTGACAAATTCATTCTTTAGCATCAGCAAAGAGATGGAATAAATAATTGCACTATATTATTTCCTTTCCTGGTATAAAGCTCTGGAACTCTCATATTGTTTACATTTATTTTGTAAACCAGCTGTACTCCAGAATTACAGGTCATGACATTTTCCAGCCTTATCACAATTCAAAACTGTAGTTCAAAACCAAAACAGTTTAGTCTCCGTGGGAGAATAAAAAGCTAGATTTAGCAGGAGCTCTACTTGTTGCTTGAAAAGACAAATGGATTGTCTTTTTAATTGAATTGTTCCATTGAGAAGAAAAAGATAATGGATAATGTTGTATTTCATAATGAAAAGTATCTTGAAATTCTGTATGTTTACTCAGAAGTAAGTCCCGCTGAGTTAATCATCCCTTATTCCTAGTGGATATTTAGACAGCAGCATAATACAATTTATTAAATAATTTTCAATCTGTTGATATATTAATCTCCAGTTTTTAATACAAAGACACATAGATTACAAGATTCTTAAATACAGAGTTCCAGTCAATGAGATTTAAATCAAAGAGAATTGGTGAACATTATCGGCATACTGGTCATGCCAGAACATAACAAAGAGACTCCATTATTTAATAAATCTCTTTTTAGCCATAAAACTATCTCTCACTGACTTTGCAATTATGGACATATCCCCAATTCCAAAAATAACATTCCAAAAGAGGAGAAATTGTACATTTCCAATACAAACTGAAATATGATTTGATCTTTGTACAGTTCCTCTCCTTTCATGTTCCCAGTCAATATTCTGTCATTTATTCCACAGTTGTCTATATCTCCACGGGCACACATACTCCTGAAACTACCCAGCAGATAAATAAACTGTTCAGAGATAAAATCCTGTGTAGTATCACAGTTTCTACTAAATCACAGCTGAATGTGCATGGCTTTAAAAGAGGATTGAACAAATTCCTGGAGGATGGAGCTATTTGTGCTTTCTCGTCCTGATGGATATATATTTCTCCAAGAACCTGTTTGAATGAACTAAGCACCATAAAAGTGGAGGATGCTATTGCACACAAGTCCAGCTTGCATGCTTCCCATATATAAAACTATATGGCGACTATGAAAACACAGTACAGTAGAGTCTCACTTATCCAACATAAACAGGCCAGCAGAATGTTGGATAAGCGAATATGTTGGATAATAAGGAGGGATTAAGGAAAAGCCTATTAAATAACAAATTAGGTTATGATTTCACAGATTAAGCACCAAAACATCATGTTATACAACAAATTTGACAGAAAAAATAGTTCAGTATGCAGTAATGCTATGTAGTAATTACTGTATTTACGAATTTAGCACCAAAATATCATGATGTATTGAAAACATTGACTACAAAAATGTGTTGGATAATCCAGAACGTTGGATAAGCGAGTGTTGGATAAGTGAGACTCTACTGTACTGGTTTAGATAGGCCTTTGGTCTGGTCCAACATATTTCTTTAAAGTTTGCATGCCTTTCTCGTCCTAAAAGATAAAATGTGGCTATTGCGGGGATTTAAATCAAGCAAATAATATGGGGAGATAGTTAAAACATTTGTCCCCACTACAGTAGTTCTGGTCCAATTTGCATCCATGTACTGCTTTTTAAGTTGAGAAACATGAAGAGACCTTTACCAAATCATTCTGATACATTTGCTATGTACACAAGGTTGCAAAAAGCAAAGTGAACTGTTATTAACCTCTGGCAGGCCACAGCTATGGCTGAACTAGAAGATTACCGTAAAGAACAGCAATCTTCTATTGGCAAAAAAGCTCCAACTCACCTTTCTTCATGACACCCTGCCCAGTTGATGACTACTGCCATCTAGACCTTTACATGCCAATAGTCCTCTACACTTCGCCAATACACTAACATAGGGTAATTTGAAAGGACTTATAGCAAAGAGAAATGTGACTTCACAAAGACAAACTACCTAGCAAGGTTCTTGGCTGGTTTTCACCACCCCAATATTTCCTCTCCAATTTAGGTAGGGAGCATTTCATTTCAGCAATAGCCACAACAGCTGGTAGTTGGCTTCAACTGCCTTCGTAGATATTCAGTTTCATAGGTCTGCTCTGATATGTGCAGCTTCTTTATACCAAGTCAGACCATTTGTCCACCATATCACTCATTTATATATGTGTGTATATGTGTGTGTATATATATAGAGAGAGAGGGAGAGTGCGAGCGAGTATAAATATATTTATTCCACTTAGCTATCACTCTCAAACACAGGAATTTTGCAATTAATCCAAGATAATCTACTTTCTTCATCACACTAGAGTTTGATCCACTTTAAATCCACTTTAGGAAGGGGGCTTTAAACAGCTCGCCAGACAGGTCCTGGGCCTCACCAAACTACAAATCCCAGAATTCTGCAGGAGACAGAAACCGGATTTAAAGTGGATGAATGTTCAAGTGTGATGAGGCTTTAGGACTCAATGCATGAAAAGAATCTACTGTCTATCACCAAGCTCTAGGCCTTCCTACTACATGACCAGTAGTTATTTTGCATTTACAGTAGAGTCTCGCTTATCCAACCTTCGCTTATCCAACATTCTGGATTATCCAATGCAGTCTGCCTTTTAGTAGTCAGTGTTTTTGTAGTCAATGTTTTCAATACATTGAGATGTTTTGATGCTCAATTCGTAATTATAGTAATTACTACATAATGTTACCATGTATTGAACTGCATTTTCTGTCAATTTGTTATAAAACATGATGTTTGGTGCTTAATTTGTAAAATCATAACGTAATTTGATGCTGAATAGGCTTTTCCTCAATCCCTCCTTATTATCCAACATTTTCACTTATCCAACATTCTGCCAGCCCGTTTATGTTGGATATGCGAGACTCTACTGTATTATTCATTTCCAGAATGTTTTAAAAAGAGATTCCCAAACTGTGACTGTGGTTCTTGAAGCCTACAGTCCTTTATTAGGTTGCTGGCAGCCTGGCTTGAAAATGAGTCCATAAAAGCCATAAAACAGATGCTGAAAACATGACAGGGCACAGTCTACAAGGAAAGTACAGTTTCTAAATGAGGAATTGTATTGTTGGCCTAGAGCAAAGAGCACATGCCAGGGCTATTAGCCCTGCTTGTAATACAAGCTTCCTCCAACTTCAAAATGGTTCTCCTTAAAATATTTAAACATGGCTATCATGTCCTCTCTTAACCTTCTCTTCTCCAAGCTAAACATACCAAGCTCCCTCAGCTATTTCTCATAGGGCTTGGCTTCCAAAACCTTGATAATTTTGATCACCCTTCTCTGGACGTGTTCCAGCTTGTCAATTGCTCTCCTGAATTTTGGTGCACACAACTAGACATGGTATTCAAGAAGAGATTTGACCAAAGCAGAACAGAGTGGTACTATTACTATCCTTGATCTAGACCAGGCCTGCACAGCATATGGCCAGAGGGCTGCATGCTCTCCATACAAGCCATTGGTAGGTTGTAAAGGTTTTCCCCGGACGTTAAGTCCAGTCGTGACCGACTCTGGGGGTTGGTGCTGATCTCCATTTCTAAGCCGTAGAGCCAGCGTTGTCCGTAGACACCTTCGAGGTCATGTGGCCGGCATGACTGCATTGAGTGCCGTTACCTTCCCGCCGGAGCGGTACCTGCTGATCTACTCACACTTGCATGTTTTCGAACTGCTAGGTTGGCAGGAGCTGGGGCTAACAGCGGGCGCTCATTCCGCTCCTGGGATTTGAACCTGGCACCTTTTGGTCCGCAAGTTCAGCAGCTCAGTGCTTTAACGCACTGTGCCACCAGGGCCCCATTGGTATGGGCCCACAAACCTCGCCACCTCCCACAATTCCCCAAACCCTTTCCCTTACTGCTGCTTGCCACAGCCACTAACCCATAGCCCATGTACCCCTTTCTCTTGCTGCTGCTCCCGCCTGCCCAAGGAAGGGAGGGAGGGAGGGAGGGAGGGAAAAGAGGGAGGTAGGAGAGGAGAAAGAAAAAAGAAAGAAAGAGGGGGGGGGGAGAGAAAAAGGAAGGGAAGGAAAGAGGGGAAGAAAAGGATGAAAGAAAGGTAGGTAGGAAAGAGAGCGGAGGAATTCACAATTCAGAAAACATGGTATAGTGGTTTGAACCTTGGACTATGTGTCTAAACCCACTGGGTGACAAAGTCACATTATCTTAGACTCAGAAGAAGACAAAGGCAAATCCCCTTTGAATATATCTTAGAATCATAGAATCATAGAGTTGGAAGAGACCTCATGGGCCATCCAGTCCAAGAAGCAGGAAAATCGCAAAGTGATCTTTCGCATTCAAAGTGACTCTATCACAAGAGAACTGTGATGGAGTCATCTTAGAATCACCCTAAGTCTAAAACAACTTGAAGGCACACAACAACAACAATGAATAATTAATGATACCTTACTTGGAAAGTGAGGAGCTAAGAACCTATTCGCTTAGCTCAGTGGTTCCCAACCTTTGGGCCTCCAGGTGTTTTGGACTTCAGCTCCCACAGTTCATAACAGTAGATAAGCTGGCTGGGACTTCTGTGAGTTGAAGTTCAAAACACCTGGAGGTCCAAAGATTGGGAACTACTGGCTTACTCTATCTAATTTTGGCCCCTTACTAAGTTGTGCAGGCCTGATAGAGACACTGTGCTACTATTGATGCAGCCGGGAAGTGTTGGCTTTTTTTAGCTGTCACATCATACTGTTGACTCATGTTCAGCTTGTGGTCTATGAAGACTCTTAGATCGAGCTCAGGTGTCGCCCATTCTACAGAAGTCCTTCCAAATCTGAACTAAAATCTGAAACATATTCATCTTCCCACTGAGGTGGAAATCACCAGCCATCTCTGTTCCCTGGCCTTTTCATTTCTCCCTCAGACACTGTATTCCTATCTTTCTACAAGCATCCTCCAGGTTTCCCTTTCATCTAAGTACATGGGATTTTCTTTTCCCCCTTCCTCTGACCTCTTTGTTTATCATTACTATTGGGCTCATGCTTAGAGTGCTTCCATCCTCCAATTATGGTTTGCCTTGCATTTTACGTCCCTCTTGCCTGTTTTGTTGCAATTTTGACTTAAGGTGTGTTGCAATTTTAGCCACCTCTTCACAAGCACTGGAAAAACTGAATCAGCAGGACTCAAAAGAATTACATGCAGAAACACAGTACGGGCAGAGTTCAGAAAAGTTACAGTGTAGGATTTCAGCTCCCAGAATCCCACAACACAGATGCCTGGGGATTCTGAAAGTTATAGTCCAAAAGTAACTTTCTTTTCAAGTTCTGCACAATGCCACCTAATAAGCAAGCAGGTGAAGAACAAATAAATAAGCATTAAGTGACAGAACAGTATTATTTCTCAGAACACACATTGAGATACTACACTACACTTGCAAAGAAGTCCACCAAAAGTGAGCATGTTTGCCTTTAAAAGACAAATCGTTCATAGATGATGGGGAAATATTGGTTTCCTGTTATGACTGAAGCAAAGCCAGAATCAAACACGAGGGATGTGATGGAATAATGGAATCAATAAACATACTAAAATCCATCACCAGAATCAATGGAATTTAATAGTGTTTTACTGCTCTTCTTATTGGAAGCACAGAGGAAGCGTGCATGAGGACCCAATACAATCTCCCACAGACCAGACTCGTTTGTTTTAAGATATATATAAAGGGCATGCATCTTCAGACTAATTTTTGATTAAATCATGCCTCATGTGCTTACATCAAGAGTAGGAAATGTGTGACCCTTCAAGTTGGACTGCAGCTCCCATTAATCACAGCGAGAATGGTCAATTATGAAGAATGTCAAGCGTTGCAATTCAACATCAGCAGAATCAAGCAGTTACAACCAAGCCTATATGCTGTGCTTCAGTGCAATCAAAATTATGATTATAAATAAGTGCAATCAAAATTATGAGGTACATAATTATTAGTATGAGTCTGTTTACTTACAGAACTTTGTAACATGTCCTTTAATTAAATGATTCGTTGTTGTGTGCCATTCTCCTCTTTATGGAATAACACTTGACCACTTTTCCCTGTATTCTTATGTGCATGTCCATGTGTAGACTCAGTGTGGTATGATGAAACTGCGAGATCGAGGTCCAAATCTCCTCTGAATCTGAAACTCACTAGGTATCAATTGGCCAATCACTTTCTCTTAGTCTGATAGGATTGTGAAAATGGGAGGGTAGTGAGCCTTGAACTCACTGTAGGAAAGGCAGGATTCAAAAGTAGCAATTGCCTAATGCATTTAAGCATATGTGTCTGTACAATAAATAAATATATGCAGTGAATAAACACTTTTGCCAAGTCAACATGTCTTAGGTCTAATAAATGTATTCGCCATTACAACTTTTTCTATTTTAACAACTAATGACTGTTCAAACTTTAAGTGAATACTATAGAAGACATGGAGGAAGAGAATCAAAATCTTATCACTGTGTCCACTGTATCTGCAAATGCACTTGAAGACTGAAGCAGCACATATATACCTACACTCTCCCAATATACTCTGTGGAAGGCATAGTCACAGAAAAATAAAAGTCGTATGCATGTCGGTTCTATTCAAAGGCTTGGAACAAGGAAACTGGACACATTCTTCAGTCTACCTCATACACATATTCACTGAATAGCAGTACCAGGCCCTGGTGTTTTTTTTTTCCAATGCAAAATTCTCATAGCAAACAAGAGCTTTAATCTTACTTCAAAAACAAGGGAAGTGTTTAGTGATGAACTATATGTTCAGCAGTATTATATGACACTATCCTTTAAAGATTTTCTCTGAGTCTTTGATTTAAAAGAGGAGTGGGGATCATGAGGCCCTTCAAGTTTCATTGAATTGCATCCCTAATGTCTAAGACAAGCAAGGGTTGCTCAGATTTTAAGACTACTAACATCTGGAGGATTTTATGATTCCATTTCTGATTTACTTGCTCTGGCAGTATAAGCTTATGTGGGAAAGAGAGGCTCACACAGGTTGGAATATTCCCCTTTCCACGAGCAGAAGATTTTGACCCTCAAATTAATGAAATATATGGAAATATTTAGGTGTATAAAATGAGGGTGACCAGAGACACTCTTAGAAAGAATGGTGCAGATGAGTTAAACATCCTTCCTGGTTTTTTCTTCCATATGCTTTACATTGTGAACATCAGTTTGAGGCAACCCAGTTGGTCACAGAAAGACCACAGTACATTTGATTTTCTAATGGCAAAATATAGTTTGATCCACTTATCCACTCATATCCATGGGGAATATGTTCTCAGACTATTCTCAGATATAGACATGTGAAACAACAGATAACAGGAAGCCCTATTCCTTCCAATGGGACAAAAATGGAGGTACTGAGAAGAGGATGTAGCTTGTGCTTGATGCCATAACTGCATAAATGAAGCCCTGGATAAATGAAATTATGTATCGGTTCCACAGATACTGGGGGCATATTGTATAGTCAGCCTCCACAACAAGGGGAGGCAATATGTGGCCCTCCAGATGTTGTTATACTGCAACTCCCATCAGTGCTAGTCAGGCCAACAAATGATAAAAGACGGTGTGAATTGTATTTCCAAAACAGCTAAAGAGTTTTAAATTGTCCACTCCTATGTGCCATATTTGGAATCCACTGGCTATAGAAATCAAGATGCCAGGTGTCTTATGTAACAAGGAAGATGGGCAAAAGGACCAAGATAGAAACTGGATGGTTCATCTCCAACTTCATTAGTAATATGCACTAACAGACATACTCTGGGCTCAGAGTCCGGCCTTCTAGATAGCAGATGTACTTTCAAGATATGCTCTTGGAAACTATGGAGGATCGGACTTGTTTTTGTTTGGAGGGAAGACCATCAGGCAATACAATTATTTGCCATCAAGTTGCCACTGATTTATGGCAATGGGAGACTTCTGACAGTCTCAGTCATCACTCAGGTCTTGCAAACTCAAGGCAGTGAGCTTCCTGGATTTCTGATTCAACCAACCTATAATGCGGCCTTCCTCTTTTCCTACACAGACTAGGCATCTCCTGGTAGCCTGCCAAAAAGCCATTTTTGCCAAAGTTGAAAATAGCCTGGCCTGACTCAGTATAAAGCAGCTTTTTCTGTTCCTAGCACCTGCAATTACCTTTTTAGAACTTAACCCCTCCAAAGTACTATTTCTGAAAAAATAACCCATCCACCTTCTTCAGGGACAAGGTTTTTTTCCATGGTAAAAACATACCTTTATTGATACTATTTAGAAAACAAGGCACCTCTCTCCTAATTCATAGCAATAATTTAAGCTAGAGATACCCAAACCAAGGCCCGTGGGCCAGATGTGGCCCTCCAAGGTTATTTACTCTGCCCCGGCCTAAACTTTAGACTTAGGGTGGCTCTAAACAATTTCAAGGCACACAACAACAATCTCAATTCACTTGAGTATCTCATCCACCAAAGCAGGCCTATGCTTCTCATTGAAATACAGGTAAGTTGAAATTGTTCTTCACTGTAAATACTGTATTATTCTTTCATGTTTTTTGCACTACAAATAAAATATTGCAGTGTGCATAGGAATGCGTTCATGTTTTTTTCATGAACATGAACACCGGTGCGTTGTCAAAAATTTCATGGTCAGAACCACTGGGTTGCCGTGCACTTTCCGGGCTGTATGGCCATGTTCCGGAAGCATTTTCTCCTAATGTTTTGCCCAAATCTATGGCAGGCATCTTCAGTGGTTGTGAGGTTTGTTGAAAACAAAGCAAGTGGGATTTATATATCTGTGGAAGGTCCAGGGCAGGAGAAGGAACTCTTGTCTGTTGGAGGCAAGTGTGAATGTTACAATTAATCACTTTGATTAGCATTAAAAAAGCCTTGAAGCTTTAAAGCATGGCTGATTCCTGCCTGGGGAAAACAGCATATTATTTGAGAACACAGAAATGCTGGACCACTCTAACAACCACTATGTCAGACCACACAGAGAAGCCACTGAAATCCACAAGCATGTGGATAGTTTCAACAGAAAGGAGGAAACCATGAAAATGAACAAAATCTGACTACCAGTATTTAAAGACTCTAAGATCAGGACAGTAAATAAAGAACAGCACCCTGAAAACAGGGGAATTCTAGACAGGAAACAATCAGGGCCAGTTAACACCACCCAGCAAAGGCTTCCCCTAGGCAGGAATCAGCCATGCTATATAAATCTCATTTGCCTAGTTTCCAACAAACCTCACAATCTCTGAGGATGCCTGCCATAGATATGGGCGAAATGTCAGGAAAGAATGCTTCTGGAACATGGCCATAGTAAAGGTAAAGGTTTTCCCCTGATGTTAAGTCCAGTCGTGATCGGCTCTGGGGGTTGGTGCTCATCTCAATTTCTAAGCCGAAGAGCCGGTGTTGTCCGTAGACACCTCCAAGGTCATGTGGCCGGCATGACTGCATGGAATGCCGTTATCTTCCCGCCGGAGCGGTACCTATTGATCTACTTACATTTGCATGTTTTCAAACTGCTAGGTTGGCAGAAGCTGGGGCTAATAGTGGGCGCTCATTCCACTCCCGGGATTTGAACCTGGGACCTTTCGGTCTGCAAGTTCAGCAGCTCAGCGCTTTAACACACTGTGCCACCACCACTGGAACATGGCCATACAGCCCGGAAAACTCACAGCAACCCAACCTAAGTTTAGAGGATCCTTGGTCTAAGAGAGCTGACCCAATGCACAAACAGACAACAACACAAGAGCAGGAAGTATCAACCACCTGCTCCTAAGAGATGCCATGAGAAAACTCAAGACAATAGCTGGGAAATCTCCCCAGTGGCTCCTCTGTGGACAGAGCTGGGGCCTTTTCACACCACCGGATTCTAATGCTATGGGTCATGGCGTCATTCCTATGGAATCCTGGGGTCTGCAGTTTAGGGGGAGGGGGTCATTCGGAATCCTCACCCAGGTTCACCAAAAGCAATTAACGCGGCCTCCGTGGCAACTGGGAGTTATTGCTTCCCTCTGGGTGTAATACAGAAGCAGCCACAAGCCAAGTGAGGCATGGGGTGCTTTTAGGTTTTCCTTCCTCCATTCCCTTCCTGGGCAGTGTGAGAGATGAGGTAGGTAGCCACCGTTTTGAGCCTTCTTTCCTTCCTTCCTTTCCTATTCCTGGCTCCCAGCCGCGCAGCCTGGGCGTGCCACAGACAATGGCGTCAGGAGCAACCTGTCAGCTCTCGTTCTCTCAGCCGCCTCAGTCTTTCCTCAAGACCCGGGAGTTGGGGGAGGCGCCTCTCTCTCCGTCCTAAAAGCACCGCAGAGGAGGCACCCTCTGGGGGGTGGGGGTGAGGGTGAGGGTGGGCTGCCCACACCCGAGGGTCGCTCGCTCCGCCTGGATGGTCTCTCCTCCCCCTCCCCCCCCCCGCGCCCCTCCCTCCCTCCAAGGCCAGGCCGCGCGGCGTGACATCCCGGCCAAGATGACCTGCTCCCCCTCCTCTCTCTCTCTCTCTCTCTCTCTGGTCTGGCTGGGAGAAGGAAGCGGGAAAGGGGGAGATTTCAGAACCCGCTGAAGGGAAAGGGACCCCTGAGGGAAGAAGGAGCCTGGGGGGGGGGGGGGGGGGAGGCTGGGACTGGGGGTGTTGAGGTGGAGAATCCCTTCGCATCTTCCTCACTGGGAAGGCTGGGAATGCCTCTCTCTCTCTCTCTCTCTCTCTCCCTCTCCCTCTCCCCCCCCCCCCCCCCCCCCACCAGCCACCCTTTTTCCTCCGCCCAAGAAATCCAGGCGGAGAACCCAAGGATGGCGGTGGGATTGAGTGTCTCCGGGCCGCCTCCTCTCTTCGCCTTCGTCTCATTGAGAACCTAGGCGCCTCCGCCAAGGCTGGGACCGAGGGGAGTCTGGTCAGGGAAGCAAGGAAGGAAAGGAGGGACGGGGAAGGCCTTACCCGCCGCGGTGCTTGTTGTCCGCCCGCTTCTTCTGCCTGACCGGCTGCAGGGGGATGTTGTCGGTCATGGCCGCGGCAGCCGCTCGGCCAGGCGAGAGGAAGGCAGGCGGGAGGAGGAGGAGGAAGAGGAGGAAAGGGGGGGGGGTCGGCTTCCCAGCCTCCCAGCCTCGCTGCTCGCTGCGCCTGCCGCCTCCGCCTCGTTGGCTCCTCGGCCCAGCCTCCGATGACAGAAGCAGCAGCAGCAGCAGCGCCGCCGCCGAGGAGGACCGGGCTGGGCGGCGGCAGCGGCGGAGACGCGCAGGTAACGTGGAGGACGCTCACGACGACGGCGAGGCCGGCCCCCCTCGCCCCCCGCCATTGGACGCCCCCACTTAGCCGGCCTTGACAGCAGCACAGGCCGAAGGGAGCCAGGAGCCTCAGCAGACCACAAACTGAACCAAGAGCCCAGGGGCCGATGCAGCAGCCTCAAAAGCCAACGCGATTCTAGGCTGCCTGTGAAGAGATTTAAAACAATACGGAATAAACACCTAGAACTGGGAAGCCCTGGCTCTCAGAGTTCTCACTGTGCTCAAACCACGCTGTGGATTTAGAGGAGAAACCTGCCATTCTGACAAGCTAACCGTTGTCAGAATCACTTTCTATCACAGTGGTTCCCAACTTTTTTTTTTTTAACCAGGGACCACTCTCCAACATTAGTACTAAAAGGGGTACTAATCTGCTTTTAGTAACCCTTTTAAGTACTAATGTTGGAGGGTGGTCCCTGGTTAAAAAAAAAATCCACTTTTGGGGCCCCTGGTGGTAGTGCAGTGTGTTAAAGCGCTGAGCTACTGAACTTGCAGACTGAAAGGTCCCAGGTTCAAATCCGGAGCGGAATGAGCGCCCGCTATTAGCCTCAGCTCCTGCCAAAGTAGCAGTTCAAAAACATGCAAATGTGAGTAGATTAATAGGTACCGCTCTGGCGGGAAGGTAACAGCGCTCCATGCAGTCATGCCGGCCATGTGACCTTGGAGGTGTCTACGGGCAACGCCGGCTCTTCGGCTTAGAAATGGAGATGAGCACCAACCCCCAGAGTCGGTCAAGACTGGACTTAATGTCAGGATAAAACCTTTACCTTTACCTAATCCACTTTTGTTCAACTTTAGATTTAGATTGGTTATTTGGGGTGCTGATTCAAAAAATTGCATTGGATAGACCACATCAGCTCTAGTTCTAGTTCAGATACGTTCTGATATAGAGCATATGCCATCCAGTAGTCTCCATCTGCTTGCCCACAGAAAACCATATTTAATCATCTAGAGCTGATGTGGTTTATCCATTGCAGTTTTCTGAATCAGCACCCCAAATAATCCAGGAACAGGCCTTTACCATCAGATGGGAGCAATTCCTCCCCCCCCCCCCCCCCCAGGTCTAACTGCCATTCTGGACCAGAATGTAGAAGACGGGGCCAGGAAGACATCTTTCCAAAATCCTCGTTGCCTCGGCACTATAAGAGGGTTTCACAAGACCAGTTGCTCTTGTTGTAAGAGTGTAGTAACGGTGAGGCCGTGGATCATATTTTAGCTCTTGGGGGCCACTGGTGGTCCAGAGACCACAGGTTGGGAACAACTGTTCTACCAGGAAATATATGTCCTCACTGCAAAAAGCTATGCAGATCCAGAATAGGTCTCTATCATTACTTACCAACCCACCATAAAGACTCTGCCCCTGGAAGATGATCATACTCAGCCATGAGGGATGTCTTATGATGAGGATGGGTGTCTGGAGAAGTCAGAGCCCACTCTGTTCTGCTTTGGTCAAGCCTCATCTGGAATACTGTGTCCAGTTCTGGGCAAAATAATTCAAGAAGAATATTGATCAAACTGGAACGTGTACAAACAAGGGCACTTCTAGCTGATATCCTTCTTGGGTGATAAAAAGATCTGAAGACCCTGCCCTACAAGGTTAAGGGAACTGGGTATGTTTAGTCTGGAGAAAAGGCTAAGAGAGGACATGATGGCAATGTTGAAGTATTTGAAAAGATGTCACATTGAAGGTGGAGCAAACTTGTTCTGCTGCTCCAGGGACTGAGACAGAGAGCGACTGAGTAAACCCACAGAAAAAGATATTCTATTTGAATATTAGGAAGAACATCCCAACAGTAAAAGCTGTTGAATGAAAACACACTGCCTGGAAGTGTCTCCATTTCTGAGGATGTCTGCATAGAGCAGTGGTTCTCAACCTGTGGGTCCCCAGGTGTTTTGGCCTACAACTCCCAGAAATCCCAGCCAGTTTACCAACTGTTAGGATTTCTGGGAGTTGAAGGCCAAAACACCTTGGGACCTACAGATTGAGAACCACTGACATAGAGGCTGGACAGCGGAGGTATTTTCAGAGGAGACTCTTCCCTATGGAGCCGTGGTGGTGCAATGGGTTAAACTTTTGTGCTGGCTGGACTGCAGACCTAAAGATTAAGTTTGCAATGGTAACATATCTGGGCATCGCCTGGGCAACGTCTCTGCAGACTGCCAATTCTCTCACACCAGACGCGACTTGCAGTATATTCTCAAGTTGCTTCTGACATGATAAAGAAGCTCTTCCCTCTGCTCTTCCTTTAACACCCCACTTGTTTCAGAGGCTCAGGACTCCCCTGGGAAAGCAAAAAAGAATCCATCCCCCTCAAATGGCCCCTCCGGTGATCCTTATTGGAAGGTTTTCGGCTGGAAGATTAGTTGACACACACACACACACATGCACATTCTACTCCCCAATGACTGCCCTTAGAATTCATTCCTCAAATTTCTAGCTTGGTAGAGAGTGAAGCATTGGAACTCAGAACTCATAAGTTTGCAGTGTTTACATTTTCTTGGCACCTTTTCTTCCCCCTTTTCTTTGGATGTCTGAATTTAATTTTGAAACGTTCAACTGAAATTTTTAAAAGGGAGAAGTAATGTAGCAGCCTAGAAAAATAACATGAACATTCATTGATATAATATTTCTACTTCTTCAAATGAATTGAAGTTTTAAGTTACTGCAATGTTAAGAAATTTGGGAGCTATGAAAAAATTCACTTAGAGAGCAGAGGGGTTTTTTTGGGGGGGGATGGGTGGGAGCTGTACCCTCAGTTTGCTCTTCATCCCACAGTAACACTCCTGAGACACCATCTCCTTTCAAAGGCCTCATAATACAATATAGCTTTATTGTTCCAGATGCAGAGCTTGTAAATGTTCCTTTTTTTTTGACTGAGGGGCCATGATGACTTGAAGATTCTAAAAATTGTGGCCCAAAGAAGGCACTTCTCTAAGCTCTGCTGCAGTTTGGTATGTGTGATCTTCAAGTCACTCGACAAATTAGCCTCTTCTGCAGGCTAAACATGTTCTCCAAACCTTTGATCATTTTAGTCGTCCTCCTCTGGACTCATTCCATAAATGTGGAGGACTGTCATCCTATCATATAAAGTATTTGAATGATTTCTGCATCCTTTCACCACTCCCATTAGTTAATGCTACTGTTTGCCCATTGGATCCCGACAACCTTTGCCCATTTGTTCCTATCAGTGTCCAATGTTTTCCCTCAAAGCATTGAATATAAAATGGCTTAAGTGCTATCTTCCCTTTCCTTGGACTAATCTCTGTGAGTAAAGTAAACTGGTAGCTGTGATTGAGTTCATTTGACTGATGCCATGCGCTACAGCATACTTTGTGTAATGATTAATGCAACCCTGCTCTTGGTTCTGTAAGTTGCCAGTTTTTACAGCTTTATCGCCATGAGATAAATCTGGCTCTCACAGACAACATGAAAAAGGAAGGAGAGTTAGAGGCCAGGATAATATTTTTCTCAGTGTGACCAGGAAGTTTAGAAGTGAAACTTATTATTAGGAATATGGGGATAGGAGTTGAAGGTGGGGAGAAGAAAAATTGCCCCACTGTCAAATAGTTTTTAGAGTCAGAACACTCCAAAGCCCTTGAAAAGTGATTGTATTTAACACATACAAACACTCAAAGTGGAATTGAAGATGTCTTCTTAGTTATACAGAAATATAAAACAGTGGCACAATAAAAAGAACTCTATGAAGATGAATGCTGTTGTGCCTTCAGATTGTTTCCAATTTATGGCGATCACTGAATCTCTTGGCAAAATTTGTTGATAGGAAGATTGTTTTTGCATTCTCTAATGGGTTTCCCTGGCTGAGTAGGGATTCAGACTCTCGTCTCTAGATTCAGTCCAGTGTTCAAGCTACCACATCATGCTGGCTTATGAATCTTATATAATTAAGCTACTTAAATCAAGATCAGTTACATTCTTCCAAAAGCAGATAGATACACATTGTGCTCCTCCTAAAAACAATAACAGGCAAAATCAAAGTGTTATATGCCAGGAAGATTTGCAAATCAGCCCAAATTTGTTAACAGCTGTCAAATTGCCATTGACTTATGGTGACCCTATGAATGAGAGATTTCCAAGACAGCTTATCAAAAGCCCTGCTCAAGTCTTGCAGACTCTGTGGCTTGGCTTCTTTGGGTGAGTCTATCCATTTGGAATATGGTATTCCTTTTTCCTACTGCCTTCTGAGTGCTTCTGTGAGGCAAGTGGCTAGGCTGCTGGTAGCACTGCTAGAGGCTAGTTTCCCATATAAAGCATACTTTTTCTGAGGAACCCGACAAAATGTGCCAAACAATTATTTGGCAGCAGCAATAGTGGGGGTGACATGGAGGAGGATCGCTCAAAGGCAGTGGTAGTGAAATCATAGCTGACTTTTGTTAGTACTGCACAGAAGGAAGCATTAATAAACTACCTTTGAATGTCTTTTGCCATGAAAACCCCGTGATGAGACAATCATCCAAGACACTATCATTCAAATATTTGTTAAATTTCTTTCTTTTCTTCTTATGAGCTCAAGGTCGAAGCAACATATATAGTCTTCTTTCTCCTATTCTCTAACAATTGTAAGATTGAAAGAAACCCACTATTCCAAGATAATGGGATTTCAACATAGATCTCCTATCTATAGTCAAGAATCAGAAGGCCTGGATTTGGAAATGCAGCTAAGAAAGAATTAGATCAGAGCCTCAAGTGTAAAGCTTTATTACTGAATACTGAAATCAAGATTGTCCATGCCATCCATTTTCTAATTTCTGTGTGGCTGTGAAAGCTGAACAATGAAGAAAACTGAGAGGAAGAAAATCAACTCATTTGAAATGTGGTGCTGAAGGAAAGTTCTCTGGATACAATGGACTGCTGAAATATCAAATGAATGCATCCTAGAGCAGGAGCCCCCAGTGGTGCAATGGGTTTAACCCTTGTTCTGGCAGGACTGATGATGGACAGGTTGGCGGTTCGAATCTGGGGAGAGTGGGTGAGCTCCCTGTGTCAGCTCTAGCTCCCCTTGCGGGGACATGAGAGAAGCCTCCCACAAAGATAGTAAAATATCAAAAAACAAAAACAAAAAAATCCAGGCATCCCCTAGGGAACGTTCTTGCAGACTGGCCAGTTTTCTACATCAGAAGTGACTTGCACTTTCTCAAGTCTCTCCTGACACGGCAAAACAAAAATCCTGGAGCAAATCAAGCCTGGATGGACAAAAGTCAAGATGACAAAACTGGGGCTATTGTACTTTTGGCAGATATGAAAAGAGGTGACTCCTACGAAACATAAGGCTTGGCAAAGGGGAAAACCATAGGAAAAGAGGAAGACTGCATTAGAGGTGGATTGAATCAATTAGAGGGGCCATGATGGTGAGTTTGCCAAGACCTGAGCAGAGGAGGTGATGACTAAGAATCTCTTGGAGGTCTCTTATTCATAGAGCCACCATTGGCTGAAGTTGATGACAATAAACAACAAACTAATGATGGAACTTTCTGTGTTCTTGATGCAGGAACACTTGTGGCTCCTGGAAAATTCTTATTTCAGAGAATATAGGACTCTGCCACAGGAAAAAAAAACAAATGAATATGATTCTGTGTTGTAAGTCTACAGTGTTGCTTTATTCAAACAGAATAAATCGGATTCAGTTAGTTCTATTTCTCAATCTCTTTTTTAATAAAAGGGACATACATCCTTGAAGACAAACAATGAAGAGGTAAATTACTAGCTGGGAGTGGACATATAAATCCGATCAAAGAACAAATACTTCACATCCTATCCTCATACCCATTAGAAGCTGGAGGGTCGGTGGGGGAGTAAAGCTGAAATGAAAACTGTAATTGGAGCAGATCCTTAGTTTGTCACTTCAGATTAGTTTGATCACAGAGGGTTTTCAGTGCTTGAATGGAAGATGCGGCTTCTATAAGAGTAGTCCACTTTCAAAGACAAAGAAATTGACCTTCTGTAGGCTGAATGGAGACAACAGTTTTGGCAGGAAGTAGATTGTCTATTGTTTTGACAGGAAAGAAGAGAATCTAGTCATTCTCACAATTCCTTGGATTTTTTAGGCACCAAAAGTGTGGTAAGTTTTATTTTCTGTCACCACTGAAATGTTGGCTTCCATATCAGTGGGGTTCTTAATCTGTTCAGAGCTATAGTGTGAACTTTAATGAAACTGCCAAAGGTGCCAAGACCTATCTTCCTAATTAGTTTTCTCAGATTTTTTAGAAGTTTAAACCAAACTCAGAATGGATCCACTGTTCACTAACATGGAAACAATCAGTTACTACTGGATCACTAATGAGCTGTAAATGTGACAGAATAACATGGAAAAACCCCAAGGCCATAGAGTTGGTTGCACCACATCTAATTGCAGTGCAATGCTTGAGAGATTTGTTTCCATGATAAACAAATACACACACACCTCTCTCTACAAATAAAAAAGTTAGCACATAAAATAGAGAAGATAGCAATACACCACCATAGTTTTGGACTTGGAGAGTTTATTTTTATACAAAATAGGATTTCTCCACCCACTTTCTGATGCAGTACAATAAGTTCTGCAATTCCACAATCTCCTTTCTATCTCCTTGCTAAATGGGAATAGACCAAGGTATAGATGTTTGATTTATAAAGCCATTACACACACCTCCTGCTTAGGTTACTACTTGGCTATTTGTGTTGGTATTCTCTACTCTTTCCTAAGGTACTCCATCCTAAAATAGTGTTTCACAGATTGCATTCAATTTCCAATGTTTTCAATGGCAGGCACAGGAAAAATCTTCCTCCTGTTAATAAACAGACTTTGCTTATTATTTTCACGTTCTATAGAGAGAATAAAAGAGGAGCAACAAACAGATGGAAGGGCAAGCTGCTCCTGTACTTTTAAGAGAGACAAAGGCATTACAACTCAAATAGAAATGCTTCTTTTAATAGCTGAAATACAGTTGGATGATCTTGGATGCCAAAAATGGAATGGTTACTGTAACAAAAATATTACTCATGTCCCAAATCTGCACGTGATACATTTATCTTTTCTCTGGGCCGAAGTTCTAACAAGACCACTGGCAATTAATTGGCCAGTTAATCACTACCAGGCTGCAATAAACTGTTAACACCTGTATCTGTGTTCAGTTGGGATGGCTTTGATTTTTGTTGTTCTTCTCTCCCCCTCCCTCCCTTCAGACAAGAGGGTGATAGCGGATATCCTTTAAACAGACATTTAATGAAGGTCTTCATAAATCCATCAGCACTTACTAACAGAAACTACAATAAAGCTTGCACTGTCACAGGCTTTTGGAGTGGGGCTGTTTCACATCCTAGTAATATGTCCTGGTTTATGTGGATTTTGCAAATTTTATAGCAAAGAGGATTTGGGGATGATACATTTATAACATCCCAACTGGGGAGTTACAGAGTACCACAAGAACATATTCTCAAATGTAGTTCATGTGTAGTCACATTTCATCTTTGTGTGGGAGCTATATCATTTTTAAAGCAAGACAGAACTAAATATTATCAAGTGGGTAGCTTATTAAGATGAGGTGATGGCATCCAATTGTGAGATATGATCCCTGCAGTGGATTGTCATGGGCTTCTTAGTGCGAGTTAAGAACCTTATGTTTCCAATTTTTAGGCCTGAAAATGGTACGAGAGCTTTGCATTATACCTCTGTTGTTCTTTTTGCTATTGTTTTATCCTGTCTGTTTAAAACTGTTTCTGGGTTTCACATTATTTTATTGTTTTAAACTTTAACCAATGATCTTTACCAATTTGGAAGGACAGAAATGTGATAAAATATATTCCTGTACGGTGGTATATATTTCCATATCACAGACCTCCTCTGAGGTGGTTGAACTCTTGAGCATTTCTCATCACTGGATAGGAAGCTAAAGTTTGGCTCCATGTAAAAACCCACCTTGGTGTTCTTATTCTTATCCAGAGGGTTATTAGGGTGTCAATGAACAAACATTCAGCTTCCCAAAAGTTACAGTTTTTGTATCTGCCAACATCTCAAAGCTAGAAAGATAGCTTTAAAGGGCTTGCAAAAAGTGATAGTATAAATTACATAAATCAAGTTTTTCTTTTGAAGAAATTTATATAATTCCTATTATCTATACCAGAAGTTCTCAAACGTTTTCAGCTGTGGAGCAAAAGTTTATCATGGAGCCCCAAGAAATGTTTATATATTACCATATATTATATATAACGTATATATATCAGGCATGGTCAAACCTTTTGACCAACATAAACCTAATAGTATTTCATTGGAAGACCCCAGGGACCATCCAATCCAACAAATTCTGCCAGGTAGGAAAAGCACAATCAAAGCACCCACTGAGTGGTGGGAGGGAAATAGGGTTTTGGAAGCAAGCAAGGTGAGGGGAAAATTATCTGGGCAGCTAGGGAGGCAAGGAAAAAAGGCTTTTTGTGGCAAAGGAGGTGGCGGAAAAAGTTTTTGGCACTTGGGGGAGGGGAAGGAAAGAGAAGAGAAAGCTTGGAGGGGAAGAGGAGGAGGAAACCATGGAGCCCCTCAGTATGCTTCATGGAGCCCTAAGGGTTCTACTGAGCACATTTTGAGAACTGCAGATCTATACTATAATTTAAGCACCTTGTAGAACTCTAGTACACTGTGTACACATTTTGTAAGCACAGAATAATACAATACTGTTTATAATGCACCTTTTAAGCTATGCCAAAAATAAAGCAGCAAAAATGAAAGTTAGATGCATCAGTGTGAAAAATTCATCCCAGATTTATTCTCATATCATTAACAGAAATGCATCAGTAGATCATCCAAAAACAAAAAAATAAAACCAAAAAAACCAAAACCAAACTACATAGAACTTGCTTACAAAGTCCCTACATTCACAATGCAGACATGACACTTGGGATGCACCTTTGGCATGTTCCATGTAACAAGATCCACTTTACAGTGTAAACAGATTGTATTCTTACTTTACAAAGTCCAGCAGGAAAGGCACAACTTGGCAAAAACTGATCCTAAGCAAAATAAAATAATAAAACAATTGGACACAAACACATACTCACAAATAATACAGGTGCAACAGCATTACACAAGCAAGGTGGTTTTTAAAATAATACAAATTAAATCCATAGTTTCATGAGCCTTCCACATGAGCAAAACTGGACTTTAAAGTGAGAAAAAAGTCATATTTTTCTTCAAGTCCTTTTAATACCAAATGTTTCGTTACATTTTCCAATGTAGCTTTTTATCAACACACTGGGAGATCCTGCAGCTATAAAGAAAGGTGTAGGAGAGCAAACACAAAACAACCCTCCGATACACACACACAAACACACACAGCATAACATATTCATATATCCTTACCAGTATATCATGTTTTGGTTCAAATAGTGCACAGTAGCCTCTGCTTGGATCTCAAGTACAATACAGTGGTTATTTTATAGAAAAATAGACACTCAGCACTACAAAATAACAAAATAGTAATAACAATAATAATAATAATAATGAGGTAGATAACTTAAGAATCCAGAGGGCTGTCCCAGTAACCTTCATACAATACAACACAATCAGGATTTCATTTTGGTCGCCCCTAATGAAAACACACACAAAGTCCAACAGGAAACTTAGGCCCCTCTCAAGAATTTCTCATGAGCAAATTCCATTGAAATGAGACAGATGCGCTGCACTAGAACATGGAGCTTGGTACAGGTAAACATCTGGGTGGATTGTAGCCCAAATTTCTAAAGTGAAAATGTTAGAACAAAAGAATGCAACACCCACAAAACATGTCTTTTCTATCAAATACCCAATTGAGAAAAACTCATCTCTTAAGGATGGAGGGTGGGAAAGGGAACTCTATGAAGATCCAAAATGCTCCAGCGGAGGAAAGTTTGCCTCTCTCTAAAGGAAATGTTTCCAAAACACAGTCACCTGAGATTCCTGGCGGAAAAGTTAAAAACAAAAAACAAAACACCTCCCAAGGATTTGATTCCCTTTCTACAGTATATACAAAAATATCCTTCCCCATGCTTTTTTCATGCATCCTGGTCTTGAATCTCTTTTGATGCATGACCCATGTTCCTTTGTGTGTACTGCGGGGAAACCATTGCAGTGAAAACTCAGGATTCTGGCACTGTTATGCAGATGGTACACCCACAGCACATGTCCATGTAAGCATTTAAATAAGCAGCAGTCATCAACACCTGTGATTTAGGATTTATCATAGGCAACTGAGAGTGCCAGTTTAAAAAATGTGATTATGCTTTTAAACGGCATTCATCTGAATAGATCAGACTTGTGTCCAACCGGCATTAGAGCTGTATTACATTCAAAACCATATATTTTCTTTAAAAAGGAATCTGAAACAAACAAAAATAGGTTCTACTCTAAAAGGGTGGCATTCTAGGATATTTACCCGCATAATAAGCTTCCACATTATCAGTCATGAATTCCAGGAATGCCACATCCCCTTAATGACCTACAGATTTGAGTCCACTCTCCTCAAAGCCACAAATGGTTTTTACGCAAGCAACAAAACAAAAACAAAAGAGGTAAATGTTATAACCTTTGGGATTTCATGTTGCAAAACGTCTCAGGTTTTACAGATTAAAGTCATTCATGTGAGAACTACTTTGCAAGACCCGCATTTTTCCAAAGACAGAAGAATCCTACACTGGCTTTTCTTTTGTTTTCTGCAAAGCAGGAACATGATTGTACTCTGGGCAACTCTTACAAAGACAACCATAGAATTATTTGCACGTCAATACGAAAATAAGGATACTTGAGGTGTAATTTCTTAAAAATATATATTTATATATATGCTTCTATAGTTTTTTTCTTTTAAAAAAATTCTTCTGCCTTCTCTCTCAAGTTTTCTGGGTTTTTAATTAACGGCGATTTTGTTTTCCTCCATAAAGTGGGGAAACTGGTGTTTTGGCATATCGTCTGCAGCAGTGCTACTGGGCTTCTCCATCTGGGCTACTGGAACAATAGCAGACTGGGAACCATCCATCTTGGAGCTTGTGGAAGAATTCACTGCAACATTGATTGCTGGGCCTCCCCCAATTGTGGTTGGGAGGGAAGGAATGCCTCCACTCTGGATCACAGAGATCTCATTGGTTTTCATGGCTAAGCCATTACTGAGCACAGCAGCATACTGGTTCCATGCTGTAGGATCGAGGTTGACTGATGGAGACACAGCATCCTTGGGAAAGATCTCTGGCACTTTCTTTGGATCGCTACTGAGCAATGCCATGGGGTTATCAATAGAGAGTCTTCTTCCACGTCGGGCAGAGTTGTTCCACATATGGGTTCCAACATGGACCTGACAGGAAAATGGCATAAGAGGGGGAGAGGGTGATTCAATTGATTGATTGATTTAAATAAAAATAAATCTGCAGTGATTGGTCAATAATGCAAAAAGGGAACCATGCATAAAGCATTTAGATTCTGAATTAAAAGATCTGAAGAACGAATACCTGTTTAGTTCCTAGGTTTTGCATGGAATCTTTGGCAAAACTTCATCTGAAACTTTAAGTTTAGCTTACATTACAGTCTGTCTTGGGGGGAGGGGGAGAGAAGTATCATAAACCTATAATACAATTAACAATGCCTCTGACCTGGGCAAGAAAGGATTCTACTCTAGGTGACTCCACTGTAGCTGTGGGTGCCTACATACAACAGGCAAGGTAAACAGCAGCTGCCTCCAGAATCACTTACTGAGCATGTGCAAAAGTTACAACAGAAAGAAAAAGAGAAATCAGATTAATCTGCTGTACCAATTCCCTGGCAAAGATCTACAAGTTTCACCACCAAAATGGAAATTATAAGAAAACCAGAGGCTCTCTAAAAAGAAAAGAAAAAAAGGGAATAATCATCCTGATATATATTTAGGAAAAAGCTCTCAAGTGGTCTAGAAGATTCACAATAATTTGTTTACCAATAGGTGAATTACTTGTTTTTTTTTCCAAATCATATGTGCAGCAAGGATGGTATACATAAGTGACACAGATATACAGCAAGAAAAGGGCACTGGGTAGTTTTTACAGAAACACACACTTACAAATATTGCATGTTCTTTGTGTTATTTTCTTCCAGAAAGACTCACAGCAGGGATAACAAACTATCTACCATTATTCCTCACCACTGATTAAGGCTGGTTGGAGATTCAGTCCAAAAAGTACTAGAGAGTCAAATGCTCATCAGTCCTGATCTACATCATTGTAAATGTACCATTTGCCAAACTCGTGTAAGGCCATGGGAGATGTTTAAGATATGTGTTCAACACAAGCCCTTTAATATATTTATCTCATGTTAAACATGGACAGGGGCACATTTATCTCATGTTAAACATGGACAGGGGGTGATAACATATTATTGCCCCTAATGTATCTGTTCTCCCAATGCCCACAGAATCAGAAGGATCACTGCAAATGGATGCATAGCTGTAAGTGCAAAAAATACTTCCTTTTTATCCAACAGCTTCCTATCATGTAGTTTCACTGGATAACCCCATGTTCTAATATTATGAAGGAGAATCCCAGATAACTCAAATGCACCTTTGGAGAATATTTCAGTTTGCCTGCCTCACTTTTTTCAAGGTTAGAAGGGGCAATGGAGTTTAACAGAGGTGCTCCTCTCCCTATCATGTAGTTAGCCGTAAAACTGACAGGAGGCAGATAAATGTACAAATCACTGCCTTGCATTTGCTCACCTTAAGGTTTCCTTTAGTGGTAAAAGCCCTTCCACAGATGTTGCATACAAATGGCTTTTCCCCCGTGTGAGTCCGCTCATGGATCTGAAGAGCGCTTGCTGATGAGAAGTTCTTTCCACATGTTCCACATATGTGTTGCTTAGCAGTACGGCGAGGAAGTGGCACCAGAAGGGGAGGCACACCAGGTGACAACACAGGAGGGCTAATAAAATGGCTGGTGCTAATAGGGCGATCATTTGGCATTTCCATTTTTATAAGAGCTGGTGGTGCTCTGAGAAAAGCTGTGGGGACATTGCTTCGGCCTAAAGGAAGAAAAAACGGACATTGGATTCACAGATCACACCAGATCTTATATGGGATTTCTGTGCATTCATAAATCCAGCTACTTTGTTAACATCAGCTTTATCATGAAAGCTTTACATAGGGAAATACAATCAAATCATAAATCATGTGCTTAGGTTGGAGATAATGGAGAGAACTATGATTCATCTGGAAAAGCAGCCTATGGGTGTGGTGCAAGCATTTATCTCACTGGCATCTCTGAACCAAAACTTTTTTTTATTTTTTGGTATTGTTTCCAGCACCTTCATCATCAGAGGGGACACGGAAACAAATAATGAGCACATCATGGAAAGCAAAACTCCATTTCAAACAAGTGCCTCTGCATGTATTAAAATTTTTAGAACCCCAAACTGTATACATTTCTGGTATGTAATGATTTGATTGTGATTGTGTTGTTAAAATACACTTTTAATATTTTGCCTCACACCCCTGCTTCACTCAGGGATAGGAATCATCTGTTTTCCCAGATCTTGTTGGACTACAATCTCCAGTTTGCTTCATAATTGGTTATGCTAGCTAGGTCTACTGGGACTTGCAGTTCAACAACATGTAACTAAAGCTAATATTGCACTTTGGGGAAGTGGGAATATTTATGTAGTGAGATATCTCCACAAATTGGTTAGTAGACCACTTCTACACTGCACATAAGTATGCTGCATGAGCATATAGCCCTTTACAAGGTTAATTTTACCTTTCTTTGTCCCCTCCAGACTCCCCAGAATGCCCCTTTTCTTGTTAGAAAAGAGGTGGTTTGTTTTTCCTGATGGAAAGATACCAGTGAAGAAACAATCCTTACGTGTTTGTTCGGTAAAGAATCCAGCCAAGGTGGCTTTCAGTAGCTTATGCCACTGTTAAAACCTAGTGCATGGAGGGCATTGGATTGAAAAAATCTCAAGATGGAGAAGTAAGTTCTGTAACAAATGAAAGAATCCACAAAGGGACCTTACTGGAAAACAGGAGAATTGTCCTGAACCTTTAATAATAGTGCTACCAGGCAATGAAGTAACAGGTAGCATAAGATGAAACTTTCTCTTCTACAATTGTACAATAGCCATAATTAATTTTCACTCTGACAACCCTACTAGGCAATGATAACCTCATAATGGAACTACAGTAGAGCCCCACTTAACCAAGCTCCGCTAATCCGACACTCCGTATTATCTGAGGCGCCGCCAGGGGCTTGGCAGCTCATCGTATTCTCCCCGCACCTCACTTGCTCACCTTTGATGAGGAGGATGATGCGAAGGAGGAGGCAGCGGTGGAGAGGGAAGCAGACGCAGCGGCAGAGGCAGTGGCAGACATGGAAGAGAAAACTCCGGTAGGCACCTGGGCCTTTTGAGAAGCGTGGAGTGCGCCGCCAAACAGCATCATGCCCCGCGCTTCCCTAGGCCAGGGCACCTGCCGAAAGGAGAAGTTTCCTCCCTCCGGTAGGTGCCTGGGCCTTTTGAGAAGTGTGGAGCGTGCTGCTAAGCAGCAGCATGTCCCGCATTTCCCTAAGCCGGGGTGCTTGTCCACAGATCCAGTTATCAGACAGATCTGGCTATCTGAGATTCGGTCCACCTGTTTAAATCAGATAACCGGAACTCTACTGTAACTACATGAGGATATGGGAAAGCCATACTGGACCAAAGGTAAAGATATACACAAACAAAAATAAGTGGCCATGCTGGCTGATGGATTGAGTCCAAAACATAACTATTTCAAGATCTAGTTTTGATCATCAAAGATGTGGTATTTTGGCCTAGATTGTGCTGGTACTGATCTAGAAAGGAATGCTTCAAAAGTTGTGTATGAAAGGAAAAGACAGGAAAGGAGGAAACCAAGATGTACAAGCAATCTGGGATATGCATTTTCTGTGTGCCTTGAAGTAATTTCTCACACGGCAAACATAACGCAGGACCCTAACGTGGAATTTCCTTGGCAAGATTTGTTCAGATGGGGTTAGCCTTTTCCTTACTGTATGACTGAGAGAGGCTTCATGACATTACACCAAAGGAAGACAAAGACATGGACTAGTTGTCCAGCAAGAGTCAGTTTTGCAGGACTGGAGATGCAGACGGCACCAAAAGAAAATCTACTCTCTCGAAACTCTAGCCATAGCATTTTCTGGATTTTAAAAATGTAAACTGTTGGTGGAATATAATCTACCTGCCCCCAACAATGTTCTTATATTTCTTTGTTTTTATGTGTCTTCAAGTCAACTCTAACCTATGGTGATCTCATTGCAGGATTTTCTTGTTTATTTGGAGGTTTGCAATTGACTTTTTCTTAGGCTAGGAAAGTATGATTTGCCCATGGTCAGTGTGGATTCAACTGGTATAACTCTGAACCAGATACTAGAGCAGCCTTCTCATACTTAATATACTTCAGGGGGTTGAATTATATTTCTTACCCAGTTTACAAGACTACGCTTCCTGAAGGGATAGGGCTGCCCCACCAAACAGAATGATCTTTTCTTGCTGCATCTGGGCACAACCGTTCTTATATTCCATTTGCGTTTCATCCACAGATTTCTAAACAAGGCATTTTAACCAGGCTTGCTGATGTACTGAAAGCATCAATTACATTTTTATTTTATACAGCAAAGTACAAAAAGAATGAGTGCATTGTCTGTAAATTTGGCAGTGTTTGCAGGAGGAGCTGCAAGATTGTGTTTGAACACCATAGAATGCCCAGGGTCTAACACTGGGACAGGAGAACTACTTTTCTATCGCGGTCTGTTTGACTTGATCAAAATCTGCTGGAGGTCCAAATCCAAAAATTAGGCATGACCAGAAGCAAATTGAAATATAGGTGCATAGCTAACAACGGTAAGAGTTGCAACAATTATCAATTCAAGCATACATCATCAGAGGTTTATGCAATTTTCCTTCCATAAGTTTTGGAGTTGAGGGACACAGGAGGATTGACTGACAAATGCACACTGGGGCCTGTAAGGAAGTTCTGTCTGCATACAGATAATGTGGCCTAGGAATTTAAGCTTTTATATTTTGTAAGCTATTTTGAGACCCAATCTGGAAAAACAACAGATTATTAATATATGAGAGGGAGATTGGAAGTCTAGCTCTGCATTTGATCCATTGACTGGAGGTTCCTGAGGTTTACACTAAGAAGGTAGCTCACCTGGTATAGGCAGCTAGCTTTCAAACTCCAATCTCTACTCACTAATTTAGATTAAAATCTATGTTAAAATACTTTTTCTTTTCTGTAAGTGAACTCACCATACTCCCCATTTGGGAAATGTAATCCTGGTTCCTCCTTGATAATTTTTCGGCCAAAATTGCCATAGGTTAAATCCAAAGCACGATCTCTTTCCACGGTAAGGGTTTCAGTACCCTCTACCTTACTTCCCACCACACCATCTTCTTGGATGTTGCAACTTGGAGACTTTGATCTGATGCTCTCTGCCTGGCTGTTGGCTGGAGACAGTGTTAGGAAGGAAGCTGATTCAGAGGCAACAGGACTACGGCTACCATTTTGATACTCTGGATCGCCTGCCACCGAGGAAGTGTCATTGGTCATACCATCACTTTCTGCAGAACCATTATCACTGGATTTCAGGCTGCTTTGCCGCTGTAAAGTCAAAGCTGAGTTCATAATTTTCATCTGGTTTTCTAACACCGAAATACTGGAAAAAACAGAGCTTGAAGGATCAGCTTGAGAACTGCAAGAGGTAAGTGGTTTAGAAGACTGGCTTGGCCCATCCTGAGACTCTAGCTCTTCTTCCATATCCATACACTCTTCATTACTTTCTGGACAACATGGATCTCCATTTTTTTCTACTGCAATAACCTCCTCATCAGTATTGTCATGTGTGTTTTCTGGGAATGGTGTATTGGGAATTTGTCCTCCCATATGCATACGAATGTGTTGCTGCAAAACCACTGCATTGGTAAACTTCTTCTGGCAAATGGGGCAGGAGTGTTGCATTTTCAATGGGGTGTTTGCACGGTGTACTCCATAATGTGTCTTAAGGTTGCCTTTGGTTGAGAAGGCACGGCCACAGATCTTGCACTTGAATGGCCTCTCACCTGTATGAGTGCGGTAATGCATTTTGAGGGAACTCTGACAGCTGAGAACTCGGTGGCAGATTAAGCACTCATTGGGATCTGATGCTGACTTATCAATGTTCTCCACCAACTGCTGGAGCTTTGTTGTTTCAGAACCTTGCTCACCAGCTCTGCCTTCCTGGAAAGCATTCAAGCTGCAGCCAGTTTGTGGGGAATTCCTATTCTGCTCAGTTCCTGATTCTTGACTGGCTACACCTGATGAGGAACCTCCTTCACTTTCTGGAGAAGGCCTAGGATGAAGATCACCTAGAGGTGCACCAATGAAAATATCTCTGCCCCCTACTAAATTGGAATTATTTTGAGGTAAGCCTAAAGAGGTAGGCAGTGCATTAATTACAGGTTTGGCATCCACAATAAAGTTTGATTCATCCAGTGGAACAGACATTCCATGGGGTATACCACTGCTTGTGGGTATGTTGTCTAATTCTTCAGGTACAGGATGAGGATTCATTCTGATGTTAGGAAATTTATCTTTATGTCTCTGGAAATGCACTTTAAGATTCCCTTTGGTTGTAAACCGATTGCCACAAATGTTGCATTTGTAGGGCCTTTCACCAGTATGGGAACGGAGATGGATTTGTAGAGCGCTGTCATTGCCAAAGACCTTACCACAGTACTTACATTTGTGTTTGAAGAAGGCCACTTCCATGAGTGGTTTGGTTTCAGACACATTAACATTTGGCACCTTCCCTTTTCCTTTTTTTGAGGGATCAACCACTGAAGAGATGGCTGAAAGAGGATTTTGGAAGATAACTGAGCCGGATGATTGAGGTAGCAAAGGGCTCGGGAAACGGGACATAGAATTTGTTAGGCCTCTACTTGCATCAGGCTTTAAAGAGATGCCAGGTGATGCCATCAATCCACTGGCCATGGAAAGGGTGGCTGGAATGCCAACATTTGAATGAGGTAGTTTGCCTTGCTTCAAGGATTCCAGGGATAGGCTTTGGTTCCCAGCTTTCTGTCCAATTAAAGCAACAGCAGCTGACAGTTGTTGGGACATGTGAACACCTAAAGCTTTGAGGGGGTCTGTAGCAGCAGTAGCTAGTGAGGGATGCAGGACATGGGGGGCCATCATAGCAATTTGGATGCGGATTTGCTCTGTGAGCTGGAGCTGCTGGAGCTGCTGCTGCTGCAGGCACAGAAGCTGCTCAAGGATCATCGGAATAGCATTAGAGCCAACCGTTGATGGAGGAACCATCTCTGAGGTACACTGGTTGACTGCCACTTTAGTTCCACGGATAGTCTGCAAAGTCACATTAGTGTTTGGTACTTTGGTTTTGGGGAGATAGCTCAGTCCATGGGCTGTAGGAGCAGTTGGTAGTTCTGTCTTTGGATACATTCCTCCCAGTGGTTCGGTTTCAACTTTCTCTTCTCTCTTTTCCATAGAAGTAGAGTAACTCTTTGCTTGACTCTCCTTGGCTGTCACACTGTTTATCCGATTGCCTGAGAAAGTTCCTGAAGAGCTTTCAGAGAGGCCTTCCAAGGGCATTGCTCCCTCACTGTCATTCATGATTAGGACTGGGGGTGTTTTAGTGCAATTTCTCTTATGCTCTAGAAACTCAGAGAGATCAAAGAACTCTGCACAGCACTTTTCACAGATGTTGGTTTCATCTATCCGGAACCTTTTTGAACTCATTTCGTCTCCTCTGTCACCTGGGACGTCTCGTGGACTCCCTAAAAAGCCATTGGAAAGAGAAAGAGATCTTAGAATGAAGTTATGACACTAACAGGAGTATACTGTACACAAGTAGTCCTCATCTTACACACATCCAACTTACAAATGACTCATAGTTAAGAATGGGGGTGAGACAACAGGAAGTGAGAGAAATCTGCCCCTTAGGAAGGGAAATTCACTCCTGAAAGAGTTATCATGGGGAAAAGGTGTCTCAACTGAAGCTTTAGCACCAATCCTTGTTCCCACAACAAGCCAGTTTTTTTCAGGGACATAAAGTGGGGTAAAATCCTCTGAAGAGGGTCACAGACAGCAAAACAAACACCACAGGGGTGATAACCTTTCCCTATGCTATCCAAAGCTTAAAAATAAATATATTTGGATGGAGTTACACTTAAAAATGTACCCATTCCAACTTACATACAAATTCTCAACATAAGAACAAACCTACAGAACTTATCTTGTTTATAACTTGGGGACTGCCCATATACTCTTGTATAAGTCTAACCCATTTAGTCAAATCAGCAACCCTAAAAAACTGAGTCAACTTATCCAGAGGCCAGTGTAAGTACTGTACCTTAACACTTTCCCAGAAAGTATTGCCATCTCTGAGTAGAGTGGCAAAAGGTGAGAGCTGACCCCCCCCCCAACCCCACAGACACACTATCCTTTTTTAAATGCCACCTGCCTTTCATTTTTTATTTCGTTGGGAGTCTTTCTGTTTTGTGCCATCCGAATGGATGATACGAAACAGAAACATGAATGAAACAAATGAGACAAATACTACACACATCTCTATAGACTATGCATTAAGAACCAAGCAGAATTACTTAAAGCTTGTCACTCAGGCACACCTGAAACACACTTTCCTGTTCAGAAATTAAGACAGAAATTTTAGTTAAAGGGATCATTCTCAGATCAAGATGAAATTAAGAGATTATTCAAAAAATCATAGAAAGAGTTGGAAGAGGACACCAAATCCAACCCCTTTGTCAGGTTGCTGAGAGCTTTTACTCCCCTGCTCCATTCAGATTTGTAGGTGCTGGCACATTTCCTTTTACCAAGGATTCCATAATTGTTCTCAGTGTTGTCTGTCAAACATTTCCCCTTTGTTTTGTGAGATATATAGTAGAATCTCACTTATCCCAGGCTGTGGCACAGGCTGGTGAGCAGCCAGCCAGCTGCAACAAATCACTCTGACCAAGAGGTCATGAGTTCGAGGCCAGCTCGGAGCCTATGTTTGTCTTATCTTTGTTCTATGTTAAAGGCATTGAATGTTTGCCTTATATGTGTAATGTGATCCGCCCTGAGTCCCCTTCGGGGTGAGAAGGGCGGAATATAAATACTGTAAATAAATAAATAAATAAATAAATAAATAAATAAATTATCCAAGCTAAACGGGCCGGCAGAACCTTGGATAAGTGAATATCTTGGATAATAAGGAAGGATTAAGGAAAAGCCTATTAAACATCAAATTAGGTTATGATTTTACAAATTAAGCACCAAAACATTATGTTATACAACAAATTTGACAGAAAAAGTAGTTCAATATGCAGTAATATTATGTTGTGGTTACTATATTTACGAATTTAGCACCAAAATATCACAATATATTGAAAACATTGACTACAAAAATGCATTGGATAATCCAGAACCTTGGATAAGCGAGACTCTAGTGTGTGCGTGTGTATACACACACACATACACACACACACATTTTCACCATTCCTTTAATTTCTGATGCTTAGATTTTCAAGAACTCCTTTTGGTATGGCTGAAATAGCACCACCCACATGCAAAAGTACCTATAGGCTTGAAGGAAAATATGAAGGAGGTGTGAGGTCTCCAGGTGGGCCCCACTTCTGTGTCCTACTTGTAGGGGCAATACAGTATGGGGGATATGGGAGAGGGCTGAGGGCCGTAATGCTTGCAGCCCAGTTGTGGAATGCTCTCCACTTAGATATCTGATTGGTGCCAATATGGGTTTCTTTTCAGTGGCAGGACATGGCTTTTCTATTAGCACCTTTGGACTTGGTTTAATTATACATGTACAAGGTCTTCAAATATTTTAGACTTGTAAGCTGTTTCAGGTTGTTATATTTAATTTGTGTTAATATAACACCACTCTCATATTTTGAGGCATCTCAGTCTCAATGCCTCATTGAGCCACAGACTTGCCAACTTATTCTTATTGCAGATTTTATCTTTAGCCAGCTCTTTCTCCAAGCAATTAAATGCAGTATAGATATGGCTTCTGCCTCAACCTCATTGTATCCTCAAAACAACTTTGTGAAGTAGGTTAATTTGCCAATGCAATTAGCCAAAGGTCAATCAATAAACTCACTAGCTGCTCCAATGTTCTGACGATGGCACCTCACTGCATGTTAGTATCCCTAGATTACCAATGATTTCATTTATACAAAACATACCGTCTTCCGCAAATTTTGCTGATAAAAAAACATTCTATTATCCCTTGTTACCAACATATCAATTCCCTTCCCTACTCTCCTCCACAAATTTTACTCCTTTTTCAAGATTTCTGTGACCTCGGTTTCTGTGACTGTTTGGAATCCAATGAAACATTGAGATTTTAATGACACAAAGTACAGGATTTTGAAAAGCAACACAATGAAAGATATTGTAGCCAAAATTTAACCTGTTGACCAGGTTCAAGTAAGATTTTTTTGAAGATATTCTTTAGGTTTTAAATACAACTCTACAACATACTTATGAAGATAAGCAAGCAAAGGCCAGGTAAAAATAACACACTATATTAAACGCTAAAAGAGGAAACTTCATGTCAACCATCATGAACACATTGTACAAGTGCACGCAGTGTTTCTACACCCACAATCACTTAAGATGCAGGCACACCGTATAATTTATACCAATAAAACGTTTATGGGAGGATGAAGTGGAAAATGTCTACTGGAACAAGAGTCATGTTTTACTCCATTCAAAGGAACCATGAGCATGTTTAAACATCAATACACAAAAATGGCTTCCCACACAGGAATGGAAAAAGTGGTTTCAAAGAATTTCCTTGAACTAGAATTACTAAAACCAACACAGGAATATAACCTAGGGTTTGCAAAGTCATTTTCAACAATACCATACTTTACTAGAGTACTAGTAACCATCAAGACGGCTACCAAAGAAGACTGGCAGCAGTATTAATGAATGCCTCTCAGCCTTTTTTGTCCTTTCAAACACTTCCACTAGCAACATCTTCTCCAACCCAAGGAATTTGGCTAGATATATTGGGGTGGGGGGAGAGGGTGAAGGGGAAACAGCTGCTAGAAATGGGCAAAATGATAAAAAAATGAGTTGCACTTACATCTTAATTATCAATACTGTTGAAGGAACAGAAGGGAACTGTTGTGAGGCAGTTGATTTTGCCCAAACGTGGGGCTGGCTTTGTAGATGCTTAAGTATAGCAGACAAAAAACCCACACCTTGAACAAAGCAACTTCAAATCACCAGATTTTCAAAGTTACACAGTCAGGAGTACCCGAGGACCTGGCATTTCAGGCCCAAAACCTGAGAACCAAGTCTAGCAAATGAGCATATATTTCTGTAGTTAGAAATCCAAATTTCCTAGCTTTGCATTAAATGAGCAATGGGGTGGAGATGACACAGTCCGCAGATTTGTTTTTAATACCTTTGCAAAGTTGTTGTTGTTGCCCGCTGACTTCCTTGTTCTCATCTTCAGATTTGTATGCTTGAAAGTACAGTCTCTTCTTCCCTCTGATAAACTTTGCAGCAATAACTGTTGAGGGAGTGTAATTATGCAACGCCTCTGCCAACTTACAAAAATTATACTCTCTGCTCCCTTTAAAGGGATCCTCAGCTTTACATTCCTTCATGTCCCTCTTTATTTTTAAAATGAAATGCTTTTGACAAAAGTAAGTCTCTACTGAAACTTGGTTTCATCGTATAGGATGTTTACCCAAGCAATCAAAATAACGTGTTATTCACAAACAGTATACATGGTGGAACTCAACTAAAACATTCTTGTTGATGGCTAATCTTAAGGCACCACACAATGTGAATGGCTCATGAACTAACAGCACCCCATATTTAACATTTTGCTATTATAACAAAACAAAACCCCACTACTCAGTCTATTTTGAAGAAACATAAAGTTCAAAGACCTCTTGATGCAATGAGAGAGCTATTTTATGTTTTGGGGTGTTTGGAGCTATATCCAAAGACCCCTGAGTGACATTATTTTATGTGTCTTAATGTGAAAATGCAATAATCAGTGTACATAGGAACTGGAATCAACACAGCAGCAGTCATCATACTTGTTCATACAGTCTTTTATTGCTTACTTTAATCAACTCCTTCTCTTATGTAACACACATAAAGAATGCTTGCCTATCAGGTCAGAAGGAAGCATTTTTCCCCAAATATATCTGGATATGTTGTTGTTCACATACATACAAAAAGTGTATCTTACATACATAGAATCATAGAGTTGGAAGAGACCATACGACCAACTCCCCTCCATACATGTAAAATTCATATTAAAAGCTAATTTAAATTTAACTGTTAATTAATTAACTATATACAGTGGGCACTTGGTATCCACTGGTGTTTGGTTTCGAGACCCCCACAAACACCAAAATCCATGTATGTTCAAATCCCATTATTTACTATGGTGTAATAAAATGGTGTTCCTTATAAAAATGCCAAACTGAAGGTTTGCTTTTTGGATTTTTTTTTTGTCCTGGACAGAATATTTTCAAGCTACGGATGGTTGAATCTGCAGATGCAGATCCCGTTGATATGTGGGCCTGACTGTATACATTTTGCATAAGTGCAAAATGCTTTTGAGAGGGTAAAGTGTATAGCAAAGACGGCAAATCTTTGACCCCTCTGCATGTTTTGAACATGAACTCAGATGTTCCAGCCATCACAGTCAATGGTAAAGGATTGTAGTAGCTTTAACTCAAAGATGTGGACAGCCAACTGTGGATATGTCTCATATGTTCTTGCTACTTACAAAGGAGTCTGAAGGTACAGAGAGGAAACAGGGTTCACAATAGCAGAGGAGGCCAGGAAATTTTTTTGGACAGAATGACACCATCAGGATGTGGCCGGGTAGTATGTATGGAGTGGAAATAACCTTAGGACATCATCCATCATGGCTGCCTCGATGTGGCGTGATTATTGGTGGTATAGTAACCACAAAAGGAATTGGAATGATCTGTTAGATTTTGTGAAGGAAAGTATGAGAAGAAAGTAGGTGGAGGGTAGATCTAGGTGCAATAACCACCATTTTAGAAAATTCCATCCTATGCATGTGTTGACAGCTTTGCTTTGTAAATTAGTCTTACCTAGTGGCCTTCTATCATCCAGTCAGTGGAAAGAGGCAGATTGGTGAAATCCGGAGTAAGCATAGCCTAGCCTCATACTACAGGTGCCATTGAATGTTTGTTCAAAAAACACACCATATGAAACAAATCAGGTCTGCACAACTGCAATGCATCAAGCCAATTTTGTGGTTAGACAAAATTTCAAGAAAATAATTATTTTTGCTCCATTCCCAGGAGTGTACTAGAAACATCCAACTCTCAACAAAGAGCAGGTGGGCTTGGTGGTCATTGAAGGTCTGATTTTACACACATTTGTGTAGTTTGTAGCACAGCAGCAGGTCTGGCCTTCAGTCTAAGGCATGTCAAACTCCGTTCAATGCTTGTAAAAGATCAGGTTCCATTCCACATCCTTGCCGCAGGTCACTGGAAATTTATCTCTCTACGTCTTGCAAGTTTATTGAATAAGTAGAATGCTGTGAACTTAGCAGGGAGATTGTGATTCAGTCACTGCACAATGAATGGAAACAAACTTGTGATGTATAGATGAGAATGTGACATAAAGTGATCAGATGCAATAAAAGGGATCTCAATATGACACTTTCTCCAATGGCTCTTTTGACTTCGGTTAACTGAGTAAAGTGTTTACAAGTGCTTGAATGGTCCAATTTGTTCCAAAAGAAGACCTTGTTCTTTCTACCTCACCCCCACAAATACACTACGTTGCAAGGACTAGGGATTAACACTATTTTTATATGGCTCCACAGATAGCAATTCCCAAACAGGATGTGATCCAGACACGATTAAGCAATTTTGGGTTATTCAGATGAAGTTATCTGAGTAGCCAGAATAAAATAGCCTCTTCACAAGGATAATCTGGGCTCACTGGGTCCCATTGTCTTTTCTATATCATTATCTGAAATATGCACATGCAGTTACTTCTCCTTTTCTTCCTTCCTATGATTCATACAGTCAAACAAAATTGGCTAAGGCTGCTTTAAAAATCACATCATCTTGATTTTTCAAGTATCAATGGCCTCTAGTGCTATTAAACTTTCGGCTACATTCCAGAAGTGGTGCAATGAGGTAATTTTTGAATCCCAGGCTATCACTTCAATTGTGTGAAGTACTCAGCTAGACTTACACACCCCAACTGCTATTGTATGTATTTACAACTGCTTCAACATTCTCTCAGGGACTTTTTTGGGGGGGAGGGGGAATACTGTGAGCATGCACAATTCTGGATTGTAAACTTACTGAAATTATTACAGGAACAAAAATGAGGGTTTGCTTGTTCTAACAATATGTCAGACTCGTTAATGGAGGAATAAACACCTTCCCGTTGTAAAAATAAAAAGAGTAACAAATGGAAAAACACCATCCCTTCTCATCTTGGAAGCAAAGCCGTTTTAGGCCTGATTAGAGCTTGGATGGGAGAATAATGTAGGTTGTCTTTGTCAAAGAACCAATCTGAGCATCTCTATGGCATAGGGCTACCATAAGTCAGTAAGTGACTTTTAAAGTCAACATAATAATTATTTTAATTAATAAAGAAATGAAGGATACTGTGGTTGAGCAGCATCAGCTCTGCAAGGGTGAATCTGTTCATGCCCGCTGCAGATCCTGATGATGTACCCGCTTGCAATTGTGTGTCCCTGCCAGCCACCCATATTTTCTGTCGCTCTCAGAGGTTATGGAGTGAGGGGCTTCGGGCTGTGGGGTACCTGAACCTTCATACCCAAGGTACAGCCAACCTTCAGATCATGCCAGGTTGATGTTAAGCATATATCTCCTAACCAAGGCAAATAAACTTTCAGCCATCCCACAAAGAGCTCTGAATCAACATCTTGCCAAGACCACTGACAACAGTTCTGTATCATTCCTTTAAGTTAGTTATTTCACTTTGTGTTCTATTAACATGTCCTCTCCCCCCATTTTTTTTAGTTAAACATTTCCAATATTCCAACCATGACTAAAGATAGCACTGCTAGATATTCTCACAGTTAGTTCAATACCAATTAGATACACATGTGGGTCAGTGAAAACTTTTGTATTCAACTGTAATTTTTAAAAAGTATCATGAGGCTTTCAAATTTGCTTTCAGCTGTTAGTAAAAGCACAAACCAAGCTGCCACTGCAGTTTGGGAGTATCACACCACACACCAAGCAGATAACAAAAACCATCCTGTATTTTAAAACTCTATTTTTAAAAGTCTAGCACTCTGTTAGAGCTGATGCAAAATAACAAGCTGGAGAAGTTATACTGTGTGATCCTAAGCATGTTTACTTGTATGTAAGAACTGCAGAATTCAGCCAATTATTTATCATTACGCTTTAGGTAGCTTCAGAATAGTATTCTCTAGAACAGGGATCCCCAAACTTTTTAAGCAGAGGGCCGGTCCACAATCCTTCAGACTGTTGAGGGGCTGAATTATCATTTGAAAAAAAAATACAAACAAATTCCTATGCATACTGCACAATGGTAGTGCAACAACAACAATGAAAGAACAATACAATATTTAAAAATGAAAACAATTTTAACCAACATAAACCTATTAGAATTTCAATGGAAAGTGTAACACAATATTAGCATTATATACTACTATATTGAACTATACCACTATACTATTAATAATATGTAATATATAACATATAATTAATATTATTATATGGTATTACTACTAGTATTATATTGTATAACATATGATTATCATCAATATTATATGTATATACAATATATTATATTATTAAAACTGATATAAAATATTATATTATAAAACTGAGGGCGGGGGCCAGGTAAATGACCTTGGAGGGCCACATCCGGCCCCCGGGCCTTAGTTTGGGGACCCCTGCTCTAGAACATGTTAATTCTTTTTAAACAATTTCAAAAAGATTCGCATGCAAACAACCTTTAAGAAGTCACATCCCTTGTTATTGATTGAAGTTTAAAATCAAAACCTTTGGTGAACATTTGTCCCAATAGTATTAACATCAAGCTGAGAGATAGAGAGGGAGACCAAAGAGGGGAAGGGGCTTATGACAGCAAAGAATGTGATTTCTGCAAAACAAGATTAAATTTGTTGGATCCAGCTAAATAAATCTACATACTTTCATTATCAGCGTGAGCGGCCTTTTGTTTTTAAAGAAACAGAGATAAAGCAAAAATGATGGCATTTCACAAAACAGTCACAACTGATGTGTTATCTATGCACGAGCTAGCCACTGCTTTTCTCATCCTTATTGACCAATACTGCATTCCTGCCAGAAGCATTGATCAAACAGCCCTATGCAAAACATATTTCAGGATCAGTACAGAAAGTCTTAACAAGCAATCTAAACCAGATATGAATGTAGTGCTTAAAGTTAGAAATAGTCAAGGGATTAACCCAAAGGGAGAAGATGCCTCTTTGTAATGTTTCAGCTCACTGGAAGAGAGGAGGAAAGGGAGGCAAAAGAGGGAGGAAGAAAGAGAAAGGGAGACCTCACTTCTACCTCATCCAAGGGCCACTTCTTCTTCTGCACTCCACGGCTTCAACCAGCAAGCTCCCTTGACTATAAACAAGGCGGCCCCAGACCTCACTTAACACTAGTACAGTGTTTAAGACCAAGCTAAACAGCAGAAAACCCCGCTGCCAAGGTCAATTGCATGAGAGTCCTAATTGTAAGCTTGACATCAACTTACCACCCACAGCAGGCAGGAGGAGGCAAAGGTTAGAGCAGCAGCTCTGTCAAAAAACGTCACAAGCTGCTGGGTTTTGCAGAAAAGGCCCAATCACTACAACCGATATAGTGTTTCACTTGCATTTAAGAAAAAAAGGTGGGGGTGGGTTGGCAGGAAAGAACAAAAAACCATCATGCATACTACTCCGCCCTAACAACCACTCCGCAGTGTTACTCCTAGTTAGATAATATCCAGTCACTGCACCAAAAGCACAGGAGGGTGATCAGAGTTGAGGAGGTTCACAAATACTTGCTAAGCTGCATATAGTCAAGTTTTTGGAAAATAAGGTAAGAAGTTATCATGAACAGTAAAACTGTTACTAGAATTTGAAAACAGCTCTTTAACCAAAATATATTTGTTATGCTTAATTCTCTCCATTTCACAAATAAGAGGATCACCTCTGCCCAGATGGTCATTCAATGCAAACTCATTTTAAGGAATTAGGGAGCAGCATTGCACAATTGTCAGTAACACTTTTTCCAACAAAAATATCCAAACAGGAGTCCCCAGTAGTGAATCTGGAGAGATACAATTAAATTCTACACTACATTTTAAGGGAGGGATTGGCTTAATGGCCGTTATCAAATACAATCAGGAATTAAATGCTCTGGGCAGGCGGAAATGCTAATTTTCAATATGCAATTATTCTTTTCAAATGATATTTTTTGACATGCAAATTGACCACCAGGTTTGCAGCAGACACATTTCTCCCAACACATGACATTGCATTCCAAGTGTTTGTCCTGTTTCATTCCCCAAAGCTAAATGATAAAGTGTTTGATTTAAATATGCCTCCTTTCTATTCATATGCAACTACTCCAATATGGAATTTTCTAATTGAATTCAAAATTTGGTAATGGGGGTTTCTTACCGGGTTTTCAGCACTGGGAGCCCAACACAAAGAACTTGAGGAAATGACTTTGAGCCCTACTCACCCTAACAGAGATTTTCTTGATTATATAGGATGTTCTGCTTCAAAAATGGAACTTCCAGGTTATTTCATTTCTAACCCAAATTATGAAAGAAAATTAAAGGGGATACTTTACTAGATAGTATTAAAGTTATTATTCCATACTTTGCAAAAATCCTACTTATATCTCCTAGGATTAAGAACTAGATCATGTTGGATTTAGACAGGGGGTGTATAGATCCAAATCCCTGCTTGGCTATGGAGTTATTGGGGAAGACAGATCTATTTCACTGGAATGTGGAGGCTACCAGTGTAAAAAACAATGTTTTGTGGTTCCTTAAGAGAAAGTTTTGTCAGGTGATGAATTGAATGAAGATTCTTTCCTTCAACAATAAACTGTGCAATCTTTAAAGTATCACAAGACTCTTGGTTAAGGCCTGAATATTGTAATGGCACCAGTTCTTGCCTGATTTTGGAAGCTAAACAGGGTCAGGTCTGGTTAGTACTTGAATGGGAGACCACCAAGAATAGCAGGCTATATTTCAGACAGAGGAACTGCAGGGCACAATATCTTTGAGTAGTCCTTGCTTAAGAAAACCCTATGAAATCCATGGACTTGCCACAAGTTGATACTTGATTGAATTGTGATGTAACAGCTGCTATCTTTCTCAGATATAAATAGGACTTCACATTAAACTTTTAGTCAGAGAGTCATCTCACAACAGCTTTTCCCTTTTGGACCCCAAAAATGCAGATTAAATGACAGGGTTAGATGCAGACTTGGGCCCCTTCCACACAGCTGAATAAAATCCCACATTTTCTGCTTTGAACTGGAATATATGACAGTGTGGACTCAGATAACCCAAAGCAGATATTGTGGGATTTTCTGCCTTGATATTCTGGGTTATAAGGCAGCGTGAAAGGGCCCTTGATCATACTTAAGAGGGGACCCACTGAAAAATCACTGGATAAAAAATAACTGTGATCTTAGGAGGTCTGCTTTATGAATGACAAAGTCAGGGTCTAACACTGAGAGAGAAGCAGTGTTGGAAATTAACTAAAATTATGCTTCCCAAACTTTGGTCTTCCAGATGTTTTGGTAGTAGGGCTACAGAATCCTTTCCTGTTGGTCAAGTCAGCTAAGGCCTCTTGGAGTTGAATTCCAAAACACCTGGAGAATGAAAGTTTGAGAATCACTGATGTAGGACACTGTCCACTTAATGGGGTTGAAGGTATTTCAAAGACATGGAGTTTAAATGACATGCGTCATGAATGAGCAAAGGAATGTGCATAAGAGGTCTTAAACTGGGATTAGCAAAATGGGAGCGACAATCCACAATAAAGCCCATAATAAGCATCAGCACATGTAGGTATAAATCATGGTGAAATTGTGTTGTCGAAGGCATGGATAAATTAATTAAAGGATGGGCACTCTTGAGATCCACACATGCACATTGGGGTAGGGGGTTGAAAAATAAATACTGCGGATTCTGAAAGCAGGTCAAAATCAATCTCTCCAATGTGTTTAAGAACCGCCCAGACCTCAACCCAGTTCCAGAGCTTCACCTGTAATCACCCTTCTCCCCATGCTGAAATTGCTTACTGCTCTGCTGGCTTCACCCCACTTTAAGTGTAGAAATGTTCCTCTAGACCAGCCCTCTGCACAATGCAAGATCCATCAAAAGTATTTCTATACATAGTTACATTCAGAGTCCTGCCACCTGTCTCCTAACATTTGAAAGACAGTATATAAGTCCATGCTCTGTTAAAGATATTTATTCCAATAGTGTCAAACATTCCCCTAATTCAGGCAGACTGGGACAAGATAACAAAATAAAAACTGACAACAATCTAAAACTGTATCCACACTGTAAAATGAATGTAGTTTGACACTGGGTTTCTGTGAGTTCTGTGAAGCATTCTTTCCTGATGTTTCGCCTGCATCTATGGCAGGCATCGTTAGAGGTTGTGAGGTCTGTTGGAAACAAGGCAAGTGGGGTTTATATAGCTGTGGAATGTTCAGGGTGATGAGACAGAATTATTGTCTGTTTGAGGCAGGTCTTTCAGCTTCAAGGTCTGGCTGCTTACTGCCCAGGGGAATTCTTTGTTGGGAGGAGCTGACCCTATGAACATTCCACAGATATATATATATATATACACACACACACCCTTCTTGCCTAGTTTCCAACAGAACTCACAACCTCTGAGGATGCCTGCCATCAGGGCCATAGCCAGAAAAAAATGGGGAGGGGGGACACTTTTTTTTAGCTAATCATGAAGAATAGTTATATAATGCAAAATAATTTAGAAATCAGGCTCCATTGATAAACTTCAGTGGATAAAGTTCATCCAGCTTCAAGCCAGATAAAGTTCGGTGGACGCTCATGGGAATTTGGTTAACCAGCTAAAATTCACGAGTAAACGAAGTTTTTAAAAAAATCTGAAAAATGGGGGGAGGGCTGAACCCCTATCCCATCCCCCTGGCTACAGCCCTGCCTGCCATAGATGCAGGCAAAATGTCAGGAAATCATGCTTCTGGAACATGGCCATATAGCCCAAAAAACTCAACAGCAACCCAGTGATTCTGGCCATGAAATCCTTCCACTACAATTTGACACTACAGTAGAGTCTCACTTATCCAACATAAACGGGCCAGAAGAACGTTGGATAAATGAATATGTTGGATAATAAGGAGGGATTAAGGAAAAGCCTATTAAACATCAAATTAGGTCATGATTTTACAAATTAAGCACCAAAACATCATGTTAAGTTCAATACGCAGTAATGCTATGTAGTAATTACTGTATTTATGGATTTAGCACCAAAATATCATGATGTATTGAAAACATTGGCTACAAAAATGCATTGGATAATCCAGAACGTTGGATAAGTGAGACTCTACTGTACTTGTACTGCTATGGAATCATGGGAGCTGCAGTGTTACAAGTCTTCTCTTTAGCCTTCTCTGCCAAAGACTACTGGTGTCTCACCAAACTACAAATCCCTGGATTCCATTAGCCTTGTCAGTTTAAAGTTGTGTCAAACTGCATTAATCCTGCAGTACAGAATCAGATGCACTCACTCCAAAGGCGAAACGCACCGAATGACAACGCAGTACAAGCGGCGTCCCCTAGATGGCGCGAGAGAGCAACTGGAGCGTCCTGTAAGACGCCGAAAAAGTTACCTTCAAACAATTCAGCGCGATTTTAAGAACGTGATGTTTTTACTAGATGGGATAGCGCGGCGGATTGAAACGCGATCGCAATGCGGAGCTTCTTTCTTGCCCCCCCTCCCCTCCCCTCCCCATTCCTTTCCTATACCAGGTAAAAGGGTCCGAAGCACCGACACTCCAACTCCGATCGTGTATCAGTGTATTAGAAGAAAAGTTTGAGGAGTAGAATCAATTCAAGTTGGGAGCAAGGACCCAGAGAGACCCAAGTAATTTTCCAATGGCTTTTTTTTTTTTGCAGCTCCACCCTTTTGTTTCAAGGGGGTGCTGCTGCGCCTCCAGCTGCAAGGAGAGGTTTACACGGGGAAACATCACCAAACCAGATGCACAAAGGAAAAACAGTCATGCATTAAACATGGGATTTACTGCCTTCTGGCCAGCATGCCGTTTGCTTCAATCACCATTAGCCCGGGCTCCACAATCGCCACGTTTGCCCCCCCCCTCCCCAAATATACATTGAGATCGGTCGCTTCCATCAATTGGAAGGGGGAGGAGGGTTGGAAAGGATAAACTCTCTCCTAGGAATGATTTTGATGAGAGGGAATAATAGATCAATAAGAGCGAAAAAGGAGAAAAAGCACTGAGTGAGTGCAGTTCCTGATTTCTTTTCAAACTTTTCATTTCCTTTGTAAGTTTGTTGATAAATCTGTGCAAGGAACATATAGAGATGCGGTTGAATTAATACCTGGGGACAGTATTAAAGATTGCAGATTTGCAAAAATTCAAGATTTTAGGGGTCAATATAAATTACCCTACATTTCTTTTAGAGCACCTAAAAACCCATTGTCCAACGTTTTATACAAGTAAGACTAAAACAGCCCGGGAAACTCGCAGCAACCCAAGATCAAAACTCTCCGCCTCCTCCATAAAGGAGTTTAAAGCCCCATCGTTTCCATTCTGAGTCACTTCTGCCCCTTCTGAAATCATGCAAAAGATGGTCAAAGACCCTCTGATTTCTTCTTGGAGGGAAATGAGGCAACTTCAGGGGAGGGAAAGGTGTGTGTGAGAGAGAAAGAGACGGAAAGAAATGTTATCAGCGAGTTGGGGACATTTTTGAAAAGGACTCGGCTGTTCCCCACCCACCCACCGCCACACCATATTAGCTCACCGGAGTTATTTTAGGAAGTCGGAAATCAAAGATGGCTGGAGGTCAGGCTACAAAAGGTCCAGTGAGATTGTGATCTCCCTCACTCCCTCTCCCCTCCCCCCCTTTCGAAAAAAAGTTCCAAGTTTGGGAAGAAGGCATAAGAAAGGAGAGGAGAGTCTCCATTCACACATTGGGGGGTGGGCTGGAAACACATTTTACCTTTATAGTACATACATCTGATTTCATAGAAATATATCCTTTTCCCACCTGACCTTAAGAGATATTCACCTCTAAGGAAGTTAAGAAGTTACTTTGGATGCGGATTAAACCCCATTAAAGGCGTATTATGCAATTAAAGATGCTAAAAGAGACCCTGGCCCCTTCCCTATATCCCATAATATCAAGGCAGAAAACCCCACAATATCTGCTCCGAGTCCACACTGCCATATATCCCAGTTCAAAGCAGATCATGTGAGATTTTCTGCCTTGATATTCTGGGATATAGAGCTGTGTGGAAGAGCCCTTCCAGACAGCCCCTATATCCCAGGTGTTGTTTATCCCGGATTATCTAGCAGTGTGGACTCATATAATCCGATTTAAAGCAGAAAGCCTGGGATATAGAGCTGTGTGGAAGGGCCCTTCCAGACAGCCCCTATATCCCAGGTGTTGTTTATCCCGGATTATCTAGCAGTGTGGACTCATATAATCCGGTTTAAAGCAGAAAGCCTAGGCTCAGCTTCTGGGATATAGGGCCAGCATAAGAAGAGACTTTTCAAAGAGGAGAGAGCATTGCACGCCCGAAAGTTTGGGTGTGTTTGGTCTATTTGGGGGAAGATTTCTTTCAAAAGTGATTTATTCGAACGAGCGACGGATGGAAATAGTAAAGTGGGGGAAACTTTAGGTGAAGTGGGGTCGAAACAAACATTGGGATAGAAAGATGGAATGGTCGGTCCCGAAGTTGGAAGCTTTGGATCGGACTCCCCGGTTGGAAATAAACAAAAGTGAGAGCACGAGAGCCAGAACTTTCTCTCTCAAGCACAAAAGGCACCAATACGCCCCCCCCCCCACAAAAGGAGAAATGGACCATCCCGAATCCCTGGCCGCCCATCAATTAGCGCTTCCTCGGAAGCAAAGGGGGGTTTACCATTTGCAAGCTGCGGGGGGGTCTCCCGGTTCTGCGGATGCTGCTGCTGCAGTTGTGGGTGCTGCTGCTCTTCTGAATTGATGTGCTGGGGTTTCGCCTGCTTGCGCCTCGACATGGTGCCCACGCATCGGGAGCCCCCCAAAGAGTCCGCGATTATTGGCCTCCTCCTCCTCTTCGTCTTCTTCTTGTTCACAACAAATTCCTCGAGTTGGGAAATTACTCCCCGGGAGGCGGAATGCGCATGTCCGAGCAATTATGATGATCAATAATGCATTGCGATTTATCATGGGTGCCTGACAGCTGTGATTGGCCTGAGTCCAAGAGCTCACAGATTATTCAAATCGGGAGGCCCCATTGATCAAGCCGGGGAGAAAGGGATGCTGGGGGTTGTAGTCCAAAACAAGGAGAAGAGCCGCCGGATTGGATGGGCTTTTCCGAAGAGGAGGAAAACGCCCCGAACTCATATTGGGGAAATAAACAAACAGCCTGCTGTTCTAGGGCAATCGATGGAGCGCAAGACCTTCCATATTTGAACTTCTGGATCTTGTCTGAGCGACACACACACAAGTGGGGAAAAAACCTTAATGATAGTATTTAACTCCAAAAAGGCAGCCTGCCTGGCTAGTTCTTGGAAGATTTACCTGGAAACAGTAGCAAAAAAGTGCATCTAACAGGCATGGGCAAACTTCGGCCCTCCAGGTGTTTTGGACTTCAACTCCCACAATTCCTAACAGCCGGTAGGCTGTTAGGAATTGTGGGAGTTGAAGTCCAAAACACCTGGAGGGCCGAAGTTTGCCCATGCCTGTTTTATATGGTGGACGGGTTAGGATAATTTGTATATATGTTTGATTCCACAGACACTATTTTACTATGCTGTTGTATACAATGGGACTTGAGCATCCACGGATTTTGATATCTACGCAGTGTCTTGGAACCCAACCCCAATGTGTTCCTTTTGGACTTTTCCAGTTCTGTCATTCTATCATTCCATGGCTCACTGTATAGGAAAACCAGCACAGTATGATAGTTTCAGCATTGGACTAGGAGCTGCCGTGGCGCAATGGTTTAAACCCTTGTGCCGGCTGGATTGCTGACCTGAAGGTTGGGTTGCTGACCTGAAGGTTGCCGGTTCGAATCTGCGAGATGGGGTGACCTCCCATCTGTCAGCTCGAGCTTGCGGCGACATGAGAGAAGCCTCCCAGCAGGATAGTAACACATCTAGGTGTTCCCTATATACCAGTGGTTCTCAACCTGTTGTCCCCAAATGGTTTGGCTTTTTATTTTTCGTGTCAGGAGCGATTTGAGAAACTGCAAGTCGCTTCTGGTGTGAGAGAATTGGCCGTCTGCAAGGACATTGCCCAGGGGACGCCCGGATGTTTGATGTTTTACCATCCTTTTGGGAGGCTTCTCTCATGTCCCCGCATGGAGCTGGAGCTGATAGAGGGAGCTCAAGTTTTTATATATGGAACTTAATACACAGCATACATAGTTGTATTTTGAGACCAATGGGTTTCTCTGAAATGCATTTTCACATACACTCAGAGATGTCTGTTTTGGGTGTCTGTTATTTTACCTGCATAATCTGGATCACAACCCAATAAGATATACACCTATCATTACTTTATTGATATCCCCACTTTTTCTCAGAGTGGTGGGATCAAGGTGACTTATTGCAGCTATTCAGCAGTTGGAAATGTAAGTAGATATGTGTGACCCCTCAAACCAGTTTAGGACTTCATCACATTACGGCAATGAAATGGATGAAAATGTTTTGCTCAGTAGAGCTCAGTAGAGTTCCATTTTTTTTTATTAAACAGATAAATTCCTTACCTTCACCACACTTCCATGCAACTTAGTATGTTCTCCGCATTCCTTGAGTAAATTTCTCACAACAATACAGATCTTATTGTGTTTTTAACAAAATTGGTTACTTTGTTGTTTTCTTTGCTGGTACTTCTGGTTCTTTGGCCATATAAACATTAAGAAAATGTTCTAAAATCTTAATAGGAAAATCTTTCACTTTGTCCCAATAAAGCATTTAAACCCCAGAAAACTAACTAGAAAGGTAACAAGTAGCTGCCAGAAAAGGCAGTAAGTCACAAGGGGAGGAAAATAATGAGACTACCAGTTTACAACATTCTTTTCAAAAGGAACATTACTATATTCTGGTTACCTCATAAAATAATATGGGAAAGGTGACTGTTGCAACATGTTACTTTTGAGCTTTATTATTCCCTTTAAGCCCTTATTCTAGGAGTTTAAGCTCCTTCTTTAGTCCTCACATCAATGTTGTGGGATGGATTTTAGAGACCAGCTGATTGACACAAAAGTCTCCAAATGTTATACGATATAAATCAGTGCAGCGAACAGCATCTTTCAAACTTGCAAAGTCAAGGGATGTGATATCTTAAATGAATAGTTATTTCACCATTACTGCCAGAAAATCTCAAAAGGGGCTTTCTGGCTACACATATAATAAACATCAAATTGCTATTTAATTTTCCGATTTGTTCTGTCATAGTATCCCAAACTGGTTGCCTGCATGGGGATTTGAACTATAAATTTCCTAACGTAATACATACTACCTATTTTTATCAATTTCATACACCATTAATTGTCATTAATGCATCCCAAGCAATCCTGAGATTTATATTTGGTGATATACAGTAGCAAGGCATCCTAATAAATGCCCTGTCCCATATTATTTATATTATCATAGTACAGCCCTTTGTTCAAGCATCAAGAGAGAACCTGGAATATAGAATCAAAAGCAACAAGCACATTGCTAGTTGATGTGCACATTATGTACCTCTATTTTAAAAAATGCTAGCCAAGATCTGCCCACAGCATTTATAAAAATTGCCGACTTCAGTAAATTAGCAGGATTAGTTATAAAGACTAATAAGATTTCTTTCCTTCAAATAAAGGGGTGTGTTTGAATTTCTAATACAATTATAATTGAGGGTACACACTTCTAAGCATTTGAAAACTAGCTTGCATTGTATTTTATTTTGTGTCAAAAGCATTGCATAAATAGATAAGTTAAAAACTGATATAATAAAGGGATCACAAGCAGCTAAATAGTTTTAGACTTGCCTTGTAACTATCACATGTTTATCAGGAAGATTAAATGTGACATAAACAAGAAGAATAAATTACATTTAGCTCTCTTGGGTGGATTGCAAGTGATTAACAGCTGCACTCCTAAAACTATTTATACCTGTTTCAGACATGATTAATTCTTCCCAGTGGGGCCTAACAACTAACAATGTTAAATGACATCTATATTATTAAAAATAAATAATGTATCTATTAAATAAACACACTATGTTTTGCTGTTTTAATGCAATGAATTGGTTCAAGGCATACCACAATGAAAAAAACTGCAGAGAATAAAGTTTAGCCATAATTGTTGTGTGCCTTCAAGTCATTCTGACTTACGGTGACACTAAAGTGATCTAATCATAAGGTTATCTTGTCAGAATTTGTCCAGAGATGTGTTCTCTTTGACTTCCTCTGAGGCTGAAAGTGTGGCTTGCCCAAGAGTCTTATAACCTCATCACATGAATTTCTCAGCTTCTCGGCACTACTGGCACAGAGTCCATCAAATGACACAGGGCTACTTCCAGTGGGGCTCCTTTGGTCTCTGTGCCAACAGTACCAAGAAGTGGAGCCCAGAGTAGTAGGTATACCTGACTCCTCAAACAAGAAGCTAGGCAGGAAGCTGGGGACAACATGGAAACATTGTGGGATAGGATCCCATAACCACAGACTGTAAGAGGTTGAAGCTTTACACTGTCCCACAGTTTCCCCAGCTATCCTCTGGCTTCTCAACCTCTATGTGATGAGGTCCAACACTCAAACCTCTACACCATGCTGACTACTTGACCAGAATTACTGTGCAGTAAGTGGTTTGAGAACTATAGCATGGGATGCACTTTCTGGATTAGCATTATAGACCCAAATCCTAAATGAAATACATACTGCAATTTTGTGTTTATATACCTGTCAGGGTGCATCTAAACTATATAATAATAATAATAATAATAATATAATAATAATAATAATAATAATAATAATAATAATAATAATAATACAATTCTTTATTGATTAGTCACTTTTGACCATTTTGGATGTGAGGGCGATCTGGCTGTGACATCTGTCACCCCATTGATCGCCAGGGTTGATTCGGCATCTAAACTATAGAATTAATGCACCTTGACGTCATCTGAACTGGAATGACTCAGTGCTATGGAATCATGGGTGTTATAGTTGTATAAGGTCTTTAGCCTTCTCTGCCAAAGTGTGCTAGTGCCTCATCAAACTATGAATCCCAGGATTCCATAACATAGGTGTCAAACTGCATTAATTCTACAGTGAAGATGCAACCTTAGTCTCATTAAATGTTTGTATAGATATTTATCAGATTGCTCTATTTATCCTGATTTTTTTTCTTTTAAAAATTATCTGGGTTAACAGGATCAATTACTATGATAAAGATAAATCTGGTGGAAACAATTTTTAAAAACATCGAGATGGTTCAGTACTAAATATAAGCAAAGTTAAGGAAAAACAAACCTGGCATCTGGTAGGGTTACGATAAATGTTAGATTTCAAGACAGATATTGAAAAACTGGACTTAGCCCAGTCACCCAGTGCAATGAGTTATCATATTGCATATTCATTCACAAACTCATGATCTCATGCTGAATGGGCTAGTGAGAGTACTGTGGGAAAGAATCCTGCAAATAGTCCACATGAGCTTGTGTCATTACCTTGTTAAAGTCAATACAATGGTGTTTGCAGATTTCTCCGAATACATTTAGGGTCTTCACCTAAAGCCACCCTCTTCCTGCTTTCTTATCTTCCACCGCTAGGGCAGTGGAAAGTTCTACTCAAGCAATGGCCACCCTGCACAATAAAGCTTCCCCAATGCAACCTCTTAAAGGCAGAAGTGTTGTCTTTACGCAATTCATCCGATGATCTGATTTCCTTGAATGATGACTAACTGGAGGCAGGTGATCAAATATGAACTTTGATAGCGATGATTTCCTGAACATAAGACTTTTTAAAATAACAATAGGATGAGGAATTTGTGGACCTCTAAATATTATACAGAGCCAGCACGGTGTAGCGGTTTTAGTGTTGGATTCTGGGTTTGAATCCTCACTCAGTCATGGAAATCAACTACATGATTTTGGACAAGTAACGTTCTCCTAGCCTCAAAGAAAGGCAAAGACAATGACCTTCGGAACATTTCTTGCTAGGAAACCCCTGTGATAGGGTTATCTTAGTGTCACCATGAGTCAAAAATTACTTGAAGGTGAGCAGCAACAGCAAGATATTGTTAAGCTACAACTCCCACCACCCCTGACCATTGTCTCTGGAAGATTGCCTCTTCTAGTATGAACCTTCCTGGAAAACAAGATCCACAGCATAGACTTTCTTGTGTTTCTGAGAGAGGAGGGAGGTGAGTACACAAGGCAGGGCTCTCTTGTTATAGCATCACATTATTTGTGGAACTCCCTCCACACGCAGTCAGATGGGTTTTGCCATTCTTCTAATAAGCAAGCTTAATGGTTGATGGGTCAATATTTATTGGACCTGAATGACATCATAGCCTACCTTCTTTTCAAGAATCTCAGGATGATATTTGTGGCTCCTCACTACCATTAAACTTACAACCCTGTAAGATAAGAATGGATAAGAAATGATGTAGTCATTGGTCCAAGATCCCTACTATTCTTCAGAGCTCAATGTACCCTGAAATGTCTGGTTCTGATCCATCACTCCTAACAGCTATATAAATCTTGATTGAAGAGACACTTCTCAGTGAGGATTTTTCATCTATTGATTCATCTATTGCTAAAAACAAACCAGAATCTGAGAAAGTTATCTGGCTTGACTCAAACTCCCAGCATCCCCTAGCAGTCACATATGGCTAGGAGATACTGGAAGTTGACATAAAAATTCTGAGTTCCGAAAATATATTCTTCTTCATGTGTGAATGTGTCAAATCTACATGTGTTGATTCTGACTTCCACAACCCATGAGATGTGTCCACTGAGTAGTAAACGGTTTGAATCTGCAATGTTTACACCAAATGTTCCAAAATATTATTGTTGATGGTCTTCCCAATACCCTCTGAAATCTTTACACCATCATAATATTATTTTAAGACTGATATCCCATGACAATTAAAATTGGTTGCAGAAATTCCAAGATAAAAAATGGCTCTTGGACTTAGGACATTGTAAAAGTGGCTGAAAAAGTGGGGTGACTGAGGATGAATCAGGAATATCCCTATCAGATCAGGACATTTGGAGGACAGGAGTGAGGGTGGGTAGACTTTCTCTTCAGATTATAAAAAGAAATCCTGTAGCACCTTTGAGTCCATCTGAAAGAAAAAAGTATATAGCTTCATCAGATCTAGTAGACTGAGGATGTATACTATATACTGTAGAATTAATGCAGATTGACACCACTGCCAAGGCCCAATGCTTTGGGATCATGGGAACTGCAGATTTACAAGGTCTTTACTGTTCTCTTTCAAAGATTACTGGTGTATCATCAAACTACAACTCCAAGAATTCCATAGTATTAATCATGGCAAAATGGTATCAAACTGCATTAATTCTATAATGTAGAGCAAGCATGGACAAACTTCGGCCCTCCAGGTGTTTTGGACTTCAACTGTTAGGAATGTTAGGCTGTTAGGAATTGTGGGAGTTGGAAGTCCAAAACACCTGGAGGGCCGAAGTTTGCCCATGTCTGGTGTAGAGGCACCCTGAGTCTATGAAAGGTTATGTACAAATGTCTTTCTCTCAGTCCCAATGGTGTTATGGGATTCCTTTGTATCTTTTTATGTTAATATTGATGAACAAAGATTATTATGCAGAGTTTGGAAGCCATCTATTAGGGGTATCTGGAAATGTTACTTTTTGGGTTACAACCCTCAGAATCCACCAGGCAATATAGCCAGATTGTCCTTTTAAGATACACAAAATAAGTATTTCTTTGCATAATAAAGAATCAACCAGTGGAACCCCTTGCCACATTATACTCATCAACCTTAATAGGATTAGCTGAATACATCACTTGCTAATAGCCTGTGCTAACCATAAAAGTGATTTCCATTTTCATTGACAGCACACTTTTAGCCACCAGATGCTGAGGATTAACCTCATCATCACAACTTCTTATAATCCTCCTTGAAGAATCTGTCTACTGCTACTAAAGACAGGAAGAAAATGTCATTCTCTTCTAAAGGAACCCGGCAAAGTATGGTTGTTAAAACATCCCAAGGAAGGATTTATCTTTTGAATTTAACAGTAATTTTGCTGGTGGGGTTTCTTAGTGGTACCACTAGTTTATGTGACTTTGTTTCATCTCTTATGAGCAGATAAACAGGATATAGTGCAGTGTCCAACGTTGTCTCATTAAGTATGGTCATTTTTGAGGTAAGTTTTCATATCTGCAGGAATATATGCAATTCTGAAATTGTGGAGGACATTCCTGTTTTTTTTTAAAGTGATCTCTATTCTCAAATAACAATTTAAAAATTATTCTAGCTGTCCTTTTTGTTTTGGGGAAACAGAAATGCAGACACAATAGACCGGAAAAAAACAAATGTAAAGAGCTTGAGTTAGTATTAAACAACATTAAGGTCTTTATGGGATCTGCAATATTTTGAAAGACACATTAACTGCCTCCACTGCCCAGAAGAATGACAAATATGTGGGTTAGGCAAGTAAACAAACAAATGCTGGGATGTTTGTTAAAATGCCCAAGCTTTTCATCTCATCCAAAGCAAACATCATCAGATCTATTTTTCACAGTATGAAGCAACAGATTTTGCTCCAGATAGAGGATAGGGTTTGGGGTTTTTTTAGGGCAGAGAAAGAATCTCAAACTGCTCAGGTGTTAAGGTACAGACATTATTTAAAGATTGGCCAGGGCTACTGGAGCAATTAAGGCCATTTCATATCCAAAGCTGCAGTTTGGGAAGATTACTGTTTTGAAAGATAATCCCAAGAATTCTCCAGCCAGAATCACAGCAGTAGCAGGCTTTTGGCTCATGCTTTCTATCTGATGTTCATAAAACATAATAACAAATGTAAAGTTGTCTTCATTCAATACTTTGGTTTAATATGATGATTATTTTTCTTTGATGTTATGGCTGGATTTAGTTGCACTTGATTTCAAATTATGTTTTAGGCCGCCTTAGTTCCTGCAAAGAGAGAAACGTGGGATTTAAAATATGTACATAAACTATTCTGATTCCCCACAATAATAGGGTTACAATGTAGGGTGGGGACTTTCTAGATCTCCAGTTCTGATAAACTGTACTATTCTCCCTCAAGGGCACAACAGAGGCAGTGCAAAACATATACAGTAGAGTCTCACTTATCCAACATAAACGGGCCGGCAGAATGTTGGATAAGCGAATATGTTGGATAATAAGGAGGCATTAAGGAAAAGCCTATTAAACATCAAATTCGATTATGATTTTAGAAATGAAGCACCAAAACATCATGTTAGACAACAAATTTGGTAGAAAATGTAGTTCAATACGCAGTAATGCTATGTAGTAATTACTGTATTTATGAATTTAGCACCAAAATATCACGATATATTGAAAACATTGACTACAAAAATGCATTGGATAATCCAGAACGTTGGATAAGCGAGTGTTGGATAAGTGAGACTCTACTGTAGTTATTTTCTTCAACATGGCATGTTTTTAGTTTCTCCCAATTTGAGTTGCCAGATATCCTACTTTGCCAAGGACACTCCTCTATTTGAAGGTGTTGTTTGTTTGGCAGACAGTCTAGTCCAACTTCAATTTAAATGTTATGAAAGGAGATAGAGAGCTTACAGTGACCATTCAAGAGTTAGCACAAACTAACTTGGCACAGACTTCCTTACTTTAACTATTTCTAAATTTACAAATGTATCTATGTGCATGCAGATGTTATGCCAATTGATATCCTCTGTCATGATGAAGTTCTGTCATTCAGGCAGCTATTTCACTCTCCCTAATGGTAGGGTTGGTCATTAGGGCATTTTGTGATACTAGTTGGCTGGTCATCTGGGGCTGGATGGAGCTTCAAGTCTGCTTCCCTCCCTGGTCTGAAAATAGAAAGGGAAGTGTGCAAGGCAGAGTAGCTTGGTGCCTCACTTACCCATCCATGTAAACTCTTAGCCAACTGTGCAGTTTTGATCACAGACACAGTGTATGTGCAGAATTCTGCTCTTCCTATTACACTAAGGATGGTCAAGTTTAGCTGTTCAATAGTTAAATAAGTGGCTTCCTAACATTGATCCTCCAGGTGTTCTGGGCTTCAGTTGCCAGAAGACCCAGCCATCTTGGACAACAGTTAGGAATTCTTTGAGTTGAAACCCAAAATGTCTGGAAGACCAACATTTGGGAACCACTGGGCTAAATCCAATTGCTAGTTTCAACTATAGGACACTCATTGAATTAGTATCAAATTCCCACAGATTCAGTAAATCTATGCTAATAAGGACAGGCTCAAATGTTTTTAGATTGAAAGTCCCTCATCTTTGTGAGAATAGTTTGGATCAAAGGGAGTTCTGATCCAGAAAAACATATTAGAGACCACAATCACCCACTCTTAACACCACAGCTTTCTTTCTTATCAGATGAAAATCCATCCAATGTGAGACACATATCTTGATGTCCTTTGACTCATTGAATTTAGACTTGGAAAATTCTGCTCTCTTGCTTTCTCTCTCATGCATGCATGCACGCACACACACACACACGGTTAAAACATACATCCCAAATCCTTTTAGCGAATGCATAGGAGTTCCCACCTTGCTGGAATTCCAATTATTAGATGGCAAGTAGAGAAACTGCATACCATTTGCTCCCCACTCTTTTGTTGATCATTAGTTCTTAATGTGACCTGCATTTAAAGGTAATCTGACCTCCCTAGATAGTTGGGCTTCCTGATTTTATTTATTTGTTCTAAATCATCCTATTCAGGAATGACAGCAGAGAAAAATCAAACAAAATACTTCTCTGTCTGGTAACAGAAATAACCGAGTGAGAAAAGAAGTGATTTGCAATCATCTGAGACCTCCCCGTTGTGAAGAATAATTGCAGCAAAAATGTAATTGATAGATATCATTCACTGTGGTGATCTAATCATGTCCTTCAAGTGTGTTTTGAAATCACAAGGCCTGATGATAACAATTGGCTAGAATGGAGTATTTTGGTTCATTTATTTATTTACAGGATTTATGTTTTGCTTTTTAGCTGGAAAGACTCTTGTGGCAGTTTACATATCAATTATAATGAGACATGAGAATCTCTGCCCTCCTCAGGCTTATAATATGAAAAGACATAACACACAAGGAGAAAGGGTTTGGTGGGGAAAGAAAGATCAGAAAATTTAGTGAGAAGTGCACAGTTCCTTATCTGCATGGAATGGCTGGTACAGAGTTCTAATCTACTTATTTAGATTCCAGATTAGTTATAATAATAGTTGAGATTCTAAATTCAAGTTGAGTAGCATACACCCTTGACATATAGCCCAAAATGTTGCCTACAATACCTGGTAGTTGTTGTTTGACCCCCATCCAAGGGTTGACTGCTTAGTTTCTAAGATCAGATAGCAGCAGGTCCCTTTACTATTCTAAAACTGCATAGGGACACTACTGATCACATTGGTGAGAGGACAATAACTTTGGCGCCCACTTCTCCCAGGTAATTTAGTAATCTATTAGAACAAGCCTACATTCAATATTTGCCTGGCTCAAAATTTCCGGAAAACTGGACAAGATTAGTAATCACCTTGAGTATACCACAGAAGTCAGAAAATTGAAGTTTCCTGTATTTACTAAGCTGTCTTCATTCTACCTCCCCTGCTTTTTATACAGCTTGGCAATAGTATATTGATTTTTGTGGGGCTTCTTTTTGCAATTACAAAAGAAAAACTAAATTACTCTTTGCAAAATAAAAAATCCTTCTTTGTGCCTGTTTTGGAGGAAAAAAAACACCCAGCCTTTTTGTGTTTGTGTGTGAAAGCAATACAAATGCATTAAATGAGAAAAAAGAGGAAGGAAAATAAGATGATACAGGAATCAATACAGGGGATTTGGTGAAGACAACATGTTGTATGCTGTACAAAAAAAGAATGAAAGATAAATTCATTTTTGTTCCCTCAAAACATTTGAGCACTTATTTCCCATAACTCTTTTCAAGGTGCAATTTGAGTCTGTTCTGGTTGTGTGTTTTTAACAGTTGAGAATTCATCTTCAAAAAGTGGTTGCGATTACAAAGCACTTCGGCTAACCAAGGGCATTTTCCCTATTACTGTGTTTCTTTTTTCTTTTACTGCTATGGACATTTCTAATCATAACGCAATGGGCATAAATACCCTTGTAAACTGAAAAGAGTCAGCTATTATTGTTGTTGTTATTTTCTATCTCACCTTCCCCCCAGATTGGGACTCAAAGTAGCTTATCACAATTAAAAAGAACTTAGTTAAAATCCACAACATTTAAAACACAAGAAACAAAAAGATTTAGACCAGGTTAAAAGAGACATAAAGGAAAAACATACATCAGCACAACTATTTGTAATATCCAACACACCGTGGAAGATGGGCCTTATATAGTTATTCATCAAAAGTATCTACATGTCTGTGAAAAAAGTAGTGACCATGCTGTTCTAGCTTTTCTGGGAAGGGAGTTCTAAATCTGGAGCATCCGCTGAGAAGGCTCATGCCATGTTTCCATCAGATGTACCTTTGAGGGTGGTGGGACACAGAGAAGGGTTCATTCTTGAATGGGAGACCACCAAGAAATGTCAGGTGCTGCAGGCTATATTACAGAGCAAGGAACTTGGTAAACTACCTCTCTGAATTCCTTGCCTAAGAAAACACTATAAAATTCATTGGCTTGCCATAAATCAATAGGTGACTTGAGGGCACATATACACACATAAAAATACAAACACACATGTATGTTACTAATATTTTATCTGTTTTTATTCTGCTCTAGCTTTAATCTTCTATATACTGTACTGGCTTGGCTCCCAATATTGTGGGGAATATACAGAATATACATGAATATAGTAATAATAGTAATATAGATAGGTAAAGGTAAAGGTTTTCCCCTGACATTAAGTCTAGTTGTGTCCAACTCTGGGGGTTGGTGCTCATCTCCATTTCTAAGCCAAAGAGCCAGCGTTGTCCATAGATGCCTCCTAGGTCATGTGGCTGGCATGACTGCATTGAGTGTCATTACCTTCCTGCTGGAGTGGTACTTATTGATCTACTCACATTTGCATGTTTTGAACTGCTAGGTTGGCAGAAGCTGGGGCTAACGGTGGGAGCTCACTCTGCTCCTCAGATTCAAACTGCCGAACTTTCGGTCAGCAAGCTCAGCAGTTCAGCGGTTTAACCCACTGTGCCATCAGGGACTCCCAGTAATACAGTAGAGTCTTACTTATCCAAGCCTCGCTTATCCAAGCTTCTGGATTATCCAAACCATTTTTGTAGTCAATGTTTTCAATATATTGTGATATTTTGGTGCTAAATTCGTAAATACAGTAATTACAACATAACATTACTGCGTTTTGAACTACTTTTTCTGTCAAATTTGTTGTATAACATGATGTTTTGGTGCTTAATTTGTAAAATCATAACCTAATTTGATGTTTAATAGGCTTTTCCTTAATCCCTCCTTATTATCCAAGATATTCACTTATCCAAGCTTCTGCCGGCCCATTTAGCTTGGATAAGTGAGACTCTACTGTATAGATAAAGAGCAACAAAAAGCATTTATTGTGAAGGATTCTTTTTAAAGCAGCAGACTTCAACATTTCCTTTTTGAGCAGATAGGCATGCAATCACTCTAGTTTTCCCTTCTACTTCAACACCACAGGCTAAGATACTTTCTTGTGCATGGAAGAGATGTTCCTTGTGATATCTGATAATGATTATCATCTTCAAAAGACAAGGAGAATAACTTTTGTGCAATCCTCACATTCCAGTCCCTGACTCCCTGCAATTGTCACTCGCCCAGTAATACCCTTGGAAATTACTTGCTAAGGGAGCCATTGCCTTGGAGAGTGGAAAGATTTGTGTATGTATCACTCCTCACATTAAACATCAATATTACACATATCTCTGAATTGTCAACAGAGCAATTTCCTCTCTCTGCCTTGCACACTGGAGGCAAAAAGACTGGACTCTGATTTTGCAAGACTTGCTCCACAAGTCAGTGTTTTGTCTGGGCTGAATATGATGAAGTAATGCTGAAAGTTCAGTTCAATGACTTGAGATTTTTGTGAACATTAACTCTTAATACCAGTCGAGACATCTACAATAATCAGTTGACTGACTAATCCCATGCTTTGCTCATTCATTTATTATTTCTAGGTGCTCAGTACTAGGCAAACACTGTATAAAACATTGCCTTGGCTGAAACCGTCAAGCCTTATATGGTAAGAAGAAGTGGTCACAGGAGTCTATGATTATAGTACATCCTAACTGTGTACGTTGGTGTCTGCTTGTCCTGTTGTAACAAATATTTTCCATTTATACAACACAAGGATCTGAACAAGATCCTTAGTAGTGTGAGATCAACCACGTGGACACTTGAACTTTGTTCTTCTTGACTGATTTAGGCAGCTAGGAGAGAATGGTCTGGGTTGATATATAAAGAGAAGGGTGCATCCATTTGCAGAAGAAGACAATATATCATTGAACCTTAAGCTGCCAGTTATGAAATCCATTTTTTTAGATGCCTTATCTGGATTTTTTTTTTTTTGCAACACTCTTGTCATTTTGGATCACTTTGCCATGTAGGGGTAAGATACCTGAATGTGTTTTGGGATATATTTTACAGATTCCACCCCTGCCCAGTATGCCAGGGACTACTACTATATATATGGAGTTTGTTTCGAAAAGATATCAAATCCATCTGAAGAAATTTACAGGAAAATAAATGTGCTGAGGAAATGCATTCTTTTGCTATAAAATGTAATTTTGCAAGCCCTGTACTGAAGTGATTTGACACATTTGGATAGTTTTGATCTGTACATAATATTCTACTCCTATGATTTCATCAGGTGGGGCTTTTTCCAGTGATATATGCCAGTTGAACCCTAGATGATACACAGAGCCCACCAGCTTCCATCTCACCATGCACAGGAACTTCTGGTGGGGCTCCATGGGTTACCTAGAGTGAAGCTGGCATATGCTGCCACCACATAATTTTCTTCATACTATACTCATTCCAGCTTCCCTCCCTCTCTTTCCCTCTCTTCCTCTCTTTCTTCATGAAGCCAAACATACCAAGAACAAAAACCACACAAAACAGCAATCGCATTGTCCGTAGCTTTAAACAACTCCTCCATGCATGAGGCAGGGCATTGTGGGCAAGCAAACATATGAGGAGTTGTTTGTTCAGCTCCACAGTTTAAAAGCATTGCATTGCTTTTAAACATCTCCCAAAGCTGACAAGGGTAGTCTCGCACTAGTGCTCCTTCTGGCACCAGCTCTTAACTCAAATGCTGCTCATATGTCAAAGCAAAACTCGGGCCAAGAGACAGCTTTTCACTCAAAACATTCTTAAGTTGTGACCCTCTCAAGTAGATGTTCCAATGTAATGAATTTTTCCACATTTTTTTTTTGATTTGTTACTTTTTGGAATATTATAGTACAGTATTTCTGATTTTTATCTATGCTTGTGAAAGTCAGACATTGAAGAAGGCTGATAGGATGAAAATCAACCTATTTGAAATGTGTGGAAAGTTCTGCAGATACCTAAAAGACAGATAAATGAGTCCTGAAGCAAATCAACATTAAATTCTGTGTATAAGCCAGAATAAGTATAGACTGAGACTTTTGTACTTTGACATATCATAATATTACAAAGACAATAATGCTCAGTAAAGTGGAAGGCAGTGGGATAAGTGGAAGATCACATTACAGACAGGTAGACTGTTATGATTGAGCCTCATGGCTCTGTTACTGACAGACGTGGGCGTAAGACTCCTCGAGAGTCAGATACTCTCGAGGAGCGAGAAAGAAAAAGACTGCGAGACATTTTTGCAGCACCATCTGACGAAGAGTCTTTTGAGGGGTTTACGGAGAGAATGGAGGAGGGGCTGGTTAGCTCGGAGGAGGATGAGATGGATTGGACTCGGGTGAGGGAGGAATTGGGTGCCACTGGCCATGATGGGATAGAAGATGAATGGGGACCTTCAGGATTAGACCCATGGTTTAGCTGGAGGGATGGGACGGGATCCACAGCTGGAGATGCTGTGGGGCGTAGTCAGAGGTGTTCCAGCTCTGATGAGGAAAGTGATGAGGAAACGCCCGGGTTAAGGAGGACAGCTGACAGTGATGAGGATTTGTAACTGGCATAAAATGGGGCTTGGGAGCAATTGCAAATTGCGTTGGGCAAGGTAATCTGGACGAACGCTTGGGATCTGTGTGGGACGCTTTCCTGAAGACTGGTGTGTTTTCGTGTGCTGATACGTAAGTTGTTTTGGAATTCAGGGTCAGACGGCGGGAGGAATTGTGTGGGCATTTGTTTGTGCAAACCTGTGCTTACTCTTATTAGCTTGACCTTCCGTCGTCTTCTTGACGGACGCCATCTCCTGCTTTGAAAACTCGGACTGAACTGACCACGGCTTGTCTTCCCCCTTCTTGGACTTGGAAACTACAAACGTCTGCTTCTGGCTTTGATCTACGGAAAGGAACTGGGTCTACTCTACTGCTACAATCCTTGGCTGATCTGTTCGTGTTGGAAATCCTGTCTGCTGTGTGTGTGGGAGCGACGCAAGTTACTCTAAGCACAGTGTTAGCAGCAGAGAGGAATCTGCTGCCAGTTAGTTGCATTCTTTTGTATCTTTTGTTCCTCGGCTTTTGTTTTGTTTATCCCCAGGCTGAAGCAAGCAGTTTGTTTTTACCCGGATTAAACTCCGGTTTAATCCGGTTTATCTTTTGAACGTTTTTCCTTGTCCCTTTTTGCTCCTAAAGGCTAATACTGCCTGGCCCTTGTATTTTACGGGCATTTTTGAGTTCTGTAATCCAATAAACTCTGTTATCTTGAATCTTGTGGCGTTCTGTCCTTGACATAGACTTAATCAAGGAAACTGCAAGCCTGCATTTTCAGTATCTTAACATTCATTATCCTTACCCTCAGTCTTTTCTATGTAAGTAATTTTATGTGGGAAATGCACCCCAAAATACTGTTGAACAGATTTTACAGACAAATCACAAACATGATTTGCAATATACCACTTGTTAGCTGCGTAAGAAGAAACCAGTTTATAACCATGAAATCTCATGCAAAAGCAAAATTGAATTAGTTTTAATTGTGTTATCACATTTCTTTTTTCTCCTTCCCCTTCCTTTTCTTTGTTTTATGGAGTGCTAATGATTTTTACAAGAAAACTAGCCATGGTTCACTCTCACCTAAACCCATACAGCCTGTTTGCATGTTTCCTATAATATGGTCATACTGGCTGAGGGATTATAGTTAAAAAAACTTTTTCAAGCTCAACATCTCCATAACCAAAGATACAGATAAAATTTTGTGAAAAAGAGTGTGCTGGGTCTTATGTGTAGTGCATTGGCACAAATGCATGAGCAAAGCCTTGCAGCTAGATTACATATATGTAGGCAAAAAAGAAGTCTCACTTTGTTTATTACTTTCCACTTCCAAGCAAGAGTGCATAGGACTACAGTCACAGTTATGACCAGTTTTAAGTAGATTGGGGCCAGCTTGTACAGGTGGAATATGAGAGAGGAATTTAAATATAGGCAAAGGAATACATAAATCTTAGGGGCAAAAAACAGGCAGTAAGTGAAGTAATGGTTCCAAGTAGAGTTAACAATGCATTTTATTCTAACACCCAAGGAAGATGGTATGTCAACATGATATATTGGTCCAAATAAAGTGACAGATGCCCTGTGAACAGAAAGATGTCTCAGCAAGATCGAGCATAACTAAGTGGGCAGATCCAATCGGACCTTTCGCCATCAAAATACTTTGCCAAATTGCCTTTGATGGATTGCATTTATGAGTTTTAAAAAGCATGTGAAGTTATTTTCACGTGGTTTTCTTGTGAGGGAATTAAACCACAAATAATAACATCATGATGACAATGGCAGGGTGGATTGAGCTGGTTTCTTCAGAGTGATGATTTAGAGAATTTTAAATTTGATACAGGAGCCAGTAGTGGGTTTTGTGGCTTGAGCGTTTGACTTTGGAAACCTGGGCTCATATCCCTGCTCAGTCATAGAAAGCAAGACTTTGAACATGTCCTGTGGATATGGTATCATACTGTACAAAGGCGTTTTTATACTGGCACCCTATTTGTGGAATACTTTCCTCTTGGAAGCTTCATGGAGTTTATAGTAATGGTTGTTCTATTTTCTTTGATGTGTATTGTTTTGATGCAATTTGTTAAGATATCTTTTTTCTGGCATTGAATGTTTGCCATAAGTGTTGGAAACTGCCCTGAGTCTCTTCAGGGAGATGGGGTGGTCTAAAAATAAAGTTATTATTGTTGTTGTTATTACTACTGCCACTGCTACTACTACTACTATTCCTGCCAAAGTTGGCTTCATTATGATGCAAAGCTAAAACATATATCTTTTAAAAAAAGATTTGGAGGCTGTACATGTATGTGGTCTTAAACTGACCAAAACATCTAAACTGTTTTATACAGTTACATTATTTAATATGTTTTTTAGCATGTTCTATTCATATTTATTACTACGAAATTATAAAATTGCTTTAAATGTTAAATTTGTTTTGCATTGATAAATTGCCTTCCTTAAAATCCTGTGCAGTAGAGATTGTTAAATAAAAATAACCATTATTTTCATTTCACAGACTCATCAGAGATGAAGCACATGAAATAAGAATGTTGACATTAAATCCAGAAGATCCTAATGTCTACTGTTAAAACTTTTCAGAGTTTTGAGTAAATGACCTCAATATTTTTAAAAGAATTAATGAAAATAGATAAAAATCAATTTCTGTACTGTTGCTTGAGATTGAATATGACATGTGATCAAGCGAAGGGAAAGGAGCAATGGAAAGGATGGAAAGAAGGAAACATGGAATATTTCAGGAAAGAGGCTGGATACAAACCCATGAATACACAAGTATAATCAAACAGAAAGAATTGAAAATTCTCAATACCTTATAAGATGTTTTTTGTACCCAACTGGAGGCATCCTAGATTCTATTTGACATATCCAGCTCAGGGATGGAGTCTGCTACCATAGTGCCACGTGCCCTATTTTCAGAGCTTAAAACAGCTACATTTTGGGGTTACTAGTTGGCAAATCCCTTAGTGAGAATAATCAGGCCCCTTATACACTGCTATCTAAAATCCAGATTATCTGATTTGAACTGGATTATATGGCTATGTAGATTCATATAATCCAGTTTAAAGATAGTAATGTGGATTATCTGATTTGATAATCTGAATTATATGGCAGTGTAGAAGTGCCTCAGTGGACATATAGGCTAGCTGATTTTACAAGGTCTGCCTATCTGCATCCTGAATGTAGGACATTTTTCTTAATTCTGCACAGAATTACTGGCTGAAAATAGCTGTCACTGGGTGGGGGGAAATGGGAAAATTCTTCCTTCTTTGGTAATCCAAGTGCTGCTAATCCTCTATAAAGGTTTCATATTTTTAAAGGCTTTGGCCACTATTTAGCTTTTAGCATCTGCAACATTGATAATTGTTTTTATGAGCCTTCAAGTAATTCGTGACATATGGTGACACTAAGGAGAACCTATAATGGCTTTTTACACTGCAATATTTGTTCAGAGGGGTTTGTTGTTGCCTACCTACGAGGCTGAGAGTGTGTGATTTACTAAAGGTCACCCAGTGGGTTTCCATTGCTGAGTAGGGATTCAAACCCTGGTTTCCAAAGTCACATTTCAGTGCTCGAACTACTATATCACACCTCTATCATTGACAATACAGCTATTTTAAAAAGCAGACCTTTGGGGAATCATATGCCCATGGGTCCACAAGAGAATAAAAGCTATTCGAAATAATCATCTAAAGAAAACAACATCCTAGTGCCAACGTAAATCTGGATTTACACAGAGGTCACCTTGCCAAGCTCAAACTACTTGGGAGAATATTTGCCAACCAGGAAAACATAACATAAATAACAAACCAAGGAGGATGTCTCAGAGTCTACAAGTTGTAAAAGCTGAACTCATGTGGGTGGGCTGAGTTGTGTGTGTTTCGCCCTTTTAAAAGATGCACAGAATGGGCTCGTTTTCTTTATTGGGAAGTGCCTGTTCTGTATCTGAACTTTCTCTGAGCAAAGTAAAATATTTTGCTTATACAGAATTTTCATAAACATTCCTTGGGATGTATAGGGGGTGCATCAAGAAGGATGTGCATTAGGGGTAAGCTAAACAGGATGGTATAAACACAAGAATAGCTTGTAATACGAGAATAAATGATCTGGCATTTTGCAGTTTCTAAAAATGGCTCTTTGGTTTGCAAAAATACAGCCCTGATAGCACTTTGGGTGCCAGTGTGGTCCGTAATCAAGATTTCTGCTGGTTAAAGGAACAGCTGCAGATCAGGCAAAGGCAGGTGAAGATAGAAACTGGTCCATCCCAGGCTGGATCTACACTGCCCTGTTTCCCAGAATCCAATCCCATTTATCTGCTGTGAACAGGATAACATGAGTCTACACTGCCAGATAATCTGGGGTCAGATCCTGAGATATAGGGCAGTGTAGATCCAGCCCCAAATGCCTTGCACTCCAGGACTGTAACCCCAAAGCTCAATAAAGTTATTTCTATTGGATTGGCTTTTTTGGTTGGAAGGGGGGAGAGCTTTAATTCTAAAAGTAACTTTTCCGCACTCTACATCTCATAGAGAGGCAAGAGAGATGGTCCTTAGATTGTACACAGTATTACTGAATGGCTTCTACTGCAGGGTTAATCAAAACAATGTTATGTGGCACAAGTCTACAAATTATTGACTTCTGGTCCCTGAAGAGTATTCAGGAAAATATGGTGACAGTTTCTGGAACATTGAAAAAACATTTTGCCAGTCTCCTACATCAGATAGGTTCAGATGTACTGTTCTACAGATAAATGAAGAATTATGCACACATTTCTGAGACTCATACATATTTGTTGTTTTTGTTCTTCTTGTTTGTCCTATACCTTGAAGTTATTTTGGAGATATGATCAATTGATACAGAAGGTGTATTCTTGGCAAGATTTGTTCAGATGGGATTTGGCATCAACTAATTCTGAGGCTGAGAGGGTGTGTCTTATCGAAGGTCACCCTGTGCGTTTCCATTACTGAGGAGGGATCTGAATTCTTGCCCTGTAGTGTCAAGCCACTACTTGATGCTGCCTCTTCATGCATTTAGGGGATCTTTTCACTCTGGAAATAGAGCCTCTTAATAGGGTTCTTTTATTCCCACTGCCTCCGTTTCATAGAGGAATTTTATTAAACACCCAAGAATGAAAAATAAATACAGTGATCACTCTTTAGGGAATAACTAGGAAGACAGTTACAAAATTAAACACCTGAATCTTATTATTAGTTTCAGCTGGAGACATGGATAATAATTAACCCTATTGAAATGAAGGACTTTTGGCCAGGAATACCATAGTGTTGTGCTGCAGAACCTAGAAAATGCCAACATTTTTGTTGAATGTGGATAAATTATATTATGGATATTCATCCTATGGATACAGGAGTAATACTGCATAGCATTACCTATTCAGTTTTACTCTTGCAATTACTCTATTACACTAGAGCTGAAAGAGTAGGCAGACAGTAGGCATCCCATCTAAACTCCTGTGGCTGCTTCCTGCAGAATTCTGGGGATTGTAGTTTAGAAGAGGGGCCTTTAAAATGCTCAGCTAGAGAGGTCCTGGGTCCCACTAAACTACAAGCCCCAGAATTATTTGGGAGGCAGCCACAGAATTTCAGATGGGATGCATACTTTTTGCCTACTTTTAAAGCCCTAGTGTAATATCAAAAGCAGTGCCAAATTGGGACAGTTAGAGGGCTATGCTGGTGATGTGAAGCTAAGGCTTGGGGCATTTCGCTAAAGGGGAAATGGATAATCTCAGCAACGGTACCATATATTATTGTGATCCACATGATTGGAAGGCAGTGTAGTAATTTGAGGTTTAAAGAATAACAAAGACAACTTAACCTTACAAAAAACCTACTCCTGGTAGACATGAGAAGTGCTATTATTGGTTTGTTGGATCAACCCAGCTGCCTAAATTTTGGACCATCTTTCATGGAATCACTAGAAGCATCTGTATTTCACAATTTACCAATGCAGTACTGGTTGGTTGAATAAAAGGGCCAAGTCTCAGGCAGCAAAATGATGTGGTCCTAAGACTTACATGCAAGATCCAAATTCCTTTTGAGGTTACCAGTGATAGGTTCAAAAGGAGGATCAACATGGGAGTATATGAATACAGAAGAAGACAAAAGATAAAGAAAAAAGAGGAGGGAGAAGAAAAACTGTTTCCTCAACTCAATAGTTAATTGATGCTGGGTTGTGTTTTTGTCTGTAGCTAGGTGTCAAATTAATTATTGCTGTGGGAATGTTGACTGAAGGAGAGGGAAACCACAGCTGTGGAATCCATTCTCAATCTAATAACACTGCAGTGGCATCTCCAATTATAACAAGCACCTAAGGAGCAGACTCAATTTCCATTTTAAGTGTAAACAGGAATATCTCTTGTGCCTATTTTACTGCTGAACTCTCCCTTGATCCCTCTATTCTCTCCACAGGACAGGGGACTGGTTTTTGTGGTTTTCTTTGCTGGTGAGGTTCTTTATACAGTTCAACGTAAGTTTTCAAGATGGGTGCACTTTGGCTTAATTTATGGCCCTAGAAACGTAGCACATCAAAGATTTCTAGAGCCTGCTACCAAATTGCTGTTGTTGTTAATTACAATCAGTGTATGTGGTACTTTACAAAAAAAAAAAAAAACATGCAGACAACTCTGCTAAATGTTTACAGTGTTACAAACACATACACACATATCAGGGAAGAGAGTAATACAAATGCAGTGGGACCTTGATATTCACATGGGTTTGGTTTCAGGACCCCTGTGGATACCCGAATGGATGCTAACTAGTTCCGTTATATACAATGACATATTGAAATGATGTCTCTTATGTAAAATGGAGTCTGAGGGAATGGAGGGTCAACTGTAAAAATGGTGCAAAAACAAAGTTTTAAAAATGGAGATTTAAAAACTAGAAAGAAAGAAGTAGTTTGCAAATGTACAAGGATGCAGTTTCTGGAGTGTGTGTGAGGGAGAAAGCTCTCTAATGTGAAGGCTTAGCATTATTTAGAAGTGTATCTACTAGGCTTGCTCAAATAATTCGATTTTCCCGTTACCCGTTATTAATTCGTTATTTTCGTTTGTTTTGAAGCAATATAGAACCTTGGTTGTCCACACGTCTGGATATCGCGGTTTCGAATCGCGAGAGGCCGTTTTTTCTTATTTCTTCGTTTTTTTCGTTAAGAAAAAAAAGCTTTTGCAAATCACCCAAACTCCTTTCCTTTTGCCCCTCAGCCAATGGGAGGCTCAGCCAATGGGAGGGGGCGAGGGGGAAGGAGGCCGAGGAGGAGGAGGAAGACGGAGGGGGGAAATGGCCGTCGCCGCCGCCTCGCCTCAGCTCAGGCCTGGAGAGACCGAGAGGGGCCCGGCGGTGAGGAGGAAGAGGCCCGGGATGCGAGGGGGTGTGGGCCAGGCCCGTCCTCGGCTGCTCCCAGGGGCCCAGATTCGCACCCTCCCTCCCCCCAATACAGGTCTCCAGTCCATACCACGCTACATGAACTTGAATGGATACTGTGGTTGTGTTGTCGAAAGCTTTCATGGCCGGGATCACACTGTTGTGGTATGTATTCCGGGCTCTATGGCCATGTGCCAGAAGCATTCTCTCCTGACGTTTCACCCACATCTGTGGCAGACATAGAGGTTTTGACGTCTGTGCGAAGCTAGGCAAGTGGGGTTTATATATCTGTGGAAGGTCCAGGGTGGGAGAAAGAACTCTTGTCTGTGGGAGGCAAGTGTGAATGTTGCAATTGGTCACCTTGATTAGCATTGAATAGCCTTGCAGCTTCAAAGCCTGGCTGCTTCCTACCTGGGGGAATCCTTTGTTGGGAGGTATTAGCTGGCCCTGATTGTTTCCTGTCTGGAATTCCCATTTTCTGGGTGTTTCTGGGAAGGTAATGGCACTCCATGTAGTCATGCCGGCCACATGTCCTTGGAGGTGTCTATGGACAACACTGGCTCTTGGGCTTAGAAATGGAGATGAGCACCAACCCCCAGAGTCAGACATGACTGAACTTAACGTCAAGGGATACCTTTACCTTTACCTACACACACACACACACACACACACACACACACACACACACACACACACAAGCAGGGACTATATATACACAATATATATCACACACACACCAATTTAACAAAGTTTCAGCCACAAAAACAAAGTTTCTGAAGTAGAACAATGACTTTCACAGTAAAGACAACCCAATTTAACAGGAAATAAGACTTTCAAACCAGGAACAGATTTCTGCAATTATTAAAAAATGGTTTATTATAAAAGCTATGAAAATTTGCCAAAAATCAGAGGATAAGGGAAACGTTCCACATTTTGGTGAGCTATCAGTGTTAAATGTGTTGTACCACTGTACCAAGTTTGAAGAAGATCACTCAAAAAATGAGGGCGGGAGAGCCCCCTAAGTCCCCCCCCTTCGGGCTGTTTTTGGGCCACCGCGCATGCGCGTCCGCCATTAACGAATTAATTTAGAAAATAACGAATTTTCGTTAATTTCGAAAAATTTTGGGGGCCAAATTCATTATTAGCAACAAAAATGAAAAACTGCCCCCTCTAGTTTTGAAACGAGTTTAGAATCAAATTTTTCATGGATCGATCAAGCCTAGTATCTACATGGTAGAATTAATGCAGTTTGACACCACTTTAAATGCCACAGCTGAATGCTATGGAAACCTGGGAGTTGTCGCTTTACAAGGACTTTGGCCTTCTCTGCCTAAGAGTGCTGGTGCCTCACCAAACTACAACTCCCATAGCATTCTGCAATGGTAGTTGAAGTGGAGTCTATTATCCATTATATTTTTTAGAAACTGTTTTGGGTTCTGTGCTGGGAAAAAACTTGGATATAATCAAATTACATTTAAGAATGTCTTGATTTTTTTTATAAACAATATTCTTTTCTAGCCTATTCGCAAGTGAGGTGTTCTTTGCTACAAGACATGCACAGATTGAGTTTAAATCGGTTATGCTATTTGATTTTTGAGTTTGTTTATAGGAAAGTGGATTTCTCTTTAAAGAGGAACATAGCTCCATGTCATATTTTCCAGGATATGTTGCATCTCTTATATTGCATTTTGCAGCTGGAAAAACTGCCAGACAGTATAAGTATTTTTGCCTCAGTCTACAGACCTGTGAGTTGAACAGTCAAGCTGGTGAAGTCGCTTTTAAAGAGCCAGGTGTATTTGCTGGTTGAATAGTGAGATAAAAGGGTAAATGTTGACAAGCTATGTGTATTGTAATTTCCTCTCGTAACTCACTGTTAAAGGTGCAAAAATTCTATTTGTCTGTCTAGTCCAGTATCTTGTTTACTGTGACAGTTATTAATCCAGCTCAAGAGCTTATGAAGAGAATATCAGTTTTATAGTCTTTTGAAGCAGCTTCCGATTTAGAAATTTAAACAAATCTAACATTTTATATTTCACTATATTGTGTATTTCACTAACTCTAGAGAGTTTATTTCTGGAATAACAGGTATTCAGACAATTGTATCAGATACAAAATACCTGGCTGTCATAATACAGTGTTCCCTCACTACTTTGTGGTTCATTTTTCGTGGATTTGCTGTTTCGCGGTTTTTCAATAAACTCTAAAAGACTATTATACATAATAAAAAATACAATTTACAGCCTAAGGGAGGAAGGAGAAGCCAAAGGGAGAGAAAAGGAGCCCAAGCGGCAACGGGAGGAGAAGGAGGCGATTTATCAACACACGACTGGTTGATAAAGACTTAAAATAGTGCATAACTACTAAAATAATGTATAAATATTAAAATAAATATGGTGTCCCTACTTTGGAGCCTCCGGTGGCTCAGTGTGTTAAAGTGCTGAGCTGCTGAACTTGCAGACTGAAAGGTCCCAGGTTCAAATCCGAGGAGCAGAATGAGCGCCCGCTGCTAGCTCCAGCTTCTGCCAACCTAGCAGTTTGAAAACATGCAAATGTGAGTAGATCAATAGGTACCACTCCGGCGGGAAGGTAACGGCATTCCATGCAGTCATGCCGGCCACATGACCTTGGAGGTGTCTATGGAGAACGCCGGTTCTTCGGCTTAGAAATGGAGATGAGGACCAACCCCTAGAGTCAGAAACGACTGGACTTAATGTCAGGGGAAAACCTTTACCTTTTTTTTTTTAACCTACTTTGTGGATTTTCACTTATTGCAGGTGGTCCTGGAACCTAACCCCTGCAATAAGTGAGGGAACACTGTACCAAGTTCTTTAGCAAATACAATTTTACTTAATTACAACACTTTAATTCGATCTCTTATGTATGAAATAAATAATTGGGGAAACCTAAATTTGACTTGGTTGTGTAGAATAGTGGTGTGCAAAATAAACATCCTGCCTAAGTTTATGTCTGTGTTTCTATGCTATATTGGGGGCATTGCTTAGTTTTTTCCCCAATATGCGAGGGACTAGCACAATATTTATATGCATTGACCTCAACTGTTTCTTTCTCTTCAGGAAACTTATCATTGGCTATCATCCAATAGCTCACTACCCTGTGCCAGTCCACAGAGCATCAGCATTTGGTTGTTCTATGTACACTCTGGGTAATGCAGGGCACTGCTTTTTTCTGCCATGCAGTTGACTGGTCATTAGCCGAGAGTTAGGGGAGAAATAACTTTTCAAATTTTTAATATTTTCGTTTCTAATGAACTAGGAGCTGTTATGTAATAGTCTGCTTGCAACTGGGTTTTCAGGTCTCCTTTTGAAACCAGTCTATGATGTGACCCACCTTGTATTCTAAAATAGGGTAGCATAAGAGATGGTTCTCTTGATATTGCTGAATTGCGAGGTCCAGTAGGCATTGTCATTGGTGATACTAGTGGGGGATGATGGGAGCTACAGCCCAACAGCATGTGGAAGGCTGCCTTTTGGTCAAGCTTTGTCTTAAACAATAGCACATAAAATATTTTATAAATGAAGAAGTGAGCTGGAGTTTCTAAGCCTTGGAAATTATAACCTTCTGATAGTATTTTACCAATTATCTTCCCACCCAAAAGCCTTGCCCAGGGCCCCCATATGGGCATTGAGTTTGGTAACTCATGCTTTTGGCCTCTTTGCTTTTGATAACTTTGCAGTTGCAATGGACATCCCAATAACAGTAACAGCACACACAGATTTTTTTTTAAAAAAAAGGGAATTCAATAATACTACTACACTGATCAACTGTACATTCATTGTAGTAGGAATACGTATTAAAGATATAAACTGTCCATGGATGCATAAGGAAAGGTAGCTTAAAATCAGTGCATTAGAATTCTAACAAGGGGATGCAAAAGGGGTGAAATTTATTTGGTATAACCTATAGAGGCATTTTATTGCTGAACCAAGAGTGTTATAAATCAGCCCCTCTGTAAATGCAGTAAAACAAGTGTTTAGTCTGCATGATTCATACCCCAAATCTCAGTATTCTGTGTTTTGATCTTATTGCTGCAATAAACTGTCTAGACAGCAATTAACAATCTTCTTTTCCTTCAGATGTTTGGAGTGCTATTGTTGCTTGAGGAGCACACACAGCTACCAGGACATTCTTTTCCTTTATGCCTATTGATTATCAGGTTGAATTTGGAACAGTCAGCCATCTTCTGTCATTCTTCTTAAAGGGGGATCATACAGAGGGGCAGTAAATGCAGCTAATGGTTTTTCCAGTGCTTACACTTACTTTTCACTTTTCCAAAGCAGGTCTGTTTGTTATTTTCTTATGATTTACTTTGGTTTATGACACTAGCCCTTTCTTTTTATTATCTCTGTCTGTGTCATATTTGTTGTCAGCCACGACTCCCTATAGTGACAGAAAGGCAGGATAAAAGTAAACTTAATAAAATAAATAATAAATCTCTATACTGGCAAAAAACCTCACCCTGTAGTTGAAGAACTGCCCTTGTAGAATTATTGTAGCGTTATTTCCAGTTTCCTTGTAGAGTTATTTCCAGTTTTCATGATTTGTTAGATTAACATAACTAAAATGAAGTTGAGTGCACTGGTAATTTAGCTGGCAGCACCTGTTCCATTTTTTAAAAAAATGATTAAACAATTAAGTAATTCACAATTCTCTTGCAATTGATTTAAAGTGGAATGTATGCATTGGGCTCTTCAGATTTTGCCATGGCTTTGTTAAGAGATGGAGAATGTTGTCAGATTGCAGTTTCTATCAGTATTAGCTACACATAACACAGATGCACATAGATCATAATAGTCTCTGAACATGCCTTTCTACATCTCTCCCCTTCATCACCTGTCAAGCTCACAGGGTGAGAGCACTTCTATAGCTGTTCACTGGCTAGAGGGAAGGGAAGAAAGAGGTCACTCTACCATCCAAGGCTTGAAAATAATATTAAAATTATTTATCATCTATCTGTCTCCAAAAACCTTGATTTTATATAAGAGATCCAATTCTACTATGTCATTGTGTACAATAGGATTTGTGCAGTCACAGATTCTGTTATTCATTGAGGTTATGGAACAAAATCCAGTGAATACCAAGGACCCACTGTACATATTTAAAAGGTAAAGGTTTCCCCTGATGTTAAGTCCAGTCATGTCTGACTCTGGGGATTGGTGCTCATCTCCATTTCTAAGCTGAAGAGCCGGCATTGTCCGTAGACACCTCCAAGGTCATGTGGCCGGCATGACTACATGGAGCGCCGTTACCTTCCCACCGGAGCGGTACCTATTGATCTACTCACATTTGCATGTTTTCGAACTGCTAGATTGGCAGAAGCTGGAGCAACAGCAGACGCTCACTCTGCTCCCTGGATTTGAACCTGGGACCTTTCGGTCTGCAAGTTCAGCAGCTCAGCGCTTTAACACACTTTGCTACCAGGGCTAACAGACATATAAAATCCTCTTCTAGTTATATTCCAGATATTCTCTAGGGAGATCAAGGTGACTAATATGTTTTTTTTCTGACAACTCACAGTCTTGTAGACAAGGTTGAGAAATAGTGACTACTAGCCCAAGGTCAACCTGTGAGATCCATGGCTGAGCGGAAAAGTTAGAATATAGGTCTCCCAAGTCCTAGTTCAACTCTCCAATTAATGGTTGAACTCTCTGTCTCTCACATACACACACACATTTCTTTTCCACAGTGTTGAGAAGTGGAAGAAAGAGACACAATAGTAGATTCTTTTAGCTCTGCATGGGGGCTATCTTTATCTTGGGACATTCATTCTGTTTTCTTTCCCCCTCTTCATTTCCATAAACAATATGCACAATTCCCTAAGCCATTCAGTCTGCAAATAAAGGCAGAAGGCTAAGTAAATTTGCTTCACACCAATTATATTTGTGAGGTCACAGAGTTAAGCATTAAAGAATACAGATGGGGAGGAACATTCAGAAACAGTATGATTTGCCCTGTAAGGTGGACAAAAAACCCTTTAGCCTGGCAGAATGCAACGTTTACTGTGAGCCTTTGTCTGTTTGGGTTAATAGAAGAATAATCCTTCATCCTTAGCTCTTATAAATTTTAGCTTTTTTCCTCATCCACACCCCCAGCTGCATTTGGTCCAGCTTTGGTAAATCCCATATTATGGAAATAAAATGGGACTTGTGGTTTTTCATAAAGACGCTTTATCAATTGGTAAGGTGGCCTTTTGTCACATTTTGAAAAGTGGTATGTTCTGTACAATGAACCCAACATTTCCCACCATCTTCTCTCTTTTTTTGAGCAAATATAAATGAGAAAGGAATGTGTGGCATAAATATTTTCTGTATTTTCTGAAGTTTCATGTGCTTTTGTAAGTTCAATTACGTTATGATGAAAGTGTGCTTATGCTGCTTTTCAGCAGAAGAAACAGCCAAGCAACCAAACACAACTAGCAAAGTTTGTAACTGAATTGCAATTTTATGGTCACTAGTCATGCTGTTAGGGTATCTGGAGAGTTTGTTTTCCAAAAGAGTACCTTTCCCAAGCCTTGGGAATTTTTTTTGTCAATTTAGGTAAAAAATAAAACTTTCCTAGGAGTTATACAAGCCAACCTTTCTTAGGATGCTGGATGGGGCATCTTGTGAACTGTATTCCAGAACAAGACCATTTCCAGTTTTTGCATAAATGTTATCTATAACAGCCTAAGTTCTCCACTTGTATTTTGAGGCATTCCTAAAATGGAAAATGGAAAACTTGGGTCTCTCAGACATCCCAAATGACCTTTCAAATCAAGAATGAGCAAACTTTGACCTTGTGGGATCTACTTCACCCCCCCCCCCTCAAATCTGACATCCACCCACTGAAGTCCAAATGGAAAATATTGGTCTGAGCATATAGACATGTGAGGAGTAGGGTTTTTTGGCCCATAGCCCAATAATGTGTGATCAGTGCTAACTGATCTTTTCCAGCAGCCTGAATTAGGATGGACATTTATTCACATTGTAGCTCTTATTAGACATGTGGGAGTCAGACAGCCTTTGCTGACCTACAGCAAAATTACCCAGAGATTTACAGTAGATCAAGATCTCTTTTGTGCCCTATGTATGCTTTAAATGCCACGCTTAGCAATCAAAGCTATGAACACGTTGCATTAGTTATTGTCTCTGAGTAGAGTACAAACACAACTCAGTATAGAATGTGTTGTATTAGTTTAGATGAAATTATGAATGGATAACCTGTGTGAGATCTCTGCTGTGTTGGCTGGAGCCTGTAGGAGTTGCAACCCAACAAAATCTGGAGGATCACACATTTTTCACATTTGAGAATGAGCTGGATATTGAGTTGAATTTTCCCTTTAGATTTTGTTTTAATTGGGTATCTGTTGATATATTTTAATTTGTTGTTGTTCCCCACTTTGACTCATAGGGTTGGGTTGCTGACCTGAAGGCTGCCAGGTTCGAATCCCTCCCGGGGAGAGCACGGATGAGCTCCTTCTATCAGCTCCAGCTCCATGCAGGGACATGAGAGAAGCCTCCCACAAGAATGGTAAAACATCAAAAACATCCGGGCGTCCCCTGGGCAACATCCTTGCAGACAGCCAATTCTCTCACTCCAGAAGCAACTCCAGTTGCTCCTGACAAGGAAAAAAAACTCCATAGGGAGAAGTGAGAAAGAAAGAAATACTGGCCTGAATTCTGGTTGTAGGCTTAACAAGAGTAGACTCATTGAATCAGCAGGATTTACCTATGTGTTGACTTATCATTTAACAACTAATTGACTAGGTCTTTTCTAATTAAGACTAATGAAAAGCATGCCAATCATCACCACTACAAGCACATTAATCACTGTCATCAGACAATTTTAAAAGCTTTCTTTTAATTCTCCTTTTAAATATTTGTTGGCTTTTCTATTACCAAACAGTCATGGCCATATATTACATGGGGGGGGGGCTTGGGGGGGGCAAAATGGAAATTAAGCCCTAACATTACATATTTTTTGTTTGAGGCTTGCAAATGTCCCATGTTTACATTTTTCCTTATTGAATAAAACAAACCCTCACTCAATGGCAAGCATCAAGAGCATATGATTGTGGATAACAAAGAAATCACATTCTCAAGTTATAATATTCTGACATCACTCTAATGGGTTTTTTTATTTTATAAAGTAGATGAATCATTTTTTGGCAGTAATGTGCTTTATTTGTGTCTGAATCATCCTTTTCACTTCCTTTTCAAATGCATTCATCCATATGAAGAAAGGCTGTTACTTCACATTGTTCCTCACACATCATGCATGTCTCAAGAACGTTAACAGTAAAATAAACTTTACCAAATAAGGCCCATGCCATTCAGAGGAGAAATTAACAAATCCAGCAGTTATGACTTCATTCATTCGGAAAAAAAAATCTTAGGAGGAGTCCTGCAAAAAAAGCAAACAAACATTGGATTTGATTTAGGTTTTAGTAGACCCATTGAAAACTTTGGGATGTAAATTAGGCATTGCTAATAGAAGTCTCTGTGATTTCAATGAATCTCCTTGAAGTATAACTAAATCTAGATCCAACATAATATTAAAAATATTAGGAGCCATGATATTAAGATGTTGCACAGATCTATCTGTGCCCATGAATTGGAAGAACCTACATAGGTGTTGTCGAAGGCTTTCATGGCCGGGGTCATAGGGTTGTTGTATGTTTTCCGGGCTGTATGGCCATGTTCCAGAAGTATTCTTTCCTGGCATTTCGCCCACATCTATGGCAGGCATCCTACATAGGACTTTAAAAAACCCATTTCCTAAGGATTGGTTCATGTGTGTCAGTAAATTTTATTCACTGTGCAGCAGATGACTAGATAGGATGGTGACTCACAGGTGAATCATAGAATCATAGAATATTTCAAGTTACATCACTAGGAAGGGTTCAATAGGAAGTGGCATTGAGTGACATGAAAGTTCTGTTTATGATGGTCAGTCATGTATGTATGAAATCACCTGAACCCTTTTCATATGTTTGGAAGAGTCTTCTCTGCTACGTATACATTGACAGCATGACCCCCCCATATCTGCAGAACCTGTATTCAGAATTTCCACCAGATAACAAATGTGTCACCTCTAGGCATTTTCTAGATCCTCCGGTATAGATCTATAATATTTTTGTGCTGGAAGTCCTTCATTTAATGGGGTCTGTATTATCCATGTGAAGAGTGGGAACATATCTCCTGTGAATATGCATGTTAATAGTTGACTACAGTGTAGCTAATGTATCAGCAGTTTGGAAACCTATCTTCTTTAATTTGTCTCTGTTACTTGTTACAATGTTTAGAAGGCAATATGTTGCCATTGTTCCTTACAACATTTGAAAAGTTTAAACAATGTTATACAATGTTATACATCATGGTTACTTCCTGTGACTTTGTTTTTTGAGAAGGATTCATAACATAATTGCACAAACCCTGGAACATTCCTAACATAATGTCTTAAAATGTCTTAAAAGTAAACTATGGTAATCAATTTTCTTTTTTTCAGATGTTCTTCTGACCCACATTGAATACAGCCTGTTTAAAGACCAAGCCCTCTTTCCCCAAATTTGAGAACACCCCAGAATACTCCAAAATCCCCCAGATCCCAGGTTTTAGGGATGCTTTTCAGCTCTCAACCCTCCTCAGCTCTCAACCCTGAAAAATTACCCTAAAATGTTATTGTTGTTCTTCTCATAGGTCCATGACCTCTATGTCCCAGAGAAACCAGCTAAAAAATTGCTATAACTGAAAGTAAAATCACATCACTTTGTGTTTTTAAAAATAAATAAATTGTAGCCCAACAAGAGAGCACTATCTGCTAAAGGACATTGTATAGCTTTTCCATTTCCCCCTCCTTAATAACCTGAGAAGACAGGAAGGATTCAGCTTTGTCTGAATGTTTGTTAAAGTGTTTTACAATAGGCAGGGAGATTACAGGAGATGCACCCAGGGAAAAATGACAGAGAGGGTTTTTTGGGGGGTGGGTGGGGAGATGGAGCAATTGCTAGCAAAGCATCTGTGGCTGAGATTTTGGGTTTTGGAAAGAGAGCTGGAGGGTGGGGGTGTTATAAGAGAGATTTGTGAAATCATGGATGTGTAGAGGCACTCAACTGAAAGATCATTCATTTGCTTGGAAAAAACAAAACCCAAGGGGCCTGGGTCAGTTAATGACACTGATAGACAGCTGGGATTAAGACAAAGAAAAGAGGGGCCTTCTTCACATGACACATAATTAACCTATGTGAATTCTTGCCACAGGATGTTGGCTTTTAAAAGAGATTAGAAATATTCACAGAGAATCAGTCTGTATAAGCTTTAATAGCAGGAAGCCCAATGAGACAAGTCATTTGCACTTTACTTTTGAAATACAGGCACACAACTGTAACTAGCATTAAACGGTAGAGACACACATGTGTGGTATCCATCAGTTATGAATAGTTAGTGTTTGATTAGATGATTGGATTGTCCTTGAAATATTTATGTTATCTCTTTAGTTCCTCTGCCTTTCAGGACAATGTACACAAAAAGTAGTTTCTATCAGAAGATTAACACCCATGCATTAATTGCAATTTCCAAAAATTGAACTTAGAGTCACAATGCAGGATATAGATTCCTAGAAAGAACACTTCTCTAGGCATTTGCACATTCTTGAGAATGATGCTATGGTCAACATATGAAGGAAGTTGACCACAGTGTCATGCTATAGGTCCTAGAGGTTCTCAGATAGATATTCATTCAGGTGACTTTTTAAATTGTTGGTTTCCCAACTTTGTGAAGGTGTTATACCCCTAACCCCCATGAAAGTGGATGACCTGTAGCTTGCAATGAAGCTGAGGTCCCCATACAACCCTTGGCCTTTGGGTTTCTTCCTTCTGGTGAGCCATTATTTCAGGGACCTGATCTTTTCCCAGTTATTGCTTCAAAAGTGAATCTTGCCTATTAAATGCACACATGCCTACCGGGATGTTTTGAATGTGATTTTCCTGCTTCTTGGCAGGGGGTTGGACTGGATGGCCCATGAGGTCTCTTCCAACTCTATGATTCTAGGAGGAAGACATTTCCATAAGAAATAACTTAAATGTAAAGGGTACTTATGGAAATCTTTGTACAGATTGGAAACACAGATTAAAAAGTAGAAGGAGGAAAATATGAAGGTATTAATGCAATGCACAGACATTAGACATTTGAGGTGGGCCATTTCTAGTGTGAGATCCCATAAGTAAAGAAGTTGTTGTTGTTGTTGTTGTTGTTATGCAGGAATTAAAACTTTGTTGAAAATTATTCCTCACAAGTCAGCAAATGTGATGTGTATGTGGATATGCATTTAGAGAGAAGATCCTTTTGTGTTGATACCAACGATGGACAGGAATTTGTTCATGCATGATTTTTTTTACAAACTATAGTCTGGCCCCCCAACAGTCTGGCGGACCATGAACTGACACTCAGCTTAAAAAGTGTAAGGACCCCTGGTGTAGATGTTGTTGAATTGCAATTCCTAGCTGACCTAGCCAAGATAGTTGGTCAATGATGGGGGGATGCTGGGTGCTGTGGCAATCAGAGGGATGGCAGTTTGCTTGCCCCTGCTCTTGGGTATCTGCTGATGTCACTTTGGGGATATTCAGTCTGGATTAACCTGAGTTTGATATTTTTTATGTTTTTTAGACTGCAGTTTCCACAATAGCCTGTTCTGTGGCAAGTTGAAAAGAACTCTGTCCCAACACACAGCTCTTGTGCTCTCAGAGCTTTAGTTAATACTGACACCTAAAGAAGAGAGCTTCTGAACCCCTGCTGAATATCTTCCTTTATGATGACTTCTCGCAGGAAGGGATTGCATTGAGGATCATAAATTGTCTTCTGTCTTTTGAACACTTCAGAAGCTCTGTTGTAGCTCCCACAATAAGAAGCATGAGGCATGGCTCTTAACAGCTCATTAATGCTGGTTGTTTTTTTATGTTTTTGTTGTTTAGTATTTCCCCCTTCAAATGGAAATAATAATAATAATAATAAAAAGAGGTCATTAATCGGATGTCTAATTTATGTCTTGCGGGGAAACACCTCCACATGATTTGCTATAAAACATAAGGAAAGACAATGTAGCATGAACATAAAGTTGGTGATCTGAGTGCAGTTAATTTGCTGTGATCTCTTTTAAGTGATATTAATATGAGGGGAGACAACAATGGCAAGCAGCTGTATTGCATGATGGGACTTCACAAAGAAGGCAATTAATTCAAAACGAATGGGTTATGATAGTACAATGTCAAGATTAAGAGGCTCCCTCTATAACAGTGGTTATCAACCTATGGGTCCTCAGGTGTTTTGGCCTACAACTCCCAGAAATTCTAGCCAGTTTACAAGCTGTTAGGATTTCTGGGAGTTGAAGGCCAAAACATCTGGGGACCCACAGGTTGAGAACGACTACTCTATAACATTACCCCACCAGCCCAAATTTGCTAGTGGTGATGAAGTATCTTCCAACTGTGGCGATTTGGCAGAGATCTCAGGCCTCATCTACACTGCCATATAATCCAGTTCAAGGCATGGATTCAGAATACATATTATATGACAGTGTAGATACAGCCTGACTTCACCCTAAATTTTCCCTCTAGGCTTGCAGAGGTAAACTATATGGCAAAGATAATGCCTTATTATTATTTTTTAAATAGCATGTCTCCAAGAGTTTGTTCATCCTCCACAGCAGTATTAATAGTAACTTTACTACTAGTCATAAATCAATACTGCAACCAGCAAGTTCCTAAAACTGGATGAATAAAACTCAATAATTTCATTCATTGTCTCTAGATTTATTTTTACTTGAGTTAAAATCTGGAGAAGGAAATCTGCATTCTTTCTTGCATTGAATTCGATTATATCACATTTTAAAGCTAAGTTGTGATTTATGGCATCATTCTCAGGTTTGTCCTTTTGGAAAGAAAAGGGAACTCTATGCAGCCAGACTTGACATTTTAAAATGCAAATGAGGAAGACTTCAGAGGAGGGGAACTGAGGACAGGGAAGGGAAAAGGTGTCTTGGAATATTTGTCAAACATTTTGCAAGTGAGAAAATATTTCCTCTGATGTTCATCAGGGTGAGAACTTTTGCTTTAATGGACAATAACAGATAACTGTCTCCATTGCATGGAATTTGAACCATTTCAGAGAGAAAGGGGAAGAAAAAAGGGAAATGCGACCACCCATTTAAGGTTAGCTGGTTTTTATTTTAGCATGAGTTTCATGGATATAAATCCACTTCAGATGCTGCACAGAGTGATATTAAAACCTTATACTTAAATCATATTTGTACAATTGTGGGATAGCCACATTCCCTTTTTCTCCTTTCCCCCTTTTGCCTCCTTTTCATGCTATGGGAGAGTAACATGGCTGTTTCTTTGACAATTTCAGACAGAAGCGTCTCTTCAGTCTTCAGCTTTCATCCATGCCTGAGTTCTGCTTTCCTTAATGTTTTCCAGATTTAAGGTCTGCATTGATTTGATAGTGCTCGGTTGGCATGATGCCTCACACAAAGAGGAAAAGACAGCAAGGTTACATAGTGAATAGCCTTTGGTTCAGGGAAGGGGGAAAACTGCTGAGCTTCACCATATGGGCTGCTATATGGCAAAGAATATGCTTTATTGGCAAGGCTTTGGGTTTACAAGCAATCTTCTTGAAGTTTTAATGGTTGCTTGGGTGATTTATCCTGTCTTGAGAGCCGTGGTGGTAAGGAGGCACCCAGTTCCCAAGCTCTTGCTTTCCTTTATTATGAAAACCTTTAATCTTTCCTACAATTCACCTCCATCTACCATAAATAACTCCATTATAGGCGACACAAAAGAAATATGTAACGAGTCTCATGTAAGTCTGAACTTTCCACATCACGTATTTATGAGTCATTTTTGACTTTACAAGTCCTGTTCAGAATAGAGAGCTCAGTATATTTTGGGGCTGATGAAGAGAAAGTTGATATGAATTTGAGTGGGTTACCCTTGAAGGGACACACACAAATACACACGCACACTTTCTCCATGAGGCCATTAGACTGAGCACTGTATTATCTTTATTGTATGGCATGGAAAACTGCATATTTTTATCTTCTTGAAATATCTGATGATTGTGTTCATGGTTCTAAATATTTGCTCCTTCAAGGTTTAGTTTTATTACAGTGATCATGCTAGACAATAGCAAAGAACAATATAATCTAAGTTATAAAGTTGAATCTAATTCTGCTGTCCCCAGCTACTGTTCCCATCTCCTTGCCAGATTAGATTGGCCTCCCAAGAAGAAAAGATTTACTTGATCGTTTCAGTGTATAATTGCTTCAAAGTTGCACACTGGTGTAAAGTTAAGGTACACTGTAGAAATTAGTTTAAAATTGGGGGAGAGAGGAATCTATAATTTGTATATTTTATATGTCCTGAATCTTGGGAGAAAGGGAAAACATTACTTCTCCCCAATATAAACATGACACCAATTATAGGAGCAATTATCTAGATTCTCGCAATAGCCTGGGCTCTCCACATCCATGGGATTTGATTCCAAGACCTCCTATGGGTGCCCAAACCCATGGATGCTCAACTCCCATTATATACAATTCCATAGTAAAATGGTACCTCTTATATAAAATGGCAAAAGCAAAGTTTGCTTTTTAGAATAATAATAATTATTGAATATTTTCAAGTTGAGGATAGTTGAAACCATGGGTGCAGAATCCATGGTAATGAAGGGTCGACTGTAACTCTTTAGCAGGGTTGGCCCTGCCTTGGATTTAGGCAAAGTGAGGCTGATGCCTATCTTGTTCTGGAAATTGGTGTAATTCCAGATATTTCCAGGGGTCTTGTCAGATGACTGTGGACACAGGTAAACTGTATTGGTGGTAAACCATGGAGCTGGTGGTATACAAGGGGAAAGCGTTCTAGCCCTTTCACTGATGGTGCCCAGCATCCCCTTACAGTCCATAGTAGATCTAAATGGCTCTTGTGGCCTCTTCCAACTCTATTTCTATGAACTGCCCCCCCCCCCCAACAAATTCTACCCAAACATATCCCTCCAGTAGTAATAAAATTAAATTCCCATTTGTGAATATATTTGTTGTTGTGGCATGCATTCAAGGAATTTCCTACTTATAGAAACCCTAGGGAAAATATTATGGATTTTCCATGGCAAGGTTTGTTTAGAGGGAGTTTGTCTTTGCCTTCCTCTGAGACTGAGAGAGTGTGTCTTGCCCAAGGTCACCCAGTGGGTTTCTATGGCTGAGCAGTGATTTAAACCCAGTCTTCAGATTTGTGGTCTGCACTATATAACACATAGGGAACCCTTAAGCCTAGAGACTTTATAAAACTTGAAAGTACACAACAATAAGAGCTATCCTCTGTAAATTTATCATCCCTTGTAATTCTGGTGACCATCACAAAATACAGTGCTATTTTTCCCCCTGAACCATTTTTCTTCTTGTCATTTCCTTGCTCCTTAATATAGCAGATGATTGGCAAATGTAGCCCTGCAGATTCTGTTGTACTTTTAAAAATGTCCTCCTGACACATATAACCTGATACAAAAAGCATTACACTTTTGTGAGCCAAAGGATTTGTTTTCTGTACAAGAACTGAAAGCTATTTACAGTTCTTTCATTCAAAAATTCACTCCTGGTTACTCCAGACTGTCTTCACTTTAGCAATATAATTTACTGCACATTATTCAGGAGTCTACCAATAGTTCTCAACATGATAATCCTTCTACCTAACCTCGGTTTGATAATATAATCAAGATTTTGCATCAGTTTAAATGCCAAGATTGGATTAGAATGTGAGAATGACAATAGAAGAACTTAATCAAAAAAAGATAACATGCACCTATTTTATCATTTTGGAAAACTGGTTTCATAGTTTTGCATGGTGAATTGAGGGAAGATATAGGTTTTACTGGCCATGTCTTTTTGTCTCTTTTTTATAGTTTGTAAGAGCATAAGCTCAGTCTGCCAGTACAGAAAACTAGTGAGTATCAGCAAACACAATGAAGTTTCATTTGAAACTTTCATTATCTTGATTAAGTTTCATTTGTCATCAGCAAGGAACTGTTAACTAGTAGTCTTATGTTTCTCACACGAGAGGAGAAGCTGTAAAGCCTTTAGTTAAAGATTAAGAAAAATTAATGGAAACTGCATAACAGTTCTATAAAAACTACTACAGTGTTCAGACTTTCCACAATACCACAAGAAAGAGTTTGTTCCTAGATCGAGGTAAAATGGAAGGATTATTCTTTCCTTCTTACTGATTTAGGGAAACAGGATAAGAAGCATTTAACCTTGCCTACTTGATTCAAGTCAGAAAGTAGATGCAGAACAGGAAGGCAGCAAAAAAATTTGGCCAAGAAAACCCTGTGATTTTATCTTAATATTTCTATAACTCTAAATTGAATTGAAGGCCCACAAGAAGAAGAACAATGCACAGACAACTTTATATGTGTAGGGGTCCCATTCAGACAGTGTACTGAGTGCATTGGTGTCTTCAAAGAATCGAAGGGCTCTTTTACACTCTTACAGAACTATTATTCCACTTTAGCTGCCCAGACAACATTCAGTGAAATTATGATGTTTGTAGTTTAATGAGGCTCGAAAGCTCTATGTCTGGGGATTTTTAATGCCCTTCTCCAAACTGCAAATGAAACTATATGATTACATAGTATGTTGTTATGGTGGTTAAAGCAGAATGATAGCACTGTAAGTGCTGTGTGATAGGGTGCAATATAGCAGATTTCATTGGACTCCCAAACTTCAATAACTGTTTTTTATGGGCTCTTTGTTTATACCACCTCTGCCAATCTGGTACCCAATCTAATTAATAATAAGGACCTAAAATCCCATTGTGAGCATGGACTAAGCATTTTGGCTGTGGATTATGGGATACAGTCTACCATATTTGACAGGACCCATGTGGGAAAGATGATGAAGAATGTAATCATGAATTGGCATTTCCATTTTTATTGAATATATGAATAAATAAATATGCATCTGAAAAAGCAGACTCATGCAGTAATGCATTTGTTGACAGTCTTGAGGGCATTGTAAACCTTGTTTGTGCTTATCGTTCTTTCAGATCTGTTGGAGATTTAGCCATCATGTAAATCTTGCTGCATCAAAAACCAAGCATCTGGCTCCACCTCTCAAAAGACATGAATTTATTGTGGCATATGGACTAGAACCTTGATAAGTGTTTAAAGTGCAACAAGCTTGGTTGTTTCTCTTTTGAAATTTGAACTAATGTGTCTAAACTACCCCAACATCTACTCACCAAGACAAATAATTGTAGAATAAGAATGATTGGGTTATTGATAACAGAAGAGAAGCCATGGATTTAACAAAGGTGCTTTCATAGTGGTGATTGTGTTGAATGCAGTGTTATTTATTTATCCAAGTATTTATCTCAATCTCACTTTTAAAAAGTTATGTACCAACAGCTTTCAACTGTTATTTTTTTCTGTAACACTTTAGGAGTGGAAAGTCATTTAAACTCCTTATCTCAGTGATCCTCATGTGGCAATGGAAATAATATTTAAGGTTACCACATCACTTGGAAAGGATTAAGCAATGTCTTTTTTAATCTATCCTTTCTTTCCTGCCCTTAAAGTGTCGTTATTTCTCCACCTTTGACTGCTTGCTTATTCTTATATGCATTGAGTTATCTGGATTTTGATACCCCTGTTTTGTTTGCAGTGATCTGTTTCTACTTCAGAAGAGTATAAACTTACCAGACATGGTTTTTTCATGACCACAATAACGGGCAACATAAGTGTAGCAAGAAAAGAGCCCAGCAAGTCAGAAATGGAAAACATATCAGCTAAATCCTATGAGCAACATTGTGGGCACTTTGTCGTCTGGAGAAGATGTTATCTTCTTTTGAGCATTACTTAGCTCTGCTCCGAAGGATGAGATAAGACAATATGAAGGCTCCATCAACCAGTTCTTTTCAGCAATTACAATTGTATTTTTTCATAAACAGATTGTTGCCTAAAGTTGCTTTTTTCCAAAGGGGGATTTAGAGGTGCAGCTGGAATATTTATCTGAGTTGTTAACCGACTCAGTGATTTGGAATAGAATATAATACCTTTTAATATGTTAATTAGCCAAAGGATTAAGCCAAAATACATTTGAATAGTATTGTTTTAAGGGGATGTTTGACATATTGAAGGACATGTGAAGTAAACTTACCATTTAATTTAAAAGTACAGCTTGTTGCTGGAAGGAATGGATGTCTTTAATAGTTTGTCTTTTAACTTTTGTTATAGTAAGATCCAAACTAGTCCTTTCCGACAGCTTCTGAACATGGGAAGAATGTTTAAAAGTTAATTGGAAGTGCAGGAGGTCCAGTTCAGATTGGATGGGCAGTGGGTTCAAACCTCCCACCATGTTACTGCTGCATCTATTTTTTTTTAAATAAAAAACTAGCTGGTGGTGTTACATGTTATATTACAGGCAGTCCTCAAGTTACAAACAAGATAGGGTCTGTAGGTCTGTTCTTGAGTTGAATTTGTTCGTAAGTTGTAACAGGTACACTTTCTTCAAATACATATATTAGCTTTGGATAGCATAGGTTAACACCCTTGTAGTGTTTGTTTTGCTGTTTGTACCCTGTCAGAAGATTACACCTCACTTTCTCAGAGCAATGGGTTCAAATTACAAGAAAGGAGATTCCACCTGAACATTAGGAAGAACTTCCTCTCTGTAAGAGTTGTTCAGCAGTAGAACTCTTTGCCTCGGAGTGTGGTGGAAGCTCCTTCCTTGGAAGCTTTAAAATAGAGGCTGGATGGCCATCTGTCAGGGGTCCTTTTCCTGCATGGCAAAGGGTTGGACTTGATGGCTCACGTGGTCTCTTCCAACTCAATTATTCTATGATTCTCTCTCTGTGACAACTGGATTTGGAAAAATGGCTTGTTGTGGAAACAAGGATTGGTTAAACAGCTTCATTGGAGACACCTTCTCTTTATGAGAATTTTTTCAGGAGTGAATTTCTCTTCTTGGGATAGACTTCTCTTACTTACCCCATTCTTAAGTACGAGTTGTTTGTAACTTGGATGTATATAATTTGTGGACAGCCTGTACTTGTGTTGTGTGTGTGTGTGTGTGTGTGTGTGTGTGTGTGTGTGTGTGTAAAATACACACAAATATCACATCCTCACATCACAGAATAAAACTTTGAAATAACCTTTGAAAACTTCTATTCAGAATGTATCTTTTCAATGTTATTGGGAAGGTAATTAGAAAATATGACTGTTGCAACTGATTATGTTTTTAATATTGTTTCTGTGCTTTCTTTTAAAAGTAACACATAATTGATAATGATGTAAGCTCAATTGTCCCAATTTTCAGTGGATACTAAAATATCTCATTTTCTCTCTCCTCCTATTTCCCTCTTTGTCCTCAACTTACATTACAGGAAATTGAAATGCAAAAGTAGTTTGCAATCAATAAACATAGCAATGGATAGGAGAAGAGAGGAAGTAGCAGGATCTTACTCTTCCCGGAGGACTCAGGCAAAAACAAACTGCTCCTAACTTATGTGGTTTTCTTCATTAATAACTTTTGACATCTTGATCACACTCAGATATAGTTTAGCCACAAAGTTTTGGTCTTCATCTGTAATATGTTGCTGGCCATAGAATTCACCAACTTCTTATGCCATGATCATAAAGCAACGTATTTTTGATTTTGATTAAATTTATACCTCTTTCTGTTGACCCTGATGAAGCTGCTGCTTGTTCATAATGTCAATCAGTGTCAGACGCGGTCCAACAATGAGGCGAATTAGGCAGTCGCCTGTGGCGCAAAACATACAGGGGCGCAGTAGAGACTGCTTTTTCTGTTGATTTGTTGTAAAACATGATGTTTTGGTGCTTAGTTTGTAAAATCTTAATGTAATTTGATGTTTAATAGGCTTTCCCTTAATCCCTCCTTATTATCCAACATTTTCGCTTATCCAACGCTTTTATTTTTCAGTGATTGGTTTTGGGGGGGGGGGGGGCGCCAAAATTCTGTTCGCCTACACTTGAAAAATACCTAGGGCCAGCTCTGATCAGTGTCAAACTATCCAAATGCCAACTAAGAGAAAATTTGACTAAAATTCTGGATAAAACATTGATCCAACCCATTAACTCCCCTCTTACCAGTTTCAAATTGATTTCAAATTACAGTAGAGTCTCACTTATCCAAGCTAAACGGGCTGGCAGAAGCTTGGATAAGTGAATATCTTGGATAATAAGGAGGGATTAAGGAAAAGCCTATTAAACATCAAATTAGGTTATGATTTTACAAATTAAGCGCCAAAACATCATGTTATACAACAAATTTGACAGAAAAAGTTCAATACGCAGTAATGTTATGTTGTAATTACTGTATTTACGAATTTAGCACTAAAATATCATGATATATTGAAAACATTTACTACAAAAATGGCTTGGATTATCCAGAAGCTTGGATAAGCAAGGCTTGGATAAGTGAGACTCTACTGTATATTACTAGAATCATGTTTTTGGCAAAAAGTTTATTATTTCCCTGACTTACCTGATACAGAGAGTAACTGATTAATTGGTTAACCATAAATTTGAAGTGTGCAGTTTTGTGTTTGCCAAATCTAGTATGTCTTCTGACTGACTGAAACAATGCATCCAGTTTCATTCTGAACAATCTGACTTTGCAATGGCCAAGATAAAAGATGTTCCTTATATTAATGTACATAAAAATGTACTCTTCGTTTGTAGGACTAAGTTAACAACAAAACCACTGGGCCAAATCACATCAAATTTGGCCACAAAACTAATCACTATCCAAGGAGTGACCATCAAACAAAAAATCTCCCACTTACCCCATCCCCCTCCAACATGCAGAAAAAAGGAAAGAAACAACAAAGACCTACTACTGGGGGAAAATGGTGGCCATATCGCACCTGCACAGAGGCAGCGATGGCTCAGGGAAGGGTTTGATTTTCTCTCACCTAGTGATTCTTCTTCCTCCTCCATGCTCATTGGCATCTCTGGCAGGGCCTGCTTGATGGAGGCATACTTGGCCAGGATGGGCAAGCCCCCCAGCTCCCAGGCCCAGAACAGAGGAGGAGGCGGAGGAGGGAGGAGGACAATGACGGGGGAGGTGGCATTGCTGCTTGGCCCAGTTGATGGAGGCATACTCAGCCAGGTCAGGCAAGTGCTCCTGGGCCAGAATGAGAGTATGGAGGAGGAGGATGCAGAGGAGGGAGGGGAAAATGACAGGGAGAGGTGACACTGCTGCTCTGCACTGAGAGCTGGGCCTGGCCATTGAGCACTCGCATGGGAGGACTTTTCCGCAGGGAGGCCAGGCCAAGGAGCTGTGTGCTTTCCTCCTCCTTTGCCCTGGCCGCTCCAGCTCCACTCAGCGCCCTCCCACAAAACTCCCACTGGTTCCCACAAAACTCCCACTGGTAACCTGCTAAACCTGGCTCCAAGCATTAAAAAAAAACTAATACCACAACAGTAAATAAAGAACAACACTCTGAAAACAGGTGAATTGCAGACAGGAAACAATCAGGGCAAGCTAACAACTCCCAACAAAGGATTCCTCCAGACAGGAATCAGCCAGGCTTTGAAGCTACAAGACAGGAAAAAATCTGGGCCAGCTAACACCTCCCAATAAAGGATCCTCCCAAGCAGGAATCAGCCAGGGTACGAAGCTACAAGACAGGAAAAAATCAGGGCCCCCTAACACATCCCAACTAAGTATTCCCCCAGGCAGGAATCAGCCACGGTTTGCAGCTACAAGACAGGAAACAATCAGGGACAGCTAATACTTCCCAACAAAGGATTCCCCCAGGCAGAAATCAGCCAGGCTTTGAAGCTGAAAGGCCATTACTTGCTAATCATTCTGGCTAATTGCAGCATTCATACTTGCCTCCAACAGACAAAAAAAAAAAAGGAACAACCAGAAATATTGTATATACACAAGCTTTAGGAAATAACATAAACTAACTACCAGGAAGTCCTCAATGCTTTATTTCCCATACTACACTTCGCCACAGCAACATGTGTCAGGCCACAGCTAGTATTCATATAAAGATATGCAGTGAGTCAAAGGCAAAAATGTACAGATCTTGCTGCAGAATTTAATATGTTGAGGAAAATGGGTTGAAACAGGGAACTGACAAATAATCTGGACCATCATGGGATGTGCTGAAAAGAGGGAACAGGTGATATCACCTATTTACCTTATATTTCATTGAGACTGGCACTGGATGGCTAATATATGCAGAGCTGGAATAAATTTTGTCCAAATTTCTCAAATCTGAAAAGATTTTCAGAATTCATAATTTGTTCTCTCTCTTTTTAATCTAGAAATTTACTTCTGAAATTTGAGTTCAATTTCTATTTCAAACTATCATTAAGGATAGACCTGAGACAATTCAATGGATTTAAACAGAAATATGGATCTTTTTAAAGCAATTGGGGGGGGGGGGTCTTGCTGTAGTCACTGCAATCTAATTTCTATGTCAATATCAGATTAATTCAGTGCATCCTTACTGATCCAAACTGTCATGATTTACATAAGTTTTGCTGATTTCAACTATTCTATTCTTTAAAAGTTATCAAGACTAAAGTTTTTGATACCAGCATATTCTATGTAGCTCCATCCTAGGGAATCCTGGGATTTTTAGTTTGATTATTTATTTAAAATACTGTGCTAGAGAATTCTAGTGCTATAGTTCCAAGTCTAATAGAGTAATAGTATAATAAAGCTCTCAAATGGAAAAGTCTATACATATCATGAAATTAATCCTTTGAAGCTTTATGGCTGGTGTTTTGCTTTCCATTTTTTATAACTCAAGTCCATTCTGCTCCCCAATCTATACATGAGGCCTGAATATTGTACTTCATCAATGCATTGGAGGAAACAGATGCTTATCCACAGAAGCTCACAAAGAAATCAATCAATTTGTCTTGAACTGCCACAAGATGCCATTTTTCTTTCTCTCCTTTCTTTTCAAACACAACATTCTGAAGCCATGATAATTGATGTGGAATCAAAGTGTTAACTCTGTGCATTGTAGACACTCTTCATCAGGGCTGGCCGGAGATAATTTTGATTGCGAAGCGGGGGTGCTGAAAAGCGCCCCCACCACCGGCCCCGCATCCCGCGTCCTGGCCCCGCCCAGCGTGCCCTGGCCCCGCCTCCCACGCAGCGTGGGAGGCGGGGCCAGGGCGAATAGTGCGGGAGGCGGGGCCAGAGTTGGCCCCGCCCCCCCGCCCAGCGTGCCCTGGCCCTGCCTCCCACGCTGCGTGGGAGGCGGGGCCAGGGCACACTGGGCGGGGGGCGGGGCCAGAACTGGCCCCGCCTCCCACGCTACTCCCGCTCGCCCGTCTGGCCTTTTCTAGCTGGCCAGACTGCAGCGGAGGTCCCTGCAGGCCGCGATTGCGGCCTGGAGGGACCTCCGCTGCAGTCTGGCCAGCTAGAAAAGGCCAGACGGGCCAGGGCGCACTGGGCGGGGGGCGGGGCACCGTCAGGGCAGTGCCCCGCCTCCCGCCCAGCCTGACGGCGCCCCCCCGGACCTGCGCCCGAGGCGGCGGCGTCAGGTGTCCTCATAGTGGGGCCGGCCCTGCTCTTCATGTATCTACAGCTGTATCAGTTTGATACAGAGCACAAATGGAAACCATTGCTTTTACCTCTTGTTTCTCCAACTTTTGTCTAATGTTTCTAACTGTAAGTGGACAGGTGATATCTGAAATAAAAGTAAATTTGAATGCCTAAATGAAATTTTGGGCAATTTTGGTTAGTTATTTTGTTCTCAAATTTGTTTACTTATTTGATTCTCTATGAAATTCAGTTTTGGGCCATTACATGGAAATGGGGTTTAACTATTGATAACTTCGTTCCTTGGAAGCTTTTAAACAGGCTGGATGGCCATCTATCAGAGGTACTTTGATTGTGATTTTCCTGCAGGGCAGGGGGTTGGACTAGATGGCCCATGTGGCCACTTCCAACTTTATTATTCCATTATTTTATGATTCTAAGAGATGACCCTTGGTGAATCACTGTCTAGTAGATTAATGTTTCACAATAATTGCTTGTGAAGACTCAAACAGTGCTATATGGAGTATTATTAATTATGTCACTTTTGGGGGTGGTATTCTGTAAATCATATAATATTTAGGGAATCATGACCTGTGAAGTTTCCGAATGCACTAGAGAATAAAGGAAGCTTTGCCCTCATCTCTTCAGAACTACACTTTCGCTCCTCACATCTACCCTAATTATTTAATTTTAGGGCTTTCCTTTCCTCAATTCTCATTCACTTCCCTGGTTATGATCTTTAATGAAAAATGCCCGCTGTGTTTAGCACAAACCATTTGGTGCCCCTGTGTCAGGGGAGGAAAAGAACAACATTCAGTAAAGCTGAAGGTTTTTATTATCACGTCGTAAATGAACAAATGGCATCTGTCAATACAAAGGAGCACAAGGGGGTATGGAGAGGAAGCTTAGTTATTGCACTCTGGGTGTGCTGTCGAAGTGACAAAATGGGATTTTATTAACATGCTGGTTAGAAGCATCCCCCCTTCATTAAAAACCCCCAAAACAATTCTTTTGCTTTCTACAATTTGTTCCAGGTAACAACTACTGTAAAACACAGGATGACAAAAGCAGCTGTCAGTTACAAAAATGGAACATTTATTAGCCATGAAAAACTGGGCTGTATTTGCATTTGTATATGTTTGTGGTTGTGCCTGTATATTTTCATGTGTATCTTATATTAAAGTGAAGCCCTGTTTTGAATCTTGGGCTGATTTCAGAACCCATCTTTGACAGGAATTAAGCTATTCACTTTCTATCGAACCTAAATCCTACTCGTTGTTGTAATTAGGTAATAAACATCTTACACTTTATTGATAGAGCACTGAAGGTAATTATAATCAACAGGATGTGTTTGTGTCTAAAACCCAGACAAAACATCTTCATATTAAATTGGGAATTAACTTTTGTGCTATATAAAATAAAACTGAAGGGGTTGCTACAGGAAAAGAAGGTTTTTATTAATGATGGTGGGAATTAATGGCTCTCAGGAATGGCTTACTAGAAAGTGGTTAAAGTAGATTTCTCATAAAACAGCTTTGGTAAAGCACTTGATTTTTCTGTTTTCAGCAGGTGTGGCTATGAAAAAAGGCCAAAATAAAAGCAGACTATTTCAAATCCTATGGGTTAAGGTGATCACAGAACTTTCAAGGAAGAAAGAATGGGTCAATTTGAGCCATTGAAGACATTGCCTTATTTTCGGGTCCCTGTAGGTTGACGACTGAACGACTGAGACGACGACGACGACGTAGGTTGGTGCATCATGGTATTAAATTCCATGTAGTGGCAAGCCCTCACCCTTAATAGCTCTCCTTCTTGCCCAAGGATGACCATAGGTGGAGCGCCTTAGCCATTTATGCTGCGGAGATGGGTTATGTGCTTGGTGATAAACAAAGTTTAGAAAAGTTCAGTTTTGAGACTTCCTAGAATTCCCTCAACCTGTGTGATCAGACTCTGCTGCCGAAGTTTTCCACATAGGTTTTAAAGACTAGGCTTCAGTAATTTCATTGGTATAATACTTAATATTCTGTTCCCACAGTTTACATCACTTTGGATTTTCTAAAACTGTTTATTTCCCATATGGATGAATTTTTTCAGCTGTTTCCTTGTGAAGGATCAATTATTTGGTGAGGACATTCTCTAAAGTTGGCTGTGGATTTTTGTCAATATAGGAAAATTCAGCAAGTGTGTGAGTTGAAATAGATAAATTCTGCAAATGTCCTGAGTGCCCCATATATCAATATTGGTTGGGATCCTGTTGGATAGTTACAAATGCATAACCTAGAACATCATGTTTGCGATCTACACATAGCCCTCAGTTTAGGGCAGTGTATCTCAAATTGTGCTCCATATGTTTTGGATTTCAGCTCCCACAATTACTAATCACTAATAAGTTGGCCTGGGATTTCTGGGATTTCTGTATTGTTATTCCCTTTTCTCTCTCTGTGTATGTGTATACATATATATTTTAGATTATGTAGAAACAGGGACCTACTGTTTGGGGTGGCTTTTCTATAAAGTGCTATGTACATTTCATGATGCAATAATAATAATAATAATAATAATAATAATAATAATAATAATAATAATAATAATATCCTGCCACGATCTCCCAGAAGGGACTCGGGGTGGCTTATAGATGGCACAAGGTGCCTAAAAACATAAAGGTGAACACAATGTAAAATACAATAAAATAAATGAATGATGATTACAATGATAATAATTATGATAATAACAACAATCACTTACAAAAGGAGGTGGAACTGTCCGCTGCTTCTCAAATAAAATGAGAACTAACAGACACTCATCAATCATAGTGACTGTTGCCTGGCAAATGGGTGCTTCTGTATTTGTAGCTCCAAACAAACAAGCAAAGAAAAATGTTAAAGTCCTAACTTAACTCCCACTGAACCATTTTAAGATTCTAAGTATGAGACTTACTCTCTGATTCACTTGACAGCTTACTGAATGAAGATGCCACCAGAGCAGAGCTTTCCAAATTATGTGTCACATGAACATAACAAGAAAAGGCTAAGTCTATATGAAATAAGCAATAAATCATATATTTTAAAAAATATAGATAAAAAAATTTCATGAGATATTAGTGTTACCACACATTTCATTATTGCTGTTCATGTATGTGTTCATACTTCTTGTAAGGATTTGGTTTAACCGCTGGTTTACTAGTAAAACTGAATTATTTTAGTGAAATAATGCATGTCCAAAAAGTGTGTCACTAACATGAAATATTTGTAAAACTTTGTTCTAGATAATGTATCACTCAATTTGGCAGTTACCAGGTGACACGAGAGAGACAATAAGATTCCATCCTTTGGTTTAAGACCCCTTTGTCCTGGCTCTCCAGACAGAGCAAAGGAACCACTTGTCTGGAAGTAGTTTTCTAGTAGTTTTTTTGTTTTTGTCATGTGTATTTTATCATGTTGGAAACCGCCCTGAGTCCCCTGAGGAGATAGGGCAGTATATAAAGTTGTTGTTGTTGTTGTTGTTGTTGTTGTTGTTATTATTATTATTGTGTGTTACCTTCCTGTCTCACTGCCTGCACCTGATCTTCAAATAATCTAAACACAGCATGAATACAGCATTTTTTTGTTTTTGTCTTTTATTGTTAACATGGTCAGTGGAGTAATCAATAAACAGATCTCTCTCTGTACTATGTATAGCAAATACAACAGTTCAAAATCATTCCTTCGAACTTGAAGAATATGTCTCTTATTTAATATTGGCACAAATTGCTGAAAACATTTCTGGAGAATTCAGCACTGTTTCAGCATTCCTTTGAAATGTGAAAGAAAGCATTTCAAGCGGGAAAAAAAAAGGCCAACGTTTCCCTTCTCATCATATTGATCTTCAAGGGCATCAAATCCAAACAATGCTCTCCACACCAGATGCAGAGGCAAGATGTGTACATATCCATACAGAAGCGCACCCATAAAACGTAATGAACAAACTTGTTAATTCTGGGGAAAAAGTCACACAGATTCTTTTGCCTTTGCAAAGTACAAAAGAACTTGCAGGGTTCCCATGACATCAAAGGAGGAATTTCAAAAGTTATTGCCACAGCAGTTCCTAGCTTAATATATTGGATTTGTATGAAAACAAGAATGAGGGTTGTTTGGATAAACCAAATGGGGAAGACCAATTTTCTAAGTTGTGGAAACTTACAACAGTTGCATCAGGTGAAAGGGGCGGGGGAAGGATAGTTGCATGTCAATTATTTAAGGATTAGGGGTGGAAAAACACAACAATCTTCAAACGTAACGTATGTGAAAATTTTAATAAAAATTAGCATGATGAAGTTTAGGTTTAGAGATGCTAAACATTTACAGACCACAATTAATAAGTCCAGTTTATTCAAAGTGCTATCGCCTGGCTAGCTTCAGTCAATTTCATTGAGATCCATTATCTGTGTCTGCAAAGAGTGGCATATAGCTCTGTTCTGCTGACAGAACTGTATTTTTAAAAGAAAAGAAAGGGTGTCCAGGTCTTCCATTTTAAGAATATGTTTAGGGTACATTGGTTTCAATTAAATTTTGACATCTTCTAAACTCCAGTAGAATTCAGTGTGAAATAAAAGTCATACTTTACAAAAAAGAATCATCGGGTTCTTCCAGATAGGACGTTTATACCAGGATCTGATCCCAGGTTTTCTGTTTATCCCAGATTATCAGGCAGTGCAGACTCATATAATCCAGTTTGAAACAGAAAACCTGGGATCGTATCATGGGATAGGGTTGTTGTGTGAAAACACACAACTGTCAGGACCCAGGCTGCAGAGCACCAATAACCTTACACAGAGGCCAGAATCTATTTAATATCTTTATTAAAGAAATATATAAAGTCAATAAAAACAAGTAAAGAATATAGTTCAGAAGCAGACCTTTCAGAAGAGGTCAAATATAGTCCAGAAATGTATTGTCCAATATAAGATATTAGAGTTCAAAGTTTTAATCCACTTGACCGAAACACACACTTTGCCAAGCAAAAGTGTGGGGAAATGACAGAGTCTTTAAAGTCCAATGTAGCTTGACAACAAGGCTGGAAATTAACTTGATTCTTGGCTAGATCAAAGACTTGAAACGAGGCAAACATGAAGCATGAACAAGGTCCGTGGCAAAACGTGAAACAAGGCAGGCTTGAAACTTGATCCGGGAAGCAAGGAACTGGGGTTACGAAGTCCACACACGATCTCTCTCCTCAAGCTGATCAATTGACTCCGCAAGGTTCCCCTTGCGACAAGCACCTATATTGGGTCTCGTTTTCCCGCCAACAGAACACTTTCCCTGGGGAACGAGAAACGAAACCCAACTCTGTCCAGATGCATGACTCCTTAGAATTTCCCAAGGGAAGCAGACCTAATCAGCTAGTTGTTTGGCAGCGATTCTCAGGCTCCGGCGATTAGCCTCTCTGACTCCTCTATCTCTATTATAATTGTCCCTCTGGGGAAACGGGGGGGAGTTCTGCCCAAGGCCTGTTTGGCTGAATTCTTGAGGGCAAACATCCTCCAGGTGGAGAGGCTCCGGCTCTTGCTGAACCGGCGGAAATCCCATGTTTTCCTCCTCGTCTGCCACAATAGTACTAGGAACAGGACTACAAGGCCCATGAGTCATCACAACAACAATGCTGTGATTCCGGCCATGAAAGCCTTTGACAACACATATCATGGGATATAGGGTCTGTCTGGAAGAGGTCGCCCAGATGTCTTTTATCATTGTGCTTTGGTTCCTTCGTTGTTTTTACTCAAGTGAATAAACCCTCTTTGCCCTAGCAATGTGGACAATTTGAGACAGGTTGCCCATGAGATGAGACATGTTGTTAACTGAGATGAGGTAAAGCAGGTAGTTTAAAGTCAGTAGAACAAACAGTGAATCCACATTGGGTTTTAGTCTGAACAAAAAAGACAGTATTTGCAGACTCAATGGCTGACAGCTTAATCTCTTCAAGGAGCAAAAGTCAAAGGCAAAGGAAAAAGTGTCAGAACCTTGAATGTAACTTTTTAATGACATATGCACAGGGATGAGGAGAAGTACTTGTAGAAACAAAAAATGACAACAGAAAAAGGAAGCACAAGAGACCACTTCCACAAGATCTGATAGCTCAAAGGAATATTTAAACCAAGAATGAAAATGCTTTATGACCATAGGAGAACTTGTTGCATGACCAAATAGGAAAAAAGATACTAGAAACATTATACTGAGACATTAAATGAACAACGTCCTCAACTGATCTTCAATCTGGGTAGATTGGCAACCATTTACTTTAAGCACCTTGGATCCAAAGTGGTTATGACTTTCTACACTAACACTTTGAGTACAGTGGAAAGGCTCACTGGCAGTCAATGTGGACATTCAGGATGGGGATTTGAACCCTGTTTTCCAGAGTTCATGCCTGATACTCAAGCCACTACACCATGCTGTCTCTTGATCCAGAGTTCACTTCCAACAAATTGGGCTTTGTACCTTCAACAGCTCTTTCAAATCCTAAAATTTATGATTGTGAAAACTAAACAGTCAAGAAAGCTGATAGGAAGAAAATCAACATTTCTTGGACAGCTCTTTTAAAGTTCAGACCAAAACTCATAGCAGTAGGTTCACCACTGGAATTTCAGTGTTCAAAATTAATATCCTTGTTATACATTTGAAAAAACAACACGTTAATTTAGTTTGGATTCCTCTCATTAACGCATGATTTATGGGCCAACTGGTTCTTGACCTTCTCATTGCACCATTGTGAATCTTCACTTGCCTGCTGTTTGCTGCCATTCATATTTAAGCTACAGGAGGGATTGCACACTGAAATGAACTGGGATCATTCTCTTCATCAGTGTCTGAGAATGGATGTCAAATTGGTGTTGCCCATGTTTTCTGGCATGACTCCTATGGAAATGGTGCAATTGTTCCTTGCCATAGAGACAGAGAAGGAAATGACACCAGTTGAATTTATGCCTACTGTGTACCTCTAAAAGACCCAGGAGTCTTGCATGCATACTGTCAACAGCTTTAAAATGTTTTAATCGATTAACTTCCTGGCTTTTAACTGATTAATCCATGAATGAATTTATTAATCAATGCTGGTATCTGACAGTCTTATGAATTACTCACAATGCCAGATGTAAAAGGGAAAATCATTTTATGCAATTGTGACTTGAAAAGAATATGAAGAACAGGGAGGGAAATACAATTACATGATTAAATGGGAAGAACATTTATAGAGAAAGAATTCTATATTCCCTCAAACCTGGGAGTACTTAGGGAATAATAGAATATCATCTATACAGAACCTGAATAACCCAAAGGTATCAGATCCTGTCTGATTTTGCAAGTTAAGCTGGGTCAGCCCTGGTCATTGTTGGGATGGGATACAGACTAGGAATACCAGGTGTTGTAGGCTGCATGTCAAAGAAAGGATCTCACATCAACAGTGCGATATGGCAGCTTCAAAAGTAAATGAAATTCTAGGATGCATCAATAGAAGTATAGTGTCAAGGTCAAGAGAAGTCATAGTCCCACTCCATTCTGCTTTAGTCTGATCTCATCTAGAATACTGTGTCCAGTTCTGGGCACCACAATTCCAGAAGGATATTGCACCTTCACAGCCATTGTGTAACATTTACCATGTTATCTTCTGCCTCATCTGACATTGAAATCTTCAGATTGTGCTTGGTCTGGAACCTCCCCTGTGCCCCCCACCCCTTCCTGGGAGTGCATGACTCCAGCGGTTATGCCCACAGGTTCACTGGAACACGCAAGCCTTCTCACCACAACAAGATGACAAACTTTGGAGACTAGGGTTGTTGTATGTCTTTCGGACTGTGTGGCCATGTTCCAGAAGCATTCTCTCCTGACGTTTCGCCCACATCTATGGCAGGCATCCTCAGGAGACTAGGACACAATAGAGCAATAGATTCAAATTATAGGAAAAAAGATTCCACCTAACCATTAGGAAAAACTTCTTAATGATACGAGCTGTTCAGCAGTGGAATATATTACTTCACAGGGTGGTGGAATCTCCTTCTCTGGAGGTTTTTATATAGATGCTGCATGGTCATCTGCCAGGGATAATTTGATTATGTGTTCCTGCATGGCAGCAGGTTGGACTGGATGGCCCTCGTGGTCTTTTCCAATGCTATGATTCTATGAACTAGCAAACAACCTCTGAGTATTCATTGTCTAAGAACACCTTGTGAATTCATGGGACTGACATAAGTAAGCAGACAATGTGAAGGCACATAAGTATCTCATCTACATTGTCCCTTCATGCCAAAACGAGTAATTAACTAGTTGTGTGGTTGTTATGTGCCTTGTTGTTTCTGACATGCAGATCCTAATTGTTTTCTTGTCAACATTCATTCAGAAGGGTTTGCCATTCCCTTCCTCTGAAGCTGAGAGGGTGTAACTTTCCCAAGGCATGGATGAGTGGGGATTTCTACCCAGGTTTTCCACCTTCCTAGTCCAAAGCCCAAACTAATTTCAGCAGTTTCTGGAACTATAAACTTTCTGTACATTCTACTGATACAGGAAAGCGTGCTAGACCAGAACAGTTCAGATTTCCACTCAGGATCGAACAGCACAATATATTAACTAGATCAGGTGTAGCTTAGTCTCTCTTTGCTTTGTTTTATTCTACAGCCTGTGTGGCCCTTCCACAAACTGGAACCCTCACACAAAGGTGGAGAAGGTTTAACCCACTCCCTGCAATTATGTATTTACCAAAACTAGTGACTGTTGATTTTTTTTTTCTTTTTAGCCTCTGGCTAAAAAGGGCTGTTGATTCCAGAAAGAAAAACAGCTGCAAGGAGAGATTTAAACCTTATCCACCTGTGTGCCACAGTTTTGATTTGGAGCAGGCCCTACCTACCTTGTTCTTATGCGCCTTTCAATCACTCCAGTTTCTGGCAACTATATTCTAAGGTTTTTAAATTTAAATTTTTGCAATATTGATTATTTGACAAATGTTTTGCTGCTGCCTTTCACTAAGGTTGAGATATTGTGACTCACCCAAATCAACACCCATGAAGCAATGGTAAAAAGAAAGAAAGGGCCAGGTGTACATTATGAACTGCATCCTATTATATCGCTCCAATTAGAGCAAACACAATATGATTTACCTCCATGTTGACTCGCCATTCAAGAATTGACTCAATAGTTCTACTCTAGTTGGGACCGATCCATGAGATCCAGGCCAATGGATTCAATACATAGTATATATATTTTCACCTATTATTTTTGGGCTCATCAGTGTCATCCTAACCTACCTCACAAGTTGTTGCTGTGAGAATAGACCTGAGAAAAGTGTCAAGTCAGTGTGGTGTAGTTGTTTGCATGTTGTACTAGGACTCTGGATACAAAATCCAAATCCCTGCTCTGCCATCGGAATCTACTGAAAAACTTTGGAGACAAAGTTTTAAGAACATCACAATCCATGTACAAGTTATATATTCTATGTCATTTATATCTGATGAGGAACTTCTTTGTACGATGGCCCTTAGATTCCAGAGGGACAAAGTAAAGGAAAAATTCAAAATTCATATTGTGATAGTGATTTTATGAGGCCATCTAGAAAAGCATAGGTCAAGAAATATATGAAGGTGTTATCCGTTGAACTTGCAGTGGTTTTTTTCCCCCCTGTGAAACCCTGGCCTTTATTACTGAACATTTCAGCCACTTTCTGTCTTTGTTATCTTCGAACAGCAAAAGCAATAATAGTAAATAATAATAATAATCTATCACAAAATAGGAGCAATTATTGAGAGACACAACCATAATCCCAGATCTTGTTAGACACCTTTTCCCCCTATGACCACCATCTGTTCAAGGGCTTATTGTTACATTCCATTTATTTTTGTCAATATTGAGAGCTGACCATGGACAGAAAATGATACTCTTCCCCCAGCTTGCCTGTACTCTCCTGTCTGAGTTTCCATCAATTAAAAAGCCTAATCTATGGAAAGTGACTCTTTTGTATTCTTTATAATGCTCATTTTTACAGCCTTTGGACCCCTTAATGCGGTCTAAACAAGAGTTAGATTTTGCCCTTTTGGAAGAAAAGAATGAAAAATCTTAAACAAAATTAGAAAGTTACTTTACTTGGAGAAATTCCAGTAGTAGTAACAAAAAGAGATTTTTGTGTAAATTCACTAAATTAATGCTGCCTATGGATTAAACATGGAGCCCACAGTGGTGCAACAGGTTAAACAGCTGAGGTGCTGAATTTGCTGACCGAAAGGTCTGCGGTTCGAATCTGGGGAGTGGGATGAGCTCCTGCTGTTAGCTCCAGCTTCTGCCAACCTAGCAGTTCAAAAACATGCAAATGTGAGAAGATCAATAGGTACTGCTCAGGCGGGAAGGTAATGGCGCTCCATGCAGTCATGCCGACCACATGACCTTGAAGATATCTACGGACAACACCGGCTTTTTGGCTTAAAATGGAGATGAGCACCACCACCCAGAGTCAGACTTGACTAGACTTAATGTCAAGGGGCAACCTTCACTATGGATTAAACAAAATAGGCTATAGGCTCTAATTCAGGGTCTCTCAAACTGTGCTATTCCAGATGTTTTGAACTTCAGTTCCCACAATTTCTAACAGCTGGTAGGCTGACTGAGATTTCTGGGAGCTGAAGTCCAAAACATCTGGGGAGCACAGTTTGAGGAACACTGCTCTAATTGAAGAAGATACCAGCCATGCTAGAGGGTGATGAAAGTTATAGTAGACTGGCTTAAGGGGTAGACTGGCTTAAGGAAGGCTTCTGTAGAGGTTGCTAAAGGAAAGACCTGGCCCTACAGCAGTTTCTTCTATTTTTACAAGGATCAAAGGGATCCTTTAGCACCTTGGAGACTAAGGACATTATCCCATGCAGCCCCCCCCCCCCCAATTCTTAACATTTCTGAAACAGTTCTGTGATGAAGCATCATGGAGCCCATCAAACAATGCAGACAGATTTTCATCTGTCGGGTCTGTGATGCTTTATCGGGGAACTGTTTCAGAAGTGTTAAGAAATGGGGGCAGAAGGGGAGAGACCAGTGATTGAGAGAAATCATTTTCTGAGCTGATTCAAATAGAAATGGAAGAGAGAGAGGGGAAAAACACATGGGACTGGATCTGTCGGATTTGCCTGAGTTGAATTGCTTCAGTGACGTGGGTTTTCCGATGAGCGGTCTCCTACCAAGTATCAAAATATCTCTCCCAAAACCCTGTATCAGGAGCCTGGCATTTAAAAATGAATTTAATCATTAGAAATATCAAATTTTCAAGATATCGCCACTTTGTTTTTTCCATCATTTCTCTTTTATAGTCCTTGGCTTTCGTAATTGCACTGCTGCTAGCTTTCCGCGATTGAGTGTAATGAGGTTGGGAGGAAAGGAGAAGAGCCCAGAGAAGTGGAGACTTCCTTAAGAATAATCCCTCCTGTCTCCTCGAGAGTAACAGGATTGGAGGAGAAAATCAAGTACCCCAAAAGTTTTTTCCAATGTTTTTTTAAATGGAGTGGACAGGAACTGCACTCACTTGTGTGATTTTGGAGAAAAGACAACAAAGAACATCTTTTTAATGGAAGCCCCCAGTGATGCAGTGGATTAAACCACTGAGCTGCTGATCTTGCTGACTGAAAGGTCAATAGGGTGAGCTCCCATTGTCAGTTCCAGCTTCTGCTAACCTAGCAGTTCAAAAACATGCAAATGTGTGTAGATCAATAGGTACCGTTCTGGCTTAATCTTTCATAAATTGAAAGCAAATTGAATCTACTTGCTCTGATGGGATCTTTTGAAATGTGTGCTACCAACTTTGTTCTCTTAAGATGAATCTACACCAGTCAGGTTAGCTCACTGTAAATCCGCCTTTGAAGGAACCCTGTAATAATGGGCCATTGTCCAGATGGCCAATGGACATATCCATGCTGTGGGCTGTCACCTGCTCTCTGTTGCACTGGGGTATTTACTGCATTTTAAATGGAAAGTTGTGACTCCTGCAGGTCTCTGGAAGGCATAATTTGACATTGTTTGCTCAACTATTTAAACTGGACAATCATAACATCCAGGAGGCTTGTAATCTTGATAGAAACCCCCTGGGGCCAAATGTAGCCAAGAAGCCACACAAACTTCCCCCCTCCTCCTTGAAGACACATAGTTTCGAGACTGTGGGAGAAAGCACAACTGAGGCCACTTATGAATCCATCTCTATGCATTACTTATGCCTCATACAAAGATATCAAAAATGTCTAAAACACATGTTCTTGAAATATGCTGCATTTTTGTTGTTAATTATTCATTAGATTTTTTTTCCATTTTTCAAAGCAGTATACATTATTTTCCCATTACATGAATCATAAGAAAGAGTTGTCATTGATGGTGGCTTAACACAGATGTGATGGGAACAATACAAGCCATTCCAATAGCTGCATAACTGCTTGAAAGGCTTGGAGTGTGGGAGTGCATACATGTTTTGTCATTTGCATTCAAGGTTGACTATGATCTATGATAATCTCATTGAAGGGTCTTTCTGGCAAGATTTGTCCTTGCCTTCATCTGAGGTTGAGAGACTGTGACTTGCCCAAGGTAGGTTTATCATAGCTGATTTGGAATTGAAATCATGATCAGGTGGTGTCCTTATCTCACAGGCCAGGGGTGGGGGTGGGGTGGAGAAGATGAAAGCAAGGTCCATCTTTGGGGATGTCCAGCCACCTGACTATGTTTCCCTGTCTTTTTGGCCTCCTTGGAGCTCTGTTTTGTCAGCATATGAAGATGGTGAAAAACAGGGGGAAATTAGTGTGGGATAAGATCATAGCACTACTCCACATTGGCTTTAACGGGATATAGGTGTTTTCAATAAATAAACGTTTCCCCTATCCCATTGTTAAAACCATATTAAAACATCTGATATATGGTTTATACAGAGCTAACTTGCTCCTTCTTTCTGTTGGCCTTTGCTCTATGTCTCTGGGCAGTTCTCCCTTCCTGCAGTTTAGGTTTGTTTCATTACTTTGTCAGAGTACAGAATTACCAGACTAGTTTGTCACTCATTTTTGCTGTTCCTTTGAATCTTGTATACAAAATATGCCTTCCTCCCTACATAATATGTAACTGTTCATTCTTTGATATGCATATCTAGGTGGGTCTGTTATCTGCATTATGTTAGTGTTTTTTCATGAAGGTAATGATAAAAGAACAAATTATATTATTTTAATAAGACAGTTGCCTAAGTTCTCCATGATATTCTTGCAAGTAAGCTAATAAAATGTGGGCTAAACATTGATAGATGGATTGTCTTACTGCCCAAACCCAAAGGGTGCTCACCAATGACTCCTTTTCACCCTGGAAATAAATGGGGTGCCGCAAGCTTATGTCTTGGGCCCAATGGTTTTCAACACCTTTATCAATAATGTGATGATGAAATAGATGGCATGCCAATCAAATTTGCAGGTGATACCAAATTCAGAGGGGTAGCTAATATCCCAGAGAATTGGATCAGACTTCAAGATGACCTTAACAAATCAGAGAGTTGGGCCAAAAGTAACAAAATGAATTTCAACAGAGAAAAATGTAACGTACTAGACTTAAGCAAAATAATAATAGTAAAAAAAGAAAATAAATAAAATGCACAACTTGACAAACAGGTTTATTGGAAGAATGGCAATGTCTGGATCTTGGCATCAATTTGTTTTGAAAGTGGCACTTTAAATCTAGTGCATAGCCTCTTGTTATTTTATTTGAAATTACTCTGGATAGGAACTAACATGGTGGTCTGGGCATTGAGCTACAACTTTGGAGACCAGGTTTAGAATCATTATGTTGCCATGCAACCTTAGGCAACTTACACTTTCTCAGCCTTAGAGGAAGGCAAAGGCAAACAGACTCTGCACAAATCTTGCCAAGCAAATCCCATGACAGGTTCACCTAAGGGTTGCCATAGATGGAAATGACTTGAAGGCACACAATACCATGAACAAATCTAAGATGGTGCATGAAAGAAAAAGTTCGATAGAAGATTGAGAAGTGGCATTACTTTGAAGGATCCTTGGGATCACTTCCTTCAATTAAAAAACACAGTAAGGTAGGAAATGACACTGCCATGTTTCCCTTTTTCTTGTGCCATGCCAAATTAAGTCATAACAATTTGGATCTTCAATTAGGTATCCAAGAGCATCTTGATACTCCTTATTAACTATGTTGATAGTTACCAGGAGATGATCAAAGGCAGAGTCTCCCAAACTTTTCTCTCTCATAAAATTATGAAGTCCTGCCTTGCTGAAGTTTGAGGTGAATGGCAAGCATTCTGCATTGTGATTCCAATAAGACTGTAGGCTGCCAGGGACCTTTCTTAGCCTTTACAGATAACATTTGTGAATTGATCCCTCATTAGTATGCGTCAGGCATGGGAAAATGATAAACTCCTATTAACACTGTCATGGCAACTGGAAAAAATGGCTGCTTTGGAAGAAAAGCCATGGGCCTCTTTCCTTTCTTCTGTTTGACATCTGCTGTTTAACATACAAAATTGTATTATGGTGACGCATGCTATTGGGGAGGGGGGAAGAGAGAAAACAGCAGAGGTTTTTTTGTCAAAAGATTCTGTGCTCAGGCTCACCTCTGAAGACACATCTTACATTGTAGCTTGTCATAAAAAAACATAATATTGTACTGCTTAGAATCAAAATGGAGTTCCCAAGAATCAATTCCTCTTTAGTATTTAGAGTATAATAAGCTAAACAAAGGCAAACAACAACAACAATATTGGACCTCTTTCTCTTTGCTAGACCAAAACTTGTTCATTGGTTCATTAAAGGCAGGAATACAACTCCCAGGTGGTACAGATACTGAAAAAGCAGCTCTGGTTAGCAATTGATTCCTGGGTGACAACCAGGTGACTCCTGATTGTTAGAAAATAAAATATCCATGTCCTTTTGAAAGTAAGAATATTAGCAGGCTAACTGCCAAGACACAAGTGCGTGTTTTCCACCTACATAACCATGAAGCCAAGAGGAAATTGAAAGTTACTTGGGAAGGCCAAGAGCTCGAACACTGTTCCCAACCTAAATAACTCGGTGTCATCTTAAATCAAACATTAACATTTGGGAAACACTGTATGAACACCAAGCACAAAGTAGCTGCATGAAATAACATCCTACGGAAACTTACAGGTAGCGCATGGGGTGCAGACCCAAAATTAATAAGAACATCAGCCTTGGCCTCCTCTTACTCAACTGCTAAGTATGCCTGTCCTGTTTGGCACAAGTTTGCCCACGTGAAGCAGGTAAATAGAATAATCTCAGGTTGTCTCAGACATACACCAGTTGATAGATTCTATAAGCTAGCTGCTATTGGCCCCTTGATGTGCAATGGGAAGTTGCTGCTAACAGTGAGAGAAATAAGGTTGAACACTGTGAAAGCCATCCTCTGCATGGCTATCAGCCTCCTCCCAGTAAACTCAAGTCAAGGAAAAGTTTCATGAGAACCATGAATCCTCTTAATATTTCCTCAGCAACAGCAAGAATATCCCTCTGGGCAGCTAAACCAGGAAATCCCAAATGGATGCTACCCCCCCCCCCCCACCCCACGAGGGTCTGCCTCCAGAGGCAAACTAAGAATGGGCAACTTGGACGTCCCCGAACAGACTCAGACTCAGAAGTGGAGATCAAAAAATAACCCAGTGAGTTTCCATGGCCCATCAATCTGGTCTCCTGGAATCTTATTCCAAACCCACTTAACCATGCTGGCTCTCAAAGTGTATGTATTGATGTAAATTTAAAGATAACTATTGCAGGCTGTAGATGACAGCACACTTAACTAAGGGTGCTTTCAGACAGTGCCAAAATTCAGGTTTTAAATGGAAGGTTAAGAAAAATCCCAGGACTCGACTGCAGGTCCCCACACAGACGTTTTAGTCCTGAGATTGGGTCCCCCATTGTGCAGAACGGAGTAATTTTTTAAAAAACAACCTTCCACCGGACGCCCCCCATCTGCCCTCCATCTTGTTTCATCTTCTTTCCACCCTTGTACCCCACATTAAAGGGTTGGACCGAAATAGTTTTAAAATCATTCAAAAATTAAACATTGAAATAGGAAAACAAGGCCTCCAATGGTAGAATCCCCTCTACATAGTAAACTATATATATATATATATTCGATTACTCTTGTGCTTTCTCACAGTGTCCCTGTTCTTTTCTTTCAGTGGGGCTTTATCATTAAAGCAAGCTGGTGCTGGACAGCCCTTCAACTGGAAGGCACTTTAAAAAAGACAACTATCTTGTGATTGAGTCCCAGGTATAGGACTGTCTCTATAAAGCAGAACACATAGGCTAACTAACCTAAGCTAAGTCCTGACACTGATAACATGCAAAGAAGGATACCAATTTAGGTTATCTTAATGCAGCACATATATGTTGAAGGAAATAGTCCTTGAAGAACTCAAATCACAAGCCATAAAAGGTTTCAAGGATAACTACTAGCAATTTGAATTGGGAAATAGATTGATAGCCTCTTAAGCCATCCCTAAATTGTCAAGATGTCTTCTGTAAAGCTTGGTGAGCTGTTGTAGAAGCCAATGGTTGGTCCAGGGTTTTAGTCCAAACTTTAAGGAACAATCCAAAATAGTGACACTATTTGAGGATAGGCTTCATCATCTGGCATTTGTTGTTGTGTGCCTTCAAATCATTTCAGACTTACGTATAGGGAGTTTTCTTGGCAAAATTTGTTTATAGAGGATTTGCCCTTGCTTTACTCTGAGGCTAAGAGAATGTGACTTGCCCAGTTTCACCCAGTGGCATTTGAATCCTGGTCTCTCAGTGTCTTCCTCCAATGCTTAACCTATTACACCATGCTGGCTCTCCTGTTTGCTACAACCTATATTAGTATTGCCAGGTTTTCAAAACCGCAATGAGGAACAGTCAAATCTCATGACATGCAGGGCTGATACTAAGAAGGTTTGCCAGGTGAAAGTATCAATTTCAATTAATTAATGAATATGTTTCTTTGTAAAATTAAGATATTGTTCACATTTAGAATTTACAAAATGCACATATTCTGTCCTTATGAAAGGCCCATGCCTCAAAATATGTGTGTGTGTGTTTTTTGGGGGGGATTAAAATTTACAGTATATTGTTTGCATTTCCATGTTCAAATAAGAGCCATCCCTTAAAATAAGGGACATCTGCCAGTTCTAGAAGGAACAAGCTCTATGACATCATCATCATTATCATTTCTTACCAACCCTCTAATTTGATCAAGACAGAGAACAAGAACAGATTAAAATACCAGCCATAACATGTGAAAAACACCTAAACCAGTTAAATATAATATTTTAAAATAACATATTGGACTAAAACATACTAAAGTAGTTGGTTTGGAGTGTAAAATTCATGATTCAAAAAGTATCTGGAAGAGACTACAGATTAGGAACAGCTGAAAACAAAGTGTTCTGGGTGATAGTTGCCTGACTACTCCTGGCTGACTGGGGCAACCCTTATAATAAGGGATACATGATCATTTATAAACCTACCTCACATGCAAAAATAAAATGTACAGCAGAAAACTGAGACATTAATGATTTTCCTTAGTGCAGCAGTGGCAATGTCTACCTCCAGATATTGTTGGATTGCAGCTACCACCAGACCAAGGTTGCATCCACACTATAGAAGTAATGCAGAGTGACACAACTTTAACTGTCATGGCTCAAGGTTATGAAATCATGGAAGTTGTAGGTCTTATTTATTTAATTTATTTATTACAGAGATTTCTATGCCACCTTTCCCCAGGATGGATGCAAGGCAGCTTACATCATATTTAAAAATATACATACAAATAGTTAAAAACTTTCCATATTATTGAACATTAAAAGTTAAAATCAATCTAATCATGGGGAAACTTCAGCCCTCTGGGTGTTTTGGACTTCAATTCCCAGAAATCCCAGCCATCTTACTGGCTGTTAGGAATTGTGGGTGTTGAAGTCCAAAACACCTGGAAGGCTGAAGTTTGCCCATGCCTGTCTTATAGGCTTCTGGTACCTCAGCAAATTACAACATCCAGGATTCCATAGCATTGAGCCATAGCAGCTAAAGTGGTGTCAAATTACATTAATTCTATAGTGTAGATGCACCGCTAATCAATCAAAGGCGTAGGAGGTGCAGGTCAACTGCATAAAGAGGGCAAGAAGTCCCACATTTCTGCTTTCATGCATTATCCATAAAAGATGATAATTCCTCATTTGGGCAGTCATGAGCTATGATGCTGATAAACATGTGGCAGAAGAGGCGGTACATCAAATAGTTTATTGTGAAAACTGGACTCCTGTAAGGGACTAATCACAATGGATTTCTATCTTGGCTCAAGCAAAAGTTAACTGATTAACTGAAAACAAATCCCTTGGTTACAAGATATGTTACATTCCCTTTTCCTGAAATTGTTTTCTTTTCAAACACATAATTGCACAGTGACAACAAGCAAGTCACATGTCTTCCAAGCAATGCTGAATTTTCTAATACTATTGCTTCATGTTGGAAAAACTAGATTATTCAGCTACATTAAGAGTAAGCGAATTGTGCTCTGCAGGCTGCATATGCTCCACCAAGGTCCCTTTGGACACCACATAGTTGCCCAGTAAGCTACATTGAAATTAGAATGGTATAACATGGATTGATGATAATGCAAGTACATGCAGTCAAGAATGAAAACTATACAAGAGACAAATTGTAGTCTAGTGCTGGTTTAGTACAGGGTAACTATATGAAAGCAGTTCAATTGTAACTCTCAGCATTCCCCACTATTGCCTAGGATGGCAAGGGTTGCTAGGAGCCATAGTTCAATCTTTTTGAGGGCCACACAATTTGAAACTCTGGCTTAAATGCATGAGTAGTAATCATGGGAGACATAGATGTGCCTTGCTGGATGAAACTGGAGGAGCAGATAAAAGTATAGAAAAAGCAATAGAGGTTAAGGCTACACTAGATAAAATAATTAGGAGTAGTCTGCTTCCAGATACTCTATGGGAGGTCCAAATGTACCAGCAAGGAAGTGCGCCAAACACATTTTTTAGTCTAGTCAGTTGGTTGGGCTAACCAATCCTGGTCCTCTGTTCTCTGCTGCTGTTTTGGCAGCTAGAAACAACACCCAGAAAGCTTTGCTGGTGAAATTGCTTCTGGTGAAGTCACAACCAATGCCCAACCATGTATTCACCAGAAGTGACATCACCAGCAAAACTCTGCCAGGGAGCTGCTTCTGGTCAGGGAAACAGCAGTGGGTCTTTCTGATGTGTAGACAGTAGAGCATCCCCAACCCACCCCAACCCACCTGTCCATGTGTCAAAAACACTGGAAGTCACTCCAGAGTTTCTTGGAAGCTCTGGAGGGCCTGTACTTCTTGTGACAGATTAAAGGTTGGAAGAAGTGCTTCTTCTATGGAAGTGATCATCTGGATTCAAGGTGAGAATTTATTTTTGGTCTATATAGACATGGAGTTAGAGATCTTTCCTTGTCCAGGGTATCTGATTGCTTGGGGGCTTTTGTGAAATGAGAACATGAGAGAGAACTCTTAAAAACTTATAAAATGTTTTATTGCAATGAAATTTTCCATCCCCTTTAGCAAAGTCAGGAGTCTCAGAGAGCAGGGATTAAAAACAAGCTTATCTGAATAAAAAGCAAACCTGTAGAAACTCTCCCGTCACTACTTTACGCACATTTTCTGGAGAATTACACAATATTGCCTTTATGGAGTCTGTGAAGGATACAGTATCTTAATGACTTGCTTTCAGCCAATAGGAGCAACACCAGTTGTGTAACAAGATGAGTTTTCAGTAAGATGTCAACATTTGAAGTAATAGTTTTGGAATGTAAAGTATGCCCTGACTTTTTTCCCCTGAGAGAATTTGTTACATTGATCTCAGCTGACAGCAGGAGCAAGCCACTCCATGTTTGCTCTTTATTCTGCAGAGAAAATAAACTAAGTGCTTTTTCAGATTAGATGATGGATTTGGAAGACCATCTCAGCATATCAACTATTTTTGGTATGAGTCCAAGTAAATGCAATTCCATGAGCAGTGTTGTAGTAGTGTGCCTTCAAGTTCTTTCTGATTTATGGCAACCCTAAGGTGAACCCATCAGAGGGATTTCTTGGCAAGAGTTTCCAATGTTTTTCTCTAAGGCCGAGAGTTTGTGACTCATTCAAGTTCACCCAGTGGGTTTCCACATCTGAATCCTAGCCTTCACAGTTAAAGTTGAATGCTAAAATCACTACACCAGGCTGGCTCTCTTCCCCAAAGCATAGCATGTATAGTCAGAATCATACGTGAACCATATATGCACAAGGGAGGCATATCAGTAAGACAGAGTGACCCCCAAGATTTGCAGAGTTACAAAACATGTTCAGTGAAATGCTGAGACTTTTTTTTCAGAGCTGTGGATAAGGTTAAATGGACAGAGATGGTTTTGCCAGCTTCCTCCTTTGAAACATAACCTACATCACCAATGTATTCAATGATTTTCCATCCAAGGACTAAACAGGGTTAACCCTGCTTGGATCAGATGGTGCCAAGGTAAAACATCTTATTGGTTAGTCCCAACTAAAATGGACCTTTTGAATTAACTGCAGACCTTCCAACATTTCACAGATGAAAACTGGGAAACATATGACTAAGCAACATCCAAATATGACCCACGGTGGCTAACGTTATTTACAGAAAAGCTAAGATATGGTGCTGCAGTTTGCTTTTTCTTGAGCCTAGAAAAAGAGCAAATTTTGCCACATCTTCACTTCTCTATTTCTTGAAGGAGGCCTCTAGTTATTTTGAATAGTCACAATGCCACACATCCTTCAGCATGGTTGATGCCCATGGTTGGGGAGTTCTAGGAACTATAGTCCAAAAGAAGAATCTGCTCAAACTGTTTGCTGCCAGCATTCCTCCAGCATTCCATAACCCAAGTGCTAATATATGCTAATAGAAACAGTCTGCATAGAGTGAGACAATTCTGCAAAGATGTTATAACCACTGGAAAAGGAGCAAGTTAGTTGATCTTAAAGGAATAGGTTATATAAGAAGTCATTTATTTAGTTTATATAATCCTCAAACAGTTATGACTTTAAAGGACAAAACCAGCCTGAACCATCTTCAAGGGAAGTCACATGTGGAGATCACTGCATTAATCTCAGAGGTGGTTTTGTTAGTTCTTTCCTCTGAAATATAATCTACAACAGCACCCAGAATTCCCAGTCAGTTTACCAGCTGTTGGGAGCTGAAGCCCAAAACATCTGAGGGAGCACAGTTTGAGAAACTCTGCTTTAAGTTATTTAGGCCCATGGGTATTGTATATACAAGTAATACAATGTAATGATGAAATTATCTGTGGTTCATCAAAGCACCTGTTCTTACTGGTTTCTTTCTCTTTAAAACACAACAAAAATGTTCTTTAAAAAGCCCTTCAAGAATAAGTTTATATTCAGCTACTTTTAACAGACAAATTATGACAGATTGTGTTTATCATAAAGCATTAATGGTTCAAGTTGGTATGACGACCAGTTACAGAAAATACCTGTATATTTTGACACACCCCTATAGCATTTATTTCATGTCATGTGCTATATTTGATCATTTCAAAGCTTAAGATTCTAAACTTGAAGGAGAAAAACAAGATGCTGCTGTGCTAGTTTTACAGGTACTACATTAACTCTCCCCATATAATGTAGCCCATGTTTTTTAACTCATCAGTTATTACTTACAAATGATCAACAGACTTGTTGTTCAGTTTGCCATTGCATATATAGTCCTCCAAAATGAAGGTGGTAAGTCAAAATGTTATTAAGCCACGGCATCCCTCTACCAAAGATTTATAAACTTCAGTAAGACTTCAAGCAAGAATTATAATTTATTTCTTTATTTTTAACTGTTAAACATTTTCTGATCTTTCAAAGTTTTGCAATGTCAAAGCTGCTGGAGGCTCCGTGAGGACCCAACAGTACCCTGAACTATATCAAAGCTAAACTCTTTAATAAATGTAAAAAGATTGTATTTCTTGTGTAACTTGTATTGCTTGTGTACTGTATCAATTTCTAAATGTATGAACTTGTATCAAATATATCCTGAAGGTCCTCTATTTACATAAGCTCCTGGGAATGAAGATCACTATCCAATTAAAGAAAGGTTCCTCCAGGAATGCCCAAGCCAGATAATATCAGATCGTTGTGTGTGTGTGTGTGTGTGTGTGTGTGTGTATGTGTATGTATGTGTATGTATGTATGTGTATGTATATATATATATATATATATATATATATATATATATATATATATAATACCATTCCCATGGAATGTGGGGAGGGCTAGGTTTCCTTTGTAGCAAACACTGCAAGTTCAGCTTGCAGAAGCAGCCAAAAAATATGCAAATTGCAAACTGACAAAAAAAGCCCATTTAGAATCACACATGCTCAGTGAACAAGGAAGGTGGAGTTAGAAAAGAAACAAGAGCTGAAGGTGGAGTCAGGGTAGAAAGAAGGTGGAACTGGGAGGAGATGAAAAATTTTAGTGTTTCTGTGTGACCTATAAATTGCTTTCATTGTCTTTGTTCTGAGTGGTACCTGGCAAATTCCAGAGAGCACCCGTTAGTTTTCTTCTGCAGTAATAAAATTTCTATAATTTATAGTCTCCTCATTTCTGATCTCAAATGGGAAACAAGGCCAGAAATATTTAAAGAAAGGTCTGTCATTTCACAATGGTCCAGCAGATCTCAGTCGATCACACTGTACTACTCCTCTTCACCTAAACACAAATATCAATTGTCCTTGACTAACTGTTCAGTTTCAACATATTTGTTTGCACTACCCATTGTGCGCCCATTTGCACAATGTTGCCGCACAACTGTTGAATCAATCAATGTGATTCCCTTGTATTATGCTCCATATGATATGACATTGGCATCTTCAAAGTTATGCACATAGCCAAAACTGTGTAGCTCCCAAAGACCAGAGGCTACATCTGTCTCAAACCCCAAGCTACATTCCAACTTCCTGTGTGCACTCTGATTTCCTGTTACTTCCTGTGTGCACTCCATTTCTAAGCCGAAGAGCCAGCCTTGTCCATAGACACCTACAAGGTAATGTGGCCAGCATGACTGCATGGAGCGCTATTACCTTCCTGCCAGAGTGGTACCTATTAATCTACTTACATTTTCATGTTTTCAAACTGCTAGGTTGGCAGGAGCTGGGGCTAACAGGGGGTGCTCACCCCACTCCCCGGATTCAAACTGCCAGCCTTTCGGTCAGCAAGTTCAGCAGCTCAGCAGTTTAACCCACTGCGCCACTGGGGGCTTAAGACCTTTTTACGTGTGCGAAAATATCCAGACATTAACTTTTAGCTTTTTGGGAGGGAAAGATAGTCTTCTTCCTTTTCCTAAAGCGTATGATTAGTAATGTAGAAAATGCTGTAAAATTATTGGAGCAGATTCCCCTGCCCCCCAGAGGAGCATGGAGTAGCCTGTGACCTATGTGCTTTCCTCAGTGTCCCAGTTGAGTGCACCTCCCAGCACACCTACATATCTGCCTATGTGAAAAAACACCTAGTTGTCCACTGACATCAGACCCCCTTCCTTACCAAGTATCTAATCCTGGCTTTTTTTCTTTATCCATTACCAGATCTACGTCTCATTCTTGTGCTTTTTGTATTGGGGACATCATTTTTTAAAAAGTTTCTTAACTCTATATTAGACTGTTCCTACTTCATTTGATTTATGCTTCCTTTCTAGCAAACTTTGCACTTTAGAAAGCATTTCAAGACAGAGTTGTTGAAACATCATTTCGAGTCCTCACCCCCCAACCAGTGTTTTTCCTAACAATGAAAAATATCTCCCTTGTTATGACAGTTTTATAAGCTCTGAAGTGCATTACAAATAGCTAGGTATAGGCCTTTCCTGAACAATTAATTTATTACAGTACTGCAGAGTTGATCATATCTGCTTCCCTTGCATATTTCAGAGCCACTTTTTTAATTACATAAATTTCTTTTTGTGTTTCTAGAACTGGATGTAGACAAAAGAGTCATAGCGTTGATTGCATTACAGTCATTCAAACTGCTGAGTATGCTGGTTTAATGAATCCCTGAGGTTTTTTTAGTTTAGTAGGATGGATATACAAATCTCTGGACTCTAAATTAATCCCTGCTTCTCATCTCAGTGGAAGAAAAATAAAGAGCTCATGGTGGTTATGTCACCTAGAGGGTAAGCCCACTGCTACTAAGGCATGCATCAGAGGTGTGGATTGAGTGTCATACTATCACTAGGAGACCAGGGTTCAAGTCCCTGCTCAGCTTTGGAAACCCAATTGCAAGTTTAAGAGAAAGGCAATGGAAAACCTCCTCTGAATAAATTGTACCAAGAAACCATTGCTTTTTGCCATTGTAGGCCTTCCAGTCATTTCCAACTTAACGACAACTGTAAAGTGATCCTCTCATGGGGTTTTCTGGAATTGACATTATATGGCTTGTCCAAGGTCACCCAGTGGGTTTTCATGTGTGAGCTGAGAACTGAACCTTGGTCTACAGATTTACACTTCACCATGCTGGTATCTCAACCTTATGTTAGGGTTGCCATAAGCTTGAGCTGATTTGAAGGCACATAAGCTCTAGAACAATCAAGAGCACATTTCTCTTTGGAGGGGAAGGTTTTGGCACAACTTTAACTGCCATGGCTCAATGCTATGGAATAATGGGAGTTGTAGTTTTAAAAGGCCTTTAGGCTTCTCAGCCAAAATGTCCTGATGTCTCGCCAAACTACAATTCCTAGGATTCTGGTGACATTGAGTCATCCCTTTTAAAGTGGTATCAAATTGCATTAATTTTACAATGTAGATTCATCCTTAGTGAGCCGTATTATTTCAGTTAGTAAGCCCTGCATATAATCTGCTTCCTTTCAGAACTCATAGAAATCAGACAAAAGATACCTTAGCACCACAGATTGTTGGGGAAACACAAGGTCTGGAAGTGAACATGTTTTAAAGTGACACATATATAAATGTATCATCTAGAATGATCTCTAGCTTTATCAATATAAAAACTATGAAATTTCTTATCACTTTTCTTTTGCACATGATATGCAGAATTACTTGTTTTGTTAATACATAGAGACAGATGAAGGGAGAAGCTGAATTTTTTGGCTTTCTCCCCTATTGTTTTGTCATTGCAACAATCCTAGTGCAATCTGATATGCAACCTGGAATCATCATGACACCTAAGAAAACCTAATTTGAATGTCTACTATCTCTCTGCATATTCCATCTTAATAGTAGAATAAAGGCAGTCCGGAAAAATTCAAACTGCTCCACTCCCTCCTTTCTCCTTTACCTTGATAAAGAATTCTGGGGAGCTTGAAACTTTGTTTTGGGACATTTGCTTGGCTGGATCCAGGTATTGCCCTAATATGGAATTTGGATTCCCTCCCCCTCTGCTATTAATAGCGACCTTGAAGCCTGTAACAACGGAGATATTTGGTTACATTGATGTAAATGTCCTTTACCCTTTATCATTAAGCAAACATCATCCTAATCTATTTCTCTTCTTCGCATTTTATTTACAAGACTCCTTTTGTCTTTGAAGATTGCCTTTAAGCTTAGTAGCTGGCAGAGCAGCTTGATTCCAAGGGTAAATAACATATTTTTACGTGCATCAGGGATTGTTTCATCCACAACACACCTCCCTCCCCCCAGGCTTTCTGAGACAGCTGCCTGCATTGTCCTTTTTTGATCAGTAGCACACTGATGATAAGCATAACCTAAGAAATGGAAATACCAAGAAGAAAAAATGAACACATCTAGTTCGGTTTTTCTGCCATTTGTAAATGAGTTTAAAAAAAAAAAAAAAAAGTGCAAGCATTTAAGTTTAGCTATTGCATTATGCTCTGATATCACCAAACTAGGAACAGATACGTAGTTATCATTTACTATATTCTTATTCTTGTCTTCTCATATATGATGTGTTCCTCATGGTTTCCTCATGACAAGCTTGTAAAGTAGGCCGGGATTAGTGTCTCCTTACTGCACATTTATACTAGAATTATCATGCTCCTCGGGAAAGTTACTTTTTGAATTATAATTTTCCCAAGTTCTTGTTTTCAATGTAGTTTTCTCCAAGGAAACATCAGAGTTGTACTATGTAAAGGACACTGAAACGTGTTTATTACCCAACTTTTTTTGATATTTCTGAAGAATCTCTATCAATTGACCTCTGATCTGTGGTAAAGTCATTGTTTTGTTCCATCCTAGAGTACATTCCTATAGGATATTACCAAAAGTGATAAGCAAGCTAAGCAAACAATTCTTTAATTGCTATTTAAAGAGGTACATTTTCAATTAATTTTTTACCAAAGTTGTCCTTTCTGAAAGATGTTTATGACTCACAGATTCACATTCAGCATTTAAATTCGGCACTGTATCTAATGTTCAATTAATCCATGACGTAAGGAGCTCCGAACATCCAATTTCCAATGAAGTTATAGATTTGTACAAATCCAGTAGGAGCTTGTGGTCTCTATAAGGGAGTGACCTTGGGTTTTAAAAAATAGAGCAATAATCCAAAAGTAACTAGAGATGACAGGTTTTTTATGGTTGCATTGAAACAAGAACAATACAATCTAAAAACGCATAATGATAAGGAAGTGCATGTGAGAAACATCATGTTCCTTTTTTATTTTGTTTGTGATATGCCCTAATTTCTTCTGGGACCTTGGGCAGGTTCCTTCCTCATATGTAGGAGCCATCTGCACATGCAGCTGGGAGCATGGAAAAATGTCAATGCTTTTCACCTGGAAAGAAATAGGAGTCACAAAGGGGGTGGGAGAAAGCCTGGAAAAGTTAGATTTTGGATTCCAGTCCCATAATCACCTTGTTACATGGCTGTTGAATGATAGTAAAAAAAAAAAAACTTTTCTAATCTTCGGGCAGCACTACCCTTCATGTTTCTGCAATCCATTCCCTTTATATATTCCATTATTTTGGGATATATAAACTGAGAAGCCTGGGGCAAAATGTGTTGTTCTCTAAAACTGATACAAGCAGGATGCCTTACAGATTTCACTCAGTTTTTCACCTAATTTGATATTAAAAGAAACTAATGCATTCTGAGAATTATTACCAGAGACTTAGCTGGTACCGTTGATTTCTTGGGGAATGATGCTATTATTACTTTCCTATTTGCTATTACTATTACCATTGATTTTACTGTACTCCTTCCCCTGCAAACCTCAGTTTGTCAGTCAGGCATATAATTCTCTCTCAAATAGCATGCCACCACCATGACTCACCATATGTTGCCCTTCAGGTTTTTTCTGACCTACAGAGGGGTCTCCATAAAGAGATCCTACCATGATCCTATCACTATTTTTTGGGGGGGAAAATTTCGGAAGAGATTTTCCATGGTCTTTCTCTGAGGCTGAAATACTGTACTCAGTGGATTCAATGGGCAAGATAATATTTAAATACTTATTTCAGATTTATAGTCCAATGCTCAAGCCAATTAATAAACCAGAAGCCACCAATGAAACCAGCAGCAATGTTGCCTTTTGGTGTATATGTTCTCAAAAGTCAGAGGGAAGCAGGATTGTTGTCTCACCTTTCCATACATTCATCTTCAGTTGAGAATGCATTCTACATAGATGCTATTAAACACAGATGAGGCTGTACACACAGTCAGAAATCTTGATTTGGGTTCTCACTTTCTCTGAATGCATGGAAAGTCATGGGCAATGTTTGTGTTCTATTAGTGCACAGGTGAGAAAATGGCCACCCTCTGGATGTGCTGGATTACAGCACCCATCAGTGTTTTGAACACATGATGGGAGCTGTAGTCTGGCACAACAGAAATGTGGCAGGTTTGGGAAGGAGCAGACTGAGGACGCCTGTCCAAGGTGGTTACAACATGAATATTTAAGTATAATTTGTTCCAGCTTGGTGAGAAACCTGTCACATGGAGAGAAAATAGAGCAAAACAAAATATTTTAAATAACATTTTGTTTTGTCTTATATTTTTAGTACACAGGTTTCCAAGTCATAATGGAATGTGTGAGGCCAAGTTGCAAAGTAAATCAATCTATTCAGCAACCTATTTTTTTCCAAATGTAAACTCACACTGGCATTTGCATCTGAATGAAATCCATGTTCTTTTAGGCCGAGAAACTAAACATGTCATGTGGCTTATCTCAACAAACACAATTAACTAGCACAGCTTAAAGGAAAACTAGCAAGGAGAATTCCTGGTAATGAGATCTCTATCACTTCAGTAAACATTTCTGCATTTTAATAAAATCAGTGTAAGTATGCAAGATAATCCAGTCATTCTCATGCTGAAGCTGAACAGAAGCAAAAGCTGGATCTTATTATTTCTTTCAAACTGGAAACCTTTTCAATTTTAAGTGGAAGAGATTTTCTAGGGAATGGAGAAGTGAGGTTGGGTGGGAGAACAAGAATGGCATCAGATAAAAATTAAGTCTTGGAAATATTTTTTTTATTTTTTTTTATTTTTTTTAAAGGAATTTGCTGTGGTTAATTTTCTGCTACGGGGTGATGACTGCTATGGCAAAAGAACATTCAAACTCAATATATGGTTGGAAAAAGGACACAACTTTTAGTGGTTACAGCTGTGAAAGTGGACTGTCCCCCTCCATTATCAAAGTTGTGACAAAAGACCCAGAAGCCAACATACCATGGAAAACCACATCCCTAGCCATCTAGTCAAAGGGTAAATGGTGCCTTGTGAACATGAGAACAGGACCCCTAAATCCCTCAAACCAAACTGGAATGAAAACCACAACTGGAACACTGGTCAGGCCTGCTAGCCAATGGGTTCAAAGTCGCACAGCTCCTTTTCCTTAGTAGGATCAGCACATGGTATATAATTTCTGCCCCCTCTCCCCCAAATACATTCCCACTACTTTAACCTGAAATTAAAAAAAATATTTGCTTCTTTGGTGTGTACACCACTGAAGCAATATACATCTTTGAGTAACTCTTTAGGGTTTGGCACCTTGGATAATTCCAAGTCATGCCGACCATGACTTCATGGAGCACTGTTACCTTCCTGCTGGAGCGGTACCTATTGATCTACTCATATTTGCATGTTTTTGAACTGCTAATTTGGCAGAACCTGGGCCTAACAGTGGGAGTTCACCCTGCTCCCCAGATTCAAAATGCCAAACTTTTGGTGAGCAGGTTCGGCAGCTCAGGGCCCTTTCACAAAATCATATAACCCAGAATATCAAGGCAGAAAATGCCACAATATTGGCTTTGAACTGGGTTATCTGAGGGCCCTTCCACTCAGCCCTTTATCCCAGAATATCAAGGCAGAAAGTCTCACATTATCTGAGTGTGGACTCAAATAACCCAGTTCAAAGCAGAAATTGTGGGATTTTCTGCCTTGATATTCTGGGATAAAGTGTGGAGAAATGGGGGAAGCTGAATCTGGGGAGAAATTTCTTCTAAGCTGCTGATGTACCCAGAAATGGAAGAAACTTTTAAAGGCACGAGGGATGGGATCTGTTAGATTAGTCTATGCTGAATTGTTTCAGTTACATATGGGTGGTCTCCTATGCTCCACTTCTTTTACAAAGTCCTTCTGCATGAGCCTGGAACAGTGATTTTTTAAAATTAATCCTAAGGAATAGTACAATTGTAAGATATCACCACTTTGCTACCACCACTACAGTTTCCTTCATAGTAATCTAGGCTTTCAAAATGCACTATTGCTAGCTTTTAAACTTTTTCACTTCTTTTTTCTTTTTTGCTAACTATAGGAAGTTAGAATGGTGCGTTGGGTTTCCTCTAGAGTAAGGGGACTGAGAGGGAAAGTAAAGTATTCCCAACGCAGTGTCCATTTTAAGAACGATGCCTTGGGTCTCCTCTAGAGTAATGGAACCGAGAGGAAAAGTAAAATAACCCAGAAGTGGCATCTGTTTTAAGAACGGTGCCTTCAGTCTCCTCTAGAGTAAGGGGACTGAGAAGGAAAGGAAATTCCATCTGATGAAGTCCTTAGAATGTCTGCATGCAAAGGGAGCCAACATGGTGTAGTAGCTTGAATGTTACACACTGGAGAACAGACCTTGAATCCCTGCTCAGCATTTTCTAAACAAACACACATGCATATATCAGTATGCAAAGGAATCAAGTATTGCTTTAGAGATTAACTGAGAGAAAAAAGATGGTAGCAGAAGCTTTTGCAGAATGTGATCCCATCTACACGGGCCACAAAATTTGGGGCTGGTCTGCAGTATGGCTGGTTTGAACTAGCTGTGTATTCTGCCATGGTGTTTATACAACTCTGCTCCCAAACCACATTAGCAGGGGGAATGGAGCCCTCACTGTCTAACTGAGGATAACACATTTTGGTCCCACTGTACTATCACCCTTCGTTGTTTTTCATTCAGAGAACTCTTGGCTGTCACTTGGCACCTTTGCAAAGAAAGGAGGGGGCTATCACTCTCTCCTCTCCAAGTATTGCGGGTAACTTTGTTAACATCAACAAAGGTGCTGTGCGATGGCCAGGATCTCTCTGAAGCTCCATAGTTGCTGCTATGATGATAAAAAAAAAACACCCCACTACAGGTAAGTGTCATTCCCTTTCCTCAGGCTGTGGAGTGTGAAGACAATTTGATGGTGGCACAGGGCCACGTGAACAGTAGAACCAGTGGTGAACCAGAACTGGCCCTGCTGTTCACACACACATCAAAGTGTGGAGTTGTTACAGAGTTTCAGGAAGCTTCAAGGCATTACCCAACTTTGCCTTATGTGAGCAAAACCGTGTTAAGCGGCTGTGCCCCAAGTTGGGGGTGAGATGGCCCCATGCATCATACAAACACAATGGAGCTACTTCGTGTCTATTTTGGGATATGTCTACGTTGTCAGATCCAGTCTACCAAAGTTTATGCTATCAATTTCATTGTCTCAGTTAGGGAACTGTTGTGAATGAGTCTTCTGAGGCTGTGAGTGATAATGGAGGGATCAGGAGAGGAAGGAAGAACCCTCGCGAGGAGGGCTCACTGGAAGATTTATACAGGAAGAGAATCAGGGAGATTGATGAGGAGTCTTCTGAGGAAGATTCATGTGGGGACTTGGGAGGGGATCTTGAGCTGGAAATGGATGCTGAGGAACCAGTGGTGATGGAGGAAGTTGGCATAGATTGGGCACGGGCTCCGGAGGATCTTGGGAAGGAATCTGGGTCCATGGATGCTGTAAATGCTGGAGAGACTGGGGTATCTTCAGAAGCAGATCCCACATGGTCTGCCTGGAGGAATGAGGGTAGTTCCACAGGTGTGGATAGGGTTGGGTGTGGGCAGGATGATCTTGACTTTGATGAGGACTTTGGGACGCCTGATCCAAGGGCGTTGGCTGTTTGGAGCTCAGATTCTGATGAGGAGTTTGGGACGCCTGATCCAAGGGCGTTAGAGGTTTGGACGCCCAAGGAAATCTAAATAAATTGGGGATGTTGGGTCACTATGCTTTGCGTGTGGCAAGGTGTTGCTGGGTGCCATTGGGTTTCCTGTACATGAAGACTGGCTTGGGACTTTGCAGCAGTTCTCTTTGTGCCATTCCATGACGTGGACCTTCTAGTCACGACTTCACCCCTTGGACCTTGGACTGGAACTCAACTCGGCTTATCTCTTCACTCCCAAACTTGGCTTGGCATCGTTTCTGTCTTTGTGGCTGTCTACTGTTGCTGACTACTGGCTTTGTTTCCGACCCTGACGCATTCTCCTTATCCCGACTTCGGACCGGCTTGACTACGTTACAGCGTTCTGCTCCTTTAACTCCTGGCTCAGCATTTGTCTCTGCAGCAGTTTGCCGCTAACTCTTCAGCGTCTTTCAGTTTAGCTTGTTTTTGCCTCTCACAGCAAAGAGCTTTTTAGCCCAGTTTGGGTTCTTGTTTCAGTTTGGAATTGCTGTTGTACTTCTGGGTTTTGGGAAAGTTTTTGGGACTTCATAACTGTTTGCCTTTGTTTGTTTTGCCATTTTAAGCCCGTTTTGAGCTTTTGGGCTGAGTTCAAGTATTCTATGTCAAATCCGGATTATATCTCTGGTTATATGCCAATTAATGCTTTTGGCGTTTTTTTCTGATTTGATTGCCTAATAACACTGAAGATTAAGTGTTTCAAGTCTCTGTTAATTTACTGAACTATTTTTGGACTATTACTTTAATAAACTATATTTTGGCTCTCAGTTGGCATCTGACCTTTGACAGGAACATCTACAGTGACCACTGAATGCAGTTTAAAACCAATATTGAAGAAAGTGATTTTGCTTACATAGGAAATTGTAACATAGGAAATCCAGGAATCAGTTTGGGACCTAGATGGTGATTACACAAACTACAGAGCACTGATGCACACTTAAGGCTTTCTTTCACATGCTTTTATGGAAGTTTGCTGTCTGGCCACCACAGTTTGAAGCTAGCTTTGAACTGCATTGAATGATCAGTGTATGTGGGACCTTAGTCTCTAAGGTACTACGAAATCCATTTGCATACTTATATTCCAGACTAACATTGCTATGTACTTGAGATGTGCATATGAAATATGCGTATGAAATCCTCATCATAGTTGAAACCGTCACAAACAGATCTTTTATAACTTTATACATTTTAAAAAATGATGTTTCTGTTCTTAAATCAACTTTAAGTTAGTGACAGAGGTACTATGACACCTGCAATATATAATAATGAACAAATCAGGTATTTATCAGTTGCATGGGATACAGCAATAGTTACTTTCTGGAGAATACATACTACAAACAACCTGCAGCATGAATCTTCAGTTGTTTATGATGCTGCATTTCCAATTAGAAAGACACACACCTCATAGTCCAGGTGCCTATAAAATATTCCCACATTAATCAATCATGAAAAGAGGAATAAACATTTCATTTCTAGCTTAAACAAAATACATGTGTTTTATTCAGACCTTGTGCCCTTTACATAAAGCTCTGTTTTAAACTAGACAGTTGATGGGTCAATAGCATTCTGGGTTTCTCTAGTAAGCATGGCAGACCTATGGCCTCTTGCAAATGCAGATATGCATATTTTATTGCCTTGTTATACCAAGAGTTTATTTTCAGACCTGAGGCTTAAAGGATTGCAATGCCTTTGGGTATGGGGAGAATGATATTTTTGAAAAAAATAAAGGTTAAAGGTATCATTCTTAATGCACTGCATGAGCAGGAACACCTGGCTTTGGCAACATTTTAGTAAAACTTTCTTATCCTCTTGTTTGACAAAAGGGCACAGTAACCCCCCCTAACTTTTTGTCATGACCTTTGCTTTCTGAAATGAATTAAAGGTTTATGTGCAGGAATGCAGTGAGCAGGAAGACAGGAAATAGCTTGGGAAATGACTTTCCTGTCCTATTTCACTGGTTTACGTACTGTAACCTCATCAAGAATGGCACCCATGAGTTTATGGTGGCATCAGTTGTTGGAGTTGAGGCAACTGGATCATCACACGCAAAGAAAAAAAGTAACAATTAAAAACCATCAAGTCCAATGTATTCAACTTGTAATGTTTTGCAGTTTATTCTTTTCTATTCAGAAGAAACATCCCTGGAGCTCAGGAGAACTTCTGGATTACAATATAAGGAGATGAACAGGAAATCTTCACTGAAAACAGTCAATGGACTACACCCAATTACTACTATCAACTAGAGTAGGTAGGTACATTGCAACAATGGGAACTAATTGATAGTTGTAGAAAGGGAGAACTGTAGGTTCAGATAATTTTGCTGATATATATATTATGCTGATTAATTAAAATATCCCAAATCTCTATGTTTGATTAAAATTCATTTAAGTGACTTAAGCACGTTTTAAGCAAGCTTGTTTTCTGCTGCCCTGCAGACTGGGACGCGGAACAATGGTTTCAAACTACAGGAAAGGAGATTCCACCTGAACATCAGGAAGAACTTCCTCACTGTCAGAGCTGTTCAGCAGTGGAACTCTCTCCCCGGACTGTGGTGGAGGCTCCTTCTTTGAAGGCTTTTAAGCAGAGGCTGGATGACCATCTGTCGGGGGTGCTTTGAATGTGATTTCCTGCTTCTTGGCAGGGGGTTGGACTGGATGGCCCATGAGGTCTCTTCCAACTCTACTATTCTATGATTCTATGAACATAATCAATACATTTGTGTGTATAAAATGTAAAAAGTGCAGCCGTTGATTTGCTTGAGCAATCCAGAAAGTGGCCCTGGCCTCAACCCAGTTGCTCATCTTATTCCTTGACCACATGGTGGAATCTAATGGGATCTGAATGGATCCTTACTATTATGGCATGAGGTCAGTCAGAAGATTTCTACGATTGAGCACCAAATTAAACCCGGGCCTCTCAAGTTATAACCCAACACTCAAACCACAACATCATGCTAACTGTCATACATGGATTCCAATAAACTTAAGGATCTCAAAAAAAAATTGGGGTGCTTCTACAACATAAAACGTTAAAATATGATATATACTTGGAACAATCCTTTGAAAAATGACACCCGCAGCTTGATGGAAACATAAGTCTTACCTAATATCAGAGTGAATCCATACCAGCAGCAAACACATAATGATTATTTCTTTAAAAAGAATGCTTGCTGAACAGGAAGAACTTGGTCTTCCACATTATTATGGTGATAAAAGGACAAAAATTATTTTTAGTTATTATATGTAAGCACACTGTTGCTTTGTTATATGTTTAAACACATGTCAAGATCTTTCCCCCAGAATTCTTCTGTCCTAACATTATGGACATGCCCAATGACATATCTGTAATCAAAATAGTGAGATTTTCCTTTGATAACTTTATACAATGCAGAGTAAATGCTCATCTTTTCTGTCTCTTACTGTTTTTATAAATAAATGCAGCACTGTGAATATGATTTTGGACTAGGGCTTTGAAGATTCCAAGAAACTCACTGGGTCACTTTGAGCCACTCTCTCTCTCACCTTAACCTACATCACAGAATTGTTGTGTGGTTAAAGTAGACAGGATGAGGACAAAGCACTCTGCTAATTTCAGGCAAAAGAGTGTATTGATGTAACTAATAACTGAAATGATAAGTGATATATTGTCTGGAATCCTGTTTGTGACATATATACATGCAACTTGGGATTCAGTGGGTCTGTGTTTGGTTTTGGATACACTTTGTATTTTGTGCAAGGAGCTTTTCATTAGCTTTTCATTAGCTTCTTGCACGAAATCCATTTCCCAGGCATCTGTGAATCTCTGAGGCACAATCACAGCTGGTACTGGTTGAGGGAGATACAATGTGGAAGCTGGCTTGCACTCTTGTATCCAGGGGCACACCTACACTGACTACCCCAAAGGGTAGGTGAATCAGTCCACATGGAACTGATCCATGTTAATGTGGGCCAAGAAAACCTTAACATTGTCTGGAATTGCATTAACCAAAGTCATGGGTTGCTCTTAATTCTCCCCAAGAATCAAGACCACATGATGATCCTGGGCTTGGGTAGCTCAGGGATATGGGATGACACTCACGGTCCACTCCCATTCTCATTGTTACAATGGCCAGTAAGTGAAACATAGCTTGTGTTGGTTGCTCATAACATGGAGTGATGCTGGCTGGAGCGACAACCTAATTGGAGAAGGAAGGGGAAGAAGAGGGGAAATTCCTCTTTCTCTACCCTCTCCTACATCCCTCTGGCACACCAGTCAACATCACTACACACAACAAGCCATGTAATGAGCCATGTTGCATCCAGTAGATGTTACAATAGGAGAATGGGGGCGGGGACGGGATGGATGGCTGTTGACCAGCACTGAACCAGAGTCAGCTCTGATGGATGGTCCCTAATGCCTACAATGGCTGAGTAATGGTGGTCTAAACCAAGGTTTTAAAAACTTTTTCCACTTGTGACCCATTTTCTCCAAATAAATTTTTAGGTGACCCGGGTATATTGGTATAGTAGAGCCCCGGTTATCCAAGATAAATGGGCAGGCCTGATCTCGGATAACCAAACAACTCGGATAGGGCGAGGGCTCGCTGAGGGATGTCTCCCCGGATCTCCCTTGGCCAGGCCCTTGTTGGAGGAAAGAGTTTTCTCCAGCAAGGGCCTGGCCGAGGAAAACCCACGGCATGCTCCTGTCCCTCCGAGAAACTTGCCTAGCAGTGCTCGTGGGCTGCTTCCCAAGGGGCGAGGGCTCGGCCAGGGAAGCAGGCCATGAGTGCTGCTGCAGCAGCAATAATGGGCCTCTTCTGGGATGCTTCCTCCTTCCTCTCCCTCTCCTCTCGAGCTCCCTTCACTCACGAGAAGGAGAGGGAGAGGGAACAGTGCCCCCGGCGGTGCCTTGGATAATACAGAGCCTTGATTAACCAGAGCTCGGTAAACCGGTGCTCTACTGTATATAAAATGGGTATAAAAATCAAATATTTACTGATACTAAATCAGCATTTGCAAGGCTTGCTAAACAGGGTGATTTTCCGTTTTGTAGACTACAGCTGAAGGACTTTCTCCAGAGTCCACTATAAACACTTTATGTTGTTGCTAACATATTTGTGTAAATGGGTGGATTCAGAAACCTTTTATTGTTGCCCAATTTTTTGTGGCCCCATCACTGAGCTAAGGGAACCCAATTGGGATGTGGACCCACAGTTTAAGAAGCAGTGGTCTAAACCAGGCATCCCCAAACTCTGGCCTTCCAGTTATTTGGGCCTCCAACTCTCAGAATTCCTGACCATTGAAGAAGCTGTCTAGGGCTTCTGGGAATTGGAGGCCAAACAGCTGGAAGGCTGGAGTTTGGGGATGCCTGGTCTAAACCATCCCAGGACTGATCTGGCATTTACCACCCTGAATCAACCCAGGGAGATAAGTGGCCTGTGTAGTGCAGTGGCCTGTGCAGACTCACCCTAGGAGAGTGATTTCAGTTTTCTTTCGATGATACTGAAGACTTGCCTGTCTCCCTACTCTGGCTATTAAAAGATTTTGGTAATGCTCCCAAGGTCTGACCAACGTGGAGCCTTATACTTTGATAGAAGATGATCCTAGCCAGCAGATTATACAGTCATCACTCCATATTTACTGAGATTAGGAGGGCAGGACCCCAGTGAAAGTGGGAAAACTGCTAATAAAAACCCTATTTTTGTCTGAGAGAGCAACTCTCTGGGAATCTCTGGGTCTTCCAGCTCATCTCTGTGCTCAACTTCTGGTGGAAAGTTGATCATTAACTGGAGGGCCTAAAGATTCCTAGAAAGATTATATTAATCAAATTCACCAAAATCAAATCCTCAAAAGTGGAGTACCAACTTTACTGTATTTCATTACAGACTTCAATGAGAAATTGATATTGAAACGTATATTTTAATTTACAATGTATTTTAATAGTTTTGACTGTTTTATGTGCTGTTTTATATTGATCCATCCATCTATTTGTTGCCACTGAGTCCCTTCGGGTGAGAAGGGCGGGATATAAATGGGACAAATAAATAAATAAATAATAAATATTGGAGAATATCTAATTTGAACGATGGTCTTAGATATGGCAAAATGTGTTTACAAAGTTGACTAGTGTCTGATCTGGAGAATTAAAAAAAAAGAATTCCACAGGAATGTGACAATTCTGTGAGCTAGCTAACAAGTTTTCTTTTTCCTGTTGTCTCAATCAAAATTATAATATAACAATTGTAGGCATCCCTACCTACCACATTTGGATCACTGTAATATATTTTGGACTTGATTAAGTTTTTCTGGGAATGAAACGTGAATAATTGAGGAAATTATGAGCTCTAGCAGTCCTACTCAACTTGAGAATAGTTCTGTTGGGATATTTGACAAGTGCTGCCGGTTTGGATTTATTTTTTTATTTTTTTATTTCCATCATTTCTATCCCGCCCTTCTCACCTGAAGGGACTCAAGGTGGCTTACAAAACTGGCAGAATTCGATGCCAATACACAACAATACAAAAGAATAAAACATTAGCAGTTAAAAATAGTTAAATAAATTAGCAATATGCAATATACAGATTTAAAACAATACAAAATACTTGAGCAGTTCATCCACAATTGTACATAAACCTTAATCCAGACTGAGTCGAAGCCAACAAAACCTATTCTTTGAATGCTTGCTCGCACAGCCAGGTCTTCAATTTCTTTCTAAAGCTCAAAAGGGATGGAGCATGCCGAATGTCACCAGGGAGGGAGTTCCACAGCCGAGGAGCCACCACTGAGAAGGCCCTGTCTCTCGTCCCCACCAGCCACACTTGTGAGGCAGGTGGGATCGGGAGCAGGGCCTCCCCAGATGATCTTAAAGTTCTCATAGGCTCATGGGAGGAGATATGTTCCGACAGGTAAGTTGGACCAGAACCATTTAGGGCTTTGTAGGCCAAGACCAGAATTAGTTACTTATTAACAAATATAAAATATTTACTGCTTTATACTGGAAATTTGTAACATCATCAGCATTAATAGATAAGGATAAACCCATTTGAAATTTTGAATGCCTAACTAAATGGACATCTTATAGGGACTAAAGTCAAGAAAAGAAAACCCGAAACCTAATCCCAACCCTAATTGATATATTAATCATTACTTGGTCTATAGTACATTGAACTGGGAATGTTTCATATGGAGTTTATTTTATAGATTGCTTTTCTTAATGGAAACAATATCTGTGATTATTCTATGGATATAATAAAATAAAATAATTAAAGAGATTTTCATTTTGATGAATTTCAAAGATAAATATCAATCTGTCATATTGTAATTTGTTTACTTTTTGTCCCCTCAAAGTATCCATAGCAGGGAATATTGATTAAAAATTAAACCAAGGCAATATGAAGTATAGAGGCAAATTCGCATCAGAATAAGATTTTTGTTTTGTTTTGCCCCAAATTAGTTTCAGTTCTGTCTTAAAGCCCCTAATTGTTACCAGGCAGGGAAAAGTAGAGCATTAAGAGATAACATAACTAGTCCAACCTGACCTCAAAAGGTCAAAAGAGAACTAAACAATTTTGCCACAGAACGTGCTTTTTAAAATGCAAACTTAGTTTTTCTCTTTCTTTCCTGTGGCATGATTTTTGAGTTCTGCATTATTCCGGCTCGACATCTCCCCACTCCCTATAATATACACAGTCCTGGTTGCTTTAAGCATAATTAGTAGAAAAGGCAATGAGAAAATAAGTAACACATAAATAAATAAACAAAATCCATCCAAAGCATCTGGCAAAGGGAATGAAAACCAATGACATCCAAATGCCATCAGCAAAGTACTACACTAAAATGCCCACCACATTATATTAATTTCTAACCGGATTTATGGAGGTCAGTGCCTATTGAAAAATGCAAGTCAATGGTGTTGAGGGGGTTGGGAAAGAGGAGAAAAAGAAGCTTTCCACAACTTGGAGTATATCTTTTAACCCCTTTACTGCTGGAAATTTGGGAGGAATTAAGTATGTTTAAGTTTTTAGCTGAAAGATCTGGCTGAGAAGTTATTTTTCAAAGATGATTTTTTGTGTGAAAGGAATAATCAATAATTTAAGAAATTTCTCAAAGTTAGCTTTTTCTTAATTTTATCATTGAAAGGAGAGCCACTTCTTTCCTATCACTGCAATTCAAGTTTCAAATTACATTATACAGACGGGATGAGTGAAAATCTCCCACCAGGATGGAACCAAGTTTGTTTGCATTTTTTGTAACTGTTTTGACAGTAAGTTGTGATTTTTTTTTTAAACCCTACACTCCTGTCTGTTTACATTTTAAAAATGGCTTTTTTGATTCCTTCACATGTGTGTGTATGAAGGGAGGATACGATTATAAAAATTGCTTAAAGGCTCAGGAGGGGAAACGATGCTTTAGTGACAAAACAAATTTGCCACAAATCATTTTACAAAAGAACAGCAGGACCTGGGACTAAACTGGGGGACTGTTCCTATTCATCATTCATTTGTTTTGGAAGCTCCACCTTCTGGCTGACATGTTCAATATCTAATTGGCATTCTGACATTTGGGGTAAGCAAGCATCTGCTGCATGGATGATTCTCGGGAGGCTTTTGTTCTGCAAAAAAGTTGGAGTTCAAGGGATTCAACTGAGCCAATGCACTAGATTCAGGCTATTGTTCGAACAGTTCCTCTTTGCGGTGGTGAAGGAGGGAGGTGTTGCTTGAAAAGACAAGCATGAAGCTCCTCTCTTTTGGGGGGCCTCCAAAATCAGAGAATAATTTGCTTCAGGCTCTTTGCGCATGCCGGAGGTCTTTCTCTACATGCCAGCAGCAGGGCCTGTTTTAAAAGGGACTGAAGTCAATTGCCAAGCGAGTAAATTTCTTAAATTGTATTTGAATACAACAAGTAAATCAATTTAGAATATACCTTACATTAAAAACCATATAAAATGAATAACGTCACCATAAGTCAGCAGACAACCTTAAGGCATACACCTTACTTTTTATTTTGCAATTTTATTCATATCTATTCAGAAGTAGCCACCTTGAGTCCCTATATCAGATAAAAATAAACAATAAATCAAGTAAACTCCACTGTGTTCAGGGAGACTTATTCTCAATTTCTGGTAGGATTGTGTGTTTGCACAATGCCTTGAAGACACTTACCAACTTATTTTTATTCATTTGATCAATAAATCCCAGCTTTTCCCTTTTAATGGGAGAACAGTATATGAGTACATAGTGATATATATTTCAAGACTTAATGCAAAGTTCTATTTACTATAGTGTAAAGGCAGTCCTCAAGTTATGAACAAGATAAGTTCTGCAGGTTTGTTTTTAAGTTGACTTTGTATGTAAGTCAGAACAGGTGTATTTTTAAGCGTAACTCCAGCCAAAAGTATATACTTTTAAGAGAGAATCAGTGAAGCCATTTTCCACCCCATCTGAGGAGAAAGGCAGGATAAAAAACAAAATTAATAGATTGTGAGATACATAGATAGATAAAGTTTGGACCCAAATTGACCCAGGACATTTTGAAAAGTAATGTCTCATTGCTCCTATGATCCAGTTGGGTGCTGGATCCACTACACATTTTAATCCAGGCTTCAAAGGAACTCTCCAATGTAGTATAGTCTTTACCTAAATAGATTCAGCATCTTGGATAGCTATTTCACAAGACCTGATCTGAAACTGGGGAGGTGTTTTGTAAATAGTTTAGTAATATAGCTTGTTTGTGTTTTGTTTCTTTGTATGCATGTTGGAGATATTGTGTTCATTAAACATATTTAAACTTTTAAAAACTCTGGTCTGAATTTGGTGCTGCAGTGACATAAAAGCCATCAGCTACCATTGGCTTTCAAAGAGGATTCAGAACTTACTGGTCCTGAATGGAGTCTGCCACTGAACTCACATGAGCTGGTCATGCTGTAAGGTACAGAGTGATAACAACCTTAAAAAGTAGGTGTTGGGAGCAAGCAGGTCTGTTGCTATCTTGCTATCTGAAGCAAAGGATAAGATGGTGTTCTAGAACATTGCATATACAGAAACGAACATCACTGCAAGTTGAATTTGACTTTAATACTGGCAATGTAATAGGGATCCACAACATGTCTGGTGAGAGCAGGCCAACTTAAAATACAAGACAGGGATACCTTCTGAGCAGGGAATGGCCAGGAAGCCTAGGAAAGTGATTCTCAACCTGGGGTCCCCAGATGTTTTTGGCCTTCAACTCCCAGAAATCCTAACAGCTGGTAAACTGGCTGGGATTTCTGGGAGCTGTCAGCCAAAAACATCTGGGGACCCCAGGTTGAGAACCACTGGCCTAGGAGGAAATGCTTCACCTACTTTACCGTGTTTTCTCTGCCATATTCAGCTTTGGGTCCTTTACTTTTTCTCCTGAATCATGAACATCTCTCACACCTAGCATTTAAGACTGAATAAGCATGCTGTAGAAACCAAACAACAATGACTGGGGTTTTGTTACTGAATTATGATGGCATACATCTGGAATTTATGCTCTTGAAATTTCCATCAGTCCCCAGATTTCTAGCACTGAGTCTCTATATTATGAGAAAGGCAGGATAAAAAAGTAAATAAATATATTTCATGATATTTCATGGAGTAAGAAAGTGATAATTGTTCACACCTAACACCCTTCCATTTGCTGTGTTCACATTTCCTTGGTAACTTGCCCCTTCTCTTTGTATTCCTCAACTCTATTTTGAAATGCTCCACTGAAATGTTAAGTTACCCAAATGGTAGAAATTTGGGTGCTGAAAGAAAAATTTCCTTTGGAGGGTAGAAGTCCTATTTTAAAAGGCAGTATTCTTATCCCCTTCATAGCTAGATCTCTGAAGAATCTCTCAAGTTCACCATTCTTAATAGTATCCTGCTCAGCTCTGTATTTGGATGGTTTTTGGATGTGTGCAAAGAAAATGACTTTTACTCCAAGTGTGCAAAAAATTAGACATCCAACATACATTACTAGGGTATTGACCATGGTAAATGACCATACAGATTTCTGTTGACTGGCTATCTGCTTTTGGTCTGTCAGTGGCTTTGACACCAGAAAACTCATCACTAAAAAATCACAGTTGTAACAAAGCTCTATATATTTTTCTTGCCTTAGAGAAATACAGGCCACATAAAGGACATGAAAGAAAAGGAAACAGCACCCTTCCATTTTCCTGCTGATGATACTATCATGATTGTAACTGCTGCTTTCTTTCTGTCTTGCTGAATGATGATATTGAGGTGGGTGTGAGTCATGGGCGATCGGCTGCTGTGGCAAATACAAAAGGGAGATAGGAACAAAGGAAGTACTGAGGATTTTTTGTTTTGTTTTATGGTTTAGAGAGAATGCCAGAGAGTGTGTGTAACAGAAAAACTTCTTCTCACGCTTCCTGTAAAACACTCTCAAATTGCAGACAGGTAGATGGATAGTTTTCTCTGTGCTAGCATTTGTTGAAAAGGCATGTATTTTTCACCAGGTTTCATAAACTATTTTTGTATTAACCAAGTCCGTTTAATTTGCAGCATGCACTGGGGACTACGGATAATATTGAACTGGCTCCTTACTTCCACTTCTATTGCAATATCTTGAGATTAGTAACTTTTAATCATGATTCTCTTTTTAATCTGTGACTTCCTTTTATTATACAAGCCTGTGCTGTGATTTTGTTAGTGTATGTCAATAAAGCTTGTTGTTGCTACAGTGTCAGTTACAATGCCTATTTCTATATTTGTGAAATTATTTCAGCACTTGTCTTTCACAAGGCAGCAAGCAAGGTTTTGTACAATTTATCACTTTTCCACTAGTCAGATTTTAAAAAGGGAAAAGCAAAATAGAATAAAAGCAAAAAGTATTTAAACATGGAATATTTATATATTTTGCATTTTAGGAAGATAAACTGAAGCAGTTGATTTAAAAATGCCTCACAGTACAAACAACTGGGAGGGAGGGAGGGAGTTTACAGATAAGCACAAAACTCTTACCATTAAATTGTACCATAAAGTGTTACTCATCTTAGTGAATACTTAATCTTTTCAGTACACTTTTGAAGGCCTTTGCAGTTAGACTCCAACAAGTGACTAGTGCAAAATAATTTTGCAACACCACTATTTTGCTCTACAATGCAACAGTTGGATAGCATGCATGTTAAATACCTTCATAAAAAAACGTAACCGGTAGGAGGGCTTCTGTGAGGTGTGTTCACATCACCTCCTTTATTCAGTATGAGAGGACAGCAGTCTCACAAGAAGACTGGCTGCGAGTGCTTTGCTTTCATGAGCAGCATATTACGTAAAAAGAGTAATTAGAAATATCACACACATCTTCTCATATAATATTAATTAAAGGGTACTCGTGGGATACAAAAGTGGGATACAAAATGGAAAACTATGTTGAAAAAGCAAGTATGTTTTTGGGTATCTCTGATATCTTTCAAAACCTAGCCTTAGAGGAGAGGCAAGCTGGTTTAAAATCGTATCTCATGATGCCATTCCCCAGCCCTCCCAATCTCCCATCAGAAGAAAGATTTCGTCTCTGAATTGTCCTCAGAAACCCTCATTCTTTTCAGAAGGTGGTGTTAGGTCTGATTCAGCAGCAAATGGCTCAGCATTCCCATTCTTGTTTTCTCACCTTTGAATGGCCTATGGATGCAACCCCGCTGTAGTAGCATTCCCTGGATATGATTGGTGGGGCCAGTTTCCATCACCCTAACCCACTTTCTCTTTTCTTTTTTTCAATTGAAGAGGGAGTGAGTAAAGGATGAACATCTGTGTCAATGGAACCTTGACCTACATAGGTCTCAGTCCAAAGGATTCGGGATAATACACAAGATTAAACAAGGCTCACAATGGAGGAAAAGCTCCTGGTGTTATTGTTTGTTCCTTTGAAGTGCTCTAGTGAAACCTAGTGCATTTTTCTAACAGAGTTTGTAGAAGTTAAGTACTAGGCTGAATTTACAGCTCTGAATATTATTCTGAAGACTCAAAATGGATAGTGATAGAGAATCTCTCCCCTCCCCTACAGTTCCTAAAAATATAAGAGGAAGAAGGGATGTTTTCTCAAGCTCCTCCAACCCTTGAAAGGTATTGTATGCTTGAGTGGACGTGACAAACTCAGTTCCATTGAACATAATGGAATCTGATCACCATTGCAGCTTCTTTCATTGGCCGGAGATTATTTGTTCTCTTCTTGGAGCGCATAACTCTTGGTGAAGCAATATTTGCTTTATAGCACTAGAACTATGCTATCCATTAAGGGATGAGTCCTTTGTTAAGAGTTTCATCACCATAGTCCTGAAAACACAGTAAGGTATTTCTGCCTGTCAGAATTTTCCAGCTTTCTAGGTCCCATTGAATACACAACATTTCAGCATGCTGAATGTTGGATACTGGAAACTGTAAAGTTTATTTCACACTATAAGAGTTCTTGCACTATGACCCCACTTTAACTGCCATGGTTACATTCTATAGAATCCTGAGATTTGAAGTTCCAGGAGGTATTTGTGATTCCCTGACTGTTTTAGTCATTAGCAAACTACAGATCCCACAATTCTTTAGAATGTAGCCATGTCAATTAAAGTGGCATCAAAGTACTATAATTGTGCAATGTGAAGCAGACTGGTTTATTTGACAATTTAGTATTTATCTCCCAATAAATGAGAGCCTTATTTCCAAGGACATGGATCTGAAAAAAAAAGAAAAGAAACAAAAACAAGAAACAAGAAATAATGAAAACTCTCCTAAGTTGCTGGATACTGAACAGGTTGAGCAAATCTCATCAGGCATTCTGCAATCTTCCACTGTGGCCATCTGGCAATTGTGATGAATACAGCCAATGTAAGGTGAATATCTAGTGGAGCTGAACTGATTTCATTCTGGCTGGGCAAATGGGACATTTCTTTGCCATCACTGTGGGTCAGAGACTGAGAGTGTAGCCATCCTCAGGTTTGGCTCTGAGTACTGCTCAGAATGAATTGGTATACATAGATATGTCTCTAGTGTAGTTTTTTTTCATAGAGACCCATTAAAACACACATATATTTTGAAGGAATGCATTAATCGGAAAGACAATATTATATGACTTTTCTGAATGGATGTGTAGACCATGAATAAATATGTTTGTGTAGAGCCTGCAAGAGAAGGTTACAACCCCCTTTCTGTATGTAAAATGAGTGGTTCTTAGGAGATCCAATTGATTTGAAGTGATGGTGAGGGCAAGTGTGTGTGTGCAGTGGATGGTGTGTGGCACAGCGGATGCATGCCACACACATGCACACACACCCAACATGTATGATGCACATACCGACACACAATTAAAGTCTGCCCCCCCCCAACAGTCTGAGGGACTGTGAACTGGCCTTCTACTTTAAACATTTAGGGACCCCTGCTCTAGATAGAAAATTAAATTATAAAAAGAATCCTGCAAGATGAAGCCTAACAACCTTGAAGTAAGTCATATATATTATAAAACAGTACATTCAAAAAGTTTCTCTTGTTTTGAAAATGACTTACCATACGGTATCAGGTACTGCCTTCAAGAAAAAGAAACAAAACGTTATTTCCTTGGGGACATGGAACTAGGAGTATTTGGACCTGGCCTTTAATATCTTTTCATAGAGTGGACATTTCCTTTCTTCCACACCTTCTCTCTGCAATTTCTCAATGGAAATCTATTGCCAAAAGAACCACTTCCAACTGAATTTCTACCCACAGGAAAAGAGAAAAAGAAGAGGATGTCAGAAGTGAGCAGACCAACCTATCAACTGAGGGATAGCTAGCTAGCTAGATATATAGACAAACATATAGATTTTCATAGCAGAACACTAGTTGTTCTGCTTGGTGTTAACATAACTTCCAGATGTGAGGCCTCAACAAGTACTGTTTATTGCCCTTGCTTGCATTAATCCCTCCTGTCAGCCCTGTCCACAAGATGCTCTTTGGAAGAAAGATCTGCATCAGAAATGTCACATCTTGCTGTATACTCAATTTTCCCTTCAGACTCACCTTGACAACTTTGCCTGGTATGCTTATCAATCCTTTAAAAGAATGGGAAAATATGCTCAAGATATTTCACGATAGTTGTGATTCTCTTCCCCACCCCAAACACACACCTTCTCCTCCTCTTTCTCTTCTTCATCCTGTTTTTTTTTTTTTGGACAGAAATCATGGTAGATCTGATAAGAATTTTAGGATATCCAGTTGCAAAGTGGATCTCCCAAGAGCCACTCATTCATTAGTAGTTATCCTAGTGTTACAGGAAGTAAACAGCTCTTTGGAAGTGCATTTTGCCTCCAATTACATCACTCTTAACTGGCTTTGTCAAAGATGCTGTATTTCAAGAAGATACATGGAAGGCAATCAGATTTCAACTGTGTCTGGGAGGTTAGTTTAATAGCCGAAGACTTAAACAACAATGCCAAAATATCACATCATGCCAAATTGTGCCTATAATGTGATTCAACAGTATAGATTTATTATTAATATGTATTCAAATTCTTGAATTTATACCAGGGAGATCAAAAATGATCTAGGGCACATCTACACTGTCAAAATCATGCCATTTGACACCACTTTCATTGCCATGATTCAATGGTATGGAATCCTGGGAGATGAAGTTTGGGGAGGCACCAGCATTCTTTGGCAGAGAAGGCTACAGACCTTGTAAAACTACAACCCCCATGATTCCATAGCTTTGATCCATGACAGCTTAAGTGGTGGCTAAATGGATCTATTTTACAGTGTAGATGCACCCTTAACCGGCAGGTTGTACAATATTTTTAACAATTTTTTCCTTCATCTCAAAGTTCATAAAATAACAATGTTATATATATATGTGTGTGTGTGTGTGTGTGTGTGTGTGTGTGTGTGTGTGTGTGTTATTTATTTATGCCCTGCTTTCCTCTCTGGATCAAGATGCAAAACAGCTAGGACTTTAAAAACAATACATGAGAAACCTACTAAATATACATATCAATATTAAAAAAGAAACAAATATACAATTATTATTAAAACTAGTCAGTTAATGTCACATTAAAACTGATAAGTACAAACTTTTAAAAACAGTTGAATCCCTTTACAGTGCTCTCTGGATCATTCTTAAAACTTTCTGTCTATAAATAAATAATGATTTATTCTACTTCTAAGAAAATCAATCATGTTGTTATCTGATTAATATCTTGGCAGATTCTTTAATTCCATTGTCTTTCCCAACAAGTACCCAAACCATCCTGATATGCAATGTAGCACTTATATGCTGCCTCAAAGAGGGCTTATGCTTCTAAACTATCATCCTAGCCTAGAGCTAAAGAAGGATTTTGGGATATAGTTATTTTTAAAATTATTTATGACAACAGATAATTAAATGCCAATATAGAAAACTAAAAGGTTGCAAAGAATACTGAATTTAAAACATCAACTGATCTACACTCACAATTAATCTAGTATACTCTCTGAGTGGAGTTTTTTATTTTATTTTATTTTTTGCTGAAAGAGGATTGTATGAAATCATAACTAAAGCGTCATTAACTAGGAGTCAGGCATGTGTTATTTTTTTGTTAACCTGTTTTGCTGTGGCTGATAAAAGCAGGAAAGTAGCAGTCGTCACTATTTGTTTTGTGTGTTGGGCAAGGATGACCAATATTAAATATACAGAATTGCACTCATTTGCTGATGTGATAGTGATTGATCTGCTTATCTGATCTGCAGGAAACCTGAGTCACAAAAAAGAGATAAAGAGGAGCAAGGAAAGAGGAGGAGGAAAAAAAGACATGTGATATTTTACCTTCAAAGGAACATAGAGATGATTCATAGGGTTTTCTAGTGGTGTGACTACCAATCGCTATTCCTAACTTTTTCAGGTGCAACTACTCTGTAGAATGAATGGAGTTTGACACCATTTTAACCACCATGGCTCAATGCTGTGGAATCATGGGAGCTGTAGTTTGGTGAGGCTCTAGCATTAATTGGCAGAGAAGGATAAAGACCTTGTAAAACTACAACTCCCATGATCCTGCTACTGAGCCATGGCAGTTAAAGTGGAGATATGCCGAATAATAAATAGGACACATGTCTCGCTGAAGAAAGAACTGTTTGTGTATGTAGGAGTTTTTCAATACTCCTACAGAATTATAGCACTGTATTCTCCTTCAGCTGTCATGATTGCATCCTAGGGAATTTTGTCCTTTGAGTGAAAGAAGAAGAAGAAGAAGAAGAAGAAGAAGAAGAAGAAGAAGAAGAAGAAGAAGAAGAAGAAGGCAGCACTTGAGCTCTCTGGCTGAGAATTCCAAATGTCCTTCCCTAAACTGCAAATCCCAGGAATGCTGTAAAATGTGGTAATCTGGAGTATACACTTCAGATTAAAGTCCTGAGTAGAAGTATCCTAAGTTCAAAGTGCAAAAGTACTGTAGCTTGCACTCAGTCTGGGGGATGGGCGGAGGAAGTGGAGTCCTATCCTTCCCAGTAAGTTCAGGCAAAAGCAAACTGCTGCAACATTTTGTACTTTATGTGGTTTTCCTCATGAATAACTCTTCTCATCTTGACCACACTGTGGTGTTACTTCTCCTTCCTAACCTGCCCAATAAGCAGATACACTTGTAGTAGTAGTTTATTTATCTCCAAACATCTGTAGAAGTAAATAGGCGGTGCATCTATATTGTAGAATTAATGTAGTTTGACAGCACTTTAACTGCAATGGCCCAATGCTAAGAAATCCTAAGATTTGTAGTTTTGTGGGGCATCAGCACTCTGGCGGAGAAGGCTAGAGACTTGTAAAACTACACATCACATGATTCCATTGCATTGAGCCATTACAGTTAAAGTGAAGTTAAACTGCACTAATTCTACAATGTGGATGCACCATAAATGTATGAAAGCTTATACTACAGTTCCTTTCTCTGCCTCAAAGATACACTTTTTTGCATGCTATTATTTAATTAGAGGGTTTTAAAAATATTTGCAAGCATCTCTTCTGAAATCTTTAACAAATAGTGGTTAAAAAAACCCCTTAAATAAAAATTTCCTACCAATTTTCTGCTTAAGCAGGAGAGGAAGGGACATGCAGAGAAAGGAACAGGGGACATACATAGGAAGACTAAGGAACCTTCCACACAGCTATATAATCCAGAATATCAAGGCAAAGAATATCTGCTTTGAACTGGATTATCTGAGTCCATAGTGCCATATAATCCAGTTCAATGTGGATTTTATACAGCTGTGTGAAAGGGGCCTAAGAAAATCCAGTGGACCATTTAGCATTTTAGGAGATATGTTTTATTTGGCAGATTCAGTCCCATAAAAAGCATTCTTAGCAAGCCACAGTGAAAGAAATGGAAGTTGGAGAACAGTGCCTGAGTATTAAAGCTCACAAAAAAGAAAGAAATGTCAAAGCTTTTCTGAGCCAGACTTCTAGTAAATAGATTAATCATTTCCAGAAACAAAAAAAATGTCCGTGAGATAATCATGTTTGCCTCCAGATCAGCTTTCTGCAAAGCAGGCTAGTGAGATGTCAGATGGAAAGATAAAACAATGTATTTTCACTGTTTGAGCCTAAGAACAATTATCTGCTGGGTGTTGGTAGCATTAGCTCTGAAGACACACTTCAGCTTTTTTAGGAATGAATGGGAGAGGATGGCTTTGAAACTTTGAAAATGAGATTACTGTCTTCCTGATCGCCCTATATTTTATCCTGAGCCTTACGTTGAGCCTGTATAATTTTTGCCTCTCTATATATTGCACTATGCTCAGACTCATTTTTTGATATGCTGTTTTATGCTGTTATATGGTTTCATTGTTTATATTGGTTTTAATGTATGACTGTTAATTATATGTGACATTGGGCTTGTTCCCCATGTGAGCCGCCCTGAGTCCCCCTGGGAGAGATGGGAGCGGGATATAAAAATAAATATTATTATTATTATTATTATTATTATTATTATTATTATTATTATTATTATTATTCATTGCTAGAAAGCCTAACTTGGTGTTCATAAGTACATTGCAACCAAAGACAGAAAACAGGGAGCCTTTTCCATTTCCTATGCAGTAATTTTGCCTGGGCATTACTAAAGGCACATCTACACTGACCATGCAATGCAGTTTGAAGGCAACTTGACAGTGCAGTGTTTAAATGACATACACCTTGAATGTGTATTAAGAGTTTTAAACCAGGATAAGTGAAGCTGCGGGATACTCCAAAACAGAGACTGTAAGGATCACCTAATTGTAAAACACATCGCATGGTGAAATCAATTAAGGAATGGGCACTCTGGTGATCTCTACATGCACATTGTCCTTAGACTTCAGTAATCACACCACTGTACCAGAGCAGCCTATCTTTGAAGATTTGAGATGAGCAAAGTACATATTCTGTTAACAAAAGATTCACACAATTGGTATGAACTCAGCTAGAAAGAACTTTTAATTTTAACTTGCACAGGTAAATTTTTACGCAACCTGGAAAGTATATTTCATGGTCAGGATTGCCTCACCCATTTACCGGTATGTTCGCTTCATAATTGCAGGATGAAGCAGTGCTTTCCACTATTTCCATGGGTGAAAGAGTAACTCCAGATCAAACACAAGAACTTTTATATCACCAGAAATGATCTTAGATGCAATGAGCACAATTCTGGCAAAAAATTAACCACCACCAGGACTGGATATGTCACAATCAAGCTGTTTTCAGTGGGATTTAGGCTGAAATCCACAGTGTATAAATTATAGCAGTTTGATGCTGCATTAACTGCCATGGCTACGGAATTCTGGGATTTGTAGTTTGCTGTGACATCAATGTTCACTGACAGAGAAGTGTAATTATTTCACAAAACTACAAATCCCAGGATTCCATTGCATAGAGCCATGGCAATTAATGTGGTGTCAAACTGCTATAATTCTGCAGTAGGATGAGGTCACACATTCAACTAGAATAGGTCATCAAGTACTGAGAGATCAAGCAGTATGAAACAAGTAAAGTACGCACAAGTGTGAACACGTCTTTATGTCTAGATATTAAATTTTTGTACATCGCATGAGAGTTTATGTGTGTCTTCAAGTCAGCTGTCAATGTATGGTGACTCCATAAATTTCAAAGGGTTTTCTTAGGAAGGTTTGCCAGGTCCTTCCTGTAAAATGTAGCCTACAGCACCTGATATTAATTCATCGTCTCCCATCCTAATACTAACCAGGGCTGAACCAGCTTGACTTCCAAGATCAGATGGCATCACATGGCCTTTGAGACTCTTGGTTGTCAACATACAATATAGAAAACATTTTGTGTTTCTGAGTCTACAGCAAGGCCAAGAGATTGTCAGATGATATTATTATACTAGCTAAGAGCAGCTGTGAACAGTAGAAAGAAGTGCAGCACACTTAAATGGCTGGTTATGAGCACTCCTTAATAAAACTGGATCTGAAGAGCAACCCATTCCGACCTCACCCATCAGCCACAGGAGGTAGCGACATTTAGGTTGCACCCTTTTCTCTGAGCAAAGAAGGAGCCATCTGATCCTATGCACTGTTTGAAGCATGAAGAGATGCAAAGAACTTGCCATCTCCTTATCTCTCAGAAAGAACACATATAATGATTTTGTTTTACTAAGCACTTATGTTTGGTTTCTTCCTCCTGTTTTTGAGGTGCATCTACATTGTAGAATGAACACAGTCTGACACCACTTCAACTGCCATGGCTCAATGCCATGGAATCTAGGAGGTTGCAGTTTGGTGAAGCATCAGCACTCTTTGGCAGAGCAAGCAATACAACTTGTAAAATTACAACTCTCATGATTCTATCGCATTGAGCTATGGAAATTAATGTTGTGTAATTCTACAGTGTAGATGTGTCCCTAGACCCCTTTTTCTTTCATGTAATAATAATAATAACAGTAATAATAATAACTTTATTTTTTTACCCCGCCTCCACCTTCCAAAGGGACTTAGGGCGGCTTACATGGGGACAAGCCCAATCAACATTGTTAAAGAATAAAATATGAACATACTAAGTACACACATAATACATAGAAGTGCATAAACAATAACAGAAAAACAGGAACATTATAACAAAAATAAATCAACCCTCAAACAACCACTAAAATTTAAATCGCTGTCAGTTCCTAGGCGTGGGTGAGTAGGCTAGTGCAAATCAATTTTGAAAGTAAGCCTGAGGGATAAAGTGCAAAATCAGACAACAGAGATTAGGGGTGGAAAACAATGTAAAGTAGAGCATAATATCTTTAAGTAGAGAATACCAGAAAAGTATTTTATGTCCTAGGGGTCAAGTGATCTGGGGGGATTGTCTAATCAAAGGCACAGTGGAATATCCACGTCATGTTTGTAACCCTTACTATTCATAACTGAAAACTGATTTTGAAACCTTTTGAATTAAAAAAACAAACAAACCATTTTAAACCTATCTTTCTGGATATTGATCCAGCCCATTGCAGGCCAATTTTATACATGGGAAGTAGAATTGAAAGTGTGTTACTTCTGATTAAATCTGTGCATTGTATTGTTCCATACATGGTGTGCCCAGCCTCCATCTCTTTCTTTTCTTTCCAATGCATAAGTGATGCGGTAGTTCCCTTAGAAGGCTTAGGTGAATGACAGCATACACAAGGCCTGCTAGAAGATTTCTAAAACACCAAGGCTAGTAGCATTCATTGTGCCGCATTGTGCTCCACTTTATTATCATCCCCTAACCCTGCACATATGGTCATCTTCCATTCATCTAACTGATTCCAGGGCCTTGGAATTCAGCATGACCCCTAAGGGCTATTCTAATGCAATCAATAGGAATACTATATCCAAAGCTAGCCTGAAATCAAAGGCCTGGCCAAAGCACAGGATAAATTACAGCTGTTGTAAAGAAATCACCTTTTCACCTTGGACCTCATATTCTTTCAGTTTACAGTCATAACTCAAGAAACCCAACAGCATTTGCCATTAATAAACCAGCTTGGATAAACAAGACTCATAGATTAACAAGTTACAGGTAAGGAAATTTGAGAAAGTGAAATGCTGTGGACAGAAAGAGAGATTTAATTTCAAAACTTTTTTGTTTGAAGAAAGACTTGACTATCATATTTTTATCATCTATCTGTCTGTCATATGTACTTCTTTCTATATTAGCCAAACAGGAAAGGTCCATTGAACAACTGGCACATAAAATGAGGCACAAGTGGGCATTGAATTATAATCAAAAAGTAGAAGACAGATATATGTCACTGTTTACATGACATCCCCCCCTTTGTGAACTTGGTTCTATAATTTCTATTTAAACTGCTTTACACGTAAATATGGAAATCTATTTTATTGCACTTTGGTCACTTTTTTGAGAAACTCAGTGCATACCATGTGTGATCTTCACACTTCCTGAATATGAGAAATCTGAAGGTGCTTCCCATTCTAAATCTCATGTTCATCAAAAACATGATAAAAACGTTTTAAAAAATCATAAATAGACATGTAATAAACCACGAAATTATGAAACTCTAGACATATAACAGAAGAGTAAGCAAGCAGCAGGAACTGCTTGCACCAGCAACATCTCCCTGCTTAGGCATCCCTAGGTGGACAGATTATTCTTAACTTGACATCATCAGATCAATAAAGATGGTGTCAGCTGCCAGGTATACATATTTCTTTGGCAAAGTCAAGCTACTACCACAGAAAAGACTAAGGGCAACTCTACACTGAGTGCTAAAGCTGGGGCCAGAGGCACATAGACACACCTACCTGAACTCGCTGTGAGGCTGTGGTCTTGAAACTGCATCAGCCCCATGGATTGGCACCTCACTCATTGTGTCACTGCCACCAGCTGGCCAGGGAGCTCTTTCCAAGCTCCTGGCTGCCACAGGTACCCCTACTGATGTCAGAATGGGAAGCCTTGCATGACTAACAAGAAAAAGGGAACATGGGGAAAGAATGATAGTGTCTTGTCTATCTGGACGATGAGTGTGATGGAATCAAACTTGATTCAATTGACCAGGTCTCTGTGCAGTTCTGGGTTGCTTCAGAGCTTCCAACATAGAATCATAGAGTTTGAAGAGACCACATGGGCTATGCAGGAAAAGGACATTCAAAGAACCTCTGACAGATGGCCATCCAGCCTCTATTTAAAAGCCTCCAAAGAAGGAGCTTCCACCACACTATGAGGCAGAGAGTTCCACTGCTGAATAGCTCTTACAATCAGGAAGTTCTTCCTAATGTTCAGGTGGAATCTCCTTTTCTGTAATTTGAAACCATTGCTCCAAGTCCTAGTTTCCAGGGCAGCAGAAAATAAGCCTGCTCCCTCTTCCTTATGACATCATTTCAAATATTTAAACATAGCTATCATGCACCTTATCAACCTTCTCTTTTGCAGGCTAAACATACCCAGCTCCTTAAGCTGCTCCTCAAAGGTTTCCAGACCTTTGCTCGTTTTAGTAGCCTTTCTCTGAAAATGTTTCATCTTGTCAATATCCCTCTTTAATCGTGGTAATTGGACACAGTTTTCCAGATGAGGTCTGACAGAATAGAGATGTATTGTTATTTCCATGTTACAGGATATCCCCCAACTTAGCTCAAAGTAGGGCAAAATTGGAGTACAGCAGGAAAACCCAGAAAAGCACAGCCAAGAAGTGGATTCAAGGTGATTCCATTGTTTTCTTGCCCATGTAGACTCAACTTATATTGTGACACCTCTTGATGGCCACTTGATGGCACTATATATCATTGCCCTCTTGATGGGGCAATGATAATCCCACTCACAATAATGGTTGGACACGATGGTGCAGGGTAGAGCTTGGAACAGTTGCTTTTTTGGACTATATCTCTGGATTACATCCCACACATGCTGGTTATAGGATTCTGGGAATTATAGTCCAAAGATACCACCACCCCCTCCTACAAGCTCTGGTCCAGGAAGAGACATTTACTATTCACAGAATTTAACTGGGGGGAGAGTTCATGTAGACCTCCAGCTTCTAAAATGTTCTAGTGTGCTAACTGTATGTATACAGAGGAAATGAAGAGGGAAAATGACCCTATGGGGATCTTCCTAAGTGTGGGTGCTGCACCCAAGCTTGAAAAGATCATACGCAAACTGCTTTTATGTAATTCAAATTCAGTGTAGAACATTTTTGGATTGTGTTTAAATTTAATATACCCATACATCCTGCCTACTATTTCATACACATTCATGAGTTCTGGAAAGTTTGGTGGAAGTGTTATTACTACTGTTGTTTTACTGCCCTATAAATCAGAGTATTACCCAGTTTGCAATACAGGGGAGTTTGGCAGATCTGTCCATATATGTGTGCATTTGTCAAAAAGAATTGTTTCTCTTCATTTCAAAAGTAATTAAGTTAAAAAGAAATCTGTAGGCTTGCCCTTTGAAGTGTATGTATATTAAGGATCTGCATTTCAAAGACAAATGGCTCATCTAAATTCATGCATATATATGTTTTCTACACTGCCTGAAGCATTGCCAGCTATGTGATAATGTAATGAAAGGAGGGAAAGGGACCTAATCTTTATCTTTAAATTCTCACCCCTTTATTTCACTTGTTTTGCTTGTCCAAGACCTATCCTTGAAGATATCTAACAAGAAATAAAGCACTTATGCCCATGTTGTTCTCCAGAAAATAACCACAGGCTGCATCTCCTATCTGAGGTGGGGGGTTAACTGATACTGGCTACCAGGAGCACATAAGTCCCTTGTTGTAACAACTGCTCATCCATTTTCAGGAACAATTCGAACAGCTGGCAATGACCTATAAAGCCCCAAATGGCTTAGGTTATTTGAAGGACCATATTTCCCTTTCTGAACTCATTAGAAGTTCTAATCTTCAGGAAAAGTCCCCCGTCCCCCCCGAACATGATCTGTAAATGACTGTCTTTCCATGCAAGATTTCAATAACCAGTTCGGGCACAAATGTCTCACCAATTTCTTCCATGAAGGATCCATTGGTGGAAATGATATGAGTGGGACCAGGTTATCCTTCCCTCAAGGATTCTCAGGGAAATCTCTGGTAGAGAAATAACTTCTGGTGCTCAGGAAGGGAAGATGACTTTTATAGTATACTAGCTTGGGGACCCAGTGGTGCCCGGGTTATTAGAATAAAACACTGTTTGTTTTGGGATGTTAGGAAATATCACTTCAGTTTGGTCCAGATCCGTCGTTGGCTGGGTTGAGTGCTGTCTGGATAAGGGTGAACTACAAATTCCAGATTCCCAGGACAATCACCCCCAAAGCAGGCATGTATGCAGAATTGGCCATGTTGGGTCTGTGTGCCAAATGTGGTCCATATCTGATGTCAGCAGGGTTCAGTACTTTCTGGATGCAGGTGAACTATAACTCTCAAAATCAAGGTCCATTCCCCTATACTCCTGCTGTATGTTTAGTTGGTCATGGAGCATCTCTGTGGCAAGTTTGGTCCAGATCCGTCATCGGCTGGGTTCAGTGTTGTCTGGATAAGGGTGAACTACAACTCCCAGAGCAAAGGTCAATCACCCAGAAACCAAGCCTATATGCACAGTTGGCCATGTTGGGGCTGTGTGGAAATTTTGGTCCAGATCCGAAGTCAGCTGGGTTCAGTGGGTGCGGGTGAACTACAACTTCCATATACATGTGCCATGGTCCATGGTCCATCCTCCTCCAAACAATGAGAGGATGTAGGGTGGGTCATGGGTGGTCTGTCTGCTAAGTTTGGTCGAGATCTGACATCAGCTGAGTTCCATGCTGTCTGGATAAGGGTGAACTTGGACATGCTTAAAATTTTATATAATGTGATTTTATTTTGCAATGGTATCTGTTTTATATGAATTGTTGTTTTGTAGATTGTTTTATATGAATTGTTGTTTTTACATTGTTTTTAGGCATTGAATTTTTGCCTATTTATTGTAAGCCGCTTTGAGTCCCCTTGGGGAGAAAGGCGGGGTAAAAGTGATGTAAATAAATAAATAAATAAATAAACTTAGACTCCCAGATCCGAGGTAAATCACCCCCAACCCAGGCATGTATGCACAGTTGGCCATGTTGGGTCTGTGTGCCAAGTTTTGGTCGAAATCTGTCATCAGCTGGGTTCAGTGCTTTCTGGATGTAGGTGAGCTATAACTCCCAAAATCGAGGTCAATTCTCACTACCCCGTGTAGTATGTTCAATTGGTCATGTGGCTTCTCTGTGCCAAGTTTGATCCCAATCCATTATCGGCGGGGGTCACAGTACCAGTTAAGGTACTGCAAGTCCCATCATGCGTGGCAAGTATGGTCCAGATGCATTGTTGGTTGGGTGAACAGTACTCTCTGGATGTAGGTCAAGTACAAATCTTGTAAATCATGGTGTGAACTCTCCCCTAAACGTTTGTTCAGTTGCTGATCAATTCCTCTGTTTTTCCTCTGATATCTGTTTTTTTGTTGTTTTTTTTAATTCTGTTGATATATTGTCATAATGTTATAAAATGCCCCGTGGGCATAATGTTGTGCTGTTGAAGCAATTCAGGGCTGCAATTCACAATGCCAGGGCCAAAAACAAGAGTTAGTACTGTCACCATTTATTTATTTATCATGTCAGAAGCGAATTGAGAATACAGCTATAATGTATAGAAAAACCACAAACAAAATTAAAAATTTGGCATTATATTACATTTCCTTTGACCCAGAAACTGGCCACTTCAAGTGCCTCTAGTGTCGCTGTAAGAAGGTTCTCAATTGTGCATGTGACAGGGTTCCGATTACATTGTAGTAAGTAGTTTGTGGTTTGCTCTTTGCCACACTCGCATGTCATCAACTCCACTTTGTAGGCCCTTTTCTTAAGGTTAGCTCTGCATCTTGTGGTTCAGAGCCTTCCAAGTTTCCCAGTCTTCTCTATGCCCAGGGGGGAGTTTCTCAAATGGTATCAGCCACTGATTGAGGTTCTGGGTTTTAACCTGCCACTTGTGGACTCTTGCTTGCTGAGGTGTTCCTGCAAGTATCTCTGCAGATCTTAGGAAGCTATTTCTTAATTTAAGGCATTGGCTTGTTGGCTGATATCCAAACAGAAGATGGGTCAGAGATGTCAATGACACCATTAATGCTGACACTATTAATGCTAATAAACAAACTATGCAAATGGTGCTCTCAAAGTGCAAATGTGGCAAGGGTGCAATGTAGGCCCCTTCCACACAGCCAAATAAAATCCCACATTATCTGCTTTGAATTGGAATATATGGCATCGTGGACTCAGATAACCCAGTTCAAAGCAGATATTGTGAGATTTCTGCCTTGATATTCTGGGTTATATGACTGTGTGGAAGGTCCCATAGAGTATCAACAATCTGCTAGCCTCATAAGCCTGGCTGGAGTAGATTTTAGATAGAATAACATAGTATAAAAGAATGATGTGCTAAGGCTCTCAGCCTCTCTCTCTCTCCTGGAAGTCTTTAAGTAGCTGCTGGATAGTTATTTACAGTATTATAGATAGTCTAGCTAAGAATTTCTTGCATTGATTAAGGATTATCTAGATGGGTTATATGATCTCCAGTTCAATTATTCCATTTTCCTATTAATATTATGAAGAAAAAGCACTGTGTTCAAACCCTTGGAGATAAATCCCTTTTAGTCATTTGGCAGTTTGATTGTTCATGTGCTGAAGGTTTAATTATAGTTCATCATAATAAATTATTTCAGGAAATCAAATCTGAATTAGCAAAATGGAATCAGTTAAGTATTTCTTGCTTGGGAAAGACATCAATAATTGAGATGAACATGGTATCATGTTTTTAAACATCTCATTGGAAGTGAGTAACATAATTATGAAATTACAAAAGGAGAAGGGGAAAATGATAGTTATAGATAAATGTATTGATCATTGGTAGCTGGGGACTAGCAAATCCCTTTTTTTAAAACAGTTATCAATTGCTATGTTATATCATCTATAGTTTGGGATGAACTAATGTCACCCTCCTTGGGCATAATAATTTCCATACAGATTTTTTAAAAATCAATGCAAATTCATGTCTGTTTGCATTGTTGTTGATCTAGCTAATAATTAAATATAGGCTAACTACAAGTTTGTCTCCTTTTATTGCTGTATATTCAAATTATTTATTCGATTTCTGGAAAGAGGTTGATATTAAAAAATAGAAAATTATTAAAAGATGGCTTAATTAGATTTTATCATCAACCAAGCAATGCAGCAAATATTGCTTTCCTTTTTCCAGTATCAGTATGCAAGGATTGATGTTGGTCAGCTGCTGCTACATAAATAATAATTCTGATTTTGAAACATTGATCTATTTTAACAGGTCAAAGAGGGGATTGATAATATGTATACAATGATATGATTCTTAAAATGGAGTTATCCACAAAGCAATTCTGGGTCAACTAGAGAAGAGATTTTTCAAAGAAAATATAATCAGGAATATGAAAGATGATATGGATTATGGTACTTACAGGTAACATGGTAAATGGATTCTAATCGAAGTGTCAATTGTATGGTCTGTAGCTGGTATTGGCTATCTCTGAGGTGAGCAACATTCATTTGGCATCTCTGAAACTATTCAATTCACTGAAAAGATTTTAATGGCTTGGAGAGGGACTGATTGCTGGAGCCATCTTAAATAGAATCTAAGAAGAGCTTTGCTGGATAAAAACCGAAGAGAAATTGACAGCTTCCATGTCAGTGGAGTAATAGGTGACTGCTACAGTTTTCACTCTGTGCTTTAAAAGAGCTATTCAAGGTGCTGAACCTGCTTTGTAGGTACTAGCATTCCATAGCTTGGATAGCTCCTTTAAAGTTCACACTACATCCCTCAGTGCATATACTGCCCCACCGAAATGGAAACTGCCAACCACCATAACCAGATCTAACTGACTGAATCCTGTGTTCTATTTTCTACAAAATGTTTGTGCAGAATATGAGTGCAAAAGCAACTTCCTCAAATTCATGTTCCCAGTAAATAGTACGCAGTGCCCAACTACCTCTGAAAATGGAGGCAAGGTATAGCTTAGCTATTAGCTGATAGCCGCATCCCCCATGAATCTTTCTCGTCTTTTCTGAAACCTGTAATGGATGGAGACCACTATTATACTTTGAGCTAGTGAATTCCAATCTGTGAAGAAATTATTTGTCCGTTCTGAATCTCCCCCCATTTCGCTTCATACCTTTAGTAGAGAAAACGTCTCTGTCCCTTTTCTCTGTACTAGGGATGGAAATCAGATGGACATCCAAATCTTTTGGACTGTGGCTCCCAGCATTTCTTACAATTAGGTATCATTACTATTGCAGTCAACAACACCTGGAAGGCAAGATTCCCATCCTTGCTCTAAGCCAGCAGAAAATGATGGCCTGCATATTAGTGAGTGGTGAATCCATTACAGGATCTAGCCTGAAAGTTAAGGACATTATCTGAGGTGCTGAAATCTATTTCTCTATTTAGGTTCAGTATCCTTTCTTCTTTGGGAAGTTGTTTTCACCTCCTTGTGCCCATTTCTTACCCTTTCCAGTTCTACAAAATCCTGCAAGTGAGCCAAGCTGGGTCTCTGTTGCAGAACTATAAAGTAATATACTACATATAACTATTAGGTTGTGTCATGTTACTCTTAGCTGCCTTGAGTCCTTATGGGGAGAAAGGTGGGATAGAAATAGAGTAAATAAAGAAATAAAGTGAACGATAACCCATTTACAACCAGCTCTCTGTATCCAGAGATTCTGACCATCCATTGCTTGAATTCCCTCCTAAACAATACATTCTAAAAAAGCATACCTTGATATTGTCTTTTTATATAGGAAAAACCATTTTACAATGGCATTTTACATAATGGGATTTGAGGAGAATTTAATGTCCATGGGAGGTTCTGGAACAAAACACCAGCAAATACTTCTGTACAGCTCAGGGACTGGGAGTCCTGTGGCAAGCATAGAATCATAGAATCATAGAATAGTAGAGTTGGAAGAGACCTCATGGGCCATCCAGTCCAACCCCCTGCCAAGAAGCAGGAAATTGCATTCAAAACACCCCTGACAGATGGCCATCCAGCCTCTGCTTAAAAACCTCCAAAGAAGGATCCTCCACCACACTCTGGGGCAGAGAGTTCCAATGTCTAACAGCTCTTACAGTGAGGAAGTTCTTCCTGATGTTGAGGTGAAATCTCCTTTCCTGTAGTTTGAAACCATTGTTCCGTGTCCTAGTCTGCAGGGCAGCAGAAAACAAGCTTGCTCCCTCCTCCCTATGACTTCCCTTCACGTATTTGTACATGGCTATCACGTCTCCTCTCAGCCTTCTCTTCTGCAGGCTAAACATGCCCAGCTCTTTAAGCCACTCCCCATAGGGCTTGTTCTCCAGACCCTTAATCATTTTAGTTGCCCTCCTCTGGACGCTTTCCAGCTTGTCAACATCTCCCTTCAACTGCGGTGCCCAAAATTGGACACAGTATTCCAGGTGTGGTCTGACCAAGGCAGAATAGAGGGGGAGCATGACTTCCCTGGATCTAGATGCTATACCCCTATTGATGCAGGCCAGAATCCCGTTGGCAGTAGAAAAGCCTTCCCTGTGATCAGTTGGAGGCAGAATTGAAAATAAATATAATCACTTTAGGATAGGGTTAGACTCGGTCTATTAAGATTTAGCTTTTATGTATCTTTTAAGTTGCATGTTACTCTTCATTCTAGGATTTTTTTTAAAATACTGTTTGTGAATCAAATTCTCTGTAGTGCTATTTCTCATATTCACAAATATTCTGCTTTGCTGCCAACCTGGCTGGAATCCTGTTGGTAATTTTGAACAGCATCAATATCAAGCAGGTTGGTGCAAGTAACTTTGTTCAGTATGGATATGAAGTAGTTCACGAGCAGCTTGATCTTCTGAGGAAGTAGACTTAGTCTCTGAAAGCTTATGCTACTAGCTTTGTTCACTCAGTCAGTTTCAAAGATGCTACAAAATCCCTGATATTCTAGACTAACACCATTGTCAGCTATATCTTTGAAATCTAAACAGCATTTAATGCTAAGCACATGTACACATCCAACACACACATATTGTTGTCATAGTCAATTGTCTTCAAGATAATAATTAATCCTTTCCCCTACCGCTATGCCCATTGTTGCTGAAATTTGGGATCAATAGCAGCAACTCTTTTATTATTATTCATGCAAGGGATTCTTCACCAAGAACACAGCCTCTACTTTTCAGAAAGTCCCTGTGTTTATCAAAGGCAAGAGTTATGGACCACCGTATCTAGGCTCTTTTGAGTAACAATGATATGAATCCTACTGCAAAACTAATGCAGTAGATGTCTGGGAAGTATTTAATCAAAACTATGGTTCTGGGTTTGTAAAAAATGTGTTTAATTTTATTTATTACTTTTCTCCTCATATGAGACACAAGAGGCTCACAATGTGAGTCAAAAGAAAATACAGTGTAAACAATTCATGACACAGAATTGAACAATTATAGTACATTAAATATCAATTTGAAACAGTTTTCAAGGGAAGTTGAAATATAACAATTTTAATAGCTTTTTAACATTTATAATGCACTTTGCATTATAGGAGAATTTTTAGTGCACTTCTCATATGAAGAGGTGTAAAATGCTTTTGTTGTTTTTGCTGGAATACTGTCATTCATTCCACAATATTAAGAACTCAAGTTTGCCATGCCTAGATCAGCTCTTATTCAAGCTCTTTCGGGCTAAATTTGAATGGGGTTGCTGATGTGTTTGCCCTTTTATAATGTGATCAGATTTTAGTTATCTTCTTTTTCTTGTTTCATGTCTATCAATCCTTTATCTTTAAATGTTTCTCTCTAATGTTCCTTCTTTGGGGCTGAAATCATTGCCCATCCTGCCACCCCACTGCTCTGATCCACACAATATCAGGTAGTCTGTTTGTGACTCCAGCTGCTGCAGCATACCTTTTGTGTTTTCAATTTAAAGCTTCGAAAGCTCACATTAACGTGGAACGAAATATACCACTCATGTGTTTGGGAAGCAGATTTTTCCTCATAAAACCTTTGATAGTTTAGCCATCTGCTCAGAGTGAAAGAGGCTCATAAAAGGGGCCCAAATAAGGTTAAAGGTCATTTGCTGCATGGGTCAAGGGGGGAACAGCAAAGGTTGTGTGTAGTGGACTTTACTAAAAACTTGTCAGGAAGGTTTCTTTGACAAATTATGGCACATTCCATGGCTTTTGGGGAAAAAGTATTTGATTACAGTGGGCTAGGATGTTGTTGATATTTGCAAAGATTGAAAGAAGATGCACGTTTGTGTGTATTTTTATATCGAAGTGTCCATATTCAATTACAAATGTATCAGTATAATTAAATACTTGTACACAAGAGACATTTTATTTTGGAGAATTTTGCTCACCAATTCAGCAAGTTATGTTATGCAGAAAGCACATAGGGATTGACCTTTGATCCTGACCATTTTTTAAAAGCACTGAATGAACATGTTCTTAACAACTCCACCTCCCCCCTTCCTTATTTTGAAAGTTCAGCTCCTATTATGACCCCGATGATCTGACTATATTTACTATTTCATCCAGAAATGGCTGCGCCTAGCAACCTAATGAAATGAGGTATTTATTTAGTATGACATTACTGCACTGTCGCTATTGATGCATCATGGTACTCATCAGATGTAAAGAAGAGAGAAAAGAGAAAAAAACACAACTTCAAGGAGAAATTGTTTCCTTCTGTACAATAGGCAATGAAACATTCTGACTTTGTCTTAACATCTTTGTGCTTGGGATGCAACCTTTCATATATTCATTTGGGAGGGGGAATCATACTCAGGGTTCTCTTTTGGGGTTTGGATGGTTTAATATTGTATCTGTATTTATTGCTGTATCAGGCATTGAATGTTTGCCTTTTTGAGTTGGAATCTGCCCTGAGTCCCCTTGGAGAGATAGGGCAGAATATAAATAAAGTTTTATTTATTTTTATAAGTTGTCTGCTTCAAAGAAATTCAAAGAGTTCAATGGGAATGGTTCATAAAAGTAAACACAAGATTACTAGGACATACTCCCAAATATGTATGCAATCTAATGCATATTGAATTCTTTAATAGGCTTGTAAAGCAATACAATAATCTTGTACAATGAAATTAGCCTGCATTGAAGAAGCCTTTAATACTATCGGATCCAATTTAGTATTTTTAAAAACCCATGCAACATGATTGTGGTGTAAAACATAGGAAAGAAGAAATGGGACCATACATTGTGCTCTTCTGTTCCTTTTGAGAATATAGTTAGCTTATTTTAATTTTAACCCAGATGTTTTTGGCATTCAACTCCCAGAAATCCTAACAGCTGGTAAACTGGCTGGGATTTCTGGGAGTTGTAGGCCAAAAACAACTGGGGACCACAGGTTAAGAACCACTGTGTTACATGGATGAAAAGCCACATGTATTTAAAAGATCTGAATTCATATCCCACCGTCGGTGTGATTTCATGGTGACATCCACCAGGTCTCAGTCTTCATCCTCTTTTTCACAATAACAATTTTTATTCAAGAAAGATACAAAATAAAACAAAGAAACAAGCATTTTAGATGTATAGAATTACCAAAGCCACACAACTACATACTGCCCATTACAACTAAACAACTATTTAAAAAATACTACAAACTTCCCAGTGTCCATCTGATGGTTATTAATCAACTCCCTTTAAACAATAATGTGATCATCCTTCTATTTTGGCAACATTCCACTAATTCATCAATCCTACAGCTGATAAATGCCCCCATCATTGTTGTGAATTAAACTTAATCTTTTTAAAAAGTTAGTGAAAGATTACACCTTAAAGAGCATAGTCAATTGTTCCATCTTGGCTATTTCACAGATCTTCATAAGCCATTCTGCTTTCTAACTGATTCCTTCCATCTCTGGGCATATATAATTCTTGCAGCAGTTATCATATATTGTAGCATTTTCTCAAATTTTCTTTTGAAATGATAGTCAACAAGTTCAGTAGCTCAGCGGTTTAATCTGCTGCGCTATCAGGGACTCCTTGTATATGATAGCATCCATTTAAAATGTTTGGGAAAATAACATAATATAGGAAATGATTTTTCAATTTTAAAAGTGTTATAGAAAGTTATATGCCAGCTTTAGTGTTGAGTGTAGGATTTATTGTAACAAAATATTAGGCAATGTCCATGGTCTAGTTATGATCCATAATTGTCTCTCAGGTTCTTTGGTTACATTTTTATGTCATAACCCAATATCTGGATCACCATCTGATCTATTGCTGAGAAGAAAATCTAGGTGAACTTCAATGGAGGGTGGACAATTATGGTGATCCAGATGTTGGTTGCAACTTTATTGGGCCTCACTTTGGGCTCTGTGTGCTAGGTGTGCCATAGTTGTTCAGGGCTTCCCAGTCTAGATAGCTGTTTTCTTGTTATTATATATTTAATCCTTAAAATTCTCCCAATGTATTAGGCTCAGTAAAATATCCTAATGTAGTAAATCCCATAGGTCCATAACATACGCAGAAGAAGATTCTTTGCCTTTATCCACAACACTTCAAATTGAGCTGGGCAACCCTTTCTCAACATCTGTTGCTCTATTATAATATTAAGAGATTTGGGTACAATTATTTCCTACCCTTGTATCCATGTGTTGAAAGAGTCTCACTAGGCACAATATTACTAATTAAGCTTAATATATTCAGGTTTATATTCCATTAAACTGTATTCCCAGTTGAGAAAGGTTGCATTAAGAGTTGTTACATCTGTCCACATTGATCTCCCCTTATCCTTTTCTCCTCCCTTTGTTGTTCCTTTCATTGTCTATTTTAGATAGTCATTGTTTCCTTATTTATTCACTCAAGCGCCCAACTGTCCCACTAAAATCAGTGGAATGTGTAAGTGCTTAACTTGGCAGTCATCCTGTTGCTGTTGCTGACAGTCGCATCAACAAGCAACCCACATGTGTGAATGAGCCATTACAGATCAGCTACCACAGGTGGAATTTCCATATCTGCTCAGTCCACAAAACTATTTTTGCCAATTGGCTTGATTCACAGATTTAGCTGTATGTCAAATGTAGAATGGAAAAATAATAAATAATAAAATTATGCTCCTTTATGTATGTGAGACAGTATCTTCCGTTTCCCATTATAATTTTTATAATGACTATATTTTATAATCTGTATCTGTATTTATCTATAATGTAGACCTACTGTGTCCATGATAGAATCATAGAATAATAGAGTTGGAAGAGACCTCATGGGCCATCCAGTCCAACCCCCTGCCAAGAAGCAGGAAATCGCATTCAAAGCACCCCCGTCACAAATACCAAATACCAAAAACCTTGGATGATCATGTCCTTCCTATATTAAATGACGGCAACATGAATATGCATGCCACAGGATGCCTGCATCTATATTGCCGCCATTTATTTATATGGGGCATGTTGATGTGTAATTTCTGGAAATTATAGATCTGGGTCCTGTGGATCTGCAAGGGCTCACTGCATCTATATCTAGATTTTTATAATCTATATCTATCTCCAGAAAGACTGAGCTGAGATGCAACTATTCCCAAGTGAGATGCAATGAACTATGATTGCTGGATTGCAATTTAGGAAATCCAGGTTCAAATCCCGAACTGGGATGGTGAAATTCACTGAGTGATCTTGGGACAATCAGTCTCTCTCAGCATAACCAATTGTACAGCATGAATCCTTATCCTTATTGTATCCTTATTGTATTGTCGACGGTTTTCATGGCCGGAATCACTAGGTTGCTGTGAGTCTTTCAGGCTGTATGGCCATGTTCCAGAAGTTTTCTCTCCTGGCAGGTATCCTCAGAGTTAATGAGGTATGTTGGAAACTAGGCAAGGGAGGTTTATATATCTGTGGAAGGTCCAGGGTGGGAGAAAGAACTCTTCTCTGTTGGAGGCAGGGGTGAATGTTGTAATTAATCATCTTGATAAGCATTTAATGCCCTGTGGTCTCAAGGCCCGGCTTCTTCCTGTCTGGGGGAATCCTTTGTTGGGAGGTGTTAGCTGTCCCTGATTGTTTCATGCCTGGAATTTCTCTGTTTACTCATCTGATTTTAGAGTTTTTTGAATACTGGTAGTCATATTTTGTTCATTTTCATGGTTTCCTCCTTTCTGTAGAAATTGTCCACATGCTTGTGGATTTCAACAGCTTCTCTGTGTAGTCTGACTTGGTGGTAGTTTGTGTGGTCCAGTATTTCTGCATTCTCAAATAATATGTTGTGTCCAGGTTGATTCATCAAATGCTCTGCTATGGCTGACTTCGTGCCTTTCATGTTTCTTGATTTGTGTTTGGGCAATGCTGCCTTTAGTGGTCCCTATGTAGACTTGTCCACAGCTGCATGGTATACAGTAGACTCCTGCAGAGGTGAGAGGATCCCTCTTGTCCACAGCTGAACATAGCATTTGTTGGATTTTCTCAGTGGGTCTGTAGATAGTTTGTAGGTTGTGTTTCTTCATCAGCTTCTCTATGCAGTCAGTAGCTCCCTTGGCATATGGTAAGAACACTTTTTCTCTGGGTGGATCTTTGTCTTTTCTCTCATGGCTTATTGTAAGAATAAAATGTGGAAGGAGGTAGCCACAAAATGCTCCCAAGAGCTCACTGATAGAAAGATGGGATATACATGTAAATTATCATCATCATCCCAACATTCCTTTCCTTTGCAGTTTAGTCATGTTTCAGAAGGAATAAACCCCAAGAACAGAGGGGTCAAGAATAATAAACAATAACTTATTTGTGGATTCATTTGCATGTTTCCCTCATTCTTTGATTAAAGTATCCCCAAGATTTCTTTCTGAAACTATTTGCTTCATTGTACAGTTAAAAAACTGGGGAAAAGTTGGTTACCCAGCACCAATCAATCTCTATTCATTACGCATGAAACCTGATGAATTACCCACTTTGTCATCTGTGGAATATTAGTCGGCTTTGTCATTTTGCTCACTCAATCCGATTTGTAAGTGCTTATTCTTGCACTTCTGACCTTTGGATTGGATTATTGGAATTCTTTGCTGACAGTTCTTCCTGATAAGGTGGTGTATGGGATTCTGTTGATTCTCTCTCAATATTTATACCCTAGCCTCTAAAAATCTCTGTGTGGCACACAATAAGATCAACATGACCAATTAAAAACAACCACAACAGCAATGAACAATTTAACAAGTTAAGATAAAATAGATTAGAGCCTGTTTTAAAACTTTAAAACCATTTAAAACTATGCACATGTGAGAATTAGTTTAGAACCAGGTAGATTGTGAAGGCTTTTGTAAGCCGCCATGTTTTTACTTGACACCAGAATGGCAATAACATAGGAGCCCAACAGATCTCTATGGACTGATAATACGTTGCTCTATTTCAAGAAGAGACAGGTGTAAACACGGCTATGTTTCACTGGCCATAATCCATCCATAGTTCTGCCTAGACATCACCCTATGTAAATGACTAATAAAGGAAAAGTGAAGGAGGAAATACAAGCATTTACACAACAAATGCACAGAGATTATTCTGGTTTGGCAGGGACAGCCCCAGTTAACCCCCTGTCATTTTTCTTAGCTGCTTTTAAAATCTTGGTTTCTTTCTCTGCCTCCTGTTTCCTCCTTTCATCTTGATCTCAGTTGAATTGCTGCAGAATAAGTTCAAAGTCTGAAGTAGTTTTCACACAGGCAATTCAGGAGGAAGAAGAGGAAAGCAGCAGTGCAATTTTTACTCCACTAAATCATGTGCATCTTTTCAAGAATTTCTGTGCCAAAATAGTGATTTTGCAATTTTTTTCATAAAATCATGGAAACACAGAACCATGGGGTTGGAAGGGGCCTCATGGCTCATTGACTCTAACCCCCTGCTCAGTGCAGGATATCCTGCAACAACATCTCTGGCAGGTAGCTTTCCAGCCTCTTTTGTCCACACAAAAGGTATTCACCTTGTAGGGGCTTTGGTCCCAACATACAATGTATATGATTATTCATTTGCAATATGTTTCTCCATGTTTTAAACCATTTCAAAAAAAAAATTCCCTTTTATCCTAAGGTTGTACAGGAAATCTAGACATCCAGGCAGTGTCACTTCCCTGTGCCATTATGGAGAGGAATTGGTGGTGGGCAGAACTGGTTGGGAGCTCCTTCCTAGGTCTTTAAAACTCCCATTATTCCATGGCAGTTTAAGTGGTATAAAATTGCCCCAGGTGTTTTGGCCTACAACTCCCAGAAATCCCAGCTGGTTTACCAGCTGTTAGGATTTCTGGAAGATGAAGGCCAAAACATCTGGGGACCCACAAGTTGAGAACCACTGCCTTAAAGGCATCAGATCTGATCCTACCCACTAGGGCAACAGAGAGGAAACCTGCATCCTCCTCTTTGTGATAGCTCTTCATATATTTAAAGAATGCAATCTTCTCTTCATTAATCTGGATTCACACAGCTGCTTCAACCATTCTTCATATCTTTTTTCTTTACGCCTTGCACCATCCTTTTTTGCTCTTCTTTCAACCTTCTTTCAACAGCCACGCTGCTTCAGAAAGGAAAGGTTAAGATATTTTTTATAACTGAAAAGAAATAGCCCTCACTGCTGTGACAGGAAAACTAATTTAGAAATGTAGTGAGAAGTCATAAAAACAAGGGATTACTTAAATCATTTATTTGTGAGGGCAAGTGTATGAATGTAACTCCCTTTTTTCAGGGTTATGGATGCATGAGACAATGGGAACTTCAAGAAGACAGGAGCTTTAGGATTAACCTCCCTACAAATTTGTGAGTAACCTATTGACCCAGTCAAAGATTTTGTGATGTTTGAAATAGATGTCAACATTTTGCCATCTATTTCAAAATGAAACTAGAAAATAATCACATGCCATTATAACCACTTGTTTGTACTGCACAATCTAGCTAAGCATTAATGACAGAATTCCTTGTGCAACAAAATGGTGCTTCATTCTCCGGTTCTATGATCATTTTTTTAAAACCTCATAGAATCATACAGTTGGAAGAAATCCCAAGGGCCATCCAGTCAAACCTGCAGCCATGTGGGAACACAAGTCAAAGCATTTCCAAAAGATGGTGATCCAGCCTTTCCTTTAAAACCTCCAGAAGAGACTCTGCCCCCTTCCACACAGCTGAATAAAACCCCACATTATCTGCTTTGAACTGGAATATATGGCAATGTGTGCTCAGATAACCCAGTTCAAAGCAGATATTGTGGGATTTTCTGAGATATATGGCTCAGTGGAAGGCCCCTCCATCACCCTGTGATACAGCATATTCTACTCAAAGAGCTCTTACACTAAAGTTCAAGAGTTCTTCCAAATGTTTAAGTGGAATCCCCTTTCCTGCAATTAGACTCTATTGCTCTGTGTCTTAGTCTTGAGAGCAGCAGAACACAAGCTTATACCCTCCTCAATGTGACATCCCTTCAAATATTTAAACATGTATCTCTTGTCCCCTCTCAGAACTTTGGAAACTCACCTCCAACAGAAAGGAGACTAAGACAATTTCAGTTTTTCCTATCCTATACAGCTCAGGCTCATGCTATTTGAGAGACTAGGGACCTCATCATAAGGACTTTAAGAAGCGTTGAGGACCATCTGTCTAGCAAAGGGAATTGTATGTTAGATCCCTAATCATCCCGTTTCAAATTCTGTCTTCCCATCACACATTTCTCTCTTCAGGTTTTTGCCTGTTGTTGCTCACATTAGGAACCGTGACATGGGGAATCCTTTTCTCAGCCCTCTCCATATTACTTTTAAAAAATCAGAGAAAACTTCAGTATCCAAAAGCCAGTAGGTCTATTGCCCTCCCCAAAGAAACTTACAGTAGAGGAGGCAGGACACCATTTTAAACACTCTTCTTTCCATGCGATCCCTTGCTCTTCCCAAAGTCCCCAAAGGAAATCAGCACATTTTAAAAACATTTATTTCAAAAGGACCCACACTGTCTTTAAACCATTTTAGACAACAGAAGGATCATGGAAGGGCACTTCATAAAATGGAGTGTAATGGAGAAATCCACCACTTCCTATGGAGCCTCCATTACCATTAAAGAGAAAATGCAGTGACAGCAAAGTGGTAATGGATGCCCATTCCTCCACATCACTGAAACAATTCAACACAGGTGATTCTATCATATCCCATCATATGTGTTTTTCAGTATTACAGCTGGTTCTGGTCCACGTCAGGCACTCAGAACATGATTACTCACCCATGATCTGAGCTCCCTCCTTTCAGCACGCTTTGGCTCCATTTCAAAGACGAAGAGCAACAGATGACAGCCAGAAGTAATGTAATGTAATGCGCTGCATGCCTCTTTGTCCTTGAAATGGAGATGAAGTGTCATACAATGGAGAAAATGCCACTTGTGATGAGGTCATAGATCTCTGCCTGGCCACTGAGCTCTATAGTAGCTCATTCCGACCAGCATCACAGAAGATGTATAAATATGTGAGGCTATGTATAAATATGTGAGGGGAAGCCATAGGGAGAAGGGAGCAAGATTGTTTTCTGCTGCCCTGCAGACTAGGAAGTGGAACAATGGCTTCAAACTACAGGAAAGGAGATTCCACCTGAACATCAGGAAGAACTTCCTCACAGTGAGGGCTATTCGGCAGTGGAACTCTCTCCCCGGACTGTGGTGGAGGCTCCTTCTTTGGAGACTTTTAAGCAGAGGTTGGATGACCATCTGTCGGGGGTGCTTTGAATGTGATTTCCTGCTTCTTGGCAGGGGGTTGGACTGGGTGGCCCATGAAGTCTCTTCCAACTCTACTATTTTATGATTCTAAGAATAGGTAGGAAAGAGCCTTCTTTGTGGCTATCCTAACACTTTGGAGCTCATTTCCTGTGAAGGATAGAATGTCCTCATCATTGTTCTCCTTCCATTAGCAGACAAAAGCATTTTTATTCAGAGAAGAATTTTAGAATGGAAGGATTTTTTCAAAATCTGTAAATGCTTTATTATTTTAAAGTGTATTGTGTAGAGATATTCTGAACTGAGTTAGCAGAGAGAAGATGGGGCTGGGTCTCGTTCTTTTCTGTAGATTCAAGCAAAAGCCAATTGCTGCAGCTATTCCTATCAGTTTTTCTTCATTAATATATGTAAGCATCTTGACCACACTTTGTGTTGCTTGGCTATCTATGTCCCAGTTTTCTGTGAAATGTTGAGGGGGGGGGGTATAATGGTTGGAGAGGGACATGAACTAATCTGGATGTTTAAACTAATATCTCCACCAATTGAAAAGGCAGGACATTTTGTTGAAAAGACTTCTTGAGTTTCCCTGGAAGCTTGCTAGATTTTTTTTTTTCGTGTCAGGAGCAACCAGAGTTGCTTCTGGAGTGAGAGAATTGGCCGTCTGCAAGGGCATTGCCCAGGGGACGCCCGGATGTTTTTGATGTTTTACCATCCTTGTGGGAGGCTTCTCTCATGTCCCCGCATGGAGCTGGAGCTGATAGAGGGAGCTCATTCGCCCTCTCCCTGGGTGGGATTCGAACCTGACAGCCTTCAGGTCAGCAACCCAACCTTCAAGTCACAAGGCTTTTATCCCCATGGCCATTGGAGGCTGCTTAGCTTGCTAGATAATCCCCGTAGATACTCCTGTTGGTCTTTCTTTGACTGACAACTGGTCTCTGGATAGTTTATTCCTCCCCGCCGCCCCCCAAAATTACCACAACCCTATTCAAAATCAATCTCCTGCTTTGGATAAAAAGAAAGGAATACTAAGAGATCTGCAAGTGGATGTCCTAGGTTCACATATGATTTGGTCTTGCCATCTCATCAGACGGCTGGCGGCAGAAGTCAACAGCAATCCGCTTTGCTGTGAGGCATGGGGAATCCAGTGCCCTACACCTCGCATTACTGGGAGAGCGATCACATGGAGGGAAGTGTGAAGTGTGTGTGGTGTGCGAGGCTTCCCCCCCCCCCCCCCCCCATAGATTGGGCAACATGGGAAGCCTCCCATGTTGCCAGGCGGCAGCATGCCTGTTCTGCCTCTCTGCACCGACGGAGCCAGCACAACATTGTTTGATGGGAGCCAGCCAGCTCTATGAATGATCGGGGCTAGATTGACGTTTGCTGCAGAATCTAGCCCTGGATGATGAGGTCGTAAATCTATAGAGGTATCCTATAATGGATTGTACTTGCAGATACGTGTTTGGGTTATGTTCCAGTGTACTGAGCAGTATCCCCATGTGATAACCAGACTGGAGCCGTGATTAGAAATTAGGTCTCTTCCCTGGTTAACATTCAATCTTTTAACTCATTAATTGATTAAGATTTGTTGACTTGGGAAGTACGTAGCTCTGCAAGCAGAACTTACCCAAACATGTTATTAGAAGCTGCTATTTTATTTTGTTTACCTAATGTTACACAATGGGAATTCTATATTTTACTACACTTTACAGAATAAAAGAATAGTATTATATTTGGACATACCCACTTAAAGTAGGTAGTCCGCTGTGGTCAGCCTTGGAGTCTTAATTTCCCCATTTAAATGGACAATCCTTAGTTCTCATTTTAATAAAAAAAGGCTTGATGTTTTGACGACAATTTTTGCACTTAAAATTGTTTGGCAAACATTGCCTCATGAACTGAAACGTGTCCTCTACACTCATGCCGAATTTGATTTTATGAGGGAAATTCAGATTTAAAAATAGATTAAGGAACATTTTTATGAAAGATGTGGGCCAATAACAATATTATTACTCTGTTGCACCAAAAGTATGCACCTTAATAATATGCCAATACAGTCATAATACTTATGAGAGTTTTCCGGATTGTATGGCCATGTTCCAGAAGCATTTTATTTTTATGTTTGTGAGAACCAATTCCAAATTCTCATAACTTTCTTTGGGATGTACAAATATATATTTATGTTCCAGTAATTTTTAAAGATGAAGAGTAAGAGTTTAGCAAAATCGAAATCTCTTGCTGATAAGATGAATAAATAGCTGTCTTGACTTTCTATATCATGCTCAAATATTAGGATCAGAATTACTGGGGAAATCTTCCAGTGTTTCCGATAAAAGCAGAACTAGAATTTCTGGGTCATGACAAACTGTCAGCCAGATAGAAGATTTTGATAGAATACTATCTTCTTTTTAAAAAAGTGAATCACCTTTAACATCTCAAGAGCAGTTGATGTTTTGGCTCCTTCCATGTCTTTGGCACACAAAATCTGAATGCTTTTTGCCTGTAGACCACTTCCTTAAATATGCACATAAAACAAACTTTGTGTGAAGTATATGGTTTGGCTTCACGGTTTGACTCCAAAGTAGGCATGGTACACTTTTCTAATAAAAGATGTTACATTTCTTTGATGTTTCTGGATCACAAATTCCCCATAAATGTAACAAAAGTTTTCTGGACTGTTGACACATGGTTCACAACTCAATGCAGAATTCAGATCACAAGTCATGAATGTATCCTGAAAAAAAAAATAGAAAAGGGGCTAAAATCTTCTAAAAGACTTTCAAAACACATTAATTTTCTAATGAATTTCCTAATATAAAACACAAAAATCTGTTCAAAATACTAAAATAAACCATGTAGGAACATACACACCTGGACTTAATTAAAACTGAATAACAACTGTATTCATTAAAAATATATAATTTGCTTAAAACTGTGTGTGGCATGACATTTTATTTGTGCTTTTCACACTCAGCACCCCCAAATATATTAAAAACAGCTACAATATTGAAAATCATTTTGATTATACTTTTATATTTTTCTTTTGTTATACGTTAATATTATTTTATCCAACTGATCCCTTTTGAATGTAAATAAAATGGAATGCAATAAATTAAAAATAAAGGAATATACAAAAATTGGATTCTGAAACAATTTTATTTACATCTGTCACTCACCAAATGAATAATAACATTAATATTGTATTCTAAGCAGATATATTCAATATTCCTTGGGCTTCTTTTATAATTTTTTAAAAATGTTATTGGATTTCAAAAGTACTAAAGGGATTCTTCCCACCTTTTAATATTTATCCAGGAATACATACTAAATATAAAAAAAATCTGGATAGATACAAAGGGAGAAAGGTTTATGTGAACCTTATATAGGCTTGAAAACATTTGTAATATCAGCCTTTCCAGTAATACTTTATATTGGAAAAAGCAAATAGTCATCTTAAACATACATACCATTTTGTGACACACTAAATCCAACATCAAAAGGAGCCTTATCTTCAAAAGCCAACAAATATGTTAACAAGTTAAAGCTTAAAATACAAAGAACTGACTTTACACTTTAGTTCTAAGGCAGATTAAAAAAAGATTCAGTCTCTCACAGTCCCAGTTAATAAAACAGATGCTCCGATGAATGTCCGGAGCACAGCTGGGCTGAGGTAATAATTGGCCCTGAATGACTTGGGACTAAATTTATGCAATCCATATCCTAAAGAAAGCCTCTGCTTGAAATGCTTTCCCCCCTTTTCCTACATGCGCATGCACAATTTCAGTTTTTTTCCTCTTTCCAAACATTGAAAGAGGGCCAAGGAGTGTCCTGTAATCTTTAAAAATATCACTTTAAAATGTTAGAAATTGAAAGAACACATGGATATTGGCAGGACTTTTGCATTGTTAAGGGGCAGGATTGTCTGCAAAAGGGAACCTATTCCAAAATTTACTGCTAATTCCTGTGGATCTGCATCATAATGGATCAGCCAGATCCCTATTTACAAAAGAAGGATGTGCCATAAGAACAAACAGTACATAGTCTCCCCTTAGAAGACATTGGGGGGATTCGCCAACTTGCCGAACAATTATCAAGGGACAAAATATGATGACGATTTTCCAAAACATGTTTAGTGTTGCAAATTTTCCCGGGTCCAAATTTCTTTTATTGGGGGCAAGCTGTTCATATGTGGAGAACCGGTTTTAGTGTATGCTGACTAATAATGACCCCTTTCCAGCCCTCCAAAAGAGGTCAGGGAGGGGGACCGAAAGGGAGTGGGGAATAAATTTGACACAAAGAAATTAAGCCTGCCATAATGTCTGTGTTTCATGTTAACAGCCCTCTCTATCCTGCTGTGTTGGCCATAATACTCTATCACAAGTACTGTCAGGGGCCCATGCTGAGCAGCTAATTAAAACAATTACAAAGACAAAGGAGGTATCGATGGCATTCCAAGCTGCAAACAAAGAGATAAAGATAAAGAAAGAAATTATCAATGGTTGATCTCTTCGGTCCCCTGCTTTTGAAGTGGGGGGACAGCTTTTGCCCCAGAAATGGAAAGAGATGAACTCATATTTAATAGCAATGTGGGGATTACGTTGGGACTGGCCACATTTCTGGGAAAAAAACCAAGCATACAGAAATGAAAGATCCAGGACTACATTGAGTGTCATTTTTGGAAAATCATATCAAAGGATGCATACACTGCAGAGTAAAGAAGGTTATTTTGTAATTCATTGCAGGACCCAAAAAAACAAACAAACCCCTGTTTGCTATGGGTAGTTTTTCAAAACTAATTCTCTACAGTCTGCAACAAGCTGCTAGCCTGTGGTAGAAAACACATGCTTCCTCTATCTTGTTGATGTTTCCATATCCGCAACAAAACACAAAGCAGAAACTTGAGGCAACACTTTTAAACATGTTAAAAGGCACAAAGAAATCCAGTTGCCCCCTTGAAACTAACTAGGAAGAAGACATTTCTAATCTGTATTGCTGGGAGTTTTCTGGGCTATATGGCCATGTTCTAGAAGCATTCTCTCCTGATGTTTTACCCACATCTTTGGCAAGTATCCTCAGAGGTTGTAAGGTCTGTTGGAAACTAGGCAAGTGGTGTTTATATATCTGTGGAACGTCTTGGGTGGGAGAAAGAACTCTTGTCTGTTGGAGGCAAGTGTGAATGTTGCAATTGGCCACCTTGATTAGCATTAAATGGCCTTTCCGCTTCAAAGCCTGGCTGCTTCCTGCCTGGGGCTAATTTGCATCTGATGAAATGGACTGTATCCAAAAAAAGCTTGGGTTAGAAATATCTTCCTTCTGACTATTAAAGATGAATAATGGAGAAAGGATGAGTTTGCTTTTGCCTGAGTCTACTGGAAAGAGATTGCTCCCTTCTCTCCTTTCCCTCTGCAAAGTTAACTGACTGTGAACTACTTTTGCTCTTTGAACTCAGTTTGTATTACTTGAAGCAACCAGAGCACAAAGGAGGAAAGTGGGAGGAAGAGGGACATTCTAAAAGCAGCTGGAAAAGTGGGATAACAGAGGAATAATCAGGAGTGTCTCTACCAAACTGGATAGCTGGAGGGGGTGATTTAAATGATGGAAAAGTAGTCTCTGTGAATCCTACTACCGTGATAGTGATGTCACACCAATGGACCTAATAACAGGAAGGCAAGGGGGCTCAACACCTCCCCCCCCCAAATTCAGTTGGGTACTGAACTCTTCTGAAAATGATCAGGCCAAACAGAGCCTCCAAGTCACCTATGTAGTTATGCCTCCTCAAGAATTATCAGTCAAATGTGTACCAGATGACCATTATTTTGCAATTGCAGGTAGAACTGAGAATGACATATTTATTTTCTGGTGGATTAATGTACACAAACTTTGCTTCATGCACAACAGGATTAAAGGTTTTGTACAAAATTACCTTCAGGCTATGTCTGTTAGGTATATATCAAACATAAATACATTTTGTGTTCAGACCTGGGTCCCATCTAGAAGTTTTTTTTCATTATACACCTGAAAATATTCACAAATCCAATAGAAAAATAAATAAAAAATTCCACAGTCATAGAATGATTGTGGGCCATCCTGTCCAACCCCCTGCCAAGAAGCATTCAAAGCACCTCCGACAGATGGTCATCCAGCTTATGTTTAAAAGCGTCCAAAGAAGGAGCCTCCACCACACTCTACTTATTTATAAGAGGTTACTTGCCCTCCTATTTTATTGGTAGTGCATAAAACATTACTACATGGAAATAAAGGGTCTCTGTGATTCCTGAACATAAGCAAAGATTACTTGCAGATCAATGTTCTTTATTAAATGTTCAACACAAAGGCCTAAATCCTGTTGTTAGTACCACCTAGATTTTGGCCATTGAATCAACTGAATAAGGTTACATGGTGAGTTTCTATTCAATAATTGATTCAATAGATCTTCTCCAATTGGGAGTAATCAACAGAATTCCAGTCTAAGACCCCTTCTACACTGTCAGATAATCCAAGTTATCAAAGCAGAAAATCCCACATTATCTGCTTTGAACCAGATTATATGGTAGTGTGGACTCAGATAACCCAGTTCAAAGCAGATATTGTGGATGATCTACCTTGCTATTCTGGGTTATATGGCAGTCTACACTGCCATATAATTCAGCTCAAAACAAATAACTTGGATTTTATACATCTGTGTAGAAGGGGGCTCTGAAACACCTGAGAAAAAAAACTGGACTAAAATATTTTATCCGCCCTCAGATTTTCAAGTTATTTTGTCACCTGAAGCAGAAAATGTCAAAAGTACCTTTCACCATCCCTGTCTTTAAAACATACAATCATAATAAATTAAATATGAATAGTTTTCTGCTGTTTTTGCTATTTCAAGTGGCCACTTTGCTGCACCTTCCTGTAAAAGGGCTGTCCCTTCCTAGAGAACTATGGAGAAGACTTTACCATACAAGTAAATAAACAGTTTGATCCAGTTTAAACAGCTTCTTATATAAGCCACAGTCCAGTATTTAAGAAAAATGCATGGTATTTGTTTCTGGACTTCATTGTTGTTATTTTCAGAATAATCTTTTATTAATTAAAAGCTCCATAGAAGAGCAATTAGATAAAAGCATACTACAAAGACAATACACAAAACTACCAAATAGATCTAAAACAAAAGAAAGTGAACATATCACATAACACAAAACTAAACCTAAGTTACCTAAATGTAGTGCAGAAACTAAGATTAATTTTAAAAAGGAACAGAAAAATGACTTCTGTTTTAAATTTTACAATACCACTTGACTCTGCTGAATCTAAAAATTACACTTTTACCTCATACTATTTTTCCAACAATCATCAAGTCATGACTGGCTGTTGTTGTTGTGCTTTTCTTCCAAAGAATGCAACATATGGTGTGTATTTTATCTTTTTTTTTAAAAAAAGGTCTTTGAGAATTGCATTATGCTGACTTTACATATATTGTAGAAGGTGAGTAGCTGGGTCACTGATTTTGCTTGATGGTTGAACAGAAATCTGAGTCCAGATCTCCCTTTTCTCCTCCATCTAGTTAAGAAAGTGTGTATGCATGAAGGTGTGTGAATTCCCCCTCCCCACGTTTTGAATTGATAACATACACATTGTTTTCCCAAATACCGTGCATTTTAAAGATCATTTTAAAGATCAGATGGATTCTCTTGCAAATTATGCCCATTTTAAATCAGAAGTTAAATCTGATAACAGCATGTCTCTGTTGCCTTGTGGTGGGAACAATTTAGTAGAAACTTTTTCCAGTTCACTTGAGCTACAGTAACTTGAACATGTCTCAGGGAATTGTAGATTGCCTCCCAAAATGGTAAACTGGAGTAATTCTCGAGTTTTGGTTTATAGAACTAAGACCCCTTCTACACTACCATGTAAAATCCAGATTATCTGCTTTGTACTTGATTATATGGCAATGTAGACTCATATAATCCAGTTCAAAGCAGACAATATGGATTATTTGTATTTATAATCTGAATTATATGGCAGTGTAGAAGAGGCCTATATGTGAATGTGCATCATTCTGAGGATAGTGACTTGCACGTTTGAAAAAATGTGTTTTAATGTGAGATCAAAATGGAATTGCAAGGTGTTTTCAATACTGCAACAAACATAGTTCAATGTATACATAATGTTATACATATATGTATTCTTAAGTTAAATGTTTTTTAAAAATTCATGAATTGTCAATTTTGTCTTTAAAAGGTATTAGAGACGATGTTTTGAATCCCCATTTTCTTTTTCAGTATACTACAGTCATAGTCTTATCACCTCTATTATCTGCAGAGATCTCTTTTAGAATGACATAATAGCATAGGATTGAATGGAGAAGAATGTGTTTGTTGAATTAATCAGTGTAAACTAAACAAGAGAGCTATCATGAACCAGGTGGACCAGATCTGTAAATGGACTTTGAATTTCAGTCAGTTGTGCTGTTAATTATCTCTGTGCACAAATAAGACCCCTATAAGCCTAGAAACAACTATGAAAAAAACCAACTGTCTGTCCCATGGATGAAAATGGCTAAGGCTGTAACTAGATGTACAGTTTTCTGTCATTTTAAGATCCATGCACACAGTGCAAAATAACTACTCAAAAAGCATGGATAGCATTAGAGATAGGAAACATTATTGGCCAAGTTTTCTCAAGAATTGTGGCAGTTGTAGTGCAAAATGGAAATTTTATTAGCATTGGACAGGATTATGTTGTAATATCGAGAAGGTCATTGCGAAAAGACATGACACCCACAGTATGTTGCCTATAAACATGTAACTAAAATTGTGCATAAAGAAGATTTCACATATTGGGAAATCAGGAACTGCTAAAACTGTCTGCAAGTTGAATAAACAGGTAATGATTTGCATGGAAATGCCTAAGGGGGTCTCTATATTGTTTTGCAGGAATATTAGCAAGCATGACCTCTCCCTTTCCCATAAAACCTGTTGCACCTGATTGAGGGCCAATTCTTAATTATTATTTTTGCATAAACTGTCCTGATCCCCAGCAGGAGGAAAAAAACCTGTAAGAATTCAGCTTTCTGATTTGATACCACTTTAGCTGGAAACTGCCTTGAGATTTTGCATTGCTTGTTCTGAATGACCTTAAATGGAAGGTAGGACCAGAGTTCAGAAAGTTCATTTTTTTAAAAAAGCTATATACATTTTCACATTCTTAAATTTGAGTTACTAGCTATTTTCCAAGGAACTGAAAGAGGTTTGTGATTACCATAATTACAATTTCAAAGGAATTCCCATTAATTAACAACAATGTTTGGTTACTTTTAGAAATCAGATGCTGTTAGCCTATGATGCAAAACATGTTTTCTTCCTGTCCAACACAGTGTTACTTCAATGCTACAGACATTATTATTATTATTATTATTATTATTATTATTATTATTATTATTATTATTAATAATAATACCCTGCTTTTCTCCCTCATGGGACCCAAAGCAGCTTACATCTTAAAAATCAAACAAACAACAGACCAAATACATAATATACAACTTAAGTCAATTCTTCTCCTGACCCTTTTTTTTTGTTTTCTAAATGGTATTTAAATGCTTTAATTACCACAATTATAGAAATTTGGAGAATAAAGGGAAATGTAATTGGGGAGGGGGGGGCAAAATTACTATTTGGGTGGGAAAACCCTTATTTTGTCCTCCTAGCTTACATCCCCAACTTAGATCAGAAAAGGAATTACATTATCTTTCATTAAATTGTATTGTAGCAGAATTCAGTTATATATGAGTTACTGGGGAAAATGCTTAATTACAAAGTTATAGATTTCTTTTCCTCCCCATTCATGGGAATTTCACAGCATTTATTTGAAATATGCCATCTAGGGTCCCTCTCGCTCTCCCCCCTCTCTTTCTCCCTCTCTTTCACAAACACACTGGACAGTAAAACAATAAACATCAGAAATTCCACTTCCAAAATGCTGAACACAAAAACTGATTACAATCAAAGTGGGAGGATGGGTGTCATTGTATTCATTTCCTGCTTGTGGACTTCCTCTGGGCAATTGGTTGGCCATGGTGTGAACATCACGTTTGATTAGATAAGCCTTCAGTCTGATCCAGCATGGCTCTTTTTATGTTCTTAATACCATCTGCATGACCGTAAAGAAGGAACACAGCTCAAGAGAGGGCCATGGAAAATAAAGGAAACTTGGCAGCTCTCTTGTAGGCCTGACGTGATAGGGCTTGACAGAATCCAATCCTTTCCAGAGATGAGAGAAAATGGCAGCTGGAGAGAGAGTGTCCCTGGCTATAGGGTGGTGAAATCAGTTCAGGGTCTCATCTGAATTGTACAGGAGCTATCCAAGGTGCTGAACCCTATCCTCAAAATGGGTTCAGTACCTTTGAAGTTCAGAATGAACCTCAAAGCAAGTTTGCCCCTCCTCGGGCATTAAAACTCCCAGCCACCATTGCTAGATAAAAGCTCTTCATATGCTTGTCCACAATTGTAATGGGATTGGGATTGGAAAGGGGAGCAGTTCCTTTGGCTTTGGACCAGAATAACTTGCAAGCTGGGGCTCTGGAATAAAAAGAGTGGATTGCACTTGCCAGGCAGGCAGTATCCTGTGATGATTATGATCACACATGCATGAAATCTTAGTGTGCAGTGATCAAGTTCTAGTGAGATCCCTGTACATGAAAAAGGCTGTTCAATTATTAAGTAATCAGTATTTCATCACCTAGAAATCACTGACAGAGATAACACGTGAGTTACTGGTATCTAATGTTTTTAAGTTGCAAGAGTGTAGATTTTCATGAAATAAACGAAATAATTATTAATAGAAAGAGCAGTTCAGCAATGAAACCAATTGTTCTAAATTCTTCTGGAACAGCCCAGAAAACCCCACAGCAACCCAATGAAACCAATTGCTTAAAGAGTTGCTGCGGTCTCCTCTGGATGTTTTCAGAAAGAGATTGGATAGCTACTTGCTGAAAGTCCAGCACAGTTAAAGGAGTTCGACATGATGTCCTTTGAGGCCCCTTACAACTACATGAACCTATCAGATAACTTTATTTTTTTTACCCTATCCTCCATCTCCCCGAAGGGACTCGGGGCGGCTTACATCAGGGTGAACCCAGTCAAATAGTTACAATAAACACAATGAAATTAATAGACAATAGCATAAAACAGAATAAAACAACAGCATTATAACAAAATATAAGAGCAATCATTGAACCAACCAATAAACATGAAATAACAATCAGTTCCTGGACACGGGTGGATGGACTGGTGCAAATCAGTTTTGAGGATAGGGATGATGGATGAATTAGGGATGGAGGGCAATGTAAAATGGAGCATAATATCTTTAGGAAGAGAACAGTAGTAAAGCGTGAGGATGAGATTTTATGTCCTACTTGGGGCCAAGTTATCTGGGGGATTGTCTAATCAAAAGCACAGCAGAACATCCATGTTTTTAGATCTTTACAGAAGATGGACAAAGTGGGTGCGAGCCTAATCTTCCTGGGAAGGGAGTTCCAGAGCCGGGGGGGCCACCGCTGAGAAGGCCCTCTCTCTCGCCCCCCACCAACTGCGTCTGTGACGGGGATGGGAGTGAGAGAAGAGCCTCCTCAAAAGATCTTCGAGATTGTGAAGATTCATAAGGGAAGATGCAGTTGTGAAGATAAGCAGGTCCCAAACCCCTTTTCATGTTTAGAATGGCCATTTGGAGAAATAAAGAAATTCTGGAAATGAAGTGCTGGATAAATAAGATCCTAGAAATAATGAACATGGACAAATTGGCGTATCTGCTAGTGAACAGTCAAGGTTGTCCAAGACAGGAAATGGACTGGGAAATGATTAAAAATTATTCAAAAGAGGAAAAAAATTAGGATCTTAATTTGAAATCTAAGAATACTAGATTAAGTACTAAACCTCACAACAGGAGAATAGGAATGATCTGGGATACCAGGATAAATTTGAGAACTTATGAAAAAAAGGAAAAAAAAGGAAACTTAAGGACATCATGCAATAGTTGGAAGTCTATTTTACATTTTAAGTGTTTTTTTTCTTTTTGCCTTGTTTTTTGTTCATTCTTTGTTTAGTTTTTTTCTTTTTTTCTTTTTTCTCAGTTTTGCAATTTATTTTATTATATGTTTATGTTGAAAATAGATTGGAAAAGCACTAATAATTAAAAAAAAAGAATGGCCATTTCACAGGTTTTGCAGGATGACTGCTGTTATAGTAAGTTTAAATAGAACAGCATCATAGCTATTCATGCCGAAGTCTCTCTGTCCTTTGTCAACATCTCTTCTATTACTATTGGCTGGTATGAAGTTGCATCTTCTTAAGTGGATGGGAATTACATGTGTGGGAATGTATCATGTCTGTATCCAGTAGAGGACTGTGGTTGCATAACTATTTAGCACAGCCAGCAAAGTGACCAGTGCACAATGGGGACAATGCAAACGACATTGGTACATGATACTCCTATTGATGTGCTCTAGTTTCACAATAGCTTTCTTAGTGGCAATATCATTCAGTTGACTCTCTGAGAAGACCCCCTCCCTTCCCGCCCGGCGAGCCATGTATTTTGGCCCAGCTGTATCTGTGTAGGATACCATTGGTGTCTTTCAATGATCAATACTGGTACACAATGTCTTGATCACAGAGCACAACAAAGACATGCAGCTGTGGCATTAGGGCATAGGCAACAGGAGGAGGGAGAGCAGAAAGGCACCTGTCCAACAAGTAAGGGGACAGCTGTTACTACCACAGGTAGCCTATTTGGGCAAACATACTTCCAGCATGAGGATATCCAATCTGAAGGAGTTTGAGTTACATAATCATTTGAGTCTAATGCACCGCTAGAAAATTCACCCACATGAGCCTTAGTGAATTGAATGAAAAATATGTAGGAGAACTCCTCGATGAACAATACCCAAGAGATTTTTAAAGGAAACATTTGCATTATTTACTGCTTTAAATTCCCATAAGGCCTTTAAAAAAGGTGTTCAGAGAAAGATGGGATTATTCATATAGCTCTTTTCTCCAGTTCCTTTTATTGCCTGTAAACATCAAAATCTACTAAAGACTATTAAACACTGAGTCATGATATCCTTTATGCGTCGTATTCAGCAGCGCATATTATAGACAGCAGTGATAAGAATGTTTCCTGTCACACTCCTGGACGTTAAAAAAGTCCTGTATTAAATATTCATTAGTATTAATGCATAAATTGGCACTGACAATATTACAGGGGTGATTTTTTACCTTCAGAACTCTAATATTTATGGGACAAATACCTGCAGTTTCATTTATTCACTTCTGACAAAATATGGTCTCTATAGGCATTTCCGAGATCTTCCAGCACAACTCTGGTATTCTTTGGCCAGGGGTCCTTCACTTCAATAGGGTATCACTATAATCCATATCCATATGAAGTCTGAGGATATAGAGCCACAGATAGGGGAGTTGTTCTGTATTAAGCAATGTAAACTGGAACAAATGGCCAGTCTCCATTTGAAACAACAACTAGTCTGGCTGCAGCTTGGAGAAATGTTCTTACTTTGAGTGAAACCTACTGATTTTGTGAGTCAGCAGATAGCAGATGACAGAGAAATATGACTGTCCTTATAAAAGCAAAATTGAAGATTAGATTTTGAACTGAGGTCAGTTAGAGATGTTTACCTTTTTGATCCATGAGAAGAAAAAAAAGATAGGATTGTATTTTGTATACGCTCCTGAGCCCCTCCCCAAACTTGATGGAAATGTTGTTCATTGATCTCTGATCACCAGCAGAAATTAGTAGCAATTATTTAACTATTTTGCTTTCATGATTGCTATTTAGTTATGATTCTGACAATATTGCCATGACTGTAACTCTCTCCCCTCTTATGAAACATCAGCTCCATGGGGAGAAGGTGATGCATTCTGCTGGGGGTCAGAGCATGGGTGAACGGCATTTCCGTCAAGCTTGGAGATGGGGTCAGGCCAGGAGAGGTTACTTAGTTAAGTAGAGTTAATCTTTGTAGCTGATAGAGAATGCAAGCCAATAGCCACAGGTAGGCAGGAAGCTTTTCAGCACCAACTGATACATCACAAAAGTGTGTATGTTTTCTTGAAATCTTCATATTGATAAGAGAGTGGTATAGCTTTTTTCATACATTTTTCATACATAAACCTCTGTGTTTGAATATTCATGTCATCCTTGAAGGATTTCCTTGCCTTTGGGGGGTTGGAGTTGACAGGAGGAAAGGGGAGGTACAGCAGACTCTCAAGCAACCAGAACTCTCAAGCAACCGGGGAAAAATAAAAGAAATAATACTGCATTCACAAAGCTGTTTTTATGTACAATGAAATTGTGTCACATTAAGTTAGGATTGTTTTTATTTGCTTTTAATTACTGTATTTCAATATTAATGTCAAGTCAATACAGAGTTTATGGTATAGTATGGGCTATAGTGTTTATTATGCCTGTTTTAATAGTAAGTCTCAAGCAACTAGAAACTACATTTATCCAGCACTTACCAATCCCTATGGGTGCCAATTAACTGAGAATCTACTGTACTTTTGAACAAGTGAGAAACATAATCAGAAACTGAAGTGGTATAGTCATTTCAGCAGGTTATGTCATTTTGTCAGTTGGTTGAATGGGCCCCTTAAAAAAAAGCTGTATGTGTGAGAAACCTTGATTGTAATGTACCATCTTGTTCTCAATGAATTTCTTTTATAGAGAAAATCCAAGAAGCAAATAAACAGTTGTGGGTGGTAGCCATATGGAGTACAGATTTGCACATCAATTTTCTCACTATAACCACACAATGGCTAATTCTGTACAAATTATATAATATAAAATTAACTTTCTATGTGTCTATGTGATTTGTTTTCTTGAGTACAATGTTTCTTTAAAGTGCACTTGTGGTAACTGGACACTTGTGTATAGAAACATGAGAAGGTGCCCTTACTATTTTGTCAGACTATCGAACCATTAGCAGTTGTGCACATATACTGCTTGTGTCATCAGGAACTGGTTAGCTACTGTATATAAAGGATGCGGGACTAGACAGGTCAGTGGTCTCATACTGTTGTCTTATATTCTAGAGAAATATCATCTACTTTAACTTGCAATGGTTTTCTGGCATATCAAGCAAAGGATTTACTAGCATTTGCAACTGGATCCTGCTAATTGCAAAGGTTGTGAATTGGACACAGGGATTTGGTGAAATGATGCAAAGTATGTACTCTACCACTGAGGCAGGGTCACTCTCAGTGAAATCTGTGACCACTGAGTGGATTAGCATCCTTGCTTTGATCACTGCTGCCACAGCCATTCATTTGCCTTTTCTTTTGGATCCAAATCCACATCACTGTTGAGGGAAATCTCAGAATGAGTAGTAATTACTGCTTCTTCTACATCATCTTGTTGCAGTTAACTTGCTTGGAGAGGCTAGGAGTTTAGAGAGTAACAGTAAGCAGAAAGGGTATTAGGGTTGGGGGAATTTTAGAAATGAGAATTAGTGTGATGTAGTAGCATAAGTGTTGGAGTAGGACACCAGAAAACTAGGGTTCAAATTCCCACTCAGACATGGAAATCCAATGGGTGACCTTGCACAGGTAATGCTCTCAACTTCACTCTGAAAAAAATCTTTGCAAGAAAACCCCACGATAAGTTCACTTTAGAGTCATCATAAGTTGTAAAAAACTTGAAGGCACACAAGAATAAGTTTTCAATATACTGTAATTAGTTTTCTGGGCTACAGCTCATGAAACACTCCTGCTCAGTGCTGGCCATGGGGGATTCTGGGAATTGTAAGTCAGAAAAAAATGACTCTATCGAAAATATATTGTTCTGTGCCTTCAAATACTTTCCAGATGAACCTATCATGGGGTTTTCTTGGAAACATTTTTTTCCCCCTGGGCTGGAGGACCTCTCATAGCTTACATAATGCTACATGGTCTTTTGCCTGAATGTTTTGAAGATACCAGATCCTATCTAATTACAGGAGATAAACAGGGCTGTCCTAGTTAGCTCTTCGAAGGGAGACCTCCTGGTACCACTGGCTATATTTCAAGAATGCAGAACAAACTTTCCCAAGAAAACTATATGTTAACATCACCATAAATGACTTGAAACACATAAGAACAAACTCATTATGTTAATCCCTGATACCAACTTTACCACCGCAGAAAGTGTTTTCATCTCCTGAGATACAGTGCTGTTCACAGAACTGATTTCTACACATTCATTGGATGTACAGTCACAAGCAATGCAGTGCCAGGGATGAGTATACCCATTCTTTGTTATCCAATTGTCAGTGCCACAGGAAACAATTATTTTAGGAAAGTCTTGCCTTTTTAGGTTTGCCAAGTTTTCAGAAACGTATTTTCGTTTTTTTTCCTGCACACCTAAGCAGTCTTTTCCACAAAGACATTGATTCATGATTTTAATAAGCCATTTAAAAATGTTCATCCTCCATTAAATGAACAATATACTCCCAATGTGACTCACTGACTGAAAATCTGGAGACTGCTCTTCAAACAATAAAATGACTAGTGGTCGTACAAAAGGGAGCAACTGTAACTCAGGTGACTGCTTTAAAGTATGTGTCATCAGATGCATGAAAAAGGACTGTGGAGATTTTACATACCTTCCAAGAAACAATTGGGTAAGTGAATCACTATTCTACGGTGATTTTTTTTAAAAGAATGTATCATTATTATTTCCGATCCTTTAGTTTTTGTTAGTAAACCACAGGCTCTTTTTGATAATGGATTGATAATGGATTTGATAATGCATTTGTGGGCATACTTAGAAATCTCCAGTGATGGTCTAAAACATTGTTAATGCCTGAGCTGAAAAACAAGATGGCATCTTGACTCATCCTTATGTGGCTTAGATTGTTAATGTGGAGCCTGAATCCTGATGATAAGTTGTCCTTCACCATTCATGTGAGTAGGAAGTATGGTGAACAATATGCATAGTCAAGAATGAGAAGTCAGGGTTTCCTGTGAACTGTAGCTTAATTGGGATGCACAAACAAGGATCTATATTAGTGGTAGATTAGTGTAGATTCTCAGATGTTTTGGCCTGCAATTCCCAGAAATTCCAGCCAGTTTACTAGCTGTTAGGATTTCTGGAAGTTGAAGGCCAAAATATCACAGGTTGAGAACCACAGATCTATACAGTAAACATTCTGGAGACTGAGATGAGATACATAAAAAAGTATACAGCCCTCCACATTTACTGGGGTCAGGGGCACACATTTGCTGGGGTTAGGGGCTCAAATAAAAAAAATGCTAAAAACTAAGAAAACATTTCTCCAGGAATGCCTAGATCCTCCAGCAATGTATGGACAACACTCACTGGAAGAATCACACACAGAGGGCCTAGAGTTTCCTAGAATAGCATTTTAATCAAATCCATAAAAGTCAAACCTGCAAATGCAAAGAGCCAACTGTACATTATTTTTATTACCAAGATTCACTCATTGGAACATTTCAATACAGTAAGACCTTGATATCTGCTAAGATTTGGGTCCAGCTCCTCCCCAGTGGATAACAAAATCTGTGGATGCTCAAGTTACATTATATACAACATTATAGGAAAATGATGTCAAAAAACAAGGTTGACTTTGGGAAAAAAACTGAGGAACATTTTCAAGCTGTAGATGGTTGAATCTGGAGATCTGGTGAGCTCACTGTGCTTCTTCTCAACCAAAATATGCCTCAGGGACATTTACAGCCAAAATATACAAATAGTAAAATGAGTAAAATACAGCAGAATGAGATAATTTATAGCTATTACTCTCTCTCAGGCATATTTCAGTTAAGATTAAAACACTGTGTGTCATAAAACAAAAGACATTCCAAATCAATGCCTCACAAAAGGCAAACTAACAGCGACCCAGCTAAAGAGTTTATCTCTCTGTGAAATGTGTTTCTAAGGCATTCCTCAGTAATATAACCCAACTGCAAGCATTGCTGGCTTCTTGAGTTTCTTTTTTCTTTTTTGGTGGGCTGTTGAGTATTTATTTCAGAACCCAACTGTTTTTGAGGTGGGGAGAGAGGAAGGGGAGGCACTCACATTTTATTTTTTAAGGCTAGTTAGACTCTTAAGGAGGAAGTGTGCAAAGTAGAGAAGGCCTGTAAAATTAAGTAGGCTTAATGAATGTCTGAAAGGGCAGGCAATTGACATCAGCACCTTGTCTGTCACTCACTGTAGGAAGTGGGAGATGTGTTAAGAACAACATAGTGTTTCCTCTTTTCCTTTCCTAACCTCAGAGCAAGTGCAGGGAAACCAACCCAAGGCCAAGTCGATTACTGACATCTTAAGGCTGAGGTGAGAACTGGAAAAAGGGGTGCGATTTAAGACTCACACATCACAGTATACCTATAGACCCCTAGCACACAGTATACACCACACTGTGTGCCATGTACCCAGAATATACGGCATTGGAAAGAAAACATAAAATAATTCCAACAAAAAGCTATCTATTATCAGACTTATACATATGAATTAGTTATTTATACATTCGTTTAGTAGCAAAAGGAAAATCAAGGACTGTGCTTGTAACAAATTAAAGTGCATGCTCATTTAAAATTATTAGTCTCATAAAATGTACAGGAATGGGTTTTTAAAATCAGCAGTTCATTAAAGTTTTTCATTACCTTACAATAAAAAGGAAGCGATAAAATTTGCAGAATATCCTTGATTTTTTTTGGGGCAGGTCAAGGGAAGAAGCTCAGAATTACTAAATTAATGGATATTGTTATATTGCTTCCAGTTTCAGTAGATTCTCGAACTTGGCAATAACTAGTTACCAGACAGTAGTTACGTGTAATTAATCCTTCAAACCCCCTCCCCTAAAAGGTTTGTTTTCAGGTCAAGAACATGGTGGCCATAGGAAAATGTATGTATGTATCTATTTATGGATTTAGAGCACCTACTCCAGTAAAAAAAAAAAATGGCCTAGGAGCAAACACTTCGAATTGCTTCTACCTGATTCTGTGAGAATAGGTTGTGAAGGACAGGAATCCAGAATGGGAATGGAAGACATACTAGGATCCTATTACTAGGGTCCTTTCCACACAGCTGAATAAAATCCCACATTATCTGCTTTGAACTGGATTATATGGCAGTGTGGACTCAGTTCAAAGCAGATATTGTGGATTATCTGCTTTGATATTCTGGGTTATGTGGCTGTGTGGAAGGGCCCTTATTTCTGTTGATGGACATCTGCATCAGGGGATGACCAACATGTTGCTGTGCCCTCTGTTAAATAGCTGCCAGGCCAATTAGTGCTCTAGTGCAATGGGGGCACATCCCTCCACAGAAATTCATTGTAAAACAAGTAGTTCAGGATACAGACATCTTGTTTATCAGGCACATCCTTCTCCTGGAAGTGTAATTCAAACAAACAAACAAACCCAAAAAAACAGACCATCTGCTCCCTGCTTTAAATGGGAATTTAAAGGGAAATAGTTGGTGGCACACTGACAAATCCAGCAGTGTGATGGCTGTTGGGCATGGTGGGCTATGGTCCCGACTTCACTGAATCCCATGATTTAATGTGACATTTAAACATAGGTTAAATGTTGAATAGTACCATCTTGAAAAGCCTGTTTTAATGGACACTGAAATGAAACCTTTGTAGAGAGATACTGCTTAATCATTTTAGCTGTTAGAAATGATTCATTCTTAGCTTTTTAAAGTAGGCTTACTCAATATGCATTACTGATTTTTCAAGATGTAAGCATTTTAATTTGACTACAAGCAAGAAAAGGAGAGTTTGTTGAGGTCTACAAGCTGTTCCCTTGTTTTACCTCATTTTCTCTCCTATTTGCCCTGATCATCAGTCTGCCAAGCCCTCAGGATTTACATATGAATATAAAAGCGAACTGTCTGCCAAATGGCCATAGAGACTATTAGCAAGGAAAGATAATCAATGAGGAAATTGTTCCCTGCAGAGCACTTTTCATGCAAAGTCATCACCAGTAAGCAATTTTACTGCTAGTTTATTCATATATGTCATGACCATCACACTCCAATTAAAGCCAACATTGTTCCACCATCTATTTGGATTTCCAACAAGAACAGAAAAGGCATAACATAAATGTTCATGCAATGGAAGTGGCTCAACTATATCCAGGAGTCCAAATATATAATTTCAGTAAATAAAATCAGATTGCTTACCTGTATTAGGATGTTAGGCTTCTACTATATAACTACATTCATAATTTTTGAAAAAACACCTGTTTGATTTACACTGTCTCAGTCCAGAGACTGCACCACCGTAAGTAACACACTAAATTGCAGTCTCTGGTTCTTAATACAGGCAGTCCTCGAGTTACAAACATCCGACTTACAAACAACTTATAGCGAAGAACGAAGGTGAGACAACAGGAAGTGAGAGAAATGTACCTTCAAGGAGGTAAATTAACTCCTGAAAGAGTTATCATAGGGAAAAATGTGTCTCCACTGAGGCTTTATCTCCAATCCTTGTTTCCACAACAAGCTAATTTTTTCAAAATCCAGTTATCAAAGAGATAGAAAGTGAGGTGAAATCTTCTGAACAGGGGCACAAACAGCCAGACAAACACCACAGGGGTGTTAACCCTTCCCTATGCTATCCAAAGCTTAAAAAGATATATATTTTTCTTGAGTTACACTTTAAAATATACCTGTTCCAGCTTACATACAAATTCAATTTAAGAAAACAAACCTACAAAACCTATCTTGTTCATAACTTGGGGACTGCCTATATAAGAAAATTAGTTTGGAAATGTGCAGTCTCTTCATTCCTATTCAGAAGTCAACTCGAGTTATCTGGTATTGAGTGCTATGCAACATTTACCATAGCCTCTCCTGGACTGGTGGTGAGAAAACCATGCCTAAATATCTGCTGTATTTTAATGCCTGTCAAATGAAGATTGTTGAAATGCAGATCTCAATGTGCACACCAACTGGTATAAGGATATAGTGCCTTCCAAATAGTCTGGACCCAAGCAGTGTAGGCTTTAAAGGCCAAACCCAGCATTTTGAATGCTACCTGGAAATGGATGGATAGCTAATGAAGCAGCTTCAACAGGGGAGTCGTATAATCCCTAGTCAACATCCTGGCCTTGGTATTTTGGACCTGTAGAAGTTTCCAAGGAGCATGTTACAATATTTTAAATGGGATATTATCAAGGCATGTGTCACTGTAGTCAGATCAGATTTCTCAAGCAATAGATGCAACTGGTACACTAGTTGAAAATGCATCCTTGGCCACAGCCAGACCTGAGCATCAAGGTTTAGCTTTGAGTCCAGTACATCCAAACTGTGGAAATGAGACTTCAAGGAGAGTGTGACCCTATCCAGCACAGGCTGAATCCCTATTCTCTGATCTGTTTTCAGACTTGCCAGCAGTACCCCTGTCTTGTCTGGAATAAGCTTCAATTTGTTCACCCTCATTCAGTCCATTACTGGAAGCAGATACTGGATCAGTACAGGAATCTGATGCAAAGGAGAATGAAAGTTGTGCGTCATCAACGTAGTTTTGCAAAGCTGTATGACCTCTCCAAGTGGTTTCATTTCATTGCAATTAATTTTGTTAGACTTGTCCCAGTTTGCAAATGTCACTTTAAATTCCATTACTGACTTTGGGAATATTAGCTATCTTCCCTAATTTGATGCCACCTGTGTCTTAACTTTCATTGGGTATGATATGATCAGAGACTGACTCTGATTTGTACACACAGGCATTAGAAATGGATACTATTGTGTGAAGTTTGAGAGTAACAAGTAGCAAGTAACGTAATTGCCTATTACCTGTTACTTTTTCATGTATTCTTTCAGCAACAAAGATGTAACAAAGTCACAAATGAAACGTGGAAACATTTGAGTTTTGTTTTATGTAATAGTAATGCTTTCTAGTTACTGTACTGTCAAGAGTACAGTAGAGTCTCACTTATCCAAGCTAAACCGGCCGGCAGAAGCTTGGATAAGCGAATATCTTGGATAATAAGGAGGGATTAAGGAAAAGCCTATTAAACATCAAATTAGGTTATGATTTTACAAATTAAGCACCAAAACATAATGATATACAACAAATTTGACAGAAAAAGTAGTTCAATGCGCAGTAACGTTATGTTGTAATTACTGTATTTACGAATTCAGCACCAAAATATCACGATATATTGAAAACATTGACTCCAAAAATGGCTTGGATAATCCAGAAGCTTGGATAAGCGAGGCTTGGATAAGTGAGACTCTACTGTATTAGCAAAAGCTTCCTGAGCAGTTTTCATATTTTATGTCTTTCTCTTAGCACCCTATAAAGTTACAATAACAAAAAAGGAATTAGCAATTTAATGAATGGAAAAGTAACTAAAGCTAACAGCAATTAATTACTTAAGCATGGAGACAGTTACATAGCAAATAGTAGCTTTACAAGCTCTGCTGTTGCATTGCTTTTGGACAAAATCACTTCTATGGAACCAGACCTTCTGAAAGAGATTACCATGAAAGTGAGCATACTTATTCTCTTTTCTTAACATAAATAGGCCAAGATGCTCTCTGAAACTATTCTTTCTTTAAGGAATTCTAGATATGTTCTGATGAATAAATTAATTAGGCAGCATAACTGGTCAAATTATCTGTATGTGAAATTATATGTACACAAACACTTTCTCCCCTTCATTTTTATGCTGGTTTTTAGGCTGTATTATTTTAAAGCGTGTATCTGCACTGTAGTATGAATGTAGTTTGACCTTGCTTTAATTGCCATGGCTAAATCCTATGGAATCACCAAACTATGTAGTTTGGTGAGGTACCAACACAACACTATTTTGCAGACAAAGCTATAAACCTTGCAAAGTTACAACTCCCATGATTCTATAGCAGTGAGCTTGATTTATAAACTTAAGAGGGCTAAGTATAAAGTTTAAAAACATTTTAATAGTTTTTATATGGTTTTGATATCATAAATTGTTATTAATTTTTAAAGCTTCTATTTTAATGTCTTGGCATATTTTTATTAGCATTGTTTTCTATTTGTTAGCCACCTTGAGTCTTATTGGGAGAAAGGCAGGATAAAAATAAGGGAAATAATAACCTTTGAGTAGAAGGGCTTCCAATAGTAAGAAAAGACATCCACACTATAAATCCCTAGCAGTATTTTCTTCAGTTTAGAGAGCAACTATAAACCTTCCCCCATCATCAGTGCCTTGAGGCATAGCACAACATTGTGGTGCAGAAAGAAGTGCTTGAATATCGCCTTGTTCTTTTGCACCCAGGTTATCTTTCCTGTTTATCTGATAGAGCTACACACAAGCCCAGTGTGTATGGGCTAGCCATCACAATGATATAAACATACTGGTTTCCTACTATTGAATCAGCTCGATACAGCTTGCTTCGAGAAAAGTGAAAACCAAATAGTGTGGTTAGAAAACCTAATTGTGGCATTAGATTCCTGTGTGGGAGTGCACTAATCTTGCAGAAAGGCACAGGCACATTTGCGGCTCACTCTTCTCCCCCCATAAACACAGATACATCTGGCTGCTTTGTGTCAAATATTTTGTTTTTATAGACTTACGCATACTGTGGGTGGCATTAGGCATCAGGCTACTGTTTTCGTGAGAGATCTTCAACCTGGATTAGAAGCAACATGCTAAAAATAAGATTTCCAGCCCAAGTCAACAAGTTCTCAATTGAATAATCCTGCCCAAGGTTGAGTTTCTTGGTCATACTAAGGGTGCATCTACATTGCAGAATTAATGTAGTTTGACACCACTTTAACTGCCATGGAATCTTTTACAATGTCTTTAGACTTCTCCACGAAAGAGTGTTGGTACCTCACCAAATGACAACTCCCATGATTTCATAGCATCAAGCCATAGCAGTAAAGTGTGTCAAACTGCATTCGTTCTAGATCAGGCATGGGCAAACTTCAGTTCTTCAGGTGTTATGGACTTCCAACTGCCACAACTCCTGACAGCTGGAAAACTGGCTAGGATTCCTTGGAGTTTTATTGATTTATAGTGCCAGAAGCGAATTGAGGGTACAGTTATAATGTATTTAAAAATATAAAGTTAAACAGAAGCTGGCCACTTGGAGTACCTGTGGTGCTGTCGTGAAAATGTCTGGGAGCTGAAGTCCAAAACATTTGGAGAGTCGAAGTTTGCCCATGTCTGTTTTAAGTAGTCATAAGAAACTATTAATCCACCCATTCATCTTTTTTTTGATATCTAGCAAGGAAATTGACATAAGGTGTTTGAAACCTTCCTTGATATGTTAGATACATGTGTAGTTCCTAACTTACCTTTACGTTGAAATGCTGCCTTTTTAAATATACAGAAGAGTTCAACATAAACGGGCTGACAGAACATTGGATAAACGAAAATGACGGATAATAGAGTCTCCTACTGTTACCTGTCTGACATTGTGCTAGACACCTAGAATACTAACTGGACTAGAGTGGCCCAGTAGGAAGTGCCCAGATGCGGAAGAGGAACATGGAAATCAGATGGAGGACAGTTCTGCTTCCGGTCCTGCCCTCTTTTCCCCCTTTCCTCCCTCCTCATCTTGCCTTTTTTCACATATTGGGAAGAGAGTTGGGGAGTGCTCCTTTAATTGAAGGGGAAATGCTAGAGGAAAAGGGGGGGCGCATCAGATAAGACAGAATGTCGGATAAGCGAGACTCTACTGTATATGTGTATGTACCTATGCCACTAGCATTTCTGTTTTATACCATTTCCAAAAAGCTGCCCTGGCAACTACTTAAGGAAGCAAAATCTTGTAACTGAATCACTGAGTACAAGTGGGCTGGTACACTTTTGTTTAGGAAGAAGTTTGTTTTTTTAAAAAAATTAACACCTGCACATAAAACTGGAGTCCTCAAACTTTTTAAACAGAGAGTCAGTTCATGGTTCCTCAGACAGTTGGGAAGTCAAACAATAGTTTGAAAAATACATGAACTAATTCCTATGCACACTGAATATATCTTATTTGTACTGCAAAAACCCATGGAAGAACAATACACTACTTAAAGCAAAGAACAATTTTACAAATATAAACTTACCAGTATTTCAGTGAGAAGTGTAGGCCTGCTTTGGGTTGATAGGTTAGTCAAGTTAATTAGGTATGATGTATGCCTTCAACTTAGAGCAACCCTAAGTCTAAAGTTTAGGGCAGGTGCCAAGTAAATGATCTCGGAGGGCCACATCTGATCCACTGGCCTTAGTTTGGGGATCCCTTACATAAAGTCTTAAAACAAGAAAACCATACCAGGTTTCATCTCTCAGGGGGGAAAAAACGATTGCTGTGGTGTGCCTTCAATTTCTGAGTTATGGAAACCCTAAGGTAAATGTATCATGAGATTTTCTTGTCATGATTTGTTGAGAGGGGGCTATGCTATTGCCATCCTCTGAGGTTAGGAGACTGTGACTTATCCAAGGTCATCCAGTGGGTTTCAATGGCTAAGTGGGGAACCGAACCCTCTGCCTTCAGGGTCCTAGTCCAGTACCCAAACCACAACACCATACTGGAACTGTTGTAAATAGATTATGCTAGAACTCACTTGTGATTTCTTAATTCATTCCTAATATTTTCCCTTAAGAGAATTAAGAAAGAACTCAAACTTGAGTTCTAGCACCACCTACAGATGATAAAAAATGATGCATTTCTCCTTATGCCGCTTTTCTTCCAACACTTATTTAACAAAGAGATGAATGAAATATTACTGGGGGAAAATTCCCCCACTCCTTTTTTGTGGCAGTGGGTAACAATGTTCTACTGCCCTGCGAACCGCAGAAAACACTTGGGCCATGTTCAAAATAACTGAAATGATCATACTGGAGGCTACAAAATATGGTCTCCAATGTGCACGGAATATACCTTCCCTTTAGCATGCAAATATTTGGTTGGAGTGGACAATAGCACATAGTTCTGGTTTAGTCTCTGGTTCCAAAAGTCTCCCACCTCTCCAGTCCTGATACAGAATACTTGATATTCAAAAAACAAATCAACTGCTTTGATTCCTTGCTTTAAGTCAGTTTTTGGGATGGATACTTACTCCTATATTTTCTATCAACTGGGGATTCTCTTACTGCTGCATGTCAATTTACTTTTGAATGTAAAGAAGCAAAATTACCATTTCATAAACTATCCTATATCCACTGAATATCTCTTTCTCTATCAATACATTGAAGGCTTATACGTTTTGTAAAATTGAGCACAAGACTTTAAAAGTTGCTCCATTCTTTAAAAGCATCAAAACTATTGTTTATAAATTAAACATGATTTAAAAGAAACACAAACAACAGTTCAAATATATTCTTCCACAAATTTCATTAGATTTGCTTTGTGTAACATAGCAACCAATGTAATATTAGGGATCACAATCACCCTACAGTTGACCCTCTACATTTGCAGGTTTCACTCTTGGGGATTTGATTATTAATGAATTTTATTAATATATTCTCTCTAATAAGTTGACAATAGAGTTGTGCTGGAGGATCTAAATTCCTAAAGAGGCATTCAATGAGGTAAAAAAAATTGCATCTGCATTTTCTCACTCACCCTTACAAAAGAGAAGGGTCTACTATGCGCTAGGGCCGAAACTGTCTGTAAATCTCTAAGATCATTCCAATGCAATGTATTTTAAATACTATTTCTTTAAGGCTAACTCTGCCAACTAGAGCAGGAAGTACTAAAAATGAATTAGTACCATTACTGGGGTACAAAACATTACTGCATAGCAAAAAAGTGATGTCAAATAATCAAGGGTAAAGCTGAGCCTTCTGCAATAAGGCTATTGCCACTGAGTGGCACCAAATCCACAGATGGGGCAAACATTCTAAGAAGTTATGAATTTATTGCTGCCAGCCCCAGGTTATTTAAAATATTTAAATAACATTTTTTTCTGTCTCAAGACTATTTTCTAGTATTGGCTACAACAATTTATTCCAAACATTGGAATAGCTTTCTTTTTAATTTTGAAACATATTGAAACAAATAAGAAGCTTCTTTTCCTTTCTTTCTCATCTCTCATTCTCTCTTTCAATTTTTGAAAAAACTTAACAAAATATAGTGCATAATGAAATAGCAGTTGTAGACTATAACTTTAAGAATTAGAAAACCTGTCTTTCAAACCAGAGGACGTCAGCAAAACACTCCTCCATTTATGACCCAAGAAATCACTGTAAATATTCCTCAAAAACAATGAAATGAGTGGATGTAGAGGCAACAATTGGTAAAATCTGGGAAAACCCAAGGAGCTATATTAGTACGATTTCTATATCCATAGGGGATATATTTCTGCATGTACTGTAGAAACAACAGTGAATAATAGCAAATTGAAATAAATGACTTCAGTTGGAAGTTCCCACAGAGTCACCTTAGAGGACCTATTGAAATGAATGACTCCAGTTGGAGGTTCCTACAGAGTCATCTTAAAAGACCTATTGAAATGAATGAATTTTGCTGGAACTTGCCCTGGAAAAACTAGAAAATCCCTGGAATTATCTCTAGGAATTTTCTAGGTCCTCCAGGGCAAGTCTATGGTAGAAGCATGCCATATAATTGCCTGGAGGACCTAGAAATTTCCTAGAGAACTTGTAGTCAGATGCAGTTAGGTTAAACTGCAAGGACTGGTTTTGTGGGTTTGTACTATAGTGGAAAACATATACTTTGTATCAATCTGGAGAACCCGATCATACTCCCGATCCCTGAAAGTGGCAACACTTCTGGACCTGTTATATACATGCGTTGAGCTTTGTGAAAGGACATGCATTATGCATTATTTCCAGGAATGTAGACTGTACAAAATTAGACTTGGGTTTTGTCAACAGGGCTGCTTTTGCCTGTTCAACTCGGCAGCCTAAACTAGAATACATTTTCTGGGTCAAGTGTAATATAGCTCACAGAGCTCTGATGTATTTTCTTTGACTAATCTGGGATGGAGTCTGCAGGACACAACAAACTTGCATGGACCCCACTTTGAATGATGGAGTAGCCTTGCTTTGGCACATCTGGGTGAGAAGAGGAGGAAAAGATGGGTGGGTGAGTGGAAGTTGACACTGAGATGCTCTGGTCCTCATCGGTCACCACAGTCACTTCTCCTGCTCCTTCTTGAATCAAAGCATTGAGCCCTTCCAAGTCTGAGCAGGTGATCCCAGTGCCATTAATGAAGGTCTGGCTTGCCGAGACGTCATGGCTCCCTACAGGAATTGTAGGGATAAGAGTTTGGCTTGGCGCACTCCCATCTACTTGATCATGGGCTCCAAGGAGAACTGTTGACTGGTCCACTGAAATACCTTCCACTTGGGATCCTGCTGAAAGTGGTGGAGCAAGCAAGTTCACCTGCTGAAGGATCTGCAGCTGGCTATTACTGGAGAGATCTTCTTCGGTTTGGCTTATTAAGGCAGGAGGCACAATATTGACAGAAGCTGCCTGCACCAGGCTGCTGGCCTGAGACATTTGGTGTCCAACAATGATCTTGACCTGTCCTTCATCATAAGTTGAAGCATGTAGTGGAACCTGGAGATGGCTGACAGTAATAGGGGCACCAACCTGCCTAGCAGAGTCTATCTGGAAGTGAAGAACAGGCTGCTCAATATTATTGTTCCCATTATACTCAGCATGCTGCCTCTTATGGCTCCTCAGAGAATCCTCTCGGACAAATGAGGCCTCACAGAGATCACATCTGAATGCCTTCTTGGCCTCCAACTTGGCCACTTGCCTGGAGCTGCCTTCCTTCAGCCGATCTCCTTCCATCTTATCAACTGGTTTCTTCTTGACCTTGACCTTCTCCCGATGGGCTTTCTTTAGGTGGGTGGTCAAATTGCTCCGTTGTTTAGTGTCAAAGGGGCAGAACTCGCATTTAAATGGGCGGTCCTTGAAGTGGATCCTCTCATGGACCTTGAGGGTGGCCTTACTGGAACAGGAGTAGTTGCATTCGGGGCACTTCACTGCCTGCTCAGGCTGATGGGTGCGAAGGTGTTGACGGAGACTGGTCTTGTTCCCACACTGGAACTCGCACTCAGGGCATCGCAAGGCATTCTCCATGCTGTGCTTGATGCGGATGTGTGATTTCAAATTGCCTTTCATTGCACAGCGCACGTCGCAGAACTCACATTTGTAGGGCTTCTCCCCGGTGTGTACGCGCATGTGCCTCTTCAAATCTGAATTGATTTTAAATTTGGCACTACAGAGACGGCACTGGAATGGAGCATCTCCTGTTGGGAAGACATATTCTGCATTAGGGTTACCTGGTATAAGAAATACAGTTTTTGCAGGTAAAATATGTTGTTTAGTTTGGGGAAGAGAAGGTTAAGAGAGGACATAATAGCTAAGGATGTCATATTGAGGTGGGAGTTTTCTGCTACTGAGCAGAACACAGAGCAATGGATTTAGACTACAGGAAAAGAGATTCCACTTAAACATTAGAAAGACCTGATAGTAAGAGCTGTTTTTCAGTGGAATTATACTGCCTTGGAGTGTGGGGATCTCCTTATTTGAAGGTTTTTAAATAGGGGCTGACTGGCCCTCTGTCGGGAAGGCTGTAATTCCTGCATAGCAGGGGGCTGGACTGGTTGGCCCTTGTGGTCTCTTCCAATTCTATGGTTTTATTTGTCCTCCTTGCTCTGGGTTACGTAATCTATGTGTTCTGATTTCTTCTGTTTCTAGCCTTTGGACATTTCTATACAAACAGACCAAAATGTCAATGATCAGGGGATGATGGGAGTTGTCGAGAATGATGGTGCTTGCCTATCTTTGCCTAGCATCTACATACACAATTCAGCAGGGAGCAAAGAGCTGCATCTGTACTTAGAAATGTAGAAATATTATATCATAGGGCCCTTGTCTCTTCAAACTCTATAATTCTATGATTCAGAACAACATTTTGTGCTTTCTTATAATATCCTTGAAAAGGGTTTGATTGTTAGTTTGCTATACATGTTTCATATTTGTTATGCTAACATTAAAAACTGCCATAAAATACACATTCTTTCAAAAAGGAAAGAAAGTGAAACTCAGCAAAGCAAGACATACATGAAGCATGCCAATGTAAATGAGAATATAAGATAAACCCCTGCATAACAATTTGCAGATAAAACATTATATTAGCTCTTTTGGCAGGGTTATGCCTCCTTGGCTGGCAATAACTTGCCTAATCTCCATAGCAGTATAATGCAAAAATTGGTAGTATTGATACCTTCACAGTAGGAATTATGGGTTCTCATTTAGCTAAGAATAGCTAGTTACTTCTAGTACTACCTTGCAAAACAGGATTGATTCCTGATGCCAGCTATTTGAATGATGTCACACACACACACACACACACACAGAAAATCTTAAATGAACCATGGGGGTGACATTTAAAAGAGAAAAAAATGTAGGGAGGTCCTTAGTTCAATGAACATTGCTGTTCTTTAATAATCATGACACATATGGCTTAATTTACCTTACCAGTTAATATTTTATAAATCTACATAAATGGAAGACTGTAAAAATGTATGCATAATTTGTTTAACTGGCTCCATATTTCACTGATACAGCTGAAGATTTTTCAAATCATGATGCGACATACTGTGCTAATCCATGTGTCTGTTTAATAATTGAGAACCTGGGTATAAAATGTTTATAATATACATTTTATTAATGAAGACACACAGACTGCCAGTTCAGTGAATTTTGCAAGCTGGTTCTTCCAGATATGCATGCTTAAGATCTGCACTGGAAATAAATTACTGGATTTTAATCAATTTTCCTGATGAAAGTCTGATGCAGTATGTATTGCAAGAGCCCCAATTTCAGATGCCAAACTGTACTTTAAAAAAAAGCAATCAGAGAGTCTAAATGTTAGCAATACACTTAGTTTTCTAATTCAGAGATTGCTCTGAGTTGCAGATTTATCCCACTGAACTTACAATATGTGACTGTGGCAAAGAAAGCTTAAGAAAAAGAAAATCCAAAGGAGCTCATAGCTAAGAAAAATCATCCATGCGAGAAATTTTAGAGAAATAAGCAGAGAATGGAAGATGCTGAGCTAAAGGTCTGGGGGATCCAAACCCAAGAAGCGAGAAAAATAAAAAAATCCTTACTTTGCAGATTAAACTAAGAAATACAATTATATGAAAAGGGCTGAATTTCACAATCTGGAACTCTCAAAATATCCTGAGTGCTATCTTTGAGCAGAGAAAGAGCTTGTAATAAACAGCACCTGCATTCACCAACCTTAGTATAAACACCAGCAGTGTGGCCTTCTGAAAATGCCACATCTAAGAAGCCGTTATTCATGCTTCATCTCAAGCCCCTGGCCTCACAGATCAGAGCAAGACACTCTTCAGATTCTGGAAGTGCAGCTTGGTTCTGATGAAGCCCTTTTAAGCTTTTTAAAAATGTTTCCAGCCATCATGATTCAAACAATTATCATACAGACAACACTTAGAGAAAGTCTGAAGTGGTGAGATACTTATGGCCATCTGCAAACACAATTCTTAGGAACTTTAACATGGCTAGTCTATTACACCAGTATCCCTACACTGGCTTTTCAGTGAATCTAGTATGGTATCCAGTATCCTTGATTTCACTACCCATCTCCCGCCTTTCCCCAGATGTTCTCTAGGCATTTTCTAACTCGTCCCAAATGATTCTATGATATGCATCTACCAAATGTTGACCATAAAGTTGCACTGGAGGACCAAGAAATGCTAGAGAGATATTTCCTCAAGATATTTTCTAGGTCCTCAAGCATGCTATAGTATGATTTCATTGTGATTTCACATTTCCTCCTTAAGTCCAGGAACATCTCCCCATGGATAAGGGGGTCATACTGTGTTACATTTACAAAGAACCCTCCCTAGACTCCCATTGTTCCATTCAGTAGAGATTTAGAAATCTCTATACATTATAATCAATAAAAAACTAAGTACAGCATGTGGACTAATTTGCTAGATTTAAAATTGCGATTAGTTAATCAATAATGGCTGGTTCTTACATAATGGACACTGCACTGCCTTTAAAGCAAAATAAAAACCTGACTAGTTTAGCAAGATGTTGGGAATGTAATCAAGTTAATAAATATTTTGAGGCACATAATATAGTTGCAACTTCTAGTGACTTCCTCGTGTTCAAAAGTTAGCATTCATTTTAATTTTGATTCAGAGAAAAAATTCTGCAATTTGCAATGAACGTGCAGTAAAATTATATTTCTGTGATATGGTATCTAGAAGACAGACACCATAAATGGCTTTTTTGTGGCCTTATATTTCCAAAGAGCGGAAGGTTACAAGGCTAGAGAACTCATTAGGCTCCTCCTTTATTTATGCACCAGCACATGTCCATTAGCTGTCATGACTTGAACACCCTAAATGCCTCAAATCCCATCTGATCTTGGAAGCTAAGCAACATTAGCCCTGCTTCGTATTTGGATGGAAAACTGCCAATGAATACCAAGTGTTGTAAGCTATGTTTCAGAGGAGGGAACTTGCAAATCCATCTCTGAGTATTTCTGGCCTAGGAAAACCTATGCCATGAATTGACAAGCTGCTTGAAGGCATAAACACACACTTACACTTTTCTCCTCCATTTGAATTTTTTTGAGATGTGTGTTGCTTGTGTAAATTTATTTGCTTAATTTCTGGTTGTTCCATTTTTGCTGATGTCACTATGAATAGCCTTTCTTTGGTTCTATTGTTTTTGCCCTACAGTACAACCTCTATATCCGCAGGACTGGTATCCATTATTTCATTGCTCCATATCCAATCAAATATGTCCTCCTTCAGAATGTTCTAGGTCCTTCAGTGCGATTCTATGGTATTCTTGGGTCAGATGTTTTTCACTTCAATACATTTTAATATTATCCCAGTTTCACATATCCGCATGAAGTCTGGGACTTCATTAATATCCCCTATTAATATGGGGGGTGTACTGTATATACAAAATGCATTTTCCTTCTGCAAAACCTTCTTGCTCCTGAGTGAAGCCAATATGCTAGAAAACACCCCTGAATTACCTGTATGGGATCTGAGATGAACGGTGAGCTGGCTGGAGTTTCGACTGGCATAAGGGCAGATCTGGCATTTAAAAGGACGCTCATTTGAATGGATGCGCTGGTGCTTGTTGAGGCTGCTGCTCTCGGCAGCTGCATAGTCACAGTCTTTACACTTGTAGGGCTTCACTCCACTGTGGGATCGCATGTGCATTTTCAACTTATCCTTGCGGCTGAAGCACTTGCTGCAAACTTCACATTTATGGGGCTTGTCACCTACAGAAGAAAAATGGGCACTGCAGGTGAATTGCAATAGATTGGGAATGGGCAAAGTAGGGCTCTCTAAGGTCCCTTCTACACAGCCCTATAAAATCCACATTATCTGCTTGGAACTGGATTATAGGCTAAAATAATCCAGTTCACATCAGATAATGTGGATTTTCTGCTTGGTTAACCTGGATTATCTGGCAGAGTAGAAGGGGTCTAAGAATGCTTTTGTTGCTATCTTCAGACCCATGAAGTGACTTTTTGTGGCCCTCCAAAGAGTGAACTGGCATGTGGAAGCCCCCAGGAGTCAAAATGCACCTTTTAAATAGGTAGCAGGGGCCCCTGCTCTCTAACATTAAAATAACGATTTCTTTTGCATTTTCATTTTTGGTAGTCCATATGGCCCTCAAAAGATCTCAGGAACAGACTATTTGCTTCTGAACTCACTGCAGTTGCCAACCCCTGCAATAGACAAAACACAAAAGGGGTGGGTATCTTTCCCCTATTGTAATAAAGATTACCTGGATGGGATTTACTCCATGCCATTTGCTTTTCTTTCAGCAAATCAGGTAAGTGCACAGATTAATTCATGCATAACTTTTGATATATCTGTTTATTAAACATTTCCCTCTTATGTTAGGGACAACTAAATAGTCACATCTCCCCTCCCCCCAAATATGTGTCTACTCTTTTTACATTTTGAAGTATTTAATCTTTTCAACACAGATAATTAATCCATATGTCTAATTCAAAAAGACATGTATACGGTCCTGAAATTAATCACTTCTACCTCTGGTTACAAAGATGTCAGGAAGTAGGAGAAGGGAAGATCTTTCTCTGAGCTGTAATGAGACTTACTGCTGGTTATCCTGATCCTTAGGAAGTCAAATAAAGCAACACTGAGCTAGACCAAGGAAAGGGATCATATGTCCCTTCACACATTATTGGACGGCAACTTCCATTATCCCTAGATTGCAACTAGTCATTTCTAGTCGTCGGTGGAGAATCATGGGAATGATGTTCCAACATCAGCTGATCTTCATCCATACTAATAATAATACTTTATTTATATTCCAGCATATAAACAAACACAAGCAAACATTCAGTGCCTTGTTACAATGAAATACATTGGAATACAAATACACAGACAAAGGCAAAAGCTTCTCTTTTCATTTCTGGCTCTGGAGGCAGTGCTCATCTCTGGGTCTGGGGGAGGTGCTCTTCTCCTTTTCCAAGCCAAGGAGCTTGCGTTATCCATAGAAACCTTCAAACTGTTAGGTTGGCAGGAGCTAGAACTAAACAGTGGGAGCTCACCCTGTCTTGCGGATGCGAACTGCCAACCTTCAGGTCAGCAGTTCAGAAACACAAGGGTTTGACCCACTGTGCTACCGTGTCCCCCGGGCAAACTCCATGGGCAAAATTGATCATTCTTGACAGTAGGCAGTTTCTGATCTCTAAGAATCAAGATGAGTTTGCAATGTAAACTCTAGCATCTCCACTAAATCTCACACTAACATGAGCTGGTAGAATATTCTACAGAAATCCAGAAGTAACGACCACTTTTCATAGAAAGGTGGTAAACAGTCAGGAAACAAGCAATGGCTATGTCCACACTGTCTTTCTGATCTTCCCTTTTTCTTCTGGAAAGCTACCATACATAGTGGCTTCACAGATTTATGTTTTTCTAAAATCAAATATTTACCTGTATGTGTTCTTAAATGCCGTTCCATGTCTTTCATACCATAAGATGTCTTGAATTGACAGCCTAGAAGGGGAAAAAATATAAGAGCGTGTATTTATTCTGTAGCTCAAACTTCCTCGAAATGTGACTTCCTTTTCTCATAGCACCCCTATGAAACATGGCAGGTGAAGGGATGCTGATTGGAGTCCGAGAGCTCTGGTGCCACAACAAACTACAAATCCCAGGATTTCATAGGAATGAGCAATTGCATTCAAAGTGCTGCCAAACTGCTATAATTCTGCAGTATGGATAGTCTCATAGGGGAATGAAAATCTAAACATCTCTTGGTCCTGATCCAGTGTTCTATCTCAGCTAACACAGGACCCGCAATGCCTTAGGCAGATACAGTAGTAAATATAGAAAGAGAAGTATGAATGAAAATGAAATAAAAACAACAACAACTTGAAGTTAATGTGTACAGCAGGTGAAGATCTGGTCAGACCTTGTTGAGAGAGAAGCTCCCATCTTAGCCAGCTGGCCACCATGTGTATGAATCTAACACATCTAGAAGGCAATGGGTTGCATTTCACTATACCACACTTCTGCCTTTGTTTATGCTCAGGGGTACTCAGGTATTATTCTTGGTTTACAATTGCAATTTGAGATAAGCACAGGGAAGAAGAAGAAAAAAAACACCACACACCATAAATTTTACTCAAGATTCCCAAGCAAAGACAGGTTCTGAAACAATGAATATATATGTTCTAATGAAGTTAACTGACCTAATCATACAAGGAAGGGTATTTTTTCCCCTTTCATGACTTAGGATTATTTGATCAATGGCTATATAAATTAATTAGAAAGCACTTCCATGAATCTTCTTCGAACTTTGTGGCAATGCCGCTGATTAAAATTAATTTAAGCATTGCCAATTTATTTCCTCTTTCCATCTCTTGAAGCAGCCAAGCAGTGGATGGAATGTAAATACAGTTCAGAGAATAATTCACAATTGCAAAGTCCCATGAGCCTTTGGGCTGGAGGGATAAGCCGCTGAAAAACCAGGAGCTACTCCATGCATCGTATTATTCTTTTTTCTTTGGGTTTGGGTTGAAAATGCAGCCCCTGAATCTCAGGTTTGCTTGATTTGCATGCAATAAAATAGTATAGGAACCAAGAAGAAAACATATGTAATTACACAGGAATCCTGACATTTTCTTGACCCTGCTCCACAAATGCTTATCTTGAATGTATGAATACAGGCAGTCCCTAAGTTATTAAGGAAGGAAAGTATACATATTTTGTGATCAATGCCTTTGTAGCATTAAATATGGAAGCCAATTCTGTGTATTTATCCCAGCTGACTTAAGATATGACAGAAATATTTGGTAATGTACTATAATAGGTGATGTATCCTCTACAACCAAAGAATGGCAACTTTGATAGGAATCCAGCAAATGATGCCAGTGTTGTATAGAAAAAAAAACAAGGAACTCCAAAGAAGTATATGTTATAAGCAATAATCGCAGTCATATGTGATGGAAGATAGTTAACAGACACCAGTGAGAATATGTTTTGATTAGTGGCCTGTCGAAAGAGTAGTAAAAGTCTTATTGCACTGGATGAGAGAAATGGCCTTGCACAATGATGGGAAGAGTAGTCACCTTGGACAAAGACCAGAAAAATTTATAGGAAATTTGCTGATAACAAAATATCAGACATGAACAGAGGGGAATAATGATTTCAGTATATATGCAGGTTCAAAAGAGAGAGAAGGCAAGCAGTTTGTAATTGATTCCATAGAGCTGTACACATGGCTGTATAAAACAGCAGCCTATTATGCAGTTCCAAAGGTAGCATACCTGATAATACTAATGACAGACAGGCTAGTTGATAGCACACTGGAGTGTGTTGCCTGTTATGAGAAAAGTTTTAATAGCTGCCTATAGTTCCGATAAAGGTATAGAGATGCCTTTGGAAAAGAGTAGTTTCCTCCACAGATAAGTTTAAAATGTATAGAATTCCTCAACATGTCATTATTTTATAGTGTTATGAATGATGATGGATTCCTTGCAGATAATCAGTATAAAACGAACATACCAAGAGTCCCTTCTTCACTGCCGTATAAAATCCAGGGTTTTTTGTGTCAGGAGCAACTTGAGAAACTGCTTCTGGTGTGAGATAATTGGACATCTGGTCAGGACATTACCCAGGGGATGCCCAGATGTTTTTGATCATCCTTGTGGGAGGCTTCTCTCATGTCTCCACATGGAGCTGGAGCTGACAGAGGGAATTCATCCACACTCTCCCTGGGTTGGATTCGAACTGGCAACCTTCAGGTCAGCAACCCAACCTTCAAGTCAGCAGTCCTGTTGGCACAAGTGTTTAACATCCAGGGGATCTGCTTTGAGCTAGATTATATGACAGTGGACTCAGGGCCCTTCCATACAGCTATATAACCCAGAATATCAAGGCAGATAATCAACAACGTATCTGTTTTGATAATCTGAATTATATGGTGGTGTAGAAGAGGCCTCAATGTCAAGTAATGTTCCTCTCCAAGAGAATAATATGAGTGTAAATACAGTAAAACTCTGTATTGACAGGGGACACATTCCTGTATTTGCTGTGGAAACTGAAGAACCCTCTTGAAATGAATGTCTTCTGACTGAAGCATGGCATAGAATTACATTGTAGGACCTGGAAAATGCACAGAAAGAATTATGAGTCCTCCAGCACAACATTATGATCCTACTCTGGTGGATGTAAACCACAGAATTGTGTTGGAGAACCCAGAGAACATAATTTATTTATTTATTTATTTATTTCCAACATGTATATCCCACCCTTCTCACCCGAAGGGACTCAGGCCTGTGTACACAATTGGCAACAATTTGATGCCTTCACATAATTAAAACATAGCAATGAAAATCCAATTAAAACAATATAAAAATATAAAACATATGGTTACAAATCCATTCATCCAAAATCCTCGTGCTGTAGCCATAAATAATTGGCAATAATTCTTTGCATGCAGGTAAATGAAATTAGGGATACTGCCCCACTGATATGGAGTCATTCTGTATTGATTAGAACGTATTAATCAATAGCTAAAATAGTACAAAGCTGCCTATTCACTTTTCCAATCATGTCAAATATCCCGAAATTCCAGTGCTTCAGATTTCTTAAAGAGAATGTTGATGTTAGTCGGCCTGCCATCTTCTATGACGTTGGAAGCTCAAGTGACCAAGTTAGTGGATGCTGGGGAACTCCTAGCTGATATACTGAGAAATGACAACTGATAAATGTGATAGGATGGAAGAATTCAGCCTGTTTCAGTATTTTACCAGGATAAACACAAGGCACATAGACAACATATATGTTACCTGGATAGCAGCAGTTGAGTTTTTTCTGTGCTGCTGACGTGGTGGATTTTTTGGTGCGAGGTTTTGGTGGAGTGGTGACAACTGTCGTAGTCTGAGGCTCACTGTTCTCAGCAGGAAGGTAGGTTTGGTAGCCATGCTCAAAAACAAACTCAGGTGCAGAAACTGAGAAACACAAAGAGACTAGGTTTTCCAAAACATCAGAGCTATGCACAATGATACACCTTCTCTAAACCCTCATGCAACTTATCAAAGATCTCTGTTTGATGTCAAGAACATGATGCAACCTTCTTCGTACAGTATTGCTAATGAGAGAAATGTCGCAAAGTTCACCAACTAAAATTAATCGGGAGCTATTTTTTTAGTTAATTAGGAAGTTTATAGCAAAAGATTATACAGTATGACCACCACATCCATTGAGGATATGTTCCTGGACTTAACGTGGAAACACAAGTCCATGGATAATAGTGAATCCAATTGAAATTAATTACTTCTAGAAGAAACATTCCAGATCATGGTGCAGAATCTATAAAATGTATCCCTAAAATTTCTAGATCCTCCAGCACAACTTTATGGTAAATTTCCAATAGAAGCATGCCACTGAATTATGCTGAACCTAGAAAATGCCTAGGGAACATTTTGTTTAGATGTGAGTAAGTGAAACAATGGTTTGGGTCCATGTTATCTACAATCCACCCAGAACACTTAGGTCCTCTGGAGGATGCTTACTCCAACCAACCAGAACCCAACTGGTGACCTTCACCCAGAGGACCTTTCCATCAGCCGCTTCAAGAAGACTGTGGAAAGACCTGCCAGGAGAGTGCTGACAGCTAAATGAGGTGTCGGAATTTCAAACACATCTGAAGACCTAATTTTTCTGGCAGGCCTACCCAAATCAGTTTTAATCATGAATTTTAAACTCACAATATTTTAGTATGTCTTCTGTGTATTTTATAGAATACATTTTTAATATGTGTATTTTATATAATGTGTTTTTAGCTAGGTCGTAACCTGCTTCTAGCCACTAGGAAAAACGGGTAAGAAATAAAATTATTTTTATCATCATCATCATCATCATCTATTTTATTATGACACAGCAAATAAAATAGATATGCTGGATTTCGTATCAATAATAATAATAATAATAATTATTATTATTATTATTATTATTATTATTATGGGATCATACTTTACAGGAAACTCTTACACTCTCTAATTTTATTCCATGTTATTTCAATATAATTGTTTTCTGTAATTTTGTGTTTTATGGCTTACGTCCAGCATAGTGCTTACAGCTGCTACTGAGGTTTTCCCCCCTTTCTTTCTCTCCTGTGCATCAGCAAAAACCTTCTCTGAAGCATCGTCCAACCCTCAGATCAGTTTTAAAGCTGCACAGAGAGATCACCCCATCAAGTATGCCTGTGCAAGTAGAAATACAGAACTGGTTTCATCTCTACATTTTTACTTTATTTGTACATTGCCAAGAGAATGCTTTGGATCATTTAAAATGCTGGAAATAGCTAAAGCAAATAATTACTGAGAAATTAGTCCCACATAGCTACAGATGCACACCTAATTGGAAGCAAGCCCACTGAACTCAGGTGAGACTTGCTTCAAGTTAAAAAAAAATCTCAGGATTAAATATTAACATTATCCACATCATCATTACCATCTTTATTTATATTCCACTTTCCCCCTAAGATTGGGACTCAAGAGAGCTTGCAAATTAAGATAACTACAGTTAAAATATACAAAAAACAACATAAAACAATTCAGCTATTTAAATATTAAAATATCTTTAAACAGTACAATTAAAAACAATACAGAACCATTGTAGAAGCCCTTTCCTTAAAATGCTTCAGTGGAAATTAAAACAAAGAGTTATGTTTATCAATGGGATAGCAAGGAATGTAGATTCTCTAGAGAGGAAGTTCCAGAACATGGGGGAAACCACCAAGGAGACCCTGTCTTATATCTCCATTAAACATAGCTCTGAAGACCATGGGACTGAAAGAAAAACCTCCTTAAGATTAAGGCAGTTTTATGTCAGAAGACATTCTATCAAATGGTCTGGGACAGGAATGTCGGACTCATTTTCACCAAGGGCCACATCCACCTTCTGGTTGCCTTCAAAGGGCCAGGTGAAATTGTAAGACTGAATAAATGTAATTATGTTGCCTGGCATTGATGGGCTGAATCTGGCCCGCGGGCCTTGCACTTGACATATATGGCCTACACCAAAGCCATTATAAGGCATTAAGACATAACCAAATCTCTGTATTGTGCCTGGAAACAGATGCTGATGGAGTAGAAGAGTTTTATGTTGCCACTTCCAGGTAACAGTAAACAGTAGGCTCTCTACTGAGTAACCTAAGTCACATTTGTCAGAAATATTAAAAATTAATTAGGTATTTTTAATTACAAAAATGTGAGTCAAGCACTGAAAGGGTAAATGGATGCAATGACTCAGCAAAAGCTGCATTTCTATATCAGCAGGTCAGCCTGTAACTTACGCCTCAGTGTTAGTAGCCCTCATTGTGAGAGAACGCCTCAATGTGAGGTAGGTTTCACTGTGAGAGAAGCCTCTGTGTGAGAAGGTCTGGTGTGAGAAAGCCCCAGGTTGAAGGCCTGGTGTGAGAAGCTCCAGTGTGAAGGCTGCTGTGTAAGTTCATTGTGAGAAGAGGCTCTGTGAAAATGAAGCTGTTTATCTGCATGAGAAAGAAGTGTAACGTGGAAGCAAAGAAAGAAGTATAAAGAACTTTATTTGTGTTATGGAAACCTTGTTCTTGTAAATAGTGCAACCATATTATTTTGCTGTAAAGAAAAGCTTCCTAAGGAAGAGTTAACATTGGTCTGTGTGGTTTGGTTTTTTGTTTTCATCACATTTGGCTACTGTTGCTGGGCCACGTTGCTGCAAATAAGTTAATAATAATAATAATAATAATAATAATAAACTTTATTTATACCCTGCCACCATCTCCCCAACGGGGACTCGGGGCGGCTTACATGGGGCCATGCCCAGAACAATACAATATAACAAAATATAAATAAAACAACAAATCATAACACATTAAACAATACAATAAAAATAAATACACTACAGTAAACAAAATCCAAAGAACAGTTACTCTGCTATATGTTTATGAGGAGGGTCTTTTGTTAAGAAGCCTACTCATTCTACAACATTCTCTGCCAACCTCAGAGGAAGGCAATGGCTAACCTTCTCTGAATAAATCTTGCCAAGAAATCTCTTGGGTTTGCCTTAGGGACATCATGTAATTTTAAATTATACTCTGAATAAATTGTACTTCTGACATATCAAACACTATACAGTGCGCTCTTGGTATCCACTGGAGTTTGGTTCCAGAAATCACTGATGATACTAAAATCCATGGGTGCTCAGGTCACATTATATATAATAGCAAATGACTTCAATTATATATAATGGCAAAATAAAAGTTTGTTTAATGGATTTAAAACATATTTTCAAGTTGTGGGATGGTGGAATTCATGGAGGCTGAGTCCATGGACACAAAGGGCTGATGTACTTTCATGGCAAACAAAAACACATCTAAAAGAATATATGAAAATAACTTTTGATTTGAAAAGGACAATATGAGATTTTTAATATTTTCTGGAATTTACAGTTTGTTGTGTGTTTTCCGGGCTGTATGCCCATGTTCCAGAAGCATTTTCTACTGACATTTCGCCCACATCTATGGCAGGCATCCCTAGAGGTTGTGAGGTCTGTTGGAAACTAGGCAAGTGGGGTTTATATATCTGTGGAATGTTCAGGGTGGGAGAAAGAACTCTCCTCTGTTTCAGGCAGGTGTGAATGTTGCAACTCCCCACCCCTAAAAAATCCCCAACTTTTCTTAACTCTATTTTTTTTTTGCTTGGAAGCCACTTGGATCAATACCTGTGATGGTTTGAGTCTCCGAAGTGATGGTTCTGGTCGTGGTTTGTGTTGCTGGCACTGTCTCCTCTGCTACAAACTGTACTGTTCCAGCAGCTGCAGAAGTTGTACCTGACAGATGGCAGCTGTTTCTCTTGTGAGCAACAAATGCATCGAGATTGTTGAACTGCTGCTTGCACAGACCACATATGTGGATATCAGGAGCGAGTTCCACTAGGACGGTGGTGCCTCCTGGAACTGCCAAAACACAATGTATCAGATTAAACAATACAACCAGTCCTCCACATTTACTGGGGTTGGGGTGTAGCACACCCATGAAAGTGGAAAAACCATGAATAAAAAACCCATTTGGCATTTGCTTTAACCTCCCCAGGAATCTCTGTTGTCCAGCACAATTCTATGGTTAATAACTGCTGAAAGTTGACCACATGATTGCACTGGAGGACCTAGAGATTCCTAGAAAAGTGTTCTCTCTTTGAATCTCTAGGTCAGAGATTTCCAAACTGTGTGTCAACTGCAGTGTGTACTTGTCACACAAATGTAACAAGAAATGACAAAAATCATGGAAATGCATATCATTATCTTATAAATCATATATTTTTAAAAATATAAATGAAAAGTTTTTATGAGATATGTTGTGTCCCCATACATTTCGTTATTGTCTGTATCTCTTATAAGGGTTTAACCTCCGCTTTGCTCATAAAGCTGAATTAGGTAAAGGTAAAGGTAAAGGTTTCCCCCCGACGTTAAGTCCAGTTGTGACCAACTCTGGGGGTTGGTGCTCATCTCCATTTCTAAGCCAAAGAGCCGGCGTGGTCCGTAGACACCTCCAAGGTCATGTGGCTGGCATGACTGTATGGAGCGCCGTTACCTTCCCGCTGGAGCGGTACCTATTGATCTACTCACATTTGCATGTTTTCGAACTGCTAGATTGGCAGGATTACTATGATGCATTTCTAAAAAGTGTGCCACCAACATGAAATAGTAATATTAATTTTATTTCTTATCCGCCTCTCTTTGGGGCTTGAAGCAAGTTACAGCATAATTAAAACACATAAACACTGTAAACATTCTACAAATACATATGTATTTATTATTTATTTATTATAATATTTGTATCCCACCTTTCTCACCCAATTTCTATAATGTTTGGACAGCTCTGCTCTAGGTGCTCCAGCGTGGTTCTATGGTTAGCATTTAGTGGAAGTTGACCATAGTGTTGCATTGGAGCATTCAGACATTCTTAGAGAATATTTTAATCAAATTCACAAAAGTCAAACCGGCAAACTGTACAATGAAATAGTTTCCAAAGGACTGCTGGCTGGAGCATTGTATGTTCCAATGGGTATTCATTAGAAGTTACTTGAAAGAAATTACTCTTCAAACAATCAACTTCGGCTTTGACGTAATATGTCCATTTTCAGTTATTTAGGAAATAAAACATATTGTTATTTATGTTTATGGAGGATTTCAAATCGCTGAGCTGAGCTGCTTTTCCTCTAGCTAATCCTGTAGCTGTGTGTGCATGCCTGCATATTTCCAGAAACCCTTACTGAGCATAGATAAACATTTAGCAGAAAGAAAAGCAGATATGCCTGCTTTGTCAGCTTTTCCTGGTGTGTGTGTGCGCACACACACACACACACACACACACGCATGCAGACATATACTAAAGTGGAAATTATAAAAAGATGGAACCTATGGGGGGGGGAAAGGTCATGAAGACTAAAAATCTTACAAACCTACAACTCCTATAATTCCATAGCAATGAGCCCCTGGTAGCCCAATGGGTTAAACCCCTGTGCCATTCTCTCTGGGGAGAATGCAGATTAGCTCCCTCTGTCAGCTCCAGCTTGCCATGTGGGGACATGAGAGAAGCCTCCCACAAGGATGGTAAAGTTCCTTGCAAGTTCCTTTCTCTCACACCAGAAGCGACTTGCAGTTTCTGAAGTCGCTCCTGACATGAAAAAAAATCCATAGCATTATCCATGACAGTTTAAGTGGCGTCAAGCTGCATTAACTACACCAAAAACAAACAAACAAACAAAAAACTTCCTAGTGCCAATTATTTTCAATAAGGTACTCTCAAAACCTATAAAATGATATATTGAAGTCTTAAGCAGCAGACCCTTATACTGTTGTTATTATTTGCATAGCGTGTGGACTATGAATGTTGTTAAGGCATGCATACATTTGAGGGGGTCACCCTGCATAGGCTTGCCTTTGTATGCCAGCACCAGCAAGCAATCTATTCAAGGTGCATCTACACTGTAGAATTAATGCAGTTTGATACCACTTTAACTGTCATGTCTTGGTGCTATAGAATTCTGGGAGTTGTAGTCTGGCACTCTTTGGCAGAAAAGACTCAAAATTCCTGCAAACCTACAACTCCCACAATCCCATTGCATTGATCCAATAAGGCTTGCCTTTGAATGCCAGCACTAGCAAACAGGTCTATTTATTCAAGGTGCATCTGTACTGTAGAATTAATGCAGTTTGATACCACTTTAACTGCCCTGTCTCTGTGCTATGGTATCCTGGGAGTTGTAGTTTGACACTCTTTGGCAGAAAAGACTCAAAAGTTCTGCAAACCTACAACTTCCAGGACCTAATTTCATTTAAAGTGGAGTCAAACTGCTTTAATCCCAGTGTGGCTGCACCCCCCCCCCCAGTTATATGGCAGCGAAGGACTGAAAAACAGGCTTGCAAAACAACTGTGGTCCCTCCAAGCCCCTTCTCCAACCCATTTCACCCAATTCCTCCTCTTTTGAGCATCTCTGCACTGTCTCCCTCTTCCCATCCACCCAGGTTCCCGGGCCCACTTTCGCTTTCTTCAGCCAGGTTCCCGGGCTGGGCCCAGAACGCGCGCTTCTGCCGCTACTCAGGTTTCGGGGCCCGGTTGAGCCCAAGCGCCGCCCGGCTTCTGCAAACCCGGGGCCCGGGAGCGCGGATAAGACCCAGGCAGGCACTTACATTGCACGGGGCCTGCAAAGGGCTGGGCGGCGGCGTCGCTGCTGCTACTTGGGTTCATAGCTTGGGTTTTTGCAAAAGGCGAGGCCGGCTCTCCCTCTCCCCTTATGCAATGGACTGCGCCGGCGAGCCAACGAGGGCAAGAGAAGGAAAAGCAGGCCGGGTCATTGGAGAGTTCCCCCCCCCTCCCCACTTAATGCTCAAAGGGCGGGGACGGAGGCGGAGCGGACGCGCATGCTCCGTAGTAGGTGCTGAAGCCACCGCAGTATTCTTGCCCTTACAGAAGGCATGGGCAAACCTGGGTCCTCCAGGTGTTTTGGACTTCAACTCCCACAATTCCTAACAGCCAGTAGGCTGTTAGGAATTGTGGGAGTTGAAGTCCAAAACACCTGGAGGGCCCAGGTTTGCCCATGCCTTATCTACACTATAGAATTAATGCAATGGTGCAATTCTATGGGATACTGGGAGTTGTTGTTTGGTGACTCCCCTAGAACTCATTGACAGAGAAGACCTTTCTAAAAAACTTGGAAAACTACAACTTCCGTGATAATTGCCTCCAAGGAGAACCCCAAAAGAGAGAGCTGTATCCAGAGGCATCAGAACTGTTTTTAGGTCTTAAGGAAGCAGCCCAACATTAGCAGGCTGGCTGCTGTCAATTTTGTCTGGGGGAAGGAAGTGCCTTTTCCCATCCATTACACTGAAACATAATAATAATAATAATAATAATAATAATAATAATAATAATAATAATAATACATACTGCAAGCAGAGGGATAATACTGTTAGTCAGATGATCCATTGTACTTACTTAGGCAATCCCTTGCAGCCCGAGGATGATGGTGCTTCAAGTGTAGTGTCTTGGTGGTGTATGCAAAGGTGACTGCAGAGCCCTATTCTTGACCCGCATGTTCTTCCGCAGTGAGGACATCGGTTTCTGGACTGAAGGCAGTCCCGGTCAGGGTTGGCCTGATGCGCCTTCCTTTTGGCACGTTTCTCTCTTAAGCCCTCCATTCGTGCCTCTTCGAATTCTGCAGCACTGCTGGTCACAGCTGACCTCCAGTTAGAGCACTCAAGGGTCAGGGCTTCCCAGTTCTCGGTGTCTATGCCACAGTTTTTAAAATTGGCTTTAAGCCCATCTTTAAATCTCTTTTCCTGTCCACCAACATTCATTTCCCGTTCTTGAGTTGGGAGTTTAGTAACTGCTTTGAGCAATGATGATCGGGCATTCAGACAACGTAGCCAGTCCAGCGGAGTTGATGGCGTAGGAGCATCACTTCAATGCTGGTGGTCTTTGCTTCTTCCAGCACGCTGACATTTGGTCCGCCTGTCTTCCCAAGAGATTTGCAGGATCCACTGGAACTTGTGCCACAAATACCATCTGCCTGTGACAAAGAACTGGTGGGATCACAAGCTTGAAAAAGTTACAGAAAATGAACACGTAATTGGGACTTCCCAATTCAGACTGACAAAGTTTCAGAGCAGAATATTCCGGACCTCGCGATCGTATTAAAAAACCAAGTATGGATCGCATAGGGAAGCTGATGAAGAAACACAACCTACAAACTATCTACATACCCACTAAGAAAATCCAACAACTGCTAGGTTCAGCGAAGGACAAGAGTGATCCTCTCACCTCTGCAGGAGTATGCCATGCAGCTGTGGACAAGTCTATGTAAGGACCAGCAAATGCAGCACCAAACACGAGTCAAGGAACACGAAAGGCACTACAGACTAACTCAACCAGAGAAATCAGCCATAGCCAAGCACTTGATGAACCAACCTGGACACAACATATTTTTTGAGAACACTAAAATGCTAGACCACTCTAACATCCACCATGTCATGTCAGACTACACAGAGAAGCCATTGAAATCCACAAGCATGAAAACAATTTGAACAGAAAAGAGGAAACCATAAAATGAACAAAATCTGGCTACCAGTATTTTAAAAACTCTAAAATCAGGACAGTAAATAAAGAATAGCATTCAAAAACAAGGGAATTCCAGACAAGAAACAATCAGGGCCAGCTAACACCTCCCAGCAAAAGATTCCCTCAGGCAAGAAGCACTCAGACTTTGAGGCTGAAAGGCCATTCAATGCCAATTAAGGTAGTCATTTGCACCATTCACACCAGCTTCAAACAGACAAGAGTTCTTTCTCCCACCCTGGGCATTCCACAGATATATAAACCCCACTTGCCTAGTTTCCAACAGACTTCACAACCTCTGAGGCTGCCTGCCACAGATGTGGGCGAAACGACAGGAGGTAATGCTTCTAGAATATGGCCATACAGCCCAGAAATCTCACAACAACCCAAAGTATAGATCATCGATGCTGCAATCCCAGGTGACAGCAGAATTTACGAGAAGCAACTGGAAAGGCTGACATGATATGAGGATTTAAAGATCAAACTGCAAAGACTCTGTCACAAGCCAGTAAAGGTTGTCCCAGTGATCGGCACACTGAGTGCAGTGCCTAAAGACCCTGGGGAGCACTTAATAACAATTGGCGCTGACAAAATTCCCATCTGTTAGCTGCAATAGGCCACCCTACTTGGATCTGCATGCATTATTCCCCAATATATCGCATAGTCCTAGATGCTAGGGAAGTGTCCGACATGTGATCCAATACAAAAGCCAGCATAGTGATCTTGTTTGCTGTGTACTAATCTTGTTGTGTATCAAATAATAATCATAATGATTGTTGGTCATATTGAGTCAGACCATTTCAGGGAAAGTTGAGCCCCCTCACATCCTACACCCTTTTCTTGGGTCCCTGGCTGTATAGATCTATGTCAACAAACTAATTCTAGCAATTTTCATTCCTGCAGGGAGCAGGTCATTTGTAAAACAAATGGCCTGGAATTTCCTATTGAGACCTAAGCCATCCCCACATAGTTCTATATACTCCCAATATTTCACAGATAAAAACTAAGATGTTTGCAGATGATCTACTTTGAACTGGATTATATGAGTCTACAGTGCCATATAATCCATCTCAAAGCAGATAATCTTGCATCAGATATTGGATTATATGGCAGTGTAGAAGGGACCTGAGATGCATATGGTCACAAATAGGAGGGAAAACCCTTAAGGAGTTTAACATTCGTCCTTTGAATGCCATGTGCAAGTAGGATTTGGCATAAAGTTAAATCTATAAAATAGAAAAGAAAGAGGGAGCAAGGTTGTTGAACTGAAACTAAGGAAAAGTAAATTAGAAATTAAGGAAAAGTAAATTAGAATGGAAGCAGGATGATACCCAATAAGCAGCTGGAGAATAAAAGTGAAGGATAGGAATAGGGAGAAATCAGTAGGCAATTAAAATAACTTAAAAGATTCTAGAAAACAGTTCTCAGTAATTCATAATTATATTGATGGATAATGACAAATACCACAAACAAATGCATTGTGCATAAAATTAATTATGTTAAAAGAATAGCTAATCTGTCTCTGTGCTGATAACATGTAATTATGAAGATGCCTTTCTCACATGTTTTTTAAATAATGTCATTTCAATTCATAATTCAGAGCAGGTATTTTGACATCTAATACATGTTGCAATTTATGTAATATTTTCATTGTAATTGCACTGTGCTGCACAGAAGAATCTCAGCCTACTCTGAGACATTTCCCACCACTGCCTGAACATTACAGTAATAGTATGGAAACTGTAATTCATAGAAACAACCCATTGCTAATTGACATCAGGGAATCACCTTTGCACAAAGAATGCAAAAGATTGACAGTGTTTTGCATAGTCAAGAAGTCTTTTTATTACTCACATTGTGGTTTGCGTGTTTTCCTTTACAGTAATTTACGGACGGCATAGCCCAGAGTTAAGAAAAATAATGATCAGAAGGTTGTTTTCACATTGCGTGAATGTAGCTGTTGTGACTGCGCCTTCGGGGATTATGGTTGATGGTGATGGAATTCGAAGAGGAAGAAAAAACCCTCGTGATGAGGGTTCACTGGAGGAGTTGCGCAGGAAGCGACTTAGAGAGCTATATGGGGGATCTTCTGAGGAAGATTCAGATGGGGAGATGGATGCTGAGGAACAGGTGGTGGCTGGGGAAGCGGGCACTGAATGGGCACAGCCACCGGAGATATCTGGGGATTTGGGGCTTATGGATACTTCTGAACCTGGGGTTTCTGCAGGAGCTGATCCCAATTGGGATGCTTGGAGAAGGGAGGATGGTTCTTTAAGTGTTCATGGGGCTAAGTGTAGGCAGGATGATTGGGACTCCGACGAATTGCTAGGTACTCCAGATCCATGAGCTCTAGCTGTGTGGAGTTCAGACTCAGAGTAGATTTGGGACACCTGGTGTTTGGGTGTGAGTGTTTGGTCACCCAGGAGGAAGGGGAATAAAATGGGAATGTTTGGCCACTGCACTTTGCGTGTGGCAAGGTGTTGCTGAGGCGCCATTGGGATCTCTGTGTTTCCATGAAGACTGAACTTGGACTATGATTTGAATCTGCTGATATCATTGTGATGACTCATGGGCCATGTAGTCCCGTTCCTAGTGCTGTTGTGACAGATGAAGAGGAAAACTTGGGTTTTCCACCTTTTCAGCCAGAAAGGGAACTTTCCCAGCCTGAATTAGAGCCCTTGCACCTGCAGGAGGTTTGTATTCCAGAAATCTGCCAAACAAGCCCTGAGTCAAAATCTCCCCCATTTTCTCGCCGTAATTATTATCTACAACAAAAAGGAGTTCAGCAGGCTAATCGCCGAAGCCTGAGAATCGCAGCAAAGCATTCTGCGATGGCCTTCCCACGGCCAAAGAGACTGCAGATTTATTCCTTCAACATGTTTTCAGATTGCATGGATTGCCCAAGAGTTTGGTCACAGACCGTGGGTCCCAATTCACCTCTCGTTTCTGGAAAGCACTACAAAAACTATTGGGCATAGACTCTCGTTTATCTTCGGCTCACCATCCCCAAACGGATGGGCAAACTGAGCGCACCAATGCCACTCTGGAACAATACCTTCGCTGTTATGTGAACTACCAGCAGGACAATTGGGCTTCACTGTTACCGCTGTCAGAGTTTGCCTATAACAATGGTGTCCAGGCCTCGACTAAAGAAACCCCGTTCTTTGCAAACTACGGCTTCCATCCACGTTTCTTTCCTCCTGTCATTGAAACCTCAGAAGTTCCCGCAGCCGAAGACTGGCTGCAGGAACTCACAGCGGTGCAACAACTTTTGCTCCAGCAACTAGACCAAGCCAAGGAGGACTATAAACGTCACGCGGACAAACATCGCCAGCCGGGGCCCGAAATCAAGGTAGGAGACCGGGTTCTTCTGTCCACTCGCTTTTTGCCCTCCCATCGCCCTTGCCGGAAGTTAGATGCCCGTTTCATTGGTCCCTATCCAGTGGTGGCGCAACTTAACCCCGTGACTTTCAAACTCCAACTCCCACGCTCTATGCGCATTCATCCAGTGTTTCATCGCTCTCTGCTCCTTCCGGCGGAAGGTGTGCGCCCTGATGTAGACCGGCCGGCCCCCACTCCTATTTTGGTGGATGGGGAGGAGGAATTCGAGGTTCAGGACATTTTGGATTCTCGCTTTCACCGCCGCCGCCTTCAATATCTTATTGACTGGGTGGGTTTTGGTCCCGAGGAACGCTCTTGGGAAGACGCTTCCACAGTCCATGCCCCAGATTTAACCCGCCGTTTCCATCAGACCTATCCCGCCAAGCCGCGGCCTCGCGCCTCGGGGAGAGAGTCCCAGTTTGAGAGGGGGCTTGAGGAGGGGGATAGTGTGATGACTCATGGGCCATGTAGTCCCGTTCCTAGTGCTGTTGTGACAGATGAAGAGGAAAACTTGGGTTTTCCACCTTTTCAGCCAGAAAGGGAACTTTCCCAGCCTGAATTAGAGCCCTTGCACCTGCAGGAGGTTTGTATTCCAGAAATCTGCCAAACAAGCCCTGAGTCAAAATCTCCCCCATTTTCTCGCCGTAATTATTATCTACAACAAAAAGGAGTTCAGCAGGCTAATCGCCGAAGCCTGAGAATCGCAGCAAAGCATTCTGATGATTAAGCCTGCTCCCATGAGAAATTTTAGGGAGTCATACATCTGGACACAGAGATTGACTTTCGTTTCTAGTTTCCCCAGAGAAGTGTTCTCTGGTGGGAAACGAGGTCCTATTTAGGTTCCTTGCCCCTTTTGGAATCTTGCGGAGTCAATTCGTCAGCTACTGGAGTAGCGTGTGTGGACAGCTACTCCGTTTCCAAGCCTCGTTCCTGTTTCCAAGCCTCGTTCCTGTTTCCAAGCCTTGTTCCTGTTTCCAAGCCTTCGTTCCCAGCCTTGTTTACTTCCACGGATCTTGCCTTGCTTCCCGGACCTTGCCAAGTAAATTCCACGGATCTTGGTTTTGCTCCTCGTTTCTTGTTGCCTTGTTCAAGCCTTGTGTTCCAAGTATCAAGTTATTACCTAGCCTTGCTCAAGTTTCATGGACTAAAGGACCTTGTCATCTCCCCTCACTTCGCTTGGCGAAGTGAGTGTTTCGGTTATTGGATTACAACTTTGGACCTTAATATTTCATATTGGACATTGTTTCTTTGGACTAATTTTGACCTTCCCTGAAAGGTCTACTCCTGAACTATTTCCTACACTTGCTTTTATTTACCTTATACAATTCCTTAATAAAGATATTAGTTAGATTCTGGCCTCTGTGTATGGTTATTGGTGCTCTGCAGCCTGGGTCGTGACAATCATCTAGCTTGGCTCTCGCTGTGTCTTATCGTGGACCTGTTTTGGATGACTGCACCCTCTTCGGACTTTGGATTGAATTTGACCTGGCTTCTGTCTACGCCCTCTGACTGACGGCTACTCCCAGCTTCTGACTATTGGTTTGTCTTTCGGAATGTCTGCTGCCTCCTGACCTGACCTTGGATTCTTCTGACGACGGCTGTTCATCATCCCTTTGAGACTCTCGGCTTATCTGCACCGTGGAAGCAGCTTTACTGCTTTTCTAGTTTGTTTATTTTCCAGCAATTAACTCTATTTGTTTTCCAAAGCTGAATTGAAGCCTTATTTAGTTTTTTATTGAATGCCAGCATGGGAAATTAGCGTGGCTCATTTTTGAGTTATTATTGTCCAATCTACTCTCGAAACACTGAAAAGTGAAGTGTTTCAAGGATATTTCCTGTGTTTATGTTATCTTCGGAATAAACTTTGTTTTGTATGTTAACTGGCGTCTGACTCTTGACATATACACTGCCATATAAAATCCAGATTATCTACTTTGAACTGGATTATATGGCTTCATATACCAGCCTCCTGTAACTTATTTTTGAGATGTGTTGTGCTACAACTCACATCACACCCTACACTGGTTGAAGATCAGAATAATAAGAATCATAGAATTGGAATTGGAAGAGACCACAGAGGCCATCCAGTCCAACCCCCTGCCATGAAGAAATACACAATGAAAGCCCAAATATATCTGAAGGATACCATGTTACAAAAAGCTGGTTTGCACAAAATGGCATCAATCTGAACCACATTAAAAGCTTTCAGAAGAGATATTAAAGTGGATAAGAGGACATTTCAGAATGTGGTCCAGAATTCATACGTGTGCAAAGGTACACCAATTTGAGCTGACCTGGATTTCTTTCCCTAAAATTACTGTCCTGTTTAAATCTGGCCAGTATCTAGTGAGCATACCTGCAACCCACAAGACCGGGCAGGTGAAAGTCAGGACAGTCCCAATACTTACATGATGTTAGAAATGGAGCATGGTTCAGATGGTCCAAGTTTCAAAAGAAGGAAGCAGTTCCAAGTACAGTAGAGTCTCCCTTATCCAACACTTACTTATCCAATGTTCTGGATTATCCAACGCACTTTTGTAGTCAATGTTTTCAATGCATCGTGATATTTTGGTGCTAAATTTTGTAAACACAGTAATTACTACATAGCATTACTGCGTATTGAACTACTATTTCTGTCAAATTTGTTGCATAACGATGTTTTGGTGCTTAATTTGTAAAATTATAACCTAATTTAATGTTTAATTGGTTTTTCCTTAATCTCTCCTTATTATCCAACGTATTCGCCTATCCAACGTTCTGCCGGCCCGTTTACGTTGGATAAGTGAGACTCTACTGTAGCATTTGAAGGCACAAAACTAGTTGAATATAAGATTAGTCCAAAAATACTTACCAAAGATTGGGGAAACAGGACACCAGGGATGTCAGACAAGTATGCACAGAAGATAGGGAGTTGTTGTTCTGCAGCATAGGAATGGCCTAGACTCTTGAGACAGCTTGTTGATAGCCAACAGTTTATAAGCCTCATTTGTCTCATTAGCTCAGTGGATCTGAATTCAAATTGGAAGCTGGATGTTGTCTGATATTTTGCTTCTGGATTATTGCTAGAGAGGGTGAAGCGTATCCGGCTCCTCTCAATCTACTGCTGTTTGGGATGGATCAGCTTCTGCCTTTGCTGATGCCATAGCAAGACTGCAACTACGTCATCATCCTGACTTTCTCCTCCTCCTCTTCATTCAGGAAGGCTAGGTAGGATATGGAATCCCATCATTATGCTCCATGCTTTCTCTTCTCCTTTTTCCATGTCTGTCCCTCTCCTTTTTGAATCCCTAGTTGTCATCCTCATTTCTTGCCACCTCCCTCCATGGCTTGCTGCCCTTGTAACCCACATAACCTTTAAAACATACCATTTATCCTCTCAGCTGGATCGGGCAATTGATGAGGCACCTCAATGATAGATTTGTCACATTCTGGACCAGCCCCCTCCCCAACCAGTTATCTCACAAAATTTATAACGACACATGTTTGTGTAAATAAAGCTTCAAGGTAGAATGCTGCTGGGAACAAGGTGATAACCGGCAAATGTATGGTACACTCCAAAAGTCAGACAGCTCTGGATTAATATTTACTCATTTTTATTGTAATGCTGGATTGAAAATGGAAAGCAACACCAGCAGAGGGACTCTTTGAATACTCCATAGACTTCTGCATTGGATGGGTTTTTCAAAAGCATCTATTCCAGATGGTTTTGAATGCTTTACTAGTAATATAAACCAAGTGGGAGAAACCTATTCCATATTTTAGTGATGACATTTTCACAGCATATATATATTTATATGTGTATTCCTTCTCCCTCCCCTTCCTCTCACTTTTTTCTTTTAAGGCAAGAGAATTCAGCAAAATGCCAGGCAAACTTTAGATACTGAATCATAGCTAGTCCGATCCGTTAGTGTTTACATGCAAATGTTTGCGTATGTGCGTGTGCCTCTGTGTTAGAGAGGACATAGACAGATACACTCACATAACATACACACACATTTATATACATGTAAACATTAAAGATCTCAGAGTACTTTGCTGTGATTCAGTACCCAAAGACTGGCTGGTGTTTTGCAGAATCCCCCCGAGGCCTATAAATGCTTCTGTGCTAGAGGTACCCATTCTAGCTTGAGTCACTTATACCAGTTTATCAAACTAACGAGCCATTGAGTGATGCTATTTTCAAGTTCAAGCTCCACCAGGGAAAGAATGTGGAAAACAAAACTGAAATTTTAGACAGAACTGAATTCCTAAGGGCCAAGACAACTAGAATTTATTAACTCATACACGCCAGAGCTCACCAAGAATAATGTTCCCTGAGCTTTTTTCTCTACAAATCTTACCATCTTTCATAAAATTCAGGGACGTGGGTAGGCTACATCATTCTGGATATGGCATAGTGTCATGATTTAGCTTTCCGCTGAACAGCCTTTGTGCCCCTGCCCCTCAAATACAAAAACTCTGAAGGAATCTGGGGAGGAACTGGAAGCTGAATCATTTAGCTGTGGTTGTGATTAAAGAGTTGATTCACACTTATGAACTAATCCCTCAATATCTGTGCATGAATTGAGACACGTTGTTGTTGTTGCTGCTGTGTGCATTTAGGATTTTCTTGGCAAGATAGACCCCAAGGGCTTACCATTGCCTTCCTTTGAGGTATGACTTTGCCCATCCAGTGGTTTCCATGGCCAAGTAGAGATTTGAAGTCTGGTCATCAAGAGTGCTAGTCCAGCTTTCTCGCCATTATATTATGCTGGTTCTGGAGAACCCACTCTGCCGATGCAGTACAGAGACCAGAACTTGAATTTGCTTCCCTTCTCCTGGATTTTTAAAAATTATTATTTTGTGTATGGCCAGATTCCTATTGGTGTCTTCCACATGGGTAAGTCTCACCACATAAACAATTGCACATTTTGTCAAATGAAGCACATATCTATAAAGTTCAAGGTTATGAAAGAAGAGTTATGTATGTGTTGCCATTGTCCCTTTGATGCACATGCTCATGGGATACATATGGATCTACATATGTATAGGATGCACATATGGAAATGCATTTCATTGTGCATCCATGCATGCATTCTACAGTGCCATGTTACCATTCAGCATAAGGGTAACACGGCACAATCAATGTGGAGATCCATATGCAGAGATACACTACAAAATCCCGTTGTGGGATATTGGCCAAATACTTAGTCTAGAGCCTACAATTTATACTATGATATTATGGCTGAAGATTGTTTTGTGTCTTACCGATCATATTTATGTAAATCTCCTACAAGCTTTTCAAACTAAAGAGGAAGTTAAAAAGGCAAATAATAACAACTAATAACTGTAATAAATAAAGTTTTTAAAGCAAAGTCTATCAATACACTCATTGTCAGAGAACAAAGCTGTGCGGTACTTTATTTAATCTATTAATCTAATTTAAAGTCAGCATAAACTGGAACAAAAACAGAGATAAAAGATGTAGAGAAATTCATATACAATGAACATACATTTTTGTTTTAAATTAGAACAGCTAATTCTAACATTCAAATGTATGCACATTCATTTAAATTATATTCTCGGTGAGGTGCTCGAAACGTGGCGTGTTTAGATATGCTAATATGACCACATTCAAAAAATGCTATTTTACAATGACTGGATTTGTCCTTATAAGGGAAATACCAGATCATGGTTCCCAATCTCTTTGTTGTTTTTGTGTGCCTCCAAGCTGTTTCCAACTTATGACAAAAGAAAACAGAGAAACTTTCCCCCATCTTTTCTTTTTTGGCCACATTTATTCTGCATTGACATCTCAAAGACCAGATACCAGTAGTAAGGTTAGCCACAACCCTTGTGCTAATGTATAAGTTACGCCTGAAAGTGCGGCTTGTATTCCTTCATGCACACATTATATTTACATGCAGACAACTACAATAAGTATGCTGGATTTCGTATCACAAAAACACAAGTCGAACACTTTCCAAGTGTTTAGGACTGTGTGATATATTTTCGGATGATGCGCACAAATCCCAGTAGGGTGGCCTTTTGCAGTTGTTATTATTATTATTATTATTATTATTATTATTATTATTATTACTACAGTATTAGTTTCTAATTAAGAAAATAAAATCTTGTGATTAACAACTGTAGTACAGAAGAAGTGTAAAGGAAAATTTTCCAAGTGTTGTTTACACTGTAAAGATTATATGAAACCAGATATATATATATATATATATAGGTTTAACTGCTGGTTTACTAGTAAAATTGAATTACTGAGTCTCAAAATAATGCATATCTGAAAAATGTGTTACTAGTATGAAAAGTTTGGAAAGCTCTGCTGTAAGGTGTCAGGAGTGCCCCAAAGCATGGTTCTGGAAAGTTTAACTTATACCTTGCCCTGAACCTTAAGAGCTTCCAGAACCAACACTTCCAATTGCTTAAGGCTCTTTGAGGCAGCAAATCCTCAGGAAGCCCATTTCCACTTGCCTTTCCCCATAAAGGAGGGATTCCAAAGTTGCCATTGGAAGGACCTTTTCATGCTAAACAATTATTGTGATATATTTTACTCTGGAATTCCATCCTATGGAATCTTGTGACTTGAAGTTTTGGGAGGGTTATTTAGAGTTCTTGGTCAAGACGTCACCAAACTATACATTTCAGAATCCAATAGGATGTTAGCATGGTGGTTGAAGTTCTAAGCATACATTGCCAAAAGGTTGTTAACTCCACTGTATACAATTTCTGACAATGAAGTCTATATAACTCTGAATGTCTAAGCCATTTTTGTAGAAGGCTTTTTTTTCGTGTCAGGAGTGACATGAAAAACTGCAAGTAGCTTCTGGTGTCAGAGAATTGTTTTCTTCAAGGAAGTTGCTCAGGAGATGCCCGGATGTTTTTGATGTTTTTCCATCCTTGTGGGAAGCTTCTCTCATGTCCCTGCATGGGGAGCTGGAGCTGACAGAGGGAGCTCACCCTCTTTCTCCAGATTCGAACTGGCATCCCTTAGGTCAGCAACCCAATCTTCAGGTCAGCAGTCCTGCCGGCACAGGGGTTTAACTCATTGCGCCACCGCAGGCTCCTTGTAGAAGGCTGAAGGGGAGAGTAATTCTGGGGATGGATAGAAGGAATGGAGCCCATTTCTTGACTTTCTGTCTGAAGGGAATTGAAAATTCAGCGCTACTATTATTTTGTTAAATTTGAGCTCATTATTGATATTGTTAAAATTATTTTAGATTAAAATTCATTTTGAGATTTTTTTAAAAAAGAAAAAAGTATTTTGGGCAAGGGTAGCTTGTCTCTGGATATATCCTTAGGAAGAGTGAGATGACTTACTTGGGCAGCAAAATGTAGGTGTTATGAAAGGACAGCAAAATGTTATTTAATTTGTAATTGTAATGTTTTTACAAGGATGGTTATGGGTGGTTTTTTTGCATGGAGGAGGGCTCAAAATAACATGACTGGTTTGGGATGATTACAAGAAAGGAAGCCAGCACAGTGAGGAATCCTGAATTTGGGGAGATTAAGGCTGGAATCCTGCTCATTCATGGATACCACTGGTTGACCTCGGACAAATCACACTTCCTCAGATTTAGAGGAAGGCAATGGCACAGATTATCTGACAGAATCTCATGGAGAAAACCATATGACAAGATCACCATAATCTGGAATTGACTTGAGCAATAACAACAGCCTTGACTTGGGTTGGTGTGAGGTACTTTTATGCTTTAACCCAGGCAGCAGAATGTCTTGAGCCAGTTCTCCTACAGGACATTGGATGAATAGATAACCGAAGCCCCATAGACACTACCATAGGATCCAAAATACCTAATACCTGACACTGTATTTGGATTCAGTTTCAGAGAAATAGCTGAGGTGTGGTGTAGCCATTTGCTTTTTGTGTGTTGAAAAAAACAAACAATCTTGGACTCAGTTATCTCAACTGGTCAGAGATGTCCACATTGCCAGTTTTCAAATCCTAAGATTTCTTGGTATACATCTTCAAATGGCTGGACAACCTGTGCTCCCCTTCTCCCAATGTTGTTGAACTGTAATTCCCAGCAGTCATGAACCACCTACCCAAAAATGTGGCACGATGGGAGTAATCATCTTCTGAGAACATTTTGCCTGAAGAATAGGTTGAAAGACCTCAAAAACTTGCAGAGACATTTGTGTGTGTGTGTTGAGCAAATAGAGATAACCAAATTGATTGTATTTTTTTAAATGAATTATAGCAGTAGAAAAAACCTCTAACACTTGAGTTTCTTGTTTTAAAATAATAACTATTATAACATTTCTTCAGCATGTTATATGTTTTATATTATTGTTAATACCATCCCTAAGGCAATCTTTCATAACCTGTTACCTTGCATATGTGTTGGGCTCAAAGGTGCAACTATAGGATATTTGTGTGGTAAAATGAGGATCTAGCCTCCCCTGCATAATAAACATTCTACTCCTTTTATTTCAATGATGTGAAACTTCAGTTGAACAAATGCAGCTTAAAAGAAAGACACCTAAAAGAAAAGGAAAAGCAAAATTCCCCAGAGAATGCAAACACAGCCAACATAAGAATTCTAGATGTGAACAATGTTAAATCTCACATTTTCTGCCATGCTAGAAATTTGTGGCATGAAGGAAAACTTCATTCAGGTGAGAAGAATTTTATTTTGTGGCAATAGTACCTTCGTTTCCCTGTAGCTATATCCCTGATTGCACTACAATTTCCATAGTTTCCGGGGAGCAAGGGAAGTGTCAGGTTGAGCCTTCAGTCATACTTTGCTACTGGTATTATTTTTCATCTTGAGGAGCGCACCCTACACAAGAATGTTTTGAAATTTTCCCCAAGAGCCCTTTGTGAAGTTGTGTTCTTGTCCAGTAGAGGGTGCTGTTTGGTTGCATATGTCATTTTCTTCTGTTTGTACAGAATGAACGATACAATTGAACATTCTTTGAAATCTGCTTCCAGACATTTTTTAAAGGCTCATTAGTGTGAAATTCCATTCCAAAGAACATAGCCTAGCTCTGAAAACTTCAATACCAGCATAAATTCCAGCTCAGCTGTATTAAGCAAAACACCTAACAAGTTTAAATTCCAGGGATCCCTGGTGTCTCTGGACCAGTTGTCGCCTCTGCCTGCCAGTATAAAGGTAACTTCAGAGTAATACAAGTCCCGTCCCCCTGGGGCGCGTATGAAAATGAGGTGTACCTCTCGAGAGGCCTTTTCTTGTGAACTAACTAAAAGAATTCAAACAAGGAAATAAGAATATATTATTGATAAGAATACTGAATAGTGGCTTCCCCTCCCCACCTCTCTTTTCAAAAGCTCTGAACAAAGATTAACCAATGGATTCTTCCACAACTCCCCCAAGGTTTTTGAGGAAGAGAAGCAGGTTTTTAACTTCAAGACACTTTCTGACAAAGCAATACCGGGATTGTTTTGTGTTGCAGATTGGAGCAAACCACCCACTGGTAAGGGAGATATTTGTTGTAAGTGTCCAGATTTAGTGAGGGTCAGGTATTTAGAATCTGTGAGTGGTGGTCAGAAGTAAACCCAATTTAAGTACTGGAAAGATGCAATGTCAATAGCTGGTCAAGAATGCTGTTGATGGAACAATATGTTAGAGGTTATTCATAGACAGATTGATCAGCAACTGAGGAATCATAAATCCATCAGACACAAGGGAACCAGGCAAAGAGCTGAGAATCAGGAATGGCATTGCTCTTACAATGAGCAGGTGTTCTTATTTACCCTGATTTATTTAATGGCAGGGTCCTTCAGTTGTGCTCTTCTCAAGATCTCGATTGCAGCCTTATCCTGTATCTGTGGGGAAGTATCTGGGCCAGAGGCTTGAGCTTCCATGTTTTCCTAGGACTGAGAGGGTCTCTCCTCCTGCTCTGATACATGAACAGAAAAGGGGCTTGGCTGGTCTTCAGTGTCTTCCATTGGTAAGTCCACTTCTTCTTCATCGTCCGAAAAGCCCTCAAGGGGTGAGGAGCATGACAGGAATGCTTCATAACCTGATTGGAGGGATTGAGGGCGGTGCTGGAGTACTGGAAGGTATCTAGGGTAGGGTAACTGAGGGATGGTGAGGCCAAAGCCAAAAGTAGATGGAGCAAAATCAATAGTAGATGGAGCCAAATAAAACTGGTTTTATCCCTTTTTCCCCTTTTTTATAATGGCACTACAATTACAAACCACTTCTGAACAAATTTTGCCAAGATAGATTTGACTTTTAACAAAATATCTAACTCAAATATCTAACTCAGGGGTGCACAATGATCCAGGGGCATTGTCTTAGGGGACCCCATATTGTTTCATTGGAACATACTGAGCACTACATGGGCTACAGTATCAAGAATGTCAACTAAGCTAAACTAAAAGTGAGTGGAAGTCCAGGCTTTCAAAAACAAGTACATCTGAGTTGAGAGCTAGCATGGGATAGCGGTTGAGTGTTGCACTAGAATGCTGGGAGACCAGGGTTGAAATCCCTACTTAACCATGGAAGCCTGCTGGGTAACCTTGGGCAAGCCATTCACTCTCAGCCTCAGAGAAAGGCAAGACCAAACCGGCTCTGAACAAATTCTACTCAGAAAACCATGTGCTAGATTTCACTTGAGGTAGCCATGAATCAGAAATGACTTGAAGACTCAAACCAACAACAAATATCTCACTTCACAAAGTAGATGTGTATCCCAGGCATTACTTCTTTAACAGAAAAGTTGTCACCAGAGGGAGAAATAACATGGGAAGAATCAGTATAGGACTTTATACCACAGAAAGGAAGAGCAGTTCAACAAAGTTTCAGCAAACTTTTCATTCAAAACTTAACCATTTGCAGATATGAAATAACACAACCAGGTCAGTGACTTCTGTGAGATAGAAATGGCAAAGCACTTCTAATCATAAGAAAATATTTTTTATGAACAAGTGGTAAATTGATACTACCTGGGTAATGACTGTGAATGTCATGATTCAATGCCTAAAGGGTGTGGTAATGGATGAGTCAGAACCATGTGAGGTTACTGCAAAGGAGTTGCATCAGCCAGTGTCCCTTACTGATGACCTATCAGCAGGTGGCTATATAAGGAGGATGAAAGAATCCATCTTTCTCTCTCCTGTGTGACTCAGTGTGAGTATCTGCCTATGTTGTATGTGATTATTTGATTACTCTAGTTGTTTGCAAGTTCAAGGAAAGTGGATCTATGAATCCTGATTGTATATTTGTACATATTGCAATGGTGAAGATTACAGGCTCTGGATATTTTGGATGAACACCTGAATCTGTGAGTTTACTAAACAGTGTGTGTAGATGAGATCAGATGCTGACAGTTAAACTTTGCTGATAGACGGGGCTGAAGCACATGTGTTTGCTGTGGAAGGACTTGGCTGTATTTTTGCTTGCTTCTGGAACACTTGCTATCCAGGTTGCAGGGGTTTGGGGAGGCCATGATTTGGAAACTATAAATTACTTCATGTACCAGCATCCCTCTATAACTTTTTCTTTCACAACCCTCCACTTTTCTTGTGACTCCCATTTTGATGGCCAAACTTAGATTTCTATGCTGCCATATTCAAGTCAATTCTGGAGAGAAAGTGTGGGCTATAGCACTCTTTCTAGCTGTTCTAATCCTCCAGTTCTACATCCTTTATTTCCTGCTGAATTTTATAAATGAAACACCCAGAGACTGACTATGGGGAAAACTATTAGCTGGTGCCATCCTATGGAATGTTTATAAAGAACAAGACTGGAAGAGGGGGCTGTATGGGAGTAGTCTGAATCTGTAATGGGATGGTGCCCCATCTGACTAATGGGCTACCCTTTAGTGGTGGACAGCCCAATCTAGCACATCCTGAAAGCTGAACTACATGTAACCATTAGAGTGGATAAATCAGTCAATGACACTTTTGCATGTAACTATTTTAACCCATTTCTGCACAAGGCTGGGAATAAAAGTCAAGAAAACTCATATTTTCAGTGCAGTTTTCCCTAACCTACATACTTTGAATACAGTTTCTTTAAACATACATATTTTGAATGTATTTTTCCTCAATATATATTTTGTTTTCTATCCTCCTGGATATTTGCATTTTTCTGTTTATAATGTTCCTTATTTCAATAATTTTGCACACAATTGCTTTGAAAGTCAAGAAATGCATCCCTGCATTTGTAGAAATACACAATCTCAAGGGTAGCTGTGTTCCAATTCAGATATGACTCCAGGCAATGTAAATTAGGTCATTTCACTTTAAAAGTGCAGAGCAAATAGAATTATTTCCCATGCCTAATACTACACCTCAGGCATTCTGTTTGAAAATTCTGAAGATGACCATTTTGGGCAGTAACCAATAGCTTGGATTTTGCCATCTTTCTTGTACCATGCCTCCTTTATTATTAGTATAATTAGTATAATTTCAATAGTACAAGTTGACTCTCTTGTATCTGAAATGTTTGGGCCCAGAAGGAGAAGACAGAGGAGGATTTCTTTAGATTATGGGGTACCTGAATTTGCAGGTGCATAGTGAATGAGAGATGGGGAAAATAGGGTTAGTCACACATCCAGGAACACCCCCACTCCAGGAGCCCCCAGTAAAAGAAATCTGATGGAGGAAAGAGAAGAGGGAGAAAGAAATACAAATTTGCTTAAGTATGTGCCCTGTTAAAAGCAAATGTCCCATACGCTTCTCCAGCTGTAACACACTTTCTGCTCTAGCAAGCGGCTAAGGAGAGAGGTGAAATCCTCCCCTACCTACCCTAGTGAGTCTTTGCCATTCTTTCTAGGCTGGATGCAGGCAATGGTAAATGGGGTTATTCTACACTTGCCCTTATGGCCATTTCCAGGTCACTCAATGTGCTGCCATTGACCTGGTAGAGTATGAGTGAAAAATTATTTAGGGTGTCTGGTTTTTACAGGAGTCTTATGTAAGTGGCATCTTTCCTTCTTCCCACTATTCTCTTTCTTTAATAACAGTTGTTTTAGGAAAAACTCAGTGGGCACTGGATATGTGACTAAAATCCTTTCCCCAAAAGTGGGAATGGGTGGCTAGCAGCAGAAAGTTTCAGGTTTTGAGTATTATGGATTTCTGGAAAAGATAAACTCAACCTGTAGTGCAAAACATTGGCTTGCATCCTGTTGATAAATTGCAATGGTGTACATTAGACCCACACCATCAGAACTTTTTTTTTGGTTTTGCACTTCTTGGAATTCACTACTGACAACCCAACAATCCAAAATCCCCCAAACTTGCTTTCTCTTGTGGGTCCCCAGGTGTTTTGGTCTACAACTTCCAGAAATCTCAGCCAGTTTACCAGCTGTTAAAATTTCTGGGAGTTGAAGGGCAAAACATCTGGGGACCCACAGGTTGAGAACCACTGTCTTAGCTGAAGGTGCTAAACTTGAACATTTCACACTAGTGAAACGCTGTTATTCCATGTCAACTGTCAATATATAAATAACATGTCCAAGCAACTAGAGATACCAGTTGAATTTGTTTGCATAGCCTAAATTAACACAGTTTCCCCTGAAATTATATTACATAATTTCCAGCTGGCTTGTTTGGTGGTCTGGCATGAAGAGTTGGGGTTCAAAACTTCTGGACAGAAGCAGGAGCCTATTCACATTTCCTATTTGTGGCACTTTGATGTTATTTGAATTGCCATGGTGACATTTTATGGAATCCTTGCACTTTCAGTTAACAGAGGTACATTAAGGATTGTGAACCAGAGAGCTCAGGTACCTTTTTGGACTATAAACTCCAGGATTTCATAGGATGGAATCACGGCTGCTAAAGTGAATTGTAATGATATAATTGTGTAGTGTGAATGGACCCCTGCTTTCAGAAGGATGGTCTTTTTACTTAATTGTTAGATACTTTTTCAGCTGAAGAGTGGAGTAAAATTCTCCAGACTATCATCTTTGTCACTGTCATTGTTGGAAATCTACTATTTTAACAGTAATTTCCTCTTCTATTGGAACTTTTTGAACTAGGTAGAATTCTTAGCAATTCAGCAATGTAGAACTTACCAAATCCTTCAGGGGAAGTCATGTCACTTTATCTAGTAAAACTTTATTAGAACTCTGCAGTGCAGATATATAGCTGTTTATTTTATTGCCTTTACCGACTGAATGCCTGTCCTTTTTAGCATTTCAGCACACATGGCAGGCTCTCTTAGGTTGCCAGATCTCACAGCCTGCTTCTGAGTCCCTAGGGTGCAGATTTTCCGGTTTTGATGGGCCGAGCTCCCGTTAAGAGGAAAGAAGTTTGTGAAAATCTCCAACTCAGCTACTAAAGCAGCAGCTTGTTACAGTTTGATGGACTAGGGGCTTGTCTACACTGACTAAAAAAAGTCATACTCGCCTCATAGGTGCTGCGATCCTGACACATGATGTTCTTGACAATTTGCTTGCAATGCAATTATTAGGAATTTAATCTGGTTCAAAAACTTTGCCTTTCAACCTGCAGTTTTAGAGGAAATCTAGATTTGTGGGAGTATGCCTGGCCTCCCAGGCATTTGCTGTGAAGTGGTGGGGAGGTTGACAGTTAGGCGATCCCTTGTTGTCTGGCCTTCCAAGTGTAGTGTCTTGGCAGTGGATACATAGGTGACTGGTGGGGAGGATGACGCTTGTGGTGGGGGAACTAGTTAGTGGGAGATGAGCATTCCTGTCCAGAAGTTTATTTTAAGTTGTGTGCATGCGTGCAGATACTTATCATTATTAGCAACCCCTGCATAACAGGAAAGATGTATATTTGCATGCATGACAAACAAACAAACATATATACAAACACAAAAAAATTTATTGTTAGAGTATCAATTTATTGGTCTACTCAGATTTGCATGTTTTCGAACTGCTAGGTTGGCAAAAGCTGGGCCTAACAGCGGGAGCTCACCCCGTGCCCCAGATTCAAACTGCTGAACTTTCGGTCAGCAAGTTCAGCAGCTTAGTAGTTTAATCCGCTGCACACCCAGGGGCCAGGAGCGTGTTAGGAGTGACTTGAGAAACTGCAAGTCGCTTCTGATGTGAGAGAATTGGCCTTCTGCAAGGAAGTTACCCAGGGGATGCCCAGATGTTTTGATGTTTTTACTGAACCTGGCAGCCTTCAGATCAGCAACCCAACCTTCAAGTTGCAAGGCTTTAACCTACTACGCCACTGGGGGCTCCACACCAGGAGCCCTAAAAATAGGGTAGAAATATCCTAAATAAAATAAATAATAGTGTGGATCAAAATAATGCAAAGGATTGGAAAAGTGGACCAAAATGTGTGGCCAGGTATGGTGATCTGATTACGTTTATGGTATTAATGGTAATTGAGGACCAAGATAATGCAGTGCCAAATACGCCTTCTTAGTCCCTAAATTGATTTGTTGTTGCAACTTGCAAAGACACTACAGGGGTTTTCTTTCTTTGCATAGTCATTTTTCTTCGCAGTTGTTGTAGCACCAGGGCTCACCCTCTGCTTTATGACCACTTTTTGACTAAAACCAAGTACAGTAGAGTCTCGCTTATCCAACCTTCGCTTATCCAACGTTCTGTATTATCCAATGCAGTCTGCCTTTTAGTAGTCAATGTTTTCAATACATTGCGATGTTTTGGTACTAAATTAGTAAATAAAGTAATTATTACATAATGTTACCGTGTATTGAACTGCTTTTTCTGTTGATTTGTTGTAAAACATGACATTTTGGTGCTTAATTTGTAAAATCATAACATAATTTGATATTTAATAGGCTTTTCCTTAATCCCTCCTTATTATCCAACATTTTCGCTTATCCAACATTTTGCCAGCCCATTTATGTTGGATAAGCGAGACTCTACTGTAGTAGCCTATATTAAGGCTTCCTTGTCCCATTTCCTTGAGTGAGAAGAATAATGCATTCACTGAATCTTGCCTGCTGATCAGCTCCAACCACTAATATTTTAAATGGGAAAATGCTGTATGTTCTCTCTGTGCATTTGATTGACAGTCTATGAGTAACTAAGGTTGATACTTAATGTATGATTAATGACATCACCTGGGCTGTCTCTAGGTCTCAGTTTTTTGCCTGGAAACCTCAAATTCTGGGATAGCCCTGAAATGACCACCCAAATAAGGTTTGTCAGACCCAAAGCCAGTTTCCAACACATGGTTATGAAACCCAGCATTCATTTCCTGGTTGATTCTAGTTAATTTTATTTGGTTGCAATATTTGTAGTGAGATTTGTTAGCTGCCTGAGGGCAGTGTGTGCCTTTTAGAAATATACAAAAGCAGAACATCAGTGTTTTTATGAATAAAGAAATAGTTGGATTGTACATACTTGTTTATTGATTGATTCATTTATTTAAATGTATAGCTTGTCCAATTCCAAAGCCTGCAAATGTGTAACACAATGGGAAGTGTGTGGGGGAAAGTAATAATCACTGAGGTATAATTAAAGCAAATAAAAGGAAAAACACATAACCTTTGATTTTAACATTCTGAGAAGATCTGGCTCCACCTAATGGAGGTCGAGCAAACAACTTCCAATTGTAGCGGTCAGCTCAGTTGGTTTAATAAGTAATCTGAAATATAATGGGTATTATTTCCAAACATGCAGAATTAGAATGGATAATTCTTTAACATTTCCTTTCAGCATATTCTCCCCTTAAGTTCTGCACATTTTTATATTTTTTGCAGTGCATTTCACCGATGAAAATCAGGACATTTGGGATCACGCTACATTAGAGTGTAGTCAAAATGATAAACGTTATTAATGAAAAAGGGCACACAAGCTAAGGCAAATTGCAGAAGTTTGCTTTTGCAGGAATTTACTGCGAAGGACAATGCTGTCTCTCTCTTCTCTGCTGAGACTACTGAACAACAATGTTTGCACTTTGTCTTCAATTTGCAGCCACTGCCATAAACTGAGGAAAAAGGGAGAAAGTGGAAGGACTTGGGACATTTTTAAAGAAGCTAAAAAAGTGGGTTGAGATTGGGTCAATAGGGAATCTACTTGCCAAATTGGGAAATTCCAAACATAGGTAAAGGTAAAGGTTTTCTCCTGACATTAAGTCTAGTTGTGTCTGACTCTGGGGGTTGGTGCTCATCTCCATTTTAAAGCCAAAGAGCCAGCGATGTCTGTAGACACCTCCAAGGTCCTGTGGCTGGCACAACTGCATGGAGTGCTATTATTTTCCTGCTGGAGTGGTATCTATTGATCTACTCAAATTTGCATGCTTTCTAACTGCTAGGTTGGCAGAAGCTGGAGCTACCAGCAGGAGCTCACCCTGCTTCCAGGATTCGAATTGATCTTTCGATCAGCAAGTTAAGCAGCAGCGGTTTAATCCACTGTGCAACTGGGGGCTCCAAACATTTGGAAACCTAATTTGGGAATGCCACAAAAACTCACTGCTCAAAATTTTTGGGTTGATCCCATAAAGCTCAATCCAATTTTAAAATGAGGTCTTACATATGTGTGACTGATAATATTTGAAATTTACTGTTACATGCAGATTGCCTCTGTTTTTTTTCTCCCTCTGTCTCTTCTCTAAAACCACCATCTAATTCTAGTTTATTTTCATTGCAGGACTGAATTTTTATGCTCATGTTATTCAGCAAAGTCATTTAGAATGAATGGGTCTAATTAATAAATTAGACATAAATTAGTGTAAAAAGCCAATTCTGAAACAGAGACATCAGTATATTTAAAAACAAACAAACATGCCAACTGGTACCAGATAACTAACAGTGATTGTATGTATTCTGGGAAATGGCTTTTAACTGCTATGGAGACTGGAGAACAGGAGGGAGAGAGGGAGGGAGTGAAGGAGGGGGAAAGGAAGAGAAAGAATATGATAGCACTTAAATCCTTAAAATCTGGTTATTCCATGTTCCAAGTACATTGGACCGAAGTCAGCTTTTGTCTGGAAAAAAAGAAATTTGCCACCTGGTGCGGCACTTGCATAAATATGTTTGTGAGCTCAGTGTGAATAGACATAGCAAACTCAGTTCATAAACATGAATTTAGTGCCAACGAAATACATCATCAATGTAGCATTCGAAAGATACCTCCAGTAGTTGACAAATCAGATGCAATGCTTAAATGAATTTTTGTGTCCTTTTAAATGTCACCCCAAAATGCAGTATCACTGGGCTCAAACGTTGATTTATGTACCACAAAAAACAGATAAATGCTTCAAATTATACTCATGTGTATATGTGTATGTGGGAATAAAAAAGGCAACAGTCAAAACTTAAGTAACCACGGAGCAGTTCAACATGACATGAGTTTTCGTCTGTTCCTAAGCTACAGGGATTCGGGCTACAGTTGATAAGCTTATCTTGAAGTAAGACAGAAGTTGGGCTCTGAAATTCTTACTATTTTGCTGCCATTATGCAGCTGAGAGTCAAGAACTGTCAAATTACAAGAGTAATAGCTATCCATATGCAAAAGGAGAAACTGTTGACAATCGCCTTTCATTCCTCCTTTTCATCCCATCTGTGCTGTGCTGAAGAGTAGTCAGGGCTAAGCAAAGTCAGGCCCAGATATTTCCACATTCCCGATAAGAAGCCCCAATGCAGCAGATACTGTTGGGAGGGGAAAATAAATATATGAAAGAGTAGATCCTTCTGAGTACAAAAGTAATGAGAGCGATAATTTTTTTCCCCTTGGATTGCAGCAACGAGAAAAAAAGCAGTGGTAACTGCTGACATTGGGGAGGTTACAGCTGATGAAGCAATGGACAATGTTGACTTGATTTCCTTTCCTTTCTTTTTTTATTCTGCTTTTTTATTCCTTTCTTCTTCTTTTTAAAGATCATATTATATCTTCTCATAAGATATGAGGGAGATTGTTATCTGGCATAATGAAAACCCAAATGACAGGCTCATAAAACTTAGCAGCTGTTTATGAAGTCTTGTAAAGTCGCTCTCAGAGGTATACAGATAAGGAAATCACATAACTGAAATGGGTTTTTAAAAAAGCCAAAGCAAAATAGCATTTGATGCTCAAGAGGAAAGAAAACAAGACAAAGTACATGGTTTTCGAATCCTAGGTAACTAAGCAAGAGATGGGCAAAGACACAAAGAGATATAGGTCTTCAACTGTAGGCTGTGCCTACTCCTGCTTATGGAAACTGCTTCCGCCATTGATTGTCTTCTACAAAATAACACCAAAAGGAGGCAATTTGCAGGAACCTTTCTTTTCCCATGCAATTTCCATTTACTGCTGCCCTGGCTTTGCACTTTGCATTGGAAAGAGGTTGTAGGGAGGAAAATGTCCTTCCTCTTTGCTGCAATTTCTCACATGAAAATTATACCTTTTGCTGTTTTGTGAAGAAGTAAGATTTCACTATTCTCAGAAATTGCCATTCCAGCCAGAATAGGCCTATTCCCTGTTGGTCTTCCTATGGCAGCCTAAACCCCTTTATTCAGACGGGTTTTTAAAAGAGAAAGTGCTGAAAGACATGCCAGGGAGTGCTGTATGGTGTTTCAAGTTTTAAAAATATTTTTTACCTATTTCTTTTAATGTGATTTTAATAATTGTATGTTTAATTCTATTTTGATATTTATATTTTTACATTATAAGTGACTTTGGGTTTCAGTCCAGATTAATAATAATAATAATAATAATAATAATAATAATAATAATAATAATAATAACAACAACAACAACAACAACAACCCTCCCGCAGGTGCCACCTTGACGTGGTGGGGTGGCTTAACCGCTCCAATGATGACTGAGGGCAAGTCCAACCAAGCCAGAGAGGCCTCAGCTGAGGAGCAAAACTAAGAGCACCTAACCCATTAGCATTATGGAGAATCAAACCAAAACGAAGTTTATACTGGCTCGGTCGTCGCCCAGGATAAAAAGGGACCACAGTGGATGCTGCTGATTCTGGACATCCATCGACAAGTGGGCTACGGAATCAAAATACAAATGAACAGTCACAGAAGCGGCAGAAATATACAATACCAGAAAACCGCACAGTTATGAAATGCTATTACAACTCTGAACCTCAAAAGCATGGATCACAAACCTGCAAAAGTATTGGAGAATGAGCACACAAAGATACTGTGGGACTTCTGAATCCAGACTGACAAAGTTCTGGAACACAACACACCAGACATCACAGTTGTGGAAAAGAAAAAGGTTTGGATCATTGATGTTGCCATCCCAGGTGACAGTCGCATTGACGAAAAACAACAGGAAAAACTCAGCCGCTATCAGGACCTCAAGATTGAACTTCAAAGACTCTGGCAGAAACCAGTGCAGGTGGTCCTGGTGGTGATGGACACACTGGGTGCCGTGCCAAAAGATCTCAGCCAGCATTTGGAAACAATAGACATTGACAAAATCACGATCTGCCAACTGCAAAAGGCCACCCTACTGGGATCTGCACGCATCATCCGAAAATACATCACACAGTCCTAGACACTTGGGAAGTGTTCGACTTGTGATTTTGTGATACGAAATCCAGCATGTCTATCTTGTTTGTTGTGTCATAATAATAATAATAATAATAATAATAATAATAATAATAATAATAATAATAATAATAATAATAATGGCAGAAGCTTGTTCTAACCCTAGTGGTGCTGTTCAAACATAAAATTCTGTTTTAATGAAAGCTAAGCTCCTAGATAGCCCCCAATGGCTCAGTGGATTAAACAGCCGAGTGCTGAACTTGATGACCGAAAGGGCAGTGGTTCGAATCCGGGGAGTGGGGCAAGCCCCACTGTTAGTCCCAGCTTCTGCCAACCTAGCAGTTTGAAACATACAAATGTGAGTAGATCAATAGGTACTGCTCCATCAGGAAGGTAATGGCATTCCATGCAGTCATGCCGGCCACATGACATTGGAGGTGTCTTCAGTTTAGAAATGGAGATGAGCACCAACCCCCAGAGTTGGACATGGCTAGACTTAATGTCAGGGGAAAACCATTAACTTTTTAAAGCTCTTAGAAGGCAAATGATTGTTCAGATGATCCTTTGAGGTCAGGATAAGAAACCAGGGCCTTTAACTGTAGCATTATTATTTGAGCTTTCTAAATGCAAGAGAGAATTTCCTGTTAGAGATTCCCTCAATTTCCATGTGTCATGAGTCTAGAGAAACCATTGTGGCAAGAGTGGATGGAAAATGTTGGCTGAGGGTATACTGGGGTTTACATGCTAACCCATGGGAAAACTATGCCAATCCAACCTGCACACAAGCTTAGAGTGCTGCAGCTTGCTTTTGCCTTAGTCTAAAGGGGTGCATCTACTCCAGGCATGGGTCAACTTTCTTGTCTTGGGGCTGCATTGTGGGCCCGACTGATACTGCCAGGCTGGAGGGAAAGGTCCTGTGAGAAGGTGGGGCAGGGAGGGGGTGGGGCAGGGCCTGGGTCATCTTCAGGTTGTCCTCCTGGCATAAGGATGGAGCGAGACATGCGGCAACTGCCCTGACCCTCCTCCTTGACCCCCTTCCCTTCTCTTCTTCCTGTCCTCTTGGCATTATGCCAGGAGGAGGGTGAGACAGGTGACAGCTGAGAGCACTCTGGAGGGCTCTTAGCTGCTGTGTGCCTTCCTCTGGCTGTCCTCTTGGCATAAGGACAGTGCCACTCACACCATCCTTATGCCGGGAGGAGTGTGAGGCATGTTGTGTCTGAGAGCGCTCCAGAGGGCTCTCAGCTACAGCATGCCTTCCTCCCCTGTCTTTTCTGCATAAGGACTCAGTGGGCTACCGTGTCCTTATTCTGCTGCTGCTGCTCAGTCGTTTAGTCGTCTCCAACTCTTCGTGACCTCATGGACCAGTCCACGCCAGAGCTCCCTGTCTATCCATCTTGCCCTTGGTCGGCCTCTCTTCCTTTTTCCTTCCATTTTCCCCAGCATCGTGATCTTTTCCAAGCTTTCCTGTCTCCTCATTCTGAGAGGACAGGAAAAATGAGGAGGGCCTGAGGTAAGTGCCCAGAGGGCTGCATCTGACCCCTGGGCTACCTTTAACTGCCATGGCTCAATGCTGTGGAATTCTGGGAGTTGTGGTTTGGTAGGACACCAACACTCTTTGGCAGAGAAGGCAAAAGACTTTGTAAAATTACGACTCTCTTGATCCCATAGCATTTGACCATGGCAAATAAAGAGATGTCCAACTGTGTTAATTGCAAATGACAAGATGGAAGTGACAAGTTTTCACACGCTATACTACTATGCCCTGGTGAATTCAAGTTTTTAACAGGAGGGATTTTAAGAGTGTACTGTTTTATTTGTGCTGCTTTTAAAAATTGATTGTACTTTCATATTTTTTTTAGTGTTGCTAAAATTATAATTGTATTGAATGTTGATCTCTTGTGTTTTTTAAAACTATGTGGCATTTGCTTTAAGACTTCTAGATTGTTTTGGAATGGGGTGAAGCTTGGGTACTAAAAACATATAAAGCTTTGATAATTTTTCCCTTCCAGAATCCACCAGTAAGCATGGCACTCCATCAAAGTAATGTTTCCGAGCTCTGCTACATTCATTGTTAAGAGCCAGTATTTAAGCAAAAGAGACAAAGCACCATTTTACATCTCTGCCTATCGTGGTTTCTGAAATCTTGGCATATACATCTTTTGAATATATTTCATATCATCGCTAGAGAGGACAAATGGCTCATATCAGTTTGCTTTTTCTTCATCTGAGTAGCTAGATTACTCTGTGGGCTTCAAAATGAACGTCTATGTCTTTAACATTAGCTTGACAATTCAGTGTTGCTGTGCGCATTGCATAGTGTCACTGAGCCCACCTTAAATCATAACAAACCTCATATCCTAATGTGAGGCAGTCTTCTAAGCCTTGTGTCAATGCACTATTTCACTAATTAAAAGGGTCACGAGTTCAAGTCCAGATGGAATTCTCGTGCTTCTTCCTCTCCTTCTCTCTCATTAGAGGAGAAATGGAAGATAGAAGAAGGGGGGAAAAGAAAGGAAAAAAAGTTAAACACCCTGTTCTTTAATACTTTTGCTAAATTAGAAGATAGAATTCATATCTTTTAGAACAAAAATAAAGTTTTTCATGAAGTGTGCCTGCTGTTTTTATCCAACACAATTCAATACTACTTGGGGACAGAGAAACAAATCCTAGGTAGTTATTATTGGCATGCGATCTCTACCACACTGTTTAAAGGACAAATCAGTCAATAGTTATGTGTTTTTTATTTTGTATTATTTAAACCATTATTCAAATGTTCACATGAAATCACGTTTGATTTGCATGCACATTTCCTTGTCATGTAGATATTTTGTACTACAGTAGAGCCTCACTTATCCAAGCTAAACGGGCCGGCAGAACGTTGGATAAGTGAATATGTTGGATAATAAGGAGGGATCAAGGAAAAATCTATTAAACATCAAATTAGCTTATGATTTTACAAGTTAAGCACCAAAACATCATGTTATACAACAAATTTGACAGAAAAAGTAGTTCAATACGCAGTAATGCTATGTAGTAATTACTGTATTTACGAATTTAGCACCAAAATATCATGATGTATTGAAAACATTGACTACAAAAATGCGTTGGATAATCAAGAATGTTGGATAAGCGAACATTGGATAAGTGAGACTCTACTGTAATTCTTGCCTAATATGAACATGTCACAAGCAGACATTCTTAATTTAAAACATCTTTCTATGTTAACTTTATTAGTATATGCATTTTAAACAAATTTCCCCTAATATAAATATTTTGATATCCATTGTTTTTGTTGGAGAGGTATGTTACAAAATTTAGAGCAAATTACAGGGAGTGGTCAACCCCCCCCCTCCTTTTTAAGGAGCTCCATTAGCTGCCGTTCACCTTCCGGGCCCAATTCAAGGTTCAGGTGATCACCTATAAAGCCTTGAACGGTTCGGGCCCCGCCTACCTTCATGATTGCATTTCCCCCTATGAACCAGACCAATCTCTTTGTTCGTTGGGTGAGGTCCTCCTCTGACTTCCACCCCCTTCACAAGCATGGTTGGTGGGGATGAACGAGAGGGCCTTCTCTGTGGTGCCCCCCCCCCCGGCTCTGGAACTCGCTCCCCAGGGAGATGAGGCAAGCCCCCATCCTGCTAGCATTCAGGAAGAGCTTAAAAACTTGGCTCTTCCAACAAGCTTTTGGAGAATGAATTCCCCATCCCCATGATAGTTCCCGTAGCCGCGACCATTTCCCTATCTGTTGCTCCATCAGTCTGATACAGCCACAGGGTCCACCCCATCCCAAGTTACTCTCTCATTGATTCTAGCACTTTAGCCACCTACCTCATGTTTACAAAACTCATTTGGTGCACTTTACCCAGTTCGTTTTTATGAACTGTGTATACTCAAGTATAAGCCTAGTTTTTCAGCCCTTTTTTAGGACTAAAAAAGCCCCCCTCAGCTTATACTCAGGTGAGGATCATGGTTGGCTTATATTTGAGTCAGCTTATACTCGAGAATATATGGATTATTTATTATTCTTCTCTATTATTATTGGTATTATTATATTATTTTACTCTATTATTATTACATTTATTATTATACTCTATTATTGTTGCTACTATTACATTTATTTTACTCTATTTTTATTTTTATTATTAATACATTTATTATGTCACTCTGATCTTATTATTATTACATTTATTATTCTACTCTATTTATTATTACATGTATTATTTTCCTGTATTTATTATTATTATTATTACATGTATTATTTTACTCTATTATTATTAAAAGGATACATAAGCACATTTACATTGAAGAAGATGAGAATAATGATTTAATCAGAATTGGATAATCTTATCTTAAATTAGAGATTGATGTAAATATTCGAAAACATTTAACCTACTGATGCCTCAATTAATATAATTTTTTCGTATCTATTTTTATTTCTGAAATTTCCCACCCTCGGCTTATACTTGAGTCAATGATTTCCAAGTTTTTTTGTGGTAAAATTAGATGCCTCAGCTTATATTCGGGTCGGCTTATATTTGAGTATATACAGTAATTCATGTTTTATTATGGTCATTATTTTAATTTTATTATGTCAATTTGTAAAATTTTATCTTTGTGTCTCTTTCTTTTGATGTGTTTAATCTTGTTTGCTATTTTTATCTGGGCTTGACCCCATGTAAGCTGTCCCGAGTCCCTTCGGGGAGATGGAGGCGGGGTATAAAAATAAATTTATTATTATTATATTATTATATATGGAGTAATTGCAGTTCTGTTGTCATATTGGTATGAATAGTGTTGACTGTCAGCTAACACTGAAATTTGAACCACATTATCTACTTCTTCATCCCTATTTCTAACATAATTCCTCTGGGACTAAAATTTTCAGTGGCTATGCTGGCTGGTGAATTCTGGTGGCTGTAGTCTAAAGGAGTAACTTCTGAAATTTCTGATTTGCACCCTGAATTTTTATCTAATAGCAGAAGGGTGTGGCAACTTGCAAGAGTTTTGCATTTCATCCTGACCCTCTGGAAGTGAATTCAATATTGCGTTGTAGAAATGACAAAAGTTCATCTTTATGAATAGTTGCTACACATGGTTACTTGCTTCACTATAATGAGCAAAGCTGAAGATCTTCTTGGCCAGAAACTAAGCCAAATACATGGTGAATGTATTGATGTCCCTTTGTTTCCCACTGAACATTCTGAATTGTCTTGAAAGCACGCAACTAATTGTAATAACGGTGAAGCTCCCATCTCATATATGAACATGAAAAGGACCAGGCTGAATCAGACCACAAGTCTATCTACTAGTCTAGCATTGGAGATTCTAGTCAGCATGGTGTTGAGGGTTGAAGATTATGATTCCAGAGACCAGGGTTTGAAACCCACTGGGGTGGCCTTGGGCAAGTCACAGTCTCTCAGCCTCAGAACAAGACAATAGCATGCCTCTTATGAACAAATCTTACCAAGGAAACTGATAGGTCTGTCTTAGGGTCACCATAGCTCAAAAGCAACTTGAAAGTACAACAAAGCAATGAAGTCCAGCATTCTATCTGTGATGACCCATGGGCCTTGTAGTCCTGCTCAGGACATTGTAATTCCTGATGAAGATGAAAACTTGGGTTTTTTACCTTCCCAGTCTGAACTGGATTCCTCTCAGCCAGATCTTTCCCAGGCAGATCTGGGAACCTTGCACCTGCAAGAAAGTTGTCTCCCAGAAGTATGTCAAACAAGCCCAGAGCCTACTTCTCCCGTATTCTTGCGCCGGGAGTTTTGTAAACAACAGAGAAGTTTGGATTCAGCTTCGCGCAGGAGTGCAAGGATTGCAGCTAAGAATGTGGCCAATTAAGACTGCTTCTCGTGAGAATCTTTGGGGAGTCTCACATCTGGTCTCAGAGTTAGCTTTCGGTTCTGATTCCCAGAGAACTGCTTCGGCGGGAAAGCTAGACTCTATTTAGGTGTTTTACCCGCGTAGTAACTTCGCGGAGTCAATTCGTCAGCCTACGGAGCGAGTTGTGTCTGGACAGCACGCTCCGATTCAAGCCTCGCTCCTGCTCAAGCCTTGCCTAGCTATCCAGCCTTCGCCTTGCTTCCCAGCCTTTGTTTATCTACGGACTTTGCCTTGTTTCCCAGGATCAATCCTTGCCTTGTTCCACGGATTTATCAAGTTATTCCACGGACCTTGTTCTTGTTCTTAGTTACCTTGTTCCACGTTCAAGCCTTGTTTCAAGTATCAAGTTATTTCCTAGCCTCGCTCAAGTTTCATGGACTAAAGGACCTTGTCATCTCCCCTCACTTTGCTTGGCAAAGTGAGTGTTTCGGTTATTGGATTACAACTTTGGACCTTAATATTTCTTATTGGACATTGCTTTTTTGGACTAATTCTGACCTTTCCTGAAAGGTCTAATTCTGAACTATTTTCTACACTTGTTTTTATTAACTTTATATATTCCTTCAATAAAGATATTAGATAGATTCTGGCCTCTGTGTATGGTTATTGGTGCTCTGCAGCCTGGGTCGTGACAGTTTGACTCCGCCACCCTAAGCACCAATTAACCTCGGCCAGAATGTCTACCGGAGTCGTACCTGGGCCGAGCGGCCAGCCGATTACCTACACCATCGACAAGGAAGAGGTGGACCGAATCCGTGATAAGCTCAATGCACAGGATGGAGAAATAAGGGGTTTGAAGGAACGCGGAGTTCGTCTTCCGGCCATGGCGTTGCCAACCAAGTTTACTGGAGAAGCTTCTAAGGTTCATGTCTTCCGTCGCCAATGTCAAGCTTATCTGGAGGCCCGTGCTGCCGAGTTTCCCCAAGAAGACATCAAAGTGGCATGGGTTTACAGTCTTCTAGACGGGCCAGCGGCCAGCTGGGCGACGGCACTGTTCGACCAAGTCTCTCCACACCTAAGATCAGCGCAACACTTCTTGGACCACCTCAAGGAGACTTGGGGAATCGAGGACAATTTGGAGGCAGCCGGTCACAAACTCCGTCGCCTTTTCCAAGGAGACAGACCTATGTCTCAGTATATAGCCGAGTTCCGAGTGCTGGCCCACAACACCGGCTGGAACGATGTAGCCCTCAGGGGACAATTCCGGGAGGGTCTCAACATTGAAATGCTGGAAGAAATCTCCAAGGTGGATCCTCCCCAGACCCTCGAGGCACTCATTGATCAATGTTTACGGGCTGAAGTTCGAGGCCAGGGCAGTAGAGCCGGGGCAAAACCCCCCGCTCCCGCCAGCGTTCAGCCACGTCCGGTGTGGAGACCCCCACCGCCAACCCCATACCCCAGAGGAGGCGAGGAGGTGCCGATGCAGTTGGGCAATGTGCGTCCCAGACTAGATGCCGCCGAGAAGGCCCGTCGTCAACGCTTAAACCTCTGCTGGTACTGCGGGAACGGGGGCCACTTCGCCAGAGAGTGCCCAGCCAAAGGGAAGCCTGCCGCCCGTCTTGCGGCGGCGTCCTCCACGGAGACGAAGGCGTCTGAGCCGACTGGCACACAGCCGGCGGGGGAAGCCAACGACCGGGTGTAGAGAGGCTCGCCAACCCGGTCAAAAAATCCATCCAAGAGCCGCCAACCGGGGTCCTGTTCCTTCTCGTGGTCACATTATGGTCAGCAAAAAGGGGACCCGTCATGATCCACGCCATGATAGACTCTGGAGCTACCAACAATTTCATCGATAGAGAGTATGCCGACTCTCTGGGATTACAATATCATGATTTCAAGAATGCCCGTGTGGTGCAAGCCATAGACGGCCGTCCCCTCAAGACGGGCCCCGTAAGTCAGTGGTCGGAACCCACCAGGATGTGGATAAGGGAACATATGGAAGAGATTTCCTTCTTTGTTACCGAGGTCCCCCATTTCCCTGTGATTTTGGGAATTCCATGGCTGACTCTCCACGACCCTAACATCTCCTGGTCCAACAGAGAACTGCAGTTTGCTTCACCGTATTGCCAAAACCATTGCCTCGTAGCCAAGGTATGCCATGCCACAGACACCGAGCCCATCATCACCTTGCCAAAGAAGTACTCCGAGTATTGGGATGTATTCAATGAGAAAGAAGCCGAAAAATTACCCCCACATAGACCTTATGACTGTGCCATTGACTTGGTGGAGGGGGCCCCGATCCCGCGAGGGCATCTCTACTCCCTGACTGAACCAGAGCAAGAAGCTCTCAGGGAATTCCTAGAGACAAACCTTCGCAAGGGATTCATCAGACCCTCTCAATCCCCAGCCGCCTCCCCAGTGATGTTTGTGAAGAAGAAGTCAGGGGAACTACGATTGGTGGTGGACTACAGAGCATTGAACAATATCACCAAGCGGAACAGCTATCCCCTGCCCTTAATCTCGGATCTACTGGATCGGCTTCGAGGAGCCAAGGTTTACACCAAGCTGGATCTTCGGGGGGCTTACAACTTAGTTCGCATCAGGGAAGGGGACGAGTGGAAGACCGCCTTCCAGACCAAATTCGGATTATTTGAGTCCCGAGTTATGAATTTCGGTTTATGCGGAGCCCCCGCAACGTTCCAGCATTTTGTCAATGACATTTTTCAGGACTATCTAGACAGGTTCTTGATAATCTACCTGGACGATTTTTTGGTGTTTTCCAGATCACAATCAGAACATGAGAACCACGTCAAAATGGTGTTACAACGATTGCGGGATCATGGACTTTATGCCAAGCTGGAAAAATGCGCTTTTGATCTACAAGAGGTAGATTTCCTTGGTTACCGCATCTCGCCTCTAGGGCTTTCCATGGATCCAGCCAAAGTTTCAGCAGTATTGGAATGGCGGGCGCCAACTAACAAGAAAGAGGTGCAGCGTTTCTTGGGGTTCGCGAACTACTACCGCAAGTTCATTCCAGATTTTGCCCGCTGGTCCGACCCCATCACTAGCTGCATCCGTGGAAAGCAGCCTTTCCGCTGGACTGATCAAGCAGAGAAAGGGTTCCAGCAACTAAAGAAACTATTCACCTCCCAGCCAATTCTACAGCACCCAAATCCTGGAACCCCTTTTGTGGTGCAAGCGGACGCCTCTGATGTGGCAATTGGGGCTGTACTCTTACAACCGGTGGGAGATCACCTCCACCCCTGTGCCTTTTATTCTCGTCAACTAACCACACCAGAGAGGAATTACACCATTTGGGAAAAAGAACTACTGGCCATAAAGGCAGCCTTTGAAACTTGGAGACATTGGCTAGAAGGGGCCAAATTTCCCATTGAAGTCCACACTGATCATCGTAATCTAGAACATCTAAGAACTGCCCGCAAACTAAATCAGAGGCAGCAACGTTGGGCTTTATTCTTTGAACGTTTCAACTTCCAGATCCATTATGTGACCCCAGCCCAAACCAAGCAAGCAGACGCCCTGTCACGTAAACCGGAATACGCTGCAGGACGCAAGGAGACCTTTGAATCCCAACTGCTACAACCTGAGAACTTTGCCACGCTCACGGTGGGGAACACCAAATCCATTCCCATTGGTTCAACTTCCCCTACTCCAGGACCCATCTGTGCTCAAGAAATCAGGGCTAGTCAGCAAGCAGATGCCTGGGCGCAGGACCAACTTCGCCAAGGTCTGCATTTTCCCTTTTCGCTTAAAGATGGGCTGCTCTGCTATAGAAATCATGTTTATATCCCACCCGGACCGGGCAGGGAAAAAGCGCTTCGTCTGTGTCATGACTGCAAACCAGCAGGACACTTCGGACTATTTAAAACTATGCATTTGATCCTAAGGGATTTTTGGTGGCCCAAGATCCGCAAGGATGTGGAAAAATATGTCAACACCTGCCCAGTATGCCAGCGCTCCAAGATACGAAGGGAGAAGCCCTCAGGGCTTTTACACCCCCTTCCTACCCCATCTCGCCCATGGGAAATAATTTCCGCGGATTTCATCACTGACCTACCACCTTCCTGTGGATTCACCACGATCTTAGTGGTGGTGGACCTATTCACCAAGTTAACCCATTTCATTCCCTGCGAAGGCCTCCCCACGGCCAAGGAAACTGCGGATCTATTTCTTCAACATGTTTTCAGACTACATGGATTGCCCAAGAGCTTAGTCACAGACCGTGGATCTCAATTCACCTCTCGTTTCTGGAAGGCACTACAAAAACTATTGGGCATAGACTCTCGCTTATCTTCAGCTCATCATCCCCAAACAGATGGGCAAACGGAGCGCACCAATGCCACTTTGGAGCAGTATCTTCGCTGTTATGTAAACTATCAACAGGACAATTGGGCTTCTCTGTTACCACTGTCTGAGTTTGCCTACAACAATGGAGTTCAAGCTTCTACAAAAGAAACGCCGTTCTTTGCAAACTACGGCTTCCATCCACGTTTCTTCCCCCCTGTCATTGAAACTTCAGAGGTTCCCGCAGCAGAGGATTGGCTGCAGGAACTCACAGCGGTGCAACAACTTTTGCTCCAGCAACTGGATCAAGCCAAGGAGGACTATAAACGCCACGCTGACAAACATCGCCAGCCGGGCCCCGAAATCAAGGTAGGAGATCGGGTTTTCCTGTCCACTCGCTTTCTGCCCTCCCACCGCCCTTGCCGGAAGTTAGATGCCCGTTTCATTGGTCCCTATCCAGTGGTGGCGCAATTAAACCCCGTGACTTTCAAACTCCAACTTCCGCGTTCAATGCGCATTCACCCAGTGTTTCACCGTTCCCTGCTCCTTCCGGCGGATGGTGTGCGTCCTGATACAGACCAACCGGCCCCCCCTCCTGTTTTGATGAATGGGGAGGAGGAGTTCGAGGTTGAGGACATTTTGGATTCTCGCTTTCACCGCCGCCGCCTACAATATCTCATTGACTGGGTGGGTTTTGGCCCTGAGGAACGCTCTTGGGAAGACGCCTCCACAGTCCATGCTCCTGATCTAACCCGTCGCTTTCATCAGACCTATCCCACCAAACCACGACCTCGCGCCTCGGGGAGAGGGCCCCAGTTTGGGAGGGGCCTTGAGGAGGGGGATAGTGTGATGACCCATGGGCCTTGTAGTCCTGCTCAGGACATTGTAATTCCTGATGAAGATGAAAACTTGGGTTTTTTACCTTCCCAGTCTGAACTGGATTCCTCTCAGCCAGATCTTTCCCAGGCAGATCTGGGAACCTTGCACCTGCAAGAAAGTTGTCTCCCAGAAGTATGTCAAACAAGCCCAGAGCCTACTTCTCCCGTATTCTTGCGCCGGGAGTTTTGTAAACAACAGAGAAGTTTGGATTCAGCTTCGCGCAGGAGTGCAAGGATTGCAGCTAAGAATGTGGCCAATTAAGACTGCTTCTCGTGAGAATCTTTGGGGAGTCTCACATCTGGTCTCAGAGTTAGCTTTCGGTTCTGATTCCCAGAGAACTGCTTCGGCGGGAAAGCTAGACTCTATTTAGGTGTTTTACCCGCGTAGTAACTTCGCGGAGTCAATTCGTCAGCCTACGGAGCGAGTTGTGTCTGGACAGCACGCTCCGATTCAAGCCTCGCTCCTGCTCAAGCCTTGCCTAGCTATCCAGCCTTCGCCTTGCTTCCCAGCCTTTGTTTATCTACGGACTTTGCCTTGTTTCCCAGGATCAATCCTTGCCTTGTTCCACGGATTTATCAAGTTATTCCACGGACCTTGTTCTTGTTCTTAGTTACCTTGTTCCACGTTCAAGCCTTGTTTCAAGTATCAAGTTATTTCCTAGCCTCGCTCAAGTTTCATGGACTAAAGGACCTTGTCATCTCCCCTCACTTTGCTTGGCAAAGTGAGTGTTTCGGTTATTGGATTACAACTTTGGACCTTAATATTTCTTATTGGACATTGCTTTTTTGGACTAATTCTGACCTTTCCTGAAAGGTCTAATTCTGAACTATTTTCTACACTTGTTTTTATTAACTTTATATATTCCTTCAATAAAGATATTAGATAGATTCTGGCCTCTGTGTATGGTTATTGGTGCTCTGCAGCCTGGGTCGTGACACTATCCCCATGGTGGGCACTGAGATGCGCCTGAGAAGCCTACAAACCCATTGTATCTTCACATTGTATTCTCCAAGAACTAATGTAAACATTCTGTTTAGTAGCCTTCAAAAAGCTCATCCTTCAAACACTTGACCCCAAGAGCAATCCACAGCTATGAGGCTTTCACCTCTCTTGGTCATTTATAGGAAGGACAACCCAGGACACTCCTTCCCTAGTTGCTGGACTTCATAATAGAGAGCAAACCCTCAGGTTTATTTATTTATTTATTTACAGTATTTATATTCCGCCCTTCTCACCCTGAAGGGGACTCAGGGCGGATCACATTATACACACATAGGGCAAACGTTCAATGCCCATAAACACATCAAACAGAGACTGAGACAGACAGACGCAGAGGCAATTTAACCTTCTTCTGAGGGGATGTTTGATTTTGGCCACAGGGGGGAGCAGCTGCTTCATCATCCACTCTGACGGCACTTCCTCATTCCAGGTCGTAAATTAGTTAAACTTGCCTCCCCACTTTTTTTTTATAAGTGGTACCTTATTTCCTACTTGATAGATGCAACTATCTTTCGGGTTGCTAGGTCAGCAACGAGCAGGGGCTATTTTTTATTTTTAATTGACGGGTGCTCACCCCGCCACGGGCTGGCCTCGAACTCATGAACTCATGAGGTTAGCCCCAATGACAGACTCCTTTACAAGTACTGCATGTTAGGATCTGAAGAGACTGTCCCAGAGCCCCAACCTTCATTGAAAGGGTGCCAAAGTGTGTATCAGTGTTATATTCTACACATTGCCCGCACACACCTGCCAACCAATTTATAGACACCACCCTTAAGTCATCAAAGTCACAGAGATACAATATGCAGTAAGAAAAAAAAAGATGAAAGAGGGTTTGTGAGTTGGTGGACTGGCTAAAATAGCCTATAGCTTTGCTCCTCGCATGCACTGTGATTTGGCATGTAAAACCAGGCTAATTTAGCTGTGGTCTTTGTTCATGGAGGCCATCAAAGTGCTCCCTCTCCTGTTCACTGTGTAGTCTCAGGAATGTAAACTAAATAGGTTTTTGTCTGAAGAAAAAATGGAGAAAGAAATAATGGAGAAATTCCAAATATCATCATATGCCCAATTGTCAAAATCTCTCCCTCGCCATCTGAATAATCTCTCTTTCTGTTTTGGGGCTTTATTAATGAAACAAAAAGGCATCCATAATAGATAAATAATACACCATATGGGATTCACGTACACTATTTATAACACAAATCACTGATGCTTCTCCATTCACATTATATCTGATCATGCATATTTTGCCACATCTGCACTTTGTCAATCTCTGCGTTCTTGTTAATCATTGAAGCAGCTACATTTAACAAAGGAAGAAAAATAAATAACAGGAGACAAAGAGGGCACTAGTAGCTTCTTCAGCCTAAGAACTGAATCCCACAATATAAATAAAAGGTCACAAGAGATTAATGTACTTACTTTACATTTAGTATAGAATCACAAGAGGCCATGAATTTATTTACTGTAGTGTGTGAGATTTAACACACACACACCGCTCTGAAAGTCAGTTGAAATAGTGGGTTGGAGGAATGGATATGATGGCTGGGCTGTTTGATAATGGAACAGACTCCTTTGGAAGGTGGTGGGCACCCCTTCATTTAAATAAAGGCAGGGTACTAATCTCTTAGGGTTTTTTTAAGCAATGAATCCTGCCCTGACAGAGAGTTGGACTAATTGATCATGTCCATTCCTTTCAAATATGAGTGTATCTACATTCTAGAATTAATGCATTAAACTACTTTGACTGCCATGGCTCGATACTTTGCAATCATAGGACAAAGGATGGGGAGGCAAAGGGGATTAGGTGGACATAAAAAGGTGCTTCATTGTCAGCAGCATTGTATCCATGGTATACCAGATTTGTCTGTCTGTCTATCCATCCCTCCACCCATCCATTCTAGACTGGGTTCTTGCTTTATAATTTAAGGCCACCAGCATTTCTCATTATACTCAGTAGTGCATCTCAGATCAAAGTGTGATCCATTCACTAAACAGCTCCTTCAAACTTCATTGCTGCCAGCTTGATTTCTTTTTTTTTTTTTTTTTAAAAAATCTATTGGCAGAAGAATATTTTGATGAAGGAATTCCTATTAGCATGACATACCCATCTCCAACACGTTGCTGAAACAAAGACTTTAAAAAACAACAGTTCCGGAAAGCTGATGGTGTGGGGGAAATGGGATGGAGGGAGAAAAAAGGGGGAAAGCTGGACCACCGTGCAGCTTTTAGAAAATAATTAGTGCTCTAACATAAATAGATGTCACCGACTGTAGTAATGTCTACAGGAAATAAATAACAGTGGAACACAATAAAACTCCCTGTAATGTACTCTGTTGTAATATTGATGGTAGCATATGGCAACCATCTGACAGCTGTTAAACAGATGTGGCAATTAGCAAACCTTATGGTCATGCTGTTAAGATTATTATGCAACACGTTCTTTAGCAAAATTAGATGGCTTCCTACTTTTAGTAGCTTTACACATGTGGAGAGCTAGTCTTAAATCCCATTTCGGTAGCATTGTGAGTTAATGTCTTATATGTATGCATGTTTATGTGTGCATGCACAGACACAGACACACATCATCATACATATACATTTATATACAGGGAGAAGAAGAGAGGTGATGCCTCATGGAAGATTTAGCGAATTTCAGAATTTAAACAAGAACAATATCAATTCCGCTGTGCAGCAGATACTTCAATTATAATAGCTAATGGACAAATTGAGAGATAAAAAGACTTTTCTATCATGTTGAAATTCAATGAACAGTTTTCAATTAGGCACCAAGTATAAAAAGAGAAAAAAGGAAGCTACTTTTCCTTGATGTTAACATTGCCAAGAAAGATGAGAGCAGCCCCGCATTTCCATTATACAGAAGAGATGCAGATAATGATGCATATTTAAATTATAAATCAGGTCACTATCTGCCAAATGAAAGCAATATCAATTAGAGAGAAGGTGGATCAGGCTTTAAAATGCCTTATATTTAATGACAAAAGTGTGATTGTTAATCTTGCCAGGCCAACAAAGAGATAATTTAAGGCAGTAACAAATCAAGGCATAATGACACAAAAATAAGCCCTTGTAGGTTTTTTTGTGAGGAGGGGGATAGTATTATCATAATTAATAGACTTCGAATGACTTTTTTTGGTGGGTTATGGGCTCTCACCAAAGCATTTATGGCAGGCATAAAATATAAAACTCGAAACAGTGGGTTTGACTAAGGTTGACTTGAGGGTCCTTAAGCCCTTTCCACTACAGTAATTCTTGTGAAATAATAGTTTCATTTATGGACTTAATTTATAATGTTGAATTTATGCCAGTTCATCTGATATAAATCATGATTATGGCATGATCTATTGTATGTCACTTGAGCTAATGCAAATTAAACATCGTTACATTTTTTAGGGGAGGAGGAAACCTCTCTATGTTAAAATAACACCGTCTGATCCATAAATAGTTACACTGAATGCAAATGTAGTTTGTGTGAGTAGGATGGTGTGATGGCTGACACTTTGGGACATAGCCATAGATCTTTTTGCAAGTCAAATGATCTCTAGAAAAATGAACTGTGGGAACAGGGTTGTATTTCTGGTGGATTGTCTGTCCTATGGGGACTTTGTTGTAATTTCCTCTCTCCCAATTGGGTCAGTGCTCACCCTGATGACTAGAGACATCTAAGCAGAGATGATCAATTGAGGTGCACACAGACTCAATAACAAACAGCGGATGGTTTTCATGTTAGTGTGTTGGTGAAATTGTTCTGGGTTTTAGTCTAAACTTTAAGGGAGCCTTTGAACTGTATCTCTAAAATAACTTTAGTAGTATGCATTGTATCAAATAAAGCTTGGATTTAATGCCAGAATGGATTGACCACCTAGTTGGCCCAAAAGATGTGTGCTTCCCCTGCATTCACTTGGCAGATTTCATATAAAGTTTATATAATTGATGTTGTTAACATAAACATTATAAACACAACATAGCAGAAAACTTCATTGCACTGAAAAGCCATGCCCTCCTCACTCTGCCATTCTGAACAGCTGGCTCTGAATGATTGTCTTCATTTTCCATGATGCCCTTGAGTTAGCAATAATTTGGGGATTGTGGTAAGTGAAAATGGTAGCAAAGACCCATCCACCCTTGGCTATAGATCAGAGTGTAAGCAGTTGTAAACTCTTTCTTTTGCTGGTTTATCATTGCAATTTGGTGAGCCTTTTATTGATCAAGAGTATAGGAATGGAACAACCAGAATCCCCAGAGCTGGCCCTCTTTCTGTGGCAGAGCACAGAGAAATTACAGATTTGGACAGTTGCTCAAGAATCCCCAGCCAGCACTGAAAATGAGAGTTGTAGTTCAACAAATGTGGGAGTTGCAATCTCATGCCCATTGTAAAAGTCATGGCAACTAAAGTGGTGTCAAACTGCATTAATTCTACAGCGTAGATGCAGCCTTTGTAACTTCTCATGGCCTGACAACCTCCCATGTCATTCATTCAAGTTTCAATTACCAGCAGAATGGAGTTACATTGCTTCCTTCAGTTGATTTAGCTTTGCTATGTGTGTGTGTGTGTGTGTCTGTGTGAAAGAGTTACAATTGTGGTAATAGTGTTACCCCTCGATGTATTGTCAACTTGTCATGGTGAGGGGGCTTGCATGTTCCAATGAACATAACCAATGGAGTCATGCACTCCCAGGGAAAGCCTCAGGGGAGGTTCCAGATGGAGCATAACCCGAAGGCCTCAATTGTGGATAAGGCGAAAGATAACATGGTACATGTTACAATGGCTGTGAAGGTGGAAGAAGGCTGCAACAGATTGAGAAGCCATTGTCATAATGTTAACCACACCACTGGTTGGGACCCTCACTCTGAAGACTGTGTTGATTGGCTGTGCATTGACCTCCACATATTAAACAAAAACTCATGCAGAGGTGTCTTCCAAAAACTTGGAAGGCCATCATACTAGGACAATGAGGGATCGACTAAGTAAGGAAGTAAATGTTACAGTGTGATTATTAATTAGCAGTTGTGAATATAGAACAGTTCTAGATGAAAAAATCAAGGGAATGGATCTGTGTTCATAATGGTTACTTAGCTATGATTGTGACATTGTAGCCATGCTTGGAATTCTGCCTCCCTATCCACTACCTTACCAGGTTTCAGCTGTATAGAGAGGAGGAGACATATTCTGCTAGTGATTATACAAATGTGGATGACATTTCTGTCCAATTTGAGTGGAAGCAGTGAGATGAGGAGAGGTTGCTTAGCTAAATAAGTCCTTATAGTACAGTAAACTCTTGATTTCTGCTGGAATTTGGTTCCCAGAACTCCCCCAGATACCAAAATCCATTTACTACTCAATGGTAAAAACAAAGTTTGCTTTTTTGGATTTTTTAAAATATAGTATTTTCAAGACATGAATGGTTGAATCCATAGCTATAGAGGGCCAATTGTATACTTAATTAAGTAGCTGATAAAGAATACTTGCCACAAGTTTTCCAAGCTCTGGAATGCAGATGGAATCACTTGTGCTCTACAACTGAGTATTGCTTGAATTCATCATTTAGGAGTATGCTTTAAAAATGAATTTTTGCAAGTCATTTCAGTTAATACAAAATAATCTGTAGGTGTACCTACTAGACTAGAAATGTCTAGAAACCAATTGTCCTAAATGATAGTCATGACCAAATCATTCAATTGATCTCAGTGCATTGATCTAAGAACAAATAATTCTAGTTTCAAGCCATTACTTGAACAGGCATGTTTTGTAACATCTGATCAAAATGTGAAGCTTAAATGAATCTTAAATAAACTGCCTAAGGCTAAATTGGATGAAACCATCATAGACCCATTAACCAGAATAGAACAATGTGAACTTTATTAGAAGGCCTTCAGATTAAATGAGTTTTTTTGTGTCAGGAACGAATTGAGAAACTGCAAGTCGCTTCTGGTATGAGAGAATTGGCCTTCTGCAAGGATGTTGCCCAGGGACACCCAGATGTTTTGATGTTTTTACCATCCTTGTGGGAGGTTTCTCTTATGTCCTCGCATGGAGCTGGTGCTGATAGAGAGAGCTCATCCGCGCTCTCCCCAGGTTGGATCCAAACCTTCAGGTCAGCAACCCAACCTTCAAGTAAGCAGTCCTGCCAGCACCTGGGTTTAATCCACTGTGCCATCAGTGGCTCCTCCATTAAATGAAGTAACATGATAGAATTTCAAGTTGGCACTTTTGCCTGATAGCACAAGTAATGGGAAAACACACTGCTATTTTCTAGAAGCATCATGAAATCAGTTTAGATGATTGAGTAAATCATGGTAGATTGATATTAATTTTTGGACAAGATCCTTTTGATTTCTTGACATCAAAGGAAAAACAACAAATGGAAATCTTTGGGGGAGGGAATCATTTTATAACATGATTAAATGAACCAAGAATTTGTAGAATCTGTTTATACATACAGTTCAGTTCATTGTGGTGACAAATGGGAAGCATAATCAAGTTTTAAGCATGTTTACTTGGAAGTAGGTCACATTAAATCCTATGTATGTTTTTCATAGTCAATGCCTTTACAAGTATGTTCTTTGCCTGTTCATTTATTGCGATGGAGGATGGGCCTTCCAGATAGTTCTCCTATGGGATTATTACGAGACTGAAACTGGACACCAGACAACCAAATATGTTGTCTTGAGCTTCTTGGAGGAAAGATTGTAAATATACATAACTAATAAGTAAAGTTATTTATTCAGTCAATTACATGGCCTATATATGAAGACAAATGGCGATGTGACTTAGGAAGAAGACTCAGTTGTGGCTGCTGGCAGGAATATTACATGTTGCTTCATAGCCAAAGGGAAACAGCATGAACAATTTTACAAGGACTTTCTGAAGCTTAGTGGGATCTTAATAGAATAAATTCTAACTCTTTCAAAAAGAAAAAAAATCCCTTAAGGTGATATATAGTCATTCTGTCCTATTTGTCCGCTACTTACTTGCTACACATAGCTGATTCCACATGGTGGATCATTTACAAACCAATCCATTTATTAGGGAGGTGGAGCAGAAGAAAAATGGAAGGAGGCAGGAAAAATAGCATCAAAAGTGCCAGCACAAAGAAAAGATGAAACCAAATCAGTATTCAAATTACATGCATGTCTCAATTTTGCTTTGTTATTGTGTCACTATTTTGAAAAGCCCAAATTATGCTCATAAAAACTTAAGCTATGCATACATATGTATGAAAGACTTCAGCTTTAGCATGACTGAGATAGACAAGCTTGGTAGTAGGTTTTGTGCTCAGACGGTGGGAGCAAATAATAATCAAAAATACTTGAGCTGCACAAGATACTGGGATTTCTTCACTGTTTATTTCAAAAGGCAGGAAACAATCAATGAAATAAATAGGCACTTGAGTGATCTCACTGGATGTTCAGACCCCTTCCATTTGAAACCAATAATAGAACGATTCTTGAGTTTGGTAGTATATCTTTCTAGCTATCTGCACTAAAGAAATTGCAATAGGTTTATAATTTTTCATATTTGAACATTCAAATTGATCTACACATATCTTAACACTTGATACAAAAAGGACATGGAATCAAGTACAAATTTTGATCCCTGGACTTACCCAAATGGCATACATTAAACCATACATGGGTGGCTTTCTAGGATTTTAAAAAAATTCTCAGTCCTAAAGGTCAAAAATATCTCCCCTAAAACTTTGTTGCTGCCAATAAGAATTTTAGGCTATTTTTTCCTCCTATCCTTTTGCCTTTGTCTCTGCCCACCTGAGAACTCTTCTGATATTAAATTTGTCTCTTTTACTGAACAAGCTTCTCTACCCTTTCCTTATAACAACCATGTCAGACTGGCAAATATCATAATCCCCAGACATGTGGGAGGAGTATGAGGCTCAAAGACATTAGCTTGTCTAAAAGCGCTCAATTATTGGCAAAGGCAGGACTGGAACCTAACTGGCAGCTCAGTCTCTTGGCCAGAATGACATGCTAACATATAAGTGTGTTAATATGCAATTACTTAATCAGCAATTAATGTGGGAATATTTTTTTAAAAAATGTGAGAGGTGCTTGTAGGATTTCCTGCCTCATGTGCCAAAATAGCTTGGCTGGCCTAAGTAATATGCAGATTGAGTTGTAGTGCATATATATGTAGGAGAAGGGATACAGTTTGCTCTTTGATCCTAAGCTTATGTTCTTCTTAGTGAATGCAACATTCTTAATAATGTCATATTGCCCTCTCTAGGCCTCAAAAGCAAAGCCTCTTTGAACAGATCTTGCCAAGGAAACCCTTGGGTAGGTTCACCTTAGGATCTCCGTAGGTCTGAAATGGCCTGATGACAGACAACAATATTTTGCTTTTTATGTCTGTTTAAAGACTAAAAATACGTCTACACTATCAGCTTAATCTGCAACAAGTGACTGTGATGACAGCCAAATTCACCAGGCTGAACCTACTGAAGACTGTCTTAGTGTGCAGATGGTTCAGTTGAGATGAGATTACATTGGACCCACTAGCCATCATTTACCCTTCGTGTTGCAACCACCTTTCTCTACTGGCTTCAGAGATCTGGGTCTGTCACCAGATGTTAGAACTGGGCACCTGCATGTCCATCAAGGAGGGGTAGATTGGCATGGCATCATGGATATGAGTCATCCCCTTCTCCTGTGCTGCTCAGTACAGGGAAAGGATGATGGTGATGATCTGGACAGTGGATCAGACCAAATGGAACCCAATCCAACTGTTTAGACCACCATGAGACTCCCTATACTCAGGATTTTCCTATTAACTCTGGATTATCCCCCAATCTTTCCTAAAGCAGGGAAAAGTCAGGCCAAGGGCTGAAAACCCAGGATACTCACCAGAGTTTGTTGTGCATCTAATGGAATTGAGATCCAGTTTTTTTTTGTCGGTGTAAGTAAATCCTGATTCTCATTAGCATTCCAAATATAAGGTCAAAGCAGAGCTAAAGCCACCCAGGAAAGGTAGTATGTGTAAGTAGTCCATTTGTGGCAGGGAAGGACAAAGAGCAAGGGAATGTACAAGAATGTACAAGTATCCCTCAACCATGCTTAAGAGATCAGGAGTATTAATGAACATGTCCACTCACCCATTCATGTTGATGGGTGGAGCGCAGATCTGAATGCCATTTTCCAATCTCTCTCTAGCAGCATTCACTGGATCACAAGTCATGCTGAGTAGAGGCTGCTTTCCATACCAAAGCAAAAATATTTATGTCAGGGTCAAATGCTGATTTGAGGATCGATGAACACCAAAGTGGGCATTAAATACTCAAATTTGTTCTCAGCGCTTGCTCATCATAATGAGAGAAGTTGGGTAGTAAAAGGACCCATTTCCAGTTTTGCTTTAGCCTTGCAAGGTGAGTGCAATGGATGTAATAAAATAATAATAATACATAGCACTTTATAGTGTCAAAGGGTTGTAAAACATTAAGCCAATTAAACCTCATGGCCCAGTCCTGCTGGGAGGCAAAAAACTTTCTTGTTTAGTTTTCATCTCCATCCTTCTGACATATCCAGAATTTCCCCTCCAGTATATTACTAAGAACTTGGTCCAAAGTCAATTAGATTGTACCTTGAGCCATTTATATATTTTCTTTTCAGCTCCCCCCTCCATCCACATTTTCATTCTGTAAAGGTGTAAGAAATCTTCTTAAATAGCACCATTCTAACCTGTCAATCCTAAACTCAGTTCATATGAAACAAAGGCATTTGTAAAGCTTCTCCTCCAACACACAAAAAACGTGGTTTTATTATGCAGAAATGTGACAATAAGCAACCCATGTCAACTCTATTCATGTCAGCATCCCCAAATTGAAGATGACTGATCCTTCTGACAGAAAAGGAAACTAGAGGGTTTGTTAACAGCAGGAAAGGGCTGTCAGCTGCAAAGATATTATTACAAGGACCTATCGGTGAAATTTTTCAGAGCTGACTAAGGGATTTGGCCACATGAAATAAATGAGACTAAAGCTGCCTTCTAGGTTTGTATCCTAGAACTTTAATGGCCTATAGAATGCTACAGGGAAGGCAATCAGAGTTGTGGATTAGATATGGCTCTAAGTTTGTTTGGGGGTCTTAGGGCAAATACAATCGTAGTTATTTTTAAAGGTTATTTCAACCTGTGTTGCCTTTTTGATCAGTAGAGATATAATTAATGAATATGTTTATTCTCAAAGGAAGTCATGAGAAATTTTAACAAGTTTTCCCCTCTGAGAAAGTCTTCAAAAACCAGTTTTCAAAGCCTACTTGCGCGTGGTTGTTTTGCACAGAAAAACATCAGTTCCTGAGCAAAAACAGCATTCTCTACATGTAAATCAGTGGTTCTTAACCTGTGGGTCCCCAAGTGTTTTGGCCTACAAATCCCAGAAATCCAGCCAGTTTACCAGCTGTTAGGATTTCTGGGAGTTGAAGGCCAAGACATCTGGGGACCCATAGGTTGAGAACCATTGATGTAAATAATAGCTGGAATTCACTAAGGCAATTCTGAATGTGGAAACTAGAGTTATGAATTTGTGATTTGAGCTACATAACTAAGGTGGTTGCATAACTAGGTAGGTGGTAAATAATCACAACCATTATTTTCTGCACCGAACATTTTGATTTCTATGAAAAAACCCACATGTGAACAAGTCTCCAATTACAGCATTTTATGAAGCAAAATTTTCTGTGCTTGTGCCATTTGGGAACAGGCCCAACTATCCCTCCTGACCCTCAGTTGAGCATAACCTGAATTCCTTGGACCAAGGCTGCCTTAAGGATTAGCCTCGTGCAGTGTGTGGCTGCTGTGGAGCTGATCCAATCTACACCGGCCTAAATGGTCAGTGTCGATGCAGTCCAGGAGATAAAGTGATACCTTTAGAGCAGAGACAAGCCTTTCTAAATAATAATAATAATAATAATAATAATAATAATAATCATCATCATCATCATCATCACTTTATTTTTGTACTCCATCTCCCCGAAGGGACTCGGGGCGGCTTACATGGGGCCAAGCCCAGGAAATTACAATCATCAGAAGACAAAACACATCACGATAAAATACACATTCTACACATTAAACATAGTAAAAATTACAATCATGTCAAAGTACAAGTAAACATAATTAAAACCTGAACAAAGTTCATAAAAGCAAACTGGTCCAAAGTGCAACGAGTGTATATTGTAAACTAGAGAATGAAGTACATGACCAAAGTGCTACAATTAATAGGAGACTTGGGATGAGGTAGACTTTGGAATTATTTCCAGCTGAATCAATAGAATAAAGTGCATTGAATGTAATGATTGACACTGGAACGGGACCTGACATGGGGATGAATATTCATTTTCCAAAGGGCTGCTGAAAAAGCCAATTTTAAAGCTTTTTCTAATGACTAACAGGGTGGGAACTTGCCTGATCTCCCTGGGGAGTGAGTTGCAGAGCTGGGGGGCCACCATGGAGAAGGCCTTCTCCCTCGTCCCCACAAGCTACGCTTGTGACAGATGGGAGCGAGAGAAGGGCATTCATCTCCAGGTATGTGTGATTCCACTCAGCTCTATTTTTCTTTTAAAAAAGAAAGTTGAATACATTTTTGAAGCATGAACAGATAAAAATATAGCTGATAAACACATAGTCCTTCCAAATCAAGCTGGTATGGGTACTCTAATGTATAAAATGTATTCAGTTCAGTAAAAGACTACTTCTTTGTGTATAAGTGGTAGATGTAAAAGAAAGACACACAGGCACAAAATAAAACCTATAATACCTATAAGGGGAATAAACCTTCCCCCAAATGAACTGAGCATCTAGAAAAATTGAGGGCAACATACTACAAGCCCAGGCAGACAGACAGGGAGATGGGTTGGATTTGCTGTTATCAGATAAATTTGACAAAACATGCCAACCTGGAAGGGAGAAGTCAATATGGTGCAATGAACATACACTATTTTTTTCTCCAAGCTCTGTAACTGAAGAATACTGATGTGATTCTTACCCTAGAAGGAACTGCTAACAGAAAGCAACCGACAGCTCATTTCTTCTTTTTCTGATTACTCCACCATGATATTTCCTTACACAATGTTGCTGGAGAGTCACAGTGCAGTTTGCACCCTCTCTAGATTGGTCTCTATTCCTTCAGGATGTACCCATCTGTTTAAGATCAAAACTGTTGATGCTGTCGATTGAATCAGCCTGATTTAGCTAAGAATTGGAATTTATCTCAAGTGGACGTGCAGCCCTAGTGTCTATCACAGCTTTTGAACCTGTGACAATTCATAATAGCATGACCAGACCTAAGCATTCTCTTCCATCCTGACCATCTGAGATGGACAACCTCCACCCCCTATTCAGCGCCAACTGAATCAGCAATCAATTTTTACTTCAACATTGATGATAGGACTGTATTAAGCTGATTAAGTTTCAGGGCAGAACTTGTGGAAGTATTTTTATGTTCTGAGACTGTGGCTCTATTCACCCTGTCACTCAGTATTTGTCACTTGGGATGTTTGCCCTACTCAAGGTTTGCCCTACTCCATCCTCATCATACTGTCTTCCAAACTTCAAGAAAATCATTCCAGTAGCTTTCTACCTTTCTTCTTCTTCGTCTCCCTAGGGTAGGGAAATGAGATATTTCTAAAATGAGCTTGTATGGGGAAGAAGAAGGAGGAGCAGGTGAATGATTGGATACTACTATTAGACTCTAAAGATATATATATATATATATATATATATATATATATATATATATATATATATATATATTGCAAAGGTTTGACGAGGAACTGTCACATTTGTAACGGGAGAAACTCAGTCCATTTCTAGTAACAACAAAGATTGCAGTTACCTGAAAATCTATCATAATACTGAAACAAATTTAATTATTTTTCCCAACTGGCTAAACTTCACTTTTACCCAAATGCAAATAAAACTTCAGTACATCTCAAGTTATGTGACAGTTCTGATGTATTTTAAAATAAAGCTAGAGAGATTTAATGATGTGAAAGTTCATGACTCAGGAAAGATTACTGTCAAAGCAGGGAGTCTTAGGATAGACACCAATACAATCAAATTATTATAATCGTATGAGTATAGAGAGAAAAAAGGTAGACCGCAATGAAGCCTGTGCATTAAGTGTTCACATTTGTTATACACCCACCTAGTTATAATAGAAAGGAATGTATATGTTAAGTCTACATTTCCAAATATATATATTTTTCCCTAGAGGACTCTTTCTCATTGCTAAAGAGAATTAGGAGCAAAGAGATTTTTATCTTTTGAAGGAATGATAGGATAGATAATGAATATACCACCATTCTGGGTGCATTTTCAAAATAATTTCTTGTGGCTACATTACTGTTTTAAGCTATGGGCCATGGGAATGCAATGGGTACAATAAGTATCACCTCACAGAACAGCCACAGCACTTCTTTTAAATTAGATTAATAGAATCATAAAATCATAGAGTTGGAAGAGACCACATGGGCCATCTAGTCCAACTCACTGTCATGCAGGAAAAGCACAATCAATGTACCCCTGACAGATGGCCATCAAGCCTCTGTTTAAAAGCCTCCAAGGAAGAAGCTTCCAACACACTCTGAGGCAGAGAGTTCCACTGCTGAACAGCTCTTACAGTAAGGAAGTTTTTATTTGGTTCTGAAATGTTAGGAAAGAGTTGATATCTTCTACATATGCAAGTTTCCATATGAGTTGGACATTTATCCAGTGATGGATGTTTGCATTTATTTCAAGGTGGTGGAAATAAATTATGCAAAACATATGTGAAGCTGTGACAATCAGGAGCAGGGCCCCTTTTACAAGTCTTCACTGCAGCTTCACTGGCTAGAGAGAAGAAGGTGAACATTTCAGCCCCCTGTGCCCCAATCACCATCTGAACAGACCCTTTCATCCAGTCTGGTGGCTGCCTGGTAAAGTCGGTTGGAAGTAGGTGAGCCAGAACTTGGCCTATATGTGTTAATGCCATGAGATGGGAATCTTACCTTAACATGAAGTTTTCAGAACTCAACCAGGAAGTCGTAGGATGATAAACTGCTGGTGAAGTAGGAGCAGAAGATGTAATCCAAGGAAAAACTACAATTTTGAACATTACCTTGCATTGTACTTTAAAAAACAAATAATGGTTTGCCTTTTAAAGTATGGTACAGTTTTCTCTAGAAATGACTAAATCCTCCAGCAAGACTGATGACCTTTTCACACAGCAAAAGGGAAGTTTGCGTGAGGTGGCTCATTGTGTCCCATGCACTCTCCCTCTTCCCCTTATCACACGGAGTGGCAGGACAGGGTGCTTTGGTAGCCTTTCCCTCCCCATCAGATGCCAGAAAGGGTGACAACACGCTTTGCCCTGCCACTCTTTCTACCATCACATGGCAAAAAAGGGAGAAAAATATGGGTAGCTCCATTGGAGCTACCTGAACTACATTTTCCTCCCCATAGTGCTTTTTGGCCCTTCTCCTCTATGAATGAATGTTGGCGGGTCCTGCCATGCAGCATGTAAAGGCACACGGTAGGCCCTGTCCTTGCCACATATAAAAGTGGCAAAACAGGGTAAAATGCCCTGTGTGAAGAGGTTCTTTATTATTATTTCTGGTGGTAGTATATCATAGGAACACCTGAATAACCTTGAAAATTCCAAGACAGGACATATTTGTTAGAGGTGGATAGGTGAAATGGCGGTTACTGGTCCCATAGTACAGGGTCATACTGTAATAAAAAAAATTAAATCAAGTTTAGTGTTCAACTGAAAAATATTTTGTTACCATATCTTCTATTATATTTGTACTTTAATGCTGTAAATTTGTTATAGAAATTACTAACAAGTAATAATGCTGTTTAGAATCATATTACATATTTGCCTCCCAAACGTCTAAAATTTCTTTTAGCCAAATGTAGGGTCATGATTATATTTTGCAAATAATTATACCCATGTATTGCTGCAAAGTAAAATTGCAGAATAACAAAGATTACTGTTTACGGTGACATCAAGGACAGGAGGCGCACCATCGTCTTTATTCAGCAGCATTTTAAAAACATAATGCTGTTCTTTGGGAAAATGAGAGTGGTTAAATTGCTGTAGGGGATTTTGAGAAAGAAGGTGGGATGCTGAGGCATTCAAAAATCTCTGTTAGGGAGCTCTCACATACTCAGTTCTCTCTCTTTTTATGTTTTTGTGTGTTTGTTTGCATTAGTGTGTGTATTTGCGAAAGAGAAAAATCACTCTGAGTTTTACTCTGAATATTAAAGAAGCTGTCAAATGTGTTAAATCTATTTGTTAGGGGGTAGAGTTCAGGACTTTGAAGAGCTCCTTTGAAGTTTGCATTAAAACCAAGTTCATCATAATTAATAAATTAGTCACAATCTCTGTTTCTATCGAGCTTTGTCCATCTCAGGATGCATACAGACGAAAAGATTTATTTTGTGTGCATATGTTTGTGATGGAATAGAACAGCAATACAACCATAGAAAGTATAGATAGTTCGTAGTACTATCTATATCTATCTATATCTATCTTAGAATGTCTCCCATCTTTCCAAGAAGCCTGTATCTACTGTCACATCACATAGGGTCAACCTATCACATCTTCAGTGTCACACAGCATTTTTAAACAATAAAGTTTCAAATATGTTCTAAAACAGTAACCTGACAATTTTATTTTGGGTATTTAAAAAAAGCAGTGTAATAGTGATTCAGCGGAGTGCTAAAGTGTTCCAATGCTAACTTAGAAATTATTTGAAACAATAAACTTCGGATGCCATTCTTGTCACTATTTTGTGGGTTTTTTTTTTTTAGATTAACTGCATTGAGTACAGTTGCTTTTACTCCTAGGCAAGTTGATATAGGATTTCAACCCAAGACAAAGTTTCACAGGAGCTCTAAAATTTCAATTTGCCATTTCGCCTGTGACTTGTGCAGCTGCCTTTTCCTGTCCCTTCCTCCCTGCCCTGCTATGTATTTTATACCTTTCTGCACACCTGTGGTTCTCTCATTCCCTCCTGCTGTACTTCAGATTGCCCTCGTTCCTCATATGAAATGATCTCCGTCTGAATTTCCTTTCTTATTCCCTCTAAACTTTCTTTGTTACCTTCTCTGTCTCCGATGATTTCCACTGTGTCATCAAAAACTGACTCCATACTGTCTGCCAATTAGCCTCTGTCTGTCAGCACATTCATCAGCATCCCGAAGACTGATGGTGAATGGCAGAGCACGCAAATGCTGTTTGAAATGCAGCTGTGTGTCCTTGCACATAGATACTGATTCATTACTTCATTACTGATGAAGTGGTAGGAGGGGTGGATTTAGTCACACACAAACATATATGCAAACAGAAATTTTCATTAAAAACTGCAACAATACAAAATGAAATTAGCAACTGGGAAGGAAATGCAACTCTTATTGTCCCCTTCTGGCAGGGCTGATTATGGTACTTTGGTATAACTGGGGCTACAGTCTTGTATTTCTAAATCAAGGAGGCTGGAATATGAACTTGATGATTAATTGGATAGATAGATAGATAGATAGATAGATAGATAGATAGATAGATAGATATGGTAACAGTAACTGATGTGCAGTGCAACCTTTCAAACCTGGAAATGAGTAATCCAGGTAAATGGGGAGAATACTTCACCAATTTACAAACTCTCAGATTCCATAGGATGTTGCCATCACAGTTGAAATAGAATATAGCACTATAGTGTAAATGGGCTCCTATGCCATTGTAGCTATGCCATCCAAGAGGATCACGGCACTGCCATTATCCCAGTTTGATTACAATTTTTACCACCTGTTCTATCAAATTTCTACCACACTTTGATGATTGATTTGTGGAAAAATTCTTTTATCACTCGGCAGTATAACAAAACAAATTACTTTAAGGTATGAGAACTCACTCTAGGGAGATTTGGTTATGTGTATGAATTTACTGCTTACATGCTGATAAAACGCCCAACTTCTGTCAATCTACTGAAATGGAACCTAGGTCTGTTGATCTGTTCCTGTTGCTACATAATTTATTATGTGATTTAGTTGACGAGTTAGGTACTGATGTGCCATTTGTTCCCCTGTAAGTTTGCTCTGGCTAACTTTAAACTATCGACCAGTAGGCTGACTGGTAGCCATACTTCATAACACTTGAGTGTTTTCCCAGCTCTCTTGATCAATATTGACTTGATCTCATCCTCGGTGTCTTCATTCCAAATGAGGACATACAATGTGCTTTACAAACCTTAAATGAGAGCGAAGGCCAGTGTCACTAGCTTTAAAAAGAAGATAAAAATCTGTGGCGAAATTGGGCACAGCAGTGAACTGAAGAAAATTTGCTGCTCCAGTTACACTCTGAAGAAAATAGTGGTAGTGGCACTGAAATGTTCATGGGAGAAACAAATTGTATGGTTTTCTATTTTCTATGTAATGTAGCAAGACTTGTATCTGAAGGTGGGTTGGCATTGAGGGCTGAGGCTGATCAAGGTGAATCTTTATCTAGGTAAGATGGAAGTACCACACGGAGGATAAAATGAATACTTCAGGTAAAAGTTTCCAATAGGACTTGAAAAAGATTGCTCTTCCCCTAAAAGGCCATCTTTGGAATTTTGGAATTGGCATTAATGGAGGAACCTCATGTGCCTCATTTGTGGAACTCCTTGCCATTGTTATAGACACACACATATGTAGGTATATTTTCTATTTAATAATAACTACTTGTTCATAAAAAGCATAGGGAGGTTAACAAACTTCACAAAAACAATACTACACAGTTGTAGACACTGAAAACTTATTATTTATTGCTGCATTTTTATAAATTCTAAGAATGTTGTTTGTCTTGCTGTACTTTGTGACTTCTGGTTACTCAGCAGGGTGTTGTTTTAGTATTATTACTGGTTGTTACGATTCAGTTTTATTGGGCTCATGTCTCCTTAGTTTTAGTTATTTTTATATTGTTATAAATTATTTAATTTATGTATTATTACAAACCACGGTGCAATAAAACCTTTCTGAAAGACAGAATACCCCTTATTCTGCTGCTAAGGTCAAATGCTTCAGAGGGACCAACTTCTGATTTTTTTCCACTCACCAACCTACTCTAATGGTGATGGCATCAGCTGACTTCAGAGTAGAAGCTGAAAAGCTGTCTGTTGTTTTGAATTTCCTATAATGCCCAATGGCCAATATAGATTTACTTTGGAGCATGATTAGGACTTAAAATAGCATCCATCTTGTCAAACTCAGGTATTGTGTGTCAGTAACCACTTACGAAGGAGGTTACCCAGACCTTGGAAAAGTATTATTTTTGGACTACATTTTCCAGAATTTGGAATCTAAAAGCAAAGCCGCTTTTCTGAGCTCTGAGGAAGCAAAGACATTCAAATTTTCTAACTTTGAGCCAATTGTACAATGAAGGACATTAGGAGACATTTGAAGTATGGTAGAGAGCAATGTTTTGACAGTGCAGGAATACTTAATAATTTCTGCTCTGGTAGAAGAGTTCCATCTTAAAACATTTAGGGCACATAATGCCCAATAATCTTAGCGCAGTTGAGCACAGCCTCCTCCACTTCCATATCCTCCTGTCAAAGTGACAGCCTGTCTGGTTAGCTCTTTTTTGTTTTCCCTTCTAGAACTGATATGTCTGATCATATAAACTGTGCATATGAATGAAGTGATATGTTCAATCATATTAGCTGCATATATTTCTAAGCACCTTAAAACATGAGTGAAGTACTGTAAATCAATCCATAGACTGATAATCATGATCTGGCTAGTATGATAACACAGAATGTTTTCAAAGATTCCCTCTTGATTAATAAATAGTTGTCAAATCACTTACAATTCAACTTATTAAAAAGCGGGTTTCTTACTTTCATGCTCAAGCACTAATGTAACTGGTCATTCTAAAGATCTGAAAGATCTATGTCACTTTATGCAGCCCATTGAAAATGTAGGGAAAGGGTCATGACTTGTATTTTTCAGGATTTTATCTGACTCCCACAACTGTGTAAACATGCTTTATGCCTGAGGCCTTAATACAATTCAATTCTGCATGCACAGAAGTAGGTTTCTATCTATAATAGTTCATCTACATCTAATCTAAATCTAAATCTATCTAATCTAATCTAATATAATCTAAATCCATAATAAAAGCGAAAACCCGTATGTGTGTATGAGGCACAGGTATCCGCTCACACAGACAGCCTCCGGCCTCCACAAACAGGCTACAGTTCCCAGGGCTCAGAATCCAGCAAGTCACGCCTTTGCACTGACATTGCGGTTACAGCGAGCTCCATGAGCATGTAGCCCAAACCCTGCCAATGTCCTTCCCAAACACTACGACCCACCACCCAAGGAATGTTTTCATTTGGGGACCATTTCATCCTAGATTTTGCTTTTTCTTCCACCACAGGCAGGCATCCCAGGGTTCTCCACTGGTGTGAAATTTGCATGACCCCGCCTACTGCCCTTCCCTTTCAAATCTGTCTGCATAACAAACAGAGCAGAACTGACTCCACATGGTGGAAGTTGTTGTTTGCCCTGCATCAAGTCAAAGCACTCTGACTCCTACTGGGGAATTTAGAGGAGTTGTAGTTCACCTACACCCAAAATGCTATGAACCCAAACAATGATGGCTCTGGGCCAAACTTGCCATGCATATCTGATATGAACAGATTTGAATACTGGTGGGCTTTGAGGGGAATTGGCCTGGACATTTGGGAGTAGTAGGTACTGGGATTTATAGTTCACCTGCAATTGCACCATACGCATGATGGACCAGGACCAAACTTGGCACACAGAGTTGCCATAATCAATAGAACATATTGGACAAGTTGGGGAAAAGGGACTTATAGTTCACCTGCATCCAGAGAAACAGTGACCCCCACCGACAATGGACCAGGACCAGACTTTGCACAGAGAAGCCTCATGAACATACTACAGGGATTTGTGGGAATGGGCCTTGATTTTGGGAGTTGTAGTTCACCTGTATCCAAAGACCACTGAACCCAGCCAATGATGGATCTGGACCACACTTGGTACACAGACCCAAAATGGCCAACTTCGAGTACTGCCAGGGTTTGGGGAGGATTGACCCATGATTCTGGGAATTGTAGTTCACCCACTCCAAACAGAATGCATAACATTCAAAGACAAATAATGCCCTTTTCAAATAACCTGGGCACCGCTGGGTTCCCAAGCTAGTATGGAAATAAAAACTAGCTAGGTTTAAGGGTGCTGCTGATACATTTCTCTCTTTTCCTTTTTTCTTTTGGAAGAGATGAATGGATTACTTCTTTGAGTTCAGGTGATGACAGCAGAAAGGTGTTCGTTGGACAAGAGGTGGTGAAATCAGTAAGAATGGATAACACAAGAAGTGGTATGATTATGTATGGCCCCCCACAAAAGGAGTAGGAACAAGAAGGACTCTGAATGGTTTGTATGGGCACTGGAACATTAGGAAGAATTTCCTGACCATATGAGCTATTCATCAATGGAACTCTCGGCCTTGGAGAGTGGTGGAAGCTCCTTCCTTGGATGCTTTTAAACAGAAGCTGGATGGTCATCTGTCGGGGGTACTTTGTGCTTTTCGTACATGGCAGGGAGTTGGACTAGATGGCCCATGTGGTCTCTTCCAACTCTTCTATCATTCTGTGAGCAGTTATGCAAGTAAGGTTTGGGATCTAGATATCTGGATCAGGGACCTCATTTGTCGCTGAGCTGCTAAATAAAGATTTCAGGGGCAAACTTATTTGCGATACTTTCTGTCAATTGTGGCTAGAACAGACACACTGTAATCTAACAACTTCTACTGATAGAGCCTGAATTTAGATGTTAAGGAGTCCCCAGTGGCATAGTGGGTTAAAGCCTTGTGACTTGAAGGTTGGGTTGCTGATCTGAAGGCTGCCAGGTTTGAATCCCACCTGGGGAGAGCGCGGATGAGCTCCCTCTATCAGCTCCAGCTCCATGCGGGGACATGAGAGAAGCCTCCCACAAGGATGGTAAAAACATCAAACCATCTGGGCGTCCCCTGGGCAACATCCTAGCAGACAGCCAATTCTCTCACACCAGAAGCGACCTGCAGTTTCTCAAGTCACTCCTGACACGAAAATGTTTTTTTTAGATGTTTAAATAAACTGATAAATCCTTGGTTACAGATTTCTGCTGTCTTCTGCTGATGTAAGAATATGCATTTGAATGAAACAAGCAACTATTCCCATAGAGTAATAGATTAATGTTTGTGTTCATATATCACATGAATCTTCTTTTCTGTATTAATTCACCCAGTACACTGGGATGGACATCTGAGACTCTTCTCATGGTTACTCAGCAGAAGAAAAAGAGTTGGTTGTAGCCAGAGAAGGAAACCTTTTGGTGATGGTACTCCACATGTGGAATACTCTCTCTAGGGAATGTTGTATAGGAAATATTTTAATATTGTAAATATTAAAAGCCTGTTTTTAAACTACTTGGAACATCTGTGGAAAACTGCTGTTGTACAATGAATTTCATATGATTTGTTATGTCAACTTCTCTCGCTATATCCTTTGTGCGCCACCCAAAATTCCCAATTGTCTATTTAAAGGGAAGATATCCCTTTTAGAAACAATCAGACAAACAAGCAAACAAGAAAATAAACAAATCGTTTAGCTGAAACAGTGACATTTTCCAATGTTCAGGGAGAATTATATCCAACTCTTGGAAAAATATATTAAAAGATGCAAACTCCAGCTACACTCCTAGTAAGACTTTTTCATTTGATTCTTCTGATTATATAAAACAATGTAATTATCTGCCAATATCACCAACCCAAGCTTTCACAGCTAAACAAAGGCAAGAAGATTTAGATTCTGTTGTTGTTATTATTTTAAGCCAAACGGTACATTTTTATTCCAAAGGTTAGCATGGAGTGTTACTGTTTACTAATAATGAACAATTGCCTAACAACATTTTATTCCCCTCCCTCAGCAATCTGTGATGCCTTCAATTTAAACTTAGTTAATTGATTTCTGTATTGGAGGATTTGGAGCTCTTATTTTGTCAGTTGTCCAGCTTTTTCCAAAAAGGTTGACCACTACAAATTTACATTTTCTTGTGTGTGAGATTCACATTTCAATTTTGCTTTCAACTTTGCAAGAATGTTTTCACCTCCTACAATTTTCTAACACATTTTACCATTTTACAATAAAATACAATATGTATTAGACATAAAATAGATTACTTGGATTCAGATGAAAAGAAGACATAAAGTTGGATGATATCAGCATACTGAATTTGAAATCCAAAATCAAATGATCCAGATTTCATGTATATTATGAAAATAGCATAGGAAATATGAGGCAACCCCAAAGGAACACTGTGAACTAATTGACATGGTGTCCAAGGACACTACCTCATGCCACTTTTTCAAATTTGTCCTATGGAAGGAACTAGAGCCAATGTAAACAATGACTTCATGTCTCATTGTTTGTTACAGATGACCTATAAGGCCACCATGGGTATTGATATTGAGAAATAATCATGGAGCAATGCAATAGAATCAACAAGGACATTTCTCCTGCCCTGTTCTTGGTATAGAGCCTTCACCAAACCCATGATTGTTCCAAATATGTGGTACTTTCTCACACAAAAGTGTAAAATCTGCCAAATCAAGCTGTGATATACATGACTGTAAAGGCATATATGCCATGGTAAGTTCATGTGAAGTGACAGCTCCATTTCGTTTTGGATATGGATGAATCATTTTATTGAAAATCCATGCCAGTTTTGTATTTCTTTAGAAGTCTTTTTCATCCTGTTTCCACATTTGTAGATTTTTCTTAAACCTCTATGACAGTTTGTACTCAAATGTCAGAAATGAGATGACACTCATTATAAATATAGTGTTAATTGCACCAAGTAACTTTACCTACTAACCAGATAGTAATGCAGTTAAACAAACAACCGAATAATGAAACTTCCTTAACATCTGCTAAGACATTATATTTGAGGGGGATGAAATAATATATTCTACTCACTGTAGAAGAGGGAGAGGGGTCTGACCTAGCAAGTGGGCATGTTTATAATATTTTTTCTTTATGCTTTCCTGAGTGAAGTGCACCTCTCTGATCAGTCCATGTTATGCCATGTTTATAACCATACTATTAAAAAGAGATAGGTGACAAATGTTTATTGTTTAACTATTCAAAAAACTAAAATAAATTATGGACTTTCTTCCCCTTTGTAAGGCATGGTACTTGGGCAGAAAATATGTTCCTGTTATCCCACCCCAAAATCACCCCCAATTTAGAACAGCAAGACAAACCAAGGCACTTATGTACAATGTATTGTGGAGAGGTTCCATCAGGAAATTCTCCTAGGCTGGGAAACAATGAGAAGAATAGGCAGTTGGCTGCTGACAGAAGTCAAGTTATTAGATTTGCCCTAAGGTTAGATTTTGCAGTCATGCCAACGAGAACATGCCAATTGACCACACCATAAAAGAAAATTGCAGGAAAGTTGCTCCAAAAATAAGACAGGGACACAATAAAGGGTTGACTGTAGAAGCAGAGTGGGAAATATCTTCAAACAAGCCACTTCAGCTGCCATTGTATATTATTGGCTGATAGAAATAATAGAGAATACACAGATTGGGGAAATAGTTAGGTGATTGTCTCTGAACAAAACCTTCCCTCTATACACCATCTTGTCTGTACTTTCACTCATCCATGCGTATAACAGATCTCTTGAATTTAGAAACATGGAGGGATACTACTATATATTTAAGGAGACAATTGGAGTTGAAGTGTCAAGTACAGGTAGGAGTTGCTCAAAGAATTAGGCTCCCTCACTGACAGCTTTTGTGTAAAGCAGAGGCTTCACACTACATTCAGAACAAAACCCATATTATTGAAAATTCTTTTGCTGATAAAGAAAGAGAGGTATGTTTAAGAGAAGAGTTAGAAAAGTTACTTTGGAACTACTGCTTCCAGAATCCCAGAGGCAATATGGTCAGTGGACAGCATTAAAAAAAACCCAGTAATACCTCTGACAAAAACAATAACAAGGAACTAAATAAATAACCATTAGCTCTCCTTTCTGGACAGTCCTTAGTGCTTAGTGACAGGGCTGGAACCTCACTTCAAGCAATCTTCTTTACAAATGGGCATACAACATCATAACAGAGTTTGGGGTGCAATGTTGTGTAGGCTAAGACCACGTTGGTGCCACCATCAGCTGTACTACCCTGCATAAGTACAAAGAATATTCTTAGATTAGGCCTAAGACACACCTAGTTCCACATTCCATTCATACATTAACCAAACAATTTGCCCAAGGGGAGCTTCCCCCCCGCCCCGCAAAATATTACTATAACTTTACTTGCTACCTTGCACTTTCCCAAAATGGATATATAGTGCCATAGTGCCTCTGTGATATATACCCATTTAAACTAGTTGCCCATCCTCCATGAATTGATCCAATCCCCTTTCAAAGCCATCTAAGTTGGCAGCCATCTAGTAACAGTGAATTTCACGATTTAACTATGTAATCCATGAAGAAGTAGTTCCTGAATCTTTTACTGCTTAGCTTCAGTGGCTAACTAATGGACATTGTGAGAAAGAATGTGGATATTCAGTAGATACTTTGGGAAAGACAGAAAAGCTTCTCCCTGTTCCCTTTCTTTGCACCAGGAAGCATTTTATATGCCTCTATGACATTTTCCCTATTAAAGGGTCCTAGAGGAAATCAAATCAGGCCTCTTCCTAAAATCTAAGATGATTAAACTGAAATTGTCATGTTCTGAACATATCATGAAAAAAAATGACTCACTAAAAAAAGAAGATAATAATGCTTGGCAAAGGAGAAGGATAGGAAAGGAGGAAGGCACCATTCCAGATAGATAGCTGAAATCAAGAAAGCCACGGCCCTGAATTTGCAAAACCTGGACAAAGCTATTCATAGGGTGACTTGGTAGTATCTCATTCATATGACAGCTAATAACACAGCATGTTTCCCTTTATTCAAGTTTTTTTCCCTAATCGAAACAGTTCTCCATTCTTTGTACGGGAATTGTTGAAATCCCTTGATCATTTAGGTTGGCCTTTTGTACAGCTTTTCCAGTTCTACAATATCTTCTTTTTTAGCAGTAGGCACCAGAAGTATGCAAAGCATGGTTACATCATGGGCTTTTCAGTTGTACTTACAGTCTGAGCATTTGTAATGTGTTGGAATGGGCTTTAAGTATATGAGCTTACCCATATGAGGAGAGACTCTGACATAATATGTGTCATACCTTGTGGTATTGGTATGTGTATATATTGTCTTCTAATGAATTCTGAACTAATGGTGGTCATAATAATAATAATAATAATAATAATAATAATAATAATAATAATAATAATAACTTTATTTTTATACCCCGCCCCATCTCCCCGAAGGGACTCGGGGCGGCTTACATGGGGCCTTGCCCGATAAAACAATCAAATATCAAAACACAGCAATAAAACAGTTATCCAATAAAAACATCAATTACAGTAAAAACAATCGTTAAAATCAACATAAAACATACAATATTAACACTGGAGACTAATTCATAGAACCCAGGCAACGTGCAACATGTGCCGAAATGGGCTGAAATGGGGAAGGTAATTTCACAGTTAAAATGGACAAAGTGCAATATAGCATTGGCAACACCTCGAGAATGGGGCTATTATAAAATGGGCAGATCGATCAGTCCAACACCAGATTAAGTATCAAAGACCAGTATCAAAGAACATGGCAGGTATGGATCTCATGCCCATGGTTCCACAAATGCACTTTCTCTATTCTTTTCATGAATTGGAGGATGCGGATTGGGTTATTTCAGCTGAAACTTTTTTGATGGGAGAAGAATAATTTTGCATCTTAATTTAGGATAATACCTTAAATTGCATTTTGCTTTCACATGAGTCATTTTTATTTTCAGTTGTCAATAGATTGAGGAAGCTTTCAGGGTGATCAATCATCTATTTCCAGGTAGATACCTCACAACCTCTGAGGATGCCTGCCATAGATGTGGGTGAAACGTCAGGAGAGAATACTTCTGGAACAAGGCCATACAGCCCCGAAAACATACAACAACCCTATGATCCCAGCCATGAAAACCTTCAACAACACATTAAGATGGCAATTGTAACTGAACCCTCCCAGGAATCAGAGGTTCTCCCTCATGGCCCAAAGTCCTCTGCACATTTAAGTATGTTGCATGGAACATACGGAGAACACATCTAAATATATATTGTGCTTATAAGAACTTCATCCCATGCAACCCCCTTTTTTATCTGCACTTCTAAAACATTTCATGGATGAAGCATAATTAAGCCACCATACTATTCAAACAGACGTCCCGCTGTATACTGTGTTAGAAGTGCAGATAAGGGGGGGGGGGGGGGACAGGGGGGTGGAACTGGATATAAATGGTTTTCTGAGTTCTTAATGCAATTGGAAATAGGAAAACTTCCTTACTTCATGGGACGGGATCTGTCAGATTTGCCCATGTCAAATCATTTCAGTAACTTGGAGAAATGGGTGTTCCTTTAGAACAGTGATGCTCCAGTTGTTTCCAAAATCATTCTGCATGGGCCTGGAACGGGGATTTTTAAAATTAATGTTATCATAAGAAATAGCACAATTGCAACATAGCATCACGTTACTTTTGCTGAGAATCTCAGCGGCCATGACCATAAGCAATAAACTTTCCATAATGGAAAATTCAAATAATCACCCTTGGGCAGGGTTGAAATAGCAGAGTTTGGGTTCTGGGAGTCTCGAGACTGCGGAAATTCTAATCCTAGTAAAAGTGAGGAATTGGACTTCTGCAATTTTAGTCTTCCCTGATTAAAAACAAAAAAACAAACAAACAAAAAAACAAAAAACCTGTAGTGGGCAAGGACTGCACTCACTCATGTGATGGAACAGAAAGCAGGTAATTTCGGGAGAAATGGTTGAAATATAATAGCATGTGATGGGATTTGAAAAATGAGATGATTTCTTTTTAAACACAATTGGATGATCCATTGCTTTCCGCAACTCATGGAATGAGGTCCTTAGTCTCCATATTTAAGGATGTTTCAATGACAATTGATGGGGCAAAGTGAAGCATTCTCCCAAGGTGGAAGATGCTAGAATATGACAGGAGGATGTGGAAGGAGCAATGCTACATTTTCCTGGACCCTCCCCAAGGTGGCCTGCTGCATTTGGGTGGGGCAATGGAGCCAGCCCTATTGCTAGTATTGAAGAAAGATTTCACATTTTATATGCAATGTTAGCAAATAAAATGAAGGCATGCTTTCTCTTGCTCTTTGCCTCAGGCAGAAAAATATCTTACGCCACCCTTGATAGAAAACAGCATTGGAATGAAAAAATTGAATTAGAAATATAATGTAGTTCTTAATAGCTGGAGATCTTGATAATCTATATGGTATTGGAGCCAACCCTTCTGAGACTGTGTCCCTGTAACTTCCAAAAACAAAAAGGCAGCCTTGTCTCCATTACCTCTGCCCATAACAAAACATTTTTTTCTTTCTACAAAAGCCTAGAATCTGCATTATTTAAGAGAAGAGGGAGGCAGATGGAGCTGATGGATACAAACTGATAATATTTTGTCACAAAATTCAAGGTGGTTTAGCATGGGATTCCAGACCTTCAAGCCATCGCCAAGTCATCTGTTAAGCAAAATATTTTGTTGCAAACCGAGCAACTTATGTTCTTAAGTAAGCAATTCCCTTTCTGTGTGAGTTTTGCTGATAGTGCATTTTCACTTCTGTGATGCTTACTTGACTCGCTAGTTGTATTTTGCTATCTCTGCTCCAGCTAACAGCAAATATCCAGTGCACATTTCACATCTGTGTTCTAGATATGAAAATTTTCTGTCACAACAAATATGTAGTACAGGGAAATGAAGTCATGAACTAAGCATTTGTAGCCCTGCGGCCCCCAGTCTGGAATCCCCTGGGAATCCCAGCATTTGCTTACATCACAAGTGCCATTAGAGGGCAGTCAACACTACTTCCAGCATCCCAGCATATCATCTCCTTTTACCCTGCCATGTTTAATAAGATTTATCTGGCACAGGGCAAACCCCATTAGTTATGAAAGAGGCTAGCTATGTAAAGATGTTTCCCTTTTGTGCTGATATTGCAAAGACAACTGGGTTCAGGGAGGCAAAAGAGGAAGGAAAAGGAGAAAAACCCTTAACTTGTCAAATCCGTACACAATAGAGAAGCCAAAACTGATTCAGTTTAAAGCCACACCATATCTTTCATTTTGACATTTTCTTCGAAAGACCCATCACTCCCCAAATTAGCAAAACCATAGTTAATTTCCAGAATGTTCATGTGAATCTGAGACTGAGCTCCATCTTCCTTTATCAATTGCATTTGTCTACCCTGCTGTAAATCTGATTATCAATGTTGACTGATATGATCCATCTCTGATCTCATCATGTAAGATGGAATGTAATTATGCCATTGATTAATTCGCATGCATTGCCACAAGCTTGGGATCAAAGGTAAAGAGGGTGAATGAGTGACAACAAAGAAGTGCAGGGAAACAGGGCTGAGAACAAAAACAAAACAAAACAAAACAGCCATCTATCTTTTATGCATTGAAATGGACAAGTACCATAAATACTATAATAATTACAAGGTTCATGCTAACAATAGCAAACTTATTTGTTGGGGGCAAACTGTAGCCATTCTTTAGTAGCAGAGGTAAAGTCTTTAAAAAGAATCAGATAGGCTTTTAGAACTTTAGACTTTTAAAAGGTCAGTGTATTGTTTTAAGTCGTATTGTTTTAAATGCTTTTAACTCCTTTCAAGTGAATGCTTTAATATTGTTGCTAATATAATTCTACTTTGATGTTGACATTTTGTATGCTTTCATGGGATTATAATAATTGTAATTTCCCCATTCCTTGTAGAGTAATATATACCCACTGGGAGGCCTTGGATAAGTCTTAGGGTCACCATAAGTCAGAAATGACTTAAAGGAACACAACAGCAGCAGCAGCAGCAGCAGGAACAACAACAAAACAACAACAACAACAACAACAACAAAGTATATAGATAAAGGGAAGTAGATGGAGGAGAACAAGCCCCATCTACTATATGTGGTAAGTTGGGATCCTCAGAACTTGTCTGCCCCAATTTATACAAACTGCAGGATTTTGTCTTTTTGCTGAAGATGTTAGTAAATATACCAGCATACTTTATGCAACTTAAAGTAAAGTAGGGTTCTGTTTCACCTCACAGCTCTTAAAAGGTTTAGGAGAAAATACGGCTTTAAGGCCACACTGTGTTGAAACTATCTAAAGACATGCATGGACCCAAACCACCTATTATTTAATTTGATCTTCGGTTTATTGGGGCTCAAAAAGGTCTATAATAAAAATGGTTGAGATGAAATATTACAGAAAGGAAACAGATCCATTTGCAATGCAGGCTGGTGGGAATGAGGCACTGTGGTCCCATGGTACTTGGTTAGGTTTATATTTGTGATCCAAAATATAATTTAACCCAGATTATCTCCTTGTTTTCATTAAGCTTGCTTAATTGCCATATTGGTAAATGATAGATTACAGAAACTGAAAGCAATAAAAGTTGAGTAGTACTAGAATACCAAGAAGTGGCAACATCATGACTTCTATCATTTTGTGTGAGATCTGAGTTGGAGCATTTGTAGAATAATGCAGCTCTGTAGAGTTATCTTTCTGTATTATAGATTTACAACACACAATTCATGTCATATGAAGAAGGGTTGCATATTTGCTGCAATTCTTCTTTATAAGGAAGTCTCCTGATGTCCCATACTAAACAATGGAATGGAAGATGCACACATGTGCTTCTTAATATCTCTAGCTTCATTGCATACCTTTACATTTTAAAACTTTTGAAATATCAGAGAATTATGCTGCAAGGAGAAAGCCCATGCTTTAAAACATACTTTCTGTATTTACTTCTCTGTACTATTTTTGTGGCTAATTTCCAAGTAGATGTGCATAAAACTGACCTGTGTTTTCATGCCTGAAATGGTTGCATGCACCTCTGAGGCAAAGAACGGACTTTTCTGATTTTTCTCCCTGCAGCAGACTAACACATCTAGCCCTCTGGAAATAATCAGGATTAATTATCTTAAAATTAGTCCACAACACTTTGAAATGCTTTCCTTATTGTCAAATTTCATAGTAGAGAGAGCTGTCAATGGTTATTAGCCTTGACAACTAAATAAAGCCTCCTTTTTTGGAGGCTTTTAAGCAGAGGCTGGATGGCCATCTATCCAGGGTGCTTCTTGGCAGGGGGTTGGATTGGATGGCCCACAAGGTCTCTTCCAACTCAATGATTCTATGATTCTATGCCCAGAGAGTCAATACACCTCAAAGTATTACAAGCTGTTCCCAAAGTTCGGAAAGGCTCCTTTTTGGGACAAACAACTTCCCAAGTCCTTGAATCAATGTAGATGCAAGCCCTGATGGCTGTGGGACTCTAGGAACAGTGGTATTTATTGGTTTCCATGTCAGTGAGTTGAAGAATCCACTCCATGTTTTATTCACAGGTTTGATGGATCTGTCCATGGTGCTAATTTCTATCCCCCATATAGATTCAGCATCTTGGATATTTCATTGGAAGTTTAGGCTCAGATTGAGATTTCCTTTAGTTCTTCATTGATACATGAGCTGCCAATCAGCATTGATTGTCAGCTGTACTTCAAAATGTTACTTTTCTTTGGGGGGGGGGAATGAAAAGAGGTTGGTTATTGCTTCCATATCCTGTTATTGACTCTGAGATGTCTATAGTTGGCTGCTGTTATTCTGAAAAACAGAGCAATGGTACCTCCCCCTCCAAATTAAAACACGAGAATTTAAATCTTTCACTTTTGAAATTTGAAATACTGCCAGATTTTGAATTTTGTAAAAAAAAAATCTTTGAAATTTTGAAAAATTTTAGCTGAGTTCAATTCACATGGTAGTTTATGGTGTAATTTCTCATCCTCAGAGAAGTAGTAACTCCTTTTCCCACTCTGCAGATTTTTAGAGTCACTGAAACTAGAGCCCCAGGGTCTTAGTCCAATGCCCAAGCACTACACTCTACTGACTCTTTTGAAGGTACACGCACACACAAAATCAGGGTGCTTAAATTTTGAAAATTCATTTAAAGTTCTCTCATTTTTATATTTCTTCAGATTGTCTTTCTTTAGTTCTTAGGAGGAAAATCCAAGCTCTTTTTTCTTGTCACTGATATGTCCATGTGGGTGGGGATCATGGGACCATAAGTTTAGATTAAATATAAAAAGTACAGACTGTGACAATCAGTTTAAGGCTTTAATGCATGTAAAATCACAGTGCTGATAACATGAACATACTGGCCTTCATAAGCCAATTAACCCTGTCATCTCTGTTCAAGCCATAGGTGATGGAAATGAACTTCTTGATAAGTTGTAATTTACTGGTTTCATGATGGAATTTTCTCAACAAGTTCCAGAATTCTTGTTCTCTTCAAAGGTTTATTTGATATAGCAATGGAGAGGATTATGCCCAAAGAAAAGGGACCAATTCAAGGGTTAATTTCTCAAGAGTTAGGTTATCCTTGGAGTTATAAAAACACATATGTCACTTAGGTATATGTAATGAGGTAGGCTGCACTCCAGGAAAGCTTATGTGTTATGGTTGAGCCTTCTGGCTCCGGTACTGGGAGACGGGGTCGTAAGACTCCTCGAGAGTCAGACTCTTTTGAGGAGCGTGAAAGGAAACGGCTCCGGGACTTATTTGCAGAACCAACAGATGAAGACTCATTTGAGGGTTTTACCGAGGGAATGGAGGAAGAGATGGTTAGCTCAGAGGAGGATGACATGGAGTGGACTCGTGTGAGGGAGGATTTGGGTGTCACCGGCACTGATAGCATGGGAGGCGATTGGCAGGTTGCAGGATCAGACCCATGGACGGGCTGGAGGGATGGAGCGGGATCCGCAGCTGGGGATGCTGTGGGGCGTAGTCAAAGGTGTTTTAGCTCTGATGAGGATGATGATGATGAGGCACCTGGAATTAGGATAGCAGCTGACAGCGATGAGGAGTTATGAACTGGGATAAAATGGGGTTTAGGATCAATGGCTAATTGCGTTGGGCAAGGTCATCTGGACGAACGCTTGGGCTCTTGTTGGGGAACTTCCTGAAGACGGGTGTGATTCGTTGCTGGATACGTAAGTTACCAAGGACACTGGGCATAGACGGCGGGAGGAACTGTGTGGGGTTTTTCTGTGCAACTTGTGTTTAATCTTGATAGCTTGGACCTCCATCGTCTTTTTGACGGACATTAATTGCCTACTCTGGATTGACGCTGGACTGACTGACTGACTACGACCTTGGACTATCCTATCTGTGGCTATCGGTGGAACTCGTGGAACCTTAGACGCCTGCACCTGGCTTTCGACCTCGGACCGGACTGGGACCCTGCTGACCGCCGTGATCCTGATTGATGTGCCTGGACCCGGATTTCGCTCGTTGCACGGAGGAGTAACAGCCTGAGTTACTCATCTGTAGCTTGTTGGTAGCAGAGAGGAATCTGCTGCCAGCTTTTGATGTTCATTTTGACCTTTTTTTATCAACTTTTGTTTGTTTAAACTGCCAGGCTGAAGTAAGCACTTTTGAGTTAACCCGGATTAAACTCCTGTTTAATCCGGTTTATTCCTTTGAACCGTTTTAGTTTAAACAGAGCTGTTTCTGTTACTTTTCACACTGAAGACAAGTGTTTGCCTAGTCCTTTGTTTTCTACGGGCATTTTTGTGTTCTGTAACTTTAATAAACTGTGTTGTACTCTATTTGGTGGCGTTCTGTCTATGACATTATGCCATATAAAACATGTCATTCTTTTAGAGTTCAACTTGACACTTGATTGTTATAAGTAAGGACATAAATTTTTATTTAAGGCATTTGTGTTTTGCCTTTTTGTTCTTTTGTTTTCAAGATAAGAAAACTTCCATTATAAGGCTACAATGGATTTTAACGAATAGAAATGCACCTTAACCAATATAAATACTGGCAAGAGTTTTGGGAACTGTAGTCCAAAAGGTAACATAAGTTTGGCTTAATTCAGCAATATATATATATATATATATATATATATATATATATATATATATACACACACACACACACACACACACATACACACACACAAGAAATTGGGAATGAGTATCCCACACAAGATGATATAGCTGTACAGGAGATGCTATGTGGTTTAGTTCAACAATAGCTAGACTTCTCTTGGTAATCTATGTAGGTGTAACCACTGATTTTATTCTAATATAAAGGTGTAACCACTGATTTAATCATAATATATATTTGGGGAGATTTACAAAAGGAGGTATGATTTCTGCAACACCCCTGCCCTCATTGCAAAATGAACAATTAGTATACACAAGTAGAAGGTGCACAACAACCAGTCCTTCACTCATCCCTCAGATTCAAACAGAAATAAAGTGGCTGTATTCTCTAGTAAAAACGTATTAGGTAGGTTTGCTTACTGGTACTAAAGGTTTATAGAACCATATAGAGAGGTTATATACTTGTCTGAGAATTGAGATTGGTTGGGGGGGGGGGCTCTACTACTTGTGATTATATCCCCCTTGATTCAGTGCCAACACATGGCCATGGAATTAGCACTTACTTAGGGTGGGGACAAAGTGGTGGCAGTGGCGGTGAATGGTAATCTTAAGAAACAGAGTCGAGAACTTTACCATCTTATCTTGTACCCAGAAGGGGGGAAAGGAGGAAACATCAGCCCCTGACATTGCAGTAAAGCCAATCCTGACTGGGACTGCCTTCCACCTGAAACTGATGTCCTTACTGCGGAAGAACATGCGGATCAAGAATAGGTCTCCACAGCCACCTACGTATTCACTGCCAAGACACTACACTAGGAGGGCCATCATACTCGGACAATGAGGGATCGCCTAAGTAAGCAAAAGTAAATCCCTGCTGTGAACCAGACAGAAGGAAGGAGCAAGAAGATGTAACCTTATACTTCTCTTTCTCCTCCAGTGTGTAAGGGCAATTGGAGTGCTCCCAGGCAAGTCCATTCAACAGATCAATATCTGAGCTGTAGTTGTGAACCCTAAGCTCCTGATACACATCTGGGAAGCAAGTGAATCAGAAGAACAAGCCTCTGCCCTGCAGGCAAGAGAATAAATGCTTTGGTAGAGACTTGTATTCCTCATATGATTACAACCCATATCGAGAAGGCATAGTCATTGTCGGTGTTCTAAATCTTTAAAGTACTTTTGCAGAGCTGCGGCTTACACAAAGCCTCAGCTTGTAAGAATCCCATGGCTGGATACGAAAGTGTTGAACTCAGGAGACCTGTAGTCAAATCAGAAAGGCAACTGTTCTGTTTCACCTATGATCTATGTGTCATCTTCGAGCTCTGTCTGCCAGAAGAAAGCTGTATGATACAGCTGTTGGCTTACCTTAGCAGGAATGATTCATCATTTTCCCACAATTAATTTGTGTGTGTGCATGCTCTCTCTCACACACACTAATGCAAAACAGACTTATGTGCTTTGACAGAATGATATGGAATAAACAGAAAATACTAAATTTGTATTGGCAGCTACCACTGTGTTGCAGTTATGAGTAATACAACATAACTAGAAAGGACACTGAAAAATCAAAACAGATTATAGTTGTTGGAGAAGTAGAGGAAAAATAAAGGAAAAGTAATACCTAGTACTTCTTAGCAAATCTGATTTTCCTCAACTTTATGAAGCCACTGGATAATAATTGTTATAGAAATATTTTCTCTACATTTTTCATTGTATCGATTTTACTTAACAGATGATTACATTGCATTCATGCACTGGATATAAATTGCATTACCCCACTGAGCACAGCATAGTCTTTTCTATTCCTCCCATTTCATTTGCTCAGTCAATCTTTAAAATATTTTTTAGACAGTGCAGCCAAATAAAGAACTATATAGAACCCCATAAGAAATAACTGCAAATACGAATTGCCCATTACAAATTACAACACAATCAAGTGGTAGTTGGTAGCCTCCACATTAATTGAGTGGTTGATTCATTCTAGATATCTTTAAAGCCCTAGACGGTTCAGGTCAAGGCTATTTGGCCAACCACACCCCCTTATACGAACTTACCTGGGCCCTGGGATCTTCAGAAGAGGCCCTTCGCTCTGTCCCATCTCCATCTCAAGCTCGGTTGGTGGGAATGAGAGAGCAGGCCTTCCTTCTCGGTGGCTGCCCCTCGACTCTGGAACTCCCTGCCCAGGGAAGTCAGAATGACCCTCTCCCTGCTGTCCTTCTGGTGGCAGGCTCAGGGGCGGTTCAACCGCCAGGCCAACTAGGCACTTGCCTGTGGTGCCATGTTCTCAAAGGGCGCAGTTGAGGTGCTCCTGGGTGCATACGCATGCATGCGCACATGCATGTTGAGGTGCACGTGGGAGCACCTCAACTGTGCCTTTGAACATGGCGCCACCTTCCGGCCGGCCTGGGCCTTCCGGGTGGCGTGCCGGCATACGCACTCTCCACCTGCTTCAATTGGCACTTCCTTCCACTGATTGAAGTGGGTGGAGAGTGTGTGCGTACACCGGCGTGCAGGGTGTGGCGGGCCTGCCCTGGCCTGTGTGCTGGCGTACGCACTCTCCACCCGCTTCAATCAACACTTCCCTCTGCCAATTGAAGTGGGTGGAGAGTGTGTGCGTACGCCGGCACGCAGGGTGAGCCCACGCCCGTGTGGGCCCGCCTTGCATGCTGGCGTGCCGGAAGGAAGTGCCGGTGGCGTGCACACTCTCGAGGAGGCTGCCATGGCCCCGCCTGCTGCCGCCGCCTCCACCTCCACCTCCACCTCCACCTCCTCCTCCACTGAAGTCTGTAGGAAGGAAAGCAAGTGGTTTTTTTTTAAATTTGTGTGAATGTTGCAACGTTGTTGTTTTTTTTTTTGAGAGCTATTGGTTTGGGGGGGGCAAAAATGGGGGGGGGCACAAAAATTCTGTTTGCCTAATCTTCAAAATCACCTAGGGATGGCTCTGGGCAGGCTAAACTGTTTTATTCAGGCAAGCTTTTAAAGATTAAGGTGTTTGAGACCATCAAGGGCTGCTGTGATTTTGTGATGTGATTTTATATGCTTTTATGGTTTTAACCTGGATTGTTTTAACACTCATGTTGTTTAATACTGTTTTAATATTTGTTTACAGTATTTTAAGTTGTATTGAAATATTTTTAGTTGTGAGCCACTTTGAATCTCCTTATGGAGAGATAAAGCGGAATATAAATAAACACAATAAATAATAAATAAAATAAATATTCAGATATTGTCCAGTCATTTTCAAACTTGTTCATGACTTGTTGAAATATGATCAAGGCTGGGTGTACACTGCCAAATAATGCAGTTACAACTACATTATATGGGTTTATACTGGCCATATAATGCAGTTCAAATTCGGCCCAAGTCTCAGAACTATCACTTGAATGCAAGATTGAAGAAGAGAAGCAATTTATGCAGTCGCAAGGTTGCCAAGCCCATAAATGAGATAACTTCTTCATATTTCTGGTCTGCTACTTCCAGAGAGATTATTTCTCCTAAACTATGGCAGCAATGGGAAACAAACAAATACAGCTGTAAAATTCCATGCCACCCCAGAGTGAAGCCTTAGCTAAGAAAAAACAAAACAAAAACACAAGCATTTCCAAAGAAGGCAAAAATCATATCAGACCAACAATCCATCAAGACACATCTCTTGTTAAAGTGAGACAACTGACTAATGCAGTAGAATTTGGTGCAATATAAGAACACGATTTTAAAATTTATTATGAATGTACTATTGTCAGTGAATAATAATAATAATAATAATAATAATAATAATAATAATAATAATAATAATAATAATAATAGCAAATTTTATTTATATCCCACCCTATCTCCCCAAGGGGACTCAGGGCAGTTCACAACAGATATCAGCAAACATTCAATGCCTTAAGAAGCTGAACAAAGACAAAAATAACCAACCCCACAAATCCCAAAAACAAATCTACATCTACATCAAAAAGAATAATACATTATCAAAAGTTAAGCGGTAAACATAAATGTACGATTTCACAACGAAGACTTGGGGAGACAAAACAGAAATCTAAACAAAACAAAATAAAGTTTAATTTCAAACTTTGAAAAGATTTTTTTACAACCAGCAGCTAGAGCGACCTGCCATTTCTGCTCCATGGTGACTATGCATGCTATTCTATGCTCCTCCTCTCTGTATGCTTGAAAGCATAAGAAAATTTTAAATTGTTTTTTAAAAGAGAGTAAGGGGGGGAGGAGAGATGATCATGGAGAAGGCACACTCTCTGGTTCCTACCAGCTGTTCTTGAAATGGTGGTGGGACTGAGAGCAGGACCTCCTTCGCTTATCATAGTGCCCGAGCAGGTTTGTATGTGGAGATGTGGTTTATCAAATAGTCTGCGCTCAAACTGCGCTTTTAAGGTGATAACCAGCATTTTGTATTTAGCCTGGAAGCAGACTGGCAGCCAGTGGAGTTGCCGCAACATGGGAGTGGTTCTCTCCCTGTACGGTGCTCCAGTTAGTAATCTGGGTGCTAATCTCTGGATGTGTTGGAGCTTCCAAACTATCTTCAAAGGCAGCCTGACGTAGAAAGCATTGCATTAATCCAAATGGGATGTTTCTAGGGTGTGGACTACCATGGCCAGATCTGGTGTCTCAAGGCGCACAAGTTTTAATTGTGCAAAGGCACTCCTGGTCACCGCCAACACCTGAGCCTCCAGGGTCAGTGATGAATCCAGGATCAACCCAAAGCTATGAACCTGTGTGTTCAGGGAGAGTGCAACCCCATCCAGTACAGGAAGTATCCCTATATCCTTATCTGCCTTCCGACTGACTAGGAGCACCTTTGTCTTGTCTGGATCAAACTCAATTTGTTGGCCCTCATCCAGTCTATTACTAATTACAGGCACCGGTTTGGGACCAGGACAGTATCCTTGGCTTTCGGTGGAAAGGAGTAATAGAATTGAGTGTAATCTACATATATTTGGCACCAAACTCCAAAACTCCAGACGATCTCATTCAGCGGTTTAATGTGAAGGACAGACAAGTTTGTGAATTTTTTCTTTCCATATGCCAACTGTGAAGGCATGCTGGGGAAAAAGTGTCTGGCTACCCATCAGCGATCGGTTTACCCTTTAATGTACCTTTAATGTACCTCAAAACCTTTAAAGTAAATACTCTGGATACTAGATAAATATAACCCAAATATGTTTATTGAACAAAGGCAAGGTTACTGCAATCAGGATTCTAGAATAATGAATCAGAATAACATATAATAGAAAACAAAGATTGTTGTTTGAGTTTAATCACACAGAAAATAAACTTATTACTGTATTTGAAATAATATGAGGTAAAATCACTGAAATATGTCTCCTATATGTAAGTACAATCCAGAAAATAAATGGCAAAGCACTGGGAGATCAGGGTTCAAATCCCTTTGCAGCCATGGAAATCCTCTGTCTGACTTTGGATAAGCCATGCTTTCTTGGTCTTAGAAGAAGGAGAACCCTATGATAAGGATAACCATAAGTCACAATCAAGTTTGAGGCACATTAGAACAACAGCATTTGCTTTTTTTAAAAAAATCCCATACTTTATCTCAAAGATTGAGGAATCAGAATCTAGGGACTTTTGAAAGTGGGTGAATGGGTTGAAGTGAAAAATAGGAAAAGTGGAACCAGATTTTCACAGGCATCTTTTTTTTCCTGCCCAGGAATGTCTGTAGGCTTGAGCTGACTTTTGGCATGGTATTCTTTAATGGCCTCTTTTGGACAGTAGATGCTGTTACTGACAATATTTTAAAGTGCATTTCAATAAATACATCATCTGAATAATAAATTTTCTCACACTGCTTTCTTCTGCCATAAAATAGCAGTAGATGAATTAAGTTCTATGTTTCTACAAGGTCAAGCAAGTTCTAGATCTAGGCTGTTATTCATCTGTCTTTGGAGATGAGCAATAATCACTTTGTATGATGGAACGTCAACTCCAATTTTCAATTTCTGAGAGTTTTCTTTTGTTGTTGCTTTCATAATCTTTCCTAATAAGGAATAATGAACATCAACACCCAAGTTATTCAGTAAACCGATGCATAGAAGCAATTAAATTAAATTAAATTAAATTAAATTAGCACAACCAAGCAAACAAAGAAGCACTTGTTTAAATCTTCTGTTTAAGCAGTAGACAAAATAACAGACTGAAGGTTAACAATAGATCCCATAAGAAGACACTTAATATTATTATTATTTTATGTTTGGAAAGCTTAAGTATGCTACAAGACACTAATTTAACCACAAAAGACTCCCTGTTCATAGTTATTTACCCTTCTTTTCTGAACATGACAAATTCAAATGGAATTAGCTTTTTATATGCTCCACATGATTGCTGTAAATTCAACACTATTATATGTATATGATTTCAGCTGTTAGCCTTCTGGGAATTTCCCATGCTTTTCTTCACTACACTAACAAAAGGACTAGCTAACCTGGAGTGGTAAAAAATGAAGGCATTACTAAATGATCTTGGGTCAAGAATTATGATTGCCAGAGGCCTCCAAAACCCAGTTATGGGTTTCAACAAGCCTTACGGGTGCTTATGATAATCCTTTTCTTCAGTATTATTGTTATATGACATTAAATCAGTCAGATTCATGAGCAACAAGGGGTCAATGTCTGATTGAAATTCATAAGGTCAAAAAGGAAACTGAAAATCAATTTATAAGATATGAAGATTGAGGTTCAAACTATATCCACAAGTGATAAAATTTCACATCCATAAATGTAAGAAATCAGTTATTAAACTTGGAAGGGGGGAGGTGGAAAGGGAGGGAGGGGAGGGGAAGACTTATTAAGTTTTACGAACACATAAGGCAGCTAACACATAATTTTATCAGACATTACTGAAATCCTGTGTGTAATATAAGAGATGATGGGCTAAAATGCTAAATGGTTTAGCAGTAAATTATTAAGCGATACTTCCCTAAGGTATTAAAGAGATGTGAAATGCAGAGCAGGTGTGTCTCCTTACTAGATCTTGATCACTAGTTTAAGTGCACACTGATAACAAATGCACTTTGGAGACAAAATAGCATTAGTAATATTTTTGCAGTATGATCGCTGCATGTCATAATGACTAAAAGCTTTCACCTGTCAGGGAAATATTGCCTGCTTTTTTCCCTTTAAAGAAGTATTTTAAAAGTTACCTCCCAGTGGACCATAAGCATTGAAATAGATACACAACAGATGGCTATCATATATGCCTATACATATAATCACAATTTAGACTCAAAATCATGTGACAGTCAAGCTTGATCATAATCACAATTACCTGAATTTAGAAGAAAACACAATGCTATTAACACAAAAGGCTAATGGAACATATTGTAACACTTAATGAGAATTAAGAGGCTGAAATAAGGCTCCTCATTCAGGTACAGATTTTTAGTGTTCCTTTATGAACCATTTTAAGTTTGTTGAAACACAGTGCTCATTCTGAATTGAATTAATGCTTTCAAAGGATAGAAATCTTTATTAATGCTTTCAAAGGATAGAAACTTACTAGGGTATAGGGAGTTCAAATCCTATTAAACTTTTGAACATGCATATTATTGCACTGTTAATAAAACCTAATATTTCATACTGATAGTGTACCTTCAGAGGACTGCATAGACATTCACAGGAGACAAAGCAGAGGATAATTCTTAAATACCTTGGGCTAAAGCCAATCATTAGACCAGGCATGTTCACAGCCCAACCCAGGGTCCAAATACATCCCCTGTTGAAATTTCCACCGGCTCTCTCCATTCAGACCTCCTTCCCTTGTGTTGACGCCTGGGCTGAGGAGGAGGAGAGGGATCCTTTGGTGATGGGGCCTGATACTCTTGAAGTAGAGTCTGAATGGGAGCCCACTGTTTCTGTAGTGCCTCAGGGAGAAAGTAATTCTTCTCAGGATAATGGGAATTGCTTCACAGACAGATTTGATTGTGGTGAGAATGTTTCACATGAAACACAGCCAGAGGCTCAGCCTGAACCTGGGAATGACGTGAGGGAGGAGAGAGAGGCTGTTGTTGCCTATATCTCAGGTTGTTGCCTAATGCCTATATCTCAGCGCCTTCAGTTAAGGTGAGATAACGCTAGGCAAAGGCAGTTAAAGTTCTCACAGTGTCTAAAACATAAACAAAATGCCAGGTAGAAGATCATTAGTGTCCCCATGGAAATTAGTCGGTTTCTTAAGTCAGCTTTGTGAGTTGTTCTTTGTGAGTGCAACTTTGCATTTCCAAGAGATGAGCTCCAGGGTAGAAGATTTTGGGCCTTGCTTTCATGTCATGTTTCCTGGTTGGAAGTTAGAAAGTCATGTTTTGGATATAGCTTTTAGTCTAAGTTTTTTGGATTTCTGGCTTTCCATTCTATAGTGATCTGTGTGGTTTGCTGCATCAAGAATATTATGTCTGTAATCTGTATTTTGGAATATTCCTTGAAAACGGTATTTGAAATGTATTCATGCTTCTGCCTTTTACGTATATGCTGAAGATATTTTTCTAGTTTTTATTATGGAATGTATTTTTAAATTAGCCTTTTTTTTACATTGTACTTCTTTTTGCAGTATACTTTAATTCAGTTGACTGCTGCCTTGTTGGCTGAGCATTATTTTGGGTGCAGAGGTATAAGATTGGTGGCCGGGCTGCAACACCTTGCTTCTTTTCTCCCTCCCTCCCTCCTTCCTTTGACTTCTTTCCTCTCTTCATTCCTTCCTTCCTTCTTGGGGATCAGGGCCCCGAAAAAGGTGGGTTCCTTGGGAGGAGAGAAAGAGAGATGGTGATCTCTTGTGTCCTTTCACCCCAATTAAGTGTTGCCTTCTCCTTGGGTGGCTCCAGCCTCAGGCATCCCCTCAGTGGCCCCTTCTCTCTCTCATCCCCATCCTCTCTCTCTCTCCCTCTCTCTTTCCCACAACTGCTGCATGATCAGGAAGGATGAACCCTAGAGGCCAAGCACCTGTCTGACTTCCCTGCCTTAAACCTAATTAGGCCTAACTAGAATAAAGATATCATTACCTGCCAACAGAAGGAGGAATGGGTGGGTATGCGGGAGTCACATAGCTGCCCTTGGAGGAAGTTACAGTGTGGAAATGGGCTACTGGAACATACCTATTTTGTGATTACATGCCTCAGGCAATGGTTTCACCAAATGAAAGCTACTCCCAGAGATGGACAGGTTAATAACAATTTCTCAGTCTTTTTTGGGATGGAGATGAAAGTTAAAGTTCAGGCAGGAGAATAAAACATAAATATAATTTGCAATCAAATATATGAGGAAATCCTCCAAACCTCCCTGTCAAAATAATGCTCAACAGAAAACAATACCAAATCACTGCACTTGAGTATTCTCAGGGGTGAATTCATAAATTAAAAATTGGTGCCAACACAAGCTTTTCTCTTATTGCAAATAAGGTGTGGAGTCATTCAACAACCAGGACTGTGGAAAGGCTTAAGGTTTCCTCTGTCTCCCATACCACTACCCCTTTCATTCCCTCTCCAAACATTCTACCCCCTCCCCAATTGCTGTTGATACAGAAAAGGCTCTATGCTAAGGTCAATGCAGATCATAGCATTGCTATTTGCCTTCATTGTAGGCAACAAACAAGCACGGGGACAAGCACTGGCAATTGCTGCAACATTTTAAGAAGCAACATGAAGGATCTTATGTGGCATCCCACAAGGTGCCATTCTGTCCCCAATGCTCTTTAATATTTACATGAAACTGTGGGGAGAGATCATCCGTAAGCATGGGGTGGGGTGTTATCAGTATGCTGATGACACCAAATACATTTCTCCATAGCTTCAAAAACAGCCTCAACTAAGTATAGTGTGTGAATGAATGCCTGGAGAAGGCAATGGGCTGAATGAGAAAAAACAAATTTAAACTGAATCCAGACAAAACAGAGGTCTTGCCATCAATGGTCCTAATCTGAAGATGGAGATGTATCAACCAGTTCTGGGTGGGGTTACACTCTCCCTGACAGACTGTGTTCATAGCTTGGAAGTGCTCCTAGATCCATCTCTCCAAATGTCAGCCCAGGTAGATGTGACTATCAAGAGTGCTTACTATCAGCTTTGGCTGATATGCCAGCTGTGCCCCTTCCTAGATTTGGAAGACCTGAAGATGGTAGTGCACATACTGGTAACCTCAAGGTTAGACTTTTGCAATGCACTTAACATAGGGATACCTTTTTTCCAAGTTTGGAAATTTCAGTTGGTTCAAAATACGGCAGCCAGATTGGTTATAGGAACATCTAGGAGTGAGCATATTACACCTATCCTGGAGTCACTAGCTGCCAATTAGTTTCCAGGCAAAGTACAAGGTGTTGGTTTTGACCTTTAAAGCCCTACACGGTTTGGGTCCAGGTTAGCTAAAGAATTGCCTTCTCCCATACAATCTATCCCAAACACTTGGGTCCTCTGGAGGGGGCATCTTCTTCAGCCTACTAGAATGCAGCTGGCAGCCACTTCCCAGAGGACCTTTTCATTGGTCACCCCAAGACCATGGAATGACATGTCAGAAGGGCTTTGACATCTAAATGAGCTGTCGGAATTAAAAAGCCATCTACAGATCTATCTCTTCTGGCAGGTCTACCAAGCCAGTTTTTAAGCATGAATTTTAAATGTGTCCTTTGTTTAATCTCTGTTTTGTGTATTTTAATAAGTATTTTATAGAAATATGTTTTAATATGTATTTTTTATAAAATACATTTTAATATGTGTATTTGTGGTATTTTTATAATGTGCATGTGTTTTAATTATTCTGTAACCAACCTCAAGCCACAAGAAGAGGCAGGTAAGAAATAAAATAATAATAATAATAATAATAATAATAATTTTATTTAATAAATTTTATTTAATAAGACCTGGCTCTGGCTCACGAATGGGACCCTGAAGAAGGAGACAGAAGGCCTGATCCTTGCAGCCCAGGAGCAAGCCATCAGAACAAATGCAATTAAGGCCAAGATTGAAAAATCAGCTGATGACCCAAAATGCAGACTGTGCAAGGAAACCGACGAAACCATTGATCATATCCTCAGCTGCTGTAAGAAAATCGCACAGACAGACTACAAACAGAGGCACAACTATGTGGCCCAAATGATTCATTGGAACTTATGCCTCAAGTACCACCTCCCAGCAGCAAAGAACTGGTGGGATCACAAACCTGCAAAAGTATTGGAAAATGAGCACGCAAAGATACTGTGGGACTTCCGAATCCAGACTGACAAAGTTCTGGAACACAACACACCGGACATCACAGTTGTGGAAAAGAACAAGGTTTGGATCATTGATGTTGCCATCCCAGGTGACAGTCGCATAGATGAAAAACAACAGGAAAAACTCAGCCGCTATCAGGACCTCAAGATTGAACTTCAAAGACTCTGGCAGAAACCAGTACAGGTGGTCCCGGTGGTGATGGGCACACTGGGTGCTGTGCCAAAAGATCTCAGCCGGCATTTGGAAACAATAGACATTGACAAAATCACCATCTGCCAACTGCAAAAGGCCACCCTGCTGGGATCTGCACACATCATCAGAAAATACATCACACAGTCCTAGACACTTGGGAAGTGTTCGACTTGTGGTTTTGCGAAACGAAATCCAGCATATCTATCTTGTTTGCTGTGCCATACAACGTCGTTGTGTTGATAATAATAATAATAATAATACTGAAATCCAGTCTCTGACCAACACTGTCCAGCAAAGAACTGGTGGGATCACAAACCAGCAAAGGTCGTGGAAAATGAACACGCAAAGATACCGTGGGACTTCCGAATCCAGACTGACAAAGTTCTGGAACACAACACACCAGACATCACAGTTGTGGAAAAGAACAAGGTTTGGATCATTGATGTTGCCATCCCAGGTGACAGTCGCATTGATGAAAAACAACAGGAAAAACTCAGCTGCTATCAGGACCTCAAGATTGAACTTCAAAGACTCTGGCAGAAACCAGTTCCAGAGTGGTGGTCCCGGTGGTGATGGGCACACTGGGTGCCATGCCAAAAGATCTCAGCCGGCATTTGGAAACAATAGACATTGACAAAATTACGATCTGCCAACTGCAAAAGGCCACCCTGCTGGGATCTGCACGCATCATCCGAAAATACATCACACAGTCCTAGACACTTGGGAAGTGTTCGACTTGTGGTTTTGTGAAACGAAATCCAGCATATCTATCTTGTTTGCTGTGTCATACAACGTCGTTGTGTCAATAATAATAATAATAATAATAATAATAATAATAATAATAATAATAATATTAATCTTGCTGAAAACGATTGGACAGAGGAAAAACCTACACAGTTAGGCAACAATTGTGACATGCATTGGGTAGCTCACAGTTTTCCAACCCCTTGCCCAAGATTATGAAGATAATTCTAGAAGAGACAGAGTGGGGTAGGAAGTATAGCATCAGGAAGGGTTCCTCCACTCTTCAGTCACAACCCAGACCATCCAATATCTAAAAGGGGGAAAGGGGGTTGCCAGGGGGATCTCACCAGTTGCTCTGTTGGTAAAAAAATAATGCATTAAATAAAACTCCCTCCCATATCCTTATGCTGTGTTTTTGACTGTCCCCAATTGGTTTAGGATAAATATCATCATCAACAAAAATCATTCTCTTCAAAAATGCTTATCATTTATCCATTTTTATTATTTGAATTTAGGGTCTGGAACGAAAAGTCTTAGCTCCAGATTAATGTGGTCCAAATCAGTCTCAAATCCAAATCACCACATTAGAATCTGAACCTAATTGGTGGCCTTATGCACAATTTTAGTCTGTAATGTGGTTTGCATTGCATTTTAAATGGTACTCAGTTGCATAAAGAGTAACCAATATGTTAATTACTGGATGTGTGTATTGCTTGAATTTGAACATAAGACATAGAAAGTGTTTTTGTTCGTGAGATAAAATAATTCTATTTTTCTTTGTTCTTGAACTAGCATCATAGACATGTGCATGCAAAAAGTTTTTGCAAAAATTATGGAGACTTATGTGAGCCATTACTGGCTTGACTTGCATTAGATTATATTAAAATATAATTCTGATTATGAAACATATAAATTGTTATGGAAAGTTATAAAGTAGTATAATTCATGGGGAAACCAAATGTAAGTATTAAAATAAAATAAAATCTATTAATGTCATAAACCTACTTAATAAAAGTTGCTTTCATATTCAAAATAACAAAATATTAAACCCCCATGCTTTGAATCTGAATGACAAAATGAGGGAATAAATTAACGAAGGTTTAGAACCTTGTAGCATTTGATTAGGAAAGCTCTGAGGGATTATAAAATTTCATGCCTTCATAATAAAAAAGGATAAAAGCTTGAGTAGAAGACTAGCAAAAGTTAAAATAAATGAACATAAAGGCCCCAAAGAAGCTTGACATGACAGAATTCACAAATGTGCAAAGGCCGAAAACCCATTTTTAAAACATTCATGGGCCAAATTAAATGCAAAGTGAATATTAGTTGTAGATTAATAGAAATTTACAAAAGGTAAGTGAGTTCTGTTTCATGGTAACAGAAAACATTTTTACAGCTCATTATTTTCTCTTCTCTGCACTTGTAAATGTTAATTCAACAGGAGTTCACTACCAGCAAAATATGAAAACAAAGATACCGTACATTGAAAAATAGTGGTGTGCAGAATTCCAGCTGCCAATTTGGAATTTGGCCAAATTCAGCAATTCATAGATATGAACTGCCAAAACAAAACACTGGAAGGCCAAAACAAAACCAAAACAGAAGAAAGGATTCTCAGGGAAGGGCTTTTTCTTGGTCCTGCAGTGCCACCATTATAGGTTTGTCTGATGTGGAAATGAAAGAGCATCTTCTCAGTGGTTTTTTGCACCTTGAGGCATTCCCAGATTCTACAGGAAGCCAATCTGGTTTCCACTTTGATTTCTTTTGCTACCAAACGAAGGTGTAGTGCAGGGGTCCCCAAACTTTTTAAACTGGGGGCCAGTTTACTGTCCCTCAGACTGTTGGAGGGCCGGACTACAGTTTTTTAAAAAACTACGAACAAATGTATATGCACACTACACCTATCTCATGAGCCTGCTTTTGGCTAATAAGATGGTCAATGTCCAGTTCCATATTTGATCCCCCAGGCAGGAATCAGCCAGGCCTTGAAGCTGCAAGGCTTTTCAATATTAATCAAGGTGGTCAATTGAAACATTCACATTGGCCTTTAACAGAGAAGAGTTTTTTTCTCCCACCCTGGACCTTCCACAGATATATAAACCTTCCTTGCCTAGTTTCCAACAGACCTCACAGCTTAAAAGAAATTTAGCAATGTGTTTCCTTTAGGAATACTGCTGTATGACTACTATTACAACAGCAGCAGCAGCAACAACAAAAAATACTAATAATAGTATTTTAAATGTATGATAAAGCTCAACTCAGTATTTCTCTTTTTTTCAGAGGCCCCTTCCACACAGCCCTATATCCCAGAATATCAAGGCAGAAAATCCCACATTATCTGAGTGTGGACTCAGATAACCCAGTTCAAAGCAGATATTGTGGGATTTTCTGCCTTGATGTTTTGGGATATAGGGCTGTGTGGAAGGGCCTGTAATATGTGAAGAAAGGTGACTTAGGCCCCTTCCACACAGCTGTATAAAATCCCACATTATTTGCTTTGAACTGGGTTATATGCCAGTGTGGAAGGGCCCTTAGTGGCTAAATGCATTGCGTAATTATAGCAGAGTGATGTCACTTTACCTGCCTTGGTTCCATCCTATGAAACACTGGGATCTATAGTTTGGTTTATAACCATTTCCCATGTTGATCACCTTTGCCTGGACACCTCCACTGTGTCAATATACTGCATTTCCTGGATTGACTTACTAGAAGCAGCTTTGTTTAACCCAGTCTGGGAAAGACGCCTGTGGCTTTTGTGGCTTTCCCCCAAAAGTTTGATTTCATATTATTTTGTTTTATCCTATTTTCCCTTGCAGTTTTTATATTAATTTTCAACTTTTAATTTCCTCTTAATCTATTGCAGTGTGGGAGGAGAATTGTATAATTATGTTATACAACCAATTTTAAATTACTTTATAGCAATTTTTGACATGCTAAATGCCCCTAGTTGATTCCTGTCTGATATGGGTTGAAATTCTGTGTTCTTCTTGAATTGGAAGGCTTTTAGTGATTGTTAAGAAAGGTGGTTGTGAGTTTTACAGCCTGTCTGGCTATGCTCCAGAAGCATTCTCCCCTGACATTTCACCCACATCTATGGCAGGCATCCTCAGAGCCTCAGAGCAATGTTTGTCTTGATGACTGAAGCAGCGGGCGGGGGAGGGACTTTAGGGGCCCAATCGCCGTTCTCCTTTTCCTCTCCTTTCTTCCTCATCTTCCAAAGCGGCGGGCAGAGGAGGGCCCGCTCGTCGTTGTCCTCCTATTCCTATTCCTCTCCTGCCTTCTCTTCCAAAGCGATGGTGGAGGCTGCTTCGGGAGAAGAGGAAGGAAGGCGAGGAAAAGGAGGAGAGCGAGCAGGTCCTAAAGTCCCTCCTCTGCTCGCCTGCTGCCAAGCCAGCAGAAGCAGCACCGCTTAAGAAGAAGCAGTACAGTAGCAGCAGCAGCCTTCCTCCTCTTGGCTGTTCCTCCCTCCCGCCCAGGGTAGGCCGCGGGCCGGATAGATGGCCTCAGGGGGCCTCATGTGGCCCGCGGGCCTTAGTTTGGGGACCCCTGGTGTAGTGGTTTGACTATGACTCAGAAGAACAGGAATTGATTTCATGCTCAGCCATGAAAACTCACTGAGTGACCTGGGACAAGTCACATACCCTCCGCTCCAGAAAACCCCATGACAGGTTCATCTTAGCCTTGCTGTATGTCAGAAAAGACCTGAAGGCACACAATAGCAATGAACTAGACACCTGCCAAGGACCACCAAAACCCTCTCTTAATTACCACTATTATGATCATTAAGCATGTTTTATTTTTCTGTTATACTTAATATTCTCTCTACTTACTGGGGCTACACTACAGGCACCTAATGAAGTGAGCTGTGGTCATTGAACATTTATGCCACATAACATTTGTTAGTGTTTAAGGTGCCAAAAGTTCTTTGTTACTTATAAATCATAAGGCAATGTAGGATCACATTTGAAGTACATTGTCCTCTCTCTAAAGATCTGAGCCAGAAACACCAAAGTAAAGTGTGGGATCAGTCTTGATTCCTGCTGGCTTCCATGTCTGTGAGATAGTAATGTACTCTGGATCTTGGCCTGAATTTAAAGTTTTAGCCCAAGTAATTTCAGCACCTTGGATATTTTCTTTCAATTTCAGGCTAAATCCTGGAGCAAGTTCATTGACTTAGTGATGTGGATACCAACAGTGCCCATCATTTCTCATCATGGAGGATGTCTGTTAAAGCAGCTTTCAATCTGGTTTCAACTATCAGGTTTTTATATTCTTGAATGAAAACAGTGTCAGCTCACCACAGCCGCTCCTGAATGAACACACGAGACTCTTTGTGGTATCACCAGGAACTTTTACTGTAGGAAACATGAACATCAGAAAAGCCAAGAATGGGAGGCTCCGGCCAACCCTCCTTTATATACCCTCCCCCTCATTTGAACAGTCTCTTCCCGCTCAGTAAAACCCCGCGCAAATTCCCCGCCAAGTCCATCAGCCGTTTCTCCTCCGAGTCCTGGGACGCAGGTGTCTTATCAATGTCAGTGACCCTGAAACTCAGAGCCACATCCAGGCTCTAGTAGCAGGGTTCTGACATGGCGTCCTCCTCCCCTTCGTCCTGGAAGGAAAAGATTAAACACAACTATTGTTCTCCGCTGTCCAGAGTTCCTTTATACTTTTTTAACAGGCTGCAATGGAATACCGGGTGTACCTTTCCTAGGTCCTTTGGTAGCCTCAGCTCATAGGTCACTTCGTTTATTCTTTTTGCTACCCTGAATGGTCCTATATAGCGTGGAGCCAATTTCTTGGATGGGAACCCCAATTTCAGGTTTTTTGTGCTCAGCCAAACCAGATCTCCTTCGCCCAATTTGTCCCCCTCTCGGCGCCTACGATCCGCAAAGAGCTTGTACTTCTTTTGTGTTTCCCGCAATGCCTCTACCACGGTTTGCCACCCTTGCTTGATTTTGGCCGGCCATTCCTCGTCGGTCTGGCCCTCCCCTTCCTTCCACTCTGGTAGCCTGGGGAAAGGTGCCACCTCCTGTCCGTATACTATTTCGAATGGGGCACGACCTGTGGCCGAATGTACGGCCCCGTTAAAAGCCATCTCAGCAAACGGAAGAAGGTCCGCCCAATCATCCTGTCTATAATTGGTGTACATCCTTAAGAATTGGCACAGTGTCTGTTGGGTACGTTCGACCCCCCCGTTGGTCGCGGGATGAAAGGCCGAGCTCAGGTTCCTTTCTGCTCCTAACAGCTGTAAGAATTTTCCCCAAAATTTTGCAGTAAATTGGACTCCCCGGTCACTAATTATCTTGTCGGGACACCCATGTAGGCGATATACATGCTTCACATACAAATCAGCAAGTTTTTCAGCTGAAGGAAGTTTTGGCAGAGCCACAAAGTGTGCCTGTTTTGAGAATAGGTCCAATATTGTCCAAATGTATCTGTGGCCTCTGCTGGGGGGTAGTTCGCCTACAAAATCCATGGCTACGCATTCCCATGGCCTCATGGGCTCCACCACCTTCTGCAATAGCCCCTGGGGCTTCCCCGGTGGTGTTTTTCCCTCTTAGTGGCTTAGTGTCAGCTCACCACAGCCGCTCCTGAATGAACACACGAGACTCTTTGTGGTATCACCAGGAACTTTTACTGTAGGAAACATGAACATCAGAAAAGCCAAGAATGGGAGGCTCCGGCCAACCCTCCTTTATATACCCTCCCCCTCATTTGAACAGTCTCTTCCCGCTCAGTAAAACCCCGCGCAAATTCCCCGCCAAGTCCATCAGCCGTTTCTCCTCCGAGTCCTGGGACGCAGGTGTCTTATCAATGTCAGTGACCCTGAAACTCAGAGCCACATCCAGGCTCTAGTAGCAGGGTTCTGACAAACAGCCAACACATTATAAGAATCTGGTCTTGGGTGCCCACTGCAGGTGCTTGGTAAAGCTTCTACTTTCACATGGGGTTACTCTCCATTATTATCTTGCTCTCTTTGCCCTCCTCCCTGCCGCCGTTTTAGTGCAAACATTTACTTTTATTTGAAGAGCTGTCAAATCTTGTTATGTTCATAAACTTAGCATGATCTATGCTCACATAAAAAAGGCAGAACAGAAGAAGTTGCTTGATATTGCGTCAGAGCCTTCATTTGTCTCAGCCAGTATTGTTAGTATTGACTGACATTTTTCTGTCAGGATTTTTTTCCTTGCCTAATCTGGAGATCCCAAAGTTTGAACCAGGGACTTTGAAAGCCTGGAGATGAAGCTTTATGAGGAAGATGGGTATGCATAGTTTGGAGAAGACTAAATCGTGATAGCTGGAAAACTCTTAAGAGATGTCAAGTGTTGTTTTCTGCTGCCCAGAGATTAGAACATTAACTAGTGGGTTCAAAACACAAGAAAAAGAGTCCACCTAAACATTAGGAAGAATCTATTTACAGTAAGAATTGCTCAACATTAGAACAGACTGTCATGGATGGTGATGAATTATTTGTCTTTGAAGGTCTTTAAATAGGTCTTTTAAATAGAGATAGAATGGGCATCTTGAAGGAGTGCTTTAGATGTGTATTCCTATATGGCAGGGGGTTGTGCCCCTTTCCAACTCTAATATTCTATTATTCCACCTACAAAGGAGACATTCTCCTTCTGAGTTAAACACCTTCACTATAAAAGAAGAACCCACCATTATTTTATTCAAAGTCCTGCTCTTTTAAATGGGATGGATGGCAGCCCAAGCTCATTTCACGTTTGGCATAATTCATGAGTAACGGTCCATTTAACCACATTTTCTTTTATGAACTCTCTGAAACAGTCTTTGGAATTTTTGAAAGAGGGGATTTGACACCTATCTCAGTGGGGTAGTGACTCCATTCTTGGTTTAGCTGAATTTACAGGAGAATGCCATGGTGCTATTTTCAAAGCAGATGCAGCATCTTCAATAGTTTGTTTAACATTTGGGCTAAAATCAGGAGTATATTCATTACTCCACTAACATAGAAGCCCCCCCCCCCCAATCTCACCTGGATTATAATAACACTGAAAATTTCACCCCACTAATTTTAACAGAGATACTCAACAGTGTAATACAGTGACAAAAGCAGCAAACAAACCAGGAAAGGGGGGGGGACCCAACCCCCAATATTCTTTTTCTCTGGATTAAGAAAATAATGGCATGTCCAGATCAACAGAAGCAATGGTGTCACTCTTTTCTAGTTTGGCCAAATCTCATCTGGAGCATTTAGGAAGAACTACTTTCTAATAAGAGCTATTCAACAATGAAAAATATTATCTTAGGTGAACTTTCTTGAAGTTTTTTCAAAGCTTGGAAGATTAGCAGTCCTTGAATCCTTAGCTGTGGATTCCTTTAACCCTGTATCCAATAGAAAGTTGAATGGCCACCTGGAACGGTGGCTTAAGCAATGGATTCCTGTATTAGCAGGATTAGATGGCACTTACGATATCTTCCAACATATATTTCAGTGGTCATCATGTCAATTCTACATAAACAAAGAGGACAGAATACACTTCTTTGGTGTGTGCCATAGCAAGATCCATAGCAAGCACTCATCATTAATACAATGTCTTTTTCCCCCTTCCCTGAGACCAAAGCTAGCACATCAATCTGGCCATTTCTAATGAGATATAGGATAATACTGCATGGACCAGACTTGCTGTCAGCCACTGCCTAATGGGTTTAGAGTAAGAAACGATCCTTCATTAATTAACCTTCAGTTTCTATGTAGATTCACTCATTGAGATGCAGGTAATTAAACCAAGGTCATTTCAAGGACTGATAGTTTGGGGCGGGGGGAGATGTACAAGGCAGTGAAGTTCTTTGGCTCCAGAGGGCTTTTACTACTATTTTAACTCAAACCTTGAAGGCAGCTGTTGTAGAAAATCAGTTCTCTTTCCCCCCAATAGCACATTCTGTCTCATGAGACTAGAAATAACATTTCTAGTGCTATGTGATTTTTTTAAGACAGAGGAATATCAGAAAGTGTGTGTGTGGAAGGGAGATGGGGCATAATTTGGTTTGATTTTGATGAGTCTGTTTTTGAAGGTGACAAAGATGCATAATTTAGCATTCATGGAAACATTAAAGTCTGTACATCTTCCAAAAATAAAGGATATTGTAGAATTTACCAAGGTTCAGAAAAAAAGCAACCCAAATGGTAATTGTACTGGAGGAATTGCCCTGTGAGGAACAATCACAATATTTAAAGCAGTTTAGTTTGGGGAAGGGCATCGGGAGAGGAGAAAAAGGTAGCCCCATTTAGAGGCTAAGTGGAGTGAGCCCTGATTGCTACTTGGATGGAATACCAGATGCTGTAGGCTACATTTTGGAGGAAGGCAATGGCAAACCATGTATTAGTTTATTAACTAAGAAAACCCTATGAAATTCATTGGGTCTCCATGTTGACAGGCAAGGAGATGGCATGTGCACAAACATGCATATGCACAGACCCCTAGTATGCTACTTGGATGAAAAGTAGTCAGGGAGAAGCTCTTTCTTTTGTAATATGAGATCTTAGTATCAACCACTGAAATCAAATGATGAAAGCAAGCACCTCGCCACACACAGTGCATGGTTAAATTGTGGTGTCCACTTTCATAAGATGGAGTGACGGCAGCCAATGTGTTATGTTTTAAAGAGGAATTAGATAAATCCTTGTAGATCCAGGCTATCAATGATTATTACACTATGTAACATGATTATTGTTCCTGAGTTATAAATATCATATCCTTATTGATTTTATCATTAAAAACAAAGTTTCTGAAGTATAACAACTACTTTAAAAGCAGGTACCACATAATTAAACCAGAAATAACACTTTCAAACCAAGAAGAGAATTTTTTCCAGATTTTGTTACATAGTGTTATTAATCAGGATGGCTATATTCTATCACTAGTACTAGGGGAAATATGCCCCTGTGCTAGATAATGGAGCACAATTTCAGAAGAAAATCCACCTGTGCATTATTGATTATACCAAAACCTTTGACTGTGTAGTTCCTGAAAAACTATGGATTATTCTTAAAGAAATTGGTGTACCACAACATTTTATTGTCCTAATACTTAACCTGTACTCTGAGGCCACTCTCAGGACAGAACATGGAGAAACAGAATGGTTTCCAATTGGCAGGAAAGTCAGACAAGACTGCATTATATTATGTAATCTATTTAATTTGTATGTTAATCATAGAAGAAGCTATTCATAGAGTTGAAAGAGACAGCAGGAAAATATTGGAGGAAAAATATCAATAGTTTAAAATATGCAGATGATGCCATATGACTAGAAAACTGACAATATTGAAACAACTATGAAAAAAGTCAAGAAAAAGTGCTGTTGTGTGCCATCAAACCATTTAGTAAACCTATCACATGGTTTTCTTGGTAAACTTTGTTCAGAAGGGACTTGTCTTCCTCTGAGCTGAGAGTGTGACTTGCCCCATGTCATCCAGTGTTTCCATGGCTAACCATGGATCTGAACCCTGCACTCTAGTCTAATGCTCAAATCAGTAAGCCATATACCAAGGACACAAAAATAATGTATATTGCTTTAGAATAGATAATGATTAAAATATTGACATTGCTTAAGACTTCTTATATTTTGTTTAATCAAAATGGAGACTACAGTCAAGAAAAGTGAAGACCGGGACATGAAATGGCAGCTATGAAAGAACTAGAAAAAATCATTTTGTGCAAATGTGTGTGAGAAGTGAAGAAAACTGATAAGAACCGAATCAACTATCAAGCCGGAACTTTCCCTTAAAGCCAAACTAATTAAACGAAGACCATCATATCTTGGACATATCAGCAATATGATGCAGTACATAGATGCAAGTTGATTTCCCTATGGTAAAGGATTATAAAAATCATAATATGATTTGAAGCAAACTATGATTCACTCACATCTAACTAGAACTGAGCCCTAGTTATTCCAAATATATTTTCACCAAACCTGGCCAGAATATTAGTGTCTAATTAAGTTAAACTATTTCAGTGCACACACAGCTGTAATTTGTGTATGATACAGATAAGGTTTATGATCACGAATGCTCATTTTTTATAGCAAACGTGTTACAGTTTTTGGCATGAGAAATAAATGAATTAAGAAACTGAAAGAGTGCATTAACAAAATGGCTTTTTCAAAACAAACAAGTAAATGAACCTCCTGAATCTTTGAGATCATAATGGACTGCAAAACAATGCCAAAATATGGAACTGTAATCTGAGGGGGGAATATATTGTGTTTAATTTACTGGTAATCAATTAAATCTGCACATAGTTGAGTCTAGTTGCATGTGAGCAAAACTGACTGTTTTAAAAGGAAGGGAAAGCAATTTTGTTTTATGAATCTATCACAGTAGGGACCATATGAAAGGACAGACTTGTTCTTGATTGATAGGGAAAGAGGAATGAATGCCTCTTTTGGAGTTTTGGAAAGTTACCTTTTTGTAATATAACACCCAACATCCCTTACAGTGGCTAGGTTAGCAATTGTATTTAAAAAAACAAAACAAAAACAAAGCACAAATTTCCAAGCTGATTTGTACTATGTCAGTGCTTGCCATCTGCCAGTCCCTAGGAAAAGCATATATATGACATTTTCTACTTTCTGGGGCCGTGCTATTAATTCTATTGGAAATAAAGGAACCTACTCATTGCAATATTTCTATGTCAAGGGCTGCAGAAGTACAATACGTAAGTGGACATGAGAAAGCACTTGGGTTCTTCATTACAAAACAAACAGGGAGAGAAAAGAATCTCTGGTGGTACAATTGGTTATTGATTTATATATTCATAAAGGGTATGAATCAAAGCTTAAAGTTTTAGGCCTGTGTTTGGGTCTTATCGCCTGTTTATTCCTCTCTCACCCCACCCCTTAAATCATTCACATGATAAGAGAGGGTGCTATTAGCTGCATGGTCTTCTGTCTTTGAGTAGAGGAGTAACCAGAATTAATGAAGGCACTAGGGCCTCTGGGAAGGAACTGTATACACAGTGCTCTGAAATGAGGTTTTTGAAATATGGCACCAAGATATATTTGGGGAAGGGAGAAAGAATAGGACAGTTCTTTATGCGATACACTAGAGCCATACAAATATTATTCAACTGTACAGGTATGGAAGAATAGAGGGGACCCATGGGTCAGGGTGCACTAGGTGAAATAAAATAGTGCTGCTCCCCCCTTGTGCCTTATTGTAGCTGAAGTACAGTAGGGATTGCATGCCAAATGATCAAGAGTTCATCAGGTTGCCATTTTCTCATTTTCATGTTTAACATCAGCCCTCTCTTTGCCTTTTCCTCTTTTCAGCTGTGCATTTCTTTGTTATTTTCCTGGAAGACAATGGGGATTAATCTCTAAAAGTTCAGGAGTAAGGGTGGCCACTGGTCCTCAGTTTGAAAGCATCTTCTCTTCAAAGAGATTCCTAGTCAAAGTCTAGTGTAAACATAAAGGATGCAAAAAGAATGCAAGTTAGGTGATTGGAATGTTGTGGGATTAGCAGCTATTGACAGATTTTTTTTTTGCAATAGCAAGGGATGAGTGAATCACAAGGAAGAGACAGGTTGGCAATGGGATGCTGGCAGCAAAGATTATGGTCCTGCTTGAATGCCAGTTTGTCACCCTCATGCCAGTTTGCCTCCTCAACAATGAAAATAGGATTAAGCTACATTCTGGCTGCAGTGTGAACATTCTAGCTTCACTCAAAGTGGTAACTAAAACTTTTGTAGTTTCATAGTTACAGGGGGTGTGCTCACCCCTCTGCACTACAGCAGCTTGGAAAATTCCTCTATGTGGGAAGAAAGGTTATTTGGCTTAAAGGGCAGGCCAATGTAACATTTCATAATGAACTTAAACATGATGTAGTGCAATAAGTTCAGCAGTTATTAAATAGGATGCCAGTCTATTGTTACAAATTAGATGCACAAATGTTATTCATTTCTTATTACCTCAGCAGACAGGCTAAACTCGGCAGTGTACAATGGTCCTACTTCACCTACGCCACAGGGTTCGCTGACTCAAACTGCTTTTGGTGGGGCTCTGTAGTAAAAGTGAAGAGTGAGCGGCATACACTTTTACCACAGCAACAATGGGGGAAACTGGGCGATGGATGCTATGGGGTAAAGGGTAAGTCAGGCAATGCGGGGCATGGGGCAATGTGTTCCCCACACCTCATGCCGAGGCCCAACTGACTCATCACTATGCATGGTGAATCCCATAGTTAATGTGATGAGGTCCTAAATCATCCCCTCTCTTTTGGGTAATCCATTCCTATATTAGTGATTTTGGGTATACAACCCCTTTTGTATGAATATAGAATTAATCTGCTCCTTCAGAGATTGTAAGCATGGGGGCTGTGTTTACTACCTTTCTCATCTCTAAAGCTGGGCTGCAAGGCAACTTCCAACATTACTGAAGTTCTAGTAAAAATGAATTATACACCTTAAGATACAAATTAAATTAATTATACTATTAAAACGCAAATTAAATTATAAAAGTTTAAACTCCATATTGATGATAAAGTAGAGCTGAAAAAATTAAAAGTCTAGTATGTCCATTTTAAAAAACTTGACAGTAAGAGGCAGGCACTTTTTGAAGCCTGACTTAAATGGAAAGGTTTTTACATAGTAGTAGAAAGGCAACAATAAAAGAGCAAGCTTAATCTCCTTTGAACAGGACTCTCATAACCTAGGGGAAAACACCTCACATATCTGCACCAAACATATCAAGAGAAAGACTACAGATAGGAAAGTTTGGCCAGGCTTCAACGAGAGCATATGATCTTTCAGAAAATCTGTACCCAAATCACTAGGGCTTTATAGTTATAACCAGCATTATGAATTGAGTCCTTAAAGAAATAAGTTCAGGGAAGACAGTGGAGATATTTGTAACAAGTATTTAAAACTGGTTTTAGTCAAAATTGTGGTTGCAACACTTTGAACCATATGCATGTTTTGAACATTCTTCAAAAGTAGTCCCACACAGAGTAATACAAATAAAGTATGATTTAGGGAAATGTTGCCATGGCCAAATCAGACATTCAGAATGGGCACAGTCATGCAAAAGTGACTTTGGCTACCATTAAAACCTGGTAATACAGGTTCAGTAGTGCAGTCTGTTAGCCCGCAACTTCTTGGAGACCATAACCATATCCACCACAGATTGAATCCCTTCTCCCAGAGCTACCTTTTTACTGACTCTTTCTTTTATAGTTCAAGCTTCAGTTTTTCATCTTCATTCAATCCATTGCTAACACCAGACACCAGTCTATAACTAAAGCAGCTTTCTCAGAGTGCTTCCAGACAACACAAAATTGCGGGTTTAAAATGGGTGTTAAAAAATCCCGGGACCTGACTGCAGGTCCTTACACAGACATGTCAGAGCCAGGATTGGGTCTCCTGCTGTCCTCACAGACTTCCACGGATGTATCCACAGATTCACAATTCATGGCTTGAAGATATTTTCCACACCCCTACCCCAATCCAAAAGGAAACTTGATTTTGCTATTTTACATTAGGGACACTATTTTACTATGACTTTGTATATAATTGAGCTTAAGGATCCACAGATTTTACAATCCACAGAGGGCGCTGGAACCAAACTCCAGTGGATAGCAGGGATTCACTGTCATAACCAGTGCTCAGAAAACCCACACTTTTTGGACTATGGCTCCTATAAGCCCCCACTTAGCATGCTGGCTGGAGTATTCTGGGATTTGTAATAGTCAAAACTAAAGTTTCCAAGTTCCGATAATGGCTAAGGCCCCTTCCACACAGCTGTATAAAATCCACATTGGAGTAGATTATATGGCAGTGTGGACTCAGATAACTCAGTTCAAAGCAGATATTGTGTTTTATCTGTCTTGATACACTGGGTTATATAGCTGTATGAAAGGGCCCTAAGGCATTAATTAAAAATGCATGAAAGGATATGTTTATCTGAATCTGGTAAATTCCCCCCTCCCGCCCCCTCCTCGATTACTTTATTTATACCCTGCCTTTTCCCCAAAACATAGGGCGCTTCCAGACATACATTAAACCCATCTTGGAGCGGGTTTAAGAAACACACTCCAAAGTGGGTTTAAGTCCCCACGACTCAGGGGAAAATGGGTTTTCCTGTGGGTTGTCCCCATTGCAGCGTGGCAACTATTGTGCTGCAATGGGGCGATCTCAACCCCCCTCTTAAAGCCTTGAAAATAAAGTAAATCTTACAGGGTTGCCATTAGGCTTCTCTGTAGCTTCCTGGAACATACCACTGATGTGTAAGGAGACAGGGGAGGAGCGATTCCTAGCACATCATTGGTACATTCCAAGAAGCTCCAGAGAGGTCTAATAGTGGAGTGGTAAGGTTTTCTTTATTTTTAAGGCTTTTAGAGGGGAGTTGGGAAGGAGGTGGCCATCTCGCATCTTTGGTCTCCAGGAGCCCAAAAGGTGTGAGAAAATCCTGCTTTGTCTCAAATTAATTGGCTTTTAATGGAGGTGTTGCTTGAACACCTCTGGTAAAAGCATGAGAGTTCACACATTTTGTGCCCTGTCTGGATGGACTCATAGATTCAAGGTGACTAAAAATTATTTTCTTTTCTTTCTGTACCAAAAACAGGCAAGCTCTGTGCCACATCTAGATTCTAATTTGACAGAGCTTCTATGAGGACAGAATATCTATCTATCTATCTATCTATCTATCTATCTATCTATCTATCTATCTATCTATCTATCTATCTAGCCACCATTTGGGCCACAGACTTCCAGTTTGGCAATGAATGCAAATCTTGAGCCTAATTGTACCCAGAGCCCGCCCTAGGTATTTTTCAAGTGTAGGCGAACAGAATTTTGGTCCCCCCCCCCCCCAACCAATCACTGAAAAGTAAAAGCATTGGATAAGCGAAAATGTTTGATAATAAGGCGGGATTAAGGAAAAGCCTATTAAACATCAAATTACATTAAGATTTTACAAATTAAGCACTAAAACATCATGTTTTACAACAAATCAACATAAAAAGCAGTTCAATACCTTGCGGAGGCAGGCTGCAGGAGACAGGAGTTGCCTCGATGGCGCACCCAAAAAGATAGCGCCACAGGCAACTGCCTAGTTGGTCTGGTGATTGAACCGCCTCTGATTGTACCCCACCAAAGTCAGCACACTACTCTGATTTCAGCTTCTTGCAGAGTAGAATAGTGTTGGCTGTGTGCATTTGCCTAATGACTTGCACATCTGGTTGCAGAGAGTTAAATGCTTGGGCTATCCTTCTTGTCCTGCTCGAGCTGCCTAAGGGCAAAATCATCCCATCAGGAATTAACTTAATATGTTAGTGTAATGTTAGCATTTGTGCAAAAATGCCCTCCAAGCACCAGTGCTGTTTATTGTTTCAAGTGGGATTACAACTGCCTTAAACAAATTACTCCCCGAAGTATAGATTATGTTCCTACACAACATTGAGTTTCAGCCTGGTGTTTTGCAATTGACTTTTGGAGAGTAGTTTTCTGAGCCCCTCAGTCAGCTATGGGGTACTATTCCCATTGAGCTGTACCTTGTAACTAAAGGCATAATTGAGTCAATTTTCTGTAATCTACTGTACATAGCAAAGTACATTCTTGAGGTAATCCATGGGGGGTCTTTGGATAAAACATTTCCCTATCCTTCTTTTTTCTCAAAATGCTTTCATTCCCAAGTTCAGTTTACAGGGGTGCCATTCAAAAGATTTCCTGCTTTAAATATCTGTTTTAGAAATATTTTCAATAAACCTGTAGTTAGGCTAATTGCAAAAAAACAAAAACAAAAAACAATTGTTAATTTCTCTCTCTCTTTTTCTAATATGAAGCTAATGACAATTTATCCATGATTTTTGTGAAGAATGTAGAACTGCTCAGGATTATGAAACTTTTCTTTTCTTTTGCAATGCCAAATAAGTGTGAAATCCCAAACATAGGAAGTTAACATCTGTGAGTAATTCATATCTGTTAGTATTTATAATATCTGAAGATTGCCCCATTCCCATTTTTCCTTACAGTTGTAGCTGGTGGTTTATGTGGTGCTGGAGTAGTAAAGTGACTATGGTTACTAGTCATGACATTCAAATTGTTTAACCTACTTTGGGGACAGGAATCAGGATCTTGCATAGTTCCTTTAATGTCCAGACTAAAACATAGGGTGCATCTATTCTGTAGAATTAATAATAAATAAATACTTTTATTTTTTGCCCGCCTCTTCTCATAGTTAAAAACACATCATCATAAAAACATTAAATAAAATGTTATAGAAATATTAAACCATATTTCTATTAAATATACATATTAAGATACACAGAACAAAGATGAAAGTGCAGTAGACTCAACATGACACTTTAACTGCCATGGCTCAATTCTATAGAAATCATTGAAGGTGTAGTTTTATGAGGTTTTAGCCTTTTCTGCCAAAGAATAGTGGTTCCTCATCAAACTACACCGTTCCATAGCATTGAGTCATGACAGGTAAAGTGGTTTCAAGATGTATTAATTCTACAGTGTAGATGCATCCTCAGATTACATCCAGACAACCCCTTCTCCCAGTCTTGTTATTTATAACCACATCATAGGGTGGTACCAGTAGTTTCCCCCCTTAGTTAATCTCTGTGTGTTTCATTTGCAAAACTGAGCATGATGTAAAGGCTGCAGAACTGTAGGACTAGAGCAGTTCCGTCAGAATAAAAAGGCCGAGAAAGCCTACTTAGTATAGGCAGTCTCCAAGTTATGAACAAGATAGGTTCTGTAGGTTTGTTTTTAAATCAGAATTGGTATATTTTAAAAGTGTAGCTCCAACTATATATATAAAAGCTCTGGATAGCATAGGGAAGGATTAACACTTCTGTGGGTGCTTGTTTTGCTGTCTGTGGTTCCATTAAATTTCACCTCACTTTCTGTTCCTGTGGTAATTGGATTTTGAAAAAAATGACTTGTTATGGAAACAAGGATTGGTGATAAAGCTTCAGTGGAGACATCTTTTCCCCATAATAACTCTTTAAGGTGCAAATTTCCCTTCTGAGGGGTAGATTTCTTATGTAACTTGAATGTTTGTAATTTGGGGACTGCCTATACTGGTCCAACAATGATCTATTACTTTCAGCTACTAGGAATTGTAGTACAAATCACCTAGAGAAATAAGTTTGGAGGGCAGTTTCCAGTAATCCCAGCTGGCCATGGCCAATGATTCAGAAGATGGTTATTGTAATCCAACAGTATCTGTAAAACCACTGGTTTCCTACTTCTTCCTTAAATGTTGCTATTGTGCAAAATAAAAGTGTTATGCATGTTCGTTATGATACTATCAATGAATCATTATAGGAACCATTATTAACAGAGCTGTATTCATTCTATTTAATTCAGTCATTAGTTACATTCCCTCCCTTTGGGTTGCATAGTTTTGCATTGTTTTGTAATTTCATTTCAATCATGCTAAAATGCTAATTTGCAAATGACTTCAAATATGGATTAAATTAATTCAGTCTAATTGAATTTAATAAATAAAAAGGACTGTTCAGAAAATAACCTCTCCATTAAGGATGTAAAGCATACTCACAAACATGTTATGACATCCTATAAGAAATAGCACCCTACATGAGACCTTCCAACTTCATGCAAGAGTCAGAAGATTTCTATGGTTTTTCTGAACAGCTACTATGCTTGTGCTTAATTTAAACTTCAAACCTGGGGTGAGAAGCCTTTTATCTTCCAGATGTTTTGAACCGTACTTCACACAATTTAGGCATGCTGGGTGGTACTAATGAGTACTGTAGGCCAAAACTTCTGGTGGGCCAAAGTTTCCCAATTTCTTTTGTAAACTAAAGCAATATGAGTACAATATGACTACAGCTTTCTGTATATGCATGCATGATCAGTAGTTGTGCACCAAAGCACTGTATGTGAACAATTTCTCAATCTGATCGTGCAGTTAGGGCTATATCCATGTTGCCTTTCCAGATAAACTCCAATGGTGTCAACCAAGTATTGAACAGATATTCAAATTAAGCCCGAGTTTACCTCTCAGTCACAAAACAAAGCACTGTAAGTGCAAAACATGTAGGTGAGTACAATAATTTGCTGTGATAACAGACCTCTTTCTTCATTTGCAAACATTTCACAATAAATACGTCTACTTTGACTGTCAGATTTAAGGGCGGTATTATATAAAAGCAGGTCTATCTACCACATGCCTATACAGTTGACCTCAAAGTTCTCATTTTAATAGAAGTATTCAATGTGCTTTGTTCTCTTCTACTGAGATCAATGAAACTCTGGAAGGTTAATTGTATTCGGAGTCTTTCAATAGTCAGAATGGTGTCATCTCTTAGAAAATTCAGTGCAATGAACAATATAGTAAAAGGACAGTGATACTGTTTTGAAGGGGAAAGAAAAGGAACAGAGAGAAGATGAGTGAGAATAAGGAGGGGGGGCATAGTTCTGATAAATATAAAGGTGGAAAACATGCATCAATGGCAAATCCTTCTTTTCCTCTGATAATATAAGTTACCAACCTAATCTCAATTTGGGAACTGATCTCCCAGGGCAAGCGGCAATTGAGAAGAAAGGCTGCACTCATATATTCTGGGGTTGAGTGCAGCTGTTGCAATATTGAGTGATGGGATCCTTTGTCACGTCACCATAGAAGCATTAATTGAGGAAGTAGACAGTTTGGGGCATGCATATTATTGAGCATCACTTTAAGGTTAACTAACAATTCAAGTGGCCCAAGCCCCTAGAAGACAGCTGTCGGGAACAGGTATCACCAGTCTGTATGCAATCGTTTAGAATACAGGACCTGCTATACTGGAACTAAGAGAAAAGCAGACTTGCTTAAAATATAAGAATTATCAGCCCAACAACAAAAAATATTGGTGTCTTGGTTTACATGCCTCTTTCTGGGGCTTATTTGGAGTGCTGATTCAGAAAATCGCATTGGACAGGCCACATCAGCTCTAGTTTCTTAGATATGTTATTATGATTTGTTATGGGTGAGCAAATGGTGACTGGTATATGGAATATATTGTGTATTTCAAAATGTGGAGCTGATACAGGAAAACTGGTGCCTCTGAAGATGTTACTGGTTGTAGTCCACACTCTCCACACTCTTAGCATCTCAGCTCAGTAATACAGAGAAATGATGAAACTGAAGTGTTCTAAATTATCACCTCATAAAAAGGGACATCTGCCCTATTATTCCTTCAATAATAAATATATAGAAAAAAATGTGATTGTAACAATAAACCATAATAGTGAAATAATTATGGGTATTTTTTCAAGGTGGTTTGCAAGGATACCTCATCACAAAGGGCATATTTTGGTGGCATACACCGGCTCTGCCTTACTTCACCCATCTGCTGACTTCCATCAAATGACACCAGCGGGGCTCCGTGGGTGAAGTAGGGTGGAGTCCCCGCACACCGCCACCATGGCAATATGGGAGGCTTCCCATGTTGCTATTAGAGTCCATGGAGGTGGAGGGGAAGTTGTGCAATTGACACTTTCCCCATGGGATTGCCCTCAACTGGAACCGGGCAATACGAGGTGTAGGGTGCCGGGTTCCCCATGCCCCCGACAATGTGCAACATTTCTTGCAGTCATGTGACAAGCTATGCAACGGATCCCCACTGTCATTTTTGAGAGTCTTACAGCTAAATTCCCTTTTTCCCCTAGACATGGACAGAAACTAACATTTGTCTCATGGGCTGTGCTCAGCAGTGTCACATATTCCATGAAAGAAGTGCCAGCTCTGCTACTCCTTTCCTCATAGTCTCCAAAGCATCCTGGCAAAGGCAGAAAAGGGCAATACATTTCAAATAATTCAGGCAAAGAAAGAAGCAATTCATGAGACATGGAATTGCTCTGTTGTTAATAAAGAAAACCCTTTAGGGGTCCCCTTTTCACATTTGTCCACGCTGTTATTTTGCATCTCAGTGGCTAATTACACAGGCATAATGTAGATTAGACAGGATTTCAAAGGGCAATGAAGTATGACTGTATGCTAGCAAAGCAGTGAATACCATCTTACTGTTTGGATACACAATCACCCATTAATTTGTTCACACCTTGGTTGAAGGATGTGCAGTACAACTTCTTTTACTGGAATCTATGGGAGTTTTGCAAGTGACTTTTAAATAAGTGTGTTATACTGGTAGATTACTGAAGATTGTATGATTATATTTGATCAGATCCTTGCCTTACTGAGATGAAACAATTCTAGAGTTTCTACCCAGTATATTCCATTTTCTACAAATACTGTAATAACCTGAAATAAGTTATCATCCCCAACTTATTTTTATTGCTAAAAAAGTAGTTTATTTTAAGACATAAAACAAAGGCCAAAATCGTACATCACACTTGCATTGTGCTATTGTGAAATCTTATATCAATACTTACATATTTATATTGTGATTGTGCTATGTTATTTTTCTGTGGAATTTATTGTGCCTGACTTCTTGTTATAATTATAACTAGTTTTATTTTATTCTAATATTTTGTATGTTTTAATCGTATTACTTTTTAAATTGTAAACTGCCCTAGGTCCCAATCCTGGTAAAAAATGGGATCGTCACCATTACCATCATTATTTGCTAACACATACTTCATGTCCCAATGGAAACATCACAAATGACTAGTTCTGTAATTGCAATATACAAAATACTATATTGGAGGTACTGAGGCTATGCACCATCCAAGAATGCACAACTTTGGGACTATAATAATCATGATTTGATTGAGTCTAGTTTGGTTAAAAATGGCTAGAGTAGATCCATTTCCTAAATTGCCAAATATTGGTTCAATAGGTAGGTAAATCCAACTGATTCAATGGCTCTACTCTGTGGATAAAACTGCAAAATCAAATCTGCAAGTGTGTAGGGCTGGCTTTAATTATTTCAGCTTGTTATTCTTCTACAAACGGTTCTCTTTAAAAGTTAAATCTCTCCCCTGCCCCCTTTGCCTCTTTTTTTCCTAATGTGGTCCCACTTCTTTTGGAAATGCACACACATTAAACATTTTAGTGCCATGCAGTGCTTATCAGTTATTTCTTATGGTTTAGTGATGATCATTTTAATCTGATACTCCCTCCAAAGATTAGAGAATCATTTACTCATTTTGCTAAAACTTTTAAATTACCAACTTTATAATCTTCTGAGTTGTCAGATCTACGACCTTTGGGCGGTTCCAGACAGCAGCTTTAAAAACACAGAAGTTCCCAGGTTCTAGTCCACACATGCCCCAGAGAGAGCGTGCTTTCTGGGATGGGTGTCTAGATGCCCTCCTGGAAACTTTTGGGAGGAAAGGGAGATAGTCCCCACCCCCTCCCAAAATCCCTTAAAAGTGTGGGGGGGGGGGAGTAAAAATAACATACTGGCCTCCATTAGGACTCACAGCACAGTTCTTGAGATGTACGATTATGCACGAAAAATCTCTCCTGCCTCCTCCTCACTTTCTCACATGTAATGGTGCATCCTAGAAACTGTGCTCCGAAGCCTAATGGAGGCCAGTAAGTTATTTTTTTACTTTTTAAAGGCTTTTTGAGGGAGGTTTGGAGCGGGGGTTGGTTCCCTTGCCATTTTCTGGGCTGATATAGCCCAGAAAAGTGTGAGTCTGCTCTCTGGACTACCCCCTTAGAAATCCAGAACATCTGAGGGAGCAGTCCAGACAGTGGAAATAGTAGGTTCAACCTGCACCTTTCAGGAAGGCTGGCATTGGAACCATTATCATATTAATTCACTACAAAGGTTTTCCTGCTTTGTGGTGAATGCAATCACTTTTCTGTCATCTGGACACCCCTCTTAGAATCATAGAATAGTAGAGTTGGAGGAGACCTCATGGGCCATCCAGTCCAACCCCCTGCTAAGAAGCAGGAAATCGCATTCAAAGCACCCCCGACAGATGGCCATCCAGCCTCTGCTTAAAAGCCTCCAAAGAAGGAACCTCCACCACAGTCTTGGGGAGAGAGTTCCACCGTCGAACAGCTCTCACAGTGAGGAAGTTCTTCCTGATGTTCAGGTGGAATCTCCTTTCCTGTAGTTTGAAGCCATTGTTCCGCGTCCTAGTCTGCAGGGCAGCAGAAAACAAGCTTGCTCCCTCCTCCCTATGACTTTCCCTCATATATTTGTACATGGCTATCATGTCTCCTCTCAGCCTTCTCTTCTGCAGGCTAAACATGACCAGCTCTTTAAGCCGCTCCTCATAGGGCTTGTTCTCCAGACCCTTAATCATTTTAGTTGCCCTCCTCTGGACGCTTTCCAGCTTGTCAACATCTCCCTTCAACTGCGGTGCCCAAAATTGGACACAGTATTCTAGGTGTGGCCTGACCAAGACAGAATAGAGGGGGAGCATGACTTCCCTGGATCTAGACGCTATACCCCTATTGATGCAGGCCAAAATCCCATTGGCTTTTTTAGCTGCCGCATCACATTGTTGGCTCATGTTTAACTTGTTGTCCACGAGGACTCCAAGGTCTTTTCTCACATACTGCTGTCAAGCCAGGCGTCCCCCATTCTGAATCTTTGCATTCCATTTTTCCTGCCGAAGTGAAGTATCTTGCATTTGTTGAACTTCATTTTGTTAGTTTCGGTCCATCTCTCTAGTCTGTCAAGATCGTTTTGAATTCTGCTCCTGTCTTCTGGAGTGTTGGCTATCCCTCCCAGTTTGGTGTCGTCTGCAAACTTGATGATCATGCCTTCTAACCCTTCGTTGAAGTTGTTAATAAAGATGTTGAACAGAACCGGGCCCTCTTGAAGAAGTGGGAATTCTCACTTCTAAGGGACTGTCTGGATGTGTCCCTTGTCACACGGCCCTTTTAGGCCATGTAATGCCAGCGAAAGGGATGGCACATGGAGCAGCTCATGGTGCCCCGTTCACCCTTTCTTCTCCCCTCATCATATGGTGCGAACGGGAAAGGGTTCCCACCATGTGATGAGATGGCAGAAGGGGCAGCAATGGGGATTTGGGGAGGAAAGTTTGGGTAGCTCCATTGGAGCTAACCGAACAACACTTTTCTCCCTGTGGTTAAGCATTTCCACTTTGGGAGGAAAGTGGGCAGGGCCTGATGTGCTTTGTGTGATGGTCCCATCCAAGCTATGAAATAAAGTGACAAATCAGGGCATTTTTGTCCCATGTGAAGACATCCATTGTGAATGAATTTTTTATTGTACCAGCCATAGGCTATGACATCAAATAACATACAACCTTTAAAAGTACAATAAGAACTTTCCAATATAAATTGAGATTCCTTGTGTGTGTGTGTGTGTGTGTGTGTGTGTACTGATGCTGCCTTTCCATCCCCCCCCCCAATTTTCTGTGCTCTCTTCCTGTCTGTGGCTGAATTTTTTACATGTGATTTTTTATATTGGAATGTGTATGCTGTTTTCATTGTTTTATTGTGTTTTGATGTTGGCTGCCTATAAGCTGTCCTCAGATAATATTGTTATTGAACATGTAAGTCAGGGGTTGAGAACCATATTTTTGTGTTGATGGTAGGATAAACATAGTAGATGCTGCAACAAAATCCATAATAAAAATATAGTTTTCCTTTGGCTATGAAATAAACAGTTTCAATGAATCAATAAAGAACTGAATGGTAAACCTAGATAGCAGCTGTGAAGTTCCCCTACCAAGAGTGGGACCATGGTGTACATGTTCACTCAATTTCACTAAGGTTTTTTTATGAAGCTAGAAATCAATATATAACACTTCTAGTAGGGATTAGGAAAGTGCAACCTGTGATAAGTCTATGTGGAGAAAAATGGCCTTTGGAACACCATGATGTGTACTCTCCAGGTCTGAAACATGTCCCAATCTGGAGTGGAAGGGATTTTTTTTAAATAAAAAGGGTTGAAAATGTTTCTCTTGAGTGTCAGTAAACCCTGATGCATGGAGTCACGATGGATGAGAATCTTCACTACTGAGGATCTATTCTGATCAAAAGTGCATGTGTGTTTTTGCACAGAAAATGTCATAATAGAAAATCTTCTGTACAGAAAATTTTGTTTTCCACACATTAAAACACTGTTTTAATACAAAAATCATAAATGTAGTTTTTAATATATTTCTTGCAACAAGGAGAAAAAAGACATAATTATTTGCTTTTGCTTGCAAGAATGATATTGATGAAGACTTTTAACCTAATTCACATCTCCAACACTCATTTCAATGCTATGTAACTACTTTGGAATAACAAGATCCATTCATTTCAATGACACAATTATTGGCAGATTTTGTTTGACTTCTGGAATAAAAAGGGTCGGATCCCTGTGTCATATTTGGAAAACCACTGCTGTAAACATTCAAAAAGCAGAAGCAATGTGGAGGTGTGGGGAGAAGAGAGAGAAAATATGTCTTACTAATCAAGGACTCTGTATGAATTACCCCTCTAGACCTTCTTCCCTCCTCCACCCCTCCAAAACAAATGTGAATTTAGCAATTATGTGTTAGGTAAATGTAGAATATTCCTCTGCTGTGTTCCAAACTCAATCTCCATGTAATGCTGTCTTCTACATGGATGAATCCTTTTAATATTTGTTTTTAAAAGTGAAGTGAACCCACCGCTAGCATAGAAACCATTTGCTTCTTGTTCTCTCAGTGGAATCTTCTCCATTCAGCAGCACAAATTGAGTTTGTTAGCTGGGCATTCATGCATATTTTGTGTTGCTTAAGGCACAAAGCTGAAAAAGCCATGTAAGGTGGTATGCTACTCTGACATGATTGGAAACAAGGATATAGGAGCCAAAGTCTATAGAGATCATGTGGATGTGTAGATGACATGACATGTTTCCTTCATTCATAGAAATGAAAGAAATGTATAATCTCTTCAATTGCATTCGCTTTAATTGAATTAAAGTTCTGGCCCCAAATATTGTGATGTTTAAGGCAAAAACCAAAATAGTGCTACTTCCATTTTTATGTACAAAGGCTTATTGAACCATAATACAAATTATAACACTATTAACATCCCAGCCTCATGAAGGTACTCTATCACATCTACTTTTCGGTTCCCAGCCAGCATCACACTACATTTCAATACTCTCTTCAACTTTCATATGGTTATCCACTAATCTTAACTTTAGGCAACATATTTCCATCTGCTTTTGTCCCCCAAAAACCATTATTAAAACTGAACTTTTTACCGTATCATCATACCAACAAATTAAGCATTTATATGGCTATAGTCTGCCTATAAAGGTCTGTTCCTAGGTACTTTACTCCATGTATCTGAGGAAGTAGACTATCTACAAAAGCTTATGCTACCAATTTTATTGTGCAGTCTCAATTGTACTACAAAATCCCTTTGCAGGTTTACTGGTGTCTGTCATCAATTTCTATGGGTTAACTATGCATGCAAGGCACAGTGCAAGAAAGATGGAGCTGAAATCAGTGGGACTTAGATTGAGACAATCATGCTTTTATTTCATTGTTTTCAGTGGGCAGTAATCATGCTCCACGGTTGCTGGACTGGGTTGATAATCTGTAATTTTAAATGCAGACCTCCATGTCTGGAGGAATAATTTGCATGCCTTTGGTAGGGTATGCATTTCATTTGTATATTTGAATTGTCACTCATCATCCTGTAAAGCACAAGACTGCCATCGCCAGAAGGGACAGATGGAGGTCTGCAGCTGATGCTGTTGTCAGCTGTTGGAAAGTCTTGCTGTAATGTGTTGGGCTGTGTTGTAGATTTGTGCATATTTACCTTTTAAATTGGACAGCCATATTAGGTAAACCAAATAGACATATTTGATTAACACAACACATTTTATTAACCCCCTTACCCAAGTCCTAAAGTTTTTCTTTCATTTAGCCACAAACTGCTGCTGTTCATCTCTTTTTATGTGCTCTTTCATTATATAACATTTTTAAAATTCCTTACGATACTAACACTAGAACACTTAAACACCAGTTCAAGGGAAAGATATGAAACTGTTTTTTTTTCATAGATTGTTTATTTGTTTTATGGCAAAAATTTAATATTCCAGCTCCAAATCTTTGACACCTCTAAATTCTGTATCTCCCTACTTAATCTATTAGAATCTGTAATGTGTGCATATGATGGGGTTGCATATATGACTGATAATATTTGAATGGAAACTTTGCACCTGCATTGTGTAGATGAATTGGTATTCACAAACATAGACTTAACCATGAAGGTGGCATTTTTGGAACTGCATTTAGAAAATACAAGTTGTCTCTGCATGGTGCAATGTATTTATTTATGCTTAAACATGCAACTTTCACATGCATTTTTCTACATGGGTAAACAGTGCAGAGATCATAAAACATTTCAGAAAGAAGCAAAATTATGCATGCACGGTGACTCTGAGGACAAGACATACTTAATTTAAATAAGCAATTAATGTCTGTGACCATGATGCCAGCAGTGCTGGAATAAATCTTTTGCACATAGGTGTATTTACATTTTACCCATGGGATGGGCAATTCATTATTTTAATAGTATTTAATGATTTTATGTGATTTTAACTATTTGTTTTTAACTAGTCAATGTTTAATTTTATTTTAATGTTTATATGTTGTAGATTTTAAATAGTAAATTGTATGGTTTTTACTGTTGCAAGTCTCTTTTGTCTTGTTTAAGGGAGGAAAGTGGGATATTGATGATGATGATGATGTACATCAGCTATACAGTCAAACATGTGAATGCAACATTTTTGTTAACACAAACCAGTCCATAATTAGAAGAGTTACTGGAATCTATTGTTTATGACCTATTCTTTATGGAATTCCCATCATTTTAATTCCTACAGAAAGACCAAATTCATCCCCCCCCCCCCCCCCGCTCTTTTGCCCCTGGATATAAAATGCATGCGAAATCATGTGTGTTTGGGTCCGCATTCATTGTGGCTTTCCTCCCTCCTCTTTAGCATGCTTCCTTCTTGCACAATGAGCTCTCGTGTTTCTCTTTGTATCGTTCCGGCTCTTAGCGCTAAAAGCCATATCCTGTTATGTTTGGTTGCTAGGTGGAGAAATGTTATCATGGGCTTCAGCAATAATTTATCCATAGAGCTAGAGGAACTGTCATGTACTTCTGACAGTGAGCTGCAGCACTTTATCAGCTTGCCTGTAAATCAACCGTGTGTGGGTGAAGATGCCAGCAATGTTTGATCTCTCTCAGACACTCTAATAATCTGCTTTTGTCTGATTGATTCCTTCATATCGCCAGGCGCATTGCAACTGGAGAGTGAAATGCCCTCTGTTTATCTCTCTTGGTCATCTGCTGGAGGGCAGCAGGGCAGAAAATGCAGTTCCCTATGAGATGAAAGAAGGTTTTCCCCTCCTCCTTTGGGTAGAAGGGGCTTTACATCATATCCTGGAGCAGGTTTGGTTCAGTAAATCAATGATAGCAGAATTGAATGCACCATAAATACCTCAAACCATATCTCTTACAAGAATGTAAGAGTAATTCATAGAAACAGGAAAGGTAACTTTGCTGAAAAGAATTACGATCCTCTACAAGCTGGAGACATGCAGGTCTTTTATGGCTTGTGTTTGCAACTACCCTCTTGAACTCTGAGAAGGAAAGCAGTACTCATTGGCATTTGGTTGGAGGCGTTTCAGAAATAACACTCAGTGGAGGAAGATACTGTCGGAACTGATCACCGCATTTCGGTCTACAATCAACTTTTTCTAAATTCCTGTCAATGGCTTTGACCCAGGGCAGAAGCATCCTTGCCATATCATACCATCCAGGCACTCTGTACCAATGGAGTGCAATGGTGTGTGTCAGCCTTTGCATTGTTTTGCCTCTCAAATTTGCCAAGGGAAATTACATAGTTAGGGACTTAATTAAATTCTACCTGTATACATAATGGCTTTCCCACTTTCCTTTGCAATGGGCCTGTGTTAGGATTTATATTTTTTACCAAACCATGCCCAGGTAAGAAGGAAAACCTTGTGCCCATATTGAAAGCTGGGCAGAGAAACAAATCAAGAGTTTTTTTTATCATTCACAGTGGAACATGGGCTCATTGTTCAGTGACCTGAAAACAAAAGCTGTCCTAGTTTGTTAACACAGCACCAGTCTTGGGATAGTGAAGGAATGATTATCTTAATCCCTGTCATGCCCTGGCAGCGAGAGCACTGGAAACCAATACACAGAGGCCAATAACAGTCTAATATCTTTATTAAGGAATTAGTAAATTAGAACACAAATAAGCAGAATATATAGTTCATCAATAGACCTTTCAGGGAAGGTCAAATATAGTCCAGTAAAATATTATCCAGTATATAATATTAGAGTTCAAAGTTATAATCCAAACCGAAACACACTCAAACTTCCAAGCAGTTTGAGTGGGGAAAACGTCCAAGATTTTACTAGAGTTCAAAGTACGTCCAAGGCAAGGAATTGAAGACAAGACTGGATACTCGACACAATGATGCAAGGCTGGAATCACGGCGAAACAAGACAAGAAACACGGCAAGGCAAGGCACGACGAGACTGGAAGGTAGCGGACTTAAAATGCAGTCCACACTTGGCTGGAACCGAAGCTAATCCTTCGAACTGACTTGTTGACTCCGCGCTGACTAGCCAGCGCACAGAACTTTTAAGGAACTCCAAATCTTTGCACAGAGCAGGTGTCCAACTACTCTTTTCCCAAGGGAAAAGAGCTAAAGCAAACATCTCCACCAGATGCGATCCTCCCTGAGAGTTCTCGGGGGAAATAGGCTAATCAAGAGATTCCCTTGCTGCTAATCTCGCACTTGGTCTTTGTCCCGCTCTCTCCTGTCTGTCCGTTTGCACAAACATTTTCCGATCAAAGGGGGGAGAGCTGGGAAGAGAAGACTCCGTCCCAAGGTCCTTCTTAATGAGCACTGAACTGGAATTGTCAATAGGGAACATCTGGAATGGGGCAGAGTCTTGCTGAATTGGCACTAAACCCGTTTCCTCATTGCTATTGTCCACAATGAAGTCAGGTTCACGGCCCGGGGGTCCATGGGACATCACAATCCCTTCAGAAAAAGAGCCCAGTTATAGCAACCTTGTTCTGCCCCCACACTATCTTAAGTACTTGGAAGATGAACTGGCTGCGCAGGGAACAGATCAAAGACTATAGTAGGGATGTATGCAGTACTTGTTTCCTTCGTTTCCTTTGTGCATTTGTTTTGTGTCGACTGTTCATCAAAATGTAAGGCGACACAAAAATGAAAGCTGCACAGTCATTGTGCTTGCTTTCATTTTTTGGCCACATGGCCTCCATGCCTGCTATCACTTCCTCATGTGTCAGAGAGGAGGCAGGGAGGAGGTGATCCTTGGCCAATTGGAGGCCAAGGAATTATGAAGTGGGCTGGACAGGGAGGGCAGGGAGGGTATATAAGGGGGGGGGCTGCCTTGGCTTGGCTTGGCTTGGCTTTGCCTTTGAGGAACGTTTTCTTACCCCCCCCCCCCAAAGGATTAGAAAAAAGCTTCTGAAGGAGTTGTTTGATGTTGTAATCTTTTTATTAAGAAGTTAAATCTTGAGGCTAGGCACCAGGCTGTGTGTTTCCCATTTGGCTGGCTGGCAGCTCTCCTGGCCTTCCTTCTGCTGTTGTAGAAGTTAAGAGGGCTGGGCCAACTGGAAGGAAAGGGGATGCTTTTATAGGGAATTTTATTTATAAAAGGAAAAAAAATGCTAGAAATCGGAGGAAGACCCATTTTTTTTTAAAGTTAGTGGGCTAAAAGGGGTCCATATGCTCACCGTGTGTGGTGATTTTCACCCCTCTAGCCCTAAATCTGAGTGGGGGGTGAGCCTCGGAAGCCCTTCCATTGCTGCCAATGCCACAAAAAAATCAATTTTTTTTTTGGTAAGCGAGATGAAAATTCTATTCGTATAGGCACCCTGTTTTCAGAAATGGGGACAAATATGAAAATGAGACAAGACAAATAAAACTAAATAAAACGATCTGCAATTCCAAACAAATGCACAACACTACTATATAGTTGAATCAAAACAAGAATTTATTAACTGGCAAGAATTTTAGGCTTTCTCTCCTGCCAAGTCTCACTACAAAGTCTTTATGATGACAGGTAAAGTCTTTGAGTGATAGACACAGTTATGGCTGAATGGAGGCTCTTGAATCTTTATTTCTTATTGTCGCTTTCTTGTATGGTGTTCAACTGTCTCTAAGATGGTCTCAATATTTAACTCTGACTGGATTTTAATACAGCACACACAGCTCCGACTGGACTTGCTATTTTGTAGACCCTCCGGCCCTCCTTTCTCTTCACTTTCCAGTCACCAAAAGGCTGACTCCTCCAAGAAGTGCCTTGCCTGAGGCTCTGTCCTGAGAGGATTCTTAAAGGGGCAGGACAATGAAGGCTTCAAATGCAAAGAGGCTGTCTAGACTGATCCCCCCCCCCAGAAACTATGCATAAAATATGAATTTCTCCAACTAAAAAGTGCTTAACTAGGGGCAAATGATGAGGATCTTCACGAGGCACAACAAACCTGTTCCTTGCCCATGTGTGAATTGTATGAATTGTTCAAAGTAGATTGGCCCTGATACTATTTATTTATTAAGAAATAAAAACAGGAGCAGGAAAATTACTATTTCAAACACCAAATATTATCTTTATTAGCCTCAAATTCATGAAGTTATAAGCTATTTCATGAGTCACATGGATCTTGAGATACAAAGATCAGTGTAATAACACTGTTCTACTTGCAAATACTTTTAATAACACTGACCAATATTCATAAAGTAATGAGCAAACTCTTATTAATGGGAGGCAGAAATAGAATAATAGAATCATAGACCTGGAAGAAACCACAAGAGTGATTCACCCCAATCCTCTGCCACCAAGTAACTCACAATCAATGTACTCTCAACAGATGATCATCCAGCCTCTATCTAGATTCCTTGATCTATAGCCTCATCAGATGGACAAAACTGCCCATCGTACGACGCTCCTACTTCACTTATGGCATGTTCCCATCCCACAATGTCAATTTACTTCCGGAAGGGTTCTGTTTTGCGAGAGAAGTGAGAATGTGGTAAGCTGCCACTGTGGCAACACAGAAGGCTTTCCATGTTGCACAGGCTTCTCTCTGTGGGATGGGGTGAGGGGGAAGCCAGGTGAAGCGGGCAACGGGTTCCCCATGACCCCCTCTGGGCCCTGCTGGATTCATCATGATACATGGTGAATCCCACCCAGGACCGGCCCAAGGGAATCTTCAGGGGTACGCAAAAAATTTTTTGCGCCCCCCCCACCGCGCCGCGGGAGGCGTGGTCAGATCTGGCCCTGCCTCCCACACCATGCGCGGGTGCCCTGACCCCGCCCCCCACAGCGTGGGCAGCTTGGCCAAGGCGCGCGCGGCAGGAGGCAAGGCCAGAGCTAGCCATGCCTCCCACCCCGCACACCCTGTCCCAGGCAGGCTGCAGCGGGAATCCAGTCCTTCCAGGCCACGGTGAAGGTCCAGCCTGGAAGGACTGGACTCCCGCCACAGTCTGGTTGGGACAGGGTGCCCGCCGTGGGAAGCGGGGCTGGCCACGCCTCCCGCGGCGGGCACCCTGTCCCAGCCAAGCTGCAGCGGGTGTGTGCTGCGGGAGGCGTGGCTGGCCCCGCCTCCCGCGGCAGCCACCCTGTCCCTACGGCAGGCGCCGCAGGAGGCGGGGCCAGACTTGACCACATCTCCCGCGTCGCGCGGCCATGCCTCCCACAGCGCGGGAGGCAGGGCCAGGGCGCCGGAGGTGGGGCCAAGTGTGGCCACGCCTCCCAGGGGCCTCCCCTGGGAACATGGCACCCAACGCGGGGGCGTGGCTAGCGTCCCGTGTTGGGCCGGGCCTGATCCCACCTTTTATGTGATGAAGTCCTTAGACACTATACTCCTACAGATGCAGCATAAAATTGCATTGGCTTTTAATTTGCCACATTGCATTGCTGACTCATTTTTAGCTTCTGATCTACTAAGACTCCTAGATCCTATTGATGCATCTGTGAAAACATAATTGTCTTACAGGATGTTAATAGTTCAAAATATATATAAACAGTCACCAAGGGCTTGATGCCTTGGTTTTCATAACTGCATGTACCTACATTTTAAATATATACAAGATGTATCTCTTGACACATTGACGTTATCAGAGATCTAAAGATACTTGGGAGAAAATTGTATTGCAAAAAGTGGCAATGAATGAATGAATGCAGAACATTATAGTTAAAACAACTTTCAATAATATGTAACAGTTAACGTGAGTAGCTTGACTACTGAACAGTTAAATAATTTAGTATTTTAATGTGTGGACTGTTTCACTCTTTGAATAGCTTCCCAATATTCAGCATGAATAGGCTATAAAAGAGGACTAGCTGCTTCTTCAAGAAATAGGTAGGAATAGTCTAAGGAATCGACCAGTGAATCATCCCTTAGATTCAAGGGAGCAGCTCCATTCAAAAGAGCGTTGCTTTTCTTCCTTGCTTCCCCTAATTGCACCATGACTTGGAATTGGGAGTGAGTTGGCTGTGTCATCCTGAAGCACCCCTTTTGACCACACCCTCAGCTCCATTGCATGGAGTGGCTTCCTATAGTTTAAGGTGAGATTTTGGGGGGCATTTATGATTGTAGCAACAGTGCCACAATCATGAATACATAGCATGGGTGAATACCGAGTGTTTATGGACTCTTAAGTCTGGCATCCTGCATCGCAGCCAACGTTTATTAACAGGACAGAGACAGATTTTCATTCAGTGGTAGATCCTATGCCTTCTAAGCAGAAGGCCCCAAATTCAATTCAAAGCATCTTTAGAGGATCACATAGCAGGTGATGCGATAACCTTCCGTCTTGATACTCCACAGAACCACTGCAAATCAGACTGGACAGGATAGACTGGGTTAGAAGGACAAAAGGACGGAAGTATATATAAAGCATAGATTTCATTGTCAAGGTTTGTAATGACGGGTGCTTAGAAAAATTTCCAGAGCTTAGGGATTTGTTGTCATCTGTCTTCAAGACAATTCTGACTTATGATGATGACCCTATCATAGGATTTTCTTGGCAAGATTTATTTAGAAGAGGGTTGCATCTACACTGTAGGATCGACAGTTTGACACCACTTTAGTTTCCATGTCTCAATGCTATGTAATCCTGGGATTTGTAGTTTGGGGTTTGTTGTAGTGAGGCACCAGCATTGTTTGGCAGAGAACGCTAAAAACCTCGGTATAACTACAAATCCCAGGATTCCATAGCATTGAGCTATGGCAGATAAATTGTGTCAAACTGCATTAATTCTACAGTAGATGCACCCATGGTTTGACATTGCCTCTCTCTGAGGCTGAGACAGTGCAATTTATTCAAAGTCACAAATGGCAGTGGGTTTCAAGGCCCAGCAGGGATGTGAACATTGGCCACCAAGAATCCTTCTCCAGTACTGAAACCACTACATAACTCTGAGTCATCAATAGCTGCTTGTCAGGGTATGTCACCTGCAAAGGTATTATCAGAAGCAGTAGTTGTCTTTCTACCAATTGCTGCAGAATACAAAATGTAATGGTATTCATATCCTTTGGGCGCGCTTCCCTTCAGAAAGTGCTGGTCCAGATAGATCTTCAGTAAAATCCAGCATGGTTATATTTGTAAATCTGACCAGATATAAGGAATCAAAGGGGGTTTGCAAATGGATGTAGTCTTACCAGTTGGGATTTGATATGGGGCTTTGAAGGGCCTTTCATGCAGAGAAACCATTGAGAGATTTTTTCTAAACACCTGTTACATTCTTTCACTCTATATTAGTATAGCATGAGTTTGAGAATGGGTGTTTAGAATCAAGTAGCTGGCACAATTGTTTTTTTCTCTCTCCCCTTCTTATCATCTCCTGCCTCGCTGAAATATTGTTTCATCCCCATTTTCCCCAATCTGTATTTTTCATCCCTCTGTCTTTCTTCTCTTTTCTTTTTCTCTCTCTTCTTTCCTTTCCTTGGGTGACCACAACGGTAGTTTCAGTAAATAAAGTTAGTGCTTGATAATCTGGAACGGCCGAGAGCTTAACTCTGCCCTTGGAGATCACTTACATCAAACCAGCGATCAAAAAGTGGTGCAGCTAAAATTTGTCATCAGGGATTTCCTACAGAAGAATTACAGTGGAGAAATGGCCTGATCGATACTATGGATTTTCACTGCAGGGGCTGATAGTCCAATTGCTGTGAAACACTCACACAGATAAAAGGGCACAGCTGCCACTTTGTTACAGGCTGCTGACTCAGCGCAAAGCCTGTCAGGTATTTATAGGCTGAAGTGATACAGAATTATCACCTTGCAGTGCCCAGCTCTTGTTAGTTCTAAGATTGCCTCCCTTTATGGGATTGCTAAATGCAGGTGAATGGAAAAATGATGGCTAACAGCTGTCAAAATGCAACAGAATGAAATACTTAAATCTTTTTTGTTAAAAAAAATCTATTAAAAGGGTAACAACCAAACATATATCAAAGTACAGACATTGTAATGATATTGGGTCCGGTAAAATAGGGATTATAAACAAGTACCTTCTGATCCTACTAGGTGGGTGCAAACAAACTGTATCCCTATTATTATTACTACTAATCATAACCTGCCAAAGAGCTTAATTAATTTCTTCTTGAACATCATCAGTCTTCTTCTTCTTCTTCTTCTTTTTTTTAAAAAAAGCACAGGCATTTCCTTGAAGACTTTTAAACAATTGACTAGTGTTATCTGTATGTCGTACCTGATGGAACAGTGCTATACTTACATTACGCAAGGGCTGGAAACTGACTGCTGCTGTACTGCAGCTAAACCAATGCAACTGAGACCAAATGTCCAGTGTGTTTTATCTCAAGTCAAAGGGGAAAGCATGTCAGTAGTGTGGAGTTTATGTGATATGCATTGACTGGGTCTAGATTACACTCAGAGCTTGGAAAAGTTACTTCTGGGAATGACAGCTCCAAGAATCCTTACCATCACACCCAAGAATCTGAGTCCAGCGCCAAGATTATCAGTAGCTTGGGTAAGTCTGTTATTTGAGAAAGTAACTTTACCATGCTCTGTTAAAAACACAGATCATAAAAGCACAGGAAATCATCAGATTGCTCTATCTAGGCATGAGTAGGCATATATGCTGAACATATGGGAGGGGGCTGGTCCCATCATGTTGAGGGGAGGCATTTCCTGTTCAGTATAGAAGCTATCCCTACATCTAGATTGATACTGACTGGCAGCATCTCTAAGTTTCAGATAGCAGCATTTTACAGCTCTACCTAGAGTATCCAGGGGTTGAAAATATAGTTTGCACATTACTATATTTGCCCTTGTTTGTCCATAAGTATAATTAATTAGCCATCCACATTCATTGAGGTTAGGTGTACAGGTCCTCGCAGAATTAGAAAAAACATAAATAAAGAAACACTATTTTTTTAGAAAACACCTCTTCATTAATCTATAGCTCCTCCAACATGAGTAGAAGTTAGCCATAGAGTTGTACTAGAGGACCTAGAGAGTTCTAAAAATACCATAATAATCAAATCTGTGAATAATCAAATCTGCAAAAGTGTAGGGCCAACTGTAGACTTACTGGACAATAGTTTCTTTTCCTGAGCCATATATTCATTCATTTATTTATTTAACCATTACAAGTATTCATTTGAAATGTGCTCCTGCAAGAGAGTTCTGCAGATAGCATGAGCCATCACAATGATCAATAAATTGTCTACCTAAAGCAAATCAACTGTCCCTATTAGCTCAAATGACCAACTGAGATCATACTTTGGCCAATATAATGAGATGGCTGATGTGATGGGAGTTAACAACAATAATGTGTACACAAGATTCCTCACTAGCTGATGTCTCCTATTTGCCAAATATATAGATTTCATGCAGATAGGTATACATCTTTGTGCAAGCATGTTGCTTTTTGGCTTCACAGGACAAGAAAGAGAATTGTAAGCACCTTCATTAGTCCACACATCTCTGGAATTTTAGGGCACATTCAGTAGCATAATGTGAATATAAATATGACCTGCCCTATCTTGCATTTTATCAAAATATATACATGCATATTAATATACAAAGTAAAACTAATCACATTGTACAGAAGAAAAAATACAACTACAACAATGACATTATTAAACTAATCAATAATACACATATAAGTGTATCCTCCAACAATTTCTCATTACCCTCCACTGTTTCAGTTGTGTTTAAAATGTCCCAGTTTCTCCCTCTTTTTGCCATCTTCCCCCCTTGTCCTTGGTTTACTCTGGTGGCTAACAAACTGATTCTAAAGGGAAATGCACTTTGCACTAAATGAATGCAGCAAGGGAGAAAGGACAAAAGGCATCACAATCTTGCCCTTGCCAGTAGGCTCAGAGAAAAACAAACTGTTGCAGCTTCTCCTCGCTTCTGACAACTTGACTGCACCCTGTTGCTTGCCCACATTTTTCCTGATTTCCATCTGTGAAATACCATAGTGTATACTGTAAGTTTTCAAGATCTCCAGATCATGAAGGGAGAGAACTGATTTGATTTTAATCATGGTGTATGCATGATGTCTTGAGAAAAATGAAGAAGAAAATATCTACAGACCAATAAATAATACTCTAGTGGGCAACCGTCTTGTAATTTCTTGCCTTCTCTCCCCGCCACTATGGGCTGGTTTGTGGGCAATGGACTGGATGTGATGCCTTGTCACCATGTTCCTGTTTCAGCCAACTAAATTTCAAAGCTTTTCTGGGATGTGTAGGGTTGTGTTCAGAGGAGGCAAAACACTGCACATACAAGTATTATGGCCATGTTTGGGAAATTTTCAACTTGAAAAAAAATGTCCTGGAAATATTGGGGTGGGGTGACGACATGGAATGCTCTGGGAAGTGCCAGGAGTACTGTGAGTACCACACCTGGAATACTGTGTCCAATTCTGGGCACCACAGTTGAAGGGAGATGTTGACAAGCTGGAAAGCATCCAAAAGAGGGTGACTAAAATGATTAAGGGTCTGGAGAATAAGCCCTATGAGGAGCGGCTTAAAGAGCTGGGCATGTTTAGCCTGCAGAAGAGAAGGCAGAGAGGAGACATGATGATGGCCATGTACAAATATGTAAGGAGAAGTCATAGGGAGGATGGAGCAAGCTTGTTTTCTGCAGCCCTGGGGACTAGGACATGGAACAATGGCTTCAAACTACAGGAAAGGAGATTCCACATGAACATTAGGAAGAACTTCCTCACTGTGAGAGCTGTTCGGCAGTGGAACTCTCTGCCCCGGAGTGTGGTGGAGGCTCCTTCTTTGGAGGCTTTTAAGCAGAGGCTGGATGGCCATCTGACGGGGATGCTTTGAATGAGATTTTCCTTCTTTCAGGGGGTTGGACTGGATGGCTCGTGAGGTCTCTTCCAACTCTATGATTCTATTATTCTAGGAGTCTTTGTGAGTCAAAAAGTGGGGTTCAGATATATGCAGTAAGTCCTCTGTATTCACAGAAGATAAATTCTTGGCTGGACTGCAGTTACCTGAAATTACAGATATTATAGGACACTTCTTCTTATATTATAGGACATTTACTTCTTGGGAGGAGAGCATTGACCAACCTCAATAACATAGTGAAGGGTAGAGACATCACACTGGCAATGAAGGTCCGCATAGTGAAAGCAATGGTATTCCCTGTAGTAACCTATGGATGTGAGAGCTGGACCATAAGGAAGGCTGATCGAAGGAAGATAGACGCTTTTGAACTCTGGTGCTGGAGGACAATTCTGTGAGTGCCTTGGACCACAAGAAGATCCAACTAGTCCATTCTCCAGGAAATAATGCCCAACTGCTCACTGGAGGGAAGGATATTAGAGGCAAAGATGAAGTATTTTGGCCACATCATGAGATGACAGGAAAGGTTAGAGATGAGAATGATGCTGGGGAAAATGGAAGAAAAAAGGAAGAGAGGCCAACCAAGGGCAAGATGGATGGACGGTATCCTTGAAGTGACTGGCTTGACCTTGAAGGAACTGGGGGTGGCTACGGCCGACAGGGAGCTCTGGTGTGGGCTGGTCCATGAGATCACAAAGAGTCGGAAGCGACTAAATGAATAAACAACATAGGACACCATTTAATTAGCTTACTTTTAGTCCCATCACACTATAGAATTGCGTTGGAGAGATTCCTAGACACAACTGTATCATAACTTTTGGGGGAAACATACTATAAAATCACATGGAGTATCTAGCAAATCCTTGAAAGACCATTTCCTCCAGGCACAGCTAAGGGAAACCAAGAATATGGAGTACACAAGTGTTTTTGAACCCTCTGTGGGTTGTACATTCTCTTAACCCCTGTTTTAACATATAACTTGGATCTGGACTGCCAAGGAATACCAGGTGCTGTAGGTAATTTCAAATTCCTTTGGGTAATTATTGCCCAAGAAAATCCCATGAAAGGCTTACACATACATAGGTTATATGGTGGTTTAAGGTTTCATCAGTAGAAGATGCTAGGAACGATGGGAATAAGAATGGCCAAGAGTTTTACACTCAATTTTTGAAAGTATGAAATATCCCTGTGAAATCAGAATGTTTTCACACTGTGATATTTAATCACCTGCATTTTTCTTTCTCTACTGCCATTGCTGTCTGCATTGAGGCTTTAGAAATGTGTGGGACATCACAACATCACTTGACTAAAAATGGATCTGCCAGTTAATAAATGCTCTGAAGCAGAAGGCATATTATGCTTTTAGTTTATGTGCCTTCATTGTAGCAGGTGTTGTCTTAAAAGAATGCCACTTTTGAGACAGTGCTTACCATTTGTAGTTTGTATGATTACTTCTATTAAGCATATTGGTGTTTAATGGAATACAATGCCACTAGTTCAGACCAGCTGGATGTTTGTTTACAGTCTGAATCGTCTCCTCACCCCCCTTTTCCCTCTGGAAAGAAGTAGGTTTTTGGATCAAGTATAAGAGCAAGAGAATAGCCTTCTGCACTCCATCCAAAAAAGGGATTACATGAGTGTAAACGCCACTTCTGTATACACAAGTCACTAACAGATGCTAGTCTCTGCATGCATATTTGCAGTCATGCAGTAGTACAATTCAATTGGCTTGATGTGTGTTATTCTCTCTATCTTCATTCTGCTCATGGAAATGAAGCTGAGCTGTTTATTTGTATTGGCAGAAGGTCCAGTTCAAGTAAGGTTGCTAAAGTGAAATCTGAAGATGACTCATGTACTATTAATGTAATGGTTTGAGCATTGGGCTATGACTCTGGAGACCAGGATTCAATTCTCCACTTGACCTTGGAAATCCACAGGTAAGGTTTGGTGAGTTGCATACTCGGCACCAGAGAATCCTATGGTAACTTTGGCTTGAAGATTCACAACAAAAGATACAATTTGAGTAGGCATTGTTGTTACTTAACCTGTAATAAAAACCAAACACAGCTATGTTCCTACCTTAGGACATATGCCGCAGCAATAGACGCTGCAAAGAATTCTTTCTTTGCAGCTAATATTGCGTCCGCAAAGAACCGTCCGGCGGAGCTGTTCCGAGTTGTCAGAGGTTTGTTATATCCCGTCTCCCAAGACGGGATCCCTGACAACTCGGCAGCCCGCTGTGAAGCATTTGCTCGGTTCTTTGCGGACAAAGTTGCTTTGATCCGCTCTGGCTTTGACACCATATTAACGGCAGCTTCCGAGGATGTAACACGAGCACCTGCTTGTCCCATTTCGATGGATTCTTTTCAATTGGTTGAGCTCGAGGATGTGGACAAGGTGCTTGGAGAGGTGAGGGCTACCACATGCATCCTAGACCCCTGCCCATCCTGGCTGGTGAGAGAAGCCAGAGGGGGATTGGCTGAGTGGGTGAAGGTGGTGGTGAATGCCTCCCTTCAGGAAGGCATTTTTCCAGCAAGCCTCAAATTGGCTGTGATCAAACCGCTGTTGAAGAAGCCATCACTGGACCCCACTCAATTGGAGAACTTTCGACCTATTTCCAATCTCCCCTTTTTGGGCAAGGTCCTGGAACGTGTGGTGGCCGCACAACTCCAGGCATTCTTGGTTGACACTGATTTTCTAGATCCGGCGCAGTCTGGTTTCAGGCCGGGGCATGGTACCGAGACCGCCTTGGTTGCCTTAGTCGATGATTTACGCCGGGAACTGGACAGGGGGAGTGTGTCCCTGCTGGTTCTGCTGGACCTCTCAGCGGCCTTCGATACCATCGATCACGGTATCCTTCTGGGGCGCCTTGCCGGGATGGGGCTCGGAGGTACTATTTTGCAGTGGCTCCGGTTCTTCCTGGAGGGTCATTCCCAGATGGTGTCATTGGGGGACACCTGCTCGACCCCACAACCATTGTCTTGTGGGGTCCCGCAGGGGTCAGTACTGTCCCCCATGTTGTTCAACATATACATGAAGCCACTGGGAGAGATCATCCAGAGTTTCGGGTGAGGTGTCATCTGTACGCAGATGATGACCAGCTCTGTCACTCCTTTCCACCTGCCACTAAGGAGGCTGTTCAGGTCCTGAACTGGTGTCTGGCCGCTGTGTCGGACTGGATGAGAGCCAACAAATTGAAATTGAATCCAGACAAGACAGAGGTCCTCCTGGTCAGTCGTAAGGTTGAACAGGGAATAGGGTTACAGCCTGTGTTGGACGGGGTTGCACTCCCCCTGAAGACACAGGTTCGCAGTCTGAGGGTTCTCCTGGACTCATCGCTGAGCCTGGAGCCCCAGGTCTCGGCGGTGGCCAGGGGAGCATTCGCGCAACTGAGATTGTGCACCAGCTGCGCCCGTTCCTTGGGAGGTCTGACTTGGCCACGGTGGTCCACGCTCTGGTTACATCCTGTTTGGATTACTGCAATGCTCTCTACGTGGGGTTGCCTTTGAAGATGGCCCGGAAGCTCCAACTAGTACAACGGGCGGCAGCCAGATTAATAACTGGGGCGGCATACAGGGAGCGTACCACCCCCCTGCTAAGCCAGCTCCACTGGCTGCCGATATGCTACCGAGCCCAATTCAAAGTGCTGGTCTTGACCTATAAAGCCCTAAACGGTTCTGGCCCAATTTACTTATCCGAACATATCTCCTCATATGAGCCAGCTAGATCCCTAAGATCATCTGGAGCGGCCCTGCTCTCGGTCCCACCTGCCTCACAGGCACGGCTGGTGGGAACGAGGGACAGGGCCTTCTCGGTGGTGGCTCCCCGGCTGTGGAACACCCTCCCCACAAATATCCGACAAGCCCCAACTCTTCTGGGTTTCAGAAAGGCTGTGAAAACAAGGCTGTGTGCACAAGCTTTTAACGAGTAATATGATAACATCAACATGGTCCGATTGAAGGCTGAAGCATGAAGTTTTTAGACAAATGGATCTAATTTACATATGTTTTAATTTTATAATGTATTTTAATGATGTATTTTTATAGTTTTAATTGATTATATGTACTGTTTTTGTTTTATTATTATGTTCTTGGCATTAAATGTTGCCAACTGTGTAAGCCGCCCTGAGTCCCCCCGGGTGAGAAGGGCGGGGTATAAATTCTGGAAATAAAATAAATAAATAAATAATCAACACCATCTGAAGTCCCCTTTTCTATTCAACCTTTACAGGTACAGAAACCATATCCAATTTTCATTCTGGTAGCCAAAAGTTCAATAGAAGTTACTGCTTCATGGAAAGGATAAGATGATGCACCAGTTCCATGAACAGAAAATGACCATTGCTCAATTGGAATGGCTGGAAAGATTCTACTGCTACCCTCCGCTTCCTGCCACCTGAATCAGTTGCCTCACCCTGCCTAAAGGTAGAGCCATCCTTGACTTTCAGCCCTCTTTTATTTCCCATAAAACATCCTATAGGAGTTTCTAGACTACAATCTCTCTGACTAAAGCCTGCAAGGAGTAAGGAATGGAACCCACACCTTGTGGTATTCTCCGGGGGATACTGGTGAAAATCATAGCTGTTATTATTATAGCAATGTTGGATGGAAGTTTACTGTCACTAGCAATAAACTGAAGATAAAAAGAGAAGGGGATAAGAAAACAAAAAGGAGAAGAGAAACAAAAAGGGGAGGGGGAATCACCAAATTGACAAAAAGAAAAGACTAAGGAAAGAAAAGATATACATAAACTACTTGTTTTTGTCTCTCTAGTTGCTATGATCTGCAGAAAGGAAATAGACTGTATAAAATCACATCTCAGGAACACCAGCATAAATTCCCCCTTGCTTTGACAAGTACGTAATTTTGTGCAGTGATGCTCTTCACGTCTGGAGAGTTATGAGGCAATTTCATTCCCATCTGACAAATTTACAAAGAAACATTAGAGAGAAGGGATTAGAAAAGCGAGAAATCTTTATAGACTTTTTCCTCAGGCGGTATTTTCCTCACATCTTTTGGCTCTTCCTGGAGGTTTGTGGAACCAATGGCTCAATGTGGCTCGAATGGCTGCAATAGTGAAATGTTAAGCAGATAAGCACAACAGGAAATGTGCTTTAAATCAACTAATTGTATTTACATTATTGAGGAGAAACAATCTAGTCTGGCTAAAGTTGTCATTATATGTTTTCAAGTTAATTTAAAACAGGACACACACTGACAATATTCCTTGGAAGGAGTTAACTCTACAGATATCTCTGCTGAGCAACTAAAAGCAGGGTTTTGTGTTTTCTAACTAAGGGCCTCATCACATGGGCAAAAAGCCCCATTTTAGGATGCTGCAGAGATGCAGCCAGGACATAGCCCGCTGGAGCCTATCACATCACGCAGGGCTACTTCCAATGGGACTCTGTCTTGGCTCCATCCTGTCTGCGTCTTGGTACCATGTTAAGAGGTTGCTCTGAGAACATTGGCAGTCACCCGTGTTCTCATTGACAAAGTCGAGTTCAGTGTGGGACCAAGATGGGGACGGACGGGACACCATGTGTGATGGAAAGAGGATGATGTGTTGCTGCCCAACGGTTTCCCCCACTGCTCAATGGATTTGTCCCACTACCCGATGGATTCCCCCACTGTCCCCAGCTTAAGGACCTCAATGTGATGGAAGGAGTAGTAATGTTGATGTCCCAGTTCCAAGATGTCAAGAGGTGCTTCTTTAGGTTCTCCCTGGGATAGACAAATCTCTCGTATTTCACAATTTTACATAGATAATGGGATGGTGCCTTTTGTGATAAGTTTTTTTGTGTTGATTTTTTATTAAAATTTCTGGAGTTATTCAAAGGTAAAATATAATCCAGGAAAATAAAAACAGTAAAATTCCTAGAGTTGCCACTGTCACGTAACTATCTGCTATTCTTTTTCATACCTAATCCTACAGCTGCTCAGTTTTCCTTGCCTTACCCTACTTGTGTGTGTGTATGTGTTTATAAGAACTACTCAAAAGTTCAATTGCCTGGAATCCCAAAATGTGTGCAAGATAAAGACCATATTTCTCAGGAACATATACATGATGTGAAACTACTCTTACAGATGTTTGCTTAACAAATTCTGGCAAACAAACTTGATTTCTGACTTTCACACTCAAGCTTCACTAGCAAAATATATTGCAGAAAGTTTGTTTGTTGGGAGAGCTGAGAAAAGATTTGAACATCCGGTTCATCAGGTAACCATTACTTTGTGGCATATTTCAGTCTCACAGTTGTAGCAGCAGGCAACATTATACTACACAATGTGACTTTCTAGAAATATTGTTTCAGCTTCCTACTAGCAAAAAGCTAAGGAGACAACTATCAAGTAGGCATCCATCAATCTCAGTAGAAGCCTATCCTCCCATAATCTACCAGTCTGATTTTGAGTTTTTAGTTGGGAAAAAGCCATAAAGAGCCTAAATGCCCTGAAGGTACCAGATCCTGTTTGATCTTGGAAGATAAGCAATTTAGTTCTGGCTAACATGGATGGGAGAGCACCTACAAGTATTAAGTGTTTTCATTTGTATTTCAGAGGAAGGAGCCACCTTTGAGTATTCCTTGCCTAAGAAAACCTTATGAAATTCATAGGGTTGCCATAACTCAACAGACAAATGTAAGGTGTCACACACACACACACACACACACACACACACATCTTCAAGAATGTAGAACCATAGTTCTTTATTCTCTGCTTTTTCCATTAAGGAAATGAACAGTTCTTTATAACGATGTGGATTCATTTGTGTCTCTAAGTTTTAGGCATATGCTCTTTTAAATTTTGAACCCTTTCACTGGGCTTTGAATAAGACCATTTTTAAAAATGATTATAAAGAGCAGTATCCTTTTTCTCTGTAGTTTGGAAAGAAGTGAAAACAAAATGATATTGCAAAGTGGTTTATTTGCCATGGCGAGAGAGGAAATACCATAGCCTAGAAACATTACTTTTTGAACTGCAACTCCCAGAAGCCACCAGCCAGTACAGCCAATTACCAAACATTTTAAAATAAGAGAACCCAAAATGCCTGAAGAATAAATGGTGTTTCAACGTATAATTAATGAAACAGTGTCTTTACTGTGAGACAGAGAAAAATGATCAAGAGATACACATGCTGAGTTATGATTTGAGTGGAATGATATTTTCTGCTGAAAAGATGGTTACCACTAACGGCACTGATCACCTGTTGAGGTACTTGGAGTCTTTCAGTCCCTCACCTGTCACACAAGTGATCGGTGCAATTACAACTGAGAGTGGGAAGACCCATAACTCTGTAGTAAAGCACATGTAGAAAGTCCCTGATCCAACTGCTAACATTTCTAATTAAAATATCTAGCAGGTAGCAAGGCTCTGTGTCAGAGACCCTGGAGAGCTGCTGCCAATCAAGGAAGTTAATACCAGAGGAGATGAACAACTTATCTAAGCCACTTTAAAGTCCCTTCATATGTAGTACTATCTATCTTTTTAGATGCATATATTCCAGAGTGATGCATGCCATACATGTATTGCCAGATTTATTCTGCTCTCTCTCTACTTTTTTATGCATGCTAGTGGAGAGAAGAGATCCTAATGTCCTACTATGGCACAAACTGAGATCACCACTTCTGGGCTGGCTCTACGCTATAGAGTGGATGACATTTGACATCTCTTTGACTGCCATGACTCAGTGCTATGCAATCATGGGAGTTGTAGTATTACAAAGTCTTTAGCATTTTCTGTCAAAGAGTGCTGGTGCCTTACCAGATCCCATGATTCCATGCATTCAGCCATGATAGTTAAAGTGGTGTCAAACTGCATTACTTCTGCAGTGTAGAACCAGCCCAGGTGGTAGATGACTATATAACATTGTTGAGGAAGGGGCTATATGTACTACATGGCTGTCCTATGCTATTGAACTATCCAACTATGTTGGATAGTCTTGTACAGGTGTTTTGTATAAAAAAGGATGGTATCCCATTCCTTTTTCCCAGTGCTGAGTGAGCATGAGTTCCTAGACCTGTCAAATTTAAAATATTGAATGGGAAGGCACCATCATGTCTTTTGGGGCCAGCCTAAGAAAAATATCTAAGGCTGGCCCCACTAAAGGCAAATCATATTCAACCTGATTCCATCTACACACTGTCACTATTACTGGCTCTGCGTGAATATAACTCAAACATATATCCTTTCCTGCAGGTCTTCTGTCTTTGTAAGGCCAGTATAAGCAACCGATGGTACAGTTTTCCATCTTCCCATGCTCCCCCTCCCACTCTTCATATTTATTAATGAAAACTACATGACAGTGCTCGAAAGATCGAAAACATATTGTTTCCTTGGCGTAAATCTGAAATATAACACAGTGCAGATGTTTTTGGATATGGAACACAGATGAAAATGTTTTATAACCCCAGTCTGATATTATGGAGGAGAAAAAGCACAGTGGGATTGGTTTCAGAGCCCTGACTTGAAAACCCCAAAGCAATCAGCACAATATCTATACAGAGAAAAGAAAAAGTACAGGGAGAAGGTATTTATTATCTTTTGTATTGGACCCATGTGGTACTATTGGCAGCCATGCTTATGACCGAAGTCTTCATTTTAAAATGCTGAAATATTATAAATTGGAACTTATACTTGTAGCCAATCTGGACTTCACCTTTGCTACATTTTTACCATGTCTGTATTTGCAATCATTTTTTTCTCATGTAGTGTCTGTTTTCTAATAACTTTCACAGACTAGAGTTGCTATCTTTATTATCATTTGCTTGAAGCTATCCTATCCCCTACTGTATTCTTTCAGAAAAAAACAAAGATCATTGTAGACAATTGGACGACATATTTTATGGTCCCAAGAAGCAAACCAGGTTGCAACAAGACTGTTTTCTTTGACAGATGTGGTAATAGATATGTGTGGGCAAAATGAGTACAGACCAACACAGAAAACAGAAAGGCCTAGAGATTTGGGGATCTTGGAGGATGGAAAGCTAGGAAAATATAAAGACACCAAAGAAATATAACATCTCGTTGGTTAATTAACGTTCATGTGACAGTATTGTAATGGCTTGCACAGCTTGTACCTTACCAGGCTGAATATGGCCCACCAAATCCATATGAAGAACTTCATAGAGTATTAGCTTTGCTGTCATCTCTGAAGTCCAAGAACAGAAAAGTGCTGCACTATTTTGATGGGTTGATAGGACTGATGTAGAGCCGGTAACCTTAATTTTCCTCCAGAATTTGGACTATCTCTCAATGGGAACAGTTGGGCTGGTTCCAAAACTATTTGGTGAAAGATAAGAGACCTAGTAAAATGTAGTTATATCAAGCACCTCCTCCCAGTGTTTCACCAGATGGAACCAAGAAGTGATTCAGTTTAAGTATAGTCTGATTCAACTTTATCCTGATAAATTAAGAGAATTAAAAGATTAAGCATAAGTATAGAAAAGGAGAACCCAAATTTATTAAGGTTCTAGAGCAGTGGTTTTCAACCTGTGTTCCCCAGGCCCAAGCCAGTTTACCAGCTGTTAGGATTTCTGGGAGTTGATGGCCAAAACATCTGGGGACTCATAGGTTGAGAACCACTGTTCTAGAGTAACTCTAACATTTGGGGCTTATTATCCTAGAAAAAGACTTCACTGTGCTAACATAGCAAAGGAGGTATAAGAAAGCATACATAATGTAGAGGAAGTAGATAGCTGAAGGTTTTCATCCCATTCTTGTAATACAGTCAGTCCTCCACAATTGTGCGTTTGACATTTGTGAATCTGATTATTCATGTTTTTGATTAAAGCATTCTCTCTAAGAACTTCTCAGACTTGCAGCACAACTCTATGGTCAGCTTCCAGCAAAGGTTGATCACAGATTCATACTGGAGGAACTGGAGATTTCTAGAGAAAGCACATCCCTAAAAACACTAGGTCCTCCAGAACAAGTTTGGAGATATTGACCATAAAGTGATGCAAGCGCACCTAATGATTCCTAGAGATCAGTTCTCTCAGATGAGGATATAGCAAATTATTTATTCATTTTTTTTTCATTTTCATGGGAGTTCTGTGCTTCTAACTCCAGTGAATGTGAAGAACTGAGTGTACTACAACATGGGACTACCGGTATGATGGGAGATCCAGGACAGGTCAAAGGAGTAGACAACACAACAAGTAGTTAAACAATGCAGTATGCTACCATCAAATGGAGTGATGGCCATCTACCTCGATGACTTTTCAAAGAGTTAGTGAACACAATCGAGATTAAGTGGCTACCAAGTGTGATGACTCTAGCATGGGTATCTCTAAATACCATTTGCTGGGGAGCACAAAAAGTGCACTAGTGCATTCATGACCTCTGTGTGAGAGTCCCATAGGCATCTGGTTGGTCACTGTGGGAACAGGAATCCAGATTAGTGAGGCCTTTAGTCTGATGCAGCATGACTTGTCTTCTTAAGTTCTTAGGTACCACATGGGAAGTATAAGGGGCTCTCTTATAAATTGCACCCTGCCAAGAAAGTATCCAGCAGAATACACAAATGCTTGAAAGTTTTGATGCTATGCATCTCTGCACTTCTTTGAAGAAGACTTGAGGGTTTATCAGTGAATCATATATTTTGGTAGTAGTGGTGGGAAACATCCCACTCACACAAAAATTAGCACTTTAACCTCATGTGCTACTCCACCTCTTCCTCTTTTAAATCTTGGTGATAACAGAAATATACAAGGGCATTCCTCTGAAAACAAGTTAAATGCTTGGTAAAGTAGAGGTAGAAAATAATTCAGCAATCTGAATTATTTTGATACAATAATTCCAGTAATTTTGATATTCAATTATTTTGTTGTTGTCTCTCCTATTCATTTGCAAGCTGATAGGAAATGAAGAATTAATTAACATCCAGTTTTAAAAGTATTATTAATATTTCATAAACAAGTTTACTTTGAGAAGAGTATTTTTAATTTTGTTTGAATAAATAGTGTAATCACAGTCATTTATACACTCCCAAATACTTATGAGTGCACACAGTGGGGGGTTTTTTCCCTAAAAAAATTGTGAAATGTCAGTTTTTATATATGAATTCTTGGAATTTTTTCGTGCCCGCATGGTTTGCATTTCAACTGATCATTTAAATCAACAATACAGCCAAAAAAGTCAACCAGCTAATTACTTGAAATAACTAAAATAATGAAAAAGTGCTAGAACTTTGAACTAGGATATTCTTGAGCAGACAGGTTACAGTCTAAACTTCTTTTGTACATTTAGACTAAGGAAATCTCCATTTCCTTTCATCTGTAATTGGTTCAACTGCAATGATGCCAGAAGAATATTCACAAACATTATAAGAATGCCACAATGTTCATTTGACTCACTGAATCTGATAGACCACAGTCACTGCCCAGATATAATCCAAGTAATTAGAGCTAGATTGAGGTCAGTCTCTTAACACAGGAGAGACACAAGTGAATCACAAGATAGATTTAAGTCCCACTATCAAATCTATAAAAACTTGAATCTTGACAGAAGAGTATTATAAAGTATACATCAAAAGCAGCCATTAGATCTGTAGACTTCTCAATCGTAGGAATGTATCTTTTGATGAACTCTGGCATAAATTGCCATGAAATGGGGAATGCCTTGATAATGAAACAATTCTGAGCCTTTTGTCATACACTCACTGAGTGAGTTAGAGTGAGTTAGCCCTGGAGTCTGTTACCATCCATGGTTTGAAAACATCTTTTTAAACCCTAAAAGAAAATCTTAAATTTGTCATTTTATATAAGGGACACCATTCTACTTTATTATTGTATAAGTAAAAAGGTGGTTATGAGACCAAGCTTTATAGTGCAACAAGAGAATCAGGAATAATGATATGACAAATGGAACAGCTTTGGATAATGGTTTTGGATGGCATGATTATAATAATTGGTTTCAAATTATATTGTTTTAATGTTTTCATTTTAATCCAATTGTTTATTTATGGCATCAAATTGTTGCCTATTTTGTAAGGCTGCTCTGTGTCCCCTTTGGGGTGAGAAGGGAAGGATATAAATGAAATAAATAAAGAATAATAAAGAAATAAATGGACAAGCATCAGTGGATGTTGGTATCCACAAGGAAACCTGGAATAAAACTCCAGCAGATACCATTTTTAAAGCATTTAAAATAAAAGCATTTGCTTTGTAGTTTACAAAACTCCATTTTTAAAATAATGTTTCCCTTGAACTTGCTTTGTCCACAAAGCTTTTGAGTTAGATTGATCATGATACTGTGAATATGGTTCAATCTTAAACAAACCAATTGTGAGTTGCTTTGGGTCCCAGTCCTGGGAGAAAGGCAGGGTACAAACATTCTCTCTGAAAAGTCAAGATTTTGTTTTATTTTCATTATCTGTTAGCAAATACCAGGAAGAAACCTACCTCTTCATTTGTTTATTTTTATACAGCAATCCATGAAGTCTCTGATCATAAGCATTGGATTTAGCAACATCCAGTTTTATGGTTGGAATCCTGTTGGTTGAATTAATTGATTTAATTATTGAATAATGGGTCAACACAGTGGATTCAATGTCTCTATTTTGGTCAGGACTAGCTAGAATTTAACCCTATGTGGCCTTCTTGAGAGAGGAAAGTTCTGTATGTGGAGGTGTCTCAGAGGACAGTCCCCTCTTTAAAGGTGTGTTCTACAAAAGACCTGTTCAGTTTAAGTTTGGGTACTTTCAAATTGCCAAATCAATGGTTAGCAGCTGGACATTGGACAAAACATGCACATAGGTCACTATAGGGAAATGCCTGAAGTTAATGATAGTAGTGCTATCTAAATGTCTATCATTCTGTATCAAATATGGTATGCATTTTTATCCAAATCTATGTGCCCTCTTTTTTGAGCAACACATTCCCTATTTTTCCTTTTGGTGACGTGAAAGCTTTTTATATTCTCAGAATGCTAAAATATATTCAAACTCTTTTCAAAATTTCCTTCCCTTCATGCATATCACATCCTGAGACACTTCCTGCTGTCTCCATTCCTTTTTGTTTTATTCACAATTGAGAATTCCCCATGTGGTACTTTGGGAGTCTTTTTGAGCTATTTTCCATATTCTCTGGAAGCAATAACTTTATTGTTCTTTATACCAACACATGTTGTTCTGTTGGATGTCTTAAAGGCACTATTATGTGTGTGTTGATCCAATCCTTTAATGCTAAAATTATTTTCAAGTCACACGCTCAGGAAACCCTGAAGGTGTTTGGAAAATTTCAAATGTAACCCACAGAAGTCTGAATGTATTCTGTTTCAATGGGGATTGTACAAAGATGTCCCTCTCAAGACTTCTTTTATTCCAGTTCTATAGCAGGGAGTTGGTACTTACTTTGAAATTTCTTCAATCACTACGTAAGAAAATTTAAATTGCATTTTACCTTTCCTCCAAGGAACCATGATATGGTCACAAGAACCCTTCAAAGTACCGAATTTACTCGATTCTAATGCACCATCAAATCTAATGCACACCTCAATTTTCAAAACTCTTAAACCAAAAACTGTATTTGCTGCTGAATGTAATGTGCTGCAGCAAAAAGTGCCCTCTTTGTAATATTGCCATAACAGTTGCTGCCTGCTTGGAATTCCTTCTTTAAAAACAAAAGTGTTCAAACGCCAAAGTTTTCAACAATGGAAAGGAAAAGCTTGGGATGCATATATGCTGTAGAATGAATCCACTTTAACTCTCTTGGCTCAATGCTATGGAGGCCTGGGGGCTGTAGTTTTACAAAGTCTTGAGCCTTCTCTGCCAAATAATACTGATGCCTCACTAAACTACAAATCTCAGGATTGTATAGCATTGAACCATGACAATAAAATTAGAGGTGACATCCCTCAAAGAGGAGCTCCAGGTGCTCCTGATGCAGCTTCCCCTTTTGCTTTGACTTAGCATTAAGATTATATTATTATGCTAATCTAATGTGCACCTTAATTTTGGTAAGGTAATTTAGCCAAAGAAGGTGAGTATTAGATTTGAGTAAATAAGGTAACATATGTTGGGCATATCTCTAAAGAAATAGGCTTCTGGTTATGTTTCATAAAACAGCAACAAAAATACACTGAATGACATGCACACATTTGCAAAATGCATACAGATAATGGGCAACAACATGCTGAAATCATTTGGTACTTGTGTACTAAAAGCTGATGCAAAATGTGCACATTTAGGAAAAATGCATACAAAAATATTTCTGCATGGGGAAAACTGATGTGTTATTGGAGGAAGAAGTAATGGGAAAAAAAGAAGTTTATTGAGATCAGGCTTGACAGATCCACCCACTTCCATTGAAATCATAGGTTGAGTTACTCTGAAAGTTTCTTACATATAGACATTGATAATGCAGACTATAACAAAGAATGCAAGACTAAGGGCAGAGGCTTATTACTGGAACTGGTCTAGAAGTATAGCACTGGGCTCCGGTGATCATGCTAAAAGAAACTGCACTATTGTTCTCTCTGAGGCTGAACTATCTGTAACAGGGGGCGGAGATGGCACTGAATTAACCCAGAGGTGCTGAAACTGATTTGGCACCACAAGGGCACTATCATTGCCTTTCCCAATTTGATCTTGCCTCAGCGGACGCAACTGGACAAAAAACTGGGGGTGGTCATTCCTCAGTGCCTGTAGAGACATTAGCTTGAGTGGTGAGGTGATCAGAAGGGAGGGAGGAAAGAAGGAGAAAGGCAGGGGGCGGAGAGGAATCGCTGGCCTAAAATGTGGAGAAGCTCCAGACTATCCCATGACTTTTCATTATGTGAGTGCCAAGGGGTCCATTCACCTGAGCCAACATTTGGCCCATGTGGATGGGCCCCTAGTCCTAATCCTGCACTCAAACCCCTGCATCACACTGGCACTCTATGACATGATTCCCTCCCTGAAAAAAAAAAACCAAACAGACACATCAAAGCAGGACAAAGAGCATAGGGAAGCATCAATGTACCAACACATCAATTAGGCTTTTAGGGACACCCAACATGCAACCTCTTAATTAGCCTTGGTGTGTTCACATCACTGGGTCACACCCTGGTGAAATGCTGCCCCTTCACCAAATACTCCAAACCCCCATAATGCCACTGGGAATCCAGAATGTCTCTGATTTTAAAATGCTGTTGTCCATCAATTAAAATGGTGTCCGGTATTTTACCTGGGGTGTGCCACTTAGCCTGTGCACAAGCAGGCTTGAGCAAACTGTACTCTTTTCAGACTGTGGGGCAACACCAGTTTTATAGTCACTGAATTTATCACCTTAACAATATAGTAAGGCCCCACAAATTTAGGATCACATTTCTTGGAGGCTTGCATAGCCTTAAGGAATTTAATAGACAGATACATCTGCTCTCCAACTTTGAAATCCCACTGTGGGGACGGTTTCCTGTGAGAAAACCGTTTGTAATCATCTCTGGCTTTTTCCAGAGTCTCCTGAATGATGGGCTGGCTGTCAGCTATCCTCTTCCCCCAATCCAATGGACCAACCTCCTTGCATGGCTCTCTTTTGATTTCAGGAATTGGTACACATTGGTACAAAGGTGTGCTTCCCATTCAAGAGTGCATAGTATTATAGGCCACTTCAGCAAAAGGAAGTAAGTCGGACCAATTATCTTGCTGATAGTTCGTGTAGCACCTCAAAAACTGTTCTAAAGTTTTCTGCACACATTCTGTACACCTATCTGTCGCCGGATGAAAAGATAAACTTAGGCCCTTCTCAGTCCCCAACATGTGCAGGAATGCCAGCCAATATTTAGCAGTGAATTGAGGACCTCTGTCTGAAATCAATCATTCTGAGCATCCAGTAAACAATATCCAGCCAATTGCTGCACATTTGGAATCTGCTCCAGAGATACAAAATGTGCTTGTTTAGAGAATAAGTCTATGATAGTCCAAATTTCTGTGTATCCCTTACTATTTGGTAATTCCACAATAAAATCCATGGCAATTTATTTCCATGGCCTGGCTGGTTAGTCACAGTTTGTAACAGTTCCATTGGCTTCTCCACTGACTTTTAGTCCTGGCACACATGGCACATTCCTGGACATAGTCTTTCACATCCTTCCCGATTGCTTTCAACCAGAACTGTCAAGTAATTAATTGCAAAGTCTTATCATATCATTGGGTTGTTGTGTGTTTTCTGGGCTGTATGGCCATGTTCCAGAAGCATTCTCCTGAGGCATCCTCAGAGGTCTATCTACCTTGTCACATATTCTGTCACAGACAGGACGCCACCAGATAAGATTCAACACAGTTTATTAAAGATACAGAACCAAAAAATGCTCGTAAAAAACAAAGGGCTAGGCAAACACTCGCCTTCAATATGAAAAGTCACTCAAAAACGGTTCAAAAGATAAACCGGATTAAACAGGAGTTTAATCCGGGTTAAACCAAAAATGCTTACTTCAGCCTGGCACTTTAAACAAACAAAAGCTGGTAAACAAAGATTCAATAAAACATAAATACTGGCAGCAGATTCCTCTCTGCTACTCAACAGCTGTGGTTGAGTAACTAAGTTGTTACTCCTCCGTGCAGCGGGCGAACTCCGGGTCCAAATACATCAATCAGGGTTGCAGCGGTCAGCGGGGTCCCAATCCGGTCCGAGGTCGATAGCCAGGTGCAGGCGTCTAAGGTTCCACGAATTCCACCGATAGCCACAGAAAGGATAGTCCAAGGTCGTAGTCAGTCAGTCAGTCCAGCGTCAATCCAGAGTAGGTAAATAATGTCCATCAAGAAGACGACGGAGGTCCAAGCTAATAAGATTAAACACAGGTTGCACAACAAAAGCCCACACAGTTCCTCCCGCCGTCTATGCCCAATGTCCTTGGTAACTTACGTATTCAGCAAACGAAACACACCCGTCTTCAGGAAATTCCCAACAAGAGCCCAAGCGTTCGTCCAGACTACCTTGCCCAACGCAATTAGCCCTGGATTCAAAACCCCATTTTATGCCAGTTTACAACTCCTCATCGCTATCAGCTGCTCCCCTAATTCCAGGTGCCTCATCATCATCATCCTCATCAGAGCTAAAACATCTTTGACTACGCCCTACAGCATCCCCAGCTGTGGATCCCGTTCCATCCCTCCAACTCGTCCACGGGTCCGATCCTGCAACCCGCCAGTCGCTTCCCATGCTATCATTACCAGGAACACCCAAATCCTCCCTCACACGAGTCCATTCCATGTCATCCTCCTCTGAGCTAACCACCTCTTCCTCCATTCCCTCGGTAAAACCCTCAAAGGAATCTTCGTCTGTTGGTTCTGCAAATAAGTCCCGCAGCCGTTTCCTCTCTCGCTCCTCAAGAGAGTCTGACTCCCGAGGAGTCTTACGACCACGTCTCCCAGAATTGGAGCCATAAGGCCGGGCTGTGGCGCAGCTGTTGAGCAGCTGCCTTAAATCACTCTGACCATGAGGTCATGAGTTCGAGGCCAGCCCGTGGCGGGGTGAGCACCCGTCAATTAAAAATAAAAAATAGCCCCTGCTCGTTGCTGACCTAGCAACCCGAAAGATAGTTGCATCTATCAAGTAGGAGATAAGGTACCACTAATAAAAAAAGTGGGGAGGCAAGATTAACTAATTTACGACCTGGTATGAGGAAGTGCCGTCAGTGTGGATGATGAAGCAGCTGCTCCCCCCTGTGGCCAGAATCGAACATCCCCTCAGAAGAAAGTTAACTTGCCTCTGCGTGTGTGTCTCTCAGTCTCTGTTTGATGTGTTTATGGGCATTGAATGTTTGCCCTATGTGTGTTATAATGTGATCCGCCCTGAGTCCCCTTCGGGGTGAGAAGGGCGGAATATAAATACTGTAAATAAATAAATAAATAAAAAATAAGGCTCAACCATAACATATTCTCCACATTGTGTGTATATGTATGTATATATAAGATATATATAAGATATATATAAGATATATATAAGATATATATATACACACACACACACACACACACACACACATACACACACACACACACACACACACACACATACAAACAAATATGCAGGGGCCATATGTGCTATATATATATGTGTGTGTGTGTGTATGTGTGTGTATGTATGTATGTATGTGTGTGTGTATATATATATATATATATATATATATATATATATATATATATATATATATATATATCACACACATATATATTCTGTTCACCTCTACCTTCTACCTTTTATTTTTCAGTGATTGGTTTGGGTGGTGTGTGCCAAAAATACTGCTTGCTTACACTTGAAAATTACCTAGGGCAGGCCCTGCTAGTAGTACCCACTCTTCTAGTCTTCCTGATCATCTCTATGGGCCCTTCCATATCTGGAATATCAAGGCAGAAAATCCCACAATATCTACTTGGGTTATCTGAATCCACACTGCCATATATTCCAGATCAAAGCAGAAAATGTGGGATTTTATTCAGCTATGTGGAAGGGGCTTATGTGAGGACCAGTATAAGATATCAGGTCTCTATCCTCCCTTAAAGTATTCAAGCTTTGTGGATCTCACCACTCAGGTATTTTCTTAGCTAGGGACTTAAATTGTGCATTTTCAGTCATTGTACATGACCCCTGGCTCAATTGTTTGAGCTTAGTCTAGGCATTCTTTTTTTTTCCTAGTGGATCTTGAAATCTTACTCCTAAGACTTCCAAGAAGGTTCTCAAATTGTTCAACTCGGGCACATGTGCCACATAAAGCTGCACTAGCCAATCTGTCATGGGGTCCTTCAGATTTGCCCCCATCATATGCACTTTGCTGCCTCTAAAGAAAGGTATGCTCATAATCTTGAATGTAGTTCCTCATGTTGGTGAGGAAATAAGACAATTGTTGCAGGTCTCCTTTAAATTTTATCTTAAATTCTCCTCTCACCAGCCCTGGCCGAGTGAGGCAGCAGAGGCTCCAAGCAACAGCCCCCATGATACTCCTCTCAATGATTTTTTCTCCTCACTATACTCCTTATCTGTTGACTCCCTGGACTGGCTAGCACCAGACCAACTCACAAGGAAATCTTGTAAATAGCCTTTATTCTCTTAAGTTTCTGCAGTAAGCAAAAGTCGCTAATGGCGCTTACATGTGAAAACTTTGGTTTTCTACCACCTGCATTCCAACCCCCCTCCCTCTGAAGTCTTTGAAAATCAGTCTGAAACAACTCCCATCATTCCTCCACCGAAGAGTTCTTATCAGTTCTTTCCCATGAGAAACTGCCCAGATGTCCAGGTATTATTTTTCTCTCCTCTTGGTGCCTCTCTCTAGACTTGAACTTATGGTGTTTTTTTTAGATCATCAGAATGCTTGTCATGACAGATCTACAGTTCCCATAATCTTTCAGCTAAACATGAGTGTCGTAGACCTCTGTAGAGTGTAACCAACCACCTAGCATTTGCCCAATATATTTTGCAATATTGCCATTACTATTTTGCAGGTGACATAATAATAACAGTCAATACCTAAATGCTTACTCTGTATTTTGACAGTATTTTGTTATCTTATATCTGTGGGATTCATTGGTGACATCATTACTTATTTCAAAATGCATTGTAATTATTACACTTTTGATGACACCATGCAAACTCCATCCTAGCCTTAATAAACTTTGCTTTTTCCCTCGATTATGCATATCTGTGTGACAAGACAATGCCCAACTCTCATATATATAACAGCAGGATGCTTTCCCACCTCTTAATGGCTGACTGAATTTCCTTCCCACTAGCACTGACGATAAAAAAAGCAAATTATAGAAAATTTTGGTTTGGAAAGATAAAGTAGTGCCAAGTGCAAATTTGGGGGAAAATAAGAACAAAACAGGAACCATTTTCAAAACAAAGTTTTCAAAAATGTGCTATATTATTTGTGTTTTATCGGGGTAATTTGCCCTCCTACATTGGTTACTCATTATGTTCAGCTTATGATGCTTTGGAGATGACACTTAAAGGTGACAGACACAGTGGGAGTTACTTTCAAATGCAAGTACCTTTTACAGCAAAGCATTTCTTTTCACACTATAAGATGAGACATTGCAAGATTCCAAATGGAGCTGAGCAGAAATTCCCCATCAACAGTGTCTTCTGAAACAAGTCCGCAGATATGAGTGAAACCACTGCATCACTATGTCCTAAAATCCCAATCTGCTGAACAGGTTTGTCAAGATTCAATGCTTGATGTTCTGAAAATCTGTTGAGAGAACAGCAAACTTTCATTCCCTTGTTGCTGTTTTATCAAAAATGATCCATTATGGCAACCAAGACTGTCTCTGTCCCAATATCCTTGCCTTTTGACACTTTGCTTTCAGACACTGTTCTTTCGACAAATCTAAATTATAGCCATGTATCACACTTTTGACCCCAGTCTGCTCATCTGACCACATGCTGCTTTCTCTCTCTCTCTCTGTTTCTCTCAATCGGCTCCATAGTGTTTAGCCTTATGGTCAACTTATGCCAAAACTGATCATGGAATCATGTTGAAGGACCTAGAGATTCCTAATAAGAGCACCTCTCCAGGTACCTCTAGGTCTTCCAGTATGATGGGACAGAAGGGAACTATATAGTCAAGCTAAAAGAAACTAGATATTCATACAGAGGTGTAAGGTAAAGGTAAAGGTTTTCCCTTGACATGAAGTCTAGTCATGTCTGACTCTGGGGGCTGGTGCTCATCTCCATTTCTAGGCTGAAGAGTTGGTGTTGTCCGTAGACACCTCCAAGGTAATGTGGCCGGCATGACTGCATGGAGAGCCATTACTTTCATGCTAGAGTGGTACCTATTGATCTACTCACATTTGCATTTTTTTGAACTGCTAGGTTGGCAGAAGCTGGAGCTAACAGCTAGACCTCACTCCGCTTCAAACTGCCAACTGCAAGGTCAGCGGCTCAGTGGTTTAACTTGCTGCTCCATCTGGGCCTCCTATAGAGAGATGTACTCTCATGTAAAACAAAGGTAGCACTTTTATTATTTGTGGTTTTTCACTTTTGCAAGGGTCCTTTGCCCCTAAGACTAATGAATGTGGATGATAGACTGCATTATTGTTCATAAATTGAATGAATTCTCCTTCCTGTCTTGGGAAAGTATGATGAGATATGCGTTGCTGAATAATAATATCCAGTGATATTTACATAAAATGTAGGAAAAGCACTTTTCACCTTTTTTTTCTCTCCCAAACACTTAGATTGGTTTTTTGTTTTTTTTTGCTAATGAAGTAATTAGTGTTATTATAGTTGAGGAAAGTGGGGATTACTTTCATTTTCTCTCTGCCTCCTCTTCTCCCCTCCCATCCTCAGCTTTTGTGCAAATGCAGTGAAGTGGCAAATTTTGCCACATTTGCTGTATTTGCAAAATATTTCGCCCAGCTCTGTAAAGTAATGTGTTTTCTGAGCTGCTACTGTACTTGCTGGATGTAAGTTATAATAATAATGCGGTGACTTGTGAAGAACATTAATTCAATGAAGTTACAGTTATCGCTGACAATTCCAAAGTGAGCTGATGAATATACTTGCTAGTGATGTTTTTAATGTATTTCTCATAAGAAAAATGTCAAAGCAAAAAGGGATATGATATGATGTGGGGCTTCTGTGACTGAGGACTGGTCCACACCTTGATACCACTTTAGATTTTATGGAATATTCTCATGGAATATTGGGATTTGTAGTTTGATAAGCTCCCTCTATCAGCTCCAGCTCCATTCGAGGACATGAGAGAAGCCTCCCACAAGGATGGGAAAAACATTAAAAAAACATCCAGGCATCCCCTGGGCAATGTCCTTGCAGATGGCCAATTCTCTCACTCCAGAAGCAACTCAAGTTGCTCCTGACATGGAAAAAACAAAACAAAAACCAAAGGTGGGAGTTCAGCTGCAATGCTGGCTTGTCTACTTCATGCAATAAATTACTCCATTGATAGGATTCAACACTCAGCATCAGGAAAGCTAGGATTTGCACCAGGTCCAGGCAAGTCAAATAGTTGGATGAACCTATTTGCCCCAGGCAGTACTGGCAAGGGATGAGTTTAACAAAGAAAAGAACTGATGTCTGAATAGAATGATTTTTGATAAACTTCATGGTCTCTTGGTGTCTACTTTAGGCAGCAAAATATGACCTAGTACTCAATGGTTGGATTTCACCTCTTTAAAGACTACAGCTCCTGGGATCCCTCTGCCAGCATGGGCAATGGCCATGAATTGATTTTGGGAGGTGGGGTTCAAAAAAATAACATTTTGCTGACCTCTCCCACCCTGCCTTTCCTTCAGTTTCCAAAGCCACTGCAGGCAGCTCCTGTAAGAGTAGATGACTCAGGTCCCTTCTACACTGTCAGATAATATAGGTTATCAAATCAGAAAATCCACATTATCTGATTTTAACTGGATTATCTTAGTCTAGACTGTCATATAATCCATTTCATAGCAGGTAATGTGAATTTTATACAGCTGTGTAGAAGGGGCCTAAGTGGGCGGAAAGGAGCTCTTTATCCCTTGCTTTCTCAGACGGTTGTCCACAGCTTTTGCTTTTCTTCGTAAGAGATAAAAAGGCAAATGCCTTCGTAACCATTTAGAACCTCTCAGAAAGAAAAGTAGTCCGGATGACATTTCAGACGAATAAATGTGAGAGGAAATTCAACTTTCTGATATCAAAACCCAACAGTGTACTCTCTTATGATGAAAAATAGTTATAAAGCCACTTAATGATTCACACACACCTCTTACATACATCTTTGCCACATTATCAGTATTTCTGCAGAGTTGTTTTTCCCCCACGGTTTTACTGATAAGACTACAACTATGGTTAAAACTGGAGCAGGTAGTTCCGCCCCTGCAGCTGTGTGAAGATTTTCCAGATTCTTTACATTTTATATTCTTGCTTTCAAAAATATCATGGTGGTAATGAACCCCCCACTTAGAGAAGGGAGAACACATACAATGTCAATCACGCCCTCTGACAAGGAGCAATTAACACAGGATCAAATTGGAGAGAGATGGATGGGAGCAGATGGTCAAACTAATCCTGACAAAAGGGACTGTACATTCAATGTCCTTCAAGAAGGAAAACAGCCTTCGTTGTCTGTGTGCGCACACTATTTTTAATTAAAAAATTAAGTTTTCAGTCTCACACTTGAGATCTGTGGAATGAATGAGAATGAAATAATAACTGGTCCCACACATGCCACCAGTTTTAAAATGGAGCCATATGAGGTAGCTCAACTTTGAAATGTTATTTTAAACCTGCAAGTAAATATACCATTTTAGCACCTACTGTCCTTTGTCCCACAGAGATCTCCAAGGGAACGTGGGTAAGAACATAGGCTTCTTAATAGGAGACAGATGATAAATGATCCTGTAGTTACAGGGTGACTATTATGGAAATATTCCTTCCTTCACTGTCCAAAGATTAATCAGATATAGTTTTGCAAGGAACGAGGGGGAAAAAAGTTGAGTTTTGACATCTAATTAGAGAGAAAGACTGGTAATGGACAAGAAAGAAAAAGAAAGAAAGAAAGGCTAAAAAGTAGAACACAAAGGGGAACTATACATTCAAACATCAAGAAGGACACATCCATTGGGACAACCTACCAAAATGTTCTTCCCATATTGATCCTGTGTCTAGATGCATGTTTTTGGAGTTTTGAAGATCAGCCCAATAAATCCTTCATGCTATTTGTCAGTAGATAATTTGTAACAAGGATACTGTGTTTCCTATGAAATCCGGGAAATGTTAAAAGATGCTTCTCCTGTAATACTTTTCCATCAGGACATATGGTGGTATATTGTCTCAGTGACATACTCAGCTGTGGAGCCCTACTGGATGACCTTGGGCAAGTCGCAGTCTCTCAATGTAAGAGGAAGGCAATGGAAAACCTCCTCTGAATAAACCTTGCCAAGAAAACCCTATAGTAGGATCACTATAAGCCAGAGTTAATTTGAAGTCATGTAACAACAACACAAAGGAGCCCCAATGGCGAAGTGTGTTAAAGCACTGAGCTGCTGAACTTGCAGACTGAAAGGTCCCAGGTTCAAACCCCTGGAGCGGCGTGAGCTGCCACTGTTAGCTCCAGCTTCTGTCAACCTAGAAGAAAACATGCCAGTGTGAGTAGATCAATAGGTACCGCTCTGGCGGGAAGGTAACGGCGCTCCATGCAGTCATGCCAGCCACATGACCTTGGAGGTGTCTAGGGACATTGCCGGCTCTTCGGCTTAGAAATGGAGATGAGCACCAACCCCCAGAGTCAAACATGACTGGGCTTAACGTCAGGGGAAACCTTTACCTTTTTAACAACAACACAACAACGTGGCAATTATGCTAGGAATACTGTATATTCATTTTTTTCCATTTCTCCACAATTGCATGGATAGAAAACTGTAAAGTGAAGCTCTGTATAAAGACAGTAGACTCCCTTGTCCCAAATTTTGTTTAGTCACAGTTCTACTTTTATTCAGTGTAGGCAAACTCAGAGAAATTGAGATATCCATTACCTTGGGGGCACTGGCTGGGATTCTGTTTGTATGCCCACCTGGCTTCCTCTTCTGCCTGGGAGAAACCACACTTTCAGGTACCAGAATGTGTTCTCATGGTCAGTAGCAGGGATTGAGGGTGGGATCCTGAGCACAACATGCCTGTGGGTTGAGGCTTGGAAGAAAGGAAGAATCCTTACCTTCTTGAATATCTAGCAACTATGGCCTTTCTGTATCACTAACAGAATTCCAGCCATTCTCTGATACAAAGAACACCAAGTTCTTACTTGTTCTGAAGCAAGCAAATTAGAAAAGAGATCTAATCAGTGAATAGAATATTGCTCTTGAAAATGCACATCAGCATACCTTAACGAAAATAAAATAAATCTTGAAACTTTAATATTCCTGACTCTTGCCCCTAAATAGGCCCCTTTGGAAAACTGTTTTATTGTTTCTCATTAAATTAGAATTGTGCTGAGATGCCACTATCTACCATTTCCTATTATTATTAATGCAAGGAGGGAAATCGCTGCATATTCAGCATTTCTCAGTTAAGCTAAAACAAAAGGAAGATCCTATTTGTAGTGTTTATCTTTGGGTTTACTTGCCTTCACTGAATTTTCTACTTTTTCCTAGTTTAAAACTGTACTTAAAATAACAATACCTTCTGATATCAATTAAGACTTTTAATTTACAGTTTTCTTATAGCCCATTTGTTCTTTGTTTGACAAAGCAGCTGGTAACAAAAGACTGTTTTTGGTATGCAGTGTGTGTCTGGCTATCATACATTGTTCTTTACATTGGCATTTGCAATATGAAATTTTTAAAGGAATTTGTGATGACCCATAGTCTTGTGAGTCAATCACCTATCTGCGATATCATCTTAAGAACTTCTGTGTTTATAAGTGGAGGCCAGAAAAGGCTCTGGTGATTCAAGCTAGGGAATTTTGGAAGTTGAAATCCAAATAGATTGCTGTTTATACTTGTGCATAAGTCGATTCCATGTGTAAGGGAAAAAAGTTGGGGGATCAAAATGATGGATTTTGATTTGGTCCATGGATAGGTTGTCATTCCATTTAGAGGGGAAAATGCCAGTACTGTCTCAAGAAACTACTTGCCTTTCTACCACCATCTTCCTGCACACGTTTCCAGAAAGGTCAAAAGTGATTCCATGGCAGAGAAATCTGTGATTTTTTAAGGTTCTCCTAGGATGGACTAAGCTCTCACTTTTCATCAATGTACTCAGAGAAGGGGGTGGTTTTTTTTCTTTCTTATAAGAGTTAACAGCTGGAATTAAATGCAGGTTTTTCTTCTACTAATTCACTTCACTGGTAAAAGGGAAAATACTTACTCATTAAAAAATTCTTTTACCTGGCAAAGGGCAGGAAAGCAGAGCCCTCTAAGTTGTTGCTATTGTCATTACCTTTTTTTATTTCTATGCATAGTATGTTCGAAGCAGATCATCAGAAAATGGCAAAATGTCAACAGAAAGGCAAACCTATAACAGTAGTTAAAAATAAAGCTTAGGTCTTTTAGGCTGTATCAAATAATTAACATCAGCAAGTACATCAATTCAGACAGACCTATTCATTACCATTTTGTGAAAATAATTATTATAATATCTTAATAGAATGCATTGGACACAGATTGTCCTGACCAACATGTTCCTCCCACAAATTTAAAAGGGTTTGCCCTAATCTATATATATATATAATAAAAGTGAAATCGGAGTATGTATCAGCGTTTTGATTGGCCGCCACTATCCCAGGCCACTGAGACCAACAGGAATGACGGATCTGCACCAAACTTGGCACACTTCATCCCCACGATGCACTTTATGACCTGCTGCCATTTGGGGGAGGATGGACCACAGATGATGGGATTTGCAGTACTTTCAAACACTTTAACTCCCACAGACTACTGCAATGCCCACCAATGATAGAAATGGACCAAACTTGGCACACAGAACTCCTGTCGACCCCTTTACATCCTGATGGATATTGGGGCAGGATGGACCAAGGATGATGGAATTTGCAGTACCTTCCCTCACTTCTTGAGACCACAGCAACTGCCACAAATCACACAACTGAACCAAACCAGGCACACATATCCCAAATGACACACTTCACATGCTGCAGCACTTTGACGGAGGGTGGACCAAGGATTATGGGATTTGCAGTACATTCATCCAATTCACCTCCCACAAACCACTGTGATGCCCATGAATGACAAAACTGTATCAAACTGTATCAAGCAGGTGCATGGTAGCCCACTTTACATCCTGGTGCAGTTTGGGGGAAGAGGGACCATGGATGAGGGGACTTACAATATCTTCAGTCACTTCCTGGGACTACTGTGACCCCCACCAATGACTGATCAAGACCAAACTTGGCACATAGAGCCACCATGGCCCACTCTACATCTTGGTGAGATTTGAAAGAGCTTGGACCTTGGATGATGGGACTTGCAGTATATTCATTCACTTCCTGAGACCACTGTCACCCCCATCAATGTCTCATCAAGACCAAACTTCAAACAGAGAACACCCATGACTCACTCTACACCCAGGTGCAGTTTGGAGGATGATGGACTATGGACGATGGGACTTCCAATACCTTCACTCACTTCCTGAGAGCACCGCGACCCACACAAATGACTGATCAAGACCAAACATGGTACATGGAGCCCTCATGACCTATTCTACATACTGGCTCTGTTTGGAGGGGGATGGACACTGGACGATGGGACTTGCATATGGGAGTTGGAGCTCACCCGCACCCACTGAACCCAGCTGACATTGGATATAGGCTACACTTGGAACACAGGCAAACAATGCCTTTCTCAAATGACCCGGGCATCGCCGGGTCTCCAAGCTAGTTATAAATAAAATCCACACAGTTACATTTTTATCTGGGGATGTCTGTTAACAGTCAATATGAATGTTTTCTTAGTAGCCTGGATAATACTGTACTGTTAGTCTGGATCCAACTCAGTTTTGGTAACATGGCAATGAAGACTAAGAGTGCATATACACTGCAGAATTAAGGTAGTTTGGTACCACTGTAACTCAATGCTATTGAATCATAGGAGTTATAGTTTTAGAAGTTCTTTAACCTTCTTTGCCAAAGAGTGCTGGTGCCTTATCAAACCATCATAACTTCCAGGCACTAGCATCCCTAGTTTGAAGGAAGCAATGGTAGCAAGCAATGGGGAAACATTTTGGAAAGCTGATGTCAGGCAGAATTCAGAGGTAGATGGACATACAATCAGCTCCCAAGGTTGGAAACATTCCTTTTTTTTTATCTGCAACTCCAATAATAATAATAATAATAATAATAATAATAATAATAATAATAATAATAATAATAATAATAATAATATGTTGACTGGCTATATCTGCCTAGAAGATCAGGGGGCAGAGGACTCTTACAAGTTAAACAAGCAGTCAAAGAAGAAGAACTTGCCATGGCAGAATATGTAAAGCAAAGTCAAGAACCTGCTTTGATTGAAGTCAAAAATCAGAAACTCCTCAAAGCACAGCAGACAAAAAACCAGTACAAGAAAGCCACACTACAAACTAGAGCTGACAGCTGGCACAACAAAGCATTGCATGGAAAGTTCCTTGACAAAATTGAAGGAAAAGCTGATAAGGAGAAGACCTGGCTCTGGCTCACGAATGGGACCCTGAAGAAGGAGACAGAAGGCCTGATCCTAGCAGCCCAGGAGCAAGCCATCAGAACAAATGCAGTTAAGGCCAAGATCGAAAAATCAGCTGATGATCCAAAATGCAGACTGTGCAAGGAAAACGACAAAACCATTGATCATATCCTCAGCTGCTGTAAGAAAATTGCACAGACAGACTACAAACAGAGGCACAACTATGTGGCCCAAATGATTCAATGGAACTTATGCCTCAAGTACCACCTCCCAGCAGCAAAGAACTGGTGGGATCACAAACCTGCAAAAGTATTGGAAAATGAGCACGCAAAGATACTATGGGACTTCCGAATCCAGACTGACAAAGTTCTGGAACACAACACACCAGACATCACAGTTGTGGAAAAGAAAAAGGTTTGGATCATTGATGTCGCCATCCCAGGTGACAGTCACATTGACGAAAAACAACAGGAAAAACTCAGCCGCTATCAGGACCTCAAGATTGAACTTCAAAGACTCTGGCAGAAACCAGTGCAGGTGGTCCCGGTGGTGATGGGGACATTGGGTGCCGTGCCAAAAGATCTCAGCCGGCATTTGGAAACAATAGACATTGACAAAATTCTGATCTGCCAGCTTCAAAAGGCAACCCTGCTGGGATCTGCGCGCATCATCCGAAAATACATCACACAGTCCTAGACACTTGGGAAGTGTTCGACTTGTGATTTTGTGATATGAAATCCAGCATATCTATCTTGTTTGCTGTGTCATAATAAATAATAATAATAATAATAATAATAATAATAATAATAATAATAACAACAACAACAACAACAACAGTAATACTTTGATTACTGTATATTCTGCCCTATCTCCCCGTGAGGACTTAGAACAGTTTCCAACAAAGGCAAACATTCAATGCCAATATCAAAAGACAATAACCATAAAAATTTAAACACAAAATCATGAAAATTAAATTACGACACCAAACATTAGACAATATGAAGTTAAAATTAAACAATGCGCAAACCTCAGATTATAACAATTAAAAAGTCAGCCTAGCAGAGTGTTATACTGAAAATCTCTCAGCAAGCACAACCACGGGGAATGTAAAGAGCATAGTTCGAAATAAGTAACCTTTTCCAGTTTAGGGTTTCAAATCAAAGAAATTGTCATATGTTTTCAACTTCCTATGATTCCAACATGGTATGTTTGCACAAGAGAACTTGTGGCAGTTTAGCTGAGTCTCTGTAGAGGTAGAGTACTCCAACATGTCCAATGTTTTCCTGGGATCCAGTAGTGCAGAGTGTTCACTTCTCAGCTCCTGTTTTCTTTTCTTTAAATAACAATTTCATTTTCTCTATTTTAAACAGCTATAAATATGTCTCTCTAGCTTTTCTTTATTTTTTCATGCTTTCATTCTCTTGATTTTTAAAAATGCTCTATATTGTTTTGAGATCCAGTACAGTGTAATGATTTGAGTTATGGGTGAACTTGGGCAAGTTACATTTCTTAGCCTGAGAGGAAGAACTGGCAACTTTCCTCAGAACTAAGCTTCCCAAAGTGACTCTAGGAGAAGGTTGCCATACATTGGGGAGCACAGAACAAAAGCAACTTACGCCATTATTGTAAATTATTGACGGGTAACTTCACTCCTTTTTGCTGTAAAAAGGCCAGCATCATCTTCAGTTCACATGCTGGCATAATTCCTGTTTAGATAATCCTAAGAACTTTTTAAGTGGTGTTATAGTACTGTATCTCCTCATGCATAAGTGGAGAGCAAGTTTTGAGCCCAAAAGTATGGAGTTATATATCTTGTGGATAAATTGAGGATCATTCTGCAAAAAGGGAAAAGCCCCAGCACTGCTTCAATGGGCCAGTTGCCCTGGCTGCCAGAGTAGCCTTTTAAAAAAAGCATTCAAAAAGGCCTTTCACCATTGTACATGGAGATCCATTTTTGAATAATGGTTAAGGTACACTATCAAGCCTTATCCAAAAACGAACCACCCCCTTCTCTGAGTAGAGTGGAGAGAAATGAGTTTCGTCCATTCTTGGAGAACCCAAATGGTACACCCACCACCTCTACTCTCTCAGAGCACCACTGTGAATTTCCCAGAAAAGGCATTCAAAAAGGTCAGAAATTGTGCCCAACAGAGAGAGTAGAAGAGGAGCTGGCGCTTCCATTAGGCTCTCCTGGGATGGACTAGCTCGTGCCATTTGCCACTCTACTTGGAGAAGGGGATAGTTCCATTTTTAAGTCAACGTTTTGATTAAAATTTCTAGATGTATACAATTTCTACATATATATATATACCCTCCCCCCCCCCCAAATTTACTATGGCATCTGGAGGTTACTTGGGTAAGGAGGGAAGCAGGCTTCAACCAGATGCAAACTGGGTTGCAGTAACCTTGCTGTAGCTCTAAAAGTGAAAGATAATATTGATAATATTATTTTATTCCCTCTCTTCATCTGGGCAGCAATGTACCAGTTGTGTGCAGAAAATGAAAAGAGAAAGAAAATATTAACATTAAAAAGGCTCTCAAACCCACAACCCCTGAAGAGCATTTTCCCGAACAGTTCGTAACAACTTTTACTAAACCATTATTGTCTTTGTCCAAATGTCTGTGAAAGTTTTATGGTTGCAAGATATTTTTTTCTTATTATGCTCCACTGAATAATTTGTATTAAATTATGTTTTTAATCAGTGTTTGCTCTCAATTTGGAGAGGAAAAAAACCCAATGTTAAAAGTATGTGATGGATTATAATACTTTTAATTTACATGAAAACTAAAAATAAAAATCAGTTTATTGCTTGGCTTCTCTCTAGCAAGGTTTTCTAAAACCAATGGCTAGAAAATATTGTCAGTGCTCACATCGCACTTCATCTAATTATACTTAAGCATATCCACACTATTGCGAGGGCTCATGGAAAGAGATAATCAAATCACAGCCATTCAGAATAAAATAGACACTCAACAGGGGGTTGCTGAGATAGCAATTTAAATGAAACAGTTTAACAGCAAGAGATGAAAGTTCTTGGATGGCCAACGCAAGTTCAAGTATCTGAATATTCAGAGTTTTCTTCTGAAACAAAACAACAAAAAAGCAATGGTGCCAGATAACAGGTATAGCTGTTTTAGTGCATAGTAGATTATTTTGATATGCTTCGCCAGAAAACAACATTTTCTATCTAGTTGTGGGGCATTTAATCAGAATGGAAAAATTACTTTTTTAGAGTACAGTTCCAAGACTCAGATACACTTAGAGTTGTAATCCAAAAACAACTTTCCCAAGTTCTGTATGTATATATATGTGTGTGTCTATCTATCTATCTATGTGTCTATCTATCTATCTATCTATCTATCTATCTATCTATCTATCTATCTATCTATCTATCTATCTATCATCTATCATCTATTCTGGCACAGGGTCCAATCCAGCTCTGTTATTTGTTGCTTGTGCGGCTTTAAGTCATTTCCAGGTTCTGATGACTCTAAGGCAAATCTGTCACTGGGTTTTCTTGGCAGAATTTGTTCAAAGAGGGTTTGATTTTGCCTTCCTCTGAGACTAAGGCCCCTTCTACACTGTCCTATATCCCAGGATCTGATCCCAGGTTATCTGCTTTGAGCTGGATTATATGAGTCTCCACTACTAGATAATCTGGGATACGCAGATAATCTGGGATCAGATTCTGAATTTAGGGCCAGTGTAGAAGGGGCCCGGGAGAGTGTGACTTGCCCAAAGTCACCCAGCAGGTTTACATGGATAAGTAGAGTCTTGAACCATGGTCTCCAAAGTTGTCATCCAAAGCTCAAGCCACTGCACCACACTGGCTCTCCCAAGGCAGCAAGGCTAAAACAAGATTTAAAGATGATTTGATGGTGAAGCTGTGATCCCCAGTATGCCATAAATCTTAGTAGACCTCCCTCTCTACCTCAGAGACCTTGCTCTTGGGTAAGTAGAAGATAATAGTTTATAGCTATACTTCTAAAAATCATTATGAAACATCAGTTGTATTAATTTCAGTAGAATAGACAAAACAATGACTGGGGCATGGCTTGCTTACAACCTGTAGAAAGACCCTTATTCAAAAGCAATCATGTTAGGAAACTACTCTTAAGGGACAGAAACTGAGAGAAGCCTTAAAAAGTGTACTCTGATAGACATCAGATTTCTTTCTGTATTCCTGAGCATGCTTCTTTCTGAAAGAAAAATTGACTCCAGAGCAAACATTAAGGTTATCAGAAAAGTGTTTTTGTACCAACTTTCCCTTTCTAGGAAAGATGTTTGAGCATGTTGCTACGATGGGCAAAAATACAACCTATTATTTAAGCACTTATCAACTATCCTTCTTGTTATCGCTCTCTTTTCATGTTAGTATGTGTGGTATACAGCCATTGTCGGCTTCGGTCTTTTCTTCATTATAGCTTCTCACCACACAAATGCAATCTTACATAGACAATGGGACTGCAAATATCACAAACATGTTTATTGATGAAAGGGCTAGAGTTCATATCAATGATCTTGTGTCATGCACTCCTTGCCTATAGAAATCTGTCTCATCTAACATACAGTGTTCCCTCACTACTTTGCGATTTGTTTTTTGCGGATTTGCTGTTTCACAGTTTTTCAATAAACTCTAAAAGAATATTATAAATCATAAAAATTACAATTTACAGCCTAAGGAAGGGAGGAAGGAGAAGCCAAAGGGAGAGAAAAGGAGCCCAAGCGGCAACAGGAGGAGAAGGAGGTGCTTTATCAACACACAATTGGTTGATAAAGATTTAAAATAGTGTATAACTACTAAAATAATGTATAAATATAGCATCCCTACTTTGCAGATTTTCACTTATTGCGGGTGGTCCTGAAACCTAACCCCCACGATAAGTGAGGGAACACTGTACATATGGCATCATAACACAGATCTTTCCATTCTAGTCTGCCTGTAGCAATGCATTCAGATTTTGGATTGGAGGAAAGAACATTAGATATATCAAAAACACATTTACTCCTCTCTTGTGGCACAGCATATTTTGACATGCAATCGTCTGTCCTGTTATACAATTTGGGCATCTTTTATATGTTTTAGTAGACTTGCTGAGCCCCACCAACATTTTCTTTTCATTTTGGTATTATTATTATTATTATTATTATTATTATTATTATTATTATTATTATTATTATTTATTCAGATGTTGGTGCAGTCCATCTATGCAATACAATGTGGGCATGATTATGCTGGCTATTAGAAAGAAAAGCATGGACCTTGAATTTGCCCATCAATGGTTCATTTATGCCAAGCAGAATAAACTGGCACTAGATGACTTCTCTGTTGCTACAGTGAGATGAATTATCTTTCTATTTAAACAGGGTTGCCATATTTTGAAAAGCAAAAAAGAGGGTACATTTCGCAAACAACTACTTCAAACCATTGATCATGATGAAGACCTTCACTTAACATATTGCTACTGTATAAGCTGTGAAAATTGCTACTAGTTATAGTCCTCATTGTATTTAAATAATAACAATTTTAATTCTTTGTTTAGTAATATTTAACAAAACCAACCAAATTTTGGACAGAAACTGTAGCTGTGAAAAAAAGAGGAACATGTCCAGGGAAAGGATAATCTACAGTAACCACAATTGACATTATAATGTTAAAATGTGAATTTCTGTGTACCCGTAATGAATTGAAATATACATGTTTTATGCAAATTACTATTCTGTACTGTTCCTTTTGGTGAGTAAGGCATTTCTTCTTTTTCAGTAAGCTTTTCACGTCACCATCCCAGTGTTATTAATGCATTATTGTATACATACACAATAAACCATTGAAAAAGTAAAGACTTTCTCAGCTGTTCTGAGAATCATAGAATCATAGAGATGGAAGAAACCTTATGGACTGCCAAGATGCAGGAAAATCTCATTCAAAGCACCCTGACAGATGGCCACCCCCCTCTGTTTAAAAGCCTCCAAAGAAAGAGCCTCTACCACACTCTGGGGCAGAGAGTTCCACAGCTCTCACAGTTAGGAAGTTCTTCCCAATGTTCAGGTGGAATCTCCTTTCCCATAGTATGAAGCCATTTTTCCGCATCCTAGTCTCCAGGACAGCAGAAAACAAGCTTGCAGAAAACAACCCTTCCTATGACCTCCCCTCACATATTTAAACATGGCTATCATGTCTTGTCTCAGGCTTCTCTTCTCTTATGAATGGATTTTTTTTGGTCTCTTCTAACATTTTCAAAATGCAAAAAGCGAGATACCTTATTTTCTTAGAAATGCTTACCTTCACCTTCATTATATTTGAATCAATAAGACCATGGTTGGTATATCCTTGATACATCAAAACAAAACACAACAGTTTTGGCATTTGCCACAAGATGTTTGTTTATTTGCTTACTTGTTTTAAAAGAAATAATCTAGATATCACATCCTGAATGAAAAAGGGGGCATTTGGAACTGGGTTTCTCAGTTGTACAAAAAGAACAGGCAAAAACAGGGAGGGAGAAAAAGCGAAAACAGAAGCAAGCAACATGGTTTGGGGTTAAAGTAGGTTCTGCATAGAGGGTTGTTAATAGGTTCCCTGTTGCTAAGGAAACTATTTCCTTGGTAGCTGTATGCTTGCCATGTCTTGCTAAATTGATGTCATAAAGTCGAGAAAGAAGAATGAAAAATATTCAAACTGTCTCTACAAAGTGCTCCATGCAAGAAGAAGTCCTCTAGAGAGCTGTGCTGAAATCAGCTACCTTGGAGAGATCATCAGCACGGAAGTTTAAAAGGCAGACAGACAGACACTGAAATAAGAAATCTAGAAAAAAGGAGTCCTTTTAACTTGCAATGGAATATAATACTTAAGTAACCCATGGGAAACCATTCACAGATTTTCCAATGGGGAGCTCATAGGTCAGTAATTGAGTTTCCAAGTACAGCCTATAGATAAACTCCAGGGGATGATTCAGACAACCATATTCAGTCCTTGAGGACAGGCAGAACTTAGGCAAAGTTCAGTTTTGGACTTCATCTCCTAGTTTGCATGCTCACTGACTGGAGAACTATAGAAGTTCTAGTTTCAAAAAAGTACTTTTACAAATTCTGGTATTGGCAGATCTACTTATGATGCATCTTCAATGTAGAATTAATACAGTTTGACACCATGTTAACTGTCATAGCTCAGTGCTATGGAATCATGAGACTTAGTGTCAAACTGCATTAATTCCACCAGTGGTGATACATTTGCTCCACCTGAATGAAGACAAAAGCAAGTGTCAAAGCAGAATGTCCAATGCTAAAAGAGAGGTTGACTGTGAACACTCTAACTTTATCTCACAATCTTTCGCATAGTCCTCATGATCTTATAATCTTTCAGGATGTTGAGGCTACCTTGAATCAGGACATGATTCAAAGCCTGAAAGAACAAGCATCTGACTCCTTCCCCTGCCAACATCCCTGAGGTAAGACCAGTGATAACAAGCAAACCTGGAGTGAGTTAGCAGTCCTGTGAGAAAGCAATAACCAGGAGAAACCGTTCCCATGAGTTGGAGAAAACTATGGGCTGGCACGGAAGTAGAGGAGGGAAGAGAACTAGAAAAGGGGCTAGAGTTACATGTGAAAATTAGTAGTGTTCTTTTCCTTTCTGTGTGTGTAGTAGCAATAAAGCTGTTTCTTTCCAACTGAAGTGGGAATGTGACCTAATTGATAGAAACAACCAGCAGAATCTGAGAAATGCCTTTTCCAAGCTGGTAAGATGCACTTACCCAGACAGTATTTAAATTACTGTCTGAGAACACCACCTTAAAAAGTTCATGTGCATGTATTTTCCTCATTTGCATACACCTGGTATGTTTCTTTCTTTCTTTTTAAAATCCTCAATGACTAACCTTGCTGATGCTTAATGTAGTATATTTAATAACATCACAAGGCAGCACCTATGTAATTTCACCAGGACCCTCCCCTCATCCATAGTTGTTCTTGACCATCACTTATGTTTGATACTTGGTATGTGAGATCCAGAATGGGTTAAGGGCTATCTCTTATTACTACCATAATCCTGAGCTTGTCGGTAATAAGAGATAAAGTGAACCAGCATCTTCTCACGTTCCAAATGTCACAGGGGATTCAACAAAGTGGCATTGCTTTCTTTCCTTAATGTTCACATTATGAACCACAAGAGAGAGTCAGTCCCCAGGTTGCTTTAGGTCTTCCATCAAATGGCCAACAAACCACAGAGTCCTTAGTACTAAATTTGCACAGAAAATGTTTTACAAGTAGATGCTTGTGTAGAAAACAGAAACTTTGCACAAATTGTTATATATTTTGGTGCAAAATTGTGTTTTGTCTTGCCAAATCTTTTGTGTATTTTTTTGTTGCTCAAGATTCCTGATTTTTTTTTACACAGAAGAAATAGTATTGCACAATAAACACACATGACTGCCTTTGTATTTCTGTGCAGAAAATTGGTGAAAACTGCAGATTTCTATTTGCTACTGCATTATTTTTCTACTCTTTCCTGAGGATCAGGAAACCTCCCTTTTAAGGCTAGGAATAATGAATATTTTTTTCTCAAGGGCCTTAAAATTGTAGATATTTGGATTCCATAGTCTTGGCTCTGTCACAAAAACAAACAGGCAGAAATACACACAGAAACCTTTTTACTATTTAACTTAAATTACAGGGATTAGAGGAGTTATTCAGAGTCTGTCTGGAAGAGGCAAATTTTGAGAAGGGAATTAAAGGAAATAATGTAAGGGTCTTGGGAATCAGTCTCAATACAAAAGGCAGCAAAGAAATGTGGACATCTATGTTTCAGAGGAAAGAAAACCATTAGACATTTGAATATAGGGTAATTTATTGAATCAAAGTCACTTGGCTTGTGTACATGTTTATAATAAATAAAGTCCTGAGCTGCTGCTGCAAAAACAATACTGCAAGGAAGAAGAAGATAGTGACCCCCCCCCCCCCCCACATACCTTGTATTCCACATATAGGACTTTATTGCATGAGATGGGCACATTGACTTCAAAGCAAGAACAACATACAAAGCTATGTGCATCCTGCTGCTAGTTTGCTTTCTCCCATGGTTAATCCATTTCCTGTTATTGACAGACAAAACCTGTCAGTAGCTGCCAATCTTGCAATGTTCCCATCACATACCTTATGCAATGGATCTGTTCTATTATTGTGCCAGCAGTGAAGTGATATCAAGGGCAGCATTTTCCTTCTCTCCCATTATTTCCTTTATCTCTCACTATCCCTGAGCTGTATATTTAATATTTGCAGCATTATTTCCCTATTAAAATTACTGTTTACCAGAACTGCAGAACTGCTTTTAAAATATGAAACAATGGAAGTGTGGAAAGGCATGATTATATAGGTATGAGGAAGTATGATAATCAGATTACAGATTGACGAATCAGCACAGTTGTGCAAATGAAGAGTGGGCAAGAACAAGAGTACTCATGCAGGTGTATATCTGGTATTACTGATTGCATGGCATCTGTGGAATAACAGCTTCAGATGATGATGATGATGATGATGATGATGATTATGATGATGATGATGATGATTTATTAATTTATATCCCACTTTTCTCCCTCATCTGGGATTCAAAGTGGCTAACAACAAACATACAGGCACATTAAGACAAAAAGGAAATATACACAGTCAATAGTAAGAATTAAAATAAAACACATTACAGATTTAAATACAATGAACACTTTAGGAATAGGTAGTTAAAAACTAAATAAACATAAATTGAAGCAGTCCTTCCCATTGCCCCTTGTCCAAAAGGTATTGCACAGAAAAGTTCAGTCCCAGATGTTACTATGGTGCCTATCTCTCTTGCATCAATGCTTATTAAAGGCCTGATTCCAGAGAAAAGTTTTTATCTGACGCTTGAAAGTTAGTAGGGAGGGGGCCATTTTGGTGTCTTTCAGAAGGGAGCTCCAGAACCATGGAGCAACCACCAAGAAGGCCCTGTCTCTCGTTCCTACCAATCATATTTGCGATGGTGGTGGGACTGAGAGAAGGGCCTCTCCTGTTGATCTCAGGGTTCATGTCAGTTCATAGAGGGAGATGTGGTCTTTTAAGTAGACTGGGCCCAAGTTGTGTAGGACTTTATAGGTTAAGACTAACCCTTTGAATTGTGCCCGGAAGCTGACTGATAGCAGTGCAGTTGTTTTAGTAAGTAGGTGAGTAGTTCTTTCCCTTTAACCAGCCCCTGTTAGCAATCTGGCTGCTGAATTTTGAATCAGATAGAGCTTCCAAATGCTCTACTGAGGCAGTCCCATGTATAGCGTGTTGCATTAGTCTAAACAGGATGTAATCAAGACATGTACCACCATAGCCAGATCAGGCTTTTCAAGGTACAGGCACAGCTGGCACACAACCTTTAACTGTGCAAAAGCCCTTCTGGCTCCTGTCAACACCTGGGCCTCCAGGGTCAGTGCTGAGTCCAGTAGGACCACCAAGCTGCAAATCTGTGACTTCAGGGGAGTGTAACCCTGTCTAACACAGGTTATTGCTTTATACCCTGATCTGTCTTACGACTGACCAGAAGTACCTCTGTCTTGTCAGTATTCAATTTCAATTTGTTCATCCTCATCCATTCCATCACAGCTGACAGGCTGTTCAGGATCAGGACGGCTTTCTTGACTTTTGGTGGAAAGGAGTGATAGAGTTGGGTGTCGTCTTCATACATATGATAAAGCCCATGAAAGCTATCCATGCAAAAAGCGCAATGGTTCCCAATAACAAAACAGCGCTATGAATATCAAATGTAGAGATTGTAAAGTCTATGTTTATAGTTCACAACACATCCTCTTTGTGGAGTTACTGTTGCTCATGTATATCCAAGAGCAGACTTTGGTTCTTTGATGTCACATTTGTACAACTGCCAGTAAGAACAGCGAAACAGGGAAGAAAAACCCTAAAAGCAACATGGTTTGGGAATGAAAATTGGTTCTGTGCTTAGAGTTGTCAATAGGTTCCTTGTTGCTAAGGAACTATTTCCTTGGTATGTTTGCCACATCTTGCTAAATTGGTGTCATAATCTCAGACAAAGAATATCCTGTAGTATCTTTACAGGAAGGGGATCCAAACAGAGAATGAAGTTTTCCCTCTCTACTCTTTTTTTTTTTTTAAATCTAAATAATTCAAGTGACCATTTAAAAATAACTTTTACTTTGGCAAATTGTCTCACTATTTGTCTTATAAGCAATGCAAAAAGTAAGTATATATTTCTTGGAAGATAAAATCTTCACAGCCATATCCCCCAAAGCTTTCAATCGTCCGGTTTTAGAAAATCTCTAGCAATACAAGTTATGTGACAGCAATATATTTGGAAATGAGGGAAAGGGAATTACATTTTCAAGTAACATAAAAAAGATTGTGTTGTTATTTCAGCTTGCATGTTATTTTATAGCATCATGAAAATGGATTACGATCACAGATTATCAAAATCTGTTAAGAATGCTAATGCACTTGCAAAAAAATGTGCTCCCATATACCAAATTTATGTACACAATTCATTGCAATTCTAAGAGTGGTTCAGGTAAATTCTTTTGTGCAAGCTTTCCAACTGAACATTCTTACTAATAATGGCTGAATGTGGCAAGATACAACTGTTGAAAAGATATTAAGCTCATAAGAACTGCTGTCAAAACTGACTCCAGCCAATGAGACTGATCCCTGTTTCTTATTTGTACATGGAGGTATTTATAACCAGAAATTGCCAATGAAGACTGATACTGGGGAAACTAAGGTACTAGTTACACTGACCATTTCATACAGTTCAAAGTTTGTCTCAAACAACAGTGGCCAGACAACAAACACCCACAAAAGCATGCAAAAGAAAGCCCCTAATGTGCATCAGTGCTTTGTGGTTTGTGTCATCACCATCAGGGCTTCAATTGGTTCCAGGCAGGGCCGGCCCCACCATAGAGGCCAGTGACGCCGCCGCCTCGGGCGCAGGTCCCGGGGGGCGCCGTCAGGCTGGGAGGGAGGCGGGGCACCGCTCTGACGGTGCCCCGCCGCCCGACCAGTGCGCCCTGGCCTTGTGGCTCCCTCTTTCGCCGCCCGGGGAGGGGAGGAGGGATCGCCTCCTTCCCTCCCCGGGCGGCGAAGCCTGCTTCTTTCGCCGCCCGGGAAGGGGAGGAGGGATCGCCTCCTTCCCTCCCCGGGCGGCGAAGCCTCCCTCTTTCCAACCCTGGCCGCGCCTCCCACGCTGCGTGGGAGGCGGGGCCAGGGCGAATAGCATGGGAGGCGGGGCCAACCCTGGCCCCGCCTTCCACCCAGCGTGCCCTGGCCCCGCCTCCCACGCAGCGCGGGAGGCGGGGCCAGGGCACGCTGGTTGGGAGGCGGGGCCAGGGCGCAGGAGGCGGGGCCGGCGGGGGGCGCTTTTCAGCGCCCCCGCTTAATATTTAAATTTATCTCCGACCGGCCCTGGTTCCAGGATTTCTTATCTAATCATCTGCATTGAGAAACCATTTATTTCAATACCGGTTTGCAGCTGTATTAAATTGCCAGTGTAGATGGGGCCAAAGTCACAGAGATCCTACTTCATGCTTGTGTACAATCATGTACTTACAATCATAGTTTAGTTGCAGCATTCTTGAAAATTAATGTTGTGGAACTGACTGCATATCTTCCAACATGCCTTCCTATTATTCATTTGGGTGATTGAGTGAGTGCAGTGGATGTTTCCACAATCCCTGTGAATCAAATAATAGACTGAAGGCATTGATAAACATGCCAGGGATATTTTGCCTGTACATAACTAGAGAGTGTCCAGTCTCAGAGCATAATGGCCAAAAGAGAACCAATATGGCATAGCAGTAAAAATTGTGGAGTGGAACATGGAAGATTTAGGGCAGGCCTGCACAACCTGTGCCCCTCCAAGTGTTTAGGCCTCCAGCTCTCAGAAGCCCTAGCTAGCTGTTTCAATACTTAGGAATTCTGAGAGCTGAACCCCAAAACATCTGCAGGGTCGCAGGTTGTGCAGGCCTGATTTAGGGTCTATATAAATGTAGCAAGGTTACTTTAAGACAACATGTCCTATCATGCAGGGTAGTTGTGAAGGTACAGTGGGGATGGGGGATTCCTGGAGCTCCCTGGAAGAAAGTTTGGATTTGAATATAATCAGCAAATAATAACATAAATTAAGCAATTATTATTCTATCAAAATATCTTGTGCTGAGCCAAGCCTGCTCACGTGACCCTGTTTCGGAAAAGGCCTGTCTGATCTCTGATAATCAATAGTCGTTTAAACAAAAGAGGGAACCTCTGATACCACAGGTTTATTGATATTCTTTGTCTAATGCAAATATATTTTGTATCGGCGCACACCTTGAAATCCTCATTGCTAATGAGTATGTGTTAGAAAAATATAATGAGATAATGGTCAAAAATAGTATATTTTCTGGAAAATGTGAATTGAAAAGATATGTTCATAACAAATGAGCAGATGATTATTCACTGAGAGATTTTCAGATACATCTTCAGATGAATGTGTGTGTGTGTGTGGAGTTTATATTCCTATATGCATACTGCTCTTCTTCTGACATCCTTATATTCAACTAATAGTACACCTACACTATAAATACAATTATAAGTGTGTACGACTCTCTGTATGCATGGGTCCCAAATTATGCAAATAGAAGTCCACTTTGTGAGTACAGCTCTTGCAGGGTTCAAACTTGCATGTAGAAAACTCTATATGTGTGTACAGTAGGTCACATAAAAGTTCAGTGATGGAGGGGGAAATCAGGGTGCTATCCAGAACTAAACTTGTTCTTTCTGTTTGATCAATTGAATATCTGAGTAGGGTTAATGTAACTTACCATACCATTTGCTGAGACAGTCATCTATATAGTTTCTCTTATTTATTTATTTATTTATTTATTTATTTATTTATTTATTTATTTATTGTTTACCATATTTATATCTCGTGAAGTGACAAGAAGATTTTTACTATAGACAATATGGTTCCATTGCTAAAATGGAAACCAGTAGAAGGTGAGTCTTTGAAAACTTTTTAAAGTAAAGACATGCAATACATTGCTGCAGGAAAGAAATCATTCTCCATTTATGTGAAGGATATTTTGAACCTTGACTAGGTTATTAAGGAACTGATGGTTAGATGATGCTAGGCATTTCAAAAACAGCCGAGATTCCAAAGAAGGGAAGGCAACAATGATCATCCTGTTTCTTCAATAATTCGAGGTTGCAAGGATAATCTGTTTCTTGTTGGTTATTTCTTGTACAACAAGCTTAGACATCTGAACCCCAGATTCAAATAACATAACCAACTTTTTGATAGTTTCTAATCATTTGGTAAAAGTCAATAAGTATCAGGCAACACAACAATATGGTCAAGTAATCCATTTGCCACCTCATTCATGCAAAAACCTTCTCACACAACATCTGTACACACTTGAGTGGAAAAAATAGAAATGTTCGCTTTTATTGTGTGAATGAAGGTAAGTATCCAGTTCCAAATGTTGTACTCCCCAATAGATTCAATGTTACAGTTTGTATGTTCATCCGGGTGCAGCATTATCCATGGATAACTAGGTGACATCAGCTGATTCATTCAGACTATCTTGCCCAAAGAAAGTGCACTTAAAATGTAGTTACGCACATGAAGTGCATCTCTCTTTGTGAGGCTATTTCAAAGGACAATTTTCAAACATCATCCGGTTCTAAATGTGGATGCCAACTTGTTGGTAAAGGTTGGATTGTGGATGGGTAAACTATGGGCTTTTTCCTAGAGACTTTTTTTGGGGGTGTGATTCCAGTGTCCCTTTTGACCCTGGGCTCCTGCACCTTCAATTTTAGGAGGGCATTAAATTGCCCCCAAATTAGTTCAGACTTTCTTTAGAATTCTTTGTGAGGGGAACAAATATAGTAAATACCATTAACTTCTCCCCTCAAGATCTTCCAAAAACAAAAACATCAGGTGAAAACAGAAGCCTGAGTTCATTCCTGGTCTTGTTCCTGGCCACTCAACAGATCATTTTCAGGGTGTGTGGCCAGCTGGATGTGTACATGTATGTGCATAGCCAAAACCAATATCCCTGCTCCCCTCACTTGCACACCCTCAACCCTGGTGGTCTTCACATATTATGCTAATTTAATACCTACTTCATAGAGTGCCAACCTGTTTCAAGACTCAGATAAATTGCTGATGTTAATCTTTAAAGCCATAAATGGCTTAGGACCAAGTTATAGGAAGAGCCAACACCATTCCTAAAAGACCAGCCAGCTTTCAGGATTAGCTTCTGATCATCTCACTTTTTGACTCTATGGTCCAAAAATGATATTTATAAATACCAGGCCATGATATTTTTTGTGGCAAGCATGCTGGGGGATCTAAATACTTCAGTGCAATTCTATGGTCAGCTGACCATTGAGTCGTGATGGAGGGCCAAGACATTCCTAGAGAATTGCTCTTTCAGATAAGAGTGGTGTTCTTTCATGGGGTCCAGCATTCCTAACCACCGTGAACATGGAGGGGTGGCTGTAATTGAAAAGTCCATAGCATGCTGAAGTTAAAACGTACTTACACTATAAAAAGTAGTTAAAACATAAACAATTCAAACTACAAAAACAACAAATACATGTTCAGTATATTACACAAGGTCTGTTTTCCTTTTGGGGGAAAAGATCAATTTCCAAAGGCTAGTCAAGTATAAATGTCTTTACCTGCCTTCAGAAAGTAGGAAGAGTAATCCTGTGAGACTTTCTTGAAGTTTTATCACATTTCACCCTGCTCCAATATGTGTTAAGGATTAAAGTTACAATCTGGCAACACTAGTTTCATGCTGTGACCTCTTCTTTTTAGTATGTGTTTTAGAAGGAATCAGATGCAGCATATAAAGCAATAAAAGCCAGGAGAGAAAATGTGTTCTGTACCCAGAGCCAGTTGCTTGTAGTAATTGAATGTTATTACAGAAACAAGGAAATAAAGAGATTATTTTTTTGAAAATGTATATTTATATATCTGAAACAACTGCTAAACAACTATGTCTCTGAGCCTTGGATCTGCTACCATACTTCTAAAAGCTGTGCTCTGAATCGCTTATCTTTATGCTGAATCGCTAAATTCCTGGCTCTAAAATAAATGGGATGTGTATAGGCCTCATATTTAATATGGCTGGCAAGGGAAGTAACGTTTCACACTGGCATTTTGGTATCATTGGCACACCTCCTCGATTATTGACACCGACGTTCTCCTAACTGCTCGGAGAGCCATAGCCGGCATCTTTTGTATTTGTCACTGTCACTTCACAAGTGTTCGGCATTGTTCAGGAAATTGTATGTGTAAAGCAAAAACTGCCTGCGACCAACTTCAACAAGGGAGCAGGGATGTGAGGGTGCTTGAAACTGAAACAGAGGTTTTATGTGTCCTATTATGTGCCCCAGCAAGAGTCATAAATAATTGTGACAAGTTTTTTTCTCCCTCATTGTTACATGTGAAAGTCCTTGACTGTGCCTCCTGTCTCAACTCCCCTTCCTCTCTCTCCCATGCACTGGAGCTGCCAAGATGCATGATGATAGATGGCACTATGCAGCAAATGACAGCCGGATAGATTTTTTAGTTTGTGCTTTAGAGGGAATCAGATATGCTGTATAAAGCAATAAAAAAGCACACTCACAAGGTGGGTTAAAAATAGCTAGCACAGCACTAGCCTACTTTGTTGTTTATCAAAAGTCAAATCTTTACATGCAAAGTCCTAGTGGCAGTGGTGATCTTCCCTGCTCCTTTCCGATGCTAAGTGAAGAGTGACACTACTGATGGAGACGGAGGAAGAACACAATTAGGCAAATATTTCTTTAGCTAAGAAACCAGTGTGAAGAAAATAAAGTATCCAACGGCAATCCATCTCACAGAAAAAATGGTCAATGGGTCAAACTAGGTAATATTATCTATAGCCTCTTCTTTTTAGTTCTAGGACCCCTACGGACATGGAAAATCACAAATATCTTAACCCCACTCTCAAAGGAAAACTATGCTACAGACTTCCCACCAATAGCCCTAGCTGTTACTCTCTTTCCCACATTCCCATCCATCTTCTCACCTCTCCTTCTGCTATCAGGTTTTAAACCCCTTATTGATTAGAAAAAGGTTTAAAATTTGGCAGCAGAAGAAGAGAGGGGAAGATGTGGATCATTGGGAAAGGGGGTTAAAACCTGTCAACAGGAGGGTAAGAAGGCTGTGGGTCATGTAGGAAAAGGTTTAAAATCTGGCAGCAGGAGGAGAAATATGTTGTGGCAAGAATGCGGTATCTGTGGAGGCCCTGCTCTCGATCCCACCTCCCTCAGACTGTGGAACTCCCTCCCCAGTGACATCAGATCTGTGTCATCCCTCATGGTCTTTAGGAAGAAACTAAAAACCTGGTTGTGGGAACAAGCCTTTACTCAACAGCAATACGTAAAAGAGAAATCTACAAACATGTGGACTGCATTTACTTTAAAGATTTAATTAGCCCATCTCTGTTTGTTATTGAGGTCAAAGTGGAGACTGTTCATTTTATTATGTATTATTGTTACTTTGCCTTTCTCGCAAGAGCAGACCCAGGGTGGACTACCACAAGATTAAAACAAGAGGTAGCTAAAAACTTGATCATACAAAAGGTTATTTTAAAAAATAAACAAACAATTACATTAACTGTCATGTATAATAAGGAGCCCGGGTGGCGAAGTGCGTTAAAGCACTGAGCTGGAGACTGAAAGGTCCCAGGTTCAAACCCTGGGAGCGGCGTGAGCGGCCGCTGTTAGCTCCAGCTCCTGCCAACCTAGCAGTTCGAAAACATGCAAATGTGAGTAGATCAATAGGTACCACTCCAGCGGGAAGGTAACGGTGCTCCATGCAGTCATGCCGGCCACATGACCTTGGAGGTGTCTACGGACAACACCGGCTCTTCGGCTTAGAAATAGAGAAGAGCACCAACCCCCAGAGTCAGACATGACTGGACTTAACGTCAAGGGAAACCTTTACCTTTTATCATGTATAATTCTCATAGTTTAAAATAGTAAAATCCCCTGGGGTGAGAAATGTATATTGTTCTCCACAGTGATCTTTGTTTAGATTGGCCTCTTCCCATTTCCACAAGTTGTAATATCTATAGTTAAGCATACCTGGCAACCACAAATTCATTCCCAGTTTATCTCTCCCTTCCCTTCTTATATTGTTTTAGAAATGTACTCCTAGGGAGGCTTTGGGGTTTACTGAATAGCTTACCCATACAATATGTCTCCCTATCCAAAGGATTAAAACATCTGTTTCTTGCTACCCAATCCTGCCAAAAATGGTAACATTCCATGTGTGTTTTTGAACACTTTGAGACATGTCATCCTCTGCATGTTTTCACAGATGATAAGAAGGCTATGGCTACTCGTTATAATGATTCTCAGGGTTTGGGATCTTGACTCTAGTGTTAGAGGCAATATGCCCTTTAATATCAACTGCTATGGAACATAAGCAAGTGTATTGTAGTCACATCTTGCTCACAGGCTTCCCATTGATGTATCTGGTTAGCTGGACTACTTTATCCTCCAGTTTGGCTCTGAAGGACTCTTCTAATGAGTTGGGTTAATGCTTCTCACGAATTGGGTTCTTATGAATTGGATTGATGATCTTTGGCCATGAAGTCTCAAACCAGGGAAAAAGAAGACTGTTGGCGACAAAATCTCTCTTTTGCCCCCTGACTCCTCTGGTTGTGGTAGGAGAAGCAGATAGTCTATCACAGTAGCCTCAGGCAGTTAAGGGAGTAAACCGGGTTTACCTTGAGACTTATTATTTCTCCTTCTATCATTGAAATAGTACATTGAGATAAGTGCAGAGAGATGTGCTAATGCTGCAGCATTGAGTTTTGGAGGAATTATGTGTTGTGGGAAGAGAAGCACAGCAGTCCCATGGAGGTTTTGTGTAAGCATATAGACAGAAAAAGTGAAGATCAAATACAGCTGTAACAGAAACAAAAAGACACTGCACAGATGGTTGGTTACTAGTGTATTGCTAGAAATTTTTCTTTATCAAGGGACGTCATTATGCTCATTAAGAAAGACGGCATGAAAAAAGCTTCCATGCAGCTGCAGCTCACTCAGGCAGGCAGAACAGCCATCAAACCAACAAGATTTTAGCATTCTCCTGATCCACCTGCCTCTAACTTTGTTCTCTGTTAATGATGTAATTGCAAGTGCTACAGATCCTGAAACAGGCCACACTATATTTTTACATTTTAGGAAAGTCATCTCACCAATCTAAGTGGGGGGGAAGGGGCATATGCTTCTGTATAGTAACATCTGCATGTGTGAACCCTCCACTAAAAACAGACCCAGAGACAATTTCCATTAGCATGAAAAGGAAAAAAAAGTTGCTACATTTATATATAATGGACTTCCAAAAATTCTTCTCATTTTTCTGTTGACACTGAATTATTATATGCACTCAGATTTATTGATTCATTACATACCTGTTTTTAACATCCAGTGGTCATTTGATTTTAATATGCCCATCTCACCGCTCCCACTCCCTCCCTCTCCCTCTCTCTCTCTCCCTCTCTCTCTCTCATATCATGTTCTTTTGGAGGCAGTGGAAATGTCTTTTTATAAGTTTTCTGTGCAAAAGACATTTACAAGTGATTTGCTAATGAATGGCTAAACTCTGACTAAAATCCAAAATGACTAAAGTGAGACTATTGTACTTTGTACACAGCATGATATGGCATTACTCATTGGAAAAGACAATAATTCTAGGGAAAGTTGAAGGCAGGAGCAAAAAAGAAAGAAAGACTTCATTCGAAATTACTTTAAAAAAGAAGAAATGTTCCTGAGTCTGCAAGATCTTTTTTTTTTTTTGGTATACATTTTATTGTGACAACCCATGACTTCCAATACCACACAGTATGGAACTAGTATGGAACTAGTATCTAAGAAAAATCTATCCTTATAATTACACTAATAAATTCTCCATGTGGCGATTTCAAAATCTATTTTTGTCTTCTTTTTTAAATACTCAAAGGCATTTCTCCATTCCTAACAAACTCTTCATTGTTTCCTCCCCATATGCAGTTGGAGATCTTGGCCATTTGAATATACTCAACTAATTTTCTTCTCCAATCCTTAATGAGTACTTCTTTTTTCCCCTTCCAAGATTTTGCAATTGTAATTTTCACTCTCACAAAACTATATTGTCAAATTTTTACATCTTCTTTACTCTTTCTCCTATGAAACAAACCTAGTAACTAGTTCCATTAGAGAAAATATGAATAAAATGATCTATAGAAGTTATATAACTCCTGAATTAATGGCCAGAATGGATAAAACCCAACGGGGGAATGTTGGAGATGCAAAATGCAGAAAGGCACATTCTTCCATGCTTGGTGGACCTGTAGGATATTAAAAATATTTTGGAAAAAGTTGACTAAAGAAACTAATAATGTCTAAAAAGGTAAAGAAAAATGCAGAAATGTGCCTACTGAATCTATAAGATCTAAGGAGGGCTATGAATAATAGGATCTCTTGGAGGTTTCTCATTCATTGGGTTGCCATATGTTAAAGCCAGTTTGGCAGCACATAAATAGGGGACACAATAAATCAATTTCTAGTATCATTTCAAGAATGAGTTTGTTGGGAACAAGGCAAGATGGGAATGCTGTATATTGCCTACTCTGGATGAGTGATACATTCTCTAAAGAAATCACTGGAGGAAATATTACCTTATCTGACCAGAGCTTGAAAAAGTTCATTTTTAGACTGCAGTTCCCTGAATCTTTTGGCTGTTAAGCGACTCCAAGAAGCTGGAGTAATGGCTTCTTCTCTAAACTCTTATTCCTCCCACACAAGACTATCTAGGGGCTTTTCCACACAGCCATATAACCCAGAATATCAAGGCAGATAATCCACAATATCTGCTTTGAACTGGATTATCTGAGTCCTCACTGCCATACAATCCAGTCCAATGTGGATTTTTATGCAGCTGTATGGAAGGGGCCTAGGAAGCCTTCTAGGTTTATGTCCTGAAGAAGCAGTGCACAGCAAGGGATGAATATATTGTTGTGAACTAACAGTGATGGGGCAAAATGTGAGCCATTGATCACATGCAACCTCACAGTCATTTTTATATAGCCAAGGGTCCCCAGAACTCCCAGTTTTTAGTGAGAGATCATAATTGTTTTCCTGTTTTCATAAAAGGCACATGGAGGACAAAAATGAGTAAGTGGCAAAATGCCTAAAATGTATTGAAATGGTCATTGTATCCTCCAGAGACTTAGGGAGTGGTATTGGCCATTTTGAAGTAATTCCAGGGGTGGAGGCATAGCAGCAAGTGATGCTTAGAGGTTGTGGACTTTCAGGGTCCTGTCACAAGTTTTGGCCCTGAAATTTTAATTTTAAGAAAAAGGATAGGCAGGTTCTTCTGCAGACACAATATATTAAAAAAATCAGGCAGCAAGATCCTTTCCATTGGTTTATTTGAGGTTTTTTGTGTGTGTCAGGAGTGACTGCAAGTCGCTTCTGGTGTGAGAGAATTGGCTGTCTGCAAGAGCATTGTCCAGGGGACACCCAAATGTCTGATATTTTACCATTCTTGAGGGAGGCTTCTCTCATGTCCCCACATGGGGAGCTGGAGCTGACAGAGGGAGCTCATCCATGCTCTTCCAGGATTCAAACCAGCAATCTTCAGGTCAGCAATCCAACCTTCAAGTCAGCAGTCCTGCCGGCGCAAGGGTTTAACTCTTTGCCCCACCGGGGGCTCCTTGAAGTGTGCTGTGGTTTATCTTTGCTGCTCCCCAAGTCATTGCCATCAGTTGATAACTATTCCACCTGTCCATTATAATAATGATGCAAAATCATGTAAAGTTGGCATCTTTATTTGCTAACGTTTTCCCTTTTATCTTTTGTATTGAGTCTATGCAATAGCAAGCCATCCTTTTATATGGTAAGCCATGTTAACTGCATAGACTAGAAGGCACAAATGTAATAAATATAAAACAAGTGATCAAAAATAAATTTGATGTAATAGCCATGTAATTGCATTAGTACCTGACTGCATTGATAGATAATACATTGATAATTAGCATTTCACAGTTGACACTTTATCAGATTTCATATTTGAAGCCTCTTAACCAATCAAGACATTCCTAGTCTAAATAATTTAAAAGGGAGTTTAAAAGTTCACATTGGGAAACACACACACACTGGCAATTTTTCATTCAGTACGTGAATGATGGATTGGACAATTGCCTAAATCTCATTTCTTAAAACAAATATTTCATTTTTAATGACAAGAATGAATGGAGGTGCCTTATATTCAGCCAGGGCATTGTTACACTTAAGCCAACACGGCCAACACTGACTGGTAGCAATTTTCTGTGTCTGCAGGCATAAGCCTTATCTAGCCCTACCTGCACATCCCCAAATTCATTGTTCAATCTGCCATTTAAGTGCCAGTCAAAGTACCCAGTTTAACTTCCCAAACCAGACAAGATCAAGGTCCATTTCACACTGCACACGGTAATATGCCTAATTAGGTACCCCATAACATGTTTTTTTTAAAGACACAAATGTGTAACTTTGGCCATCAAATTGGAAGTCATAAGAAAAGAAAGCTGTGTCTACATTGTAGGACTAATACAGTTTGACACTGCTTTAACAAATACAGGTCAATGCTACGGCAACCTGTAATATGTAGTTTGATGAAGCACTAGCTTTCTTTGGCAAAGAAGGCTAAAGACCTTGTAAAACTATAACACTCAGGATTCCATAGCATTGATCTGTGATAATTAAATTGCTGTCAAATTTCATTAATTCTACAATGTAACTGTAGATGCACCTGAAGATCAGGTGAAAGAAAATATCTTCCCTGGATGCATTTAGGAAGAAGTCTTCAGGTGGTCTCTAGCAGTTTTTATATACTTATTCAAGAGTTATTTGACTTGGTTCTTTTATTTCATATGCACATATTGCTGGTTTGAATAAAAGGTTTGCTAAAATATTTTTAATTCTTTTGTTCTTTTTTGTGGTGGAGGAACCTATTGTTGCTCTTTCCATGTTACCACATTTTCTGTTAAAGAGGTAATGCCCAGAAGCAAATCTACTCAGTTAACTGTATCTGGACTTCATTTTCCTCCACTGTGCCTTGTCCACTGAAAAGAGCAATAGTGTAGGAGGGGGAACCACCATATTTGAAGGTGGAGGTCATTTTCAAAGATGCCCAGCAGAGGGAGTTCAATCGACACATTAATTCACAAAGAAGCATTCTTACTGTAGGCTTGTATAGTAACCCCAGTGTATGATCCACATCCTAACTACTATACCTACCAGTTAATATAACTGATAATTTACATAATAGTTAACTCAGTATAATAGATAGCCAGCTACTATTAAAGTTAGGATTTCTGTTTCCCTGCAATCAAACTTTGCAACAGAATTTTTCCTTAGATCAAAAGTTGTATTTCAGCATCCCTAGATGAATCAAAGACCTGTACAACTTATGATTTGCATTATCCTAGAAGATTTAAGAAGGAGGAATTTACATGTTGTCTCTCTTATTTGCAGGAATAGAATTTGAACACTAATTCGTACTGAACCTTTTCGTCATCCTGATGATGATGATTATTTGCAGTTTGCTGAGTGATAGGAAAACAACAGGAAATTATTGGATGGACATGTGTTAGGGAAAAGATATGTCCACAATATTTACTGAGCTAGGACATTATGACTTATAAGCAACTAATTGCTTTTTGGGGTCCTGAGTACATAATGGAGGTAGCTTTTGAAAATGTAATATTGGAGGCAAAGTCATTTCACAGGTGTAACAAGTATTGTTTCCTAGTTACACTTATCAGAGGAATTTTAAGAAAGTTTTATGCAGTTCTTATTCATTTTTTCTTTAAGAAAAAAGAAAAAAGAAAATAATGGCAAGGTAACCGGTGCTTTTATTTTTAAAGTTACTGAATTTTAGAGAGGCCACAAGGGCTATGCAGGAATATTAAATCATTCCTAAAAGATGACCATCTACCTATGTTTAAAGGCCTTCAAAGAAAAAAAGCCTTCAAGTGCTGCGTGCTTCCAAGTCACTTTCACATTAGAGCACCCCTAAGGCAACCTTATCACAGAGTTTTCTGAGCAAGATGGAGTCAGAGGACACTAGCTGTTGCTTTCCTCTGAAGCTGAGCAGCTGACGTCCTGTTAGGGACATACATAGGCATGGGAGTAAGCTTTTTTTGTGGCTGGGGTACTATGGGGATTTATATCATCTTCCTTGGACAGGATCACATTGACTCAGTTTTGCATACACCTACAAATGGACCAGTTATGCTACATTAAGCCAAATAGGATTGCAGACATTGACTTATCAAAGTTGACCTAAGATGTACCTACACTATAGATTTAATACAATTTGACATAACTTTAATGGCTATGACTCAATACTGTGGAATAATTGGAGCCTTTAGACTTCTCTGCCAAAGAATGCTAGTGCATCATCAAACTACAAATCCCAGGATTCCATAAAATTGGGCCATGGCAGTTGAAATGTATTACATCGTATTAATTCTGCAATGTAGATGCACCCCCAGGTGGGTTTCCATAGCCAAGTATGGATTTGATTTCTGTGATCTCATCAGATGGGCCTTGTTTCAGAAGCATATGACAGTTCAATGATAGTCTAGCAATGGAGCCCACCAGCTCCCATCCCACAATATAATACTATTTCTGGCAGGGCTAAACTATTGTGGAACTGGCATATGTCACGATAGCAGGAACATGAGAGGCTTCCCGTGTTGCACCAGCAACAATGGGGGGAAGCTGGGTGGCCGACACTTCCCCCCATCAGATGGGGCAACTGGTGAGACGGGCGATGTGGGGAATTGGATGATGATGATGGTAGTGCCCATCGGGGCACTACCATGATGATGATGATGATGGTGATGATGATGAACTGTATTTATTAGAGATGTGTTTGTCTCATTTGTTTCATTCGCATTTCTGTTTCATATTGTCCATTCGGATGGCACAAAACAGAAAGACCCCCAATGAAACAAAAACTGACTCAAAACAAAAGACAGGCAAGAGCTGATATTGGCTGCAAGCCTCCCCTTTGGATCGATCAGCTGTAGGCCCTGCGAAGCCCAGGTGCCTCGGCCCAAAGCCTGCACCCATAGGCTTGGGAGCTTTGGGCCTACAGGAGCAGGCTTTGGGCCTATGCTCCCAGGCCCCACAGGGAAGGAGGTTGGGGGTGGCTGGGTCATTCTGTGCCTTCTCCTCTCTCCCTTTGCCCGGCTCCTTACCAGGCATTTGAGCAGCACTGGCTGGTGCTGTGGCTTTGGCCAGTGCCTTCCCTCCCTCTGAAAAACAACAAAAAATATGAAACAAAACAAAAACAAAACGAATGTCAGACCTCCCAATTTTGGGATGTCAGACAAAAGGGATCAGGGCCTCGACGAAAGCTGGGACATGAAACAGAACAAGGTAAGTTCCAAAAACCCATCTCTAGTATTTATACCCTGCCTTTCTCCCAGTGGGGACTCAAAGCAGCTAACAATACCATAATTAGTCAAGTTTAAGAAGTGCAATACAAAAGTTAAAAAACAAGTAAGTGGTAGCAGTGTGGTTAAAAACAGATTACATTACAATAAATATACAATAAATGGCCTTTAAAACTCACTCCCTAATCCCAACAACACCTCCCCAAAGCTTCCCCCTTGTTCTTCCCCAAATGTCTGCTGCAAAAGAAGGTTTTGATCTGCCTGTGGAAGGCCAGCAGGAATGGGGCCATCCTTGTCTCCCTTGGGAAGGAGTTTCACAGTCTGGGAGCAGCTATCAAAAAGACTCTCTTCCGTGTTCCCCCCAAGCACACTTGAAAGGGTGGTGGGACTGAGAGAAGGCCCTCCACAGTAGATTGTAGATGTCTCCCAGGTTCATAGAAAGAGATACAGTCCTTCAGATAACCTGGATCAGAGCCATAAAGGGCTTTGTAGGTTAAAACCAGCACTTTGAATTGTGCTTGGAAATGTGTTGGCAGCCAGTGTAGTGGTCTCAAAAGAGGAATTGTACATTTCCTGTAGCCAGCCCCAGTTAGCAGTCCGTCTGATGCTCTTTGGAGCGGGATGTAACCAAGACATGTACCACCATGGCCAGATCTGACTTCTCCAGGAATGGGCACAGTTGGTACACTAGCTTTAACTTTGTAAAAGCACTCCTGGTCATTGCTGTTACCTGGGTCTCCAGGTTCAGAGCTGAATCCAGGAGTACTCCCAAACTGTGAACCTGCATTTTCAGGGGGAGTGTGATCCCATCTAACACAGGTTGAATCCCTGTTCCCAGATCTGTCTTACGACTGAACAGGAGCACCTTGTCTGAATTAAGCTTCAAATTGTTTGCTCTCATCCAGTCCATCACAGCTGACAGGCATTGGTTAAGCACAGGAACTACTTCTTTGGAATTAGGTGGAAAGGGGTGATAGAGTTGGATGTCATCTGCATATGCTTGGCAATTCTGGTGGCCTGTATGATAAGGTCACTAGTCTCCCAGAGTCTTAGTCCAGCATCCAACTCATCACACCACACTGGCTCTCACAATACTGCAAGTTACTTTTAAAAAACTTTGTAATGAGAACCACAGACGAATTAATTTTCAAGCACTATAATCAATAACGGGAATAGCTTATTCAGAAAAAGCAGTTTCCAAAGTTTTGAATACTGGTCCGGCATTAAGCAAGGCAAGGCCCTAGATCTCCATTGAGCAATCTAGTAAAGAAAACTAGATCTATTCTGTATTCACACTCTCCACTAAACTATCTTCAAGCTTAAACGGTGTAAATCTGATCTTCTAAGAAACAGGCGCATCCTTGAACTTTTTTAAAAGTTAGAAATATGTTTATCCAAACACACACACGATGGTTCTCTCTGTAATTCTACTGGAATATAATAACTTCACCCTGTGTTTATTCCCTCTCCCCTCCCTCTCTTTTCATTATTGATCCAGATCTCATGTAATAAATGACCTGGTTTCCCAGCCACCTTGAAAATGTCATGCTGGAGTCAACAAAAATACTTAGTGTATGTTTTATAAAGAATTACAGCCAGCTCAGTATTACTCCTGCTTTCATCTCTGAATATCCTCGTCGGGGTGCCTACCATAGAATCGATGGATGAGCCAGAGCATTCGAAAATGATTCAATGAGCCGGCGAGCTTTCCTAGTTCATGGACATGACAGCCTGAAATGTACTTATTCACCCTGCTTCTGTCTTTCTGTGCACTGTACTTGAAGCTGCTGTGTAATTTAAGAGTGCTCGGTATATCAGGTCTCAACTATTGTTTCCCGTTGATTTCTGGTGAAATCATCTCAGGAAAGCCCCCAAGCTTTAAGATGTGATGCAGTACAATGCTGCCAAACATCTGGATTGAATGTTGCATGCATTTGCGTCTCTGCATCTCATTTGCATTTGAATCTCTGGTCATGTTTGAAATCTCACTCACTTTCTCCTTGCCCCCAGCCTATAAAGAATTCCCCTGTACAAGGCAAACCAACATGGTTATCCTCTGAGATATGTGGCAAAACGAGCGTTTCTCAAAATGTCTGGTTGTCATTGTGCTGTGAGAAGGGAACAACGTATGCCTATAATCAGAGACAGAATTTAACACTGCAAACGTTTCTAGTCAAACAACATGGTGTCAGATGTTAGTTATTATTTAGACTGGGGAGATTGTTTTGAAAAGCCCTGACTTTATCCTATAAGTGTTGTGATTTCATGGCAGTAAGAGGGGATGTGTTTTTTTCTGACCTTTTCATTGTCATAGCACTCAATAGGAAATAAATAAATTCTCCCACTTTTAGGACTGGCAGGGATATCCCTATGTTTTAGGAACATAGTAGGAAACCTGCAACGCTAAAAAATCCCTTGATCAATTTGCAGAATGCTGTCTCTTCCTCCTTACCTCTTTCTGTCTCCTTTCAGCTCACAGTATTTGTTGCCTTGTCATTTCTTTGGTCCTCATCACAAAAGGCAGATTTCAGTGGCATATGACAGCTTCACTTTACTTCACCCATGGAACCCGCCAGCTCCCATCAATGATGCCGGCAGGGCTTCATGGGTGATGTAGGGTGGAACCACCATATGCCGCTGCCGTGCTCCCATGTTGCCATTAGAGGCAACCTGTAGCAAATCCCCCATGGGATTGCCAAAAACTGGAGCCAGGCAATGCAGGGCATGGGGCACCAGATTCCCTACACCACCAACGATGTGGGAGAATTCTGGCGGCCATGTGACAAGGTAGTTTATCTATACAAAGTCCCAGAATACTTGTAAAGTATCTATACACACAAACGATTGTCTATGTACAAAGAAAATGTGTCCAAATGACATATATTGTTACAGTTCCCCGTACAAAGCTCAATTTGGCCGTACCCGACAAAATGAAAAGGAGCAACAGCTCTAACACAAAAGTTGTTCAAGTCTGGTATTGGTTCCAATACATATAGGCTTCAGGGATACAGTCAAAGAAAATATCTTCCAAACAGATGGTTGGTCGTGTTGCTGTATATTGGATTGAAGAAAATAATGATGGAGCACCGCTCTCAAAAAAGTCTTCAAAAGTAAAGTCCAAATAAAGTCCCAAGTCTACAGGGGTCCCGGGTATTTTTGACCCTGTTTCAGGGAAAAACCCCTTCTTCAGGAGTTGTTAAACTCAGCAACAATGAATTTCTATCTAAAACAAAACATAGAGTAACAAGTATTTTACCAGCAGTATTAACAGAAGTAAAAGTAACCCATATAACAGTATATACTTACATAGTGCTAAATGCTTTCACTGAGTGACTCTGCTTGTGGTGATTTCAACTGCGAGTAATTCTGGAGGTTCACTCAAAGGTTTTTAAAGAGTACTTGAAGGTTTAAAGGAAACAGCTAAAATTAAGTGATTCATTAAGTCCCTGAGGGGAAAAGGTTTTAAACTTAAAGATCCAGTACATTTCCCTTTGGGATAATAGTTTTTCCAAGTCCATGAAAGGTTTTTGAGAGATGCATTCCAGAGCACAAAATTTAAATGAGGTAGATGAATGTTTGTATTGGGTGAAGTGTGAATATAAAAGAGATTCTGTAGACAAATTTTTGATTCTGGATTTACGTTCAGAGATTCTGATTCTCAAAGATCTGGTTGTTTTTCCAATATACCAGAGATCACAGTCACATGTCAAGAGGTAGATTACATTGTTGCTATTACAAGTAGAAAAATGTTTTAGTGTGGTGCCCACTTTGTTCCTATGATTATATATCTCCTTAGTCTTCCAAGATTGAGGACAACACTTACAGTGACCACAAGGATAATGGCCTCTCAGGGTGCTCTTCGGTGTACTAATGGGAGTGATTAAATCTGTATGGATTAAATATTCTCTAATATTTTTAGTACGCCTGTTTCCAAAAATAGGTAATTTATCACAACCTGAAATATCTTGAAGAAGATGCCAGTGCTTTTTTATAATTTGGATTATGTGTTTGGAGTAATGCGATAATTCTTGTGTCCAGATAATTTGATTTTTAGTTGGTTTAGCAGATTCTTTCAGTAGGGTGGTTCTATCAGTTTTTTCAGCTTTAATTAATGCCTTTTTGATGACATGTTTAGGATAGCCTCTACTTCTAAACTCCTGGCTTAAGGTCAGGCTTTCATGAATGAAGTGTTCTTTAGAGCTTGAGTTACGCTTTAGTCTAAGTAGTTGTGAAAATGGAAGATTGGTCTTTAAACCAAAGTGGTGGAAGCTGTTATAATGAAGAAAAGAATTCTTATCTGATGGTTTTCTGAAGTTCTTGACCAACAGTTTGTTATGATGTTTATACACAGTAACATCTAAAAAATTGATATGTGACAGGTTGAGATGACTGGTAAACTTAATAGACGTATGTATAGTGTTAATCCAATTAGAGAATCCTACTGCGGCTTCAGTTGTTTTAAATACTATGAATATATCATCAATAAATCGGCCATAGTATATTATATTAGCATAGTACATATTTAAAGATGGATTAAGCAATATAGTGTTTTCTAAATGTGCCATGAATAGATTGGCAATCGATGGGGCTAACGGACTTCCCATAGCGACACCGAAGGTCTGAAAGTAAAATTGGTTTTGAAAACGGAAGGACAGCATTTTAGTTACGATTGATGTCACCTCACTCTATACTAACATTCCACTAGATGAGGCTCGTACCATCATAGAAAATATCCTTCGTAGGAGAACAAAATTGCAACCACCTACACATTTCTTGATGGACCTGTTAGATATAGTACTAGAGAAAAATTATTTCCGTTTTCAAAACCAATTTTACTTTCAGACCTTCGGTGTCGCTATGGGAAGTCCGTTAGCCCCATCGATTGCCAATCTATTCATGGCACATTTAGAAAACACTATATTGCTTAATCCATCTTTAAATATGTACTATGCTAATATAATATACTATGGCCGATTTATTGATGATATATTCATAGTATTTAAAACAACTGAAGCCGCAGTAGGATTCTCTAATTGGATTAACACTATACATACGTCTATTAAGTTTACCAGTCATCTCAACCTGTCACATATCAATTTTTTAGATGTTACTGTGTATAAACATCATAACAAACTGTTGGTCAAGAACTTCAGAAAACCATCAGATAAGAATTCTTTTCTTCATTATAACAGCTTCCACCACTTTGGTTTAAAGACCAATCTTCCATTTTCACAACTACTTAGACTAAAGCGTAACTCAAGCTCTAAAGAACACTTCATTCATGAAAGCCTGACCTTAAGCCAGGAGTTTAGAAGTAGAGGCTATCCTAAACATGTCATCAAAAAGGCATTAATTAAAGCTGAAAAAACTGATAGAACCACCCTACTGAAAGAATCTGCTAAACCAACTAAAAATCAAATTATCTGGACACAAGAATTATCGCATTACTCCAAACACATAATCCAAATTATAAAAAAGCACTGGCATCTTCTTCAAGATATTTCAGGTTGTGATAAATTACCTATTTTTGGAAACAGGCGTACTAAAAATATTAGAGAATATTTAATCCATACAGATTTAATCACTCCCATTAGTACACCGAAGAGCACCCTGAGAGGCCATTATCCTTGTGGTCACTGTAAGTGTTGTCCTCAATCTTGGAAGACTAAGGAGATATATAATCATAGGAACAAAGTGGGCACCACACTAAAACATTTTTCTACTTGTAATAGCAACAATGTAATCTACCTCTTGACATGTGACTGTGATCTCTGGTATATTGGAAAAACAACCAGATCTTTGAGAATCAGAATCTCTGAACATAAATCCAGAATCAAAAATTTGTCTACAGAATCTCTTTTATATTCACACTTCACCCAATACAAACATTCATCTACCTCATTTAAATTTTGTGCTCTGGAATGCATCTCTCAAAAACCTTTCATGGACTTGGAAAAACTATTATCCCAAAGGGAAATGTACTGGATCTTTAAGTTTAAAACCTTTTCCCCTCAGGGACTTAATGAATCACTTAATTTTAGCTGTTTCCTTTAAACCTTCAAGTACTCTTTAAAAACCTTTGAGTGAACCTCCAGAATTACTCGCAGTTGAAATCACCACAAGCAGAGTCACTCAGTGAAAGCATTTAGCACTATGTAAGTATATACTGTTATATGGGTTACTTTTACTTCTGTTAATACTGCTGGTAAAATACTTGTTACTCTATGTTTTGTTTTAGATAGAAATTCATTGTTGCTGAGTTTAACAACTCCTGAAGAAGGGGTTTTTCCCTGAAACAGGGTCAAAAATACCCGGGACCCCTGTAGACTTGGGACTTTATTTGGACTTTACTTTTGAAGACTTTTTTGAGAGCGGTGCTCCATCATTATTTTCTTCAATCCAATATACAGCAACACGACCAACCATCTGTTTGGAAGATATTTTCTTTGACTGTATCCCTGAAGCCTATATGTATTGGAACCAATACCAGACTTGAACAACTTTTGTGTTAGAGCTGTTGCTCCTTTTCATTTTGTCGGGTACGGCCAAATTGAGCTTTGTACGGGGAACTGTAACAATATATGTCATTTGGACACATTTTCTTTGTACATAGACAAAGGTAGTTTATCTACCATACGAGTTCCATCCACAGGGTAACAAAGAGCTTGGCAAATTTTAAAGTTACACCTCTCAAAAACATCAAGGTTGCTTTCTGGGAAGTCTCAGTCCCACCCACCCTCTCAAGTATTTCGAATTTGGGGTTTATTACCAGTAGATGTTCCCACCCTTATATGGGAGAAGCTTCCATGGGCAAATAGGTAGTTCTGCAAATTTCATAGTCCCTGCAACTGATATTACTAGGTCAATAGTAACCTCTCATTTCTTAAAATTTTAGTAATTACAACTAGAAAGTGAGTCATTTTGATGTCAGAGGTTTTGGTTATTATGATGCCAAAGAGGTGGGGCACATAAGGTTTGGGAACTGCTTTAGTGTCAGCTGACTGTGGAAATGGGCATGAGGGCAATAAATGCAATATTTGAAAAGAACACAATTAACCAGAAGATGTGGCAACCTGGACAGGGGAGCGGCCATAAGCCCAGCTGTGCCAATGCCATTTGAGTCTCCTGAGCCTCCCTGCCCTCTCCAAAGCTCTGCTGCATGATCATTGAGAGCAATCCAGCAAGCGGACAGCCACCTGCAATGGTAAGGAGTCTTTCTAGGCATTTTGAGGGTGAAACAAGGGGCAGGGAGGCCTGGGAGGCACTGCCATTCCACCTCCCTGGGATGCCTGAGCCCGAGGAATGTGGGATTACTCTAGGGAAGTGAATTCAGAGTTTGGATCCCACATGGAGATCTGAACTTGTAATCCCCATAACTGGAGGAAATGTCTATCTTCCTGGGACATTTTTTAAAAAAATCCAGGATCAAGATGGATTAAACATTAGCCTGAATGTGTCATTGGGATGCCCCAAGCTAATTTGAAGCGAATGCCACACTATATGACCTGGGATGGGTCTCTGGAGACATAATTTAGGATCTTGCATGGGGATCCGAACTGGAAGTCCCCCAAAAGAGAAAGGTGCAAATCTTCCTGGAAGATTCACATCTTTCTCAGTACTTAGGCATTGTTCCTTTCTTTGGAAACAGAACGGATGGGGAGAATAAAAAGAGAACAGATTTTCTGGAACCTAGACCAGGACAGAAAAACAATGGAAAAGAGAAGAAAGAGGAATAATGAAATGGAATAATGAAATGGAGTTGGGGTGGGTGATAACAGACCATTTTGTTTGCTTAGGATTAGATCAAGGCTCTCAAGGTGTTTGCAGCTTTTTGAAGAGGGGATGTTGCATTGCAGCTTACTTCAATAACTTTTCTATCGATTATAATCTTTTCTGGCTTCTATTGTGTATATATTTCACAATATGCAATCTTATATAATATTATTGGAGGGAAGTTCCAATGAATCCCTTTATAGTCTTGCTCATGCCATACTATCCACTTCGATAATTAAGCAAAAAGGTTTTCTCAATCCTTCCCCCATTTTGTTTTGTCTTTGCTTCTCCCCCTCTCTTCCTCCCCAGCCTTACCATTCTTCCACTCCAGCAGAGAAAAGCAAATATATTAGTTTTGTTTTTATCCTGTGCCTTCAAATAACGTCTTACTTATGACAAGCCTAAGGGTTCACAGGGTTTTCTTGGGCTGAGAGTTCACAGGGTTTTCTTGGGCTGAGAGTATGTGACTTAGCATTGGTCACCCAGTGGGTTTTCTGAGTGGGAATTCAAGCTTCTTAGCTGCCTGATTATTAAAACTGAAGATGCCACAGTTTCAGTTTGGGATCCCTGGTTCCTGCATGCAAATATGTGCTCTCCCACTGATGTGGTAAACTAAACACACTTTTTGATTGCAAGTGGGAAGCAAAAGATGTGTTGGTTCAGTTGTGCAGACAAATATTCTGTATATACTCAGAGAGAGACTCAGAAATTTCAGATTAAAGATTATCCACTCTTAATTCTCTGACTGACCTTTTGTAATTAATTATACACCTATTGCTTTACCTGGAGATCAGTGCCCTTTAACTGAAATAAATTTCACCTTCTTAACCTGTAGCAAATAAGGCATTTGAGAAGTGAGGGAAATGTGGGGGGGATGGAAAGAAAAGTGAGATACAGGTGTGTGAAAAACTAAACCAATGAAGATAACTTATTTTGGAAAACCTTTCCCATGATGGCATTTCCCAGACATGTTGGACTTCTAGTGACAAATTCCATGCCATTCTCTGTAAATTCATTATACAGTTTTCAGTGAGCCAGGTTTGCTTTAGTCTGCATTCAAGTTTCGTTCTTGGTTAAGCCTCCAAATCTTCCATTCCAGCATGCCTTCTGCCACTTATTATGATGCTTCCACTTAACCTTGGTGAACTGACAAAGGTGTTCCTTACTCCCAGTTAATGCCTTATGCACCTGTCCTTCTCTCTTTGCTAGTCAATTGCCTCTTGCCTCTTTGTTGTATCAGCTTTCATAACACCACTGGTATAGGTAATAACAGCAGACAGGGAAAGAGCCATGGTTGCAAAAGTGGGCTTTGTAGACACAGGCAGTTTGTGGGTCAGGAAAGACCCTGGAAAAGGTGCTGTAGTTCTGGCCTCTAAATCCAACACAAAGCAGATGTGAATGTTTGAAGAATTAGAAGAATACAACTTCGATTCCCCTTGCAAGCAAAATTAAGTTAGGAAAAGTACGTGAGAATTTAAGTCCCCCTGCTTCAGTCATGTCACTAGTTGAAATTGGCACCTGCCAGGTTTGTGACAGTAATATGCAAATTAAGTTAATTGCATGTATCTCAATGTGTAAAATTAGATGAAGTTTTCCATCTAGTGATACATCTCCAACGTGACTGCTAGTGCCGAAGTCATTATTCTTACAGCTGAAGTAGAACCAAGGCCAAATAAAAAGTACAGATTTCTCACCTTAGGCAGGGCAGACACCAAATTCTAGAATCATAATCAAGGTCATGAAATAATGATAAAAAGACAGATGTTCTTTTGATTCCTGCTTTTGGGTGTGATGAAGATGAACACTATCAATAATCTCAAATGTGAAAGAGCAGGCATTGGCAGACTTCAGGTGTTTTGGATTTAACTTTCAGAAATCCCAGTCAGCTTGCCGGCTGTTAGGAATTGTGGGAGTTGAAGTACAAACACTTGGAGTGAAGAGGTTTGTCCATGCCTGAACTAGAAGGTGTGAGTTATGTAGCTACGCAATGCCTCCTGGTCCAACATCTGGAGTGCCACATACTGCTCACCTAATTCAGTATAACTTTTAAAATATAGACAACTGACACAGGGAGTTCATTGGGACTAGAGAACAGACAACAAAATGTAAACCTATTCCAATAGTCACAGTCCTAAAGAAAATTACAGCTATTTGCACTTGGAGGGAAATTTCAATTGCAACAACCCATGCAAACAACAGTTGGAAGGAATTTTTGTGTGTTTGACAAGAAGCAAGGGAGCAAAAGAGTTAAGCTCTACAGAACTATTGTAAAAAGTTATCCTTTCCCTCTCATTGTCCTTGCAACATTTAAGTATTTTCTAGAATTATTGTAGGCATTTTTTAAAAAAATAAAGAAATGAGATTAATACAGTACAAATAAAAATAGCTTGAATAGTTAAGATAATAACATGACAGCACAATCTTATTTTTAATGAGTATTCAGGAAGACTATGTAGTCCTGGTGTAAAGCTATGTAGATGCACGTTGTCAGGTCTATCTCCATTTAGGCATTTTCAAACCCTTCTCAACAATTTGTGAGGCTGCAACAAGGATTTGAGACAGGGATCCTGCTTCCAGTTGTCACAGCTTAGCCTATTGGTGGGAACATCTGGAAGACTAACTATTCCTCTTATCTACTAAACACTCAGTCTATTGTGTGAAGTCTGGATACTGGTAAGCAGAAACCAGTGTTTGTCTTCTCTTGGACCACAGCCTAGACAGCCGGAACAAGATTGGCTATTCTAGATATTTTAAGATGGGTGATAAAATGATATAGATCTTCAGCATTTGTTTCAGTTCATATAAAGAAGAGTGAATGTTGGATGGATCCTCAAAGGGCAAACTATGCTATGTAACGCATCCTTGCTCTTGCCCTTCATGCTATTGCTCAGGACAGGCTTTGACTTCTCTGTATAAATAATATCTCACCAAAAGACAACCAAGCCTCCTGTGTAGTAACATTTTTTAAACACAAAAGAAAGCAAAAAACAACAACAATGGAATAAACCATGGGGAAAAAATAACACAAGTAAGATATGTATTCCATTCTTCCACAAGCTCAAAAGTTGCTAGGGAGCAACCCATCGCCTTGCAAGCTGCCAGTACAATTATATTTACAAAGAACTGACAAGGGTTGACCTTTGCCTATTCCTTCCTGTCTGCCTTTTAGTTGTCTTGGAAAGCTGGGTAACTTGACAGACAGATTTGATGGGCACATTTCCAGACACGGGCTGTCTAGATGGGTGAGGGAGCCCTGTTAAGAACCAAGAAAGCTTTTAGGCATTATAGCTAAGCTCTGGTAATGAAATCCACTGTGTTAGGGAAGAGGGAGAAAGGCATTTTCTCTACTTCTTGCTTCCCCCAGAGTTGTGCTTTTGGGGATACAATTAAATTCACACACCAAACTATTAATTCTGTACAGTTGATTTCAGATGTTGTCAATTTATAGGGAACTTGTACACATATGAACCATAGCACAAAAAAGAACTGTAGATGTAATTTCTGGTAAATCAGAAGTGTGCATGTGAATTAGGGATGGAGATTCCCAGTTTTCCCACTTCCCGATAGATGTTGAGAAAAGGTAGTGGTATCTATTTCTGCAGTGTTGAAACATTTGCCCTTGTGAAGGGCAAAAAACTGATTGTAATGTTTTAAAATTGTGCATTTTTAAGAAACTCACACAGCTTAGTCGGAATAGGACAACATTCTGAAGATGAACCATGCAGTTGTAGCTCTGCTTCCAGCCATGATTGTGGAACACCTACACTAACTAAAACTGCAGAATATGTATAAGTGCCTAAATGGTTCAACACTGAAAAGGGAAGAACAGAATAATGACTTCCTTGAAGGCTAAGCACCAAAATTGTCAAGCCTGCTGCTCTCTTGTCAACTCCTTCCCCACTCGCCACTCTTTTCATAAACATTTATCCATACCTAATAGTAGAAGCCCCTGGTGGCATAGCAGGTTAAACCACTGAGCTGCTGAAATTGCTGACTGAAAGGTTGGTGGTTCGAATCTGGGGAGTGGGGTGAGCTCCTTCTGTTAGCCCCAGCTTCTGTCGACCTAGCAGTTCGAAAACATGCAAATGTGAGTAGATCAATAGGTACCACTCTGGGGGGAAGGTAACAGCGCTCCATGCAGTCATGCCAACCACATAAGCTATGGACAACACCAGCACTTTGGCTTAGAAATGGAGATGAACACCAACCCCAGAGTGAGACACAACTAGACTTGGTGTCAGGGGAAAATCTTTACCTTTACTTATACATAATAATGATAATGTAAATAAATTAAACAAATTGCTGGCCTTTCATGATATTTCAAGTATTTTGCCTGAGGTGGCTATTTTTTCTTCTGAATAGTAGGGAAGGGTCTGACTTTGTGGACATCTCAGACAGATTCCCATTGTTATATCACTGCAATATTAAGGCCAAAAATGGCTATTTCACCCTTTGCAACCCTTGAAAATATTTTTCTAGCAGCCTGCATTACTAAATTTCTTCTGAGCTATGAGGAATATTCCTTCTCACTTCCACCTTACAACACTGCATGGCTTAAATATTTCTTTGGGCTCGGGCTGTGGCGCAGGCTGGAGAGCAGCTGCAATGAATCACTGCAATGAATCACTCTGACCAGGAGGCCATGAGTTCGAGGCCCGCTTGAAGCCTATGTTTGTCTGTCTTTGTTCTATGTTAAAAGGCATTGAATGTTTGCCTATATGTGTAATGTGATCTGCCCTGAGTCCCCTTCGGGGTGAGAAGGGCGGAATATAAATGCTGTAAATAATAATAAATAAATAAAATAGGATTGCACAAAAAACATTGTGATTTAAAGTTACTGAGAATCACATTAGGAAAAAAAACCCACAGAACAGTACTTCAGAACAACTTTCCCTCTTCCTTTCCCTCCCCATCTCTACATAAGCATTGGAAACTACATGGCCATTAGAAATGAACAGTCTGTCGAATTAAAGGTTGTGCAATTAATTAAGAGCAAATTCTGTAAAGCTGGACCAAGGAGAAAATTCATCATGGCTATGAAATATGACCTCTCGTGTCCAAAAGACAAATATGTTTAAACAAATTATGAAAATTGATGACAAAATTACTGGTGGCAAAATGCACACAGAGCAAATATAAGACAGCTGTACTTTGATTCAGCATGGTCGGTTCATCCTTACAGAATTCATGATTCATTATCTCCACTGCCTTGTAGAACTTTTCCTAGTTAATCTATACTCTTCAGCACTGATAGCAAAAAGTTCTCAGCAGTGTCACCGAATTGCTAGCTGGCGAATTGCTTCCCATCTTTTTTCCAAAGCTAGAGGTTCAATGTGTAATAAATTCTGTTTCCATGTCTTGATGGTGCAACCTTTGTCAGTTGGAAATGCCACACAAAATCCTTTTTCCAGTCAAATACAATAATCTGTGTTTCCTGAATAAGACCCATCATAATGAAATCGCCTCATGTACCGGTGTCCTCATTATCATGGGCTTACCCAGAATGCATTGCTTGCCTTCCCAATTAGCCCAGTTGGCAAAACTTGTATTTTTGCTTTCTACCAAAAGGAAGAGAGAGGGGAAAAGGAAGACATATAATGGACTGGATCCAGCACTGTAGAGAGAGGAACACTAGAAAATAGATGCTTCTGTGGGTGAAAATGGGGGGATGTAATTCTGCACTATGTGTGGCGATGGTGCTGGGGGTTCAAGGAAGAAAGAAAGGTTGGGTGCGTGACAGGGAGTTGGACTTGATGGCCTCATGGTTTCCTCTGATTCCACTGATTCTATCTCACTACTATTCTTGAACAGAAAGAACTATTTCATTGATAGAAAGCCCAATGTGGGACATTCCCACATACATTTTTATATCATGATCATACATGTATACAATCTGATATCATATATCTCTGTCTATACCACACCTTAATAAAACTGTAAAGGAATCAATATTTCATATCAACTTGTCTGCAAATCTTAATCAATTTCTGTAATAGTTTGAAAATATCTTTTAATTTAGGTCTGTGATTTTGGAATTTCTGCACTCAGGGAGCATTGTCTACATTGGCTGGTTGGTGAAATAACCTCTGATCCAGAGAAACTCAGGCGGTGTCTACACTTACTCAGATATTATGGAGTAAACAGATCAGTTGCTCCCGTACAGTCCAGGAACTTCCATGGAGTCCTTTTGGCATCCAGATGGCTGGTCAGTCTGAGTATGCATTGGGGCCTTTGCTGCCACTGCTGAATCACCAGCCACAAGCAGCTTCCTCAGGAAGGCTTGCTGTAGGCATCATTTTTCCTGGCTGGGCCCCATGCTCCGCACCGCCCGACTTACTGGAAGGGCGATTCCATGCAGGGCAGCATCGACCATCCAGTTTCCCCCTCTTGATCAAGGCAACACGGGAAGCTTCTTCTGTTTCTGTGGCGGTAGCATGCTCCACTTCGCTGGCCCTTTAGCATGTAGCACCGCTGGAAATAGTAGTACATTGTATAATGGGAGTTGGTAGGCTCCGTGCTTAAAGAGGTGGCAAAATAGAGCATGCCACCGATTCTTCCCCTGTTTGATGAGGTAATAAGTCTGAAGCAACTTGAAGGCACACAACCACAACAGTCCTAATTAACTTGGCTTTCTCATCAGCTAAATGCAGGCCCACACTTCCCATTGAAATATTGGTAATTTTATTATGGTTAAAATTCTTCGTTTTAAATATTGTATTCTTTCTTGTTTTTTGCACTACAATTAAGATATGTGGAGTGTTTTGTTCATTTTTTTTCAAACTATAGTCCAGCCCCCTAACAGTCTGGGGGGGGGGGATCATAAACCACCCCTTTGCTTAAAAAGTTTGAGGACCTCTGGCGTAGAGTATTTGGAGAAATAGTCTAGACTGCACATTTGTTTTTTTTTTCCAAAGCACAGGTCAATTTGGATGGGTTTCACCAGTCTTTCACTTGAATCAAGAACATGACTGAGAATAAGGAAAACAGCAGACCTACTCTTGGTTGAATCCATGGATCAATGCAAAGAGTTTTGAGCTCATGGGAGATCCCTGATGAATGCACCTTTTTTCAGAAAAATATCTTCCTTAGTCCATTCACTGAAAAATGCTGGATCCAATCTAATATCCATGAAGAACATGGACAGCATTGACTTGCTTGAAAAGTACTGAGATTGATCAACAAGCATGAGATGCAGAAGTTTTTCAGGCATAATGGGAAATGCTGATAAACCACAATATATTATTTCTTTGAATATTAATAATAGTTGTTAATTTAGTAATTTCTGAAAGCAGTTTACACATTGATAACATGATTTTTAAGAGTTTATGGACTTTATATGTAGTGATTCAGGTGTGTTGTTTCCTTAATTATCCTGCATGCTTCTAATCAAGTACTGATCTTGCATACATTTATGATGATTAAATTGTATCCACCTCATCATAAATTAGCTTGCAATCTTATACATGCTTAATCCAGGATGAAGTGTGAAGAATTCAGGGGGATTTAATTCTGAGCAGGCATAGGAAAGTGCATTGTACACAATCAAAATTTACATAGGGCTGCATTAAGTATCTCTCACTCCTTCAATTTTGTACTGTTGTAATAAAATATACAGAACCACCATGGTGTAGAGGTTTGAGTGTCAAACTAGGGCTCTGGGAGAATCGAGTTCAAATCCTTACTCTGTCATAAAAAACCACTGGGTGATCTTTGGCAAATTGCACTTTCTTGGCTTCAAAGGGAGGCAATGGCAAACTCTCTCTGATCAAATCTTGCAGTCTTTTGATTTAAATGAAGGTTAGATTGCCACTTCTCAGGGCTTCTTTAGCAATAGATCCCCACCCTTGTAATGGGTTGGACTTGATGGTACCTCTAACATTTTATCAATTGTGTTGAAATTTGTTCTGCTGAAAGATTTATATTGCTTTATCTTGGCGAGTAAGATCGAGAACTATCTGGAGTTATGCTACCGAAGAACCTCATAAATTTGATGTTCATGCTTAAAACAAAGAGTGCTTAATCCCAGATTTTGCATGTTATTATATATAGTTCCATTCAAATTATTCAAGATTTTTCCCTCTGAAGCTTGATTGGAACACAAAGAGTCTTCAATGATATCACTACATACTTTTCTCTCTCTCTGTATATCAAAACTATTTTTAACAAGTCTATTACGTAACCCAAGAATTAGAGGACATCCAATGTCCAGAAAAGCTCCTTGAGTCCTGTGAGTTTGCAATACCCTGGAACAAAAACATTTCTTATTGATTAAGCATTCAAAAGACCCCCCCCCCCCGTTTCTTCTTCTTCTTCTTCTTCTTCTTCTTCTTCTTCTTCTTCTTCTTCTTCTTCTTCTTCTTCTTCTTCTTCCTGACCCAGTTGCAATTTATGACTCCAAAGATGCCACTGCAAAATTTGAAGGAGCAAATTGCACTGCAGGTATAAATCACAATCCTCTCACTGCTAAGTATTGCATATAATTTTTGCATACTGTCACAGTGTTAGAGGTGCAGCAAGTAACTAAATCATGCTATATTAACAATGTGCAAACTGCTTTTAGAAATCACCAATTCAGGAGTCATTGTTAATATGAAGGAAAATTCAAACTGACACACACACACACACACACATTCAGTATGGAAGTTTTTTGAGTTATCTGAAGTTGAATGGGGACAAAACTGAGGTATTTTTACTTTTGTTCAACCTCTCTTTTAAAAGAGAAGAGTATGGTTTCTCTGGTTTTTTTCACAATCACCTTGGGAGGTTTCGGCTGAATGACTATCCTGAGAAAACACAGTAACATGCATAACTGAATATTTTTTGGATACAGATCTCCATTGTCCTAATCCAGGGTTACATCACATTGAAGGTAAGGTCCCTTTAAGGGTTTTGCAAAAAAGAGATTTTCATCAGGTATTCAACATATAGCAACCTACAGAAATTCCTTCTATGCTGCATTTGTTAATTCTACTTGGAACTATTGTTCATTGCATCTAGATCTAGTTGCACTGTAGATCTAGACCCCTTCCAGACAGCTGTATAAAATCCACATTGAACTGAATTATACAGCAGTGTGGACTCAGATAACCCAGTTCAAAGCAGATATTGTGGATTAACTGCCATGATATTCTGGGTTATATGGCTGTGTGGAAGGGCCGGGCTCCCAGTGATTCCCTTCATCTCTGTTTTGTGAGGAAGTAAAACTGTTATTTCTCCTATTTTTTATTTTATTTTATTAAAGATTTTTGTCATCCTATATCCTATATGCTTTAGTTCCACCTGATATTGATGCAGGATTAACCTACAACATCCAAAGGATGTTGATCATAGAGTTACACTGGAAGATCTAGAGATTCCAAGAGAGAGAATGTTAATCAAATCTGTGAATAACCAAATCTGCAAAAGTGCAACCCGCAAATGGGAGTGTCGACTGTATGTGACAATTTAAAGTGATATAAAACAGTTAAAACCTGGATAGCTGTGCAGAATGGCTGTGCAGAAGAAGAAATATCAGCTGCTGTTGCCTGTCATGCAATTGGATAATAAGCAACACCTGCTAAAAACCCCTTTTCTGTACAACTATGAAAGGTACAGGAGCCCTCTCAATTTTTCATTCTGGATACCCTATGACATGTAGCAATTGAATGAAAGAATTAAATCTCTGAGACTTTAACAAAAAGCCATGTTTTAACTTGGTGCAGAAATTAAGCCAATGTCAGTGCCAACCAGGGTTTCAAGGAGCAGGAATTCCACAGTTGAGAAGGGCCTCTCCGACAACCTCACAAAGTGTATTGCTCCCTCTTCTGAGAATCAGAAGACGTCATCTCCAGAAGATCCCAATACTTATAGATGTATAAGTAGAGACATTCTATTATGTACTAGCTGTGCCCGGCCACGCGTTGCTGTGGCTTAGTCTGGTGGTGTTGGTCAGTCTACATTAGGTTGTATTTATGCTGTGACCTCCACCCTTCTTTATAGTCACATTAGTAGTAGTATTTGAAGTCTGTTACCTTCTTCAATTTTTGTGTTGATTGATAATTGCTTGAGATACTTGTTGTCTTTTGTTTGTTGTTAATCGTGATGTCTGATTCTGCTGACTGTGGTTTACATCTTATTGTGGTACAATAGTCCTTTTTTTGTTTTGCCTGTGCAGGTGTTTATTATTGTTGTTGTTATAGTGGTCATGAAGGCTGGATAAGTTAGATGGTACTGTATTGTTTTTTGGAGGCCCAGTGTAGCACTGACTGGCTGTCAAGGACAGAACGCCACAAGATCAAAGATAACAGAGTTTATTGGATTACAGAACTCAAAATGCCCGTAAAATACAAGGGCCAGGCAGTATTAGCCTTTAAAAGCAAAAAGGGGCAAGGAAAAACGTTCAAAAGATAAACCGGATTAAACCGAAGTTTAATCCGGGTAAAAACAAACAGCTTGCTTCAGCCTGGAGATAAACAAAACAAAAGCCGGGGAACAAAGTGTTCAAAAGAATGCAACTAATTGGCAGCAGATTCCTCTCTGCTGCCAGCACTGTGCTTTGAGTAACTTGAGTCACTCCTCCACACAGCAGGCAAGATTTCCAATACACACAGATCAGCCGAGGATTGAAGCAGTAGAGTAGACCCAGTTCCTTTCCGTAGTTCAAGCCAGAAGCAGACGTTTGTAGTTTCACCAAGTCCGAGTAGGGGGAAGTCAAGCCGTGGTCAGTTCAGTCCGAAATCCAAAGCAGGAGATGGCGTCCGTCAAGAAGACGACGGAAGGTCAAAGCTAATGAGATTAAGCACAAGTTTGCACAAACAAAAGCCCACACAATTCCTCCCGCCGTCTGACCCCAAATTCCAAAACAACTTACGTATCAGCACACGAAAACACACCAGTCTTCAGGAAAGCGTCCCACACAGATCCCAAGCGTTCGTCCAGATTACCTTGCCCAACGCAATTTGCAATTGCTCCCAAGCCTCATTTTATGCCAGTTACAAATCCTCATCACTATCAGCTGCCCTCCTTAACCCGGGCGTTTCCTCATCACTTTCCTCATCAGAGCTGGAACACCTCTGACTACGCCCCACAGCATCCCCAGCTGTGGATCCCGTCCCATCCCTCCAGCTTGTCCATGGGTCTAATCCTGAAGGTCCCCATTCATCTTCCATCCCATCATTGCCAGTGGCACCCAATTCCTCCCTCACCCGAGTCCAATCCATCTCATCCTCCTCCGAGCTAACCAGCCCCTCCTCCATTCTCTCCGTAAACCCCTCAAAAGACTCTTCGTCAGATGGTGCTGCAAAGATATCTCGCAGTCTCTTTCTTTCTCGCTCCTCGAGAGTATCTGACTCTCGAGGAGTCTTACGCCCACGTCTGCCAGTAACAGAGCCATGAGGCTCAATCATAACACTATCCCCTCTCTCAAAGGCCTCCTCCCCCGAAGGCGGAGAGGTGGCAGTGATACCCTCCGCTATAGCACCACGACGACTGGAGGTATCTAATTTTAACAGCGAACGATGGAAAACTGGATGGACCTTTAAACTAGACGGTAAACGCAAACGAAACGCAACGGAAGAAATCTTTTTAACGATAGGAAAGGGACCCAAATACCGAGGCGCAAACTTTCCCCCAGCCTGTTTAATATGTTTGGAAGACAACCACACCAAATCCCCTTCTTCCAACTCCTCCCCTGCCTGCCTGCGGCGATCGGCCTGAGTCTTTTGCGTTGCCTTAGCTTCCAACAGTAAGCGACGGGCAACATCATGCAACGCAGCCATTTCCGAAGAGCGGTACACAGGGTCAGAAGAGACCACATTGGTCGACGGCGCCACACCTCCCCGTGGGTGAAAACCATACGTTAGTTCAAATGGCGTATGCTGACTAGACGTGTGCACCGCATTGTTGTAAGCGAACTCCGCCACCGGTAGCCACTTCACCCAAGCAGTGGGTTGATCTAAACAAAAACAACGTAAATATTGCTCTAAGAGCCCATTAACCCGTTCCGACTGACCATCCGTTTGCGGATGAAACGCTGAAGAAACGTTTAACTTAGTACCTAAGCACTCATGGAAGTGTTTCCAAAAGCGTGACACAAATTGCGGAGCCCTATCCGAAATAATCACCTCGGGAGCTCCGTGCAAACGATAGATGTGCTTAGTAAACAGTAAGGCCAACGTAGGGGCCGCCGGAATGGTTGAACAAGGAATAAAATGAGCCAGTTTGCTAAATAAATCCACCACCACCCAAATACAAGTATAACCCCCAGACTTAGGCAAATCCGAAATAAAATCCATGGAAATGATTTGCCATGGCCTCTCAGGAACAGGTAGAGACGACAACAAACCTCTAGGGCGCCCAACAGGCGTCTTACTCTGCTGGCAAACAGCGCAGCTGTCACAAAAGCGCAGAATGTCCTGCCGCATCTTTGGCCACCAGTAGCTCCTGGTGATAAGCTGCACGGTCTTGAACCTGCCAAAGTGCCCAGCCATGGGTTCGTCATGGTGGGCTCTAATCACCTCCAACCTGAGGGCCCCCACTGGTACATAGACCTGCCCCCTGCGTACCAATACTCCGTCTTGATCTTGTAGATGAGGCAGTATTGTACGGTTACCTGCTGATAACAGCATAAGTTGTTCCTGAGTCCACACATCGTCCCTCTGAGCCTCAAGGATCTGGTCATGTAACCCGAGCTCATTATCTACAACACATAGAGAGGCAGTAGGCAAGATGGTCTGACATACTACCTGCTCATTGGTCTTAAACTCCGGCTTGCGGGACAAGGCATCGGCCCGCAAGTTTGCCTTCCCCTCCACGAACTGCACTTTGAAGTTAAACCTGGAGAAAAACAAAGCCCATCGGATTTGACGCTGGTTTAACTTTTTTGCTGTTTGCAAGTGCTCCAAATTCTTGTGATCAGACCTGACCACGATTTGGTGCCGCGCCCCTTCTAGCCAGTGCCGCCACACCTCAAACGCCACCTTAATCGCCAACAACTCCTTCTCCCATATGGTATAGTTCTGCTCGAATGGTGTTAGTTGCCGCGAGTAAAATCCACAGGGACGCAAGGTCCCTGAGGAATCTTTCTGAGACAATACAGCCCCCAACGCGTAGCTAGAAGCGTCCGCTTCTACCACGAACGGTTTGTCAACATCAGGATGTGTTAGTATGTTGTCTGATTGAAAGCTAGACTTTAGTTGTAAAAATGCGTCGTGAGCTTCCCGCCCCCACACAAATGGCTGTTTCTTACGCAGGAGCTGCGTCAAAGGCACCGTGAGCTTTGCAAAATTCGGAATAAACTCCCGGTAGTAATTAGCGAATCCTAAGAACCTTTGCACATCCTTCTTAGTCTTAAGCTCCTGCCATGAGTTGACGGCGTCAACCTTATGTGGGTTCATTTTAAGTTCCCTACCTGACACTACATGACCTAGGAACTCCACTTCAGGCACATGAAAGACGCACTTGGAAGCCTTGGCGAAGAGCCCATTAGCCCGCAGACGGTGCAGAACCTGCTTGACATGTTGACGATGTTCTTTCTCGTCCTTAGAAAAAATCAAGATATCATCCAAATAAATCACTAAAAATTGGTCAATTAGGTCCCTAAACACATCGTTCATGAACCTCTGGAAGACCGCAGGCGCATTGCAAAGTCCGAAAGGCATGACTCGGAACTCATGGCATCCGAAGCACGTGTTAAATGCCGTCTTCCATTCATCACCTTCCCGTATTCGGATTAAGTTATACGCCCCCCGCAGGTCAAGCTTGGTAAAGACCTTAGCCCCTTGCACCCTTGATAACAGTTCCGAGATTAAAGGTAGCGGGTACCTATCCCGAATGGTGTATTTGTTTAGGATCCGATAGTCGCAGACCAACCTAAGTTCCCCAGTCTTTTTGGCTACAAAGAATACCGGTGCCGCAGTTGGAGAGCTAGATGGGCGAATAAACCCCTTGGCTAAATTTTCATCTAGGAACTCTCGCAAAGCTTGCCTTTCCGGTACAGTCAAGGCATACAGCCTTCCTGCTGGCAATTTCGCACCTTCCGCTAACTTAATGGCGCAATCATACGGCCTGTGCGGCGGTAACTTGTCCGCTTCTTTTTTACAAAATACATCAGAGAACTCCCCATACTCAGCAGGCACTCCCTCCATATCAGATTGAGTAACATTCAGAGTGCAACAATCCTGCCTCTTTAAGGTCAACTTACGTGTCACCCAATCTACTTGTGGATTTACTACAGCTAGCCAATCCATCCCCAGGATCACATCGTATCTGGGCAAGCTTGTAATATCCCACACAAACGTTCCCGTTACTCCCTGCACCTCCCACATTACTGCTGAGGTCTCATGGTTAACCACCCCAGTCTCCAGCAGTCTCCCATCCGCTCCTTCCACCCACACGTCGCATGCCTTGCGCACTCTAGGAATGCCATGCTTCCTAGCAAACTCAATATCTACGTAAGAGACCGTAGCCCCTGAGTCCAGCAGTGCCAAAGTAGAAACAAGTTCCTTTTCCCCAACAGATAATGTAATGGGTACGAAAACATGCTTCCTCCCCTCAGTTGACTGCTTTAGAAGCCCTAATGCGTTGGACTCACGTCGCACTAGGGCTGGCCTTTTCCCGAAAGCTGGGAAGGTTTCACATTACAGTTTTTGGCAAAGTGCCCAGCATTCCCACAGTATAAACACAGCCCCAGCTGCCTCCTGCGGTTCTTTTCTTCTGTAGACAGCTTTCTAAAGACCCCAAGCTCCATAGGCTCTTCCCCCATCACCACAGGTGCCCTGGTTACATGCATAGGTGGCGCACACATTGCTTTCGAGTGTTTACGGGACTCGAACCTGGCGTCCAAACGCAGCACCTTAGCTACTAAGGCATCCCAATTCTCAACCGGCTCCAAGCGTACTAATTCATCCTGGAGATAATCACTTAACCCAGCAGTAAACAAAAGCATGAATGCATTTTCCCCCCAGTCCAGCTGGTGGCGATACAAATTAAACTTATTTAAGTAATCCAAAACAGTCCCCTTTCCCTGTTTCAACCGATACAGAGCCCACCCAGCATTCTCCGTGCAGAGAGGATCCCCAAAAGTGTCAGTTAGTAACTTCTTGAAATTATTCAAATTGTCCTTGACTGGGTCATTTCCCAAAATTAAATTAGTGGCCCATTGTCCTACAGGACCAGTTAACAAGCTCAAAATAAATGCCACCTTGCTAGTGTCTGTAGGGTAAGCATGAGCACTGAGCTGGGAAAAATAAAGCTCAACTTGTGCCAAAAAAGTTGGCAACTTGCACCTGGTTCCGTCAAAGCGTTCAGGAGTCAAAACATGTCCTTTAACAGCATTAGCTGTTTGACTGACATTAAAGGCCGTTTGTAATTGATCGAACTTAGCCCTTAACTCATCCATCGTCTTCCTGACGGGATTTATTACTGCAATAAACCTTTTTTTATGGCGTTGGGCAATCTGTCAAGGACAGAACGCCACAAGATCAAAGATAACAGAGTTTATTGGATTACAGAACTCAAAATGCCCGTAAAATACAAGGGCCAGGCAGTATTAGCCTTTAAAAGCAAAAAGGGGCAAGGAAAAACGTTCAAAAGATAAACCGGATTAAACCGAAGTTTAATCCGGGTAAAAACAAACAGCTTGCTTCAGCCTGGAGATAAACAAAACAAAAGCCGGGGAACAAAGTGTTCAAAAGAATGCAACTAATTGGCAGCAGATTCCTCTCTGCTGCCAGCACTGTGCTTTGAGTAACTTGAGTCACTCCTCCACACAGCAGGCAAGATTTCCAATACACACAGATCAGCCGAGGATTGAAGCAGTAGAGTAGACCCAGTTCCTTTCCGTAGTTCAAGCCAGAAGCAGACGTTTGTAGTTTCACCAAGTCCGAGTAGGGGGAAGTCAAGCCGTGGTCAGTTCAGTCCGAAATCCAAAGCAGGAGATGGCGTCCGTCAAGAAGACGACGGAAGGTCAAAGCTAATGAGATTAAGCACAAGTTTGCACAAACAAAAGCCCACACAATTCCTCCCGCCGTCTGACCCCAAATTCCAAAACAACTTACGTATCAGCACACGAAAACACACCAGTCTTCAGGAAAGCGTCCCACACAGATCCCAAGCGTTCGTCCAGATTACCTTGCCCAACGCAATTTGCAATTGCTCCCAAGCCTCATTTTATGCCAGTTACAAATCCTCATCACTATCAGCTGCCCTCCTTAACCCGGGCGTTTCCTCATCACTTTCCTCATCAGAGCTGGAACACCTCTAACTACGCCCCACAGCATCCCCAGCTGTGGATCCCGTCCCATCCCTCCAGCTTGTCCATGGGTCTAATCCTGAAGGTCCCCATTCATCTTCCATCCCATCATTGCCAGTGGCACCCAATTCCTCCCTCACCCGAGTCCAATCCATCTCATCCTCCTCCGAGCTAACCAGCCCCTCCTCCATTCTCTCCGTAAACCCCTCAAAAGACTCTTCGTCAGATGGTGCTGCAAAGATATCTCGCAGTCTCTTTCTTTCTCGCTCCTCGAGAGTATCTGACTCTCGAGGAGTCTTACGCCCACGTCTGCCAGTAACAGAGCCATGAGGCTCAATCATAACACTGGCCTCTCAGCCTCAGTGCCTGGCTGCTTCTTGCCTGTGGTGGTGTAGATTCTTATTGTTGTTGTTGTCATTGTTATTATTGTAATTGTTTTTTTGGAGGCCAAGTGTGAATGTAGGGATTGGGGAGGTGGATGAGCACTGAATGGCCTTGTAGAGTTAGTGCATGGCTGATTCTTGCCTGTGTAGGTGTTTATTATTAGTGGGTGAGTGGATGGATAGATGAGTGGATGGATAGATAGAGTGGGTGCTCTCCTTGTTTCCTTTATTCCTATGCTGTTCCCTTTCTCTGCTCCGATCTTGAGCTCGCTGATAAGAACATACTGGTCAGAAAGGAGGGTAAATATAACCGGATCAATGGTCTTTCTCTCCCTTTTGCTCTTGGCCTTCCGGGCAGAGAGGGAGGGCTCTTGTACTTGGCATTCCTTCGCTTCCCTTCCCTCTCTCCTTCCTTCGTTCTATCCGTCCCAGCCTTTCCTGCCTGCGGATCCATGGAACTGGGTCAATGGGTTGGATGGCGGGGAAAGGGAGAAGGAAGAGGCCTCTAATTGAAATGCATGGATTCCATGCCATGGGGTGCTGGAATTTGTAGTTTGCATCCAGTCCAACCCCTTTCTTTCTTTTTGTCATGGAGGAAGAACCCACCCAAACTTCTCAGACAGATGGCCATCCGGTTTAGTTGTGTTGTTATAGTCACAATGTGTTGTTGTGAGTTTTTTGGGTCCAGATTGTGGTTTTGTGGTGTGGTTGTGTTCTTGCAACTGGGAGGCAAGGTTTTTGCGTTGTTTTGCCAAGATTCGTATTTCTGGGGCGTTTAGTTGTGTTGTTATAGTCATGATGCGTTGCTGTGAATTTTGTGGGTCTGGATTGTGGTTTTGTGGTGTGATTGTGTTGTTACAACTGGGAGGCAAGGCTTTTGCGTTGTTTTGTCAAATTTTGTATTTCTGGGGTGTTTAGTTGTGTTGTTATAGTCATGATGCGTTGTTGTGAGTTTTGTGGGTCCGGATTGTGGTTTTGTGGTGTGGTTGTGTTGTTACAACCGGGAGGAAAGGCTTTTGCATTGTGTTGTCAAGTTTTGTATTTCTGGGGCATTTAGTTGTGTGCCAAGTTTCGTATTTCTGGGGTGTTTAGTTGTGTTGTTATAGTCACGATGCTTTGTTGTGAGTTTTGTGCATCCGGATTGTGGTTTTGTGCAGTGGTTGTGTTGTTACAACCAGGAGGCAAGGCTTTTGCGTTGTGTTGTCAAGTTTTGTATTTCTGGGGCATTTAGTTGTGTGCCAAGTTTCGTATTTCTGGGACGTTTAGTTGTGTTGTTATAGTCACGATGCATTGTTGTGAGTTTTATGGGTCCGGAGTGTGGTTTTGTGGTGTGGTTGTGTTGTTACAACCGGGAGGGAAGGCTTTTGCATTGTGTCACCAAGTTTCGTATTTCTGGGGTGTTTAGTTGTGTTGTTATAGTCACGATGCGTTGTTGTGAGTTTTGTGAGTCCAGTGTGGTTTTGTGGTGTGATTGTGTTGTTACAACCGGGACACAAGGCTTTTGCGTTGTGTTGCCAAGTTTTGTATTTCTAGGGCATTTAGTTGTGTTGTTATAGTCATGTGATGACTCATGGGCCTTGTAGTCCTGCTCAGGACATTGTAATTCCTGATGAAGATGAAAACTTGGGTTTTTTACCTTCCCAGTCTGAACTGGATTCCTCTCAGCCAGATCTTTCCCAGGCAGATCTGGGAACCTTGCACCTGCAAGAAAGTTGTCTCCCAGAAGTATGTCAAACAAGCCCAGAGCCTACTTCTCCCGTATTCTTGCGCCGGGAGTTTTGTAAACAACAGAGAAGTTTAGATTCAGCTTCGCGCAGGAGTGCGAGGATTGCAGCTAAGAATGTGGCCAATTAAGACTGCTTCTCGTGAGAATCTTTGGGGAGTCTCACATCTGGTCTCAGAGTTAGCTTTCGGTTCTGATTCCCAGAGAACTGCTTCGGCGGGAAGCTAGACTCTATTTAGGTGTTTTACCCGCGTAGTAACTTCGCGGAGTCAATTCGTCAGCCTACGGAGCGAGTTGTGTCTGGACAGCGCGCTCCGATTCAAGCCTCGCTCCTGCTCAAGCCTTGCCTTGCTATCCAGCCTTCGCCTTGCTTCCCAGCCTTTGTTTATCTACGGACTTTGCCTTGTTTCCCAGGACCAATCCTTGCCTTGTTCCACGGATTTTACCAAGTTATTCCACGGATCTTGTTCTTGTTCCTAGTTACCTTGTTCCACGTTTTAAGCCTTGTTTCAAGTATCAAGTTATTTCCTAGCCTCGCTCAAGTTTCATGGACTAAAGGACCTTGTCATCTCCCCTCACTTTGCTTGGCAAAGTGAGTGTTTCGGTTATTGGATTACAACTTTGGACCTTAATATTTCTTATTGGACATTGCTTTTTTGGACTAATTCTGACCTTTCCTGAAAGGTCTAATTCTGGACTATTTTCTACACTTGTTTTTATTAACTTTATATATTCCTACAATAAAGATATTAGATAGATTCTGGCCTCTGTGTATGGTTATTGGTGCTCTGCAGCCTGGGTCGTGACAGTTTGACTCCGCCACCCTAAGCACCAATTAACCTCGGCCAGAATGTCTACCGGAACCGTACCTGGGCCGAGCGGCCAGCCGATTACCTACACCATCGACAAGGAAGAGGTGGACCGAATCCGTGATAAGCTCAATGCACAGGATGGAGAAATAAGGGGTTTGAAGGAACGCGGAGTTCGTCTTCCGGCCATGGCGTTGCCAACCAAGTTTACTGGAGAAGCTTCTAAGGTTCATGTCTTCCGTCGCCAATGTCAAGCTTATCTGGAGGCCCGTGCTGCCGAGTTTCCCCAAGAAGACATCAAAGTGGCATGGGTTTACAGTCTTCTAGACGGGCCAGCGGCCAGCTGGGCGACGGCACTGTTCGACCAAGCCTCTCCACACCTAAGATCAGCGCAACACTTCTTGGACCACCTCAAGGAGACTTGGGGAATCGAGGACAATTTGGAGGCAGCCGGTCACAAACTCCGTCGCCTTTTCCAAGGAGACAGACCTATGTCTCAGTATATAGCCGAGTTCCGAGTGCTGGCCCACAACACCGGCTGGAACGATGTAGCCCTCAGGGGACAATTCCGGGAGGGTCTCAACATTGAAATGCTGGAAGAAATCTCCAAGGTGGATCCTCCCCAGACCCTCGAGGCACTCATTGATCAATGTTTACGGGCTGAAGTCATGATTGCCAACAGGAAACAGTGGGTTCGAGGCCAGGGCGGTAGAGCCGGGGCAAAACCCCCCGCTCCCGCCAGCGTTCAGCCACGTCCGGTGTGGAGACCCCCACCGCCAACCCCATACCCCAGAGGAGGCGAGGAGGTGCCGATGCAGTTGGGCAATGTGCGTCCCAGACTAGATGCCGCCGAGAAGGCCCGTCGTCAACGCTTAAACCTCTGCTGGTACTGCGGGAACGGGGGCCACTTCGCCAGAGAGTGCCCAGCCAAAGGGAAGCCTGCCACCCGTCTTGCGGCGGCGTCCTCCACGGAGACGAAGGCGTCTGAGCCGACTGGCACACAGCCGGCGGGGGAAGCCAACGACCGGGTGTAGAGGGGCTCGCCAACCCGGTCAAAAAATCCATCCAAGAGCCGCCAACCGGGGTCCTGTTCCTTCTCGTGGTCACATTATGGTCAGCAAAAAGGGGACCCGTCATGATCCACGCCATGATAGACTCTGGAGCTACCAACAATTTCATCGATAGAGAGTATGCCGACTCTCTGGGATTACAATATCATGATTTCAAGAATGCCCGTGTGGTGCAAGCCATAGACGGCCGTCCCCTCAAGACGGGCCCCGTAAGTCAGTGGTCGGAACCCACCAGGATGTGGATAAGGGAACATATGGAAGAGATTTCCTTCTTTGTTACCGAGGTTCCCCATTTCCCTGTGATTTTGGGAATTCCATGGCTGACTCTCCACGACCCTAACATCTCCTGGTCCAACAGAGAACTGCAGTTTGCTTCACCGTACTGCCAAAACCATTGCCTCGTAGCCAAGGTATGCCATGCCACAGACACCGAGCCCATCATCACCTTGCCAAAGAAGTACTCCGAGTATTGGGATGTATTCAATGAGAAAGAAGCCGAAAAATTACCCCCACATAGACCTTATGACTGTGCCATTGACTTGGTGGAGGGGGCCCCGATCCCGCGAGGGCATCTCTACTCCCTGACTGAACCAGAGCAAGAAGCTCTCAGGGAATTCCTAGAGACAAACCTTCGCAAGGGATTCATCAGACCCTCTCAATCCCCAGCCGCCTCCCCAGTGATGTTTGTGAAGAAGAAGTCAGGGGAACTACGCTTGGTGGTGGACTACAGAGCATTGAACAATATCACCAAGCGGAACAGCTATCCCCTGCCTTTAATCTCGGATCTACTGGATCGGCTTCGAGGAGCCAAGGTTTACACCAAGCTGGATCTTCGGGGGGCTTACAACTTAATTCGCATCAGGGAAGGGGACGAGTGGAAGACCGCCTTCCAGACCAAATTCGGATTATTTGAGTCCCGAGTTATGAATTTCGGTTTATGCGGAGCCCCCGCAACGTTCCAGCATTTTGTCAATGACATTTTTCAGGACTATCTAGACAGGTTCTTGATAATCTACCTGGACGATTTTTTGGTGTTTTCCAGATCACAATCAGAACATGAGAACCACGTCAAAATGGTGTTACAACGATTGCGGGATCATGGACTTTATGCCAAGCTGGAAAAATGCGCTTTTGATCTACAAGAGGTAGATTTCCTTGGTTACCGCATCTCGCCTCTAGGGCTTTCCATGGATCCAGCCAAAGTTTCAGCAGTATTGGAATGGCGGGCGCCAACTAACAAGAAAGAGGTGCAGCGTTTCTTGGGGTTCGCGAACTACTACCGCAAGTTCATTCCAGATTTTGCCCGCTGGTCCGACCCCATCACTAGCTGCATCCGTGGTAAGCAGCCTTTCCGCTGGACTGATCAAGCAGAGAAAGGGTTCCAGCAACTAAAGAAACTATTCACCTCCCAGCCAATTCTACAGCACCCAAATCCTGGAACCCCTTTTGTGGTGCAAGCGGACGCCTCTGATGTGGCAATTGGGGCTGTACTCTTACAACCGGTGGGAGATCACCTCCACCCCTGTGCCTTTTATTCTCGTCAACTAACCACACCAGAGAGGAATTACACCATTTGGGAAAAAGAACTACTGGCCATAAAGGCAGCCTTTGAAACTTGGAGACATTGGCTAGAAGGGGCCAAATTTCCCATTGAAGTCCACACTGATCATCGTAATCTAGAACATCTAAGAACTGCCCGCAAACTAAATCAGAGGCAGCAACGTTGGGCTTTATTCTTTGAACGTTTCAACTTCCAGATCCATTATGTGACCCCAGCCCAAACCAAGCAAGCAGACGCCCTGTCACGTAAACCGGAATACGCTGCAGGACGCAAGGAGACCTTTGAATCCCAACTGCTACAACCTGAGAACTTTGCCACGCTCACGGTGGGGAACACCAAATCCATTCCCATTGGTTCAACTTCCCCTACTCCAGGACCCATCTGTGCTCAAGAAATCAGGGCTAGTCAGCAAGCAGATGCCTGGGCGCAGGACCAACTTCGCCAAGGTCTGCATTTCCCCTTTTCGCTTAAAGATGGGCTGCTCTGCTATAGAAATCATGTCTATATCCCACCCGGACCGGGCAGGGAAAAGGCGCTTCGTCTGTGTCATGACTGCAAACCAGCAGGGCACTTCGGACTATTTAAAACTATGCATCTGATCCTAAGGGATTTTTGGTGGCCCAAGATCCGCAAGGATGTGGAAAAATATGTCAACACCTGCCCAGTATGCCAGCGCTCCAAGATACGAAGGGAGAAGCCCTCAGGGCTTTTACACCCCCTTCCTACCCCATCTCGCCCATGGGAAATAATTTCCGCGGATTTCATCACTGACCTACCACCTTCCTGTGGGTTCACCACGATCTTAGTGGTGGTGGACCTATTCACCAAGTTAGCCCATTTCATTCCCTGCGAAGGCCTCCCCACGGCCAAGGAAACTGCGGATTTATTTCTTCAACATGTCTTCAGACTACATGGATTGCCCAAGAGTTTAGTCACAGACCGTGGATCTCAATTCACCTCTCGTTTTTGGAAGGCACTACAAAAACTATTGGGCATAGACTCTCGCTTATCTTCAGCTCATCATCCCCAAACAGATGGGCAAACGGAGCGCACCAATGCCACTTTGGAGCAGTATCTTCGCTGTTATGTAAACTATCAACAGGACAATTGGGCTTCTCTGTTACCACTGTCTGAGTTTGCCTACAACAATGGAGTTCAAGCTTCTACAAAAGAAACGCCGTTCTTTGCAAACTACGGCTTTCATCCACGTTTCTTTCCCCCTGTCATTGAAACTTCAGAGGTTCCCGCAGCAGAGGATTGGCTGCAGGAACTCACAGCGGTGCAACAACTTTTGCTCCAGCAACTGGACCAAGCCAAGGAGGACTATAAACGCCACGCTGACAAACATCGCCAGCCGGGTCCCGAAATCAAGGTAGGAGATCGGGTTTTCCTGTCCACTCGCTTTCTGCCCTCCCACCGCCCTTGCCGGAAGTTAGATGCCCGTTTCATTGGCCCCTATCCAGTGGTGGCGCAATTAAACCCCGTGACTTTCAAACTCCAACTTCCGCGTTCAATGCGCATTCACCCAGTGTTTCACCGCTCCCTGCTCCTTCCGGCGGATGGTGTGCGTCCTGATACAGACCAACCGGCCCCCCCTCCTGTTTTGATGAATGGGGAGGAGGAGTTCGAGGTTGAGGACATTTTGGATTCTCGCTTTCACCGCCGCCGCCTACAATATCTCATTGACTGGGTGGGTTTTGGCCCTGAAGAACGCTCTTGGGAAGACGCCTCCACAGTCCATGCTCCTGATCTAACCCGTCGCTTTCATCAGACCTATCCCGCCAAGCCGCGACCTCGCGCCTCGGGGAGAGGGCCCCAGTTTGGGAGGGGCCTTGAGGAGGGGGATAGTGTGATGACTCATGGGCCTTGTAGTCCTGCTCAGGACATTGTAATTCCTGATGAAGATGAAAACTTGGGTTTTTTACCTTCCCAGTCTGAACTGGATTCCTCTCAGCCAGATCTTTCCCAGGCAGATCTGGGAACCTTGCACCTGCAAGAAAGTTGTCTCCCAGAAGTATGTCAAACAAGCCCAGAGCCTACTTCTCCCGTATTCTTGCGCCGGGAGTTTTGTAAACAACAGAGAAGTTTAGATTCAGCTTCGCGCAGGAGTGCGAGGATTGCAGCTAAGAATGTGGCCAATTAAGACTGCTTCTCGTGAGAATCTTTGGGGAGTCTCACATCTGGTCTCAGAGTTAGCTTTCGGTTCTGATTCCCAGAGAACTGCTTCGGCGGGAAGCTAGACTCTATTTAGGTGTTTTACCCGCGTAGTAACTTCGCGGAGTCAATTCGTCAGCCTACGGAGCGAGTTGTGTCTGGACAGCGCGCTCCGATTCAAGCCTCGCTCCTGCTCAAGCCTTGCCTTGCTATCCAGCCTTCGCCTTGCTTCCCAGCCTTTGTTTATCTACGGACTTTGCCTTGTTTCCCAGGACCAATCCTTGCCTTGTTCCACGGATTTTACCAAGTTATTCCACGGATCTTGTTCTTGTTCCTAGTTACCTTGTTCCACGTTTTAAGCCTTGTTTCAAGTATCAAGTTATTTCCTAGCCTCGCTCAAGTTTCATGGACTAAAGGACCTTGTCATCTCCCCTCACTTTGCTTGGCAAAGTGAGTGTTTCGGTTATTGGATTACAACTTTGGACCTTAATATTTCTTATTGGACATTGCTTTTTTGGACTAATTCTGACCTTTCCTGAAAGGTCTAATTCTGGACTATTTTCTACACTTGTTTTTATTAACTTTATATATTCCTACAATAAAGATATTAGATAGATTCTGGCCTCTGTGTATGGTTATTGGTGCTCTGCAGCCTGGGTCGTGACAAGTCATGATGTGTTGTTGTGATTGTTGTGCGTCCGGATTGTGGTTTTGTGGTGTGGTTGTGTTGTTGTAACCGGGAGGCAAGGCTTTTGCATTGTGTTGCCAAGTTTCGTATTTCTGGGATGTTTAGTTTTGTTGTTATTGTGATGACCCATGGGCCTTGTAGTCCTGCTCAGGACATTGTAATTCCTGATGAAGATGAAAACTTGGGTTTTTTACCTTCCCAGTCTGAACTGGATTCCTCTCAGCCAGATCTTTCCCAGGCAGATCTGGGAACCTTGCACCTGCAAGAAAGTTGTCTCCCAGAAGTATGTCAAACAAGCCCAGAGCCTACTTCTCCCGTATTCTTGCGCCGGGAGTTTTGTAAACAACAGAGAAGTTTGGATTCAGCTTCGCGCAGGAGTGCGAGGATTGCAGCTAAGAATGTGGCCAATTAGGACTGCTTCTCGTGAGAATCTTTGGGGAGTCTCACATCTGGTCTCAGAGTTAGCTTTCGGTTCTGATTCCCAGAGAACTGCTTCGGCGGGAAGCTAGACTCTATTTAGGTGTTTTACCCGCGTAGTAACTTCGCGGAGTCAATTCGTCAGCCTACGGAGCGAGTTGTGTCTGGACAGCGCGCTCCGGTTCAAGCCTCGCTCCTGCTCAAGCCTTGCCTTGCTATCCAGCCTTCGCCTTGCTTCCCAGCCTTTGTTTATCTACGGACTTTGCCTTGTTTCCCAGGATCAATCCTTGCCTTGTTCCACGGATTTATCAAGTTATTCCACGGACCTTGTTCTTGTTCTTAGTTACCTTGTTCCACGTTCAAGCCTTGTTTCAAGTATCAAGTTATTTCCTAGCCTCGCTCAAGTTTCATGGACTAAAGGACCTTGTCATCTCCCCTCACTTTGCTTGGCAAAGTGAGTGTTTCGGTTATTGGATTACAACTTTGGACCTTAATATTTCTTATTGGACATTGCTTTTTTGGACTAATTCTGACCTTTCCTGAAAGGTCTAATTCTGGACTATTTTCTACACTTGTTTTTATTAACTTTATATATTCCTACAATAAAGATATTAGATAGATTCTGGCCTCTGTGTATGGTTATTGGTGCTCTGCAGCCTGGGTCGTGACAGTTTGACTCCGCCACCCTAAGCACCAATTAACCTCGGCCAGAATGTCTACCGGAACCGTACCTGGGCCGAGCGGCCAGCCGATTACCTACACCATCGACAAGGAAGAGGTGGACCGAATCCGTGATAAGCTCAATGCACAGGATGGAGAAATAAGGGGTTTGAAGGAACGCGGAGTTCGTCTTCCGGCCATGGCGTTGCCAACCAAGTTTACTGGAGAAGCTTCTAAGGTTCATGTCTTCCGTCGCCAATGTCAAGCTTATCTGGAGGCCCGTGCTGCCGAGTTTCCCCAAGAAGACATCAAAGTGGCATGGGTTTACAGTCTTCTAGACGGGCCAGCGGCCAGCTGGGCGACGGCACTGTTCGACCAAGCCTCTCCACACCTAAGATCAGCGCAACACTTCTTGGACCACCTCAAGGAGACTTGGGGAATCGAGGACAATTTGGAGGCAGCCGGTCACAAACTCCGTCGCCTTTTCCAAGGAGACAGACCTATGTCTCAGTATATAGCCGAGTTCCGAGTGCTGGCCCACAACACCGGCTGGAACGATGTAGCCCTCAGGGGACAATTCCGGGAGGGTCTCAACATTGAAATGCTGGAAGAAATCTCCAAGGTGGATCCTCCCCAGACCCTCGAGGCACTCATTGATCAATGTTTACGGGCTGAAGTCATGATTGCCAACAGGAAACAGTGGGTTCGAGGCCAGGGCAGTAGAGCCGGGGCAAAACCCCCCGCTCCCGCCAGCGTTCAGCCACGTCCGGTGTGGAGACCCCCACCGCCAACCCCATACCCCAGAGGAGGCGAGGAGGTGCCGATGCAGTTGGGCAATGTGCGTCCCAGACTAGATGCCGCCGAGAAGGCCCGTCGTCAACGCTTAAACCTCTGCTGGTACTGCGGGAACGGGGGCCACTTCGCCAGAGAGTGCCCAGCCAAAGGGAAGCCTGCCGCCCGTCTTGCGGCGGCGTCCTCCACGGAGACGAAGGCGTCTGAGCCGACTGGCACACAGCCGGCGGGGGAAGCCAACGACCGGGTGTAGAGGGGCTCGCCAACCCGGTCAAAAAATCCATCCAAGAGCCGCCAACCGGGGTCCTGTTCCTTCTCGTGGTCACATTATGGTCAGCAAAAAGGGGACCCGTCATGATCCACGCCATGATAGACTCTGGAGCTACCAACAATTTCATCGATAGAGAGTATGCCGACTCTCTGGGATTACAATATCATGATTTCAAGAATGCCCGTGTGGTGCAAGCCATAGACGGCCGCCCCCTCAAGACGGGCCCCGTAAGTCAGTGGTCGGAACCCACCAGGATGTGGATAAGGGAACATATGGAAGAGATTTCCTTCTTTGTTACCGAGGTTCCCCATTTCCCTGTGATTTTGGGAATTCCATGGCTGACTCTCCACGACCCTAACATCTCCTGGTCCAACAGAGAACTGCAGTTTGCTTCACCGTACTGCCAAAACCATTGCCTCGTAGCCAAGGTATGCCATGCCACAGACACCGAGCCCATCATCACCTTGCCAAAGAAGTACTCCGAGTATTGGGATGTATTCAATGAGAAAGAAGCCGAAAAATTACCCCCACATAGACCTTATGACTGTGCCATTGACTTGGTGGAGGGGGCCCCGATCCCGCGAGGGCATCTCTACTCCCTGACTGAACCAGAGCAAGAAGCTCTCAGGGAATTCCTAGAGACAAACCTTCGCAAGGGATTCATCAGACCCTCTCAATCCCCAGCCGCCTCCCCAGTGATGTTTGTGAAGAAGAAGTCAGGGGAACTACGCTTGGTGGTGGACTACAGAGCATTGAACAATATCACCAAGCGGAACAGCTATCCCCTGCCTTTAATCTCGGATCTACTGGATCGGCTTCGAGGAGCCAAGGTTTACACCAAGCTGGATCTTCGGGGGGCTTACAACTTAGTTCGCATCAGGGAAGGGGACGAGTGGAAGACCGCCTTCCAGACCAAATTCGGATTATTTGAGTCCCGAGTTATGAATTTCGGTTTATGCGGAGCCCCCGCAACGTTCCAGCATTTTGTCAATGACATTTTTCAGGACTATCTAGACAGGTTCTTGATAATCTACCTGGACGATTTTTTGGTGTTTTCCAGATCACAATCAGAACATGAGAACCACGTCAAAATGGTGTTACAACGATTGCGGGATCATGGACTTTATGCCAAGCTGGAAAAATGCGCTTTTGATCTACAAGAGGTAGATTTCCTTGGTTACCGCATCTCGCCTCTAGGGCTTTCCATGGATCCAGCCAAAGTTTCAGCAGTATTGGAATGGCGGGCGCCAACTAACAAGAAAGAGGTGCAGCGTTTCTTGGGGTTCGCGAACTACTACCGCAAGTTCATTCCAGATTTTGCCCGCTGGTCCGACCCCATCACTAGCTGCATCCGTGGAAAGCAGCCTTTCCGCTGGACTGATCAAGCAGAGAAAGGGTTCCAGCAACTAAAGAAACTATTCACCTCCCAGCCAATTCTACAGCACCCAAATCCTGGAACCCCTTTTGTGGTGCAAGCGGACGCCTCTGATGTGGCAATTGGGGCTGTACTCTTACAACCGGTGGGAGATCACCTCCACCCCTGTGCCTTTTATTCTCGTCAACTAACCACACCAGAGAGGAATTACACCATTTGGGAAAAAGAACTACTGGCCATAAAGGCAGCCTTTGAAACTTGGAGACATTGGCTAGAAGGGGCCAAATTTCCCATTGAAGTCCACACTGATCATCGTAATCTAGAACATCTAAGAACTGCCCGCAAACTAAATCAGAGGCAGCAACGTTGGGCTTTATTCTTTGAACGTTTCAACTTCCAGATCCATTATGTGACCCCAGCCCAAACCAAGCAAGCAGACGCCCTGTCACGTAAACCGGAATACGCTGCAGGACGCAAGGAGACCTTTGAATCCCAACTGCTACAACCTGAGAACTTTGCCACGCTCACGGTGGGGAACACCAAATCCATTCCCATTGGTTCAACTTCCCCTACTCCAGGACCCATCTGTGCTCAAGAAATCAGGGCTAGTCAGCAAGCAGATGCCTGGGCGCAGGACCAACTTCGCCAAGGTCTGCATTTCCCCTTTTCGCTTAAAGATGGGCTGCTCTGCTATAGAAATCATGTCTATATCCCACCCGGACCGGGCAGGGAAAAAGCGCTTCGTCTGTGTCATGACTGCAAACCAGCAGGACACTTCGGACTATTTAAAACTATGCATCTGATCCTAAGGGATTTTTGGTGGCCCAAGATCCGCAAGGATGTGGAAAAATATGTCAACACCTGCCCAGTATGCCAGCGCTCCAAGATACGAAGGGAGAAGCCCTCAGGGCTTTTACACCCCCTTCCTACCCCATCTCGCCCATGGGAAATAATTTCCGCGGATTTCATCACTGACCTACCACCTTCCTGTGGATTCACCACGATCTTAGTGGTGGTGGACCTATTCACCAAGTTAGCCCATTTCATTCCCTGCGAAGGCCTCCCCACGGCCAAGGAAACTGCGGATTTATTTCTTCAACATGTCTTCAGACTACATGGATTGCCCAAGAGTTTAGTCACAGACCGTGGATCTCAATTCACCTCTCGTTTTTGGAAGGCACTACAAAAACTATTGGGCATAGACTCTCGCTTATCTTCAGCTCATCATCCCCAAACAGATGGGCAAACGGAGCGCACCAATGCCACTTTGGAGCAGTATCTTCGCTGTTATGTAAACTATCAACAGGACAATTGGGTTTCTCTGTTACCATTGTCTGAGTTTGCCTACAACAATGGAGTTCAAGCTTCTACAAAAGAAACGCCGTTCTTTGCAAACTACGGCTTCCATCCACGTTTCTTTCCCCCTGTCATTGAAACTTCAGAGGTTCCCGCAGCAGAGGATTGGCTGCAGGAACTCACAGCGGTGCAACAACTTTTGCTCCAGCAACTGGACCAAGCCAAGGAGGACTATAAACGCCACGCTGACAAACATCGCCAGCCGGGCCCCGAAATCAAGGTAGGAGATCGGGTTTTCCTGTCCACTCGCTTTCTGCCCTCCCACCGCCCTTGCCGGAAGTTAGATGCCCGTTTCATTGGCCCCTATCCAGTGGTGGCGCAATTAAACCCCGTGACTTTCAAACTCCAACTTCCGCGTTCAATGCGCATTCACCCAGTGTTTCACCGTTCCCTGCTCCTTCCGGCGGATGGTGTGCGTCCTGATACAGACCAACCGGCCCCCCCTCCTGTTTTGATGAATGGGGAGGAGGAGTTCGAGGTTGAGGACATTTTGGATTCTCGCTTTCACCGCCGCCGCCTACAATATCTCATTGACTGGGTGGGTTTTGGCCCTGAAGAACGCTCTTGGGAAGACGCCTCCACAGTCCATGCTCCTGATCTAACCCGTCGCTTTCATCAGACCTATCCCGCCAAGCCGCGACCTCGCGCCTCGGGGAGAGGGCCCCAGTTTGGGAGGGGCCTTGAGGAGGGGGATAGTGTGATGACCCATGGGCCTTGTAGTCCTGCTCAGGACATTGTAATTCCTGATGAAGATGAAAACTTGGGTTTTTTACCTTCCCAGTCTGAACTGGATTCCTCTCAGCCAGATCTTTCCCAGGCAGATCTGGGAACCTTGCACCTGCAAGAAAGTTGTCTCCCAGAAGTATGTCAAACAAGCCCAGAGCCTACTTCTCCCGTATTCTTGCGCCGGGAGTTTTGTAAACAACAGAGAAGTTTGGATTCAGCTTCGCGCAGGAGTGCGAGGATTGCAGCTAAGAATGTGGCCAATTAGGACTGCTTCTCGTGAGAATCTTTGGGGAGTCTCACATCTGGTCTCAGAGTTAGCTTTCGGTTCTGATTCCCAGAGAACTGCTTCGGCGGGAAGCTAGACTCTATTTAGGTGTTTTACCCGCGTAGTAACTTCGCGGAGTCAATTCGTCAGCCTACGGAGCGAGTTGTGTCTGGACAGCGCGCTCCGGTTCAAGCCTCGCTCCTGCTCAAGCCTTGCCTTGCTATCCAGCCTTCGCCTTGCTTCCCAGCCTTTGTTTATCTACGGACTTTGCCTTGTTTCCCAGGATCAATCCTTGCCTTGTTCCACGGATTTATCAAGTTATTCCACGGACCTTGTTCTTGTTCTTAGTTACCTTGTTCCACGTTCAAGCCTTGTTTCAAGTATCAAGTTATTTCCTAGCCTCGCTCAAGTTTCATGGACTAAAGGACCTTGTCATCTCCCCTCACTTTGCTTGGCAAAGTGAGTGTTTCGGTTATTGGATTACAACTTTGGACCTTAATATTTCTTATTGGACATTGCTTTTTTGGACTAATTCTGACCTTTCCTGAAAGGTCTAATTCTGGACTATTTTCTACACTTGTTTTTATTAACTTTATATATTCCTACAATAAAGATATTAGATAGATTCTGGCCTCTGTGTATGGTTATTGGTGCTCTGCAGCCTGGGTCGTGACAGTTATAGTCACTGCGCCCGCAACTTTATCCTTTTATGTATATAGATTAAGCCATCTGGGCTTTTAAAGTCATCCTAAGCACCTTGAATTCAGAGGGAAAACATACTGTGAGCCAATGCAGTCCCCTGAAAACAGGTTTTATATGGTTTTCCTATGCTGTTTAAGTGGTTTAGGGATGCAAAATGTGGTGTAGGGAGCTCATCATGAGATATCCAAACAATGCCTCATGACAATGCAATTTTTACCCAAAGTAAACATAAAAATCCAGGTTTAATCTGAGTTAAAGAAATACCTGGGAAAATGCTGACTTTCCAAGAAGGTCCATACCTTTCCAGATATGGGGGATGTGGGGACTGACCCTCAGGATTGCCATGCAAAATCCTGAGGGTCAATCTCCACAGCCATCCCACTTCTATGGGTTCTGGTAGCCCAGGGTGGTGCACGATGACAGTGCCACTCTTTGCTCCTTGCCCCTTGTTTTGCCCAGAAATGTACTCAGAAAGCCTCCAAATGGAGGCACGAGGCTTCTAAAGAGCTTCAGGCACTTCAAATGATGCACAAGGAGCTTTGGAGAGGGGATTTTCCCTCCGAAACTACTGGCATCATTTTGAGGCTGCTGGAGGTCTTTAGAAGCTTTGTGCCTCTGGAAGCTTTCAGGTACATTTCTGGGCGAAACAGGGCAGGGGGGCACAGTGATATCGCCTCCGGGCCGATCACAGATCAAACCCAGGAGGATGTCTGGCCACCACAGAGACCACACAAACTTCAGTGAAAGAAGTCAGATTAGGAATATTCAGAAACTATACAACTGCTTCTTCAGAATCTGTGTAACCTCATTCAGGGTAGGTTGCTTACCTAGTGACCATATGCAAAAACAACCAATCCACAGACTCTCCATCTCATTAGAATCATAGAATCATAGAATAGTAGAGTTGGAAGAGACCACATGGGCCATCTAGTCCAACCCCCTGCTAAGAAGCAGGAAATCGCATTCAAAGCACCCCCGACAGATGGCCATCCAGCCTCTGCTTAAAAGCCTCCAAGGAAGGAGCCTCCACCACGGCCCCGGGGAGAGAGTTCCACTGTCGAACAGCTCTCACAGTGAGGAAGTTCTTCCTGATGTTCAAGTGGAATCTCCTTTCCTGTAGTTTGAAGCCATTGTTCCGTGTCCTAGTCTGCAGGGCAGCAGAAAACAAGCTTGCTCCCTCTTCCCTATGACTTCCCTTCACGTATTTGTACATGGCTATCATGTCTCCTCTCAGCCTTCTCTTCTGCAGGCTAAACATGCCCAGCTCTTTAAGCCGCTCCTCATAGGGCTTGTTCTCCAGACCCTTAATCATTTTAGTCACCCTCCTCTGGACGCTTTCCAGTTTGTCAACATCTCCCTTCAACTGTGGTGCCCAAAATTGGACACAGTATTCCAGGTGTGGTCTGACCAAAGCAGAATAGAGGGGGAGCATAACTTCCCTGGATCTAGACGCTATTCCCCTATTGATGCAGGCCAGAATCCCATTGGCTTTTTTAGCAGCCGCATCACATTGTTGGCTCATGTTTAACTTGTTGTCCACGAGGACTCCAAGGTCTTTTTCGCACACACTGCTGTCAAGCCAGGCGTCCCCCATTCTGTATCTTTGATTTCCATTTTTTCTGCCGAAGTGAAGTATCTTGCATTTGTCCCTGTTGAACTTCATTTTGTTAGTTTTGGCCCATCTCTCTAGTCTGTCAAGATCGTTTTGAATTCTGCTCCTGTCTTCTGGAGTGTTAGCTATCCCTCCCAGTTTTGTGTCGTCTGCAAACTTGATGATCGTGCCTTCTAACCCTTCGTCTAAGTCGTTAATAAAGATGTTGAACAGAACCGGGCCCAGGACGGAGCCCTGCGGCACTCCACTTGTCACTTCTTTCCATGATGAAGACGACGCATTGGTGAGCACCCTTTGGGTTCGTTCGCTTAGCCAATTACAGATCCACCTAACCGTAGTTTTGTCTAGCCCACATTTTACTAGTTTGTTTGCCAGAAGGTCGTGGGGGACTTTGTCGAAGGCCTTACTGAAATCCAGGTACGCTACATCCACAGCATTCCCTGTATCGACCCAACTCGTAACTCTATCGAAAAAAGAGATCAGATTAGTCTGGCATGACTTGTTTTTGGTAAATCTGTGTTGACTATTAGCAATGACCGCATTTGTTTCATTGGGATCCAGTATCCAGCCAGTCCATTACAACATTCAGGAACTCTTCCAACACTTGCATAGTCTGACGTGACTCTGCATTTAGACTTAGTTCCCCACAATATTTTCATACCTTAATAATAATAATAATAATAATAATAATAATAATAATAATAATAATAATAATTCTTTATTTGTAGCCCACCCTACCTCCTCAGGGGGACTCAGGGTGGCTCCCAAAGGATTAATCTTTCTGGACCTTCATGTGAGCTATGTCATCAACAGAGGATTATGATCATAGTGTTTAAATATGTATTGCCCTGATTGTTTGGGGCTACTGTTTTCTTTTTTGTTACTTGGGACTGGGGGCATAATCCGGCATGGATTTAAGGATGTAACAAAAGCAATTGCCTAAAACATGTTTACATTTACATTGGATTATAGTCAGAAATATGAACATCTGAAAAGGCATTAGGAAAAGCTAGACATTTGTGGATGACAAAAAATGGAAATCAAATGAATGCAGCATAAATAAAAATGCTTTGCAAGTGCCTTATAACACATATTTGAAAAGGTTTCTTTAAAGCTTTTGCTACAAGGACTGGGAGACAAGCATCTTAATCTCTTGCTGTTTTTTCTTCCCCCTTATCTGTCTCAAAGTCACAGCAGTGCTTCAAGTTGCCATCTCCTCTTTTATAACTGATCTCGTAATAAGTCACTCCGAGATGAGTGTAATCATACTACAATGTGCAGTTAGGATAATGGACGGCTTGGGCGCTATCACTTCCCTGCATCTTGAGGATTTTGAGGTATGCCTTGGAGGAATGCATTAGATGCTATGGTTAATTAACTAATTTACTCAATCAAGTTTAACAGTGGTTTTAACTTTAATGGTGCCATTACATTTTAATATGAAAATAACAGGCTGTGTTTCTGGCAATCCCCACAGTCCGCCTCCTCTGTACCAACCACTTAACAATTTGATTCTGATTTGTGAGCCTTTACACCCATTTATAATGTCAAGGGCTTGTAATACAATACCTTCTAAATCCATTACTGGGATGGACCTTACTGAAATGGATGCTTACGCCAGCTTCCTGACACCTTGTGGCAATGGGTGATGAGCCACAGAACTTGCTGAAAGTAGTAATGATTGAGAAGTTTCATGGCAGGGATAGGTGAGTAGGTGAAGCCACTTTAGAATTTCCTGTCCAAAGTACCAAACGTAGGGAAATAGGCTTTCACAAAATGCTGAGTTTCTTCAAAATTGGGAATGGGTTCACCTCTGCACTGATATAGAAACCAGCAGATCCCAGGGGCTGAGAATGTTTGTTACAAAGCTAACAAAAAGATGAGGAAGCATTGGTTTGTGCAGGGAAGAACTGATGTTGCCACACATACATTTAAATCTTCTTTTTGTGTTCTGAACACCCCTGTTTAAGACAGTGGTAGATAATCTTTGGCCATCCAAATGTTTAGACCACTGCCCTTTCCCTCGGTCATGCTGGCTGGCTTATCTGGGACTTAGTCAAGTGTTTTGTTCTTTGGAGCAGAAAATCTACACTACTTCTAGTCTTCTCCCTTGTTCAAAAATACAACAATGCAAAAGTAAATAGCTAGCAATTTGCTGCCCCTTCCTACTTGATAGTTGTGCTGGCCCTTTTGGGGAGTTAATATGGCCAATGATGTAACTATGTATTCCTGAATGCCAGGAGTTTGGACTGGATGGCCTTTGCCAAGCAGGACTACACAATCAAAACACTCAAATACTCCCAATAGAAGGCCATCCAGACTCTGTTTTAAAACCTCCAGAGAAGACGACTCTGCCACACTCATCCAGCTTCATGATTCTAGACAATCTAGCAACAGAAGCAGCAGCTAGTGGATTAAATGGCACTTCTCTTTTATTGACTTTTCTGAGTGAAGTTTCTGATTATTTATTTATTTTTATGCATTAAAATATTTCTATCCTGTCCAAAGAACTTAGGCTGGCTTCTCGGGGATTCCTCTCCCTCCATGAAGTACTAGAATGCCCCAGGCCTTGCAGGAGCATTATTACTACCATTCTAAAAATATGAGCCCTACATGTTGGCCCAATAGAACTTTATCTTTTCAATCATTTCACATGACATGGCATATATTGCACAGGATACTATCATACAGTCTGATCCTTGGCTTATTCTGATTTCCTGTTCACAGAGGAGAAGCTGTGATCCTATGCAAACTTCTTCATCTAACAATGCACTGCTTACATGAGTACTTTGTAGAAGCGATTTTATTGCCTTAACATCTGTGCATGTCCTTAAACCACAATATTAAACACAAATACATTAGTCTTCTATTACACATATGTTGAAAAAGAGCAACAAATTGGTTAAAACCATTTACATTGAAATAATTGAATGTAAAAGGACAATTTAATTTAATTTTGAAAACTAAACTGACAACTTCAAGTTGGAATTCCAACATTGACTTAATTCCAGAAATAAGTTCTTAATTAATTAAATCAGAGGAAGTACTAGTGAGCTAACAAATTTCCATTTCTCAAAGCCTCCGCTCTTATATGTTTCTCCAAAATGATTTCTTGCTTTCTGTTAGTCCTTTGTACTTTGGAAATAACAATAAGTTTACAAGATCCAAATGACTCATTTTCGTTTATGACCAGGATATTGATGACCGTCACCCCGGCTTTTATTTTAATAAAAAAACCCAGCGGAGAGTTCCGCAGATTGCTCAACAAAAGGAACGAAGCGGGACCGCAGCAGACTATTATTAAAAGACTTTTTTTCTTCACTTTCCCCTTCCCTGAACTATGTAACAAAATCCCCCAATAAAAGTAGCATTTATTTTAACAATAACACTCTCTATCTGGTTATTTTGTATCTTTTCTCTGACTCCTTCCTTTGCATGAAATCTCTCTCTCTCCTGTCCTTTTAACTCCGGCTGAGGTTCTCCGCCATAGATTAACATGGCGGACGATATAAATTGGCTCATATCTCTATCAAAATTACCCCTAGAACGCTCCTCTTTTAGACCTAACCCTTTCTAAGGCTCCTGACTCGAAGACAACCAGCAGAACCGGAATCGGTCCAGTTTTCGGCACCTCAACAGCTGACTGTCAAACGGGACCGACGGCTCCTCTCAAGCTAAACTGCTGCCTTATCCCGGACTTTCCTCTCCCCGCGGAATGGGTTTAAGAGATCCCTAGCCCCTTTCTGTGAACTAGGGATGGGGGATCGTTCTCTCGCTGGGGAAACATAGTTCTCCAAGTACCCTTACCCTCTCTACAGCTGCCAGGGGGTGCCCGGACGGGTGCCCTCCACGTTTCATTCATACTTTTCATGATTTTATGAAGGAGAAGAACACTCTTCCCCAGACCTACCCCTGGACTTATGAAATCCTATACTTCCAAAGACTGCAACCCACATGTGCCTCTTCCCCATGCCACCTCAACGAATTCCTCCCATCACAGATGAACTCTTTTCCTCATGTATTTGTGAATTTTCATATTCTATGTACTTGGACACTCTCATGACTCACTGTTGTATGAATCTCTAATCGTTGGGCTAACTTCATGGATTGTGAAATTATGCTGCTAGAACTCCACTCTTATGAACTTCCATATCGGGTTCCCCAGATGTTGTGAACTTCGTCCTTATCAAATGTTTTCTGTTGCTTATATCATTCATGATTCCCCTTTATGCAATGTCACCCACCTTTATGGATTCTCCTTTATTTCCTTGAAATCTATCTATCTGCCTATATGTATTTGTACTCTTTGGGATCCCTGGAAAATATGTATTCTTCCCAGCAGGGTTTATGTTCCAACTTTATTTTAATTTTCATTCTATCCCAAATCATGAAATCAAATGGGAAATATTATGACCCCAACATGAACTCTAGCCCTATGACCCAGACCTCCCTTCCCAAAAACAAAAGGATAATCTGCCACAGTTTAATCCAATCTCATTCCGATCGCATGGACAATATAGGGCGAGTCACCCAAATTCCTAAAGGTGACTCACCCCCAAGGCAAACCTTGTCATATCCCAGGCCAGGACGCCGCAGGAAGGCACCCTGTGGGGCCGTCAATGACGGCTCATCACCACCCATCACCACTTCCCGTCTGACACCCCAAGGCATATCTAAAAATCTGTGAACGTGACAGGACCCCGGACACCCTTGATGGGTGCCATTAATTCCTTTAGAAATCGGCCGGGTCAGGATTAATCTATCCGGTCACTTCATTGTTTCAATGGCTCCCGCCTCCTCCTCTCTGATTGGCCCGAGGGGGGACAAAAAGCGGCTCCCCATTGGGCCAGCAGAGCAAGGCGGGAAACGAAAGCCCGCCTCGTTCAACCTCTCAGCCTATCCGCGATCAGATGGGCGGGGGAGCGGGGCGGGAAATTCAAGGGGCTGTCAGACCGAAACATTGTATAAATATGGCTTTATTTGAAACATATGTTACGCTAGTAGATTGAATGATCGCTATTAGCGTCCTTTTCAGCTGAATTGCTCAATAAAACTCCTTGGCGGATTTTCCTTCAACTTGGCGGACCTTCTTCATTTCAGGCTTCAGGTTGTATTGCGGCTTATATTCTCCTTTTGGCTTCGCCAAGGTCCGTTCCCTCAGGACCGGGTCGGGTCTCTCCTTAAGGGCCCGATCCCCCAAAGTGCGGTCGACAACAATATGATAGTTTAGTTAATTTCAACATTAAAATAGTTTTCAACCAGCAGTAGTAACAGCAGTTTGGAAAGGGCTGGCCTTTTTTGGACCCCGTTGATCCTTATGTGTTCTGCCCCAGGAACCATGTAGAACAATGGTTCTCAGCCTGTGGGTCCCCAGTTCTTTTGGCCTTCAACACCCAGAAATACTAACAGGTGGTAATCTCAGAACCATTCTTAGGAATTTTTTACCAGTAGGCAAAAAAAATAAAATAATTGGTGCCCCTCCCCCCAAACTGGGGGGGGGGAGAGAGAGAGAGAGAGAGAAACAGCCAGGAAGCTGTTTCTCTGAGCTTTACAGGCCACAGAAGCGGGTGCCTGCTTCTCTGGGCTGCAAAGCTCGAGAAAGGGCTTCCTTTTCGCCAGGAAGCTGTTTCCCAGAGCTTTCCAGCCCAGAGAAGCGGGCGACCGCCTCTCTGGCCAGCAAAGCTCCAAGAAAAGGCTTCCTCCTCACCAGGAAGACATTTCTCGGCGCTTTGCAGACCAGAGAAGCGGGCGCCGCTTCTCTGGTCTGCAAAGTGCCTAGAAACACCTTCCTGGCGAGAAGGAAGCCTTCCTCGGCGCTTTGCAAACCAGAGAAGCGGGCGCCGCTTCTCTGGTCTTCAAAGTGCAGAACACCTTCCTGACAGAGCCAGGATTTGCCTGTGGCGCCCCCAACAAGATGGGGCCACCACAGGCAAATGCCTAGTTTGCCTGGCGGGTGAACTGCCCCTGGGTAAACTGACTGGGATTTCTGGGATTTATAGGTCAAAACACCTGGACATGCACAAGCTGAGAACCACTGATGTAGAAGCTTCTCATTAGTTGCAGGAAACAATTTTGAAGTTCTTGACTCTGACACCTACAAGGGCCACAAAATCTGGGGTTGGTTTGAAGCATTACTGCTTCAAGATTAGTCCCAGATTCTGCCTATCCATTTACATCTCTCCACTCCTGAACTGCGGCAGTAGAATCTTGACCATCCAGTTGAGTTGATCTCAGTTTGCTAGATGGTCACTCTTAATCTTTTCATTGCTTGTCAGTACTGCAGTCACTATGGAGCTCCAGAAATCTCCTGACTATCACTAGGCACCTTTGCCATTGTTGGCAAATTTGGCTTCATGACCTACAACCTCATCACACTGGGGCAAATTGCCCCTTTGCAGCACTTTGGGGATGGGACCTGCTAAGTGGCATACATGATGCTTGGCAGGTCCCGCCCCATTGACCCTCCAAGTGCTGAGGAAGTTTTGTAAGATTCTTCCTCAGCAAGTCTGGAAAGGTAAATGTTTTTCGGGTAGCTCCTATTGACCTACCCACATTTTTGGTCCCTTTCCCCCATCTGATGGGAACAAGGCACCAATGTGCCTTGTCCCGTTGTCCCCGTCTGATGGGGGAAGGAAGGAGGCGGGGTGCCATGAGGTGCCCCACATGACTGCTGGCGAAACGACATGGGGGGAAGGATGTATGAAGAGGTCCCTAGAAAGGGGAAGGGTAAAGAAGGGGGATGATCCATCTCCTTTCTCAAAGTCACACTGGCACCTTTGCTGACATCAGCAAAGGCACTGAGCAACAGCCAGTTGGAGTTCCATGGCTGACCATGGCAGCAAAAACTAACAAAAATAAGTGCCACCCCCTTCTCACAGTGCCATGGGGTTGAGAGAAAATGGGATGGAAGTGTTGGGCCATGTGAACAGCAGGCTTTTTTTTCAAATTAGAACTGGCCTAGCTGTTCACATATGGGGAGCTGTTCTGAAGCCTCTATGAGGTACAGTCAGGTCTGCTGGTTTTATCCCACATTAGGGACTAGAAGCCTCTGGAAGTCATCTAGATGCCCAGGAATGACTTCTTTCCCATTCTGGTGTGTATAGCCAGTGGAAACATAGCCTGAAACTTTGGCCTGAATCCTTGTGGGAATTAGTAAGGCAAATAAGGGTAGATATGAATGAAGATTATAAGTAGGGAGGAAGGGGAAGCAAAAGAAAGGCTTTTGTGGGTTGAAAGAATTCTGTAAAAAAAAAAAAACTCTTCCCCTTTCTACAATCTAAAGCAATAGTGGGTGGTAGGATTATGGGTGATATTTTTCATCTTCATTCTGATACAGCTTTAAGTACAGGCATTTAGCCTGTTTTAAAATTATATAGCAACTCAACTTAATCTTATGGGTTACAACGTCCCCTTTTCTAATACAAATGCAATCAAATCAGATTTCTTAAAGCTCATTAACAATGAACTAAATGCATGAATCCTTTCCTATAACATATCTCTATCTCTGCCAATAGATTTGGAATCCATGACCAGCATTTTATCCTGCCTATGTGGAAGGTTAGCATAAAAAAATCAACTTGCCCAAGGCAAGTGAGCTTCATAGATGAGCAGGAATTTATTCTTAGGGTCTCTACATCCAGTCCCAACCCCTAATGATTGTGGCATTCAAGCTTTTCAGAGCTGCTGATGTCTAAACTTCTCTTGTGTCATGGCTTGTGAAAGAATGATCCTTGTAAAGCAATTTTAACAGGATATGTCTTTTTTGCTTGACATATCAGGTGTGCAAAGAAGCACACAACCCCAGAGCTTGCCTTTGAAATATACCAAGCTAATCATTCCATACTCTGATCTTTAACTGGATGTGCTTAGCACTGGCGTATCCATCCCACCGAGCTGTCTTCTCTTGTCTATCTGTGTCTATTTCATTCTTCATGGAGCCATTAGAACACACTGGTGGTCACTTCTTGTTAGAAGAATATGCTGTGTCCATCCCTCTGCTTTCAGAACATTTATCGTTTCTGTCGTATTGTCCTGTTCCACATATCCTCATTATGGATAGCTTCTGTCCTCTCCTTTTTGTCATATTCACCACTGAAAAGTCCCCAAATAATGGTTAGCTTCATTGTGACTTGTTCCCCCATTTTGATCTTTGTTCTGCATTGAAAAGACCTTTCTGATTTATAGAAATAACAATTTGATTGTGAGGCAAACATTTCAAACTTATATAAAAATACATCAGGGGTTTGTTTTTTTGTTTTTGGAAAAAAAAATCTCAGCCAGATTATACCATACAACTTCTATTATTTCCCTCACTTCTCTCTAAAGTCTTTATAAACTGTATTTGCAATGGGCAGATTTCTATACAGCTATCATGCAAATGGGATTTAGCAAATTACTTGTGTTTTACTTAATGTACATTATAATACAATCAGCTGGCTACCCCTGATGGTTAAGATAAGTAACCATGGGAAAGTATCTGTTGCTCTGAATTCTCTTTTTCATTTTTCAAAACAAGTAATAATCAAGCAATGAATATGCCTGGAAATTTTTAGCTTTTGGAATACTGTCTTAGAGTCCTCTATCTACCAGGGTCAATGGCTGGATTACAAACAGTCTCAAAAAGTAACTTTTCAAAGTTTTGTTTAGAATAGTAATGAAGTGTTATGGAGTCAAAGAGAAGATATATTGGGTGAGCAAGGCAGGTACCACAAAGAACACTGGCATTCTTGTAAAAGAACATTGGGGGTAAAGGGGTGGTCCTGGAGGTTTGAATTCACCGAGGTGAATCAAACTGTTCATTCCACAGCCATCCTTGAATCACTGGGTCCCAAGATCCCATGTTTCCCAGGAAGCCCTTTGGATTCACCACCTTAACTATGGGAGCCTGAAGAAGGCATAATTTTCCTCCCATCGACTAGAATAGGAGGGGATTTTTTTTAAAAAAAGAGATCAATACAAAGCTATCTCCATATTTTGTCTTGACTACTGTATGCTATTAGAGATTTGCTTTGCCTGCAAGACCACTGGCCTTGAGAAATATATGAGGAGATGAACATCAAGATACCGAAAGCCCATTCACACCACAGCATTATATAATTACATCCTTTTAATTGTTGTCATGGTTCAATCCCATGGAATCCTAGAACTCATAGTTTAGGAAGGATATAAAAATGTTTTATCCAGAGAGCTGTAGTACCTCACCACACTGCTAGTTCCAGTATGGAACCATGGCAGTTAAAATGAAATAATAGTGCTATAGTTAAGTAGTGTGGTTGAAACCCAGCACTTAGGGCTAATTTATCTTTATCTTTGTAGCTACTTTCCATATTTTAGATTAAAGGAAACCTTGGCAAGGGTCCTCACCAATTATTGTATATTCTGCAGAGACATATAGAATTCCCTTAGATTATGTTCTTAAAGCTATTACTAATAAACATTTTTGCAAGCTACTAGGCTTGTGCAATCTGGGTACACCATGATCCGTTTTGGTGTCCTGGGTTTCTGTCAGAACCCAGCCCAGAAATCAGGAGGGATGACATCTGTTTTTGCTCTGAGGAGCTGAAATATTTGTTTTCTATATGGCCCATTATGGAGGAGGACTTCCCAGGTTCCCCTTCCTGTCATTTTAGGCATTTAAGCTGTTTCCTACTCTAGAAGAGGAGATGACAGGCACTGCAGGCAGGCAGATGTGCACACTTTCTCTCCCGGGCCTGCACACCATGCTTACACTGTTTCCAAAGCATTTAAAGGGGGCAAAGCTGCTTCCTACACTAGAGCAGGAAAGGAGAGGTGTGACAGGCAGGCAGGCATGAACTTTCTCTCTTGTATGCCACACACTCTTTCCAAGGCATTTCAAGGAGGCTTCCTACATGACCTAAGAAGTGTCTATGGTTATTAATAAAAAAGACTAAATTGTGATGCCGAATATGGGATGAGCAGCTAAGATCTCACTTGCTTTCATTGCGGCCCTTTCTCATTACGTGCTTCTAAAGGTAGTGAAGGAAAACAGATCAACTCACAAGTCTACAAGCTACCTATATCAAGGAAAAATAAGCATTTTTTTCATTTCTATAGGTGATACAAAGCTGGACTGGAATGCAAAAATATTAAAATGCATTAGAAATGTAAAATACTTTAATAAATTGTAATGCTGGGTTGCAGCCAACAAGTAAAATATTAGGACAATTACTATATTATACACTAGCTTGGGGTCCCGGTGGTGCCCGGGTTATTAGTAGACGGCATTGAGTTGTTTGGGGATGTGAGGAAATATCACTTAAGTTTGGTCCAGATCCGTCATCAGCTGTTCATAAGCATATCGTTAAAAAGATAATAACAATGTTCTCTGCTGTCTTTTGAGGAAAGTAGGGCCTTACAAAGAAGTTGAAAGCTGAGGCAAGATGGCGTTCTCCTTTTGGGCCATCAGCATGGGGCCAGCCTGGAAGGCCTTAAACATGTCAGCAGAGGGGCCAAAGGGGGCCATCCGTTGTCAGTGGGTTCATGGGGTTACGTGTGTCAAGTTTGGTCCAGGTCTGGCCTTTCTGGTGGTGGCAGTGGTGTTTTGGATTACAGAAGTGTACGCTGAAAGCTGTTAACTGTCCCAAAGCTAGCATTGTTCTGAGGAGAGAAGTAGGCCGAACGAAGCCAGTTGGTAGTAGTTTTTCCCTCAGCGATCCCAGTGGCCTATGAAAGTGGCGGCCAATCACAAAGCTGGCATATTCCGCCAGGCCAATCAAAACGCGAACACATATTCCGCCAAGCCAATCAAAACGCTGATACATATTCCGCCAGGCCAATCAAAACGCTGATACATATTCCGCCAGGCCAATCAAAACGCTGATACATACTCGCATACAAACATTCACTTTTATTATATACTAGCTTGGGGGCCCGGCGGTGCCCGGGTTATTTGAGAACGGAATTGTTTGCCTTTGTTCCAAGTTTAGTCTCGATCCAGTGTCAGTTGGCTTTAGTTGGTATGGGTGAACTACAACTCCCATATGCAAGTCCATGGTCGATCCCCCTCCAAACAGCTCCGGGATGTAAAGCAGGTCATGGGGACTCGATGTGTCAAGTTTGATCTTGATCAGACATTGGTGGGGGTCGCAGTGGTCTGGGGAAGTGAGTGAAGATACTGTCAATCCCATCATCCATGGTCTGTTGTTCCCTCAAATGATAGGAGGACGTAAAGTGGGCCACATTGCACCTATATGTCAAGTTTGGTACAGTTTCATCATTCATGGGGATCACAGTGGTCTGTGGGAGGTGAATTGGATGAAAGTACTGGAAATCCCATCATCCTTGGTGCATTCTTCTGCAAACAACACCAGGACATAAATTGTGTGACATTGCACCTGTGTGTCAAGTATGGTACAGTTTCGTCTTTCATGGGTATCACAGTGGTCCGTGGGAGGTGAATCGGGTGAGGGTACTGCAAATCCCATCATCCATGGTCCATGCTGCACCAAACCGGATCAGGACGTAAAGGGGGCCACATTGCACCTGTGTATCAAGTTTGGTACAGTTTCGTCATTCATGGGAATCACAGTGGCCTGTGGGAGGTGAATTGGATGAAGGTACTGCAACTCCCATCGTCCTTGGTCTGTCCTCCCCCAAACTGCTGCAACATATAAAGTGTGTCATTTGGGATATATATACCAGATTTGGTTCAGTTCTGTCATTTGTAGCAGTTGCTGTGGTCTCAAGAAGAGAGTGAAGGTACTACATGTCCCATCTGTGTGCCAAGTTTGGTCCAGTCCCGTCACTGGTGGGCATCGCAGTGGTCTGTGGGAATCGTAGTGATTGAAAGTACTACATATCCCATCACCCATGGTCCATCATCCCGCAAATGGCACCAGGACATAAAGCGCATCATGGGGTAGGCTGTCTGGAATTGTGGGAGTTGGAGTCCAAAACACCTGGAGGGCCCAAGTTGGCCCGTGCCTGGTTTAAAGGCTTCCATAGAATCCTAGAGTTAGAAGGGGTGCCCAAAGGCCATCTAGTTGAACCCCATTCTGCCATAGAGGAAGACACCATCCAAGCCCTCCCCGACAGATGGCCATCCAGTCATAAATGCGATTGGGAGATAGATAGAGTCCTAGATTTGAAAGGGGTCTTTGAAGGTCATCCAGTCCAGCCCCATCTGCTGTAAAGGAAGACACCATCCCAGCCCTCCTGACAGATGGCCATCCAGTCATACATACGATTGGGAGATAGATAGAGTCCTAGATTTGAAAGGGGTATTTGAAGGTCATCCAGTCCAGCCCCATCTGCCACAAAGGAAGAGTCCATTCAAGCCCTCCCGACAGAAGGTCATTCCAACCATACATACAATTGAGACATTTATTTATTTATTTATTTATTTCTGATATTTCTCCCCCGCCTTTCTGCAATGGACCCAAAGTGGCTTGAAAGGCCATTAAGCCACGTGCCAACATCCACCATATAAATAAAACATAAAAGTAACGTCAAGCAATAGTAGTATAAATAAGACATAGCTGTGTTCAGTGGGGGCAGGTGAACTACAACTCCCATATGCAAGTCCATCATCCATGGTCCATCCCACCCCAAACAGTGCCCGGGTGTATAGTAGGCCATGGGGACTGTATGTGTCAGGCCTGTTAGTGTGTAGGCCAAAGCCTGCTCTGTGGTAGTTTTTTGCCTCAGTAAAAACTGGGGGGGGGGGGAGTAAACCATCCTTAAAAGGAAAGATTTAAAAGATAGTCATTATTTTCTCTTTAGTGTGCTGTGAATAATACTGTGTCCCAATGAGCCAGGGAAAACCTGTCTTCTTTGGAACAGTATTAAGGGGTGAAGATGGCCCCCGCCTTTGGGCCTAGCCGGGCCTAGCAGCTTGTCAGTAGAAGCGCTGAAGGAGGTGAGGTGAGGGGGGTGGAGTTTTCATAAACATACCCACAAACATTGTTGAAAAGGAAGCATTAAAACATAATTATTTTCCATCATTAGTTGGATTCAGAATGCTGTGAATGTGTGAGTAAACTGTAATTCTTAGAACCAAAGTTTTTTATTATCAGTCTGACAGTTGGGCATGTTGGGTCTATGTGGTCCAGATCCGTTGTCAGTGGGTTCATGGGTCGTAGGGGTTATGTGTGTCAGGTTTGGTCCAGCTCCGGCCTTCCTGGTGGTCCCAGTGGTGTTTTGGATTACCAAAGTGTAGGCCAAGGCTGTTAACTCTCCCAGAGCTAGCTTCGTTCTGAGGAGATAAGTAGGCCGAACGAAGCCAGTTGGTAGTAGTTTTTGCCTCAGCGGTCTCATTGGCCTGTGAAAGTGGAGGCCAATCAGAAAGCTGGCCAATATTCCGGCCAGCCAATCAGAAAGCTGATCCATATTCCGCCAGGCCAATCAAAACGCGAGCACATACACCGCCCGACCAATCAAAACGCTGACACAAACATACAAACATTCACTTTTATTATATACTAGCTTGGAGACCCGGCGATGCCCGGGTCATTTGAGAAAGGCATTGTATGCCTGTGTTCCAAGTGTAGCCTATATCCAATGTCAGGTGGGTTCAGTGGGTGCGGGTGAACTCCAACTCCCATATGCAAGTCCCATCGTCCAGTGTCCATCCCCCTCCAAACAGAGCCAGTATGTAGAATAGGTCATGAGGGCTCCATGTACCATGTTTGGTCTTGATCAGTCATTTGTGTGGGTCGCGGTGCTCTCAGGAAGTGAGTGAAGGTATTGGAAGTCCCATCGTCCATGGTCCATCATCCTCCAAACTGCACCTGGGTGTAGAGTGAGTCATGGGTGTTCTCTGTTTGAAGTTTGGTCTTGATGAGACATTGATGGGGGTGACAGTGGTCTCAGGAAGTGAATGAATATACTGGAAGTCCCATCATCCAAGGTCCAAGCTCTTTCAAATCTCACCAAGATGTAGAGTGGGCCATGGTGGCTCTATGTGCCAAGTTTGGTCTTGATCAGTCATTGGGGTCACAGTAGTCCCAGGAAGTGACTGAAGATATTGTAAGTCCCCTCATCCACGGTCCCTCTTCCTCCAAACTGCACCAGGATGTAAAGTGGGCTACCCTGCACCTGCGTGTCAAGTTTGATACAGTTTTGTCATTCATGGGCATCACAGTGGTTTGTGGGAGGTGAATTGGATGAATGTACTGCAAATCCCATAATCCTTGGTCCACCCTCCGTCAAAGTGCTGCAGCATGTGAAGTGTGTCATTTGGGATATGTGTGCCTGGTTTGTGTGATTTGTGGCAGTTGCTGTGGTCTCAAGAAGTGAGGGAAGGTACTGCAAATTCCATCATCCTTGGTCCATCCTGCCCCAATATACATCAGGACGTAAAGGGGTCGACAGGAGTTCTGTGTGCCAAGTTTGGTCCATTTCTATCATTGGTGTGCATTGCAGTAGTCTGTGGGAGTTAAAGTGTTTGAAAGTACTGCAAATCCCATCATCTGTGGTCCATCCTCCCCCAAATGGCAGCAGGTCATAAAGTGCATTGTGGGGATGAAGTGTGCCAAGTTTGGTGCAGATCCGTCATTCCTGTTGGTCTCAGTGGCCTGGGATAGTGGCGGCCAATCAAAACGCGAGCACATATTCCGCCAGGCCAATCAAAACGCTGATACATACTCCGATTTGACTTTTATTATATATATAGATATAGATATAGATAGAAAAGGAAAAGCATATGTGTAGATACAAAACTATGGTTGACTGTCAGCTACTTGCCAACTGAATCAACAATAGGAAGCTTTTGCTAAAAGGGGGGGGGGAATGCTATTTCAGAATCCATTTGCAGAAATGCTATTTGCAAGAGATGGAAAATGTTTTATCTTATAATAAGGGAAAGGTTTATATAACTGAAAACAGTTCACAAGAGACTAGCAAATATGAAAAATGGTTAAAGAAGAAGAACTTAGGACAAAATTTTGGAAAACTATGCATGCTTAGTTTCAAGTAGAGAAGAATTCAGAAATGGTAGGAGGAAGGATAATAATCATCACAAAATATGTATTTGCAGAAGTTGTCGTTAAAATGATAGATCAGTATATACTGAACCATGGATTCGTAAGCCAAATCTATGCAAATAGCAAACTGTATGGTTAAAGTCTCCTAGACATTTTACTTCAGAATGTAGGTGAAGCATAGCACACCTGAATGCTCTCCCAAATAAAAATATACTGCAGTTTTAGTAAACTAGATGTCAGGGAGAAAGGAAAAATCTTTTTTGAAGAGGGATCATTTCAAGGAGGTTGTAGACCAAAAAGTAATTTTACTAAGCTGTGATTAGTTCTCAATACTTCATATTAAATAATGAGTGCTTGCATGTGATGCTCTTGCATTGTCTTCAGGCTGTGATGTTACTTTCATTTTAGGACTATGGGACTATAGTTTCCTACATGCATCTGATGAAGTAGACATAGGTCTACAAAAGCTTATGCTGCACACTTCTTTCTCTCAGTTATCTTCAGAATAAGATCCTTTTGCATACTGAACCCAACTAACATGGCACTGTCATGGGTCCCAAGATGTTGCTGAACTTCAGATCCCAGAAGCCCCAGATGGAATAGCTAATGGTGAGGGATTCTAGAGATTGTAGTTTGGAGATTCACAGTCTGGGAACAAGTAGCAACATTGTCACATAGCTGGTGAGAATGTTGCATGTAATTGCGGGGCATGGGGAATCTGGCGCCCCATGCCCCACATCACCTGGCTCTAGCTGAGGGCAATCTCATGTGGGAAAGTGTGGAGCATGCACAGAGCATGTAACCACCCCATTGATTCTAATGGCAACACGAGCCTGCTCTACTTCACCCATGGAGCCCCACTGGTGTCATTTGATGGGAACCAACAAGCTCCATGGGTGAAGTAGGGTGGAGGCAGTGCATGCCGCTGAAATGTGCCCTTTGTGATGAGGTTATTGCTGCTGGGTATGAAAATCACTGAGAACCTCCACACATAGCAAAATGATAGTATAGTAAAACCACTGTATTCATGTGGCATATGTTCCATATCCTCCAGTAGATACCTGAAAACTGTATTTTGACTATACTCGAGCTAGAAACATTCCAAAAAGTATCACTGGAAGATCTAGAGAGGCCTGTAAATATCACCATTTGTGGGCTCTCTAGGCCCTCCAGTGTTATTCTATGGTATGATTGAACATAAAGCATATCATAGAATAGCACTGGAGAACAAGAGAGGCTCACAAATAATTCAGTTTATGATCCTATATAGGGCTGGATCTACACAATAGAATTAATGCAGTTTGATACCACTTAAATTGCCTTGGCTCAATGCTATGAAATCATGGGGGTCATAGTATCACAAGGATTTTAGCTGTTTCTGCCAAATAGTATTGGGGCCTCACCAAACTACAAACACTTTGGTGTGGGGTGGGGGGAGGTTGGAGTTTGTGAGAGTGAAACTGTGGATATCACGTTTGTAGGTCGCGTTGTAATATGAGAAGACCTCTTAGAGCTAGGTTGACATAATGTGTGTGTTTTGAGAAGTGTCAGAGAGCTCTTTCAGTCCACTTCAGCTTCTGATTCATCTCTTGAGCATCTAAGTAAATTAGAGATTAAAGTGATCTGAAGGTTTGTTATCCCAGAAGAGATGATTACATAAAATGTCACAATCTGTTCCATGCCAGGAAGCCCATCAGGGCTAGATTCCCATCATCTTCCGAGGCTGGTGCTCTTGATAATAATGTGGCCAGTCTCACATCCATCCCTTCTTTGATGTTGGTGAGAAAACAGAATATGTCATTTTCTAGGAATTAACTCTTGGCATCTTTTACGTGCACTGAATTAATTTGATTAAAAGATGAGCAGGAAAGAAAACCTAAGGCAAACAAAAAATAAAATAAAATAACCATTCTCTTGTTACTGTTAGCAATTGCTTTTGAAAATTTCAAGCAAACATTTGGTGCTGGAGATGGAAGTCTCTTGAAATGTCAAGAAGGAATATGAGCTTAAAGTAACCCACAGCCAAGAGATAATAGCAAAGTGCTTGCAATTTTTTTTCTTTTTGAGGGAAGGAAGCCTTTCTAGACCTGATTTGTGTGCAAGATGATTTACAAAATACCAAAAGATTTTGGCAGGCACCAAGTTAAATTGACTGCTCTCGATCACAAATTAATATTAACCAGAGCTTGTCAGTTGCTAAATATTTATTTTAGGGATACACTCAGCCTCTGCTTTCATGAAGGTTAAGCTATAATCTTTGGCTTGTCAGTTCCAGGATGTAGCAGTGGATAAATCATGCACTCTTGAACTGATAGATGTCAGAACCACTGTATACAAATGGAGGGAGATGTCGATGAACACCCCAGTTTACGTTACATTTACTATAAACATTGACATTCCTTTGCACTGAGACCATTTGCTGGCTAAGCAGTCACAGCGTCTCTGGGCTTTGATGCTTTTTGTGCTCAATCAGGTTCTAATGATTTCAGATGCTTGCAATTAATGAAGCATTAGATTAATTGGTTGAGTACAGTGAGACGGGCTCTTGGAACTGGGTCAGAACCACAGACAACCTATTACCCAAAGTGACAGTAATCACCAGAGGCAAAACAGTGAGAAATTGAATTAATGATTTTATTTGCTTGATCCTCCTGCACTGGGCAAAATTTTGCATTTGTCCAGGGTTTGTACCAAGCATGTTTGGGAGGCAATGCAGAGTAGGGAGAAATACCCAAGGCCAATGATCCTGCAGAAGTGTGGCAAAAATACAAATGGAATATTGGCAAAGTTCAGAAATAGCAAGTTACAATTAATTATTTTATAATTATTTACCCATTGCAGTAACCAGCTGGGATGATGTTATTTTGGGCCCTGTTTTTTAAAATATTTTTTATTAAAGATTTCTACAATTGGATAATAAAAACAAAACTAAGGGAAGTAGGAGGGGTGGGATGTGGGTATTGGGGTAAAAATGGAGGTAAGTCGGGATGAGGATAGTAATTTGCGGTGCTGGGGTAAGGGGGGTATAGAGTTTGTGGGTAAGGGGTTGGGGAGGATGGGGAGGATCGATATAAGGATAAATAGGGAAAGGGAAGGTTTCCCTTTCCCTATTAAATCAAACTGTAAATCAATATTTTACATCACAATAGTAACAGTAATACTAATATGACAACAAGAATAATCCAGTGAATTAATTTCTGGAATACTAAAAAGTAATGACCTATTAGGGGAGTTATGAGTTTCTAATACTTCCATTTAAACCGCTGTGCTGCAGAAAAATCCTGCCAATTGAAAGGTTGGCAGTTTGAGTCCGGGTTAGGGTTGAGCACCTGCCATTAGCCCCAGTTCACCTGCCCACCTGGCAGGTTGAAAGCAGAAATACAAGTAGAGAAATAGCTATCTCTTTTAGCAGGGACAGACCACACCTGGAATACTGTGTCCAATTCTGGGCACCACAATTGAAAGGAGATGTTGACAAGCTGGAAGGTGTCCAGAGGAGGGCGACTAAAATGATCAAGGGTCTGGAGAACAAGCCCTATGAAGAGCGACTGAAAGAGCTGGGTATGTTTAGCCTACAGAAGAGAAGGTTGAGAGCAGAAATGATAGCCATGTATAAATATGTGAGGGGAAGAAGGAGCAAGCTTGTTTTCTGCTGCCCTGGAGACTAGGACAGGGAACAATGGCTTTAAACTACATGAAAGGAGATTCTACCTGAACATCAGGAAGAACTTCCTCACTGTGAGAGCTGTTCGGCAGTAGAACTCTCTGCCTCGGAGTGTGGTGGAGGCTCCTTCTTTGTAGATTTTTAAGTAGAAGCTGGATGGCCATCTGTCGGGAGTGCTTTGATTGTGATTTACTGCTTCTTGGCAGGAGGTTGAACTGGATGGCCCATGAGGTCTCTTCCAACTCTATGATTCTAGGGATGTAATAAAGGCGCCCTTAAGGTCATTGGTCGGAGGAAATCTCCTCAGCATGGAAGATGGAGTGATAGCACCCCCCACCCCCCATGATCAGAGTCGAGCACAACCTCAAAAATGTCAGACATAAGATGGGAAAATAAGATGCCCCTGCTTGTTTTGTCTGTCTTTGTTAATTGTATAATCAGCATTGAATGTTTGCCGTATGTGTGTTCTGTAAGCCACTCTGAGTTCCCTTCGAGGTGAGAAGGGTGGGGTATAAATACTGTAAATAAATAAATAAATGTTCTGCATATCAGGCATGATGTTTCTCATCGCAAACCCCAAGTATTTATTTTATTTTTAAAAAATTCTTAGAGTTGTAGAATCTTAGAATTTGAACGGACCACCACTTTCATTAGTTAGAGCTTTTCCTTTTGGGACAAGACTAAGACAGAGAAGATATTAAACAGCTTCGACTTCTCTCTGTTGGCATTTCACCATCTTCTCTTATCAGTCCTATCATTTTCTTGTTCTTCCTCTTCTTAGGAACATAACCACCATGCCCTTTTATTTTTTTAACCTCTGTAGGTCTGCTTATTTTGAGCTTCAGCTTTTCTGACTTTCCCCCCTGCAAGTATTGGCTATTCATTTGTATTTCTCTTTGATGGCCCCCTCCTTCTTGCATTTCTTATACATGTCTCATTTAAATTTAATCTATTCTGAAAGTTCTTTGTACACCCACCCTTGTTTCTTTAGACACTTCACAAATTTCATCCTCTTTGGAATTGTTTGCAACTGTGCCTTCAATATTTCAACTTTCAGAAATGCCTAGATATCTTGAACACCCTTCTCTTTGAGGATTTCTGTTGAATCTCCTTCAGTATTTTTGTAAGCTTACTGAAATCAGTTTTGTTGAATTCCAGAGTGTATGGCTCACTATGTTTGGCTGTCCCTTTCAAATCCCAAGTGGATATGGTCACTCTCAACCAAGGATCCCATTCTTTTTATTCCTTTGACCCATTCATCTCTATTGCTTAGGATCAAATCCAAAATAGCTGTCCCACCTGTTGCTTTCTCCACCTTTTGTACAATGACATTGTCTGCAAGGCTAATGAAGAATTTGTACTAGAACTAAACTTACATATTAGATATTTTATGACATTGTTAACTCAAGACTTTTAAACAATATCCCCAAGTTTCAATCACCTCCCAAGGTTTTTAAAGATAAAATTAGCTGGGACAAAGATGTTTCAAGAAATATTTTGTCATTTGGATTTCTGGTCCAACACAATATAATGTATTGGGTCAAAGGCAATAACTATACAAACTACCATGTTTTTTTGTGCATGAGATAGAAAAGCTGATGTAAATGCTAGAAAGAAAGAAAGAAAAGGACTTTTTATTCAAAGATAGCAGGACATCAAGTGCATGCTCACTTGATCCTGCCCCAAAGGAACCAAGTGGGCATAATACTAGAGACTTCATTAAAATATTAGGGCTAAGGAAGGATGCACAGAGGCAGTGGTAAAAATCCTTGAACTATTCCTCACAGAAAGCTCTTTTTACCACACTATATCATTCTTTATCATATAATCTGTGGAGAAAACAGAGATGCATGGCAACAAACAAGAGGAACCTGTCTATATATTTTTTTGAAATTGTGGAAGCCCATTGCCATCACTGAGCTCAAAGCATGCTGTACCTTAATCCTTCTGTTAGGGGTTTACTATGACATCGTGATGCTTTAGAACAGTGGTTATCAACCTGGGGCTCCCAGACGTTTTTGGCCTTCAACTCCCAGAAATCCTAACAGCTGATAAATTGGCTGGGATTTCTGGGAATTGCAGGCTAAAAACATCTGGGGACCCCAGGTTGAGAACCACGGCTTTCGAAGAACAGGTGATGGGCTTGAAAAGATTTTGTGCACTCACAACATACACTGCTGGTATATTTAGGAAATGGTTAGTTTCTGATAGTTATATTTTCTGTAGAAAATAAGGCATGCTAGTTACTGAAAGCAAACGTTTTCTGGCTTTGACTGTCACTGTCTAGAAACACTTCCATGGAGAGGGGGTATTTTTAACCTCTGAAATACATTGGAATTCTCAAAGGCCAGAAAATACTCCAGAAACCTTTGAGTGAATTTAAAAATCTACATGAATGAAGATTAAACATTGAAAGTTTATAGCCTGTAATGTAAAAATTATATCTGAAAGTAACTGGTAAACTATTAAAAGGCTGAAATGAAAATGAATGCTACTGAGATCTAGTGGTCTCCATGTTGTGTTTTAGTAGCCCCCAATGGCTCTTTTTCTTTCCCAGTAATGCATTCAGGCAGAATCCATTATGTACAATAGCAAACACAGCAGAATAAATTATGTAAAAGAAGAAACAAAACTGTGCATCCTCACTGAACATGGTAAATTTGTAAAAATTACAAAATACTGGCTTTTCTGATCACATCATTTAATACACTACCACTAAACTAGAGTTCTTGCGAGGACTGCTCAGTTAATATAATGCTCCTCTGCCATTTTCCATACCTCTTGAAAAAGCTGTACAGAAAAATTGGAAAAGCTGGAATACTACATGGTGAGCTGGGGCTGCAGGAGAAAGAGGAAGTGATCAAAACTGGGGAAAGAACCAAGATCAAAAGAATCCCTTCACTTGAAGAGGAACTCTACATTAAGCTACATAATTTGCTGTGTTTATGTATATGTAAGCCTAGGAAGCCAACTACCAAAGCCCTCCAATTCCATACCCTCCAACTGGGCAAGGGCAATCCTCTGATTTCCACTTTTCCTGCTGCTTATGAAATGTCTTAGTTTCATTCTTCGCTTACCACTTTATTGCTCCAGTTTACTTCAGTTGTTTCATTCATAATGAAAAAAAGTTGTTTGCACACAGTTAATTTAGCAAGGATATGGGAGAGGAGAGGATGGAACACAATTTTGCATTTCTCTATAGGCTCAGGCAAAATGGAACTGCTGTTGCCTCTGATCTTCCTCATTAATAGCCTAAGGCAGTGCTGGTGAGCCTATGGCACTTGTGCCAGAAGGGTCATGCAACCCCTTCTGTCTTGGCATGTGTGCCATCATCCCACCCCTCACTCACCCCCTGACCCATCTTGTCCCCCACTCACCAACTTGTCCACTCACTCACCTTACCCCCACTCAACATCCCACCCCTCGCTTGCTTGCTACCCCTTCCGCTCACTTGCCCACACACCCACCTGCCTGCACACCATTCCGCCCCTGCCCCCGCTTGCCCTTCTCACTTGCCTGAGCCCCAATACATTTGTTTTAAAAATGTACCACTCCAAACATAACAGTGAAATTATTAAAAAATACTTTGAAAGCACTCAAATGAATAAACCTAGCATCTATACGTAATCATGTAGGCTTGATAGAAACCCCAGGGTAGCCATCTTTTAGGAATTGTTCATAAGGACATTTAGTCCCAGTTGATCGCTCAGATTCTTCAGTTCTGACAGTGTGACGAGTTATCGCGAGGAGGTGGATGGCAGTTTAGCTGCATCTGTAATTTGAAGAGAAAATTAACCCTGAGCATGCAATATCTGTTGACTGCATTCTCCTCCAGAACTGGGACTCTAATCAGCTTCTCTGTCATATTGTACGAGGGGAAGAGAATGGGTTTGCTGTGAAAACTGGTGTATTTACAGCATCTGTGACTGTTGCTGCATGTGGTACATACACTTCCTTGACAGAATCGTGTTATCATAAAGGAACTAAGTAGTGCAACCAATGCATCTTGTGTATCCTTTGCCTGGCTCAGGAAAATTTTATAGCTAAAAAAAGTGGCACCTGCAAACTTGTGATTGGAGCAACAGCATGGGCCAAAGGACAGACATGGTTTCAAAAGTAATCAGCTACATATGCAAAATTGTGTCAAGTGGGACGAAAAATCTCGACTTCATGTATCCCTTGTGCTGAATGTTGTGCCAACTGCAGCCCCTTACTTGCATGAAATTCTTCCATTCCCATGAAAGCAATTTTTTCTATTTCTTCCTCACATGTATTTTTGACACTTGAATGGGGTCAGCAGTTTGATTTACCTATGAACACATAGAATGCATCTACACTGTAGAATTAATGCAGTTTGACACCACTTGAACTGGTATGGTTTAGTTCTATGGAAGCATGGAAGTTGGGATTTCATCCCAGGGAGGACTCCCACCCCCATGCTGTTTTTCTAGCCTCCATAGCAAAATGGCAGGGATGAGGGGTGACTCATATGGGGGAAGCATCGCTGAAATGGTGCAGATCTGTGTTGGCTTCATTGGAGCCAGAACAACACAGGCATGCTCCCATGTTTGGAGGGAAGCTTCCTGGGACACTTCCACTCCAGTTGTGGGCAGAGCAGCTGCCGGAAGTCTAGCAAAGTCATGTAATGGGCAACATGCCCATCCGTTGCTGGAATGGCAAGGAAGTGTCATAGGATGCTAAAAAGGCCCCGTGTGATGAAGTGGAAGGTCTTAAGCCTTCTCTGACAAATCCTGGATTTGTTGTTTGTGGGGTCAAACTGCATGAATACAGTGTAGATGTATGGACAAATTTTGGCCCTCCAATTCCTACTGGCTTTTAGGAATTGTGGGAGTTGGAGTCCAAAACACCTGGAGGGCTGAAGTTTGCCCATGTCTGGTGTAGATGGACTCCCAAACTCTTTGAATATGTAAAACATTAGGTTCCATTAAAAGTAATTTTATTAGAGAGCCAAGACCTATGGGTAATCAGTTATTCTTATTATTTTAAACATACCTATTTGTTTCCCAATTTCTCAATAGGAAGTAGTTACTATTAATTTCTTGGTAATCTTCACAGGGTTTGATTGGCTGAGTTGGAGGCTTCCCTTGCCCTGCTTTGACCCAGCATTTGTCTCTTCCTCTGGGCTCTGCTATGTGATCACTTGTTCCAGTCCTGACCTTGATAAGAAAACCCAGACATTTTAAAAATACACCCACATAGAAATATAGCATTGGAAAGGATAACATATTCAGGAAATCAGAATATGGGAATTTTAACACAGACATTTCCTGAATTGGGAAGACATATCATAACGCTACTCAATTGGCAGTAATTAAAGGTATATCTGAACCATGCAGGCATATTAGTTTCATACTCCTTTAATTTTAATGGGACAGTCCTAAAGAATCCTGAGATTTGTTGCTTGGAGACCACATAGAATTCTTTGCTGGAGAACTGTAGCCCACTTTACTAAGCTGCAATTCCCAAGTTACCTTTAATACAACCGTACACTACATTATAGAATTAAAATGGTTTAATCCTCAATTCAGCTCTTCTCAGGATACCTTGGCAATTTTTGAGTACCTCATCAAAGGACAAATTTCAGGATTCCTTAGGGTGGTGCCAGGACAATTAAAATGGTATGAAGCTGATATAAATGCACACAAGAGGAACGTCTGACAGATTATTTTGTTTATGAACCACTAATGAAACAAATTACCATGATTAGGATGGAAAAGATAGCATTGTTGTTGCTGCTGCCACTATTGCTGCTGCTGTTGCTCTTACTATTATACATCCAAACATTCATACAATTATATTTTCTGATTTATTTTATATATAGAATCATAGAAAAATAGATTTGGAAGAGACCACATGTGCATCTAGTCCAACCCCCTGCCACGCTGCATCCTAATTTCATGTAGTAATTCAATAGTTTTTTTTATTGCAATATATATTTCTGTTCAGTTTCAAAACTAGATTTTCCAAGTCCCAGTCTGATCCTCTAACCACATGTTTTAGCTATTAGCTTGTCATATTTAACATAATTGTGACAGATAGAACTTGATGTTTAAAATATCCAAGTGTGTGAGAAAACAAAACTGACAGATTTGTCCATTCCTAACCTGAACTTCAAGTTAAAAGTTACATCATTAGATACCAGAATCATCCATATCACATTATTTCTGATTTCTATGTATAGTTGTGAAAGTTGGACAGTGAAGAAAGCTGACAGGAAAAAAAAATCAACTCCTTTGAAATGTGCTGGAGGATACTTCTACAGATATCAAAAGACAAACAAATGGTTCCAAGAGCAAATTAAACCAGAGCCTTCACTAGGAGCCAGAATGACTCAGGGCACCTCAGGGTGAAGGTTAGCCCAGTATAAATTCAGCTCAGAGCAGCCCAGGATCTAGCATGTAAGAGCTGAATCTGGGGCTATTGTCCAGATGGGCTGGGACCACATTACCCGCTGGGCCGTCACTTCCTCCATGTTACTGGCAATATTAACTATGGAGTTCTCTCTAAGAGACAGGCTACTATGGTTACTTCTGCTGATGTCAAAACAGGGCACTCACATGATAATCTATTTCCTTAGCAATCATTCTGATGGCCCAGCATTGCAGACATGACAGGGGATGGCCAGGAGGTCAGATGAAACAGTGGATGACTAGAAGTGGTGATAGCAATGACGTGGGCATGAGCCATTTACTTTCCCTGTGCTAATCAGTGCAGAAAAGAGTTACATTAACTGCCCATGAATTTTACCCAATCTACTTGTCTAGACTCTCCTGAATCCATGGTAGACACTGGGATTTCCTGGAATATCTCTTAGAATCATAGAATAGTAGAGTTGGAAGAGACCTCATGGGCCATCCAGTCCAACCCCCTGCCAAGAAGCAGGAAAATCACAAAGTGATCTATCACATTCAAAGTGATGGAAGTGGAAGGGACCCATCCTCTTCTCCCCTGTCCTCCTCACTATTTCCAAGCTGACTGTTTTCCTTATATTTTATATTTTGTAGATATTTTTCAATTTTTGTTTTTTAATTCTGAAATTGTGCTTTTAAAAATCAGCAACAACAAAAAGGAACAGTAGTAGTGTGAAAAGACAGGTTACAAAAGTACATGGAAATATGATCATGGAACCACAAATTACCAAATTTGTGCAATAATGAAGAGAGGTTGCAATATTGAGGGTGTCCAGCCCAAGTATGTATATGCTATCAATGATAATGTGACTGTTCTTAAATGGTGGTTCATGTGATAAATTCATTTGTCTCACAGAGTTCACCAGGAGAGGTGAGAACTTCACAAGTCACTGTGTAATGCCATACCTTCTTTCTTGGTCATGGAAGACTCAGACAACACACAGGAAATGTCAATTATAGAGAGAGTTTTTGTCAGTGTGTACATGCTAAGAGAAGGCAGGCAGCATTTTTATAAAAAAAATATGTGTTGGACTCTGTTATCCTGCTCAAATACCCTTGAGTTATTCACCAAGGTATAACTTTTATTTATGATGATTGCCCTTCTGCTGCTACATTGCTCCAGAAAATAAAATGGAACAAATGAAGAGAGGGATCCAAGAGCAAAGAAAAGCCTGGCATCTGAATTTTTGATGCAGTCTATGCATTCTCATTATAGCATTGTCTTTTTGTATTACTTTTGATTTATAACGTAATTGGGGAACTATAGAAATGTTAATGGGAATGATGCTGTTCTGAATATGACAAAGTTGTTTACTAATTATTGCCTTTAACTTCAGCTAATTTTGATAGTAGTTAAAATTGCAAGGATTTTCTTTTTCTCTCCCCCTTGTAAATATCATCTGCACTGACATCTTCCATGTTTACGATTCCCTAACCACCAGGATCGCCCCCCCCCTTAAAATTAGGCATGCATAAATAATATTTTTTAAAGAAAACACTAACGAAAAAAGTCGACTAGCAAACCTTAAGGCAAGCATATTTGTTTCATTAAACCTTGAGATGAGAAATTGTTGCTTGGGAGTTTATGTATTTCACAGCATACAGTGTGGTGCTCATTATCTTCGGGTAGACAGAGAATGCTGGAATGATTATTAGTGTGTTCGGTAATGAGATTACTGAACCATTTGCCATTGGATTTGTGTGTGTGTGTGTGTGATGCATAATTACAGGGCTTTATTTACAGTGGGTTAGCTTCTTCCCTCCCCCTTTACTTTAATGATCCACACATTTTCTTTTCTTTGTCTGAAGGATACCATCCTTTCCCTCTTTGAATTAATGTACCACTGTTTGCACCCCTTATATTGATGCAATAAAAATATGATTATAGACAGCTTGTGTAGAACAGGCAATTGCAATATTGAAGGCCACAATAACAGTACTTCTCCAGCCCAGTGGCTGCAAATTATTTATGAATTTTATTTGTATATAATAGAAGCATCAGTTGCATTTCATCTTTCTGAATTCTGAAGTTGCTCTCACTAGATTATAAATCTTTTCAGGGCAGGAGTTTTGCAAATGGTCAGTTTTCTAAAACAGAATTGGTTGTGTTGTTGAAGGCTTTCATGGCCCAAATCACAGGGTGGTTGTATGTTTTCTGGGCTGTATGGCCATGTTCCAGAAGTATTCTCTCCTGATGTTATGCCCACATATGGGCGAAACGTCAGGAGAGAATACTTCTGGAACATGACCATACAGCCCAGAAAACATACAACCACCCAGAATATTGGTTTATAATCAGTGCAAGATTGATCCACTTGCTAATCACTACACGCACACACACACACACACACACACACACACACTTTCCTGTATCCAAGGATCTTAGGGAAACATAGAATAAAATCAATTTAAGCCAAATCGTTTAAAAGCTAAAAGTACAGGAAATCATTTACACCTAAAACAGGCAGATTAAAAGCAGTTACTGAAACAATTTGAAATCGCTCACCAGCTCCTAAAATTTTAGTTAAAAACTATGTTTTTACTTGGTGCCAAAATGACCACAACATTGACACTTATTGCTGCTCTGGTCTGGGGGGGGGGGGGGGTCCATAACTATGGCGGACACAGCAGAGAAAATCCCTCGGCACATTGCTCAGATTTATAGACCCAGAGCGGTCCCACTAGAATAGATCCCCAGTTTTGTACCCAGAGTAAATTGATTCCCATGCCTTGGTTACATCCCACTTAGACTATTGTAACATGCTTCATGTGGGGCTGCCCCTGAAAAGTGCTCAGAAACTTCAACCAGTCCAAAGAGCTGCAGCCACTGCCAGACTGCTTTTAAGTGCTGGACACAGGGAGCGTACCACCCCTCTGCTACAGCACCTCCACTGGCTACCAGTTTGTTTCTGAGCCTGATTCAAGGTGCTGGTTCTGACCTTTAAAGCCCTAAATGGTTCAGGTCCAACTTACTTATCTGACTGCATCTCTTCATACCAACCTACCCGAACCCTAAGATCATCTAGAGAGGCCCTACTCTCACTTCCGCCACCATCCCAAGTACTGTTGGCGGTGATGAGAGAGAGGGCCTTCTCGGTGGCCGCACCGAAGCTCTAGAATACCTTCCCCAGGGAGATTAAATTGGGACCCCCCCCCCCTTTCAACCTTTAAACAACAGATGAAAACATTTTTATTCAGACAAGCCTTCAGCAGAGAAACCGTATTCTGAAGAGATAAGAAGATTCAACCTTCACTGGGCGGAACTAAGTGCAAGAATATATAATGCATACATTGCTTGACTATTACAGTGTTTTATTTTTATATGTTGACTGTTGTTTGACCTTGTACTGTATTTTAACATATTTTCCGGAAAACATGCTTTGATTATCCGTTGTGGGAGATCTATCATCATCATCATCATCATCATCCTACAAGTTTGGCAAGTCACACTTTCTCAGCCAAAGAAGAAGACAAAAGTAAACCCTTTCTGAACAAATCTTGCAAAGAAAAGCCCGGGATATGTTCACCTTGAGGTCTCCATAAACTGGGAACAATGTAGGGATGTACATAAACAATAATATATTTCAGCAGCATTGTATACCTGGCATTTCCAAAAACTATGTTTCCCTTTTTTAAAATAAAAGAAACCCTAGGGGGAAATACCTGCTCGCCATATTGCTTACATCCTGCTTTTAGAGATAGACTTTGGCGGTGAATACAATTATTAGAAACAGTAATATTAACTTACATTTGTTCTAAAGATGAGGTAACTGAAGAATACCTTTTAAAAGCAAATTTATCTGATGACTTAATCTTATTGTTTGTTCCAGATGTTACTTTGAACATTTTAGCTACACACATGTAGTCTGTGTCTGTGCATGTGTGCAATTGAACAAGAACCTTGAAACGGACATAACAACACTGTTACAATGAATGTGAATATATCTATATCTATATCTATCTCATTATTTGTATGACTGCAACTGAGGTCTGAATTTGTGATACCTTCTACCTAGATATTTAGAGCATCTGCAGTGTATGCAGATATATAATTAAAAACAAAAGCAACTTCCTAGGTTGGGGTTGTCTTGTTTCTATTGTGATGACAGCAGCCCCGAAGAACTTAGGCTTATGAAAAGATAACCATGAACAGTTATCTGAATTTGGGAAGTATTACTCTTCATAATGTCAGACCTCCAGTGTGTCTTTGTTTAAAATTTAAAATTCAACACAGCCCTTGGGAAAGGAGGAGAAGGAGTCTGGGATCCTATATGATGAATGTGTAACCTAGAATCATGCACTTGTGATTACTATATAGGTCCTAATTCTATGATTGTTATGTGAAAGTCTCCCAACTCTCTACTTGCCAGGAAGCAGCTGCTGGGATTGAAGGGGATCTGTTCCCCATCTATCAGGAAGTAGTTGGCTGATACCCCTCTACCTTGCATGAGTGATCTTCAACATGAGGGGTCATGGTGCTAGGGGTCCTGTTTTTACCTATCACATTGGGGATCTCTCAGGTGAGGGGGTGAAAATGGCAGTCTTCTGTATCCTGAACAACAGGGGAACAGCCATCTATTGATCTTAGTGGTTGCTGAAGGGTGAGTAGGGATTGGGGAAAATTGGGCCGGAGCCACTGTATAACACTGTAACCAGTGTGTGTATACATTTGTAACTGTCATACAGGATTCTTGAGAGTGACTTATATATAATAATAATAATAATAATAATAATAATAATAATAATAATAATAATAATAGGAACACAACACACCAGACATCACAGTTGTGGAAAAGAAAAAGGTTTGGATCATTGATGTCGCCATCCCAGGTGACAGTCGCATTGACGAAAAACAACAGGAAAAACACAGCTGCTATCAGGACCTCAAGATTGAACTTCAAAGACTCTGGCAGAAACCAGTGCAGGTGGTCCTGGTGGTGATGGGCACACTGGGTGCCATGCCAAAAGATCTCAGCCGGCATTTGGAAACAATAGACATTGACAAAATTATGATCTGCCAACTGCAAAAGGCCACCCTACTGGGATCTGCACGCATCATCCGAAAATACATCACACAGTCCTAGACACTTGGGAAGTGTTCGACTTGTGATTTTGTGATATGAAATCCAGCATGTCTATCTTGTTTGCTGTGTCATACAATAATAATAATAATAATAATAATAATAATAATAATAATAATAATAATAGCACAACTGTAAGCTGCCGTAAGAAAATCGCACAGACAGACTACAAACAAAGGTACAACTATGTAGCCCAAATGATTCATTGGAACTTATGCCTCAAGTACCACCTCCCTGCAGTAAAGAACTGGTGGGATCACAAACCTGAAAAAGTCGTGGAAAATGAACATACAAAGATACTGTGGGACTTCCGAATCCAGACTGACAAAGTTCTGGAACACAACACACCAGACATCACAGTTGTGGAAAAGAAAAAGGTTTGGATCATTGATGTCGCCATCCCAGGTGACAGTCGTATTGACGAAAAACAACAGGAAAAACTCAGCCGCTATCAGGACCTCAAGAATGAACTGCAAAGACTCTGGCAGAAACCAGTGCAGGTGGTCCTGGTGGTGATGGGCACACTGGGTGCCATGCCAAAAGATCTCAGCCGGCATTTGGAAACAATAGACATTGACAAAATTATGATCTGCCAACTGCAAAAGGCCACCCTACTGGGATCTGCACGCATCATCCGAAAATACATCACACAGTCCTAGACACTTGGGAAGTGTTCGACTTGTGATTTTGTGATACGAAATCCAGCATGTCTATCTTGTTTGCTGTGTCATACAATAAAATAATAGCACAACACATTATTAAAGACTACAAGTTCCACAGACCTCTAATAAGTCTATGGAGCTAAATGCAAACATAATACTGTCAGACCTCCTTATTTGTGGGATTAACTTTTGTCCATTTGATTATTCACAGATTTGATTAACATGTTCTCTCTAGGAATCTCTAGATTCTCCAGTGTGACTTCATGATCAACATCCTCCAGTCAAACTAGAGGACCTAGAAATACCTAGAGAAAAGTTGAACAAAGAGTCATGCTGGAGGACCTAGACATTCCTAGAATTGTGTTCTCTCACATAAAAAATAGAATGTGAAAATGAAATAGAATCTTTCAAAAAATATTCATGGTTTTTCATTTCACAGGGGTCCAGTGACAGCAAGTGCGTATTTCTTTTTTTCAGGATCTCATCACATTGAGATCCAAAAAGTGGGTGATAATGAGGAGAATTGCCAGGCAGCATGGTGAATCTGGCAGGCAGTGGGGAAACTCATTGCCTGTTCCCCCGATAACCCACATTGGCACTTTCATCATTCCATGGGGTAAAGTGTCACCACCTTACCTCCGCCCCTTGGCCCTGTTCTTGTCAATGAGAACACAGGAAGCCTCCCATGTTCTATGGTCAGCATCCTAGAAGCTGTGGGGATGGAGCCCCGCTGAAAGTAGTTGTGTGTCATCAGATGGGGTCTGGTAGGCTCTATCCTCTCAGCATCCCGCAAGTGTCCTAGGACGCTGAAATGATCAAATATGATGAGGTCCTTACTATTGGATATGCATTTATAGCCTGCCATTACAAGCTTATTATTGATGAATAGAGGAGACATAGTTTCCCTGATTCCTACTTCATTCTCACAACAACCTTGTGAAGTAGGTGGGGCAGGAGATAGATAAAGAAGCCCAAAATTACATAGCAATTTCATGGTCCAGTGGAGATTTGAAATTGGATTTTTTAAATCTTAGTCCAGCATACTATACTACATTGGCCATCTATAGATGGCTCAATGGTACACATGATGTGACAGGTTATTAATTTATTCACTACCATTTATATATGTGACACTTTAAAAGAACCAATATGACAGTTTCCAAGCCCAAGGGGCTTATAATCTAAAATAGACAGAGGGGCAATAGATTCATTGGTATGCAGCAGAAGAATATGTGATTGTTTCAATTACATGCATTTTGGAGTACTTACAGTAAGGTATATTACACGTCCCTGCTAGATTTTCTTTGTTTCCATCTTTAAAACTCCAAAGGTTGTACTCTGTCATTCATTGGTTAGTCCACATCAGCCAGATTCAAAGCAGAGCTGACCAAACTCAAAAGGGAATAGCAAAAGAAATCCAGTCCAGTCAGGCCAAGACCACTTTGGCCCCACTGGACTCTCACCTTACTACCCCTGATGTCATGGTGTCCCTTGGCTAGGAGCTCTCATTAAACTCTATATGGCCATGTGGCAACAGCAATAGCAATGACACAGCCCTGATCCATCCCTATTTCCCAGTGATAATGAACACATAGGAAAGGGTGTGGAGGTGGTGGTGCATGTGGCTAGTCATGCCATTCATGTGCCTAGATTGTGGGGTTGCTCCAGAGTTTCAGCTAGAGCATTCCCTGACTTTCCTTAAAGTGAGGCTAAACTGGATTAACCTGGTTAACTTCACAATAAGGACTGGATGTCCCTGAACACCATGAAAACAGCCAGGAACAGTGAGTGTGGATTCTTGAGCCCCTGTCAACAAGTCCTAACTCCTTAATGCTGAGTATAGAGAAATTAAACACAGTCTGGAGGCAGTCTGGCAATTATCATCCAAAAAATAACTTTTCAAAGCTTTGTTTCAAAGTGTTGTCGAAGGTTTTCATGGCTGGGATCACAGGGTTGTTGTATGTATTCCAGGCTGTATGGCCATGTTCTAGAAGTATTCTCTCCTGACGTTTCTCCCACATCTGTGGCAGGCATCCTCAGACGTTGTGAGGCATGGAGAAACTAGGTAAGGAAACTAGGCATATATCTGTGGAGAGATGTTCTTACCATACATCAAGGAAACCACTGACTGCATAGGCAAACTGATGAAGAAGCACAACCTACAAACTATCTACAGACCCACAATGAAAATCCAACAAATGCTACAGTCAGCAAAAGACAAGAGGGATCCTCTCTCCTCTGCAGGAGTCTACCGGATACCATGCAGCTGTGGACAAGTCTTCATAGGGACCACCAAACGCAGCACCCAAACACGAGTCAAAGAACATGAAAGGCACTGCACTCAACCAGAGAAATCAGCCATAGCAGAGCACTTGATGAACCAACCTGGACACAATATATTATTTGAGAAAACAGAAATACTTGACCACTCCAACAACTATCATGTCAGACTTCACAGAGAAGCCATTGAAAGCATGTGGACAACTTCAGTAGAAAGGAGGAAGCCATGAAAATGAACAAAATCTGGCTACCAGTATTTTAAAAAACTCAAAAATCAGAACAGTAGATGGGAAGCAACACTCTGAGGGCAGAGGAGCTCCAGGGACGGCTAATGACTCTGAACAAAGGATGTCTTCCAGGCAAGAGAGGAACCTTTCCAATGCTAATTAAGATGATTAACTGCAACATTCACGCTGGCTTCCAACTGACAAAGAACTCTTCTCACACCCTGGACTCTCCACAGATATATATTAACCTTTCTTGCCTAGTTTCTCCATGCCTTACAACCTCTGGGGATGCCTGCCATAGATGTGGGCGAAATGTCAAGAGAGAATACTTCTAGAACATGGCCATACAGCCCGGAATACATACAACAACCCTTTGTTTCAAAGTTATAGTACACACATAGTAAGGCAAATCACACTATTTTTTGGCTGCTTAAGTATGTAATCCCACAAGCACATCTCCTCCTTTCTAGTAATAAGAAAGTCTGCCATAATGGGTGAATATCATTTTTTGGTTTACATAACAACAGAAATGTGCAACCTATTCCACCTAGAGATATTATCAATTGTGCTCAAAAACAGATATTTGGGCAGAGACACCATCAAATCCAGCTCTTTGGGTGAAGTGTTATTGCATATTGCTTTGTTTATTAATATTTGAAAACTTTTCCTCCCTGAATTCTTAAGGCAATTTAAAAATTATAAACCACTTAAACAGCTTAAAATACTAAAAGTCATTACAGATAGATAGATAGATAGATAGATAGATAGATAGATAGATAGATAGATAGAGATAGATAGAGATAAAAATATATTATGAGTATACAACTGAACAGTAATGGATATAAATGCTCAATGGCTGGAAAGATGTATATGATCAGAAATAAACAGTAAAAAATGCAATTAAACATATTTGATTATATTTACTACTATCTTCAGGAGTAACTGATTGAGGGAGTTTGAGAAGAGAAAAACTCTGAAGTTTAGTATTTATTTGCTTTATGCTTTCCTTAGCCAAATGAGGATGACAAACCTTTCAAGGTTACGGCTAAAATAACAAGGATGTCCAGTGGAATTTATCCTCACCGGTGCTTGTGTACAGTATATATTTACACCACATGAGTGGTCCATAAATTGTCCTCATAAATGCTGTTAGCTTCACCACTAGCAATTTCTCATTTTTATGAGAATATAACTTTAAGAGGTGGTGTACGTACACATATCTCTCGCTCTCTCATCCAGTCCGTTTAGAAACATCTGGTCTTGTGAAATGCTGGACACATCAATGATGGGATTCAGGCACTGATGGTTACAAATGGTTCTGACAGCTCAGCATTCTCTTGACCCATTGATTCTCCAGAGAAGGACTGAGATGGCACATACCCAATTTAGCCAAGTTTTTTGGCTAAATGGAAGGTTTGACTGGGCAATCTGTTCTGCCTTATATCCTTCTGACCTTAATGCCATTCCCCTCAGGAAGAGAAGATATAGTGTCAAAACTGGAAGCAGGTCCAAAGGTGATGCCATTTTTTCCTCTCACAGACTGTGACCCACTCCCATCTGGAGGGTTTACTAGCAACAAGCAACAGAGTCAAAATGACAGTGAGCAGCAGGACTTCTTCAGACCTCAGTGCATGCCTGTAAGCATTCCACCAGTTTGATGCCATTACAATGCCTTAATATGATATTGGTCTAGGGTAGCATTGCACTACAGATATGGACAACAACCCCCATTACCCCCACTTAGGAGGACAAGATATGGACAATACCAGATTGGGGAAGAATGCTAAAGAGTGTTATATTAAAAAATATTATTTTTCAATTATTTACTTATTTGTATCTTCCCCCCAACGTTGTGACCCAGTTCAGCTCAAAATATGATGAATAGACAGACAACAGCTAAATTAAAAGATGTTAAAATACCTCCATAACTCGTCAGTATACTGGAGTCTCCTTTGTTATTCAAATTTATTTATTTAACTGTTAAAGTGGTGTCAAATCTCATTCATTCAACAGTGTAGATTAGGCTGCAGAACTTGCCAGTAATAATGCCACAAAATTAGATAGGCTAAGCCTCTTGGAGCTGCAAATAGATTTTTTGTACAGTTATTGTACTGTATCTTTTCCATGAAGGACATTCTACAATGTAGAATAGGTTGTGGTTACATATAATTTGTTACTGAAAAAAACCCCCAAAAATGCAGAGAACTTCTCTGAATTAAAACAACAGAAGAACTCAAAAGCATGAATAGAATTGATCTCTTGAAGCCTGCTTCTCCAGCAAAAGGAGAGAGAACTATGTGGTGGGGGAAGGAACAATCTTTTTTTTAATGGGATCATTTATTTTTCACTATAAAAAATAACAACTCAAGGTGTTGGGGTTCATCCTGGTTATTTTTCTAAATTGCAGTCAAGCTCACTGAAATTATAGCTATGCTTTTGAGTTCAAAAACATAAACAATTGAAATTGTGATTCAGATCTCTTTTGAAATCTACCTTTTTAACATATAGTAATGATGGCCTCTTTGTGGCTTAAGGGCATGTACATTATAATACATGCATGGGAGATGTTCACATAATAATGGGAAATTATTGGAATGATGACAAGATACTAAATTTGCTTCTACACGGCACGTATGCCTTTCCTCAAGTTTAGGGCGCCCACTTCTAGTTTTCAAAAATCTCAACTCAGATATGGTTTTCTTCAATTTCCCTTCCTTTTTATTACCTTTTTTCAGTTGCTGCTTTGATTTATGGTCATTTGTGTGATTGCATTGCTTTACTTTATGGCAGTTTATGTCATTCTGGTCTTGTCATAAATGACTACCATAAAGTGAGGTAAAATATCATAAAACATTAGTGAGTCGCTGATATTCAAGGTTCCTGAGTACAAACACTGACAGGTAGCTAGCAACCACTGAAGAGCTGTGCTTTTTCACAGACTGTTTTTACCGGAGCTGTGCTTCTGGAGTGAGATTTGAAGGGGCAAATACTCATACTGATAAAGCAAGCCATGGCAAAAAAGACCACTGCAGGGTTGCTCCAGTTTAATGCCTATTTTAAAGGCAATGTTGAAAAAATCACAGGAATATCTTGTATTTGAAGGACTGTCTAAAGTTTAAAGTTAAAAAGCACAGTTAAATAGCACTAAAGGTAAAGGTAAAGCTTTCCCCCGATATTAAGTCTAGTTGTGTCTGATTCTGGGGGTTGGTGCTCTTCTCCATTTCTAAGCTGAAGAGCCAGCACTATCCGTAGATACCTCCAAGGTCATGTGGCCGGCATGACTGCATGGAGTGCCGTTACCTTCCTGCCAGAATGGTACCTATTGATCTACTCACATTTGCATGTTTTTGAACTGCTAGATTGGCAGAAGATAGGGCTGACAGAAGGAGCTCACCCCGCTCCTTAGATTCAAACCCTCAACCTTAGGTCAGCAAGTTCAGCAGCTCAGCGGTTTAACCCACTGCACCACCGGAGGCTCTAGCACTAGGAACCTTAAATTGTTCATCTACAGTTAAAGAAAAAAAATGGGCAGTTACACAGGCTATAATCTTTTTCCCCATGGCAATATGTATTCTGTTTTCATTTACTCATGAAAATTATTTCTAAATTTAGATCTATATTATCATATGCTATGAACATTGTTGATGTGTGCCTTCAAGTCATTCCAGACTTATGGCAATCCTAAGGAGAACCTAGTTCATGGCTTTCTTGGCACGTATTGTTCAGAGGTGGATTTGTTTCCCTCCGTTGTTGTGGGTTTCCATGTTTGACCCTGGTCTCCAGGACCATAGTCCAACACTCAAGACACTATACCACAATGGCCATCTTCTATAAATATTGATTTTATGGAAACCAGTTCATGCACTGTTGAATAGTACACATATTTTCTTTCACTGGCCCCTCTTCACAGGAGTGACAGTTCCAGTTAAGAAGTAGGGAGCTATTTTTCCCATGTCCATAGGCCTCCCTGTTGTCAACATAGGAACTTCAATTTCTGACAAGTAACATAATTGAGAAGCAAATGAAAAATTTGACAGGAGATTGCTGAATGACACTTCTTTTAGTTCTATAGTCTGGAATTACTTATATGCACCTGTTCATACATGGAATCCCTGTAGCCTGAAGCAATCCCAAGATACCTTTTGTGCTCCCAGATCCCAGGTTGATTGGAATCACACTGGATCTACCAAATGGAGGCAAATCATAAGGATCTTGGCCTAACTAAATTTATGAACATGTACATGCTAATTTCATGAAGACCAACAAATATGTGTAATAAAATGATGTTGTTGTACAGAAATGAGTGTTTGGGAAATTGTCTGGAACTAATTATTCATGAGAATCCTGGGCTTTTATGGAAGGCTTGATGATCATGCCTGGATTGTGTTTTTAGTACTCTAGATCATAAGTAATAGCTTTTGTATACTGATTTGATTGATGTTAGGTAAGTTTATGAATACTGGAGGGGCATTTTCTAGCCTTGCCAACCTTATTAAATGACAAAAAAATCTGTCTATTACTATCATCTAGGTAGCTAGCTTACCATCCAGCCGCCCAGCTAAATGAACTATTATAATTATTAACACATTTTATCTGTAGGATTTTCCCATATCATTTGAGTGCTTATTACATATGATAATTTTCTTAAAAACTAAGCGATAACCCTCAATCCATTAAATATTTATTTTATTGTGTATATGTCTATGGTATTTATATACAGCATTAAATAATAACATGTTTATGTAGTTTACTTAAAAATAGGTGTGCTATTAGAGAAGCTGACATGGTCTAGAAGTCAAATCCAAGTCAACTGCACGGAAGCCTATTGTGGTAAATACTACATTATCAAAGCTTACACAAAATTTTCTATGAAAAAGCACAAAACAAACAAATATGCAGTAGGGCTGTGCAAAACAATCGTATCAGCCTCGTATGTCGGATCTATTTTGTTAAATTCATGCATACAACACAATAATAAGAAACGTGGTTGGTGCCCACACAAAAAACTTAGGAATCAAAACACTCACCTATTACTTTTCATTAAAGTTTAGTAAGCCTCGTAAAGTCTCCCAAAGTCAGTTTTATTTTCAGCACAAGCCAAAAAGGCCATTCCTTTTTAAATTAAGAGAACCAGGTTGCCTGTCACCATTGTGGGAGGGCAAGTGGAGCCCCTGGTGGAGTAGTGGATTAAAGCCTTGTAACTTGAAGGTTGGGTTGCTGACCTGAAGGCTGCCAGGTTCAAATCCCACCCGGGGAGAGTGCGGCTGAGCTCCCTCTGTCAGCTCCAGCTCCATGCAGAGACATGAGAGAAGCCTCTCACAAGGATGGTAAAAACATCAAAACATCCGGGCGTCCCCTGGGCAACATCCTTGCAGACGGCCAATTCTCTCACACCAGAAGCAACTCAGGTTGCTCCTGACACGGAAAAAAAAAGCAGGCTGGGGGGGGGGGGCTGAGAATTCTGGGAAATATAGCTTGGGAAGGCGAGGACCCCCTGTGGCAGAAAATTCAAAAGGTTCTACATTTCTACATTTCTCAGAATTCTACTTGCACCAGAAAGCCCCAGTGAGGAAGGGGAGAACTATTGTCCATCCGTAGCAGCAGCTAGACATGCAGTTTAGAGTTCTAATAAATTCTTGAATCTGCAAAGAGGACTGATAGGAAATCTGTGCTGAAGGAAAGTTTCTAAGCTGAAGTTCTATGGTATGTTGTGTGTCATACATTCAATGAGATAGCTGTTGTGGCTTTATTTTTTTGGGTCAAAATATTTAAAAATTCCCCAGAAATCAGTAGATGTGCGAATCTTTCTAATATCTACACAGTTGAAGGACGGGTCTCAAAAATGACAGCCGGAAGTGGGTTGTGTCATGTGATGGTGCCCATCCCTCTCCATCTTTCAGCTTAGGAGAAAGTGTTCTGTGACAAGTAAATATATCAATGTTATGAGGTCCCTAATAAAGATCACATTCCTAAATTCTTCTAGGCCAACAAACAATTTTAATCTTTCAGTGTGAAGGCTCAAAATTATGACCAGCTACAACTACTATCCCTCTTTTGTTGAGTAACCAAGCTGAAGAAGAGATTTTGAGATTTGTTGGAGCTTGCTCACTGTTTAAGGAAATCTTGGTAGGCTGTAATGAAGGTTTCGCTCTTCTGAGGTTTAAAAAGTTATCCAGAAACACTGTGACTAAGTTATTTTTGGTACTGCAGTAGACAGAATTAGAATTCACAATTCTTCTTGTCCAAAATAGAGCTCCCTGATTATCTCAGTGGGTCACATATTGCAGGAATTTAGCTATAATTATTTTCAGACCTTTATTTAATGAAATCTTCATATATCAGAAATTTTAGGACAGGGTACAAACAACAAGCAACATTTAAGCATTAAAAGCTCAAATTATTTAAAATAATTTAAAAACAAATTAAAATAGTTTAGGACAAACTTTTTAAAAAGTTTCAAAATGTGAAATAATGAACAGTCAGCCCTCACATTTGCAGGTTTTTCTTTCATAAATTGTACATTTTTAGAGATTTGTAGCTGGATCTGTGGGAAAGGGATTTAAAATCTGAGGTCTCATGGTGGGAAAGTGGAAAAGGGAGTCACAAGGTGGGATGTTGGTGGGAAAGGAGTCTATAGCATACTTATTTGGTGATGGTGTTATGGCATTCATTTATTTATTTTCAGTCTTTTACAGGGTTCTGGGCCCCAATCCCTGAAAAAGTGGGGAGCTGACTGTATATTGCAATCAAATTCCACAAAGACTACTCCACAATCTGGTCAGGCCATGATTTCCTGGCCTCAAGATCTTAGCTGGAAACTAAGTTTTGACTTGGCAATGCAGTGAGACCAGTATCAACATCGAATGAGCTTCCAAGAAGAGGACATTTCACTGCCAGACTGCCATACCAGAAACAGCCTGCTCTCATAATATATTATTCTACTGAGTAAAGACAAATCAAACTAGTTATGGATATCCTATTTTAAAAAGTGATGTTCCCCAAGTGGAGAAAAAGTAAGTTTGTCAAAGCATGTGATTTTCTGCACCCATTGTAGCTGGCAAAAGACAACAGTGAATGTCATAAGATCTCCTCCTATTTTTCAGCATTGGTGAAAGAACAGTCAGGGTAGAGAGCCTGAAACAAATATTGTTTCCTGATACTTGTGAATTACAAGTACAAATACATGTAAAAGAATATTGCATTAACTTTACCCTCCAGTGTTCATGTACTTACTCACTGATTTGTGACAAAAGCCTACTATAATTCCCACTGGAATTCAATATAGAAATTTGTATTATTTTGCTGGCCAGTGGACAACTCACATATAAAATTAGCATTTGAGTTTCACAGGAGCACAAGTTTTATTTTTGAAGAGCCATGGTTACGAAAACACTGGGAAAAAACACCCACATAACTTTATGTTTAGGTCTCATAAAAGCAGAAGCCTTTCGTTTTCTAAGGTTCTATTAAAAACCAATTACAAAGCCATCAGAATATCATATCAATAATGGACAGAAAGTTATCCCAGGGGAGAGGTGATTGAACTAGGGTTGAGCAGGTTTGAGGAAGAATATATATTTCATAGTTTACATCTGCCTCCAAATAACAAAAATAAAAGTGGCATTCCTTGGGCAGTTACTTCATTTTTTAGCATTGTCATGTCAAGTTCTGTTTTATTCTTAGAAGAAGAAGAAGAAACAGAACCAAAGAAAATGCCCATCCATCATTTTTGATAGGGATTATCCATTAATACAGAAGTTACATCATTTTCAAGGATGTCACAAAGTACAAGCACCCTTTTCCCACCAAAATGTTAAGGTTCAGCCCCCTCCTCCTCCCAAAGTCATCACACAACTAGGATTATGAACTACGTTGAATTACAGGGCAGAATAAGTTATTTCTTCCACTGCATTTAACTTTTTTTGTCTAATGTTTTTTTTCTTGCAAGTGTATGGTTTCTTTAAAAAATAAAAGCAGCATTTAATGAAATGTTCTTTGTTTTTCTCTAGAACGAGTTCCCTGAAGGTTGCCTTGGATTAATCTAATAATGAATAGTTTGGAAAGTAATCTTTTCCCCCCCAAATGAATTGAAGGGCTGGGAAAAATTATCCTGTGGCAGTTATCTGTGCAAGCTTTCACCTGCCTCAACACTTGTCCCTGTAAGTTCCCATTGAAATGCAATACACTGCTAGTCCCCACTTGTCTTTCCTTACCTTGAAACAACAATATGCTTCTAGTACTCCAGCATGATAGGTATCAGTATGCTGGGATGTTGGGAACTCTAGCAGATGTAAATCTTCCAGGAGTAACTTTCATTTATTCAATGTAATAGGAAAAAAGCCAACTGTTTAGCTGATACATGGACAGATATAAAGATGTGGCACTAGCAAAAAATGAGGAGAGGGACCCCCTGAAGTGATAACGGGCCCCCATATTATCTAGATAATACAGTTTACAGACATAGTATCTCCTCCATGTAAACAAAGGATTAATTATATGATTTATTGGAGGTCAGCATCACAAAGAAACAAAAGAAATTATGAGACAATTGCTCAGTCAGAATGACCAGTTGGGGAAATGTTTGGAAGCTTTGAGATGCTTTCAAGATGAGACGTTTTAAAAGATGATGTCAAGTAATGCCTGAATCAAGATGCCTTAATGTACAAAATGCTATTGTAAAATTGCTGATTAGCAACCTCATCACAAAGGGGTAAAGATATGCGATGCATCGTGGTGAATCCAGGGGATCCTGGTAGGTGGTATCACCTGACTTATCTGGGAACCCATTCCAAGGGGGGACTGCCTGGCAGCTCTCCCCATTGCTCCAAAGGAAACATGTGTGTGCGTACACTTGTGATGACACAGAGACCTTTGGGTCATGACCCTGTGCTGTTTGCGGACCAGAGCGATGAGGATTTGGAAATTTTGCCAACTCAGCAAGAGTCCGCTTCCTTCCAGATGCTCCCTGTTGACAATTCAAGCCCAGAGCTCATTAAAAAAGCCCTTGAAGCCGAGTCCGTTCTCAGCGTTTCCCCTCCTTTTCAAAGGAGGCTGTTTTGGGAATTGAGCTGCTCAGAGAAGGCCAGTCGGAGGAGAAGCGCGAGATTAGCTGCCAGAGAGAATGCTGATTAAACCGTTTCCCTTGAGAGTTTCCAGGGAGGCTTGCATCTGGTGGAGATGTTTTCTCTAGTCAGTTTTTCCCATGGGAAAAGTGTTGGACACCTGTTTGAAAGGGAGATTTGAAGTCCCTTAAAAGTTCTGCGCGCTGGCCAGCCAGCGCGGTGTCAACGTGTCAGTTGGAGCATCAACGTTGCCTCTAGTCCTTGTGGCGCTCTACTCTCGAGTAGACTGGGCGCAGCGCCTCGCCTTCTAGCCAAGTTTGGACCACGTTTGGATCCACTACTTCCAGTCTTGTCTTGCCTTGTTTCCTTGCCTTGCCTTGAACTCCTTGCCTTGGACTGACTTCTTGAGACTCTTGCAAAAGATCTGGATTATTCCCCACTCAAACTGCTTGGAAGTTTGAGTGTGTTTCAGTTTACTGGATTATTATCTTTAAACTCTAATACTGGACATTGGACCTTATAATACTGGACTATATTTGACCTTTCCCAGAAGGTCTATTGTTGAACTATATATTCTGCTTATTTTTGTTTTATTCCTTCAATTCCTTAATAAAGATATTAGATTGTTTATTGGCTTCGGTGTTTGGTTTCCAGTGCTCACGCAACCTAGAGTATCACAACACTGCTCTCCCCTTTTGGCTGGAGCCCAGTCAGAAGTACATGTACGTCCTTTTGACAGAAGAGTCAAACCACAGTAAGCATTCTTTCTTTCGCATGACATGTGGATTCCTTAGAAAATATTTGTTCTCTTCTCCCAAAACCTAATGGAAACAATACCTTCAGCTTTATCTCCATAAACTAGGAGCCCCTGGTGGCACAGTGGAGGAAACCCTTCTGCCAGCAGGACTGATGACTTGAAGGTTGAGTTGTTGAACTGAAGGTTGTCAGTTTGAATCCAACCATCTCTCAGCTCCACCTCCATGTGGGGACATGAGAGAAGCCTCCCACAAGGATATTAAAACATTTAAAAAAACCATCCAGGCATCCCCTGGGCAATGTCCTTGCAGACGGCCAATTCTCTCACAACAGAAGCATTTTGCAGTTTCTCAAGTCACTCCTGACACGAAAAAAAATCTCCATAAAGCTTTTGTTATTATAGTAGGGTTTGGGCATATCCTTGCAGGGATGGAAAGGGCAGGGTTGGTGGGCTAGTACAAATTTGGAACTAGCTCATAGCTTTAGCTAGAAAGCTTCCAGGGACTTTGCTGACTCAAACGGGACTGCTACCATACCTCCCTTCACCTAATTGTTTGTTAGGCATTAGAACTGTTCTATTACTCTTTGTACTTAAACTGTGATACGTTTCAAACCTTTGAATAAGAGAACTCCTGGAACAGATCACTAATCTGCTAACCATTTCTCTGCTGAGGAGGCAACTTCAGTGAATTTTCTTGGGACACACTATGGACTACATTTTTGAAAATGCTTTAAAAATGTTTTGTTATTAAGGAATAGAAATGGGAAGAGGAATACCACCCCTTTCATCTTTGATTCCTTCTAAGGGTTTCCATGGGTGATTGAAAATAGGTTTGCCAGATCTCAGGACCTTGGCCTGAGTCTCCAGTTTTTACCAGTCATCTCTGGGTGGCAGATAAAAGTGCAAATTCTCCAGTTTCAGTGGGCTTTGTCAAGGCAAATGGAAAGGGTTGTGAACAAATCTCCAGCTCAGAACATAAGCTTGTAATCAATTTGCAAGGTTTAATTGATTGGTTACAACAACTTGCAAAGGCTCTCCATAGGGACTAGGCATTTGCTTACCTTCCAATTACACTAAACAGAAAATACAAAATTAAAGAACAGCAGTACTGTGGAAAAACAAGAGTTATGAAGGTGTGCAGAAGTATGATCATGGGACAATGAACTGGCTCCCTCTACACTGCCATATAATCTAGATTACCAAAGTAGATAATCCACATTATCTGCTTTGAACTGGATTATATGAGTCTTCATTGCCATATAATCCAGTTCAAAGCAAATAATCTGTATTGTATATGGCAGTGTAGAAGGGGTCTAAGTTTAAGACTTGGAGAAACAAGTTTGAAGTATGGAGGAACCAAGTTTACAGTTTGAAGAAGAAAAGAGACTTAAACAGAAGGGGTTGACATAAATCAAATTTGGACAAAGGACACAGAAAAAAAGGCTAGAAAAAGGATCTCTTTGGAAGAAATCAAGAGAAACTGAGTTAAGCTCTAAGCTTCCATCTGTTCCAGCAAGTAATCATTTCTTGGTCAGACCCTAAGAGGAGTTGGGGTGTTGATCTTCAATACAATTAAATTACTTTTTGTTTACAGTTAAACTCTGTTCTTGCTGAGAATAGGGCACCTGAGTAGAGTTAGCTCAGGGAATAGAACAGGGCTGATTTGCAAATATTTCACTTTTCTTGCTGTATTGTATCTCTTTCTATTACTATGTGTGTATTGTTGATGTTTAAGCTAAAGAGATTGATATAACACCATATACCAGCCGATTTAAGTTACAGTATAATGGAGGCTACTAGGCTTGTGCATAATTTCATTTTCAATTTGTATTTCGGATCAAATTAGTTAAATTTGTGCATACAAAATGATGTTAGAAACATGCAGGAAAGGTTGGGATTTTTGTCTGCCGGGTTCATAGAAAGAGATGTGGTTCTTCACATAACCTGGACTGGAGCCATATAGGGCTTTTTAGGTCAAAACCAGCACTTTGAATTGTGCTCAGAAACAATTTTGCAGCCAATGAACCTGTTGCAACAGAGGAGTTGTCTGCTCCCTGTAGCCAGCCCCAGTTAACAGTCTAGCTGTTTCTCTTTGGATCAACTGAAGTTTCCGAGCACTTTTCAAAAGCAGCCCCATGTAGAGCGCATTACAGTAGTCCAACCGGGATGTAACCAAGGCATGTACCACTGTGACCAGATCTATCTTCTCCAGGAATGGGCACAGTTGGTGTTTTTCATGTACTTGTGGGATATTATATAGGTAAAATTAGCTCATTTGTGGAAGTTTGGCACAATTTTAATGGTTTAGGAGGAGTATAGGGTTTTTGGAGGGCGTTTAGAAAAACAAAATCAGCGTGTAGGCTGCAGTTTGCATTTCATTCAGTCTTGACTCAGAAATAGTCAGAACATACATGTTTCAACTATTTAATTTTTAAAATTTAATATTTGGGCTGGCTCAGGTGGGCATGTGCTGCACATGGCTGAAGCAGAAAGGTGAATTCTTTCCAGATGCTTACAGGTGTTAAACTTAAATACATTCATTAATTTCTGCCAGTAATCTAATTAATGGTATGTCTTTAATTTTAATAACTGAATATATTTAGTTAAATTGTTTTTTTGTACATTGTCCCTTTGTGAAAGATTTCAAGTAAGTATATGTCTTTCTCTTTATTTATATAGTCCCCAAAGAAGGCCAATGTATTTGTGCACATACTGAAACATGTTGGGCTTTTAAAAGAATAAATTAGTTCATGTACAACATATGGAGATCATTCTTTTGCTCCCCTGCAGATTTATAGTATGTGTTGTCTGGTCTCTCTTTCTGCTATATGTTGTACAGGAACACTTAAAGATGCATAAGCAGTCATTGATTTTTGTCTTTAGGAAAAAGATTCCCCTCTGGAACCAAAACAGTTAGAGCGGGCCAAAACATGGTGAAATTTCTTTCTCTAGGAGGAAATCTGGGGGAGAGCACAAAAATGTTGGGGTGGAGGAGCAATCCCCCAGTTATGATGAGATTGAGATGCATATGTCCTCTTGGACTTTATCCACACTTGCTATTGAGAGCTTTTCCACTCCAAATCTATCAGAATATGGACTTTAAAAAAGCAGCGGAAAAATATTTCCATTGGTGCCCATGGAGTCCTTTCCCCCTATATTTATCCCTCAGCAGAGATTTTAATTGTGATGTTGCCATTTTCTTTAGGTAGGTTGCTGTGCATGAGTCAGAAAGTCAGAAAAGTTTCAAATACAACATTATCACTCCCACCATCACAATAAAGCATGACAACTCTGTAGTACAAAACTGCAAACACAATTTCTGACTGCATTAGAAATTAATCACAGCCATGTGTGGGACAGATCAATAACATAGTAGCAACATCATATAATTAGAAACCCTCCTATACTAAATATTATTGATAATTAAAGGGTATGAAAAATAAAAAGGTAAAGGTTTCCCCTGACGTTAAGTCCAGTCGTGACCAATTCTGGGAGTTGGTGCTCATCTCCATTTCTCAGCCGAAGAGCCAGCATTGTCCATAGACACCTCCAAGGTCATGTGGCCGGCATGACTGCATGGAGCGCCGTTACCTTCCCGCCGGAGCGGTACCTATTGATCTACTCACATTTGCATGTTTTCAAACTGCTAGGTTGGCAGCAGCTGGGGCTAACAGCGGGTGCTCATTCCGCTCCCGGGATTTGAATCTGGCACCTTTCGGTCCGCAAGTTCAGCAGCTCAGCACTTTAACACACTGTGCCACCAGGGGCCCCTGGTGTATGAAAAATAGCTGGACAAATATAGGAACTGAGGTTATTATGGCTATTACTAGTATGAATCAGCAGAAGAACCTCACGTCTGGGAAATCTAAATGAGCCTAGTCAGCATGTCCAGCTTTCAAACACACAAGTTTAAAACAATGAACAAACCTATAAATGAAAACTCTTCTGTAGCTTGCAACGTGGAGTGGGCTACAGTTGATTATTTTATTGAGAGACCATCAGGAACAAGTAGAATAAAAACTATTCTGATCACTTGAGAGGAGAGGCAAATTAATGGCAATGACATTGACCAGCCTACAAACGACGTTCATTGATTATTTTAATTTTCTCTCTCTGACACTTGGTTAAATGCTTATTGGTTTAGGTTTCAAGGTAAGTAAAAGGTTATTTTCCTCATTTTTTTTTTAAAAAAACAAGGCAATTGCATGATTGGATTCTGATCTAGCCATAGATTGTTGGTACAATTAAACAACTGCCATCAACCAGCAAGTATGCTGAAGGAAATATGGGTAATTATTATTGAATGTAGAATTTGTGTTAAATAGAAACAATTTGAATTGTACTGAATGCTCTCAAGTTTGTATTTCGAAGTAGGAAATATACATTTCATTGGAACAGACATTTTTTTTCTCTTTAAAAAACCACTGCAATTGTATGGAATAAACATTTTTCTCTAAAAACCACTGTGATTGTTCACCTCCCTCCCAATCACATTGATGCCATTGTACCTACTGAACAAAATTCATTCTTACACTAGTCACATAAATAGCCATTAAATCGAGCACAGAGTAAATGGGAGATAATATCACAACACTATGTGTGAAACCAGGTATAGTTACATGATGCAGATATAATTACACTGGGGCAAACTATACAGAGTTAAAGTTAGTACTTCATCCTTCCACTTCTAAATTTGCAGTTTTCATGATGCAAGCAGCATCCTATATTCATTGGTTAATATCTACGTTAATATCTACGTTAATATTTCAGTGACTTGAATTAATCAGCAACATTTTCTATTAACAAAATACAAGATATTACCTATTGTTATTTGTTCCAAGTATACCTGCTTCTCTTGGGACAGGATTCTTACTATTCTCCACTTCTTTTTGGCTTCGTAATAACCAAATGGCACAAATTTGCTGGTGGTCATCAAATCTACTGGTGCTGGGCAAAGCACCAAAGTGATACGGGAGAAAAGAGGGAGGATAGGAGGGATTGCTCCTTCTTTCCCCTCTCCTTTCTCTAATCTCTCTGGTGCTTTAGCCAGCATCAGTAAATGTAATGAGGAACAACCATGAGCAATTTTGTGTGCAGTGTTCACTGATAAGCTGAAGACACAAGGGGGGCAGTAAGTGCCATCCCCTGTCTCTGGGTGGCCCAAGCCTGGGGAAAGTGGTATGGCTTTGTCACTGGTAAACACATTTTTGGGAATGTTTTGTTTCCTCCACATTTTTGGGTGAACCAAATAGATTTTAACACACTGAACACAACTATGTATTGATCATGTCTGTACCATGTACAGTTTACTAGAAACAGGCGATACATTCTAAGCATTGTTATATGTCTATAGTGGCATACAATATGATAGTCATGGTGCCATCAGGAAACAAAACTAAAAATGTTTTGCCAAAGATTTTAATTTGTAATCACTGTTCAGTGCTTAATGGATAACAGTCCAAAAACAGTCACCCAACATAGACGGATTCCACTTGCCCTGATATGGTTTCTCCATCTTGGCAATGTCCTGATGAAACCTTTCATTATGTTCATCACTCACAGTGCCCAGCTTGTCTGGAAAGAAGTCCAATAGGAATGAAGAAAATGTGTCTTCAGTGGCATGTTGCCCTTCATTGGTTTGTATGCTTGAAGCAGACTTTCTACCTATTGGATGTAGTCTAGTGCTATTTCTAACTTTCTATTTCTAGAAAGTTAGAAATAACATGATTGAAGACTGTCCATACAACATGTTCTGCACCCTGTAGAAAACCATTAAAGTGACTATCCTTCATCACATCTTGGATTTGTGGGGCAATTAAAACACCTTATTTTATCTACACATCACTTATTCATGGAAACATTTGCTGCAAATAAAGACTTCACTTAGCTTGTTCGCTGCCTTAACAAAAAAAATTTATTAGCACGAGTTTGATGTGTAAAGTTGGAAGAAATGTTTTCTTTGGATCAACCAAATGGGTCCTGTGCAACATTCTTCTGCTCTAGAACCAATTTATTGCAGGGAGGCCAGAATTTTCTAATATAATGTAAATCTCTTGCTTGACTGTCCCACTTGCAAAGGAAACAGCAATACTTTGTGTAACCAAACTGCAAACCTAGTAGAATTGCAACTACCTTTAAATCACCACACAAATTCCAGTTGTACTTCGAGTATTGAAGGCAGTTCAGTAGAAGTTGCATGTTGTTATATGATTTTTTCATATAAACGGCATGTCCGACAGGTAGAGAAGGGTAGATATTGCTGTTGTTCAGCAAAACAGCTTTCAAACTTAAGACTGATGAGGCAATAAACAATCACAATTTTGTTGGGTCATGATTACATCTGAAAGCATAAAACAATTCATTGATGTCACAGCAAAAGTCAGACTTTCAGCTTGTAAAAATATTTTGTCAAATCTTCATCACGGTGGTGTAATGTTGAAATTTTTATACCGGATGACAAAAGATTCCATCCTTGCAGGTTTGACCCAAGCAGCTCTGCCTGATTCTTCAATAAACCTAAATCTCTGACCACATTGTTCAGCTCTGCCAAAGATATTAAATCAGGATGTTGATGGCACAAAGTCAGAATCATCATCAGCTTCCATTTCCATCTGATTGCCATGATCGCCTACCCCCTCATTCTTTAGCAACCTGAGTAAGTTTCTACATGATCAAACATTTATTCTTGTGATTTTTTAACAGACTCTTTGTTATATGTTACATAATGTTGGCTATGGTTGTCAAAGATATGAGCAACCTAAAAAAATCATGCAAGTTATTGTTGAGCATTTCAAAATTTTGCAATAATGGTCAAACAATTGTTCCTCAAAAGCTTTACGTGATGTGACAATTTTGAAGTTATTTTTGTGATCAGCATAAAAAATCTATTTGGTACCAAAAAATGTAAAGGAAACAAAAGACTTTTTTTCCCAATTAGCCATGGTTGGTTCTGAACCAGAACTGGCCCAACTGTTTACAATGCCACAAAGTGTGGGTGATCTCTGAAACCCTGACTTTTTAAACACAAGCCAAGGTCATATGGAAGCCATGGAGTCCAATCACCATGTAGATGGGCCCTCAGGCTGGCTCGTATAGGGAGATACAGATGGATATTACTTACTTTCTCTTTATTTCCCCAATGGATAGTTTAGTGTAACACTAAACCTTGCATGTGTCTATGCCTAAAAGATCACAGGGAAAAGTGGAAGAAAAAAATTACAGCCAATTGGACATATACAAAGCATTCTATATAATCCCTTTAAAATCTCCAGTTTTCCTCAACCCTTTATCCCAGTGCTATTTCCTATTCGTGATTTATTAGATTATAGCTGTCTGAATGATGAAAATGGGAAAGCTTTTACCAAGTATGTATATCACAGAAACGCAACTATTATGTACATTGTACTGAATGTTTTTACCCATACATATACTGCAGGGCCATTAATTTGAAGACTAAGTACAGGTCTCTGTTTAAAAACCCACAAGATGGGCAACAAATCATAAAGCTGGCAAGGCAAATGTATGCTCGACAACCATTTTTCCTCATGCTTTTGAAAATACTATGATGCATCATAGCCAGCTGATTTTAAATACAAGTTATATGGGATTTGGTTGCTCTATGAAACAGTATAAAATATTATGTAGAAATCATCTAGGAAAGTTACCAGGGTTAAAATAGGGTGAGTGTATTTGTGAGTAAATAATTTGAATAAACAACTCTGTGTAAGTGTTGAAACAAATATAAGAGAACACAAGTTTGATGCACATGTTGCAAAAAAGGTTTAATAATAATTCAAATTTATAGCAGCTTCACCTGGTTTCCCAGTTTATGGATTAAGTAAGTCTATCTCCCATTTCCTTAAAAACACAGGAGGTGGAAAAAACTAAGGGAAAATAGAAGAAAAGAAACAATTGTGGATTTAGGTTTGGTAGAGTCAATGATTGCTTACATTAATTTTGAGAGCAAACATGGAGTTTACTAAAATAGATCGAATATCTAGAGGAACATATATTTTAAACAAAGACCACATTGGGTATCCCATTTGTATTGCTGATTTTTCTGCACATTGACCTCAGATTAAATTTGATTGTATCCCTTAGGATTTATTTTGAACTAGATATACATAGGATTGCACTGATAGTTTCTAGTTTACCAGACAGATGCAGGCACAAAGTACCTCTGGAACCTTTAACTCTACTGTTGAAAATACAACAAAGGGTCAGTGGCAGAGTGGCTGGAGGAGAATCAACTGTTTTTGAAAATTCCAAAAAATTTAAGCAAAAAACAATAGTGCTTTTCATGCAAAATGACCAGTTGTGAATTTTGTACGGAACAAGTATTGAATCGAAAAAATTGCAGGCTTGTTCACAAAAGTCAAAAACCTTGGTCTTACTGCAACTGGAAGGCTGGTTGTTCCCATGATGCACAGCTATTTGTTAGTTTCCTGGGGCTTTTAGCTTTATACCAGCTTTGCCCCACTTTGGGCAATGTTGGGGATATTCTGGAGTTTGCTGGAAACTCCAAAGTATCCTGTGGCTTTGAAACAGTCCATTAGAGCTCCTAGTCATTGCAGGTGCCTCTGCTGACATCAGAATGCGCTGCCTGTGTGATCAGCACGAATTGCAAGGGGGGGGGGCAATCCCACCCCCTTCTTCCTGATCATTTGGGCACTCAGTTCTGATACCGGCAGAAATGCCTGAACAACATGGCAATTTCTCCTCATTCTTCTTCTGGTGTCAGCAATACAGAGGAAGTAAAGGTATCACCACTGCAGAGAAGTCATGTGAACAATGCCCCAAATTTGGCACAAAGATGCCAGATATAGTGTTGCTCTGGTGCACATTTATGCTGGGCTAGATAATCCCTTGTGGTTATCAAAATTTTTCTCATGATGGGAAGAAAATTGTTTAAAGTACTTATTGCTTCTTTCAAGAAGAAACTTAGTGAAGAATTATATACATATTGCCCAAGAGATGTTCACTAAAGCAGTGGGTTAGGAGGCAGGTCATTAGTGGCAGTGCTAAGAGATCACCACAACTGGAAACAACTACATCTAATATGATACTTACTGCTTCCTTACAGTGTCTAAGTACAATTAGCTAATGCTTTACAACTAAATTGAAGAACAGCTTCTTACCTCAGGTCAGAAGGGCTAGAGTCTTTCATGTGGTGGGAGAAAAGGTGTGTACCCTGTCACCCCTTGCAGTCACCTTTACTCTTCAAGTATACATGCAATGCCTTGAACAAAGTATTAAGACATAGAATTTTTGGAAACAGCTTGTTCAATTGTTCAAATGAAGTATGCTAGCAAAACCCAGCCTTTTGCTGGGTTTTATTTAATTTAAAATAGAAAAAATAGTTGGATCATTGCAATACTTGAACTGCAAAGAATGCTAACAAATATTTGTTAAAGAGAAAGGGTGTCTTGCTGCCTCATCACACTAGAGCATAAATCCATTTTAAATCCGGTTTCTGCCTCCTGCAGAATTGTGGAGTTTGTAGTTTGGTGAGGGCCAGGACCTGTCTGGCTGAGCTGTTTAAAGCCCCTTCCCTAAAGTGGATTTAAAGTGGATCCAAGCTCTAGTGTGATGAGGTCCCTGGACATAAACATGTTATTCTTTGCACTATAACTTTCAGGATCATCCAGTGTCATTTACATTTTAGAGCTATCATGGAGTCTACTCCTCCTTTTTTACACAGACACATTTTATATAAAATACTAGCTGTGTCCAGCCACGCGTTGCTGTGGCTTGTCAGGTGGTGTTGGTGAGAAATGGTTGAGATAGTGGTGGTATTGAATGTCTGTTGTATGGCTGTGTTTATGTTTAGTATGCATTTGGTTGTTTGTGTACTGTGAAAGTGGTGACGATAGAGGAGGTATATGTCACTGTGTAGTATTGAATAGTATTTATACGTTGTCCATGTGTTGTGAATGCTTGGATTGTGATGTTTGGTGCTTAATTTGTATAATCATTACGTAATTTGATGTTTAATAGGCTTTTTCTGAATCCCTTCTTATTATCCAACATATTCACTTATCCAACGTTCTGCCGGCCTGTTTATGTTGGATAAGTAAGACTCTACTGTATATTTATAATCTTATATTATCTGTTTAGAACTGGATTATCTGAGGCCCCTTCTTCACAGCTGTATAAAATGCACACTGAAGTGGATTATATGGTAGTGTGGACTCAAGATAATCCAGTGCAAAGCAGATAATATAGGATTATAAATGGGTTATATAGCTGTGTGGAAGGGCCTTGAGTCTACACTGCCATATAATCCAGCACAAATTAGATAGTCTGTGGAAGAAGCCTAAGTGAGGCCTAAGTCTGCCTGTCCCCTAACTGAACCCTGGCTGTCCCTTGGCTGAGTTGGTTGCTAGGAGACGAAGTGGGCAGAGATTAGCCCTCTAAACTGGCAGCAATTGGATAAAAACAATTATTGTTCTCCCTCTAATTAGGACTTTATTTTTCTTTTCTTTTTGTTGTATCAACCCTGAGGTGTGGATGATGGGTTGTGTTGTCAAATTTCGAGGTTGGGCGGCCTGTAGTTTTGTTGTTTTGTGGGTTGCCCTGATGCCATCACTCTTTTATATATAAAGATATACAGTAGAGTCTCACTTATCCAACACTCGCTTATCCAACGTTCTGGATTATCCAACGTATTTTTGTAGTCAATGTTTTCAGTACATCATATTTTGGTGGTAAATTCGTAAATACAGTACTACATAGCATTACTGCGTATTGAACTACTTTTTCTATCAAATTTGTTGTATAAAGAGATGTTTTGGTGCTTAATTTGTAAAATCATAACCTAATTTGATGTTTAATAGGCTTTTCCTTAATCTCTCCTTATTATCCAACATATTCGCTTATCCAACGTTCTGCCAGCCCGTTTACGTTGGATAAGCGGGACTCTACAGTATATCTTAATTATTTTCCTAGAGGGATGTTTTAGATTCTAAATAGATAAAAATGGCTATATTTTGAAACATTTTTTTTTAAAAAAATCCAAACGAATACACATAACAATTAGTTAACCATAAAGGCTAAAAACAAGAACTTTTGAAGCATTTAATCCTTCTATTGTTTATTTTATCTGCCCCAAATGTTACAGCATGAGGATTCCATGTTGTATGGAACCCTCTGGGCATCTACACCAAATATTTAAACATATTTCAGTCCCATGCATGAAAGGACATGGTTTATTGGTGGAAGGGAGGCTTGAATTCTTCCCACTGCTTTCCTACTCACTTTTATTGGGGTTGACACCCAAATAAAACTGGAAAAAAGAGAAACTATGGAAGCAGAACTCCAGAAGTGATTTTGCAATAAAAAGGAGCATTTGCATGCAAGAAGAAGAACGTTTGGAGATAAGCTGACATTGTTAACAGAAAGACTTACTGTGTCTCATGTAGCCCTATATACAACTTGGCAGTATAGTCCCACTAAAATCAATGGGACTCAAGCAGCTTGACCGCAGAGTTGCATCGCAATTTCTGTTTTATGTGTCTCTGCAGTGATTTTTAATTGTTAACAAATGTCTCTTGATATAAGGAGGCTATTTGATACCTACTTGATATGTCCTAGAGCCCAGTCTTGGTGTTTCAAATATGGTGTCTGCTTTCCAGGGGTGAGCTTTATGGTACACCGTATCAGGCTGCCAATAATGTCTTTCCCTGTTTCAAAGCAATTTTAGAAGAATATGCTTCCCTAGGAATCATAGTGAGGAGAAGGAAATGATAGTAGTAGTTATTAGGTTAGTCATTTCTATCTTCCCTTTCTCCCAATATTGAAACTCAAGGTGGCTTACACATTATTAAACCAAGTACAGATTTTAAAAGATATAAAATATCAGCAAATGGATGTGCATGTAAATTAAAAATAATTAAACCATATATATTTAAAATTTGTTAAAAGACAGATGACAGTTCTCCCTCCACATTTGTAAGGGCTAGAGGTACAGGGCCCCTGCAGAAGGGGAAAAAACTATAAACAATTCTAAGCACTCCCCCCCACCATATTTGGCATAAACACAAAGTTATCTGTATGATGCATGGATTATTTTCTGCCACCTCTGCAACTGTCCAATGCCATTTTTAATAGGGACTTTAATAACATCAGAGTCCACCTTGAGCTGTGTTCAGTGAAGTGGGGCGTAGCTAGTGGTCAAATCTTTGGTTGCTGGGAGGAAATCAAGATGGACCCAACTGCATGGTCATTCTCTTGGTCATTTGCTTGGTGGGAAAATGGGGCAAGGAATGTGTGAAGGGAGGTTCTACACACATGTTCTCTTGTGAATTCATTCTGGCAGGACAGCATTAAGGGTATGATATAGGATGCCAGGTGGTGTGTGTGTGTTTCTAGGGCAAAAACAAGGAACAGAAAGGAGGAAGAAAGAGCTGGGGTGGGTGGGTGAGATGGTAGCTGCAGGAGGAGGAGGGCAAAGGCAATGGGAAGGAGTTGTGGGAGCTGTTCCTATGGCAATGGCCTCAGCATGTCCGGGCGTAATAGAAATTTGTATTAAACCCAGACTTGCGAGGGCAGGTGCTGTAAGGGAAGCTGCATCCTTCCGTTGCACACTGGCTTCTTCCACCACTGCCACCATCCTTCTTCCTCCTCCCCTCCTGCTCCTTCCTGTCTTGCTCCTGTGCACCACCCACTCTCTCTCCCCTTGTTTCACCCACTCCATTGCCTTCCTCCTCTTAACAGGGTGTGAACAACGGAAAAGTCCCAGGCACCCTGCTAAGTTGATTTCCTCCCAGTGACCAAAGCATGACGTAACTGAACACAACTCAAAATGGACACCACTGTTAATGATGTTCCTGTTAAAAATAGAGTAGGGCAGCAGCAGAGGAGTGGCAAAAAAATTGTAAATAATCAATTAATCAAAGTTTAACCTGAAAATATGGAAGGGCAGCTGTATTTTAAAAGTCAGCAAAACAGCATACCATCACAGTTAATTTCTAAAATTCTGGTGGTTTGAGAAGGTTTTCATTCGTGGGTGTAAGTAAAATCTTGAAGAGCAATTGTCATTTCCCTATGAAGAGTATTCCAAAGTCTGGAAGCCACTATAAAGGCCTTCGCCTTTGTTCCTAAATGGAACTGAGATGTAGGGTCCTGTTTTACCATTTCACTGAGATTATTATTTTTTCTTTGTCTCCAGTGCTATTTAACATTGTTGGTTTTCTGGCTTATATATTATCTTAGAAACATAGTCCTGGTGGAACACCAAATTAAAAAAAAAGCAGATTTCAGAAGGAGTTTCAACAAAAATACTGGGTGACGTGGAAAGGATTAAATGAGTGACTGCCTGATCGATTAACGCTTTACTCCAGTTTCCGCCCCCAAAATTAAATTCCACACAGAATGAAACATTTCCCTGTGTCTTTCCTTTGGCACAAAGCACCATTTTCTTATAGTGCCTTGGGGCCATCATTACACATAGATGAGTGTAACACATACATCGCTTGTGTTTATTTTGATAGGTTAATACATTTGTTTTTGTTTTTGTTTGTTTTTTACTAGCTGACTATATTTATTAGTCACTTCATCACAAATGATTAAAACAATGTACAACCGCAATAAAATTACCAAATTACAAAACAATGACATACAATAAGCATTACAAAGCCAATCCAATTAATAACATTAGTAAAAAAAAAAAACAACTAAAAAAACTCCCACATCCCCAGTCACAAGGCAACAGCAATAGCAGCACTTAGACCTGATAATCTTCTCAAAATATCTTAAGCTACTGGAGGAACTGGTACATTTTAGCTATCTTTTCAGAACTGCAATTCTGGGTTAATACAATTCTGGGTTGTAACAAAACTGGCAATTAACAGTAACTTTATGGCCTAATCCGATCGCTAATCCAAGTTAGAGAAGATCACTTGCTGAGTGGTAAGTCAACACAAATGTAAATCTTATTGATTTGATATGTCTACTTTAATTGACTAGCAATTGAATTTAGGTCTATAAGGATATGCTTAATAGCAATATTATTATCCCTTCCTCATGCAAATTTGATTGTTTAACACCACAGATGTCTCTGTTCAAGGCATTCTTTTGCTCTCTTTTTCTTCTGTTATTGTAATAAAATGAAAGTTCCAATCTGCTCATACCAAGTGTTATGAAAATGCTTATTTTATTAGCCCTAGATTATCATGTTAGTATCAAAACCCAACTCACTTGTGTGGGTAAAGCAGGAAAAGAGCAATCAATATAATTTCCATTTAATATGATATGTTTTAACTTCCCATAAGAAAATACAATTTTGTTTGTTTTCTTGAACAGAAATAATATATGTAGAAATCCATTTTCCCCTAGGCCTGCTTCTCCATAAATCTATCATCAATGAAAGAGTGCTTTTGACCTTTATCACCCCTTTTAATTTAGGCGTCTTGATGTGCTTGTAGTCTCTTTTAACATCCACCAGGGTTTCCTTTTCACCTTAACATTCTTGTTTAATGGTTTCTGTACAATTAAGGAATTATAAAGGTGCACATGAATATGTCATTGGCAAATTTATGGTAGTTGTATATCAACAGTGCTCCAAGATTGTGCCACAAATCTGATTTAAAATTATAGGAGTGCTTTCCCCCAGAGCACCTGCCATTACTTCATTACAGGTCAAAACAAAGAATAGATCATTTTCAAAAATAATCATTAAAAAAAACACCTCGCCCCTCTTCATGTTCGTTTACAGCAGATGTCAACCAAGACAATCCAGTTTTGGAGATCTGGATATGTTAATGGTGTTGCAAAATGCATGCACATTTATTTGGAGTAAATTCTATTAAATTCCATGTGTCAGATTATGAAGACATGTATAGAAATGTGAGGTTTTCATTTTGGACAAATATCTGAAACTGATTTTATAACATTTGAATATTGTGACTTAATTCAATTTGTATTGGTATTTGTGGTTCAGTTTTTGGGTAGGTGCTGAGATCTTCAACATTTTCTTTTGAAGAACACAAACCATTGATGGCTTTTCTATATCTGGTACAATTAATCACAACATGAGTCTCACTCTTTAACAGATGCCTGATATCTGAGAAAGTTATATGAATATACAAGGATATATGTTGCTTTATGATCTTAATGTGTTGTCTTGGTGTGCCATCAACTCCTGAGTTATGGTGATCCAAAGGAGAACCTATCAGATATATTTCCTGATAAGATTTGGTCAAGTGGATTTGTCATTGCCTTTCATGTGTTCTTGCATGGTGGGGGGTTGGACTGGATTGCCCTTGTGGTCTTTTTCAACTTTATGATTCTATGATGCTCTGAGGATGAAAAAGTATCTTGCCCAAGGTCACCAATGAAACTCCATGGCTGATAGGCATTTGAGCCTTCAGTGTCCTACCATGTTTCCCCGAAAATAAGACAGTGTCTTATATTAATTTTTGCTCCCAAAGATGCTCTAGGTCTTATTTTCAGGGGATGTCTTATTTTTCCATGAAGAAGAATTCACATTTATTGTTGAACAAAAAATGAGCATTTATTATATACTGTACAGTAGTTGTCATCATAAACCAGCATAACCAGACAAACTGTTAATCCTATCAAAAATTTCTTGTTACTACCAATATTTCCATGTACAACACTTTATGGTACGTACATTTACCGATCCTGCATGCTCTGGTGTTATGTTCGGCAGGTATGCTTCCAAACAAAAACTTTGCTAGGTCTTACTTTCAGGGGAGGCCTTATATTTAGCAATTCAGCAAAACCTCGACTAGGTCTTATTTTCTGGGGATGTCTTATTTTAGGGGAAACAGGGTAGTCCAATCCCCAAATAGTGGCTTCATGAATTTAGTACTATAGCCTTTTTAATCAGAACATAATGCAACCAGGTTATGCCAGTTGGGGCTCCAGATGTTTGGGGGGAAGTGAAGTCCAAAACCTCTAGATTACCAAAGACTTAGGTCACTTGCAGACAGCACTTTAATCTGCCAAAGAGGGTTTTAAAAACCTGCTTCAGTACAGACACCCCCTAAAAAACACCATGCTTTCCTGGTGAGATGGCTACATATGATCCCAGTAACTACTGGGATGGTATCCAATCACCCCCACCCCCAAATGTCCAGAAATGGTTAGGAACTTACCTAGCCATTATTATGCCTTTTGGCATGCTTTTGGGAATGTACCAATGTAGCACTAAGAAACTGGGGGGGGGGGAGAGAGGCGTGACCCCCCTCATTTTCTCACATATCATTGGTGTCACGACCCAGGCTGCAGAGCACCAATAACCATACACAGAGGCCAGAATCTATCTAATATCTTTATTAAGGAAATATATAAAGTTAATAAAAACAAGTATAGGAAATAGTCCAGAAGTAGACCTTTCAGGAAAGGTCAAAATTAGTCCAAAAAAGCAATGTCCAATATGAAATATTAAGGTCCAAAGTTGTAATCCAATAACCGAAACACTCACTTGCCAAGCAAGTGAGGGGAGATGACAAGGTCCTTTAGTCCATGAACTTGAGCAAGGCTAGGAAATAACTTGATTCTTGGCACACAAAGCTTGATTCAAGGCAACAAGGAAACGAGGAGCAAGAACAAGATCCGTGGCAATCACTTGGCGAGGTCCGGGAAACAAGGCAAGATCCGGGGAGAAAACAAGGCTGAGAACGAAGGCTTGGAACAGGAACAAAGGCTTGGAAGCAGGAGTAGCTGTCCACACACGCTGCTCCGGTAGCTGACGAATTGACTCCGCAAAATTCCTTCGGGAGCAAGGAACCTAAATAGGCCTCGTTTTCCCACCAGAGAACACTTCTCTGGGGAATCAGAAACGAAAGTCAATCTCTGTGTCCAGATGTATGACTCCCTAAAATTTCTCATGGCAGCAGGCTTAATCATCTGAATGCTTTGCTGCAATTCTCAAGCTCCTGCGATTAGCTTGTTGCACTCCTTTCTGCTGGAGATAATAATTACAGCGCGAAAAAGGGGGAGAACTCGACTCAGGGCTTGTTTGGCAGATTTCTGGAAGACAAGCCTCCTGCAGGTGCAAAGGCTCAATTTCTGGCTGGGATAGTTCCTTTTCTGGCTGAAATGGTGGAAAACCCAAGTTTTCCTCTTCATCATTCACAACAGCACTAGGAACGGGACTACATGGCCCATGAGTCATCACACTATCCCCCTCCTCAAGCCCCCTCTCAAACTGGGACTATCTCCCCGAGGCGTGAGGCCGCGGCTTGGCGGGATAGGTCAGATGGAAGCGGCGGGTTAAATCGGGGGCATGGACTGTGGAAGCGTCTTCCCAAGAACGTTCCTCGGGGCCAAAACCCACCCAGTCAATGAGATATTGTAGGCGGCGGCGGTGAAAGCGAGAATCCAAAATGTCCTGAACCTCGAACTCCTCCTCCCCATCCACCAAAACAGGAGTGGGGGCCGGCCGGTCTGCATCAGGGCGCACACCATCCGCCGGAAGGAGCAGGGAGCGATGAAACACTGGATGAATGCGCATAGAGCGCTGAAGTTGGAGTTTGAAAGTCACGGGGTTAAGTTGCGCCACCACTGGATAGGGGCCAATGAAACGGGCATCTAACTTCCGGCAGGGACGGTGGGAGGGCAAAAAGCGAGTGGACAGAAGAACCCGGTCTCCTACCTTGATTTCGGGGCCCGGCTGGCGATGTTTGTCAGCGTGGCGTTTATAGTCCTCCTTGGCTTGGTCCAGTTGCTGGAGTAAAAGTTGTTGCACCGCTGTGAGTTCCTGCAGCCAGTCTTCCGCTGCGGGAACTTCTGAGGTTTCAATGACAGGAGGAAAGAAACGTGGATGGAAGCCGTAGTTTGCAAAGAACGGGGTTTCTTTAGTTGAAGCCTGGACCCCATTGTTGTAGGCAAACTCTGACAGCGGTAACAGGGAAGCCCAATTGTCCTGCTGGTAGTTCACATAACAGCGAAGGTATTGTTCCAAAGTGGCATTGGTGCGCTCAGTTTGCCCATCCGTTTGGGGATGATGAGCCGAAGATAAACGAGAGTCTATGCCCAATAGTTTTTGTAGTGCTTTCCAGAACCGAGAGGTGAATTGGGACCCACGGTCTGTGACCAAACTCTTGGGCAATCCATGCAGTCTGAAAACATGTTGAAGGAATAGATCTGCAGTCTCTTTGGCCGTGGGAAGGCCATCACAGGGAATGAAGTGGGCTAACTTGGTAAAAAGGTCCACCACCACTAGGATCGTGGTGAATCCACAGGAAGGTGGTAGATCAGTGATAAAATCCGCAGAGATTATTTCCCATGGATGGGATGGGGTAGGAAGGGGATGCAGAAGCCCTGAGGGCTTTTCCCTTCTTGTCTTGGAGCGCTGGCATACTGGGCAGGTGTTGACATATCTTTCCACATCCTTGCGGATCTTGGGCCACCAGAAATCTCTTAGGATCAGATGCATGGTTTTAAATAGTCCGAAATGCCCTGCTGGCTTGCAGTCATGACACAGACGAAGTGCTTTTTCCCTGCCCGGTCCTGGGGGAATATAAACATGATTTCTATAGCAAAGTAGCCCATCCTTAAGCGAGAAAGGAAAATGTAGTCCTTGGCGAAGTTGGTCCTGTGCCCAGGCATCTGCTTGCTGGCTAGCCCTGATTTCCTGAGCACAAAGGGGCCCTGGAGTAGAGGGAGTTGATTCAATGGGAGTGGATTTGGTGTTTCCCACTGTGAGCGTGGCAAAGTTCTCGGGTTGTAGCAGCTGGGACTCAAAGGTTTCCTTACGCCCTGCAGCGTATTCCGGTTTCCGTGACAGAGCATCTGCTTGCTTGGTCTGGGCTGGGGTTACATAATGGATTTGGAAGTTAAAACGTTCAAAGAATAAAGCCCAGCGTTGTTGCCTCTGATTTAGCTTGCGGGCGGTTCTTAGATGCTCTAGATTCCGATGATCAGTATGTACTTCAATGGGAAATTTGGCCCCTTCTAACCAATGTCTCCAAGTTTCAAAGGCTGCCTTTATGGCCAAAAGTTCCTTTTCCCAAATAGTGTAATTTCTCTCTGGTGCGGTCAATTGACGGGAATAAAAGGCACAAGGATGGAGATGATCTCCCACTGGTTGTAGGAGTACAGCCCCAATCGCCACATCGGAGGCGTCCGCCTGCACGACGAAAGGGGTTTCAGGGTCTGGATGCTGAAGGATTGGCTGGGACGTGAATAATTTCTTTAGTTGCTGGAACCCTTTCTCTGCTTGATCTGTCCAGCGGAAAGGCTGTTTCCCACGGATGCAGCTGGTGATTGGGTCAGACCAGCGGGCAAAGTCTGGAATGAACTTGCGGTAGTAGTTCGCGAACCCCAAGAATCGTTGCACCTCTTTCTTGTTGGTTGGCGCCCGCCATTCCAATACTGCTGCAACCTTTGCCGGGTCCATGGTGAGCCCTAGTGGCGAGACACGATATCCCAGGAAATCTACCTCTTGTAGATCAAAAGCGCATTTTTCCAACTTGGCATAAAGTCCGTGGTCCCGCAATCGTTGTAACACCATTCTGACGTGATTCTCATGTTCTGATTGTGATCTAGAAAACACCAAAAAATCGTCCAGGTAGATAATCAGGAACCGATCTAGATAATCCTGAAAGATATCGTTGACAAAATGCTGGAACGTTGCGGGAGCTCCACATAAACCGAAATTCACAACCAGGGTTTCGAATAAACCGAATTTTGTCTGGAAGGCAGTCTTCCACTCGTCCCCTTCCCTGATGCGAACTAGATTATAAGCTCCTCGAAGATCCAGTTTGGTGTAAACTTTAGCCCCTCGAAGCCGGTCTAAGAGGTCTGAGATCAAAGGCAGGGGATACCGGTTTCGTTTAGTGATATTGTTCAATGCTCTATAGTCCACCACCAAGCGTAGGTCCCCTGACTTCTTTTTCACAAACATCACTGGGGAAGCGGCTGGGGATTGAGAGGGTCTGATAAACCCCTTGCGGAGGTTTGTCTCTAAGAACTCCCTGAGAGCTTCTTGCTCTGGTTCAGTCAGGGAGTAGAGGTGTCCCCGCGGAATCGGGGCCCCCTCCACCAAGTCAATGGCACAGTCATAAGGTCTATGTGGGGGTAGTCTCTCGGCTTCTTTTTCATTGAATACATCCCAATATTCTGAGTACTTCTTGGGCAAGGTGATGATGGGTTCAGCGTCTGTGGCATGGCATACCTTGGCTACAAGGCAATGGTTTTGGCAATATTTTGAAGCAAACTGCAGTTCTCTGTTGGACCAGGAGATGCTTGGGTCGTGGAGTGTCAGCCATGGAATTCCCAAAATCACAGGGAAGTGGGGAACCTCGGTAACAAAGAAGGAAATCTCTTCCATGTGTTCCCTTATCCACATTCTGGTGGGTTCCGACCACTGGCTTACTGGACCTGTCTTGAGGGGGCGGCCATCGATGGCTTGCACCACACGGGCGTTCTTGAAGTCGTGATATTGTAATCCCAGAGAGTCGGCATACTCTCTGTCAATGAAGTTGTTTGTGGCTCCTGAGTCTATCATGGCATGGACCATGACGGGTCCTTTTTTTACTGACCACAAGGTGACCACTAGAAGAAATAGGACCCCGGTTGGCGGCTCTTGAGTGGCTTTTTTGACCGGGTTGGCGAGCCTCTCTACGCCCGGTCGCTGGCTTCCCCCGCCGGCTGTGTGCCAGCCGCCTCAGACGTCTTCGTCTCCGTGGAGGACGCCGCCGCCAGACGAGCGGCGGGCTTCCCTTTGGCTGGACACTCTCTGGCAAAGTGGCCCCCGTTTCCGCA